>NW_025334006.1:0-1250000 GCF_019186645.2 Phyllostomus hastatus
ATTCTGTTAGCAGTTTAGAGACAGAGGAGAGTGGAGGGCTGAGGAGCCATTACCACACCTGCTAACATTTGGACGGAAGCTAATGTAGGAAGGCAGGAAAATGAACAGTGAGGTTAATTATGGTCTGTCTCTCAAGTGTGGTGAGTTTTGCGCCCACAATGTATGAAGATTCGCTACATCCCATTTCGTACCTTTTTTCTCACACAGGATTTTGCCTCCTAATACCTTTTCTTTTCTGGCCTTGTCATGTTTGAAAAACCATGCATGTCTTTTGGTGGGAGCTGAACAAAGAGACTTTTGCTCAGGACACCTGGAGGCCAATGAGAGAAGGGGAAGCAGGAGGTTTTTGCACAGGGAGGGGGCTACTGTGCAGCGCTGTGGCTAAGCTGCTGGCACAGAGGTACACGGCTGAGTCCCCGGGTTCTGTGGGCTGTATCTTCAGAGTGGAGAATGACACATTAGGCATGTGAGCTGAGAATCTCTCCTTGAGCAGACTTGTCTTGTCCAGGAGTATTGTACTGCCGAAGGAAGTCAGTAAGTTTATGCCTTCCACCGAGGTCTGTCTGTACCAGTAAAGGTCATTATGGCCTGAAATTGGCTCACAACTCATAGTCACATTTTGTCCCTTCTTTGTCACCTTGTGCCTGGGCGTCTGGGTGACTCCAGCAAGTGTGGGCTCTGTGGAAGATGACAGAGTTTAGGAACAGGATAAAGAACATGAATGGAAACAGAACTGGAAATATCAACAAAATGCGGATTCCTCATTCCTGGGGACTCACCTACTCCCAGGAGACAAAGGGCCACCCAGCACAGGAGCCTGGTGGCCATGGCAGGGTGGGCAGGAGGAGGCTTCTGCCACGTGAGGCCCCTGTGAACATGAATCAAGGGGCCGGGCTTCCTCTCTTCTGGGCTCCACAAGGTGGAGAGTGACGTCGATCCCCTGTCACTGCTCCTGGGGTGGCCTCCCAAAGGTCAACACCAAATCTGTGCAGATACAACTGTCACATGTGACAGTCACAAGTGACCGGGGATGTGGCCCTGCACCAGGGCTCTTTCTGGGGAGAAACAGCGCTCGTCACTCTGGCCTTTACCGCCCTCACTGCTCTGACTCACAGGCTTTGTTTGTGGCGAATTCTTCTTTTCTGTTTTTGAAGATCTCACATGCACCGAAGGAATACTGGGGAGCAGTACTTGACAATGAACATGGTGTAACAGAGACAAATTTATATGGAACACAGCACTAAGCATCACCCCTCTTGCACTTCCAATGTCACTTTGTTGAATTACGGGGAAAATGTTGATCTGTACATTTCACAGATTTGTCCTGGCTCATATAAATTTATAGTAAAACACGGCATACCTGAAAGACATGTGCTTTTTTTTTTCAGAAAGGTAGAAAGGGCTTCCATGCATGATCATGTAGTTTCTAAATTTTGAGAAAATGCATAAACAGTCCTATGCGTCAGTAGATGTAAATCAATATCTATGCATTTGCCTGCTTTCTTTATTCATATGTATGTTTTCACATGAATGGGATCATATCCTAATTTGAGCTTCATTACTAAGTTATTGGATGAGCTTCATTATTTAGTGATTGTACTGTTACAAAGTTTCTTTTTTAAATTAAAATTTTAATTAATTTATTTTTAGAGACAGGGGAAGGGAAGGGGAAAGAGAGAGAAACATCAGAATGTGGTTGCCTCTCATGCGCCCCCTCCTGGGGATCTGGGCATAACACAGGCATGTGACCTGACTGGGAAGTGAGCCTCTGACCTTTTGGTTCCCAGGCCAGCACTCAATCCAGTGAGCCACACCAGCCAGGGATGAAGTTTCTGATTTTAAAAAAATGACACCAGCACACCAGGTCCGAGAAAATAGATTCTTTAATTGTTAGCAAAGCATCCTATTGACCTAAGCATTTCCTGTGCACAGCAGTGAACCAATGGAAGGCTCTTCAGTGAAGATCAAGAATTCCTGTCAGTGACCAGGCTGTTTAACGATCACTGCCGAATGCTCTCAGTGATGTACGAGCTCCCACCCTGCCATCCATAAGAACTCTGGATTTACCCAGCATGCAAATTAAAGTATCCAACAATAAACACAGTTTAGACAGTGTGAGAATGATAAACATGTGAGTTTAAAAGCTGTTAGGAACATGGATGAACTGAGGGTCAGTGGCTAAAGCAATCTTAGGAGGGTGGTGCTGAATTAGTGAGAAGAAAACTAATATGATGAGGGAGGAGAATGAGTTGATTGCAGTGGAAATATTGGAAGGAGCTCATTGGTGTCTCATCCCACAGACGGGAATCACTGAAGTGCATCCGGAAAGTGTGGGAGGTAAAGATTATTGCAAGTCAGGAGATCAGGAGACTCTGACACCAAACCCCTGTAGAAAGTGTCTGAGTGATGATGACGTCCCCAATGGTGACAGCTTCACTGGTGGGGGAAGTGAATGAGGACAGATCTGATGGCAGAGAAGTAGCAGTAAGTTCAGCAACAAAGGGCGATGTTCTGAGGCATGTGTGTGAGGAGTGGGTGGTGAAGCCGGAGAGAAGGGACTGGTCTGGGAGGAGCAGGGAGGACCCAGGAGGATAAAGAATGCACTGAAATCGGACATCATGTGTTCCATTCTATGTTTGAAAGAAACACAGTAGAAATTTCATTGCATATTTATCTTAAGGGGCAGAGCACCTATTTGGTGTAAATTCAGACAATCACAGCTAGAATTTGGCTGCATGATAGAACCCTAGAAAGCACGCGTGTGTTGGGGGGGAAATTCTCTTAGAGCCTTAGAGGGAGAGGAGAATGGAGGGCTGAGGAGCCCTTAGTAGGACCTCCTACAGTTTAGATGGAGAGGGTGGTGCAGGCAGGCAGGAACATGCACCGTGTAGGTAACTCAGGTCTGTCTCCAGGTGTGCAGAGTGTTGAGCCCACAGACAGTGTGTGAGGAAACCTAAAGCCCATTTCTTACACTGATCCCTTCCCAGGGGTTTCTCTGTTGATAACTTTTCCTTTCTGTTCTTGTCATGCCCCAAGCCCACACATGTCTCTTGGTGCAAGCAGAGGAGAGACCTATCTTACTCAGGACACCTGGAGCTGGTGAGAGAAGGGGAAGCAGGAGGTTTCTGCACAGGAAGGCGGCGACTGTGAAGCGCTGTGGCTAAATTGCTGGCACTAAGCTGCTGGCACAGAGGTACACGGCTGAGTCCTCGGGTTCTGTGGGCTGGATCTTCAGAGTGGAGCATGACTCATTAGGCATGTGAGCTGAGAATCGCTCCTTGGGCAGCCCTGTGTCTCCTATAATAGTCTGACTACGAAAGTAAAGCATAAGCTCCAGCCCTTCCATTGAGGCCTGTCTGTACCAGTAAATGACATTATGGCCTAAAATTGGCTCACAACTCAGAGTCACTTCTTGTCCCCTCATTGTCACTTTGTGCCTGGGTGTCTGGGTGACTCCAGCATGTGTGGGATCTGTGGGAGAGGACAGAGTTTGGGAACAGGATAAGGAGCATAAATGGACACAGAATGGGGAATATCCAGAAATGCAGACTCTTCATTTCTGGGGACTCACCTATTGCCAGGAGACAAAGGGCCACCCAGCACAGGAGCATGGTGGCCATGGCACAGTGGGACAGGAGGAAGCTCTACTCAGGCAAGACTGTTGTGAGCCTGAGCACAGGGGCAGGGCTTCTTGCTCTCCTGGACTCCACAAGGGGGAGTGTTGTTTGGTAGTGACATCAGTCTCTGTATTTTCTCAAAGGACCTCTACCCAATGGTGAACATTAACCCTCTTCAGGTGAATTGACTGGAATAGGTCATGTCTCTTATGGGGTCATTAGAACTACTCAGTGTCTTGAAGACTTTCATCAATTGTCCCTTCCCACAACCCTGTGCTTCCACCATTCCTTGTTCTCTGCTGTATCCCATGCCTGCTGTCTGCTGGGCATTTCCAAGTGTGCGTGCCATTGACACTGCGTATTCTGGGCACCAAGACACTACTTCGAACTTCACATCCTTCAGGCTCCTCTGAAGGCACTCCCTGACTCCCAGACACACAAACCTAAATAATTTCGGGATGACCTGAGACTTTTACCTAATCCCTCCGAGGAGAATTTAGATTAGACTCAGTGGTGATTATGAAGACACATAAACAGCTGCCCTGGGAAAGAAGGGTTGGATTTAACCAGGGTTGATTTTATGGTACTAATCCTTGTACCTGGTGTAGATGATGTGAGAAATGGGACATAAGAGTTTCAAAGCAGTTGGGTATATGGGCTGAAGTCCAGTGACTATAAGAATCATAGAAAGTAGATTTTGCATTAAAGAAAGAAAGGAGAAAGAGATAGGAGTATGGAATAATGAAAAGGACATTTTGGAAGCAGATTACTTGTTGTTCACTCCATGGTATAGACTCAGAGTTGGTCTTTGAAAAGATTAGAGACAAAATTTTACAGAAAGCAATGATTTGAGGAAACTGGGCAGCCAAATCCATGTACAAATTGTGCACATGATAACCGCATCACCAGTGGTGGCAGGATCAGCGGTGGGGCGGGAAGTGAATGAGGACAGATGTCGTGTAGAGAATTGAGGGCAACAGGAATGGCAATATTCTAATCCATGTTCTCAGGTGCTGAGTCGAAGCCATTGAGAGGAGAATGTTCTAGAAGTGGAAGGCAGGATTGGGAGGATGAAGAATGCACTGAAATTGAACAGAGGAGCAGAATGTGTCTGTTGGCATTCACAGTAGGAATTTTATTCTATTTCCAACTTGAAGATCAGCATCCCTGAATAAAAGAAAGGACAATGACAAGTGCAATTTGGCCATAAGTCAGACTCTACAAAACGTGTGTGTGTGTGTGTGTGTATGTGAGTGTGATCATTGGGTCATTCTGTTAGGAGATTAGAAGGAGAGGAGAATGTAGGGTCGAGGAGCTCTTACCAGAAGCTCCCACAGTTTAGAGGGAGAGGCCGGGGGGCGGGGGGAAGGCAGGAGCACACACAGTGCGGGTACCTGAGGTCTGTCTCTCAGGGGTGGGGAGTGCTAAGCTCACAGACAGTGTGTGAGGGAAATCTAAAGCCCATTTCCTACATTATTTCCTTTCCTGGGGTTTGTCTGTTGATACATTTTCCTTTCTGCCTTTGTCAGGCCCCAAACCCACACATGTCTCTTGGTGACAGCTGAGCAGAGAAGTTTTTTACACAGGACATCTGGGGGCTGATGAGAGAAGGGGAAGCAGGAGGTTTCTGCACAGGGAGGGGGTGACTGTGCAGCAGCGCTGTGTCTAAGCTGCTGGCACAGAGGTACACGGCTGAGTCCCCGGGTTCTGTGGTCTGGATCGTCAGAGTGGAGAACGACTCATTAGGCATCTGAGCTGAGAATCGCTCCTTGGGCATCCCTGTCTCATCCAGAGGACTTTCATAGGTGAAGTAAATAAGGAATTTTATGCCCTGCCCCGATGTCTGACAGTACCAATAAAGGACAGGGTGGCCTGAAATTGGCTCACAGCTCAGAGTCACTCCTTGTCCCCTCTTTGTCACCTTGTGCCTGGGTGTCTGGGTGACTCCAGCATGTGTGGAATCTGTGGAAGAGGACAAAATTTGGGGACAGGTTAAGGCACATAAATGGAAACAGAACTGGGACTATTAGCAAAATGCAGATTCTTAATTTCTGGGGACTCACCTACTCCCAGGAGACAAAGAATCACCAAGCAGAGGAGCCTGGTGGCCATGGCACGGTGGGTGCAGGAGGATGCCTCACCCAGACGAGGCCCTTGTGAGCCTGAGCACAGGGGCAGGGCTTGTGGTGCCTCTGGGCTGCACAGGGTGGAGAGTGACACGGCTCTCTGTCGTTGCACAAAGAACCTCCCCCCACAGGCGAACATCAGTTCTGTGCAGCAGGTCACTGGGACGGTCTCACGGGTCCTTGGACCCAGCCCTGCCCCTTGGCTCTTTCTGGTGAGAAACACCGATCATGTTCAGGCCTCTACCACCCCTCCCTGCTCTGACTTCACCCATCTCTCTCTTTATAGCCGAGAGTTCTCCCTTGTTTTCATTTTTAAAAGATCTGTAATGCACTGAAAAAATACTGGGGAATAATACTTTACCAAATAATTTGGCAATAAGTAGAACAGATTTATGTAGAACACAGCACTAAGTAAGCATCACCCCTCTTCCACCTCCAGTCCCACTTTGTTGAATTACAGGGAAAAATTGATCTGTGCATTTCATAGATTTGTCCTGGCTCACATAAATTTATAGTAACACAAGGCATACCTGAAAGACATGTGCTTTTGTTTTTAGCAAAATAGAAAGAGCTTCTGTGGATTATCATGTAATTTGTAAAATTTGAGAAAAGATTCAAACAGACCTATGCGTCAGTAGATGTAAATCTATATCTATGCATTTGTCTGCTTTCTTTATTCATATGTATGTTTTCACATGAATGGGATCATATCCGAATTTGAGCTTCATTATTAAGTTATTGCGTGAGCTTCATTATTTAGTAATTGTGTACTTACAAAGTTTCTTTTTTTAATTAAAATTTTAATGTATTTATTTTTAGAGATGGGAAGGGAAAGAGAAACAACGTGTGGTTGTCGCTCATGCGCCCACTACTGGGGCCCTGGCAATAACCCAGGTTGTGACCTGACTAGGAATTAAGGCGGCCACATTTTGTTTCACAGGCCAACACTCAATCCACTGAACACCCCAGCAAAGGCTGAAGTTTCTCATTTTAATAACATGACACCAACACACCAGGTCAGGGAAAATAGATTCTTTAAATGTCAGCAAAGCATCCTATTGACCTATGCATTCCCTGTGCACAGCAGGGATCCAACGGAAGTCCCTTCACTGAGGATCAGAGAATCCCTGTCAGCGACCAGGCTGTGTCGTCATCACTGCCCAGTGCTCTCAGTGACTCAGGAACTCCCACCTTGTTGTCCGTAGGTGCCCAGAGGAGGAAGGACTTACCCCCAGTTGACATTAAAATATCCAACAATACACCTGGTTTAGACAATGGGAGAATTATGAACATATGAGTTTAAAAGCTGTTAAGTTCATGAACTGAGGGTCAGTGGCTAAAGGAATCTTCAGAGAATGGTGCCAAATTAGTGAGAAGAAAACCAACATGAAGAGGTAAGAGAATGAGATAATTAAAGTAAAAATTTTGGAAGGTGCTCATTGCTGTCTCATCCCACAGATGGGAATGACTGAAGTGAACTTGAAAAAAATGGTAGGTAAAAATGATTGAAAGTGAGGAGGTCAGGAGACTGAGACACCAAACCTCCGTGGAAAGCGTCTGAGTGATGGTGATGTCTCCAGTGGTGACAGCTTTACTGGTGGGAGAAGAAGTGAATGAGGAGAGATCTGATGGTAGGGAGGTAGCAGTCAGTTCAGCAATAAAGGGCAGTGTTGTGATGCATGTGTGTGAGGAGTGGGTGGTGAAGCCGGGAGAGGGGCCTTGTCTGGGAAGAGCAGGGAGGACCCAGGATGATAAAAAATAGGACATAAAGTGTTTGATTCTGTGTTGTGAGATGAATATGGTCAGCATTTTATAGTGTTTGCACCTTAAAAGGCAAAGCATATAAGTGGCAAAACAACTAAGACAATGATAGTGCAATTTGGTCACATAAAACAACTGAAAAAGCCTGTTTGGGCCCTGACTGGTGTGGCTCAGTTGGCTGGAGCATCACCATGCAAAGTGAAAGTCTCCTATTGGATCCCTGGTCAGGGCACATGCCAGGGTTGTGGGTTTGGTCCCTACTTGGGTTGTGTAGGAGAGGCAGCCAATCAACTCTCCCTTCACATGGGTGTTTCTCTCACTCTCTTTCTTCCTCCTTTCCCCTTCTCTCAAAAATAAATAAAGAGAATCATTTAAGAAAATCCTGTGTGTCAGGGAATGATTCTGTTAACAGCTGACATTGATGAGAGAATAGAGGTGTGAGAGGCAAATACCAGGAGCTACTATGGTGCAGATGGAGACACGGGTGCAGGAAGGCAGAGACCTGCACTGTTGGGGTCGCCAAGGCTTCTTGTCTGGTGTGGTGAGTTCTCAGACCACAGACGATATGTTGAGAATTTTGCAAGCCCATTTCCTATCTTGTTTTCTACTCAAGTTGCCCTGCTGATACCTAATCCTTTCAGTCCTTGACATTTTCTCAAACCCATGCCTTTCTCCTGGTGAGAGCAGAGCAGAGAAGACATTCACTCACAGCTCCTGGGGACTGAAGAGAAAGGGGAAGGAGGAGGTTTCTGCACAGGGAGCGGGTGACTGTGTAGCACTGTGTCTCAGCCGCTAGCACAGAGGTACATGGCTGAGTCCCCGGGTTCTGTGGGCTGGATCGTCAGAGTGCAGAACGACTCATTAGGCATCTGAGCTGAGAATCGCCCCTTGAGCATCCCTGTGTCATCCACAGGAAATTGGTTTTGGAAGTAAAACAGTAATTCCAGTCCCTTCACTGGGGTCTGCCTGTACCAGAAAACGCGTTTATGGCCTGAAATGGGCTCACAGCTCAGAGTCACTCCTTGCCCCCTCTTTGTCACCTTGCGCCAGGGTGACTGGGTGACTTCAGCATGTGTGGGTTCTGTGGAAGAGAGATATAGTTTGGGAACATGTTAAGGGACATGAATGAAAAGAGAACAGGGAATATTAAAAATATGTAAAATCTTCATTTCTGGGGACTCACCTATGCCCAGGAGACAAAGGGCCACCCAGCAGAGGAGCCTGGTGGCCATGGCAGGGTGGGGCAGGAGGAGGCTCGACCCAGATGAGGCCCTGGTGAGCCTGAACACAGGGGCAGGGCTTCTGGTTCTCCTCAGCTCCACAAGGTGGAGTGTGGCTTGGTAGTGACAAAGGTCTTCATCATCTGTCATAGGGCCTCCTCCTGAAGCTGAATAGGACTCCTCTGCAGAAGGTGACTGCAATAGGTGAAGTCTCCCTGGAATGCAGTGGAACTTTTTAATGTCTCCAAGCCTGTTAACAGCACTCACCTCACACAACCTGGCCTTCCATCATCCCTTGTTCTGTGCTGCAGCATGCGTCCACTCTCCCGGCATTTCAGTGGGGGAGTGCCAATGGCACTGCAGATTCTGGGCACCAAGACAGCACTTCCAGTCTCACGTCCTCCATACTCCTCTCAAGACACCCCCTGACTCCCAGACACACAAACTAAATCATTTCTGCCTGAGCGGGGGCTTTTACACAATCCCTCCAAGGAGACTTTAGATTACACTCAATGGTGATTAAGAAGGTACATAAACAGATGCCCTGGGAAAGGAGAGTTGGATTTAACCAGGGTTGACTTTGTGGTACTAATCCTTGTACCTGGTGTAGATAATGTGAGAAAGAGGACATAAGAGTTTCAAAGCAGTTGGGTATATGGGCTGAAGTCCAGTGACTATAAGAATCATAGAAAGTAGATTTTGCATTAAAGAAAGAAAGGAGAAAGAGATAGGAGTATGGAACAATGAAATGGACATTTTGGAAGCAGACTATTTGTTGTTCACTCCCTGGTCTGGAATGGATGGTAGTCTTGCAAGACAATGGAGGCAAAATATTATTGAAAATGAAGAGGTCAGGAAACTGTGAAGCCAAACCCGTGTATAAATTGTCCACATGATCACCGCATCACCAGTGGTGGCAGGATCAGTGGTGGGGAGGGAAGTGAGTGAGGACAGATGTCATGTAGAGAATTCAGGGCAACATAGATTGTTCTCAGGAGCTGGGTATTAAAGCCAGGGAGAGCAGAAAGTTCTAGAAGCAGTAGGCAGGATTGGGAGGATGTAGAATACACTGAAATTGAACAGAGGAGCAGAATATGTTTCTTGGCATCCAGAGTAGGGATTTTATTCTATTTCCAACTTCACATCAGTGTCCCTGAATAACAGAAAGGACAATGACAGGGGCAATTTGGCTATAAGACAGACTCTAGAAAACATGTGTGTGTGTGTGTGTGTGTGTGTGTGTGTGTGTGAGGCCATTGGAGCATTCTGTTAGGAGATTAGAAGGAGAGGAGAATGGAGGTCTGAGGAGCTCTTACCAGAAGCTCCCACGGTTCAGATGGCGAGGCCAGGGCAGGCAGGCAGGAGCACACACAGTGCGGGTAACTGAGGTCTGTCTCTCAGGGGTGGGGAGTGCTGAGCCCACCGACAATGAGTGAGGGAAACCTGAAGCCCACTTCCTACATTGTTCCCTGTGCTGGGGTTTCTCTCTTGATACATTTTCTTTCTGCCCTTGTCATGCCCCAAACCCACACATGTCTCTTGGTGACAGCGGAGCAGAGAATATTTTTACTCAGGACACCCTGGGGGCTGATGAGAGAAGGGAAAGCAGGAGGTTTCTGCACAGGGAGGGGGTGACTGTTCAACGCTGTGGCTAATCTGCTGGCACAGAGGTACACGGCTGAGTCCTCGGGTTCTGTGGGCTGGATCTTCATAGTGGAGAAGGACTCATTGGGCATCTGAGCTGAGAATCGCTCATTGAGCAGACTTGTCTTCTCCAGGAGTATTGTACGACCGAAGGAAGTAAGTAAGTTTATGTCTTCCACTGAGGTCTGTCTGTACCAGTAAAAGTCATTATGGCCTGAAATTGGCTCACAGCTCATAGCCACATCTTGTCCTCTCGTTGTCACCTTGTGCCTGGGCGTCTGGGTGACTCCAGCATGTGTGGGCTCTGTGGAAGAGGGCAGAGTTTAGGAACAGGTAAGGAACATAAAAGGAAAGTGAGCTGGGAATATGCAAAAATGCACATTCCTCATTTCTGGGGACTCACCTACTCCCAGGAGACAAAGGGCCACCCAGCAGAGGAGCCTGGTGGCCATGGCAGGGTGGGGCAGGAGGGGCCCACTCAGGTAAGTGACTTGTTGAGCCTGAACACAGGAGCAGGGCTTCTTCTTCCCTTGGGCTCCACAAGGTGGAGTGTATCTTGGTAGTGACATCAATCTCTGTCATTTCTCATAGGTCCTCCTCCCAAAGCGGAATATTAATCCTCTTCAGTTGTATTGAGTGGTATAGGTCATGTCTCTTTTGGGGCCATTTGAGCCAGTCAAAGTCTCCAAAACTTTCATTAATGGTCACTTCTCCCAAGTACACACTGAAATTGAGAAGAGAAGCAGACTATGACTCTTGGCATCAAAGTAGGATTTTTATTCTATTTCCAACTTGAAGATCAGGGCCGCTGAATGACATAAAGGATAAAGAGAAATGGAATTTGGCTATAAGAGAGAGTCTAGAAAATGTGTGTGTGTGTGGTCATGGGGGATTCTGTTAGCAGCTGAGAAGGAGTAGAGAATGGAAGGCTGAGGAGTCTTTACCAGAAGCTCCTACGAATCAGAAGGAAAGGCCGGTGCAGGAAGGCAGGAACGTGCACAGTGTGGGGAATGGAGGTCTGTCTCTCAGGTGTGCAGAATGTTGAGCCCACAGACAGTGTGAGGAAAACCTAAAGCCCATTCCCTACTTCCTTTTCTACACAAGGGTTATGAAGTTGATACCTAGTCCTTTCTGTCCTTGTCATGCCCCAAACCCAAAATATTATTGACAGTGAGGAGGTTAGGACACTGAGAAGCGAAACCCTGTGTATAAATTGTCCACATGATGGTGGTGACGACAGGTGATGCCTACCAGTGATGGCAGGATCGGCAGGGAGGAAGGCAGTGACCGAGAACAGATCTGATGGCAGAGAAGTAAGTTTAGCAACAAAGGCCAACACTCTAATTCACGTGTATGAAGGACTGGGTATGAAAACCTATGAGAGGAGAAGGAATGTTCTAGAAGCAGAAGGTAGGATGGGGAGGACAAACAATGTATTAAATTGAGCATAGAAGCAGCTTATGCCTTTCAGCATAAATACAGTAGAAATTCATTCTGCTTTCATATTGATATTAAGGGCCACTGAATAACAAAAAGGACACTGACAAGTTGAATTTGTCTGTATGGTAGAACCCTAGGACAGGTGTGTGGGGGGGATGGGGGTGGAATTCTGTTAGCAGCTTTGAGGGAGAGGAAAATGGAAGGCTGAAGAGCCATTACCTGGAGGTCCGACAGTTCAGGTGGAGGCAAATACAGTAAGCAAGAAAATAAATGTCAGGCTGACTAAAGTGTATCTCTCAGTTGTGGTGAGTGTTGAGCCCACAGATAATGTGTGAGGGTTCCCTGAAGTTCATGTCCTATGTTGTTTCCTACTCAGGAGTTTCAAAGTTGATACCTAATCCTTTCTGTCCTTCTCCTTTCCCAACCCCACATAAGTCTGTAGGAGACATCAGAGCAGAGAAGACTTTTATTCATGACCCCTGGCGGCTGATGAGAGAAGGGGAAGCAGGAGGTTTCTGCACAGGGAGGGGGCGACTGTGCAGCGCTGTGTCTAAGCTGCTGGCACAGAGGTACAGGGCTGAGTCCTCAGGTTCTATGGGCTGGATCTTCAGAGTGGAGAATGACCCATTAGGCATCTGAGCTGAGAATCGCTCCTTGGGCATCCCTGTGTCATCCAGAGGACTTTGATTGTTGAAGTAAATAAGTAACTTTATGCTCTGCACCGATGTCTGTCTGTACCAGAAAAGACCAAGGTGGCCTGTAATTGGCTGACAGCTCAGAGTCACTCTTTGTCCACTCTTTGTCACCTTGTGCCTGGGTGTCTGGGTGACTCCAGCATGTGTGGGGTCTGTGGAAGAGGACAGAATTTCGGATCAGGATAAGGAACATGAAAGGAAACAGAACTGGGAATATCAACAAAATGTACATTCCTCATTTCTGGGGCCTCACCTACTCCCAGGAGACAAAGGGCCACCCAGCACAGGAGCATGGTGGCCATGGCACAGTGGGGCAGGAGGAAGCTCTACTCAGGCAAGACTGTTGTGAGCCTGAGCACAGGGGCAGGGCTTCTTGCTCCCCTGGACTCCACAAGGGGGAGTGTTGTTTGGTAGTGACATCAGTCTCTGTGTTTTCTCAAAGGACCTCTACCCAATGGTGAACATTAACCCTCTTCAGGTGAATTGACTGGAATAGGTCATGTCTCTTATGGGGTCATTTGGACCATTCAGTGACCCAAGACTTTCATCTATTTTCACTTTCCACAACCCTGTGCTTCCACCATTCCTTGTTCTCTGCTGTATCCCATGCCTGCTGTCTGCTGGGCATTTCCAAGTGTGCGTGCCATTGACACTGCATATTCTGGGCACCAAGACACTACTTCGAACTTCACATCCTTCAGGCTCCTCTGAAGGCACTCCCTGACTCCCAGACACACAAATCTAAATCATTTCGGGATGACCTGAGGCTTTTACCCAATCCCTCCAAGGAGAATTTAGATTGGACGTATGGGTGATTATGAAGACACATAAACAGCTGCCCTGGGAAAGGAGGGTTGGATTTAACCGGTGTTGACATTATAGCACTAATCCTTGTATCTGGTTCAGATATTGTGAGAAATAAGATATGAGAGTTTCAAAGCAGTTGGGTATATGGGCTGAAGTTCAGTGACTCTAAGAATCATAAAAAGTAGATTTTGCAGTAAAGAAAGAAAGGAGAAAGGGATAGGAGTATGGAATAATGAAACAGACATTTTGGAAGCAGATTATTTGTTGCTCACTCCATGGTCTAGACTTAGAGTTGGCCTTCGAAAAGTTTGGAGACAAAATTTTAGGGAAAGACATGAGGTCAGGAAACAGAGAAGCCAAATTCATGTACAAATTGTGCACATGATCACCGCATCACCAGTGGTGGCAGGATCAGCGGTGGGGTGGGAAGTGAATGAGGACAGATGTCATGTAGAGAATTGAGGGCAACAGGAATGGCAATATTCTAATCCATGTTCTCAGGTGCTGAGTCGAAGCCATTGAGAGGAGAATGTTCTAGAAGCGGAAGGCAGGATTGGGAGGATGAAGAATGCACTGAAATTGAACAGAGGAGCAGAATATGTCTCTTGGCATCCACAGGGGGATTTTATTCTATTTCCAACTTCAAGATCAGCACCCCAAAATAACAAAAAAGATAATGGTAAGTGGAATTTGGCTATAAGATAGACTCTAGAAAACATGTGTGTGTGTGTGTGTGTGTGTGTGTGTGTGTGTGTGTGGCCATTGGAGCATTCTGTTAGGAGATTAGAAGGAGAGGAGAATGGAGGGCTGAAGAGCTCTTACCAGAAGCTCCCACGGTTCAGATGGTGAGGCCAGGGCAGGCAGGCAGGAGCACACACAGTGCGGGTACCTGAGGTCTGTCTCTCAGGGGTGGGGAGTGCTGAGCCCACCGACAGTGTGTGAGGAAAAACCTGAAGCCCACTTCCTACATTGTTTCCCTGTGCTGGGGTTTCTCTGTTGATACATTTTCTTTCTGCCCTTGTCATGCCCCAAACCCACACATGTCCCTTGGTGACAGCTGAGCAGAGAATATTTTTACTCAGGACACCTGGGGGCTGATGGGAGAAGGGGAAGCAGGAGGTTTCTGCACAGGGAAGGGGTGACTGTGCAGCGCTGTGTCTAAGCTGCTGGCACAGAGGTACATGGCTGAGTCCCCGGGTTCTGTCAGCTGGATCGTCAGAGTGGAGAATGACCTATTAGGCATCTCAGCTGAGAATCGCTCCTTGGGCAGCCCTGTCTCATCCATAGGTTTTGCATAGCTGAAGGAAATCAGAAACTCCAGTCCCTTCACTGAGGTCTGTCTGTACCAGTAAAGACCATCATGGCCTGAAATTGGCTCACAGCTCAGAGTCACTCCTTGTCCTTTTGTTGTCACCTTGTTCCTGGGTGTCTGGGTGACTCCAGCATGTGTGAGCTCTGTGGAAGAAGACAGAATTTGGGAATAGGATAAGGAACATAAATGAAAATATAACTGAAATTATTTTTACAAGTGCAGATTCTTAATCTCTGGGGACTCACCTACGCCCAGGAGCCAAAGGGCCACCCAGCAGAGGAGCCTGGTGGCCATGGCAGGGTGGGGCAAGAGGAGGCTTCACCCAGATGAGGACCCTGTGGGTGTGCATAGAGGGACAAAGCTTCTAGTTCCTTTGGTCTCCACAAGGTGGAGAGTGGTATCACCCTCTGTCACTGCTCATGGGACCTCCTCCTCAGATGAACATTAACTGTAGGCAGCAGATCACTGGGACGTGGCCCTGCATATGGGTTCTTTGTGTTGATTATCACTGGTCATCTCTCTGGCCTTTACCACCCCTCACTGTGCTGACTTCACACAAATCTTTTCTTCATGGCTGAGAATTCTCCTTTTTTTTTAAAAAAAAAAAAAAACATTCCTGCCCTGCCTGGTATAGCTCAGTGGATTGAGTGCTGGCTGCAAACCAAAGGGTCGCCAGTTCCATTCCCAGTCAGGGCACATGCCTGGGTTGCAGGCCAGGTCCCCAGTAGGGGGCGTGTGAGAGGCAACCACACATTGATGTTTCTCTCCTTCCTTTTTCCTCTCTCTAAAAACAAATAAATAAATTCTTAAAAAAAATTCCCTACTCCCTGCAAGAAATTTCAAAAGTAATATTTTAGATGTTACTTCAGCAATGAGGGGGAAAGAGATGTATATAACACAAGGCTAGGTAACACCTTTCTGTCCTTCCTCTAATCCCACCTTGTAGAGCCACTGGAAAAAGGAATTGATTTATAACCTTACATAGACTTGTCGTGGCTTCTATAAACTTATAGTAAAAATTAATGGCATATATAAAAGACATATTCTTTTTTCATCAAAGTAGAAGTATCTTCTATATATTATTTTATAATTTCTAAAATTTGAGAAAATATGCAGTCATATACATCAGTAAGTGTAAATCTAGCTCTGTTTATTTGCCTGCTCTCTTTATGCATGTACATATATTTTCACATAAATGGGATCATATCCTATATTTTGAGCTTTATTCTTTAGTTATTGTATGGTTATAGCATTTCTGTTATTTAATCACACTAACACCCCAGGTGAGCAGATTCTTTAAGTGTAAGCAAAGCATCCTATTGACCTAAGCACTTCCTGTGCACAGCAGCGAACCAATGGAAGGCTCTTCAGTGAGGATCAGAGAATTCCTGCCAGTGACCAGGCTGTGTGTGGTCACTGCCAAATGCTCTCAGTGACTCAGGAACTCCCTCCTTGCCATCCATAGCTGCCCAGATGAAGATGGACTTACCCAGAGTTCACATCAAAGTCTTCACCACTAAACCCAGTCTAGACAATGAGAGAATTGAGAACATATGAGTTTACAAGCTGTTAGGAACATGACTGAGGGTCAATGGCTAAAGGAATCTTAGGAGGATGGTGCTGAATTAGTGAGAAGAAAACTCATATGATGAGGTAGGAGAATGAGATGTTTGAAATGGAAATTTTGGAATGAGCTCATTGGGGTCTCATCCCACAGACGGGAATTACTGAAGTGCATCTGACAAGTGCTGGAGGTAAAAATTATTAAAAATGAGGAGGCCAGGAGACTGAGACACCAAACCCCTTTGGAAAGTGTCTGTGTGATAATGACATCACCCATGATGACAGCTTCACTGGTGGGAAGAAGACGTGAATGAGGACGGATCTGACGGTAGAGAAGGAGCAGTAAGTTCAGCAACAAAGGGCGATGTTCTGATGCCAGGTGTGTGAGGGGTGAGCGTTGAACAGAGAGAGGGCACTGGTCTGGAAGGAGCAGGATGACCCAAGAAGATAAAGAATGCACTGAAATTGGACATCATATATTCAACTCTGTGTTTTAAAATAAACACAGTAGAAATTTTATTGCATATCCACCTTAAAGGGAAGAGCACCTTAATGGCATAAATTAAGACAATGATAAATGGAATTTGAGTACATGATAGAATGCTAAAAAACATATGTGCTGGGGGTAAATCTGTTAGCATCTTAGAGAGAGAGGAAAAATGGAGGGCTGAGGAGCCATTACCAGGAGCACCTATGGTTTAGATGTAGAGGTCAGTGCAGGAAGGCAAAAAACACACAGTGTAGGTAACTAAGGTGTGTCTTTGAGGTGTACAGAGTGCTGAGGCCACAGACGGTGTGTGAGGAAAACCTACACTGTTTATCTACACTGTTTTCTATGTAGAGTTTTCTCTGCTGATACCTTATTTTTTTCTGCCCTTGTCATGCCCCAAAGCCAAGTATGTGTCTTGGTGACAGCGGAGCAGAGAAAACTTTTACTCATGACCCTTGGGGGCTGATGAGAGAAGGGGAAGCAGGAGGTTTCTGCACAGGGAGGGGGTGACTGTGCAGCGCTGTGGTTGAGCTGCTGGCACAGAGGTACACAGCTGAGTCCCCGGGTTCTGTGGGCTCAATCTTCAGAGTGGAGAACGACTTATTAGGCATCTGAGCTGAGAATCGCTCATTAGGCATTCCTGTCTTGTCCACAGGACTTTGATTGTTGAAGTAAATAAGGAATTTTATGCCCTGCCCCGATGTCTGGCTGTACCAAAAGAGAGCAGCATGGCCTGAAATTGGTTCACAACTCATAGTCACATTTTGTCCCTTCTTTGTCACCTTGTGCCTGGGTGTCTGGGTGACACCAGCGTCTGTGAGCTCTGTGGAAGACAACAGAATTTGGGATCAGGATATGGGACATCAGTGGAAACATAACTGAGAATATCAACAAAAAGCAGATTCTTAATCTCTGGGGACTCACCTACTCCCAGGAGACAAAGGGCCACCCAGCAGAGGAGCCTGGTGGCCATGGCAGGGTGGGGCAAGAGGATGCTTCACCCAGATGAGGACCTTGTGAGCCTGAACAGGGTCAGGACTTCTGCTTCCTCTGGGCTCCACAAGGTGGAGTGTATCTTTGTAGTGACATAGCTGTCATTTCCCATAGGTCCTCCTCCCAAAGGGGGATATTAATCCTCTTCAGTTGTATTGAGTGGTATAGGTCATGTCTCTTTTGGGGTTTGTTTGGAACATTCAAAGTCTCTAAGACTTTCATCAATATTCACCCTGTGCTTTCACCATTCCTTGTTCCCTGCTATATCCATTGTCTGCAGTCTCCTTGGCATGGGGGCGTGCATGTGCCATCAGCACTGCAGGTTCTGGGCACCAAAACAGCACTTCCAGTCTCAGGTCCTTCACACTCCTCTCAGTGCACTCCCTGACTCCCAGACACACAAATCTAAATCGTTTCAGGCTGACCTGAGGCTTTTCCCGAACTCTCCGAGTAGAGTTTAGATTGGATGTATGGGTGATTATGAAGGCACATAAACAGATGCCCTGGGAAAGGAGGGTTGGATTTAACTAGGGTTGATTTTATGGTACTAATCCTTGTACCTGGTGTAGATTTTGTGAGAAATAAGACCTGAGAGTTTCAAAGCAATTGGGTATATGGGCTGATGTTCAGGGACTATAAGAATCGTAGGAAGTATTTTGCATTAAAGAAAGAAAGGAAAAGAGATAGGAGCACAGAATGATGAAATGGAAATTTTGAAAGCAGATGATTTGTTGTTCACTCCATGGTCTAGACTTGAATGTGCTCTTGGATAGGATTGGAGACAAAATATTACTGCAATTGAAGAGACTGGGAAACTGAGAAGCAAACCCGTGTATAAATTGTCCACAGGCTGATGACGTCCCCAATGGGTGGCAGGGTCAGTGGTGGGGAGGAAGGGAGTGAGGACAGGTCCGAGGGTAGAGAAGTCGGGGCAACATGAAAGGCCGTGTTCTAATTCATGTGTGTGAGGAGCTGGGTATTAAACCTAGGGAGAGGGGAATGTTCTAGAACAAGTAGGTAGCATTTGAAGGACCCAGTACATAGTGAAATTGGACAGAGAAGCAGATTTCTTCTTTTGGCTTCAAAGCAGGAATTTTATTATATTTCCAACTTGAGGATCCGGGCCCCTGGATGACAAGAAGGACAATAACAAGAAGAATTTGGTTATAAGACAGACTCTAGAAAACGTGTGTGTGTGTGTGTGTGTGTGTGTGTGTGTGTGTGTTGGTCATGGGGGTCTGTTAGCGACCGAGAAGGAGTAGAGAATGGAGGTCTGAGGAGCCCTTACCAGGAGCTCCTACGATTCATATGGAGCGGCAGGGCAGGAAGACAGGAATGTGCACAGTGTGGGAAACGAAGGTCTGTCATGCAGGTGTGCAGGGTGCTGAGCCCACAGACAGTGTGAGGAAAACCTAAAGCCCATTTCGCACATTGTTTCCTTACTGCGGTTACTAAGCTGACACCTAATTGTTTCTGTCCTTGTCATGTCTCAAACCCACACGTCTCTTGATGACTTCAGAGTGGAGAAGACTTTTACTCAGGACACCTGGGAGCTGATGAGAGAAGGGGAAGCAGGAGGTTTCTGCACAGGGAGGGGGCAACTGTGCAGCGCTGTGGCTAAGCTGCTGGCACAGAGGTACACGGCTGAGTCCCCGGGTTCTGTGGGCTGGATGTTCAGAGTGGAGTATGACCCATTAGGCATGTGAGCTAAGAATCTGTCCTTGGGCATCCCAGTGTTGTCTACAATAGTTTCACTGCTGAAATAAACCATAAACTCCAGTCCCCTCACTGAGGTCTGTCTGTACCAGTAAAGATAGGTATGGCTTGAAATTGGCTCACAACTCAGAGTCACTCCTTGTCCACTCTTTGCCACCTTGTGCCTGGGTGTCTGGGTGACTCCAGCATGTGCGGGCTCTGTGAAAGAGGACAGAGTTTGGGACAGGATAAAGAATATAAATGAAAATCGAACTGAAAATATTTTCGAAAGTGCAGATTCTTAATCTCTGGGGACTCACCTATGCCCAGGACACAAAGGGTCACCCAGCAGAGGAGCCTGGTGGCCATGGCAGGGTGGGGCAGGAGGAGGCCTCACCCAGATGAGGCCCTTGTGAGCCTGAGCACAGGGGCAGGGCTTCTGGTTCCTCTGGGCTGCACAGGGTGGAGAGTGACATCGCTCTCTGTCACTGCTCCTGGGACCTCCTCCCAAAGGGGAGCATCAATTCTGTGCAGGAGATCACTGGGACAGTCACATGCGACCTGGGACCTGGCCCTGCACATGGGTTCTTTCTGGGGAGAATCACCAGTTGTCTCTCTAGCCTTTACCACCCCTCACTGTGCTGACTTCTCACAAATCTTTTGTCATGGCTAGAATTCTCCTTTTTAAAAAAGGGTTCCCTATGCCCTGCAAGGGATTTCAAAAGTAATATTTTACATGTTTGTTTAGCAATAAGTGAATAAGAGTTATATGTAATGCAAGGCTAGGTAACACCTCTCTGTTCTTCCTCCAATCCCACCTTATAGAGCTACAGGAAGTAGATTTGTCCTGGCTCATAAATTTATAGTAAAAATTTGTGGCATATGTGAAAGACATGTTCTTAATCAAAATAGAAGTTTATCTTTTGTATATTATTTTCTAATTTCTAAAATTTGAAGAAATATACAGTCATATACATCAGTAGATATAAATCTAGCTCTATTTGCCTGCTGGCTTTATTCTTATAGATAACATTTTTATATAAATGGGATCATGTCCTATATTTTGAGCTTCATTATTTAATTATTGTATGGTTATAACATTTCTGTAATTTAATAACACACACCAGGTGAGCAGATAGATTCTTTAAATGTAAGCAAAGAGACTTATTGACCTAAGCACTTCCTGTGCACAGCGGCGAACCAATGTAAGGCTCTTCAGTGAGGATCAGAGAATTCCTGCCAGTGACCAGGCTGTGTGTGGTCACTGCCGAATGCTCTCTGTTGACTCAGGAACTCCCACCTTGCCATCATAACTTCCCAGAGGGAGCTGTATTTGTCAGGGTTGACACTATGAGTCTTCAACCTTGAACTCAGTTTAGACAATGTGGGAATTGAGAACATATAAGTTTAAAAGTTGTTAAGTACATGAACTGAGGGTCAGTGGCTAAGAGAATGTTATGACAGAAATGGAAATTTTGGAAGGGGGTCATTGGTGTCTCATCCCACAGACGGGAATTACTGAAGTGTGTCTGAAAAGTGTTGGAGGTGAAAATTATTGCAAGTCAGGAGGTCAGGAGACTGAGCCACCAAACCCCTGCAGAAAGTGTCTATGTGATGATGACGTCTCCAATGGTGACATCTTTATGGGTGGGGAGAAGAAGTGAATGAGAACAGATCTGACAGTAGAGAAGTAGCAATAAGTTCAGCAACAAAGGGCAATGTTCTGAGGCATGTGTGTGAGGGGTGGGTGGTGAAGCCGGGAGAGGGGACTGGTATGGGAGGAGCAGGGAGGACCCAGGAGGATAAACAAAGCACTGAACAGGACATCATATGTTTGATTCTATCTCTTGGCATAAACACGGTAGAAATTTCATTGCATTTCCATCTTAGAGGTCAGAGCATCTAAGTGTCAACATGGAAGACAACGACAAGTGGAATTTGGTTACATGAGAAAACTTAAAAAGCTTGTATGGGCCCTGACCAGTGTGGCTCCCATGTGTTGGGCATTATCCTGCAAAGCAAAGGTGGCCAATTTGTTTCCCAGTTGGGGCACATGCCTGGGTTGTGTATGCGAGAGGTAACCACACATCGATGTTTCTCTCCCTCTCTTTCTCGCTCCCTTTCCCCTCTCTACAAATCAATAAAGCCTTTTTTTAAAAAGCATGTGTTTGTGTGCTGGAGGGAAAATCTGTTAGCAGCTTAGGAGAGGAGAGTGGAGGGCTGAGGAGCCCTTACCAGGAGCTCCTACCATTCAGATGAAGTGGCCGGTGCGGGAAGGCAGGAAAAGGCACGGTGTGGGTGACTAAGGTGTATCTCCCAGGTGTGGTAAGAATTGAGTCCACAGACAGTTTGCGAGGAACCCCCAAAGCCATTTCCTACATTGTTTTCTATGCTGGGATTTCTAGCTTTATACCTTATCCTTTCTGGCCTTGTCATGTCCCACACCCACGCATGTCTCCTGGTGTGAGAAGAGCAGAGAGACTTTTACTCAGGACACCTGGGGGCTGGTGAGAGAAGGGGAAGCAGGAGGTTTCTGCACAGGGAGGGGGTGACTGTGCAGCGCTGTGGCTAAGCTGCTGGCACAGAGGTACACGGCTGAGTCCCCGGGTTCTGTGGGCTGGATCTTCAGAGTGGACAGGGACTTATTAGGCATCTGAGCTGAGAATCGCTCATTAGGCAGCCCTGTCTTGTCCCAAGGACTTTGATTAAGGAAGTAAATAAGTAACTTTATGCCTTCCATTGAGGTCTGTCTGTACCAGTAAAGTTCGTCATGGCCTGAGATTGGCTCACAGCTCAGAGTCACTCCTTGTCCCCTGTTTGTCACCTTGTTCCTGGGTGTCTGGGTGACTCCAGCATCTGTGGGCTCTGTGGAAGAGGACAAAGTTTAGGAACAGGATAAGGAACATAAATGAAAACAGAACTGGGAATATCAACAAAATGCAGATTCTTAGTCTCTGGGGACTCACCTATGCCCAGGACACAAAGGGCCACCCAGCAGAGGAGCCTGGCGGCCATGGCAGGGGGGGGCAGGAGGAAGCTTTACCCTGACGACGCCCGTGTGAGTGTGACAGAGGGGCAGGGGGGCAGGGCTTCTTGTTCCTCTGGGCTCCATAAGGTGCAGAGTGACATCACTCTGTCATTTCTCAGAGGTCCTCCTCCCAAAGGTAAATATTAATCCTCTCAGAAGAATTGATTGGGATAAGTCATGTCTTTTAGGGTTTGTTTGGACCATTGGAAGTCTCCAAGACTTTCATCAGCTGTCACCTCACACAACCCTGTGCTTTAACCACTCTTTGTCTCCTGCTATATCACACATCTACCGTCTACTGAGCTTTTCTGCGTGGGCGTGCCGTCGGCAGTGCGAGTCCTGTAGAGCAGTAACATACTTTCTAAATCTCAAGTTCTTCTTACTTCTTTCAAGAGAATCCATTTCTCCCAGACACACAAAATCAAAATAATTCCTTATTGAGTTGGGGGTTTTACCAAGATCTTTGGAAAAATTTTGATTGACAACCATGCTCATCTGAAGGTATATAAACAGATGCCCTGGCCCCTACTGGAGTTGATCAGCTGTTTGAACTTTATCTTGCAAAGTGAAGGGTCACCAGTTTGATTCCCAGTTAGGGCACATGCCTGAGTTGCAAGTCTTGGCCCCAAATAGGGAGTGTGTGAGAGGCAACTGATCAATGTTTTGTTTTGTTTTTTCACAAATTGATGTTTCTCTCCCTCTCTTTCTCCCTCCCTTCCCTCTCTCTAAAAATAAATAAATAAAATCTTTAAAAAAATACCCAGATGCCTTAGGCAGATGGAGTGGATTTATCCAGAGCTGAGGTTATGATTTTAAACTTTAAACCTGACTTAGATCGTGTGAGAATTAAGAACAAGGGGATTTACAAGCTGTTGGGTACAGTGGCTGGAAGCATCATAAGAGGACGATGCTGGGCTGGTGAGATGGGAAGGAAGAAGGAACACCTGGGAGCAGGGAATGATTGAAATGGAAATTTGGGGAGGAGCTTGTTTGGTGTTCATTCCATGGCCCAGAATGACAAAGTGCACCTGAAAAGGATTGGAGGCAAAAAAAAAAAATCATCAAATGTGAGGAGGTCAAGGAACAGAGGACCCAAACCTATATATAAATTGTCTGCAAGATGATGATGTCACCAGCTGTGATGGGATTAGTAGTCGGAGGGAACGTGAATGAGGAGGGACCTGATAGTAAAGAAGTTTAGCAACAAAAGGCAATATTCTGATGCCGTATGCATGAACAGCTGGGTGTTAAAGCTGGGGAGTGGGACTGGTCTGGCAGTCGCAGGGAGGACCCAGGAGGACAAAGAATGCACTGAAATCAGGCAGAGAAGCAGATTATGTCTTACTGAGGCAGGGAAGTGAGCCAGGACAAGGGGATTAGGGAAACGGAGACAGAGAGCTAAACAAACTGGCCGAGCAACATGCAGCCAGGTACAGAAGGCCAGTGACCTCCCTGCAGATAACATCCAGGCCTCGGCTGTATTTCAGCTCCAGGCCCAGAAAAGCAGAAAAACCAGGTGGGCGAGGATGCCAGGACCAGCTGCAAGGACTAAGGACCCCTGTCCTGGCACTGCCCAGTAAGCAGAGACCATGACCTTGAAAGAGGGCACCTGGAAAGGTGATGAGTATTCTGCTGACACCCTCCCCTGAGACCTCCCCTAGATTCTTGCTTGCAAAAGCGAGATAAAAACTCAAGTCTAAGAACTCAGCACGTGCTCTCCCACTGGGGAGCAGCCCGGGCCATTCCCTTCCCCCTGCTCCTCCTCCTCTGCTTCCGCCACAGGCACACGTCTCCTAAACTCTAAGGGTGCCCCTGAGACTTGCAACCAGGGGAGCAATGGGCAGAGGCAGCTTGCCCCAGGCTAATGCCCTGAACCTGTCCCCCAAACCGTCTTTTCTCTGACTTCCCAGTGAGTTAAGGCAGATCAGCCCGGGCTTTCCTGTTGCTTCTTGTATGCTGAGCCCTTCCCTGTTTCACTCTCCCCATCTTCAATAAATGTACCCTCATAGTCACATGGACTGGTGTGACATCTCTCCTACACGAAGTCAAGAACCCACTTACTACCAGCTGCCCTAGGCAGACCCGCTCAGGGCCAGGTGTCCTGCCCAGTAACAGCGTCAACACAGCACAAATTTCATTCTTCCCTGTTTCCGCCATTTTCAAAGCCCTGGCCTCTGAGTGGCAACAAGTAGGACAGTGACAGTGGAATTGGCTATATGGCAGAACTCAGGTAAACCTAATTGTCTCGGGCACTCAAAACACAGTCATCTTTTGCACCGGTTGCCAAAGATGCTCTCAAAGGGTCTGAGAAGGGATGTAAATAAGACCACAGAAGAGAGTAATCATAACTGTTCAGAAGGCACTGCAGGGGTAATGTGGGCATTTCTGGCATAAATCAATATAAAATGTAGGTTTGGGTGTTGAGGACATATGGTCAGGTAGGAAAGAGAGCTACATACGACGGGACAGGCCTGCAGGCCTTTAGATGTCCCACTGTGAAGTCCACGTTTGTCGTTCCAGGTCTGGCCGCTGAAGAGGCCCCATGAACATCCGGGAGTCCTACACCAGCCCTCAGCAGCAGCAGCCTCTGCAGACGGGCCTGGGCTGCCCGTAGGCGGCACAGAGGCAAAGTCCGGGATTGGGAGTATTTGAACAATGATTAAAAAAAAACAAAAAAAAATGAGAGTCATATCTTCCATCTAATGTATATAAAGTATCTGCTTTACCAATCTTTGAGATACTGTGATTGAAATGAGTGCCATATAAATATAAAGAAATATTAACATTATAAAGGAATGTCCACAATCAAAGCAAAGAGGTTTTAATACAATCAGACTTATGTGTGTGTGTGGAGGATGGATTCTGTTAGCAGCTTAGAGGGAGAGGAGAACGGAGGGCTGAGGAGCCCTTACCAGGAGCTCCTACGGTTCAGATGGAGAGGCCAGTGCAGGAAGGCAGGGACACGCACTGTGTGGGTAACTGAGGTTTATCTCAAGGTGTGGTGAGTTTTGAGACCACAGAAAATGTGTCAGCAAATCCCTGAAGCCTACATTTTTTCATACTCAAGTTTTTCTGTTGATACCTCATTATTTCTGTTCTTGTCATGCCCCAAATTCACTCATTTCTCTCGGTGAGAGAGGAGCAGGGGAGACGTTTATGTGACTGGGGCAGCTGATGCGAGCAGGGGAAGCAGGGGGCTTCTGCCCAGGGAGGGGGTGCCTGTGCAGCGCTGTGGCTAAGCTGCTCGCGCAGAGGTACACGGCTCCCTCGGGTTCCGTGGGCTGGATCTTCAGAGTGGAGAATGATTTATTAGGCATCTGACCTGAGAATCGCTCCTTGGGCAGCCCGGTCTCATCTGCAGGAGTTTGACTGCTGAAATAAGTCAGAATCGCCAGTCCCTGCACTGAGGTCAGTCTGCACCAAAGAAGTGCATGGTGGTCAGAAATTGGCTCACAGCTCCCAGTTACGTTTTGTCTCATTGCTGTCACCTTGTGCTTGGATGTCTTGGTGACTCCAGTCTCTGTGGGGTCTGTGGAAGAGGACACACTTTGACGACAAAATAAGAAAAACATTGGAGTCACAGCAGGGAGACATAGCATGAGGATGTGAATATTTCGTAGACTCACCTACTCCCAGCAGCCAGGGGCCCACTCAGCAGAGCTCCCAGGTTCCCACGACAAAGTGTGGGAGATGTGGAACAGCCCGGCCCAGGGTCCTTGTGAGCACGAGCAGAGAAGTGCATTCTGGGACATTTTAATTCTGCAATATGCTGACATCACTGCATGACCTCCTACCCCCAAGTCAGGGGCTCCATTCAGGAAAGAAGACTGTATCTTTGGGAGGTCAATCCGGCAGGACTGAATTTCATTATAACTGACCTGGCCTACAGATTTGGGCATCCGGAGGTCCCCTGTGGGTATCAATGTTATCAGCTCCTAATGCCTTCTCTATACTATCTTTTATAGAGCCTTTCAACTATTGCCATTTGACCTTCAAGTACTTAAAGACAAAGTCATCATCTCATTGCAAGCCAGCTGCTCTGAAACTCACATCCCTCTCACTGGTGGCTTGATGCTGCTGGTCATATACCCACACTCACCATCCCCCAGCAGTTAGCTAGGAGCTGGGTTCTGAGCTCACCATGAAAAACAAGCCTAACCCCTGCATTGTTAGGGCTTCAGGGACTGATGTGATGCCCTGAGAACTGAATTAGCAGCACAATTTACAATAGCCAAGTGCCCATCAGTAAATGAATGGATCAAAAAACTATGGTACATTTACACAATAGAATTCTGTGCAGCAGAAAGAAAGAAGGAGCTGCTACCCTTTGCAACAGCATGGATGGAGCTGGAAAGCATCATGCTAAGCGAAATAAGCCAGGCAGTGGAAGACAAATACCATATGATCTCACCTTTAACAGGAACCTAATCAGCAAAACAAACAAATAAGCAAAATATACCCTAAGACACTGAAATAGAGGACAGGCTGACAGTGACCAAAGGGGAGAGAGGAGGGAATTTCAGGGGAAAATGGGAAAGGTATAAACAAGTATAAAGGACGCATGGACAAAAACTAGGGGAGGTGGAAATGGGAGGGAGGTGGGGAGGGATGGGTGGGTAGGCTGGGAGTAAAGGACAGAAAACTGTACTTGAACAACAATTAAAATAAAATTAAAAAGCAAAATAAAAAATAAAATAAAAGCTCTTGTTTGCTGTGAAAGACCTCTCTGAGTTTGTTTATCCTTGAGCGCTGTTAAATCCCCAAAGCGCATTGCCTGTAATCTACATTTTCCACCCCTCCCCCATGAAATAAGCAGAGGGTTTTCTTGTTCTGGAAGATTTGCAAAGAAAATACTGCAGAACTGATTTAAACCTCATTCTTACTCCTAGAGAAACTCAGTGTTCTTCGTGGCCTTTTCCCCGTCAAAGGAAAGGACGCCACAAACCCACTTCCTGTCGTGGTAGAGGTTATGAAGGGCTGAGAGGAGCCTCTGTTTCTTGGGTTGGTCAAAAAATTCCTATCAGTTAGTTTGCATGTTAACTAAGAAGGCCCAGTGTAAGGCCATATTTTATGGTCGGTCCAGAGACATACGCCAAGGCTCCTGGACTGAGGAGCAGACAGTTTGCAGGCTAAATGGTGTGACCTGAGGGCCCTGTTTCCCTTGTTGGGCCTGTCTCTTCAGTTTCTGCTGGATCCAGAACATAAAACTTGGGCCATTATTCTATTTTCAAAAGACCATCGTTCCTTCCCTGTTACCAGGCACCTAGGTGCGGAAGGCAGACTGCTGGCTCCCCAGGGATGTCCGGGTCTAATCCTGGGTATTGCGGATGTGTTATCTCACATAGCAAAGGGGAGCTGGGCTCCAAATGGAACCAAGGAGGCTAATGAGCTGACCTTAATGTACGAAGGTTATCCGGGACTTCCCAGGTGGGTTCCATGTAATCACAAGGGCCCTAAAATAAAACGTGGGAGAGGGAGGGAGAGTCAGAGCGATGTAGCATGGGGACAGATTGGACGGTCATTGTAGGCTTTGAAGATGGAGGGGCCACGAGCCAAGGACTGTCAGTGGCCTGGAGAAGCTGAAAAAAGGTAAGAAAACCAATCATCCATTACAGCTTCCAGAAGGAACAAGGCAATGCCAACACATTTGTGTTAACCCGGTTAGAGCCATGTTGGACCTCTGATCTCTAGGATCAATTCGTGTTGCTTTAAGCCACAGAATTTGTGATAATTTTTTAGAGCAGCAACAGAAATCTAATACTTTACAGGATCAATGGGGCTCAGTGTCTGTGGAAAAGGTAGAAATTAAATACAGTACATGATAGGCACCCAGTCGAGTGGAAAGAACTTGGAATCTGGCCCAGGGAAGCCCAAGAGAAAACTTCTCTCTGCCCAGACCTCCTAAGCTCCCAAGGGAGGCACAGAAGCATGGGGTGACGGTCAAATTCAGGACTACATTGTGGCATCCTCCTGCTCACAGTAAAAGCTCCTGGGGAGAAATTCTGTTGCTCTGGTGCACCCCTGTCCATGCCTGACAAGTGGATTTGCTGGTGGTGTCACTGTGATTGTCAGCTCCTGGGGCCCAGGTCCCCGTTGGTGTGGTCCAGGGTAGCATCAGCATTTCTCCCTGCTTACGCTCTGCTGAACAGCAGAGCAGGTGGTGGGCTGGCCCGGGCTGGTTTGGGCCGGGCTCGCTAAGGCTCCTGTGACACTCCTCCTGCTTGTCTGCTTCTCCCAGCATGTGCCAGCGTCACCACCAGCGTCCTGAGCCGCACAAATTAAGCCAGCTTGGAAGAATGCCCACTGCAAGCACACCTGCCTTGCAGAGCTCCATGCAGAGCAAAACCCATCTGCACAAGAGAGCAAGAAGTATTGGTCTCTGTTCTTCATTCTCAGCATCATTCAAGGGATCTGCAACTCCTTTAATCTAAGCCCCGCCCCAGGGTTTCCCTCCATCCTCCCCCTCCAGGGAAGAACCTCCCTGCAGACTTTAGATTACAACGAAGCCACAGCGCCTCCTAGTGTCCAGTGAGCAGAAAGAGCACAAACAGGCTCTCTTGACAGGACATAAAACAAGGGGTGTTTTGTTTCGTTGAATACAAGGGGTATGAGGTACTGATATGATTTACTGGTGTTAGAGGATCAATAAATAAAACTGTAATATTGTAGCTTCAGATGGAACCACGTGAGAGCTGGACATTGGAGTCAGATGTGTGGAGATAATATCAATTTTAATATTGGTGAACCACAAGACCCAGTTGTGAATCCGAGGGGGCTGGCTAACACTACGCAGAATCAGAATTTAAGTCACTTCCCTCCCTTCCAAACTACAGGTGGACCCCGTAAAGAAAGGAAGTTCCCCGCTAATTTTAGTGCATGTTGAGAAAACAGCCTACCTCTTCTCTAGGTGGCCAGTAACAAAGCAAGAAGACAGAGGCTAAAGTAAGGTGAAGAGATTAAACAAAACACTTTACATGCCTTTCCAGAGAGCGATTCCACGAGGAATAGGAAAATCAGAACAGGGCGATTTCTTTAGGGAAGCCCCCCAAGTGGGAAGTGTGGTTTTCCCCACAAGACTGGGTTTCCGTGGGGAAATGCAGGTGGCCATGCATCAGCCATTCTTCCCAGTTCCAACCACTTGCCCCTGGGCACCTTCATTTAAAAAGCACATGGGTTGCACTAGCAATGACGCAAATTGTAAGTCTCTTCTATGCTTCCTGACTGAGTCTAAACATTCAGTCCCTGCTTTATATCCTGTCTTGTCACATGGTTCAATGGCGTGTCAGAGGTCAACGGAATGTGACTTTTATTGGAATACAATAAAGGTAAAAAAATAAACATTCCAATCATAGAATGACAAAAACAAACAGCTATCTCAATTTGATAATAAATACCATTTAAGTTTTGTAAAAAAAAATTTTGGTTGAAATTAAAGTTGATAAATCTCATGCAAGTTGACATAAGTCTCTATGTCATTTGAGTTATTTAAAGAAATGATAGACTCAGAATCTGACATTATTTTTTATTTAAAATTTCACATGAAATGATTTTGACCTCAATCTTAGTAATTACAGATGAGAGCACTCAAACCAACCCTTCCTGATTGTCTAAATAGTTGGATAAAATAAAAGAAAGAACTTTAATTAATGTCCTAAAAATACAGGGAGGGACAGGAGGCTGGGATCTTGCAGAGCGTGAGTACCGAGGGAGGGGCACAGCTGTCCCTTTGCCCCGAGGGCACTGGCCCACCCGTCTCAGTGCTCACAGGACAGGGGGACAAAGGTCAAAGGCCAAATGTATCAAACTGGGAAAACAGACAAACTCATTGCACAGATGACCTAGAGGTGAACATGTTCTCTAGCTGATCTGGGACACTTCTCACCTTGAATGCTACCTCGTCCTAGGTTGCCCCAACTTGCTGATACCCCTTGCATTTGGCAAAAGCAAAATAAAATTCTCTTTGGAGAAAGACTCATCCATCTGAGATAAAAAAAAAATTATATCTACAAAGCCCGTGTCTGGCACCAAGTCAAAGATAATCAGATTCATAAACAAAACATACCAACACCATGAAAACCCAAACAGCACGACTGAGAAGCAGCAGAAAATCAATTAAAACAGCCCCACAGAGATCTCAGCTGTGAAAATGATCAGCCTCTAAAACCACTGTTTCCTGCTTTAAAGAAATCAAAGATGATCTAGGAGAATGTTATTAGGGGGTTAGTAATTACGAAATGTGACGTAGCAGATTGGAAAACAAGCACATAAAACCTCTGGCAAGGAGACGGTGGGTTGCTGCGCTCACCGATGATGGAGGTTTGTCAGACACGGCCATTGGAGGGAAGGAGGGGGACATGGGCCCAGGAGATGAGGGGTACGCAAGGTGTGGATGGACAGACATTAGACTGGCAGTCCTGGTTGGACAAGGAGGAAGTGAGGCCAGCAGGGGCTGAGCAGCAATGATAACACCTTCAGGAAAATCTGCGTGTGCTGCTTTCCCAACAGTTCCAACCAGTGTTCCAAACTGCCTCCTCGTCTTAGAGAATCCAGGCAGAAGTGAGAGTACAGCGCGTGGGTCTCCACACAAAGAATGCGCAGTATTATCAGATGGGATCATTGGACCAAGGGCAATGGATTGTTTCAGAATTTTTCACTAAGGAACATTTTAATGCACTAAGGAGCTATTTTAATGCACCAGGGCAGACAGCTGGAACTATCCTCAACAGCCTCGGAACTGGCTGGCTCTGGCCTGGATATAATGTTGAGCGGTCCTGGTTATGTTGAAGAGTGAGACCACCCCGGAGAAAGGAGGATTCGTTCTGAGCTGAGATTTCAGACTGGTTGTCACAGTATCCATTTGCGTGTATTCCTTCGAAGTAGGAAAAGGACTGAATAAAATAGCTGAAACCATCGCCATCATCAACAACATCATTATTATCAGCACATTTCCACAAAATGGAAAAAAATGTTTTCCAAACACATACCATGTACTGAGACTTGGCTGCAGAAAATTTGATAAGAAAGGCAGCGAGGAACCTAGAAAGCAAAGGATATCAATTAAAATCATTTAGAGGGTAAAAGCCCCCACAAAGGGAGAGCCTGCTGTTGGCCACTCTCCCAGAATCACCATCTGTATTATTATTACAGCGAATTGTACGCTTTTGGTGACTGCATAATTTTTGTAAGAGAAGATTCCTCATTAGTGCCTGAGGACTGACTCCGTGAGACATAAGTCACTTTCAGTTTTGCATCCTTGAATTGTCACCAAAAAGTGCTTCAAATCCCAGAGTCGTAATTATTTTCAGCCCTGATATTTCAAGAAATAATTCACATCCTCCTTTCTCACGAATTCTAGATTGCTTCTTTCCCGTGCGTGAGGAACAAGGGGAGGCCTGTGTTCAGAGCTGCCGGGGGCGGAGCAGAGGGAGGGGAAGCCTGGTGTTTTGTGCACAGGAAGGAAGCGTCTCTGTGACGCTGTGGCTAAGCTGCTGGCGCAGAAATACACGGCCGAGTCCCCCAGCTCTGCACGCAGGATCTCGAGAGTTGAGTCTGTTCCTTTGGGCCTCCGTGCAGAAAATCGATCCTTAGACAACTGAGAATCATCCATTGCTTCTTCATTCTCAAAGCGGACCAAAAGCCCTGGGCCCTGTCCCTGGAACTGCTGGTACCAGTAAAGGGTTTGGTGGTCCGAAATGGGATTACACCACAAAGTGGCCGCCTGACTCTTTCCTAGGATCTTATGTCTGGGAGTCTGAGTGACGCCACCTTCCGTGAGTTCTGTGAAGGGAAAAGACAAAGGAAGTAGGAAATGATTGGAATGATCCCTGGAAACATAAAATGCAGAGATCTTGCTGTTCTAAGGACTCACCGGCCCCCAGCAGACAGAGGGTTACCCAGCAGAGGAGCCTGAGGCCCATGGCAGAGTCAGGTCAGGAGTGGGAGGTTCACCGGGTCAGGTTCCTTGTGAGCAGGAGCCGAGGAGGAGGGACGTCTCTTGTCCCCACAGGGCAGTCCCCACAGTGACATCACTGTCTCCGCAAATGCTCCGTCTTAAAAACTAATGGTTGTAAACTAAAACATACCTACAAGTTTGTTTAGCATATTCGCAGACTGTGTGTAAGCTCATCCAAGCGGCCTCCGCTCACTGCTCCAGGGCCCGAGTGATTGGGCCCCCCCAACCTCACCTCTACATCTCCATCACCATCCTCTGACCCTCTGCTGGATGTTTCTGCTGGGACGTGGCCAAGGCCCATCGGTTAATGACCTCTGCGTTACCGGTGATGGCCCGTCTCCTTGGATGTTTCTCTTTTATGGCGGTCTCCATTCCCCCAGTCACAGGAGCTTAGACAAAGTGGAAGCTGCGGTAATTCCCACCACTGTAGCCTAGAAACACAGGGAACCAACGGCACGCTTGAAGGTGGAGAGATGAGATGAAGCCCGGGGCGCAGATTGAAGTCGGGAGCTTTCATTCTGCCCAGAGGTCGGAGACCACTTTCCTCTTGGCTTTCGCCAACCTCCATGATGCACAACGAACTGGAGCCTTCATCTCCGCGCTGCTGGCTCCCAGGTGAAGGGTGTCGTATATCTTACCTGCAAAGGGTGGAGAGCTCTCTGATCCCTGAAAATACCAGAGTGGACACAGTATTGGCAATATGAATTGCATAGACCTTCTGCAATGTGAAAAAACCTACACCTCTAACATGACTTACAAGTGAATTTCATGGTTTTTTAAAAAGAGAGCAATTGCCTTGGCCACATGGCTCAGTTGGTTCAAGTGCCGTTCTATGAACTAAAAGGTTGTGGGTTCGATTCCCAATCAGGACCCATACCTAGATTGCAGGTTTGATCCATGGTGGGGGTGTGAATGGGAGGTAATGGATGGATGTTTTTCTCTCACATCTCCCTCTCTCTCTCTCTCTCTCTCTCTCTCTCCCTGTATGTGTGTGTGTGTGTGTGTGTGTGTGGTCCCTACACCTACAAGCAAGGCTGGGGATCTAGAGCAGCCTGGGGAGGTGGTGACCACGAGGGGTCTGTCACATGAGGATGGTGTCCCTTCCTCATGCCCCTTCCCAGTCTGCAACTTACCCTTCTGTGTCTCATGGTGTGTTTTGTGGTATCTTTTGATGTACAAGGATATAATTTAACACCACTGAAATTATAAATATGTTTGTCAATATTTGTATATTACATGATTTTATAAGTATTTATATGCTTTATAAATGTTTGTGCTCTTTTGTGTCTTTGCTAAAAACACTCCCCCTTAAATGAATGCCTGAATATCTTTCCTTCACTTCTCCTAGTAAAATCTAAGTTTTCCTTTTCACATTTGAGAGTAAGTATGCCTAAAATATATTGTCACGTAAGGAATGAAGGGGAAACCTAGAGATAAGAGGGTGGGACGTAGGTTCCATGCTGAAGAAATAATCTGTAAAACAGATCCCTGAGATGGCACATCTGAGGGAGAAACTGAATGCAGATGAATGAATCTAGGGAGAGCAGAGGAGACTTGTACAAGAAGACCGTGGAGGTCAAGGGCAAGGTGAAGGGCAAACACTATAGGACCTTGTAGGGCTATTGTCCCAGAGGAGAAAGGCAGCCAGCGGCAGATCCATCTGAAGGAAAATTTATGACTATAAGTTGAAGGGGATAGAGGGTGGGGACCAGCGTAAACGAAGTCACTGAAGCCCCTAGGAGAGTGTGGGGACTTTAAGATTATCAGGAGAATCCTCATGCAGCTCAACTTGTGATGCATTTTCCTTTCTGCAAACGGGAAAAGAGAAAGAGAGAGAGAGAGAGAGAGAGAGAGAGAGAGCGCGAGAGGGCACTGCAGAAGGCAGAACCAGCTAGTTAAGTGTGTTCGGGTGCTTGGTCTCCAGTCAGGCTGAGACTGGTACAGAGGAGGACTTTGGCCCTGAGGGTCATGCCCAGTGCCATAAGGCCCCCACACTGGCAGGGACTCCTTTGGGTTTGGGCCAGGAATCAGAGCGCAGCCTCAGGATTTCTACTGACACTTTCTGTGCAGAGAGGAGGCGGCCGTGCAGCACTGTGGGTTCACTGCTGGCACAGAAGTACACAGATGTCTGGGAGGGGGTGGCCGACTCCAGCGTGAGGGGGAAGTCTTCTTGTTTTGATCTAGAGACACTGTACCCATCAGGGACCTCTCCTTTGTCGATGACCCCAACACCCGCGGAGTAATGGATCAGCCTCAGCCCGTGACCCGGATCTTGTCGATACCAGTACATATAGTTGTGGTCATAAGTCTGGTTGCAACTCAGTATCACCTTCTTTCCTGTCCCTGTGACCTTGTTTCTTGGGCTCTGGGTAACTTCGGCATCCAGGTGTCCTGTGAGAGAGAGTGACATAGTGTGAGGTTGTCATCCTAAGATGAAGGCTTGGGATGAAGTCTTGGGAATTCCAGGGGAGGAAGCCCACCTGCACTCACCTGCCCACAGGAGGCAAACAGCTGCGCAGAAGAAGAGCCTGGTGACCATTTCGGGTCCAGGACAGAATCTCACGTCTTCCAGTTCCAGTTGGGCACATAGAACTCGGCCTCTCAGGGACTCGGGGACATCACTGACCTTCACAAATGCTTCAGCTACAGAGCTAAGCTGCCTCACCCCTCCCACAGGAACGAATCAGTGACACAGAGAAAGCTGAGCAGTGCAGCATGGGAAAAATGTGTAAGTCTGTTTTTAAAGAAATCTAGTAAGTCCCACATTCTTTTTTCCCACCTTCAGGTATGAAATTCATGCCTCTATGCATAATGATACAATTCCTTATTTGAATACTGCTACAATTTTTAACACCATTTTTGGTGCTTTGGCAGATTTCTCTGCTGATAATACACCTTCACATTCTGTCTACTAGTGATTCTCTTTGCATATATTCTGGATAATTTCGATGTCAGCCCACAGGGATCCTCTTGGTTAAAGGAACTAACTGATACCCAGAAAGTTTTCACAGTGTCAGCGTCAGGGTCATTGGAATCTGAGACTTGATTTACGTTGTCTCACGATCCACCCACTGGTGGGAGCCCAGCCACCGAGCTCAGGTCTCTGCATGCTCACGCGTAAGAGTCTCCCCTGGTTCCAGCTGAGGCCCGGGGGGACTAGATACTTATGGCCCCGTGACTGCACTTTCTGTGAAAAAGAGAGTTAGTGACATAGACAGATATTTAGCCAGGGATCCCCGTCCTGCTACCTCTTACACAGGTCATACCTCAGTGTGACATGACCCTGTTTCTGTGACTGCTCTTTTGATGTCACGTTGATGGGCAACACCAACCACCCAGCAGTGAGAAAGGACATGGAGTAAAAAATCAGAGGCCAGGGCGATGTGACACTCAGGTGTTGTCTGCAGCTCCTCACCTGGGCACATGGGGCAAGTTGAGATTTCCTGACCAGAAGTGGTAAAGCTGAGGACAGGCTGAGAAACCCCCATTCGCCACCCTGTCCGGTAGTTCAGAAGCACGCATTCCCCACATGAGCTCCCAGAGTGCTCCTTGACGTTCCTGGAAGGCTTCTGTTTCCCTCCTAGGATCTCCTGATGGACTGGAATTTCCCCAGGTGACTTAGCTCCTCTCATAGGAGCATATCATGGTCTTGCTCTGTCTGGAACTATGACACAACAGACACACGTCCTCTGGCTTGAAGCTCTATGTCCTTAGCAGTTGGCAGGCAATCAGCCATGTACCCTACATCTGAGAGGTGACCTCCCATCCCAGATTAGAGGGTCTTGAAATGGAAGATACTATGCTCTGTTCTATCCCATGGACCAAGGCCCAGGCAGGACCATGGAATCCAGGCGCTTGTTGACTTCAGAGGCGTGGAGATGGAGGATGCACGTGCATGGGACGTTTGGAAGGTCCAGCAGCTGCAGCTCCCTGTCTAGGAAATGGTGCACTGAGTGCTCCCCCCTCTGCAAAGTGGACACACGGTGTTCACCAGGACTGGGCACCACAACACACAGTGTGGACTCCACTCTGTCACAGAAGAGGGCTTCCTGCCATGTGCTGGGAATTGCACACTGCTGGCAGAGCTGGGAAAACATTCAAGAAGGCTCTAACTGAGCTCAGCAGGGCAGGGAGAGAGTTAGAAAGGAAACAAAAACCAACAGTGAAACTCAGCTGAGGCCCTCTCCCTCTGCCTGTGACATCAGCTGGGACAGGAGGGTTTGGGTACAGAAAGGCATGGGCCCTGCAGGGCTGTGTGTCTACGCTGCTGGCACAGAGGTACACGGCCGAGTCTTCCACCTGCAAGGTGCGCATGGTCAGCTCGGAGCTGTAGTCACTGAATACTTTTACTGAGAAGTGATCTGGGATGTCTCCTTTCATGTACTCCTGCTTTTCATAATACTGAATGAGAAACCTAGGTCCCTGCCCTTGAGCCTGTTGGTACCAGTACACACTCTTGTGTCCGGAGATGGGGTGGCAGTTCAGAACAGCCTCCCCACTGCGGCCTTTGATGAGGTGTCTTGGGGACTGGGTGACTCCAGCAGCCACTGACCCTGTGGAGGAAGGAGACGGAGCTGAGACCAGCCCAGGAGGCAAATGGACACTCCAGGAACAGCGAAGGATGTTGAGTTGCAGCGATGTCCCACCTGAGCTAAGACTCACCTGCACCCAGCAGACACAGGGCCATGCAAGAGAGGAGCTGGGTGCCCCTGGAAGATTTAGGAAGGACCAGCCAGGCCATGTCTCTGCTCAGGGCTCTGGTCCTTTGGTTGAGAATGCAGTTTTGTCCCTCTCTTTGCTCCCTTTGGAGGACTTGCTTGTGACGTCACTGTTCTGATGTCACTGTCTTTGTAGGCACCCATGGGTACTCACACCCCAGGACAAGCTCAGCTAGTCCTATTCTACCTGAATCTGTCCATTTTCCTATGAGCAGGTGCAGCTAGCTGTGCTGAGTTGGACCCCGAGGGTACAGGGCAGGTGGCCATCAGCACAGGTTGTCTTTGCCTTGAGCAGGTGCTCCTTGCTCTACACTGGCTCAGGTTACCCAGGCTCCTCCCTGAAGCCCCATCACACTCTCCACCAAACATGGTCTCCAGGAGAAATTTAACTCCATGTAAGGCCAAGTTCATGGCTCCCTGCTATAACATACACACCGACATATCTGTTAATGTGAGAAGATAAGATCAGTGAGCCTCTGATTCATCAGATAATCTCCTTGATGCAGGAATCAACCCAAGATTCTTCCCATGAATCCTCCCTCTCCCACAGGGCACCATCTGCATCTCACTCCATGGATCCACAGCGCCCTCATGTGGCCACTTATGCAGCAGCGCTGTTGACACCTCCCTTGCAAGGAAGCCTGGGAACCATGAGCAGAGGGGACCACAGGAGGGTTTGTGAGCAGGGAGGCGGTGACAGTGCCACACTGTGGTTGCAGTGCTGGCACAGAGGTACACGGCCGAGTCCCCAGGCTCTGCAGGCTGGATGGTCAGATTGGAGTAGGAGCCGTCAGGTCTCACAATGAAGAACCGATCCTTAGGCATCCCGGAGGTGTCCACAGGTTCCTTGTTTTGAAAGTACACTAAGAACTTCGGGCCCTGCCCTGGCACGTGTCGGTACCAGTAAAGGACAACATGGCCAGAAATAGGATCACACCGAAAGGTCACATTCTGTCCCCTCTTGGTGACCTTGTAACTGGGGGACTGGGAGACTCCAGCTTCTGTATGACCTGGGGACACAGAGGTTGACAACAGAATGAGGAAAACAAATGTAATCATCTCTCTCTCTCACGCACACACACACACACACACACGCACTAAAACTACTTGGTTTTCTGAGGACTCACTGGCCCCCAGCAGAGAGAGGGTCGCCCAGCAGAGGAGCCTGGTGCCCATGGCAGGGTCAGGTCAGGAGTGGGAGGTTCCCCAGGTCAGGTTCCTTGTGAGCAGGAGCAGAGGAGGAGGGACGTCCCTCGTCCCCACAGGGCAGCTCCCACAGTGACATCACTGCCTCTCTCAGGCCCCTTGACCTCAGGGACATGTGATGTACATGGGCACACTTGGGTGACTCGTTTAAATACTTACAAGCTGTCAGGGAAGAGGTGACAATCCCTGATGGTCCTTCCTCCCCCTAGGCCTGCTCACCTAAACCTGGAAGATGAAAGCCACGTGGGCACAGCACTGGGAGCAGCGGGCAGAGGGGCAAACCACAGGTGTTGAGGAACAGACTTCAGTGTTTCCTTGCTCCTCTGCTTATGAAATGTGAGTCCCAGAAATGTTACTTCCCACCACGTATATAAACAGGAACAAGGATATTTAAGCTGCACGATGTCTGGGGGCATTACAACCTACCCCATCTGTAAGCAGCAGAACGGTGTCTGGGGAAGGCCTGAGCCCGTCTGGCTGGCAGCTGCCACTTCCTGAGTGGGGCGGAGTGTTTTTGTGCAGGGGGCTGCCGCTCCTGCAGGGCTGTGTCACGGCTGCTGGCGCAGAGATACAGGGCCGAGTCGCTCAGCTCCAGCGAGCTTGCGGTCAGCTCAGAGCTATAATTGCCAAACTGCTTCATTGAGAATCTATCGGGAATGTTCCCTTTTTGTCGTTCTTGCCCATTGTAGTACTGAATGAGGAAATCGGGACCCTGTCCGTGAACCTGTTTGTACCAATACACAGACAGGTGTCCAGAGATATAGGAACACTTCAGCGTCACTTGCTGTTTTCTTGCTGTGATCAGGTGTTTTGGGGTCTGCGTGACTCCAGAGTCCACTGGGCCTGTTGGGAGGAGACACAGAGGAGCTGGGGGCAGAGCACAGGGAGCCTCCCGAGGCAGCCACCACCCCAGGCTTGTGTGTCAGGGATGTGACTGCGTGTCCAGACTGACACACAGTGTCCAGGGCTCACCTGCTCCCAGGAGACAAAGGGCCACACAGCACAGGAGCCTGGGGCCCATGGCAGCTTCCCAGGACTTCTCCCAGGTCTGGGCGGGGTCCCCTGGGGTGAGCGGTCTACAGTTCTGTGCTCCCTGTGTCCTGATAGGAGCGTTTGCTATGACGTCACTGCTCTGATGTTGTAGTTGCTCTGATGGGACTCTCCAAGGAGGCTGCCCCCTGGTGCTCTGTACTCTCGGTAGGACCCAGGGTCCAGAATCTATTCACCACTCCCTGTGCTGAACAGCCCCATGGCTGAGGGTTGCCTGCAGCTTCAGCACTATCGCCAGGTGCCTACAATATTGTCCCTACCTGGCCCTGCCTGACCTAATTACGAGCCCTTGTTGCTGACTCTACTTCCCATCTTGGGATGTAGACCCCTCCTTGGTGTCTCCTGAGGTGCAGGCATGTCCCCTCTTGATGGGCAGGAGGAGCCTGTGCCAGCTGCACACATGTCAGGACCCCTCAGTGACTCCAGCTGCTTCCCCCTGCAGACATGTGGGCCAGGGGTCCCTTAACTTCCCTCCTGTGGGCCACTCCTGGTCTCACAGTGCTAGGGGACTGTTAATTCTCTCTCTGCACCTGCCCCTGCCAGCAAGGCTGCCTTGACCAAGTCCACCAACAGTGGGTCTTTTAACGTTTAGCGGGACCTCCCGCCCATTCCACAGCTGTAGGGAGACTGCCCACAACTGAAACCTTCCTCAGCATCTGCCCTGTGTTGGGTCCCTGCCCAGGTCTTCTTAACCCTTTCCTGCTCTCCCAGACTCTCCCCAGAGCCCCTTCCAGGTCAGTGGTGTCACAGCGCCATCTGGTGGCCAGTAACTGACATCTCATTACCGTGTCTTCTCCCATGGCCCAAGGGATGGTGGGCAAGTCTGCCTGGTCTAGAGGCAGAAGATTCCAGAAGCACTATCCTTTATAAGGTATCTCAACATCCTGAACCCTAATCCCAACTAGAATACCTACTGTGATCGTATTTCTTTCAGGTTCCAGGCTTAATACCCCACCCCTGTCCCCCTGGAGCACTAGCACGTCATCTGCAGCTGCAGTCTGGGATCGGCTTCCTTCACATTGTCTTCTGAAAGGCAGAGGGAGAGAAGGGGAGTGGGAGGAAATACTGTCTAGTCTAAGTAGGAAGGAAAACACACAAGTTGAAGGTTAAAGCATTTCTTTTATCTCCATTGCTGAAAATAAACACAATGCAAAAAAGAAAACAGGTGTTTTGAGTTACCTCCAAAATGTAGATAAGCAAAAGACTGGGAAGATAATGATATTACCTTCAAGATGGAGGCAAATGTGTGAGAATAAATGTTAAAATTGAAACACAAGTGATATATAACACACACGGTTGGGGATCAGTCGTGGAGAAAAGACACCCAATGGGGAGCTGTGGACGCGGGGACTGAGAACCCCACGCACAGCCCACACGGGAGGAGCAGCCGCACAGTGGGCACCTGCTCTGTGAGCACGGAGCTGGTTTTGGGGGAAGCGGCGGCGCTGTGGGAGACAAGCGAACACTGGTACAAAACAGTGTCCTAAGGAAGCAGAGCGGCCAGGGTCAGGTGCTGGGCAGTGGCATAAATGGGGACACAGTCCGGGAAGGGGTCCCTGATGGCTTCCCGAGGACAGGGAGCTGCCCTGGGAGCCCAGGCCTCCCTCCCTCCCAGGAGGCCCAGGGGCCTGAGCACAGTCCACACACGACCAGGAAATCTCCGCCCCAAGGACTCTCGTTCCTGGGTGAGCAGATCTGGTGTCATGGCTACCACAGTGTTGAGGTGGGTTTTCAGAGACACTTACTGTCCTTACCTGCTGTGCAAGGTCAGGCTCCTGGATCAGGACTGAGTCTGTGACCTCCAGTCCCACCTCAGAACTGAGGACTCCCGGACACCCATGATCCGAAGGCCTGTCCCCTCTGCCCATGAGTGGGGATTTGCCAGAAACCTACAGCTGCCCCCACAGACAGGGGCTCGATTATTTATATTTGCAGCAGATAATATATCCCAAAATAACACATAAAATAATTAAAATGAAGTAAGGCATATTATCTAGAAAATGTCACACCATTGAGTTAAAAGAATTCAGGGAAATGACTTCAAGTCCAAATGCGAGGACACCAAGAAAAACCCTCATCTCTAGAAAGGGTTACCCATGGGGTCAAGATGAAACCGAGAGGTCGTGGACGCACGCTGCAGCCTGACACTCAGGATGGAGCGGCGGGAAAATGAAAACACAATAGAGTGTGGGCTCCTGCAGCCTGGCAGAGGACATGACGCCGTTCAGGCATCACTATGGCGATTCTCAGTCAACGGGCACAAAAGCGGTGAAGACCTTCACTCCCAACAGGAAGGAACATTTGACAAGTTGCTGCAGAAAGCCCCCAAGGTGATAGGGTGGCTCAGAGAAGGGTGCGCAGGAAGAGGGTGTCACCAGCATTCCAGATGCGGACAAGCCGTGAGGAGCAGGCAAGCTTCCCACCCACAGCGGAGCTGTGTTGGGGGCCGAGACCCACAGTTTTACCAAAGACTGTTTGTGTCCATGAGGTTCAGTGTGTGTCTTGGAGCACTGAGCTGGCTCTGGGAATCCTCATTACTTAATTATGTTACTTATTTACTTCCCTAGAGATGAGAGGGAATGGGAAAGAGGAGAGAAACATTGATGTGGGAGACAAATATGCATAAAATACCTCTTGTATGTGCCTCAACAGGGTACCAGTTCTGCAATCCAGACATGTGCCCTGACCGGGAATCGAACCAGCAAGGCTTTGGGTGGCAGTACCAGGCCCAGCCAACTGAGACTCACCAGGCAGGGCTTTGTTCTCTCTTCCCAAAGCACAGCTGATGCCCAGAACTGCATTGTCACTGGGGAATGCTGAGCAAAGAAGGGCTGCTTAGAGTGGGGGAGCCGCATGGAGGGAGAAGGATGAGGGTATGTGCCCATGAAGGGGTGACAAGGCCACCCTGTGCTGGAGCTGCTGGCACAGAGGGACACGGCCGAGTCCCCCAGCTCTGCAGGCTGGATCCTCAGAGTGCAGTGGAGCCCCCTGGTCTCTGAGCAGAGAACAGGTCCTAGGCATCCCGCAGGAGTCTGGGGATCCCGGAGTTGAAAGTCCATCAGAAACTCTGGGCCCTGTCCCAGGACCTGTCAGCACATATAAATGTCAAGTGTCCAGAAATGGGATCACACCTGAGGGCCACTCCCTGGGCCCGCTTGCTTGGAGACACCTGGAGTGATGCCCAGGGAAATATCTGAGTTGGGAAGCTCCCACTCCTTCTGCAGGGCTCGACCTAGTGCCATCTCTGTGCTCATCAACCTCCACGTACTATTAGGTGTCTCCCCTGCCCACAGCAAAGCCCCGTGTCCTCCTTAGTCACCAGCACTAAAAACCACGTTTCTTATACCTTCCGTCTGGAGGAAGACTCGATGTCCTGCACCTTTAACACACCTGCAGGTGATACTCACGGGGATCTACGTGCATATGCTGTTCATGACTCCCCACCCTGGAGGCATCACACTCAGGCTGATGACAAGAAAAGCTAGAAAGAGGAAACACCTTCCCAGCTAACAGTGCACCTGGCAGGACAGACTGACAGACAACAGCAGTGCAGACTGTGTGTCTGAGGCCCTGGACATAGACCAGGCCTGGTAGACACTAACCTAGAGGGGGACCTCATCACACACTGAGGGTCCCCCTGCAGGCAGGGTGTCTCAGGGCTCTAAAGTGTAGGAGTTTAATCAGGGGTCCCATGAATCCCGAGTGCAGGGCCTCAACCTTCCTTTCTGTGCAGAGAGAGGGTGGTCGTGCAGCGCTGTGGATCAGCACGTCTCTGCTGGCACAGAAGTACACAGATGTCTGGGAGGGGGTGGCCGACTCCAGCGTGAGCAGGAAGTCCTCCATGTTCACTCTAGACGCACTGTACCCATCGGCATCCTCTCCTTTGCTGGAGATCCCAACACCCCCTGAGTAGTATATCTGCCTCAGCCCATGGCCCAAGTTTTGTCGATGCCAGGACATAGCATTATGGTTATTAGTCTGGTGACACTTCAGTGTCACCTTCTTTCCTGTCCTTGTGACCTTGTACCTTGGACTCTGAGTGACTCCTGCATCCAAGTGTCCTGTAGAGAAAGTGACAGACCCTTATGTTGTCACTCTATGACCAAGCCTGGGACTGAATGCTGGGAATCCCAGGGCAGGAAGCCCACCTGCACCCACCTGCCCACAGGAGACAAAGAGCCACACAGAAGCAGACCCTGGTGACCATCTCAGGTCCAGCGCAGAATGTCACCTCTTCCAGTTCTGTCTGGGGAAACACAAGTCAGCCTCTCAGGGACTCAGGGACATCACTGTCCTTCACAGATGCCTCAGCTACAGAGCTCACCTGCCTTCCCCTCCCCCACAGGAACAACCCAGTGACACAGAGACAGTTGAGCAGTGCAGCATGGGAAAAATGTGTAAGCCACTTTTTAAAGAAATCTTAGCAGTACGTATGCTTTCCCCTGACTTTTGGTAAGGAAATTCGTTTTTCTATGCATAATGATACAATTCCTTACCTGTACAATTTTTCGTCCTATTACTGTAGACTAGGAAATGTTCCCATAGCAATTCTCATACTTTGGTGGTGACTTCTCTGATCAAATTTCACTTCAGATACATTATTCTCGCTTTTCTCTTTGCATAAACTCTGGGTAATTTCAATGTCAGCCCACAGGGATCCTCTCCCTTAAAGGAACAAACTGATACCCATGGCATTTTCAAAGCTTCAGGTTGGAGGCCATTGGAATCTGAGAATTACTTTCTGTTGTTTCATGATTCACCCACTGGTGGGAGCCCAGCCTCCCGGGCTCAGGTCTCTGCAGGCTCACGGGTAAGAGTCTCCCCTGGTTCCAGCTGAGGCCCCGGGGGACTAGACACCTTTGGCCCCATGACTGTGCTTTCTGTGACAAAGAGAGGAGCCTTGTCCTGATGAGATATTCAGCCAGTGGTCCCAGTGCTGCTACCTCTTACACAGGTCACACCTCAGTGTGACGTGACCCTGTCTGTGACTGCGTATCTTGATATCATGCTGATGGGCAACAACAAGCACCCAGCAGTGAGAAAGGACACGGAGTCAGAAATCACAGGCCAGGGCCATGTGACACTCAGGTGTAGTCTGCAGCTCCGCACCTGGGCAGATGTAGCAGTTGAGATTTCCTGACCACAAGTGGTGGAGCTGAGGACAGGCTGAGAAACCCCGATCCCCCACCCTGTCCGGTAGTTCAGAAACACGCATTCCCTGCATGAGCTCCCAGAATGCTCCTTGACACTCCTAGAGGACTTCTGTTTCCGTCCTAGAATCTGCTGATGGACTGGAAATTCCCCGGGTCACTTAGCTCCTCTCTTAAAGGGATATCATGGCCTCGCTCTGTCTGGAACTATGACAGGACAGACACACGTCCTCTGGCGTGAAGCTCTATGTCCCAGAATTCGCAGGGAATCAACCCTGTACCCTAACTCAGGGGTACTGGTCCTTTGGGTGTGAGGGCGGAGTTTGTCCCTCCCTTTGCTCTGTCTGCAGGATTTCCCTGTGATGTCACTCTCTGCTGTCACTGTCCAGTAAGGTTCCTCATATACCCTCACCCCGAGAACAGGACCGTGTGGTCCAGTGTTCCCCTACTCTGTCCGTCTTCCTATGAGCAGGTGCAGCTGGCTGTGCAGAGCTGGCCCCCACCATGGTACTGAGCCAGAGGCCAGCCCCATAGCTTCAGAGCAAGGGCCCCTGTCTCTACACCTGGCTTGGGTTTTCCAGGCTTCTCACTGGAGCCCCATCATACTCTGCACCAACATAGGCTCCAAGAGAGGCCATAACTCCATGGAAGACCAGTTCCTCTCTCCCTGCTGTGACAGACAAATGCTTATCTGTTAATGTGGAAAGATACGATCAGCAAACCTCTGATTCATCTGATAATTTCCCTGAAGCAAAAACCAAGCCAAGACACACCCCCTTCACCCTCCCTCTACCTCATGGTGCCATTGCATCACACTCTGCGGATCCACAGCGCCCTCATGTGGCCACTTCTGCAGCAATGCTGTTGACACCTCCTGCTAGGGAGTCTGGGAACCATGAGCAGAGGGGAGCACAGGAGGGTTTGTGAGCAGGGAGGCGGTGACAGTGCCACACTGTGGTTGCAGTGCTGGCACAGAGGTACACGGCCGAATCCCCAGGCTCTGCAGGCTGGATGCTCAGAGTGGAGGAGGAGCCGTCAGGTCTCACAATGAAGAACCGATCCTTAGGCATCCCGGAGGTGTCCACAGGTTCCTTGCCTCGGAAGTACACCAAGAACTTCGGGCCCTGCCCTGGCACGTGTTGGTACCAATAAAGGCCAAAGTGGCCAGGAATAGGATCACACCGAAATGTCACATTCTGTCCCCTCTCGGTGACCTGGTTCCTCGGGGACTGGGAGACTCCAGCCTCTGTGTGACCTAGAACACAGAAGTTGACAACAGAAGGAGGAAAACAACTGTAATCGTCAAACACACACACACTGAAGCTGCCTGGTTTTCTGAGGACTCACCGGCCCCCAGCAGACAGAGGGTCGCCCAGCAGAGGAGCCTGGTGCCCATGGCAGGGTCAGGTCAGGAGTGGGAAGTTCACTGGGTCAGGTCCTTGTGAGCAGGAGCAGAGGAGGAGGGAACATGTCTTGTCACCTCGGGGCTGTTCCCATAGTGACATCACTGCCTCTCTCAGGCCCCTTGAACTCAGGGTTGCATGATGTATGTGAGAGCACACTTGGGTGACTGGTGTAAGTAGTTCTACACTCCTTCTTAAACAAAACCCATGCATGGCTGTCCCTTTGGGGTTCCCTGCTGCTGGACCCAGGGTTCCCACGTGACACCTATCCCCTGTCTTCCGGGTCGGCTGGCATTTTCACTCTGACATGTCAACAGTGTCATCAGTACAACACACCAAAGGGTGAATCCATTATCTTCTTTGCAATTTGGGACCTCCTGGTTGCACCCTATTCTGTCACCATCCCCTCCTCTCTCCCAGTCACACATGCTCAACCTTGTCCCTTTCTTAGCAAGGAGGGTGTCGGGGTGACTCAGCTTTGCCCTGGACACACTGACACACTCAGAGATGCACGGATGCAGCGACGCCCTGGGAAATGTCGGAGTGGGAGCTCCTCTTCCTTCTGCAGGTCAGGACCGAAGCCCTGCCTGTCCTCATGAACCTCCACGTGGTGTTACGTCCACACAGTCCGTAGCAAAGACTCGTGTCCTTCCTAGTCACCATGTATTGAAAAATCAACTTCTTATAGCTTCTGTCTGGAATAAGACTCAATATCCCTGACGTTTAGGACCCCTGTGGGTGATATACAGGAGGGTAGTTGGGTCTGATTATTGATGACATTTGCCCTGGAGGCAGGAGACTCAGGCTGAGAACAAGAAAGCTAGAGCTGGGGAGGCTGCAGGGAAGGACACACTGGGGGAAAGCAACAGGGGAAGCGTGTGGGCCTGAGGCCCTGGGTCCATGTCAGGCCTGGCAGACATAGCCCTGGAGGTGGACCTTGTCACGTTCCAGGCTCACCCTGCAGGCAGGGGCCACTGGGGGCTCCAAGCAGTAGGAGTCTGCACAGAGATCCCCTGAGTCCGGGTGCTGGGCCTCCCCCTGACTTTCTGTGCAGAGAGGAGGCGGCCGTGCAGCACTGTGGGTTCACTGCTGGCACAGAAGTACACAGATGTCTGGGCGGGGGTGGCCGACTCCAGCGTGAGGGGGAAGTCTTCTTGTTTTGATCTAGTGACACTGTACCCATCATGGACCTCTCCTTTGTCTGTGATCCCGACACCAACTGAGTAATATATCTGCCTTAGCCCGTGACCCAGGTCTTGTCGATACCAGGACATATACTCATGCTGGTCAGCCTGTTGACAACTCAGTGTCACCTTCTTTTCTGTCCCTGTGACCTTGTACCTTGGACTCTGGGTGATTCCTGCATCCAGGTATCCTGTAAGAAAGGGTGACGAAGTATGAGTTTTCACCATAAGACAAAACCTCTAATGAAGTCTGGGGAATTCCAGGGCAGGAAGCCCACCTGCACTCACCTGCCCGCAGAAGACAAAGAGCCACACAGAAGCAGACCCTGGTGACCATTTGAGGTCCAGGACAGAATCTCATGTCTTCCAGTTCTGTTTGGGCACACAGAACTCAGCCTCTCAGTGACTCAGGGACCTCTCCGTCCTTGACACACCCTCCCCCACAGGAACACACCAGTGACACAGAGGAAGCAGAACACTGCAGAACAGATACATGTGTAAGTCTGTTTTCAGAGAAGTCTAATAAGTAGTACAGTCTTTTTGCCAATTTTTGGGTAAGGGAATTTGTGCCTCTACTCATAGTAATAGGATTCCTCACCTGAATGTAGGTACAATTTTTAATAATATTTTTAGTGCTTCGATAGATTCCTCTGCTTTTAATATACCTTCAAATTCTGACGACTAGTGTTTCTCTTTGCATACATTCTGGATAATTTCAATGTCAGCCCACAGGGATCCTCTTCCTTAAAGGAACTAAGGAAGAGTTCTCACAACCTCAGGGTCAAGGTCATTGGAATCTGAGAATTACTTTACATTGATTCACTAGTCACCCACTAGTGGGATCCGGGACACCCGGGCTCAGGTCTCTGCGTGCTCACGGGTAAGAGTCTCCCCTGGTTCCAGCTGAGGCCCGGGGGGACTAGATACATATGGCCCCGTGACTGTGCTTTCTGTGACAAAGAGAGGAGCCTCGTCAGTGACCTGGATGGGATATTCAGCCAGCTGTCCCCATCCTGCAACCTCTTACACAGGTCACACCTCAGTGTGATGTTACCCTATCTGTGCCTGTGTATCCTGATGTCATGTTGATGGGCAACAACAAGCACCCAGCAGTGAGAAAGGACATAGAGTCCTAAAGCACAGGCCAGGGCGATGTGACACTCAGGTGTAGTCTGCAGCTCCGCACCTGGGCAGATGTAGCAAGTTGAGATTTCCTGACCAGAAGTGGTGGAGCTGAGGACAGGCTGAGAAACCCCCATCCCCCACCCTGTCCGGTAGTTCAGAAACACGCATTGCCTGCCTGAGCTCCCAAGGTGCTCCTTGACACTCCTAGAGGGCTTCTGTTTCCCCCTGATGGACTGGAAATTCCCCGGGTCACTTAGCTTCTCTGTTAGGAGCATATCATGGTCTTGCTCTGTCTGGAACTATGACAGGACACACATGTGCTCTGCCTTGAAGCTCTACGTCCTTGAAGGTGGGAGGCAATCAGCCATGTACCCCACTCCTAGAGGTGTGACCTCCCCATCCCAGCTCAGATGCTCTTGAAACAGGAGAGACTGTGCTCTGTTCTACCCTATGGACCAAGGACCTGGTACGATGATGGAATCCAGGGTCTTGTTGACTTCGGAGGCGTGGAGATGAAGGATACATGTGCATGGGACGTTTGGAAGGTCCAGTAACTTCAGCTCCCTGTGGATGAAATGGTGCGCTGAGTGCTCCCTACTCTGTAATGTGGATACATGGTGTTCACCAGGACCAGGCACCACAACACACATTGTGAACTCCACTCTGTCACAGAGAAGGGCTTCCTGCCATGTGCTGGGAATTGCACACTGGTGGCAGAGCTGAGAGAACATTCAGGAAGGCTCTAGCTGAGCTCAGCAGGGCAAGGGGTATGGCAGAAAACGATGAAAACTATCTGTGGAACTGGGCTGAGGTCCCCTCCCTCTGCCTGTGACTACAGCTGGGACAGGACGGTTTGGGTACAGAAAGGCATGGGCCCTGCAGGGCTGTGTCTACGCTGCTGGCACAGAGGTACACGGCCGAGTCCTCCAGCTGCAAGGTGTGCATGGCCAGCTCGGAGCTGTAGTCTCTGAACTGCTTTCCTTTGAAGCGGTGGGGGAAATTTTCTTTGTCGTACTCCTGCTGTTCATAATACTGAATGAGAAACTTGGGTTCCTGCCCCCGAGCCTGTTGGTACCAGTAAACACTCTTGTGTCCAGGGATGGGGTGGCATTTCAGAACGGCCTCCCCACCACGGCCTTTGATGAGGAGTCTCGGGGACTGGGTGACTCCAGCAGCCACTAACCCTGTGGAGGAAGGAGAAGAGCTGAGACCAGCCCAGGAGGCAGATGGACACTCCAGAAACAGTCAAGGATGCTGGGTTGGAGGGACATCCCACCAGAGCTGAGTCTCACCTGCACCCAGCAGACACAGGACCATGCAACAGAGGAGATGGGCACACCTGGAGGATTCAGGCAGGGCCAGACTGGTCCATGTCTCTGCTCAGGGCTCTGGTCTTTGGGGTGAGAGAGCACAGGCTTGTCCCTCCCTCCCTTTGTTCTCTTTGGAGGGCTTGCCTGTGACGTCACTGTTCTGATGTCATTGTCTTTGTAGCATCTCGTGGGCACCCACTCCTCCAGGACAGGCTCAGCTGTTCCTGCATTTCCTGAGGTTGTCCATCACCTACGAGCAGGTGCAGCTGGCTGTGCTGAGTTGGGCCATGAAGGTACAGGGCAGGTGGCCATCAGCACAGGTTGTCTCTGCCTTGAGCAGGTGCTCCTTGCTCTACCCTGGCTCAGGTTACCCAGGCTCCTCCCTGAAGCCCCAGCACACTCTCCAGCAAACACAGGATCCAGGAGAAACTTAACTCCCTGCAAGGCCTACTTCATGGCTCCCTACTAAAACATACCCACCTGCTTGTCAGTTAATGTGAGAAGATAAGATCAATGAACCTCAGATTCATCAGATAATCTCCTTCTTGCAGGAACCAGTCAACATTCTTCCCATGAACCCGCCCTCTCCCACAGGTTGCCATCAGCATATTGCTCTGTGGATCCACAGCGCCCTCAAGTGGCCACTTGTGCAGCAGGGCTATTGACCCTGCTGGAGCTGGCTGGGTTCTCTCTAAATTAGTCATCAGGGATCCCCTAGGACTCTGCTCAGCTCCTGCTACTTTCTTGTTTACCTTTCTCAGGCTCACCCTTTGCTTGTGGTGGTGCAGGAGGTGTGATGCCTTCTCCAAACAGGAATTAAAGTTATCAACCTGATCAGTGAGTGATCATGGAAAGAGGACGCCATGCACGCAGCTGCCCAGGGAAGGGAAGGCAGGACCCTCAGCAACGCTCTGTCTTCACCCAGCGATTCCTGGGGAGGGTCTACGCTGGGCTCCCGTCAGCCAAAACATCTCCTCAGCACTGAAAGAAACCCTCTGTGCAGAAGGAACTAAGAAATGGTCTACTTACATGTCACTTTTTTTTTAGAGCACCATGTTCAACTTTTTTTTTAATTGATTTGTCTTCTTTAATTATTGACTTCTAGGAATTGTTTATATTTTGAATACATGCTCTTTTCAGTTATATAGTTGAATGTTCTTAATATCTTTTGATGAACGGGATTTTTAAAATTTTCATAAAGGAGAATGTGTGTAGATATCTTCATTTATTTTAAAAGTATATTTTACTAATTGTGCTATTACAGTTGTCCTGATATTTTTCCTCTACTTTCTCCTCATCTTCCCTGCACCCTCTCACCCTCCAACATTCCCCCCACCCCTTAGTTGATGTCCATGGGTTGTACACAGAAGTTCTTTGGCTTCCCTGTTTCCTATACAATTTTTAACCTCCCCCTCTCTATTTTGTACCTACCAATTGTGCTTCTCATTCCCTGTACCTTTACCCCCATTCTCCTCCCTCATCCTCCCCACTGATAACACTCCAGGTGATCTCCATTTGTGTGATTCTCTTCCTGTCTTATTGTATGCTTAGCCTTTGGTTTTGTTTTTTTTTTAGGTTCAGTTGTTGATAGTTGTGAGTTTCTTGTCATTTTACTGTTCTTGGTTTTTGATCTTCCTCTATTTCTTACATAAGTACTTTTATCTTTTTACATAATAAGGGTTTGGTGTTGATGAACTCCTTTAACTTGACCTTATTTGGGAAGCACTTTCTCTGCCTTTCCATTCTAAATGATAGCTTTGCTGAGTAGAATCATCTTGGATATAGGTCTTTGCCTTGCATGACTTCAACTACTTCTTTCCAGCCCTTCTTGTCTTCAAGGTTTCTTTTCATAAATCAGCTGATAGTCTAAAGGGAACTCCTTTGTAAGCAACTCTTCCTTTCCTCTTGCTGCTTTTAACATTCTCTGCTTATCTTTACTCTCGGGTAACTTAGTTATGATGTGCCTTGGTGTGTGCTCCTTGGGCCCAATTTCTTTGAGACTCTCTGAGCTTCCTGGACATCTTGGAAGTCTATTTCCTTTGCCAGATTGGGGTTTCCCTTCATGACTTTTTCAAATAAGTTTTCAATTTCTTCCTCTTCCTCTTCTCCTTCTGACGCCTCAGCTGGCCGTTTCACTAGGACATGCCAACAGTGTCATCAGTACAGCACACCAAAGGGTGAATTCATCACCCTCTCTGCAATTCAGGATCTCCTGGGAGCACCCTGTCCTGTCACCACCCCCTCCACTCTCCCGGTCACACGTGCTCGACCTCCTCCCTTTCTTAGGCGAGGGTGGGCATCGGGGTGACTCGGCTTTGCCCTGGACGCACTGACACACTCAGAGACTCACAGATGGAGCGACGCCCTGGGAACACCTCAGTAGGAAGCTCCTACTCCTTCTGCAGCTCTCGACCAAATGCCCCTCTGTGCTCCCTGACTTCCATGTGCTCTCATGTCTCCACAGCCCACAGAAAAGCCTTTGTCCTTCTGAGTCACCATGCATTTGAAATCAGATTGCTCAAAGGTTATTTCGAGGAGACCACCTGTGACTGACCTGTCAGACATGTGTGTATGATACACAAGTGGGCACAGATGTGTCTGGTTACTGATGACCACCCACCCTGATGGCCTCTGACTCAGGCTGGTGACAAGACAAGCAAGAGCTGGGGAAGCACCGTCCCAGCCAATGAACCAGCTGCAGAGGACAGACAGACAGACAGCCATCACAGGGGGACAACTGTGTGTCCCAGGCCCAGGCTTTGGTCCCAGCCTGGCCGACACTGCCCTAGAGGGCAACCTCAGCACACACAGAGTGTCACCCTGCAGGCGGGGGTCACTGGGGGCTCTAAGGTGTCGGAGTCCGCACAGGGCTCCCCTGAGTCTGGGTGCGGGGCCTCCCCCTGACTTTCTGTGCAGAGAGGAGGCGGCCGTGCAGCACTGTGGGTTCACTGCTGGCACAGAAGTACACAGATGTCTGGGCGGGGGTGGCCGACTGCAGCGTGAGGGGGAAGTTCTTTATATCTGGTCTAGAGACGCTGTACCCATCAGGGACATCTCCTTTCTCAGTGATCCCAGCACCCACTGAGTAATGGAGCAGCCTCAGCCCGTGACCCAGGTCCTGTCGGTACCAGTACATGTTGTTATGGTTCAAGTCCTGGGCACAACTCAAGGTCACCATCTGTCCTGTTGTCACGACCTGGAATGTCGGGGACTGAGTGACGCCAGCCATCCCCAGACCTGCGGGGAAGACAGGAGAACAGATGCTGCAGCCTCCAGGGAGCGGCTCGCTGCTGGGCCTGGGCACTGTCCCCACAGAGGGGCCCAGCCCAGGACCCACCTGCACGGAGGACACACAAGGCCACACAGCACAGGAGGCCGCCGCTCATGGTACGATCCGGGCTGACTCAGGGTCCCTCTGGGTCTGTGGGTGGCTGGGAAGGAGCAGGGCTGTCCAGGGAGTCTCTCTGAGGTGTCACTCCCGCTGCCTGGGCCCCAGCGCCAGCTGGTCACATGGGGACACGCCCCTTCCCCAGAGCGTCAGATCAGAAGCAGACGGGCAGGGGAATAGCTCAGTGAGAAGAACGCTTGTGGCCAAACTGACTCGAGTCCGAAAGTCATTGTCACCCTCTGTGCACACAGTGTGTGACTCAGGGGTGCTTTCTGCTGCCCGCAGACCTTCCTGCCGCCCTGGTCTGCTGTGAGTACACGTCCCTGTGCTCTTGCACCTGAGGGCAACCCTGAGGGCATTCTGATGCCTTTAGGGCTCGGGGGCCCAAGTCGTCCCTCAGCCTCCTGTTTACTTTGCTGGTCGTCCAGCCTCCGCTCACTGTCCCTCCCCCCACAGGGGCCCTCCTGGTCTCTGGTGGCCAAACCTCAGGGGCAGGCTTGTCACCACTTGAGGATCCTTTGACTCTGTTTCCTCTCCATCCCCCGACAGATGGGACCCCTGCCTCGTGCTCCCCAGTACTTTCAGAGTGCCCTGAGAACGTGCTTCCCATGTTCGGGGTGAGGCAGTGGCCAGCGCATCCAGTCCAGGGAGACACCTTCCTCTCTGTGGGGTGCTCAGCTCTGCAGGTGCCCTGCTGGCCCCTCGGGTTACAGAAGGATATGGGGAGAGGCGGCTGCCACCAAGGATAGAGAGTGAAAAATGCTCTTTTTAAATTGAGACATTGTTCCACACAGAATGTCTCCATGTGAAGGTTTCCTGACATTAATTATAATAAAAATAACGGGTCTTTAAATACTTGCAGCTAATCTCCCCACAGTCCCATGCTTTTCAGGAACCCTAACTTCCTCCAAGACTCTGTGCAGGCCCAGGTGACGGGGACAGTGCAGGAAATTGTGCCTTGCTCAGTTGCTGGTTCAATTCCAATTCCCAGACTAGGGCACATGCCTGGGTTGCAGGCCAGGTCTCCAGTAGGGGGTGTACAACAGGCAACCACAATGATGCTTCTCTCCTTCTTTCTCCCTCTCCTCCCTTCTAAAAATAAGTAAATAAAATCTTCAAAAAAAGAAAAGAACAGAAATTGTGCCTTTCTTTGCTTTCATCGTGAAGCATGGATGCATATTCACTGCCTTGAAGTGAAATGTTCCTTGAAGCTGTCAGGGAAAAGGTCGACAATCCCAGATGGTGTGTGATGTCCCCAGGCCCATTCACCTAAACCTGGAAAAGGGAAGCCAAGGTGGGCACAGTGCTGGGAGCAGGGGTGGGGCAGTCGTGTGCATCCATATGTGTTGAGCAGACTTGAGCGATTTCTGGCCTCTTGGGTTATGAAATCTCAGACCCAGGAACATGACTTCCCACCAGGTGTATAAACAGGACAATGACACCTAAGCTGCATGATGTCTGTGGGCATCCAATCCCACCCCATCGGGAAACAGCAGACAGTGCCTGGGGAAGGTGAGCTGCGCTCTCAGGCCTGAGCCTGTCTGGCTGGCAGCTGCCACTTCCTGAGTGGGGTGGAGTGTTTTTGTGCAGGAGGCTGCCACTCCTGCAGGGCTGTGTCAGGGCTGCTGGCGCAGAGATACAGGGCCGAGTCGCTCAGCTCCAGCGAGCTCGTGGCCAGCTCAGAGCGGTAGCCATCCAGCGGCTTCACAGAGAACCGATCAGGCAGGTTCCCTTTTTGTCGCTCTTGCCCGTTGTAGTACTCAACCAGGAAATCAGGGCCCTGACCCTGAACCTGTTTGTACCAATACACAGAGAGGTGTCCAGAGATATAGGAACACTTCAGTGTCACTTGCTGTTTTCTTGCTGTGATCAGGTGTTTTGGAGTCTGCGTGACTCCAGAGTCCACTGGGCCTGTTGGGAAGAGACACAGAGGAGCTGGGGACAAGGCACAGGGACCCTGCTGAGGCAGCCACAACCCCAGCCTTGTGTGTCAGGGATGTGACTGCGTGTCCAGACTTACACACAGTGTCCAGGGCTCACCTGCTCCCAGGAGACAAAGGGCCACACAGCAGAGGAGCCTGGGGCCCATGGCAGCTTCCCAGGACCTTTCTCTGCTCAAGGTGGGGTCCCCTGGGGTGAACAGTCTACAGTTCTGTGCTCCCTGTGTGCTGATAGGAGCATTTGCTATGACATCATTGGTCTGATGTTGTCACTGCTCTGATAGGACTCCCCAAGGAGGCTGCCCCCTGGTGCTCTGAACTCTTGGTGGGACCCAGGGTCCAGATTCTATTCACCACTCCCTGTGCTGCACAGGCCCGTGGATGAGGGTTGCCAGCAGCTTCAGCGTTGTCCCCAGGTGCCTACAAGGTCCTCCCTGCCTGGCCCTGCCTGAACTAATTACCAGTCCTTGATGCTGACCCCTACATTCCTTCTTCTCCTAAAGACTCAGGGAGACCCCTCCTTGGTGTTTCCTGAGGTGCAGGCATGTCCCCTCTTGCTGTTCAGGAGGAGCCTCGGCCAGCTGCCTACATGTCAGGACCCCTCAGTGACTCCAGCTGCTTCCCCCTGCACACATGTGGGCCAGGGGTCCCTTAACTTTCCTCCTGTGGGCCACTCCTGGTCTCCCACAGTGCTAGGGGACTGTTAATTCTCTCTCTGCACCTGCCCCTGCCAGCAAGGCTGCCTTGACCAAATCCTTCAACAGTGGGTCTTTTAACATTAGGTGGGACCTCCCACCCACTCCACAGCTCTAGGGAGACTGCCCACAACTGAAGCCTCCCTCAGCATCTGCATTGTGTTGGGTCCCTGCCCAGGTCTTCTTAACCCTTTCCTGCTCTCCCAGACTCTCCCCAGAGCCCCTTCCAGGTCAGTGGCGTCACAGCGCCATCTGGTGGCCAGTAACTGACATCTCATTACTGTGTCTTCTCCCATGGCCCAAGGGATGCTGGGACTGTCTCCTTGGTGTACAGGCAGAAGATTCCAGAAGCACTATCCTTTAAACGGTCCTCAACATTCGGAACTGTAACCTCCTGATTGACGGCACAGGAATGAAGGATGATTTCAGGCTTTCTGATTTTCAAAGTCTTTTCAAGATTTCTACCAGGTTTCTCTATTCTCTTTTTCAAAGAGCACCCTACCGTTTTATCAGCTTTCATCCCCACCAAGCCCTGCCTGCTCTGTACCTGGATTCCACCAGGGCTCATTGGAAGAAAGATGAAAGGAGTGAGTGGTTACCTGAGTCCAGGCACAGGCGTCTTCTGTGAACATGACCCGGTCTAGTCAGTGACCAATAGGTTCAGAGCGTGAAGGGAGCAGAGACCCACGTGAGTCTGCTGGGAATCCAAAATACAGCAAAAGTCCCTGGGAGGACATTCATTCATAGGTGTTGTGGTAAGACTTTTTGTTTTCATAAGACTGTTGAATGAATGGGTGGCAGAATGAATGAAATACAAATGGCGGTCTCTTCCAGGGAGAGGGGACTTCTGACAGTCACTGCACTCCATCCCTGTCACAGTGTAGGCTGCACCCAGGGTCGCAATACCAGAGAAGGTCTTAGGAGCACGCGGCATATTTGGGAAATGACCCCAGGAAGCAAAAATAAGGGAGCAGGGAGGAAGCAACAGGGAAGGAGAGACCAGTATGAGGTGGGGTGTTGCCTCTGTGCTGGGACATGGGGAGATGGACTTGTTAGCACCTGCTGAGAAGCACACATGATGCCTCCCAATCTCTCCTCCTGAGCTCAGAGGCTAAAATGTTTGTCCCCTGCCCTGCCCATGGGCCCCAAACCCCAGGAGTGTTAGCACTTCTGCAGCTCTGGCTGCTCCAGGGAGCAGGCCTCCTGGGCTCCTGGGACAGAGAGGAGACCAGCGCAGACAGCAGAGGGACTCCTGCTGGACTGGGGCTGGGGTGCACTCAGTACCAGGAAAATGGACACGGTCTTGCAGGGAACTGCCCACTGCAGCTGAGGCTGAAAGCAGAGCAGGGCCAGGATGTGATGGGGGGCACTGGAGGCCCCACCACGATGGCCTCTCTCTAAATGAAACTGTCCTTTCTGCCCTCCCTCTGCTGTGTGATCACCAAACGCCCTGGAGCCACAACTTCTGGAAGCAACACACCTTCTTGTGTGTCAGACTTCACGTCAGACAGGAAGTGCTGTTGTGGGTCCCATATTCCATTTCCCCCAGAAGCAACTCTTTGTCCAATAGCCCACTCCACTAACAGATTACCAGAGGTCACTGCTTGCATTTCAGAGGAGTCTGTGCGGGAACGGACGTGAGGCAGGGACAACGCACCTGTGCCTGCCTTGACCCCGGCACTGCACCCAGCAGTGATTGTGCTGGACGAGGGGTTTGTCACAGACTTTATGGGCACCTACGGACACCTGAACCCATATTTTTTTCATTAAAGCCCATTTCAAAATCCTCTGAACTCTCTAACAATCAGTGTTTTTACCACTAATATAGGTTGCACGCCCACCTCACAGAAAAGGAGCAATAATTTCCTCCTATTGCCCATGTTTTGTGTGGTAGCATGGGTCATCCATGGAATTTCCTCAACTAAAAATGGAACTGCCTTTTTACCCGGTGATTCCACCACTGGGAATGTACCCTGAGAATCCCCAAACACCAATTAGCAGGATTTATGCACCTCTGTGTTCATAGTGGCACCATTGACAGTAGCCAAGAGCTGGAAACAGCCTAAGTGTCTGTCAGCAGATGAGTGCATAAAAACTGTGGTACATCTACACAATGGAATGTACACAACAGAAAAAAATGAAGGCATTCTTCCCTTATGGAACAGCATGGATGGATTTAGAAAGCATTATGTTAAGAGAAATAGGGCAGTTGGTGAAAGACAAATACCATATGATCCCACTTCTAAGGGGAGTCTAACAAATAAAATAAACCAATGAGTGAAACACAAGATCCAGTAGAATTAAGGTTTGCTTGAGTGTGGTTGGTAGGGTAACAATATGGGTGTAATCATCTATACTTTTAATTTGAACCTTTCACCTAAATGTCATTCGGTGTGACTGAGTGTGTGATGTTGTTATGCTACAGAATGATGAGCTCTTCTTTGATAATAAAAGATTTGGAAATGAAAAGTGTCCTTATTAGTGCCAGACTCTGTAGAATGGAGCCATGGCACAGACTGACGGCTGGAGGAGGCGAGGGAAGAACTGGAGACTCACTGACAGAGGAGGAGGGGTTAGTAAGGAACAGAAATGGGGGACCCACAGACAGAGATGTGGGGATTGGCTACGGTCGTGGGAGGCTGGCTAGGTGGAGGGGAGAAAAAAGGAAATACTACGACCTGTAATAGCATGACAATACAATGCTTCAAAAGGGTAATAAATAAGGTATTGAATTAAAACACAAAATAAGTAGAATTGAAGTTATCTGTGTTCCCCCATAGATTCCCCCGCACGCCGTGTATGGTTCCATCTTTCCTTCAACGTCCCTGATGCTCAGCTGTTGTCTGCAGCTCCTCCCCTGGGCAGATGTAGCAATTTCAGATTTCCTAACCAGAAGTGGTGGCGCTGAGGACGGGCTGAGACCTCTCATCCTCCTCTACCCTTGGCAGTGGTTTAGAAACACGCATTCCCTGCATGAGTTCCCAGAATGCTGCTTCACACTCCTAGATGGCTTCTGTTTCCCTCCTAGAATCTCCGGATAGACAGGAAATACCCCAGGTCACTTAACTCTTCTCTAAGGGGGATATCATGGCCTCACTTCTCTGGAACTATGACAGGACAGACACACGTCCTCTGGTGTGAAGCTCTATGTCCTAGCAGTTGGCAGGGAATCAGCCCTATACCCTAACTCAGGCGTACTTGTCTTTTGGCTGAAAGAGCAGAGTCTGTGCCTCCCTTTGCTCTGTCCTCACGATTTCCTTGTGATGTCACTGTCTGCTGTCACTTTGTAATGAGGTACCACAGGTGCCCTCACCCCCAGAATATGATCTGGTGGTCCAGCGTTCCTATTCTGTCCATCTTCCTATGAGCAGGTGCAGCTGGCTGTGCTGAGCTGGGCCCCCCACGGTACTGAGCCAGAGGCCAGCCCCACAGCTTCAGAGCAAGGACTCCTGTCTCTACACCTGGCTTGGGTTTTCCAGGCTGCCTCACTGGAGCCCCATCACACTCTGCACCAACTTAGGCTCCAAGAGAGACTGTAACTCAATGTAAGACGAACTTCATGGCTCCCTGCTATGACAGACACCTGCATATCTGTTCATGTGAAAAGATATGATCAGCAAACCTTTGATTCATCCGATAATTTCCCTAATGGAGGAACCAAGCCAAGTCTCTCCCCCTTCAACTTCCCACTCCCTCAGGGCACCACCTGCATCTCACTCTGTGGACCCACAGCGCCCTCAAGTGGCCACTTGTACGGCAGCACTGTTGACATCTCCTTTGCAAGGAAGCCTGGGAACCATGAGCAGAGGGGAGCACAAGAGGTTTTGTGAGCAGGGAGCTGGGGACGGTGACACACTATGGTTGCAGTGCTGGCACAGAGGTACACGGCCGAGTCCCCAGGCTCTGCAGGCTGGATGCTCAGATTCGAGTAGGAGCCGTCAGGTCTCACAGCAGAGAAGCGATCCTTAGGCATCCCGGAGGAGTCCATGGCTGCCTCGCCTTGAAAGTACACCAACAACTCTGGGCCCTGCCCCAATGTCTACTGGTACCAGTAAAGAAAAGAGTGTCCAGAAATTGGATCACACCGAAATGTCACATTCTGTCCCCTCTCGGTAACCTGGTTCCTCGGGGACTGGGAGACTCCAGCCTCTGTGTGACCTGGAACACAGAAGTTGACAACAGAAGGAGGAAAACAACTGTAATCGTCAAGCACACACACACTGAAGCGGCCTGGTTTTCTGAGGACTCACCGGCCCCCAGCAGACAGAGGGTCGCCCAGCAGAGGAGCCTGGTGCCCATGGCAGGGTCAGGTCAGGAGTGGGAGGTTCCCCAGGTCAGGTCTTTGTGAGCAGGAGCAGAGGAGCAGGGATGTGTCTTATGTCCAGAAGGCAGTTCTCATGGTGACATCACTGCCTCTGTCAGGCCCCTCCACCTCAGGGACACGTGATGTATATTGGAGCACACTTGGATGACTAGCTGAAATAGTTATAAGCTCCTTTTACAACAAAATGCATGCACGGCTGTCACTACGGGCTCCAGTGCTGTCTGTATGCAAAGGTGTCACACTGAGTCTGATTCACATGTCACTCTGGTTGACTGGCATTTTCACTAGCACATGTCAACAGTGTCATCAATACAACACACCAAAGGTTGACTTCATTGTCTTCTTTGCAATTTGGGACCTCCTGGGAGCACCCTGTTCTGTCACCATCCCCTCCTCTCTCCCAGTCACACGTGCTCAACCTTGTCCCTTTCTTAGCAAGGGGGGTGTTGGGGTGACTCAGCTTTGCCCTGGACACACTGACACACTCAGAGACTCACAGATGGAGAAGTGTCCTGGGAAATATCAGAGTGGGAGCTCCACCTCCTTCTGCAGGTCAGGACCGAAGCCCTGCCTGTGCTCATGAACCTCCACGTGGTATCATGTCCACACAGCCCGTAGCAAAGCCTCGTGTCCTTCCTAGTCACCATGTATCCAAAAATCAACTTCTTATAGCTTCTGTCTGGAATAAGACTCAATGTCCCTGACCTTTAAGACCCCTGTGGGTGATATAGAGGAGGGTTAGCTGGGTCTGATCCTCGATGACATTTCACCCTGGAGGCACAGACTGAGGCTGAGAACAAGAAAGCTAGGGCTGGGGAGGCTGCAGGGAAGGACACACTGGGGGAAAGCAACAGGGGAAGCGTGTGGGCCTGAGGCCCTGGGTCCATGTCAGGCCTGGCAGACACAGCCCTGGAGGTGGACCTTGTCACGTTCCAGGCTCACCCTGCAGGCAGGGGCCACTGGGGGCTCCAAGCAGTAGGAGTCTGCACAGAGATCCCCTGAGTCCGGGTGCTGGGCCTCCCCCTGACTTTCTGTGCAGAGAGGAGGTGGCCGTGCAGCACTGTGGATCACTGCTGGCACAGAAGTACACAGATGTCTGGGCGGGGGTGGCCGACTTCAGAGTGAGGGGGAAGTTCTTTATATCTGATCTAGAGACGCTGTACCCATCGGGGACCTCTCCTTCGTCCGTGAACCCAATACCCGCAGAGTAATGGATCAGCCTCAGCCCGTGACCCAGGTCCTGTCGGTACCAGTACATAGCATTGTGGTTCAAGTCCTGGGCACACCTCAAGGTCACCGTCTGTCCTGTTGTCACCACCTGGAATGTCGGGGACTGAGTGACGCCGGCCATCCCCAGACCTGTGGGGAGGACAGGGGAACAGATGCTGCAGCCTCCAGGGAGCGGCTCGCTGCTGGGCCTGGGCACTGTCCCCACAGAGGGGCCCAGCCCAGGACCCACCTGCACGGAGGAGACACAAGGCCACGCAGCACAGGAGGCCGCTGCTCATGGCAGCAGCCGGGCCGACTCAGGGTCCCTCTGGGTCTGTGGGAGGCTGGGCAGGAGCAGGGCTGTCCAGGGAGTCTCTCTGAGGTGTCACTCCCGCTGCCTGGGCCCCAGCGCCAGCTGGTCACACGGGGACACGCCCCTTCCCCAGAGCGTCAGATCAGAAGCAGACGGGCAGGGGCACAGCTCAGAGGGAGAAGAACGCGTGTGGCTGAGCTGCCAGGAGTCCCAGAGTCGCCCTCCCCCTCTGTGCACACAGTGTGTGACTCAGGGCTGCTTCCTCCTGCCCACAGACCTTCATGCAACCCCGGTGTGCTGTGAGTACACGTCCCTGTGCTCTTGCACCTGAGGGCAACCCCTGAGGGCGTTCTGATGCCTTTAGGGCTCTGGGGCCCAAGTCGGCCCTCAGCCTCCTCTTTACTTTGCTGGTCGTCCAGCATCCGCTCACTGTCCCTCCTCCCACAGGGGCCCTCCTGGTCTCTGGTGGCCAAACCTCAGGGGCAGCCTCATAAGCCCTAGAAGACCCTCTGGCTCTGTTTTCTCTCCATCCCCTGACCGATGGGGCCCCCACCGTATGCTCTAGTGGACCTTCAGATTCACCTGAGAACCTGATTTCCGTTTCAGGGTGAGGCAGCACCAGCACATCCAGCCCAGGCCCGGGACCTGGGTTTCTGCGTGGTGCTCGGCTCTGCAGGTGCCCCCATGGCCCCGGCAGTTACAGCTGTGTGAGGGATGTGGGCACAGGCGCAGCCTCCAGGGTGAGAGAGTGAAACTGTCTCTACATTGAGACCTTTTTCCACAGGGACTATCCCCCGTGAAGAACTGCTGACACTACTATAAAATAATAGTCTTTAAACACCTGTAGCGAACCTACTCACAGTCCCACACTTGACATGAACCAAAACTTGCTTCAGGGCTTTGTGTAGCTCGAGGTGACGGCCACAATGCAGGAAGTTGTGCCTTTCTTTGTTGTCATTAGGAAGGATTGATGGATATTTGTTGCCATGAAGTGAGATGTTATTGAAGTTGTGAGGGAAGAAAATGACAACCCAGATGGTGTGAGATCTCCCCAGAGCTGTGCAGATAAACCCAGAAAAAGAAAGCCAGATGCGGACATGCTTCTGGGAGAGGTGGATGGGACAGATACACAGATGTTGAGGAGCAGACTTCAGTGATGTTTTGGTCCTCCGGTTACGGAATGTGAGACCCAGGAACATGACTTCCCATCATGTGTATAAACAGGACAATGACCCCTAAGCTACAGGATGTCTGTGAGCATCCAATCCCACCCCATCGGGGAGCAGCACACAGTGTCTGGGGAAGGTGAGCTGCTCTCTCAGGCCTGAGCCTGTCTGGCTGGCAGCTGCCACTTCCTGAGTGGGGCGGAGTGTTTTTGTGCAGGAGGCTGCCACTCCTGCAGGGCTGTGTCAGGGCTGCTGGCGCAGAGATACAGGGCCGAGTCGCTCAGCTCCAGCGAGCTCGCGGTCAGCTCAGAGCGGTAGCCATCAAACTGCTGCACTGAGAACCGATCAGGCATGTTTCCTTTTCCTCGAGCTAGCCCAATGTAATACTCAACCAGTAAATCAGGGCCCTTTCCCTGAACCTGTTTGTACCAAAACATAGATTCGTGTCCAGAGATATAGGAACACTTCAGCGTCACTTGCTGCTTTCTTGCTGTGATCAGGTGTTTTGGGGTCTGCGTGACTCCAGAGTCCACTGGGCCTGTGGGAGGAGACACAGAGGAGCTGGGGGCAGAGCCCAGGGACCCTGCCGAGGCAGCCACCACCCCCAGGGCTTGTGTGTCCGGGATGTGACTGCGTGTCCAGACTTACACACAGTGTCCAGGGCTCACCTGCTCCCAGGAGACAAAGGGCCACACAGCACAGGAGCCTGGGGCCCATGGCAGCTTCCCAGGACCTTTCTCAGATCAGGGTGGTGTCCCCTGGGGTGAGCAGTCTACAGTTCTGTACTCCCTATGTGCTGATAGGAGCATTTGCTATGACATCATCGGTCTGATGTTGTAGTTGCTCTGATGGACCTTCCAAGGAGGCTGCCCCTGGTGCTCTGAACCCTTGGTGGGACCCCAGTTCTAGCTTCTGTGCATCATTCCATGTCTTGCACAGCCCCATGGCTAAGGTTGGCTGCAGCTTCCTAATGCGTGGGTCACCAGCCAGCAGTGATCATGGAACGCTGCTGATGGCTCGTTGATATGCGAGAAAAACATGCACAGAGACAGACCAGTTTCTGTGGAGAAGCAGGGACGGAATGGCCACCCTCTCTAGTGGGGAGCGCCGACTTACCGTCCAAACCTGCTTTTATTGGGCTCGTTTTGCATAATAATTCAAGTACAGTACTCATTACGAGGAAGTAAGGAACCAAAGAAAACCAGGAACTCTGTGGGTCTATTCTGAGTCAGGATCAAAGAGCTGTGAAACTTTGAGGAACAAACTAACTTCCTTCTTGGACCCTTATCATTCAACTGAGAGCATTCTAAACAAAGCAGGTTTCACAGTAATTTACATGCTCTTTCTTAGGCCTGATCACCCGGGGAATCCGCCCTTTTCAGCACAGAGCTACACCACTCTGTCATTGTTTCAGGCTTAGGTAGAACAAGGGAAGTAAGGCACCCAAGAGATGAGGAGATTTTCTCCCAGACGATGAGAATTCAGGCTATGTCAAAGCCGAGGAGCGAGGGTCCATCACCCCCTTTTGTTGCAGCTCCCAAAGTCCTTCTTTGGGGGGCCTCCCACGTGATCGTGCCTGTCTTAGATCGTTCCCCCCTCGGGGAATCTTACCCGTCTTTGGCTAACCGACCAAGCTTTGGGGTTCAGTTATGAATGAAGCAGCAGAAGCAACGTTCCTGCCTGGGAGATAAGCTTTTGTCTCCTGGCTGGCTTATGGTCCAAGGGCGTTCCCTTAGCCTGAGCCTAGGTGGGGGTTACAGCTTCTGATACCAGCCAGGGCGGTTCCCAACAGCATGCCCACCGTCCCCAAGTGCCTACAACATTGTTCCTGCCTGGCCCTGCCTGAACTAAGTACCAGCCCTTGATGCTGACCCTACATCCCTTTTTGCCCTTTGTGCTCAAGGAGACCCCTCCTTGGTGTTTCCTGAGGTGCAGGCAGGTCCCCTCTCCCTGGGCAGGAGGAGCCTGTGCCAGCTCCATGCGACCTGGGACCCCTCAGTGACTGCAGCTGCTTCCCCCTGCACACATGTGGGGCAGGGGTGCCTTCACTGTCTTAACCTGGGCCACTCCTGGTCTCCCGCAGTGCTAGGAGACAGTTAATTCTCTCTCTGCCCCTGCCCCTGCCAGAAAGGCTGCCTTGCCCAAGTCCTTCAACCATGGGTCTTTTAACGTTTAGCGGGACCTCCCACCCATTCCACAGCTGTAGGGAGACTGCCCACAACTGAAACCTGCCTCAGCATCTGCCCTGTGCTGGGTCCCTGCCCAGGTCTTCTTAACCCTTTCCTGCTCTCCCAGACTCTCCCCAGAGCCCCTTCCAGGTCAGTGGTGTCACAGTGCCATCTGGTGGCCAGTAACTGACATCTCATTACTGTGTCTTCTGCCACAGCCCAAGGGATGGTGGGCTTGCCTGCCTGGTCTGCAGGCAGAGGATTCCAGAAGCACTATCCTTAATAAGGTATCTCAACATCCTGAACCCTCATCCCAACTTTATTACCCACCATGACCTTATTTCTTTCAGGTTCCATGCTTAATACCCCACCCCTGTCCCCCTGGAGCACCAGCACGTCATCTGCAGCTGCAGTCTGGGATCGGCTTCCTTCACATTGTCTTCTGAAAGGCAGAGGGAGAGAAGGGGAGTGGGAGGAAATAATATCTAGTCCAAGTAGGAAGGAAAACACACAAGTTGAAGTGTGAAGCATTTTTTATCTCAATTGGTAAAAATAAACATAATGCAAAAAGAAAACAGGTCTTTCATGTTATCATCAAAATATAAATTGGCAAAGACTGGGAAGATAATGATATTACCTTCAAGATGGAGGCAAATGTGTGAGAATAAATGTTAAAATTGAGCTACAAGTGATATATAACACACACGGTTGGGGAGCAGTCGCGGAGAAGACACACCCAATGGGGAGCTGTGGACGCGGGGACTGAGAACCCCACGCACAGCCCACACGGGAGGAGCAGCCGCACAGTGGGCACCTGCTCTGTGAGCACGGAGCTGGTTCTGGGGGAAGCGGCGGCGCTGTGGGAGACAAGCGAACACTGGTACAAAGCAGTGTCCTAAGGAAGCAGAGCGGCCAGGGTCAGGTGCTGAGCAGTGGCATGAATGGGGACACAGTCCAGGAAGGGTCTCTGATGGCTTCCCGAGGACAGGGAGCTGCCCTGGGAGCCCAGGTTTCCCTCCCTCCCAGGGGGCCCAGGGGCCTGAGCACAGTCCACACACGACCAGGAAATGTCCGCCCCAAGGACTCTCGTTCCTGGGTGAGCAGATCTGGTGTCATAACTACCATAGTTTTTGGGTGGGTTTTGGAGGGACAGACACTGTCACTACCTGCTACCCAAGGCTCAGGCACCTTGATTGGGACTGAGTCTGTGACATGCAGTCCCAGTATCAGAGCCGAGGGTTCCCTGTCAGGACTCCTGGAAACCCATGATCCGAAGGCCCGTCCCCTCTGCAGATGGCTGGGGGTTTGCCAGACATTTGTAGCTGCCCCCACAGACAGGGGCTCCATTATTTATATTTGAGCAAATCATATATCCCAACATAACAGGGAAGATAAATAAAAAGAAATAAAGCATGTTGTCGAGAAAATGTCATATCACATTGAGTTAAAGAATTCAGGGAAATTACTTCAAGTCAAAACGGGAGGGTGCCAACAACACCCCCATCCCTACGAGGATTTACCCACGGCGTCAAGACGAAGCCGAGAGGTCGTGGACGCACGCTGCAGCCTGACACTCAGGATGGAGCGGCGGGGAAAAAGAAAACACAGTAGAGTGTGGGCTCCTGCAGCCTGGCAGAGGACATGACGCCATTCTGGTATCACTATGGCGATTCTCAGTCAACCGGCACAAAAGCGGTGAAGACCTTCACTCCCAACAGGAAGGAACATTTGACAAGATGCTGCAGAGCCCCCAAGGTGACAGGGCGGCTCAGAGAAGGGTGCGCAGGAAGAGGGTGTCACCAGCATTCCAGATGCGGACAAGCCCTGAGGAGCAGGCACACTCCCCACCCACAGCGGAGCTGTGTTTGGGGCCGAGACCCACAGTCCTACTGATGACTATTTGTGTCCACGATGTTCAGTCTGTGCCTTGGAGCACTGAGCTGGCTCTGGGAATCCTCATTACTTAATTATGTTACTTATTTACTTTCAGAGAGATGAGAGGGGATGTGAAAGAGAAGGAGAGAAACATTTATGTGGGAGAGAAATATGCATAGGATACCTCTTGTATGTCCCTCAACAGGGTATCAGTTCTGCAATCCAGACATGTGCCCTGACTGGGAATCAAACAGCAAGCAGTTTGGTTGGCAGTACCATGCCGAGCCAACTGAGGCTCACCAGGCAGGGCTTTGTTCTGTCTTCCCAAAGGACAGCTGATGTCGAGAACTGCATCGTCACTGGGGAACGATGAGCAAAGAAGGGCTGCTTAGAGTGGGGGAGCTGCATGGAGGGAGAAGGATGAGGGTGTGCGCATGAGGGGGTGAGGGGGCCACCCTGTGCTGGAGCTGCTGGCACAGAGGGACACGGCCGAGTCCCCCAGCTCTGCAGGCTGGATCCTCAGAGTGCAGTGGAGCCCGCTGGCCTCTCAGCAGAGAACCGGTCCTTAGGCGTCCCGCAGGAGTCTGGGGATCCCGGATTGGAAAGTACATCAGAAACTCGGGGCCCACCCCGGAATCTGTCAGCACATGTAAATGTCAAGTGTCCAGAAATGAGACCACACATGAGGGCCACTCCCTGGCCCCACTTGCTTGGAGACACCTTGAGTGATGCCCTGGGAAATATCTGAGTTGGAAGCTCCCACTCCTTCTGCAGGGCTCGACCTAGTGCCCTCTCTCTGCTCATCAACCTCCACGTACTACTAGGTGTCTCCCCTGCCCACAGCAAAGCCCCGAGTCCTCCTTAGTCACCAGCACTAAAAACCACGTTTCTTATACCTTTCGTCTGGAGGAAGACTCAATGTCCTGCACGTTCAACACCCCTGCAGGTGATACTCACGGGGATCTACATGGATATGCTACTATTCATGACTCCCCACTCCAGAAGCATCACACTCAGGCTGATGACAACAAGAGCTAGGAAGAACAAAGAACTTCCAAGCTAACAGAGCACCTGGCAGGACAGACTGACAGACAGCGACAGTGCACACTATGTGTCTGAGGCCCTGGACCTAGACCGGACCTGGTAGACACTAACCTAGAGGGGGACCTCATCACACACCTGTGGTCTCCCTGCAGGCAAGGTGCCTCAGGGCTCTCAGGTGTAGGAGTTTGCTCAGGGGTCCCATGAATCCCGAGTGCAGGGCCGCAACAATCGTTTTTGTGCAGAAAGAGGGTGGTCGTGCAGCGCTGTGGATCACCACTTTTCTGCTGGCACAGAAGTACACAGATGTCTGGGAGGGGGTGGCCGACTCCAGCATGAGCAGGAAGTCCTCCATGTTCACTCTAGACGCACTGTACCCATCAGCATCCTCTCCTTTGCTGGAGAACCCAACACCCCCTGAGTAATATATCTGCCTCAGCCCATGGCCCAGGTCTTGTCGATGCCAGGACATAGCGTTATGGTTATCAGACTGGTGACACTTCAGTGTCACGTTTTTTCCCATCATTGTGACCTTGTACCTTGGACTCTGGGTAATTCCTGCTTCCAAGTGTCCTGTGGAGAAAGTGACAGAGCCTTACGTTGTCATCCTAAGACCAAGCCTGGGACTGAATGCTGGGAATCCCAGGGCAGGAAGCCCACCTGCACCCACCTGCCCACAGGAGACAAAGAGCCACACAGAAGCAGACCCTGGTGACCATCTCAGGTCCAGCGCAGAATGTCACCTCTCCCAGTTCTGTTTGGGGAAATACAAGTCAGCCTCTCAGGGACTCGGGGACATCACTGTCCTTCACAGATGCCTCAGCTACAGAGCTCACCTGCCTCCCCCTCCCCCACAGGAACAACCCAGTGACACAGAGACAGTTGAGCAGTGCAGCATGGGAAAAATGTGTAAGCCACTTTTTAAAGAAATCTTAGCAGTACGTATGCTTTCCCCTGACTTTTGGTAAGCAAATTCGTTCTTCTATGCACAATGATACAATTCCTTACCTGTACAGTTTTTCATCCTATTACTGTAGACTAGGAAATGTTCTCATAGCAATCCTCATACTTTGGTGGTGACTTCTCCGATCAAATTTCACTTCAGATGCATTATTCTCGTTTTTCTCTTTGCATAAACTCTGGGTAATTTCAATGTCAGCCCATAGGGACCGTCTCCCTTAAAGGAACAAACCCATATCCAGTTTTCATAGCCTTGGGGTCAAGGCCATTGGAATCTGAGAATTCTTTTACATTTTACCACGATTCACCCACTGCTGGGAGCCCAGCCACCCGAGCTCAGGTCTCTGCATGCTCACGGGTAAGAGTCTCCCCTGGTTCCAGCTGAGGCCCAGGGGGACTAGATACCTTTGGCCCCGTGACTGTGCTTTCTGTGACAAAGAGAGGAGCCTCGTCAGTGACGTGGATGGGATATTCAGCCAGCGGTCCCAGTGCTGCTACCTCTTACACAGGTCATACTTCAGTGTGACGTGACCCTGTCTGTGACTGTGTATCTTGATGTCACCTTGATGGGCAACAACAACCAACCAGCAGTAAGAAGGGACACGGACTCAAATATCAGAAGCCAGGGCGATGTGACACTCAGGTGTAGTCTGCAGCTCCTCACCTGGGCACATGGGGCAAGTTGAGATTTCCTGACCAGAAGTGGTAAAGCTGAGGACAGGCTGAGAAACCCCCATCCCCCGCCCTGTCCAGCAGTTTAGAAACACGCATTCCCCGCATGAGCTCCCAGAGTGCTCCTTGACGTTCATTCCTAGAGGGTTCTGTTTCCCTCCAAGGATTTCTTGATGGGCTGGAAATTCCCCAGGTGACTTAGCTCCTCTCAGAGGAGCATATCATGGTCTTGCTCTGTCTGGAACTATGACAGGACAGACACATGTACTCTGTCTTGAAGCTCTACATCTTAGCAGTTGGCAGGCAATCAGCTGTGTCCCCCACTCCTGAGGGGTGACCTCCCCATCCCAGCTCAGATGCTCTTGAAACAGGAGAGACTGTGCTCTGTTCTACCCTATGGACCAAGGACCTGGTACGATGATGGAATCCAGGGTCTTGCTGACTTCATAAGCGTGGAGATGAAGGATGGACGTGCATGGGACGTTTGGAAGGTCCAGTAGCTTCAGCTCCCGGTGTATGAAATGGTGCACTGAGTGCTCCCCCGTCTGCAAAGTGAACACAAAGTGTCCACCAGGACCGGGCACCACAACACACAGTGTGGACTCCACTCTGTCACAGAGAAGGGCTTCCTGCCATGTGCTGGGAATTCCACACTGCTGTTGGAGCTGGCAGAACATTCAGAAGGCTCTAGCTGAGCTCGGTAGGGCAAGGGTGTGGCAGAAAACAATGAAATCCATCTGTGGAACTGGGCTGAGGTCCCCTCCCTCTGCCTGTGACTACAACTGGGACAGGACAGTTTGGGTACAGAAAGGCATGGGCCCTGCAGGCTGTGTCTAAGCTGCTGGCACAGAGGTACACGGACGAGTCCTCCAGCTGCAAGGTGTGCATGGCCAGCTCGGAGCTGTAGTCTCTGAACTGTTTCCCTTTGAAGCAGTCGGGGAAGTTTTCTTTCACGTACTCCTGCTGTTCATAATACCGAATGAGAAACTTGGGTTCCTGCCCCCGAGCCTGTTGGTACCAGTACACACTCTTGTGTCCAGAGATGGGATGGCATTTCAGAACGGCCTCCCCACCACGGCCTTTGATGAGGTGTCTTGGGGACTGGGTGACTCCAGCAGCCAATGACCCTGTGGACAAAGGAAATGGAACTGAGACCAGCCCAGGAGGCAGATGGACACTCCAGGAACAATAAAAAACACTGGGTTGGAGGGAAGTCCCACCTGTGCTGAGACTCACCTGGTCCCAGCAGATACAGGACCATGCAACAGAGGAGCTGGGTGCCCCTGGAGGATTGAGGCAGGACCAGCCAGGCCATGTCTCTGCCCAGGGCTCTGGTCTTTGGGGTGAGACAGCACAGGCTTGTCCCTCCCTCCCTTTGCTCTCTTTGGAGGGCATGCCTGTGATGTCACTGTTCTGATGTCACTGTCTTTGTAGCATCTCGTGGGCACCCACACCTCCGGGATAGGCTCAGCTGGCCCTGCATTTCCTGAGTTTGTCCATCACCTACGAGCAGGTGCAGCTGGCTGTGCTGAGTTGGGCCCTGAGGGTACAGGGCAGGTGGCCATCAGCACAGGTTGTGTCTGCCTTGAGCAGGTGCTCCTTGCTCTACACTGGCTCAGGTTACCCAGCCTCCTCCCTGAAGCCCCATCACACTCTCCACCAAACACAGGCTCCAGGAGAAACTTAACTCCCTGCAAGGCCTACTTCATGGCTTCTTGCTAAAACATACCCACCTGCTTGTCAGTGAATGTGAGAAGATAAGATCAGTGAACCTCAGATTAATCAGATAATCTCCTTCTTGCAGGAACCAAGCCAAGATTCTTCCCATGAACCCTCCCTCTCCCACAGGGTGCCATCAGCATCTTGCTCCGTGGATCCACAGCGCCCTCAAGTGGCCACTTGTGCAGCAGCGCTGTTCACCCTGCTGGAGCTGGCTGGGTTCTGCCTAAGTCAGTCATCAGGAAACCCCCAGGCTGGGTTGTGCCTAAATTAGTCATCAGGGATCCCCAAGGACTCTGCTCAGCTCCTGCTGCTTTCTTGTTTACCTTTCTCAGGTTCACCCTTTGCCTGTGGTGGTGAGGGAGGTGTGATGCCTTTTTCCAAACTAGAATAAAAGTTATCAACCTGATCAGTGAGTGATCATGGAAACAGGACGCCATGCACGCAGCTGCCCAGGGAAGGGAAGGCAGGACCCTCAGCAACGCTCTGTCTTCACTCTGGGGAGGGTCTACGCGGGGCTCCTGTCAGCCAAAACATCTCCTCAGCACTGAAAGACACCCTCTGTGCAGAAGGAACTAAGAAATGGTCTACTTACATGTCACTTTTTTTTCAGAGCACCATGTTCAAACTTTTTTTAATTGATTTGTCTTCGTTAATTATTGATTTCTAGGAATTGTTTGTATTTTGAATACATGCTCTTTTCAGATATATACTGACATCTTCTTAATATCTTTTGATGAATGGGATTATTACAATTTTCATAAAGGAGAATGTGTGTGTTTTTAAGTTTAGATATCTTCATTTATTTTAAAAATATATTTTACTAATTGTGCTATTACAGTTGTCCTGATTTTTTTCCTCCACTTTCTCCTCATCTTCCCTGCACCCTCTCACCCTCCAACATTCCCCCCACCCCTTAGTTCATGTCCATGGGTTGTACACAGAAGTTCTTTGGCTTCTCTGTTTCCTATACGATTTTTACCCTCCCCCTCTCTATTTTGTGCCTACCAATTATGCTTCTCATTCCCTGTACCTTTACCCCCATTCTCCTCCCTCATCCTCCCCACTGATAACACTCCAGGTGATCTCCATTTGTGTGATTCTCCTCCTGTCTTATTGTTTGCTTAGCTTTTGGTTTTGTTTTTTTTTCAGGTTCAGTTGTTGATACTTGTGAGTTTCTTGTCATTTTACTGTTCCTGGTTTTTGATCTTCCTCTATTTCTTACATAAGTACTTTTATCTTTTCATATAATAAGGGTTTGGTGTTGATGAACTCCTGTAACTTGACCTCATTTGGGAAGCACTTTCTCTGCCTTTCCATTCTAAATGATAGCTTTGCTGAGTAGAGTCATCTTGGATATAGGTCTTTGCCTTGCATGACTTCAACTACTTCTTTCCAGCCCTTCTTGTCTTCAAGGTTTCTTTTCATAAATCAGCTGATAGTCTAAAGGGAACTCCTTTGTAAGCAACTCTTTCCTTTCCTCTTGCTGCTTTTAACATTCTCTGCTTATCTTTACTCTCGGGTAACTTAATTATGATGTGCCTTGGTGTGTGCTCCTTGAGTCCAATTTCTTTGAGACTCTCTGAGCTTCCTGGACATCTTGGAAGTCTATTTCCTTCGCCAGATTGGGGGTTTCCCTTCATGACTTTTTCAAATAAGTTTTCAATTTCTTGCTCTTCCTCTTCTCCTTCTGACGCCTCAGCTGGCCGTTTCACTAGGACATGCCAACAGTGTCATCAGTACAGCACACCAAAGGGTGAATTCATCACCCTCTCTGCAATTCAGGATCTCCTGGGAGCACCCTGTCCTGTCACCACCCCCTCCACTCTCCCGGTCACACGTGCTCAACCTCCTCCCTTTCTTAGGCGAGGGTGGGCATCGGGGTGACTCGGCTTTGCCCTGGACACACTGACACACTCAGAGACACACAGATGGAGCGACACCCTGGGAACACCTCAGTAGGAAGCTCCTGCTCCTTCTGCAGGTCACGACCAAGTGTCCCCTCTGTGCTCCCTGACTTCCCTGTGCTCTCATGTCTCCACTGCCCACAGAAAAGCCTCCTGTCCTTCTGAGTCACCATGCATTTGAAAACAGATTGCTCAAAGGTTTTTTCGAGGAGACCACCTGTGACTGACCTGTCAGACATGTGTGTATGATACACAAGTGGGCACAGATGTGTCTGGTTACTGATGACCACCCACCCTGATGGCCTCTGACTCAGGCTGGTGACAAGACAAGCAAGAGCTGGGGAAGCACCTTCCCAGCCAATGAACCAGCTACAGAGGACATACAGACAGTCAGCCATCACTGGTGGACAACTGTGTGTCCCAGGCCCAGGCTTTGGTCCCAGCCTGGCAGACACTGCCCTAGAGGGCAACCCCAGCCTACACAGAGGGTCACCCTGAAGGTGGGGGTTACTGCGGAGTCTAAGGTGTAGGCATTTGCACAGGGCTCCGCTAAGTGTGGGTGCTGGTGTCCCCCCCTGACTTTCTGTGCAGAGAGGAGGCGGCCGTGCAGCACTGTGGGTTCACTGCTGGCGCAGAAGTACACAGATGTCTGGGAGGGGGTGGCCGACTCCAGCGTGAGGGGGAAGTTCTTTATATCTGATCTAGAGACGCTGTACCCATCGGGGACATCTCCTTTGTCCTCGAACCCAACACCCACTGAGTAATGGATCAGCCTCAGCCCATGACCCAGGTCCTGTCGGTACCAGTACATGTTGTCATGGTTCAAGTCCTGGGCACAACTCAAGGTCACTGTCTGTCCTGTTGTCACGACCTGGAATGTCGGGGACTGAGTGACGCCGGCCATCCCCAGACCTGCGGGGAAGACAGGGGAACAGATGCTGCAGCCTCCAGGGAGCGGCTCGCTGCTGGGCCTGGGCACTGTCCCCACAGAGGGGCCCAGCCCAGGACCCACCTGCACGGAGGAGACACAAGGCCACGCAGCACAGGAGGCCGCCGCTCATGGTACGATCCGGGCTGACTCAGGGTCCCTCTGGGTCTGTGGGAGGCTGCACAGGAGCAGGGCTGTCCAGGGAGTCTCTCTGAGGTGTCACTCCCGCTGCCTGGGCCCCAGCGCCAGCTGGTCACACGGGGACACGCCCCTTCCCCAGAGCATCAGATCAGAAGCAGACGGGCAGGGTCACAGCTCGGAGGGAGAAGAACGCGTGTGGCTGAGCTGCCAGGAGTCCCAGAGTCGCCCTCCCCCTCTGTGCACACAGTGTGTGACTCAGGGCTGCTTCGTCCTGCCCACAGACCTTCATGCCGCCCTGGTCTGCTGTGAGTACACGTCCCTGTGCTCTTGCACCTGAGGGCAACCCCTGAGGGCGTTCTGATGCCTCTAGGGCTCTGGAAGCCCAAGCCGTCCCTCAACCTCCTTTTTACTTTGCTGGTCGTCCAGCATCCGCTCACTGTCCCTCCTCCCACAGGGGCCCTCCTGGTCTCTGGTGGTCAGACCTCAGGGGCAGGCTTGTCACCACTTGAGGATCCTTTGACTCTGTTTCCTCTCCATCCCCCGACAGATGGGACCCCTGCCTCGTGCTCCCCAGTACTTTCACAGTCACCTGAGAACGTCCTCCTGTGTATGGGGTGAGGCAGTGGCCGCACATCCAGTCCAGGGGGACACCTCCCTCTCTGTGGGGTGCTCAGCTCTGCAGGTGCCCTGCTGGCCCCTCGGGTTACAGAGGGATGTGGGGAGAGGCGGCTGCCACCAAGGAGAGAGAGTGAGAAATGCTCTTTTTAAATTGAGGCATTGTTCCCCAGGGAATGTCTCCATGTGAAGGATTCCTGACATTAATTATGATAAATATAATGAGTCTTTAAACACTTGCAGCTAATCTACACACAGTCCCATGCTTTGCAGGAACCCTAACTTCCTTCAAGACTCTGTGCAGGCCCAGGTGACGGGGACAGTGCAGGAAATTGTGCCTTGCTCAGTCGCTGGTTCAATTCCCAGACTAGGGCACATGCCTGACTTGCAGGCCAGGTCCCCAGTAGGGGGCGCACAAGAGGCAACCACACAATGATGTTTCTCTCCTTTCTCCCTCTCCTCCCCTCTAAAAATAAACAAATAAAATCCTTAAAAAAGGGCAAAAAAAAGAAATCGTGCTTTTCTCTGCTGTCATCATGAGGGATGCATGGATATTCGTTGCCTGAAGTGAAATGTTCCTTGAAGCTGTCAGGGAAAAGGTCGACAATCCCCGATGGTGTGTGATGTCCCCAGGCCCACTCACCTAAACCGGGAAAAGGGAAGCCAATGTGGGCCCAGCGCTGGGAGCGGGGGAGGGGCAGTCGTGCACATCCGTATGTGTTGAGGAGCAGACTTGAGCGAGTTCCTCCTCCTTGGGTTATGAAATCTGAGGCCCAGGAACATGACTTCCCACCAGGTGTATAAACAGGACAATGACACCTAAGCTGCATGATGTCTGTGGGCATCCAATCCCACCCCATCGGGGAACAGCAGACAGTGCCTGGGGAAGGTGAGCTGCTCTCTCAGGCCTGAGGCTGTCTGGCTGACAGCTGCCACTTCCTGAGTGGGGCGGAGTGTTTCTGTGCAGGGGGCTGCCGCTCCTGCAGGGCTGTGTCAGGGCTGCTGGCGCAGAGATACAGGGCCGAGTCGCTCAGCTCCAGCGAGCTCGCGGTCAGCTCAGAGCGGTAGCCATCCAGTGGCTTCACGGAGAACCGATCAGGCAGGTTCCCTTTTTGTCGCTCTTGCCCATTGTAGTACTCAACCAGGAAATCAGGGCCCTGACCCTGAACCTGTTTGTACCAATACACAGAGAGGTGTCCAGAGATATAGGAACACTTCAGCATCACTTGCTGTTTTCTTGCTGTGATCAGGTGTTTTGGGGTCTGCGTGACTCCGGAGTCCACTGGGCCTGTTGGGAGGAGACACAGAGGAGCTGGGGGCAGAGCCCAGGGAGCCTCCCGAGGCAGCCCCCACCCCCAGGCTTGTGTGTCAGGGATGTGACTGTGTGTCCAGACTTACACACAGTGTCCAGGGCTCACCTGCTCCCAGGAGACAAAGGGCCACACAGCAGAGGAGCCTGGGGCCCATGGCAGCTTCCCAGGACCTTTCTCAGATCAGGGTGGGGTCCCCTGGGGTGAGCGGCCTACAGTTCTGTACTCCCTGTGTGCTGATAGGAGCATTTGCTATGACATCATTGGTCTGATGTTGTCGCTGCTCTGATGGGACTCTCCAAGGAGGCTGCCCCCTGGTGCTCTGAACCCTTGGTGGGACCCCGGTTCTAGCTTCTGTGCATCATTCCATGTCTTGCACAGCCCCATGGCTAAGGTTAGCTGCAGCTTCCGCACCGCCCCCAAGTGCCTACAAAATTGTCCCTGCCTGGCCCTGCCTGAACGAAGTACCAACTCTGGCTGCTGGCCCTACATCCATTTTTGCCCTTTTTGCTCAAGGAGACCCCTACTTGGTGCCTCCTGAGGTGCAGGCAGGTCCCCTCTCCCTGGGCAGGAGGAGCCTGTGCCAGCTCCATGCGTCCTAGGACCCCTCAGTGGCTCCAGCTGCTTCCCCCTGCACACATGTAGCACAGAGGTCCCTTCACTGACCTAACCTGGGCCACTCCTGGTCTCACAGTGCTAGGGGACAGTTACTTCTCTCTCTGCACCTGCCCCTGCCAGCAAGGCTGCCTTGACCAAATCCATCAACAGTGGGTCTTTTACCCTTTAGCGGGACCTCCCACCCATTCCACAGCTGTAGGGAGACTGCCCACAACTGAAACCTGCCTCAGCATCTGCCCTGTGTTGGGTCCCTGCCCAGGTCTTCTTAACCCTTTCCTGCTCTCCCAGACTCTCCCCAGAGCCCCTTCCAGGTCAGTGGCGTCACAGTGCCATCTGGTGGCCAGTAACTGACATCTCATTACTGTGTCTTCTGCCACAGCCCAAGGGATGGTAGCCATGTCTGCCTGGTCTACAGGCAGAAGATTCCAGAAGCACTATCCTTTAAATGGTATCTCAACATTTGTAAGCCGTAATACCAATATTAATTCCCACCATGATGCTATTTCTTTCCGTTTCCATACTTAATACCCCACCCCTGTCCCCCTGGAGCACTATCGCATAATCTGCAGCTGCAGTCTGGGATGTGCTTCCTTAAAACCATCTTCTGAAAAGCAAAGGGAAAGAAGGGGAATGAAAGGAAATAATATCTTGTCCAAAGGAGAAAAGAAAACACCCAAGGTGAAGGGTAAAGTGTTTCTTTTATCTCCATTGCTAGAAATAAACATAATGCAAAAAGAAAACAGGTCTTTCATGTTATCTCCAAAATATAAATTGGCAAAGACTGGGAAGATAATGATATTACCTTCAAGATGGAGGCAAATGTGTGGGAATAAATGTTAAAATTGAAACACAAGTGATATATAACACACACGGTTGGGGAGCAGTCGCGGAGAAGACACACCCAATGGGGAGCTGAGGACGCGGGGACTGAGAACCCCACGCACAGCCCACCCGGGAGGAGCAGCCGCACAGTGGGCACCTGCTCTGTGAGCACGGAGCTGGTTCTGGGGGAAGCGGCGGCGCTGTGGGAGACAAGCGAACACTGGTACAAAGCAGTGTCCTAAGGAAGCAGAGTGGCCAGGGTCAGGTGCTGGGCAGTGGCACAAATGGGGACACAGTCCAGGGAAGGGTCCCTGATGGCTTCCCGAGGACAGGGAGCTGCCCTGGGAGCCCAGGCCTCCCTCCCTCCCAGGGGGCCCAGGGGCCTGAGCACAGTCCACACACGACCAGGAAATGTCCCCCCCAAGGACTCTCGTTCCTGGGTGAGCAGATCTGGTGTCATGGCTACCACAGTGTTTAGGTGGGTTTGGAGGGACAGACACTGTCACTACCTGCTACCCAAGGCTCAGGCACCTTGATTGGGACTGAGTCTGGACATCCAGTCCCAGCATCAGAGCCGAGGGTTACCTCTCAGGACTCCCAGAAAAACCCATGATCCGAAGGCCTGTCCCCTCTGCCCATGGCCGGGGGTTTGCCAGACGTTTGTAGCTGCCCCCACACACAGGGGCTCGGTTATTTATATTTGAGCAAATCATATATCCCAACATAACAAGGAAGATAAATAAAAAGAAATAAAGCATGTTGTCGAGAAAATGTCATATCACATTGAGTTAAAGAATTCAGGGAAATTACTTCAAGTCAAAACGGGAGGTTGCCAACAACACCCCCATCCCTACGAGGATTTACCCACGGCGTCAAGACAAAGCCGAGAGGTCGTGGACGGACGCTGCAGCCTGACACTCAGGATGGAGCAGCGGGAAAAAGAAAACACAGTAGAGTGTGGGCTCCTGCAGCCTGGCAGAGGACATGACGCCGTTCAGGTATCACTATGGCGATTCTCAGTCAACGGGCACAAAAGCGGTGAAGACCTTCACTCCCAACAGGAAGGAACATTTGACAAGTTGCTGTAGAAAGCCCCCAAGGTGACAGGGCGGCTCAGAGAAGGGTGCGCAGGAAGAGGGTGTCGCCAGCATTCCAGGTGTGGACAAGCCCTGAGGAGCAGGCACACTCCCCACCCACAGCGGAGCTGTGTTTGGGGCCGAGACCCACAGTCCTACTGCTGACTATTTGTGTCCACGATGTTCAGTCTGTGCCTTGGAGCACTGAGCTGGCTCTGGGAATCCTCATTACTTAGTTATGTTATTTATTTACTTTCAGAGAGATGAGAGGGGATGTGAAAGAGAAGGAGAGAAACATTGATGTGGGAGAAATATGCATAGGATACCTCTTGTATGTCCCTCAACAGGGTATCAGTTCTGCAATCCAGACATGTGCCCTGACTGGGAATCAAACAGCAAGCAGTTTGCTTGGCAGTACCAGGCCCAGCCAACTGAGACTCACCAGGCAGGGCTTTGTTCTCTCTTCCCAAAGCACAGCTGATGCCCAGAACTGCATCGTCACTGGGGAACGATGAGCAAAGAAGGGCTGCTTAGAGTGGGGGAGCTGCATGGAGGGAGAAGGATGAGGGTGTGCGCGCATGAGGGGGTGACGGGGCCACCCTGTGCTGGAGCTGCTGGCACAGACGGACACGGCCGAGTCCCCTAGCTCTACAGGCTGGATCCTCAGAGTGCAGTGGGAGCCCGCTGGCCTCTCAGCAGAGAACCAGTCCTTAGGCGTCCCGCAGGAGTCTGGGGATCCCGGATTGGAAAGTCCATCAGAAACTCTGGGCCCTGTCCCGGAACCTGTCAGCACATGTAAATGTCAAGTGTCCAGAAATGGGATCACACCTGAGGGCCACTCCCTGGCCCCACTTGCTTGGAGACACCTTGAGTGATGCCCTGGGAAATATCTGAGTTGGAAGCTCCCACTCCTTCTGCAGGGCTCGACCTAGTGCCCTCTCTCTGCTCATCAACCTCCATGTACTACTAGGTGTCTCCCCTGCCCACAGCAAAGCCCCGTGTCCTCCTTAGTCACCAGCACTAAAAACCACGTTTCTTACAGCTTCTGTCTGGAGGAAGACTCGATGTCCTGCACCTTTAACACACCTGCATGGGATACTCACGGGGATCTACGTGCATATGCTGTTCATGACTCCCCGCCCTGGAGGCATCACACTCAGGCTGATGACAACAAAAGCTAGAAAGAGGAAACACCTTCCCAGCTAACAGAGCACCTGGCAGGACAGACTGACAGACAGCGACAGTGCAGACTGTGAGTCTGAGGCCCTGGACATAGACCAGACCTGTGTAGACACTAACCAAGAGGGGGACCTCATCACACACCGAGGGTCCCCCTGCAGGCAGGGTGCTGCAGGGCTCTCAGGTGTAGGAGTTTGCTCAGGGGTCCCATGAATCCCGAGTGCAGGGCCGCAACAATCGTTTTTGTGCAGAGAGAGGGTGGTCGTGCAGCGCTGTGGATCACCACTTTTCTGCTGGCGCAGAAGTACACAGATGTCTGGGAGGGGGTGGCCGACTCCAGCGTGAGCAGGAAGTCCTCCATGTTCACTCTAGACGCACTGAACCCATCGGCGTCCTCTCCTTTGCTGGAGAACCCAACACCCCCTGAGTAATATATCTGCCTCAGCCCATGTCCCAGGTCTTGTCGATGCCAGGACATAGCGTTATGGTTATCAGACTGGTGACAGCTCAGTGTCACGTTTTTTCCCATCATTGTGACCTTGTACCTTGGACTCTGGGTAATTCCTGCTTCCAAGTGCCCTGTGGAGAAAGTGACAGACCCTTATGTTGACATCCTACCACCAAGCCTGGGACTGAATGCTGGGAATCCCAGGGCAGGAAGCCCACCTGCACCCACCTGCCCACAGGAGACAAAGAGCCACACAGAAGCAGACCCTGGTGACCATCTCAGGTCCAGCGCAGAATGTCACCTCTTCCAGTTCTGTCTGGGGAAACACCAGTCAGCCTCTCAGGGACTCGGGGACATCACTGTCCTTCACAGATGCCTCAGCTACAGAGCTCACCTGCCTCCCCCTCCCCCACAGGAACAACCCAGTGACACAGAGACAGTTGGGCAGTGCAGCATGGGAAAAATGTGTAAGTCACATTTTTAAAGAAATCTTAGCAGTACGTATGCTTTCCCCTGACTTTTGGTAAGCAAATTCGTTCTTCTATGCACAATGATACAATTCCTTACCTGTACAGTTTTTCATCCTATTACTGTAGACGAGGAAATGTTCCCATAGCAATGCTCATACTTTCGTGGTGACTTCTCTAATCAAATTTCACTTCAGATACATTATTCTCGCTTTTCTCTTTGCATAAACTCTGGGTAATTTTGATGTCAGCCCACAGGGATCCTCTCCCTTAAAGGAACAAACCCATATCCAGAGAGTTTTCACAGCCTTGGGGTCAAGGCCTTTGGAATCTGAGAATTACTTTACGTTTTCTCACGATTCACCCACTGGTGGGAGCCCAGCCACCCGAGCTCAGGTCTCTGCGTGCTCACGGGTAAGAGTCTCCCCTGGTTCCAGCTGAGGCCCGGGAGGACTAGACACCTTTGGCCCCGGGACTGTGCTTTCTGTGACAAAGAGAGGAGCCTCGTCAGTGACGTGGATGGGATATTCATCCAGCAGTCCCAGTGCTGCTACCTCTTACACAGGTCACACCTCAGTGTGACGTGACCCTGTCTGTGACTGCGTATCTTGATGTCGCCTTGATGGGCAACAACAACCACCCAGCAGTGAGAAAGGACACGGAGTCAAAAATCAGAGGCCAGGGCGATGTGACACTCAGGTGTAGTCTGCAGCTTCTCACCTGGGCAGATGTAGCAAGTTGAGATTTCCTGACCACAAGTGGTGGAGCTGAGGACGGGCTGAGAAACCCCCATCCCCCACCCTGTCCGGTAGTTCAGAAACACGCATTCCCTGCATGAGATCCCAGAATGCTCCTTGACACTCCTAGAGGGCTTCTGTTGCCCTCCAAGGATCTTCTGATGGACTGGAAATTCCCGGGGTGACTTAGCTCCTCTCTGAGAAGCATATGATGGCCTCCCTCTGTCTGGAACTGTAACAGGACAGACACATGTCCTCTGTCTTGAAGCTGTACTTCTTAGCAGTTGGCAGGCAATCAGCTGTGTCCCCAACTCCTGAGGGGTGACCTCCCCATCCCAGCTCAGATGCTCTTGAAACAGGAGAGACTGTGCTCTGTTCTACCCTATGGACCAAGGACCTGGTACGATGATCGAATCCAGGGTCTTGTTGACTTCAGAGGCGTGGAGATGAAGGATGCACGTGCATGGGACGTTTGGAAGGTCCAGCAGCTGCAGCTCCCTGTCTAGGAAATGGTGCACTGAGCCCTCCCCCCTCTGTAATGTGGACACACATGTCCACCAGGACTGTTGACCACAACACACACTGGAGCCTCCATTTTATCACAGAGGAGGTCTTCCTGCCATGTGCTGGAAATTGCACACTGCTGGCACAGCTGGGAGAACATTCAGGAAGGCTCCAGCTGAGCTCAGCAGGGCAAGGGGTGTGGCAGAAAACAATGAAAACCATCTGTGGAACTGGGCTGAGGTCCCCTCCCTCTGCCTGTGACATCAGCTGGGACAGGAGGGTTTGGGTACAGAAAGGCATGGGCCCTGCAGGGCTGTGTCTAAGCTGCTGGCACAGAGGTACACGGCCGAGTCCTCCAGCTGCAAGGTGTGCATGGCCAGCTCGGAGCTGTAGTCTCTGAACCGCTTTCCTTTGAAGCGGTCAGGGAAGTTTCCTTTCTTGTACTCCCGCTGTTCATCATACTGAATGAGAAAGCTGGGTTCCTGCCCCTGAGCCTGTTGGTACCAGTAAACATTCTTGTGTCCAGAGATGGGGTGGCATTTCAGAACAGCCCCCCCACCACGGCCTTTGATGAGGAGTCTCGGGGACTGGGTGACTCCAGCAGCCAATGACCCTATGGAGGAAGGAAATGGAGCTGAGACCAGTCCAGGAGGCAGATGGACACTCCAGGAACAATAAAAAACACTGGATTGGAGGGAAGTCCCACCTGTGCTGAGACTCACCTGGTCCCAGCAGACACAGGGCCATGCAGCAGAGGAGCTGGGTGCCCCTGGAGGATTGAGGCAGGACCAGACTGGCCATGTCTCTGCTCAGGGCTCTGGTCTTTGGGGTGAGACAGCACAGGCTTGTCCCTCCCTCCCTTTGCTCTCTTTGGAGGGCTTCAGTGACGTCACTGTTCTGATGTCACTGTCTTTGTAGTATCTCGTGGGCACCCACACCTCTGGAACAGGCTCAGGTGCTCCTGCATTTCCTGAGTTTGTTCATCACCTATGAGCAGGTGCAGCTGGCTATGCTGAGTTGGGCCACGAGGGTACAGGGCAGGTGGCCATCAGCACAGGTTCTCTCTGCCTTGAGCAGGTGCTCCTTGCTCTACACTGGCTCAGGTTACCCAGGCTCCTCCCTGAAGCCCCAGCACACTCTCCACCAAACACAGGCTCCAGGAGAAACTTAACTCCCTGCAAGGCCTACTTCATGGCTCCCTACTAAAACATACCCACCTGGTTGTCAGTTAAAGTGAGAAGATAAGATGGGTGAACCTCAGATTAATCAGATAATCTCCTTCTTGCAGGAACCAAGCCAAGATTCTTCCCATGAACCCTCCCTCTCCCACAGGGTGCCATCAGCATATTGCTCCGTGGATCCACAGCGCCCTCAAGTGGCCACTTGTGCAGCAGTGCTATTGACCCTGCTGGAGCTGGCTGGGTTCCGCCTAAGTCAGTCACCAAGAAACCCCCAGGTTGGGATCTGTCTAAATTAGTCATCAGGGATCCCCAGGGACTCTGCTCAGCTCCTGCTGCTTTCTTGTTTACCTTTCTCAGGTTCACCCTTTGCCTGTGGTGGTGAGGGAGGTGTGATGCCTTTTTCCAAACAAGAATAAAAGTTATCAACCTGATCAGCGAGTGATCATGGAAAGAGGACGCCATGCACGCAGCTGCCCAGGGAAGGGAAGGCAGGATCCTCAGCAAAGCCCTGTCTTCACCCAGTGATTTCTGGGGAGGGTCTATGCTGGGATCCCATCAGCCAAGAAATCTCAGTGCTGAAAGAAACCCTCTGTGAAGAAGGAACTAAGAAATGGCCTCCTTACATATCACCTTCTGGTTTTTAGAGCATCATCTTTAACTTCTCATATTTTTTAAAAAATTGATTTCTCTTCCTTAATTATTGGTTTCTAGGAATTGTTTATATTTTGAATACATGCTCTTTTCAGATATATACTGATATGTTCTTAATATCTTTTGATGAATAGGATTTTTAAATTTTTCATAAAGGATAATGTGTATGTTTTTAAGTTTAGATGTCTTTATTTATTTTTAAGGTATATTTTATTAATTATACCATTACAGTTGTCCCGATCTTTTTCTCCACTTTCTCCTCATCTTCCCTGCACCCTCTCACCCCCCATCATTCCCCCACCCTTAGTTCATGTCCATGGGTTGTACATAGAAGTTCTTTGGCTTCTCTGTTGCCTACACTATTCTTAACCTCCCCCTGTCTATTTTGTGCCTACCAGTTATGCTTCTTTTTCCCTGTACCTTTACCTCCATTCTCCTCCCTCATCCTCCCCACTGATAACACTCCAGGTGATCTCCATTTGTGTGATTCTCCTCCTGTCTTATTGTTTGCTTAGTTTTTGTTTTTGTTTTTGTTTTTGTTTTTTTTAGGTCAGTTGTTGATAGTTGTGAGTTTCTTGTCATTTTACTGTTCTGAGTTTTTGATCTTCCTCTATTCCTTACTTTTAATTTTTCATATAATAAGGGCTTGGTGTTGATGAACTCCTGTAACTTGACCTTATTTGGGAAGCACTTTCTCTGCCTTTCCATTCTAAATGATAGTTCTGCTGAGTAGAGTCATCTTGGATGTAGGTGCTTCTTGCCTGCAAGTTTTCTTTTGATAAATCAGCTGATAGTCTAAAGGGAACTCCTTTGTAAGTCACTCTTTCCTTTCCTCTTGCTTCTTTTAATATTCTCTCCTTATCTTTACTCTTGGGTAACTTAATTATGATGTGGCTTGGTGTGTGCTCCTTGGGTCCAATTTCTTTGAGACTGTCTCAGCTTCCTTGACATCTTGGAAGTCTATTTCCTTCGCTTGATTGGGGGTTTCCCTTCATGATTTTTCCAAATAAGTTTTCAAATTTTTGCTCTTCCTCTTCTCCTTCAGGCACCCCTATGATTTGGATGTTGGAACATTTAAAGTGGTGACAGCGGTGCCTAAGCCTCTCCTCATTTTTTGAAGCTCTTTGTTCATTCTGTTCCAGTCAGATGTTTATGTCTTCCTTTTGTCCCAAAGCATTGATTTGAGCCCTGGTTTCCTTCCCTTCACTGTTGGTTCCCTGTATATGTTACTTTATTTCCCTTTGGGTAGCCTTTATTTATTCCCCCATTTTGCAACCAAGCTCTTCAGTTCTGTGAGAATCCTGATTACCAGTGTTTTGAACTCTGCATCTGAAAGGTTGTCTGTCTCCTTGTTGGTTAATCTTCTTCTGGAGTTTTGATCTGTTCTTTCATTCGGGCCATATTTCTTTGTTTTCGCAAACCTGTTATGTAGTAAGGAGCAGAACCTCAGGTATTCACCACAGTGAGGCACCATCTTCAGTGTGTTATGAGGCTGTATGTGGGGCAGGGGTCCCTGAGGGAACAATGCCACTTGTTTGGTTCTCACAGCCTTTCTGTCACTTCCTTCTCACTTCCCACAAGCTAATTTTGCCTTTTCTGGTAGGTGCTGAGTCCCAGGTGTGCAGGTTTGTGTACGTTCTAGCACCCCATGGTCCCTCCAACAAATTCTCCTGCGAGAATGGGAGTTTCTCCCACCGCTGCAATCCCCACACATTTTTATAGCCAGAGGTTTTGAGTCTTTAGTTTTCTGTGCTGAAACCCTCGGTTTTTCCATAACATTGAGGAAAGAAATCAAAGAAGACACAAACAAATGGAAACATATACCGTGTTCATGGATTGGAAGAATTAATATCATCAAAATGTCCATAGTACCCAAAGCAATTTACACATTCAATGCAATACCTATTAAAGTACCAATGGCTTATTTCACAGACACAGAACAAACACTTTCAAAATTTATATGGAATCATAAACGCCCCTGAATAGCTGCTGCAATTTTGAGAAAGAAGAGTAAATAGGAGGGATCACAATACCTGACACTACACTATACTACAAGACCACTGTAATCAAAACGGCCTGGTACTTGCATAAAAATAGGCACATGGACCAATGGAACAGAACAGAGAGCCCAGAAATATACCCAAGTCTTTACGGTCAATTAATATTTGACAAAGGAGGCAGCAACATAAAATGGGGTAAAAATAGCCTGTTCAACAAATGGTGTTGGGAGAACTGGACAGCTACATGCAAAAAAATGAAACTCGAGCACCAACTCACACCTTACACAAAAATAAATTCAAGGTGGATAAAAGATTTAAATATAAAATGTGACACCATTGAAGTCCTAGAGGAGAAGGTAGGTAGGAAAATCTCAGACATTTCATGCAGAAACTTTTTTACTGACATGTACCCTAGAGCAAGGGACATAAAGGAGAGAATAAACACATGGGACCTCATCAAAATAAAAAGCTTCTGCATGGCTAAAGAAAACAGTATCAAAGTAAAAAGAGAACCAACTGTATCGGGAAACATATTTGCCAATGATACCTCAGACAAGGGTTTAATCTCCAAAATATATAAAGAACATACATGACTACACTCTAAGAAGACAAGGAACCCAATTAAAAACTGGGCAAAGGACTTGAACAGACACTTCTCCAAGGAGGACACACAGAAAATCCAAAGACACATGAAACAATGTTCAATATCGCTAGCTATCAGAGAGATGCAAATTAAAACCACAATGAGATCCCACTTCACACCAGACAGAATGGCCATCATAAGCAAAGCAACAAACAAGTGTTGGAGACGTTGTGGAGAAAAGGGGACCCCAGTACACTGTTGGTGGGACTGCAAACTGGTGCAGTCACTGTGGAAAGCAGTATGGAACTTCCTCAGAAAACTGAAAACGGATCTGCCTTTCGACCCAGCAATTCCACTTCTGGGACTATACCCTAAGAAAACTAAAACACCAATCCAAAGGAACCTATGCACCCCAATGTTCATAGCAGCACAGTTTACAATAGCTAGGTGCTGGAAGCAACCTAGATGCCCATCAGTAAATGAATGGATGAAAAAGCTATGGTACATTTACACAATGGAATTCTATGCAGCAGAAAGAAAGAAGGAGTTCCTACCCTTTGCAACAGCTTGGATGGAGCTGGAAAGCATTATGCTAAGTGAAATAAGGCAGGCAGTGAAAGACAAATACCATATGATCTCATCTTTAACAGGAACCTAAACAGCAAAACAAAGAAACAAGCAAAATATAACCAAAGACACTGAAATAGAGGTCAGGCTGACAGTGACCAGAGGGGAAAGAAGAGGGAATTTTAGGGGATAATGGGAAGGGTTTACAGGAACAAATATAAAGGACACATGGACAAAAACTAGGGGGAGGCTGGTATGGGAAGGAAGTGGGGAGGGTTGGGTGGGTGGGCTGGATGGGGAGTAAGAGGGAGAAAACTGTACTTGAACAATGATTAAAATTTAAAAAATAAAAAAAGAAATGTAATAAGAATATAAAATAATAATAATAATAATAATAATAATTAATAATAATAATAGAAGCCACCCTCAGTTTTAATGTCTGTCTCGCTCCCCATATGTTTTTCCCAGCTCATCTGTGTGCGAATGTGGGACTGCCCACTCCATCACCTGGCCACGCATCCTCTCCTCTGGGCAGCCCGTCTCCACCCTTCCTACCACTCTGGATGAATAGTTCTTCTTTAACTCCTTGGTTGTCAGATTATGTGAGGAAATGAAGCATTTCTACCTACATTTCCAACTTGGCCAAAATTCAAAAAATATTATTTATAAGGATTACAGTAGTTTTTGTCCTCCCTAAGCAATCTTTGCCTACTCCAGGGTCATGAAGGGAATGTGCTATGCTTTCTTTCAGAATCTTAATAGATCTGTCAATGTTGGCTCAGTTTCATTTTGTGCATGGCTGAGTCAGCAAAATCCCTGTGTAAAGAGGCAGGTGGTGAATATGTTCTGTTTTCTGTCCCGCCTACTCAGCTCTGCCACTGCTGTGCCATGTCAGCCAGAGACACTGTGTAGCTTACTGAGTGGGGTCATGTTCCCATAACTTCCTGTGCGGACATTGAAATCGTAGTTTTGTATGTCACAAAAGATTGTTTTTTCCAACCACATATATAAACCCCAATAGTTATTTTCTGTGCCCTAGAAGAACCAGGAGACGCCAGGTTTGGCCCCCTTCTGCTTTATGGAGTGAGGTACGCATTGAGATTCAGTATTTTTCTCTGTGGATACGGGTTGTCCAGCACTACTGTTGAGATGACTATTCTCCCACTTTCCTGCTACTCTTAGTGTTGGATCTCTGGATGGCAGTGTGCTTGCATCTTTGCTTTACCACAGTCCACCTCACCGTAGTCTGCCTCCAGAAATGTTACTAACCCCAGATTTCTCACAGATGCCCTGGATTAGGGGAAGGGTGTTCCCAATTACTTCTAATTTAAGAAGAGTATCTATCCAAACAGATGTTGGAACATATCAATATATTTTTAAGCATCTATAGAGATAATCATATGATTTTTTTACATTTTAGCATCTGAGGTGTTAAACTTCCTGGATGTCCTTTTAAATGTTAACAGTCATGAGTACGTAATGCTGAGACAGACCCCACTTGGTTGTGCTGTGTTATCCTTTTCAATGTCGTGTTTGATGCACTGGAATTCCAAAGGGTTATTAATCTGTGCTCATGAGGGATATTCCCTGTAGGTTTTTAAATTTTTTTGTTTCTTGTTTTGTTTTGTTTGGGTGATACCTGGTTTTGGATTGGGTAAAATAGTGCTGGCTCGGGATGAGAAGGGAATTATTCCCTTGTTTTCAGGTTTCTCCCTAAGTATTCCTAGTGCGGCATTCTAGTCATTTTCATATGTTACATTTTCATTTTCAGTAGTTAGAATCCCTTTATCATTTACTTTTGATTTGTTCTTTGCCCTATGGGTTATTTACAATATTGTTATTTAGTTTCTAATATTTGGGATTTTTCTGGACTTCTTTCAGTTATTGATTTCTAATTCAGCTCCTCTGTGTTCAGAGAACACAGCTTGTAGGACTTCAATTCTTTTCAATGTATTGTTACTCATTTTATGGTTAAAGTCCACAGTTTATCCTGTTGCATAGTCTGTGTGCCTTTGGTAAGAAGGTGCATTCTGCTGCTGTTGGGTGAACTATCCCATGAATGTGCATGAGGTCAAGGCGATCGATAATGTTCTCTATGGCTTCAGTATGCTCACTATTTTTCTTTTTTGGTCAAGTTGTTCAGGCATTTACTGACAGGTGCCGAAATGTCTGACTATAATTGTGAATTTGTCTCTTTCTCCTTGCCTTTTTCACTTCAGCATTTCAAAACTCTGTTTTTAGATGCATAAGTATTTCTGATTGCCTTGTCTTCTTGATCAGTTGGCCCTTTTGTTATTAGAATATGACCTTTGTTGTCTCAGATGATAGTCCTTGCTTTGAGATTTGCTTTGTATGATATGAACATTTCTGCGCCAGCTTTCATGTGATGAGTGTCAGCGTGGTGTGTCTGCTCTGTTACACCTGTGAGTCCTTCTGCTTCTGATGCAGGCAGCTGTGGCAGGTGGCGCACATCTGCTTTTTTGTGTTTTATCCATGATCACAATCGATGCTTTTGAATTTGGGCATTTAGACTATTCAGAGTTGATGTACATATTGTTCTGGTTACCTTCATGTCTGTCATTTGGCTGTTTGTTTTCTAATAGCATATCTGTTCTTTGTTCCCTTGTCCTTTGTTTTATCCCTTCTTGTGTACTAATTAGGTATTTTTATAATAGTTCCATTTCTGTGTTTGTTGGCCTATGAGCTATACAACTCTGTTTGCTATTTTAGTGGTGACTCTAGAGTTTGCAGTGGACCTCTCAGCTTTGTCACAGCCTACACCCCTCCACGTAGATCAGGAGGCTCTCACAACAGTAACACACCTCTGCATTACCTGCTCCCTGTCTCACTATGGTTGTCGCACATTTTACTTTTCCCAACAGAAATCCCCCCTTAGCTGCAGTTTCACTTTCCACAGATGCAGTTTCCTAAGGTCACCTGTAGTCCCAAAATATTAAATGATATATTCCAGAAAAAGGGATTTAACAGTTTTAAACATGCGTCATTCTGAGTAGTGTGGTGACATCTCACACTGTCCCCCTCTGTCCCACCTGGGATGTGAATCAGCCCCTTGCCCAGCATCTCCACACTGTGCTCTGTCCCTGCCCGTCACTCCCTGGGCCGTCTCTGTCATCAGACTGACTGCTGTGGGTGGGCAGTGCCTAGGCCCAGTCACCCTTATTGTACATAGTAATGGCCGTGACATGCAGGGCCATGATGCTAGCAACCAGATCTCCCAAAGAGATGCCAGAAAGTGCTTCCTTCACAGTGAAAGGTGCGTGTTGGGGGAACAGCAAACATCGGGTTCCATCAAACCATCAGCGGTTTCAGGCATCCACTGGGTCTTGGAAAGGATCCCCCCAAAATAAGGGGAGACCAGTACAACTGTCATTTGGATCTTATTTGAATGACTTCCCTTTGAAACCTTCTCAAGTAGGGATTTTATTAATCCAAGCTAAATTTAAATTCTATTAAAAATAGGCTAGAGAAGAAGGAAATTAAATATGGAATGGCTTCAGGATTGTCAAGAAAAATAGTAAAACCACATATGGATATTGATCAATGCCCATTATTGTCTATGACTGGTGTCTGTGAATGATTGGCTTAAATGACAGTTTTCACTAAGGAGTGTAACTATTGATTTTTAAGGCTGGTGGCTGCATGTGGCCTAAGAGAGCTGTGCATGGCTGCTCACATGTGGGCATCACGTGTCATCATCAGTGACACTCAGGACGAGGATGTTGTCACACATGTGCTGAGAGTTTCTATTTCACAAGAGAATTTCACCACGTCTGAGGCAGAGCTCTGGGGCTTATCCTCAATTACAGAATCTTGAGGTACATGAAGGAACCCCAGAAATCCAGCATGCTGTGTACTAGTCATTACTGCCAGAAAAAGCATTGAAAATCCAAATGCACTTCTGCTTCTTGAGAAAGGAAGAACAGGGCAACTCCTTTGATGGGGAGTCTCAGAACCATGAGCAGAGGGGAGCACAGGGGGGTTTGTGAGCAGGGAGGCGGTGACAGTGCCACACTGTGGTGGCACTGCTGGCACAGAGGTACACGGCCGAGTCCCCAGGCTCTGCAGGCTGGATGCTCAGAGTGGAGGAGGAGCCGTCAGGTCTCACAATGAAGAACCGAGCCTTAGGCATCCCGGAGGTGTCTACAGCATCCTTGCCTTGAAAGTACACCAAAAACTCCGGACCCTGCCCCAATGTCTGTCGGTACCAGTAAAGAACAGTGTGTCCAGAAATTGGTTCACACTGAAATGTCACATTCTGTCCCCTCTCGGTGACCTTGTGCCTGGGGGACTGGGAGACTCCAACCTCTGTCTGACCTGGAAAACAGAAATTGTCAATAGAATGAGAAAAACACCTAAAATCGTCAAGCACACACACACTGAAGCTGCCTGGTTTTCTGAGGACTCACCGGCCCCCAGCAGACAGAGGGTCGCCCAGCAGAGGAGCCTGGTGCCCATGGCAGGGCCAGGACAGGAGTGGGAGGTTCCCCAGGTCAGGTCCTTGTGAGCAGGAGCAGAGGAGGAAGGAACATGTCTTGTCACCTCGGGGCCATACCCATAGTGACATCACTGTCTCTATCAGTCCTCCTGCCCTCAGAGGCACGTGGTGTACATTAGCGCACACGTGCGTGACTAGTTTCAGCTCCTTCTGAACAAAATACAAGCACAGCTGTTCACTTTGGATCTCTGCTGTCAGCATGCAGGGGACTCACACTGAGTCTCATTCACCTGTCACCCTGCTCAGCTGGCAGTTTCACTAGGACATGCCAACAGTGTCATCAGTACAGCACACCAAAGGGTGAATTCATCAGTCCTCTCTGCAATTCAGGATCTCCTGGGAGCACCCTGTCCTGTCACCACCCCCTCCACTCTCCCAGTCACACGTGCTCAACCTCCTCCCTTTCTTAGGTGATGGTTGGCATCAGGGTGACTCGGCTTTGCCCTGGACGCACTGACACACTCAGAGACACACAGATGGAGCGACGCCCTGGGAACACCTCAGTAGGAAGCTCCTGCTCCTTCTGCAGGTCACGACCAAGTGTCCCCTCTGTGCTCCCTGACTTCCCTGTGCTTTCATGTCTCCACTGCCCACAGAAAAGCCTCCTGTCCTTCTGAGTCACCATGCATTTGAAAACAGATTGCTCAAAGGTTTCTTTCGAGGAGACCACCTGTGACTGACCTGTCAGACATGTGTGTATGATACACAAGTGGGCACAGATGTGTCTGGTTACTGATGACCGCCCACCCTGATGGCCTCTGACTCAGGCTGGTGACAAGACAAGCAAGAGCTGGGGAAGCACCGTCCCAGCCAATGAACCAGCTGCAGAGGACAGACAGACAGACAGCCATCACAGGTGGACAACTGTGTGTCCCAGGCCCAGGCTTTGGTCCCAGCCTGGCCGACACTGCCCTGCAGGGCAACTGCAGCACACACAGAGTGTCACCCTGCAGGTGGGGGCCACTGGGGGCTCTAAGGTGTCGGAGTCTGCACAGGGCTCCCCTGAGTCTGGGTGCTGGGCCTCCCCCTGACTTTCGGTGCAGAGAGGAGGCGGCCGTGCAGCACTGTGGGTTCACTGCTGGCACAGAAGTACACAGATGTCTGGGAGGGGGTGGCCGACTCCAGCGTGAGGGGGAAGTTCTTTTTATCTGGTCTAGAGACGCTGTACCCATCGGGGACATCTCCTTTCTCGATGATCCCAGCACCCACTGAGTAATGGAGCAGCCTCAGCCCGTGACCCAGGTCCTGTCGGTACCAGTACATAGCGTTGTGGTTCAAGTCCTGGGCACACCTCAAGGTCACTGCCTGTCCTGTTGTCACCACCTGGAATGTCGGGGACTGAGTGACGCCGGCCATCCCCAGACCTGCGGGGAGGACAGGGGAACAGATGCTGCAGCCTCCAGGGAGCGGCTCGCTGCTGGGCCTGGGCACTGTCCCCACAGAGGGGCCCAGCCCAGGACCCACCTGCACGGAGGACACACAAGGCCACACAGCACAGGAGGCCGCCGCTCATGGCAGCAGCCAGGCCGACTCAGGGTCCCTCTGGGTCTGTGGGAGGCTGGGCAGGAGCAGGGCTGTCCAGGGAGTCTCTCTGAGGTGTCACTCCCGCTGCCTGGGCCACAGAGCCAGCTGGTCACACGGGGACACGCCCCTTCCCCAGAGCGTCAGATCAGAAGCAGACGGGCAGGGGCACAGCTCAGAGGGAGAAGAACGCGTGTGGCTGAGCTGCCAGGAGTCCCAGAGTCGCCCTCCCCCTCTGTGCACACAGTGTGTGACTCAGGGCTGCTTCCTCCTGCCCGCAGACCTTCATGCCGCCCTGGTCTGCTGTGAGTACACGTCCCTGTGCTCTTGCACCTGAGGGCAACCCCTGAGGGCGTTCTGATGCCTTTAGGGCTCTGGGGCCCAAGTCGTCCCTCAGCCTCCTGTTTACTTTGCTGGTCGTCCAGCATCCGCTCACTGTCCCTCCTCCCACAGGGGCCCTCCTGGTCTCTGGTGGCCAAACCTCAGGGGCAGGCTTGTCACCACTTGAGGATCCTTTGACTCTGTTTCCTCTCCATCCCCCGACAGATGGGACCCCTGCCATGTGCTCCCCAGTACTTTCACAGTCACCTGAGAACGTGCTTCCCATGGTCGGGGTGAGGCAGCGGCCAGCACATCCAGTCCAGGGGGACACCTCCCTCTCTGTGGGGTGCTCAGCTCTGCAGGTGCTCTGCTGGCCCCTCGGGTTACAGAGGGATGTGGGGAGAGGCGGCTGCCACCAAGGAGAGAGAGTGAAAAATGCTCTTTTTAAATTGAGGCATTGTTCCACAGGGAATGTCTCCATGTGAAGGGTTGCCGATATTAATTATAATAAAAATAACGGGTCTTTAAACACTTGCAACTAATCTACCCATAGTCCCATGCTTTGTTGGAACCCTAACTCCCTTCAAGACTCTGTGCAGGCCCAGGTGACAGGGACAGTGCAGGAAATTGTGCCTTCGTCAGTTGCTGGTTCAATCCCCAGACTAGGGCACATGCCTGGGTTGCAGGCGAGGTCCCCAGTAGGGGGCGCACAAGAGGCAACCACACAATGATGTTTCTCTCCTTCTTTCTCCCTCTCCTTCCTTCTAAAAATAAATAAATAAAATCTTAAAAAAAGAAAAAGAAAGAAATCGTGCCTTTTTTTGGTGTCATCATGAGGGATGCATGGATATTCGCTGCCTGAAGTGAAATGTTCCTTCAAGCTGTCAGGGAAGAGGTCGACAATCCCCGATGGCGTGTGACCCCCCAGGCCAGCTCACCTAAACCCGGAAAAGGGAAGCCAAGGTGGGCCCAGCGCTGGGAGTGGGGGAGGGGCAGTCGTGCACATCCGTATGTGTTGAGGAGCAGACCTGAACGAGTTCCTCCTCCTTGGGTTATGAAATCTGAGACCCAGGAACATGACTTCCCACCAGGTGTATAAACAGGACAATGACACCTAAGCTGCATGATGTCTGTGGGCATCCAATCCCACCCCATCGGGGAGCAGCAGACAGTGCCTGGGGAAGGTGAGCTGCTCTCTCAGCCTGAGCCTGTCTGGCTGGCAGCTGCCACTTCCTGAGTGGGGCGGAGTGTTTCTGTGCAGGGGGCTGCCGCTCCTGCAGGGCTGTGTCAGGGCTGCTGGCGCAGAGATACAGGCCCGAGTCGCTCAGCTCCAGCGAGCTCGCAGTCAGCTCAGAGCGGTAGCCATCCAGCGGCTTCACGGAGAACCGATCAGGCAGGTTCTCTTTTTCTCGCTCTTGCCCATTGTAGTACTCAACCAGGAAATCAGGGCCCTGACCCTGAACCTGTTTGTACCAATACACAGAGAGGTGTCCAGAGATGTAGGAACACTTCAGTGTCACTTGCTGTTTTCTTGCTTTCACCACGTGTTTTGGGGTCTGCGTGACTCCAGAGTCCACTGGGCCTGTTGGGAGGAGACACAGAGGAGCTGGGGGCAGAGCACAGGGAGCCTCCCGAGGCAGCCACCACCCCCAGGGTTGTGTGTCAGGGATGTGACTGCGTGTCCAGACTTACACACAGTGTCCAGGGCTCACCTGCTCCCAGGAGACAAAGGGCCACACAGCAGAGGAGCCTGGGGCCCATGGCAGCTTCCCAGGACCTTTCTCAGATCAGGGTGGGGTCCCCTGGGGTGAGCAGTCTACAGTTCTGTACTCCCTGTGTGCTGATAGGAGCATTTGCAATGATGTCACTGCTCTGATTCTGTCGCTCCTGTGATGGGACTCTCCAAGGAGGCTGCCCCCTGGTGCTGTGTACCCTTGGTGGAACCCAGGGTCCAGATTCTATTCACCACTCCCTGTGCTGCCCAGCCCCATGGCTGAGGGTTGCCTGCAGCTTCAGCACTGTCCCCAGGTGCCTACAATATCGTCCCTCCCTGGCCCTGCCTGAACTAATTACCAGCCCTTGATGCTGACCCCTATATACCTTCTCCTGTAGGCTCAGGGAGACCCCTTCTTGGTGTTTCCTGAGGTGCCGGCATGTCCACTCTTGCTGGCCAGGAGGAGCCTGTGCCAGCTGCACACATGTCAGGACCCCTCAGTGACTCTAGCTGCTTCCCCCTGCACACATGTGGGCCAGGGGTCCCTTAACTTTCCTCCTGTGGGCCACTCCTGGTCTCCCACAGTGCCTGGGGACTGTTAATTCTCTCTCTGCACCTGCCCCTGCCAGCAAGGCTGCCTTGACCAAATCTATCAACAGTGGCTCTTTTAACGTTTAGCGGGACCTCCCACCCATTCCACAGCTGTAGGGAGACTGCCCACAACTGAAACCTGCCTCAGCATCTGCCCTGTGTTGGGTCCCTGCCCAGGTCTTCTTAACCCTTTCCTGCTCTCCCAGACTCTCCCCAGAGCCCCCTTCCAGGTCAGTGGTGTCACAGCGCCATCTGGTGGCCAGTAACTGACATCTCATTTCTGTGTCTTCTCCCATGGCCCAAGGGATGCTGGGACTGTCTGCTTGGTGTACAGGCAGAAGATTCCAGAAGCACTATCCTTTAAATGGTCCTCAACATTCGGAACCGTAACCTCCTGATTGACAGCACAGGAATGAAGGATGATTTCAGGCTTCCTGATTTTCAAAGGTCTTTTCAAGATTTCTACCAGGTTTCTTTATTCTCTTTTTCAAAGAGCACCCTACCATTTTATCAGCTTTCATCCCCACCAAGTCCCGCCTGCTCTGTACCTGCATTCCACCAGGGCTCGTTGGAGGAAAGATGAAAGGAGTGAGTGGTTACCTGAGTCCAGACAGATGCGTCTTCTGTGAACATGACCCGGGCTAGTCAGTGACCCATACGTTCAGAGCGTGAAGGGAGCAGAGACCCACGTGAGTCTGCTGGGAATTCACAATACAGCAAAAGGCCCTGGGAGGACATTCATTCATAGGTGTTGTGGTAAGACTTTGTGTTTTCATAAGACTGTTGAGTGAATGGGTGGCAGAATGAATGAAGTACAAATGGCGGTCTCTTCCAGAAAGAGGGGACTTCTGACAGTCACTTCTCTCCATCCCTGTCACAGTGTAGGCTGCACCCAGGGTCGCAATACCAGAGAAGGTCTTAGGAGCATGTGCCATATTTGGGAAATGACCCCAGGAAGCAAAAATAAGGGAGCAGGGAGGAAGCAACAGGGAAGGAGAGACCAGTATGAGGTGGGGTGTTGCCTCTGTGCTGGGACATGGGGAGATGGACTTGTTAGCACCTGCTGAGAAGCACCCACGATGCCTCCCAATCTCTCCTCCTGAGCTCAGAGGCTAAAATGTTTGTCCCCTGCCCTGCCCATGGGCCCCAAACTCCAGGAGTGTTAGCACGTCTGCAGCTCTGGCTGCTCCAGGGTGCAGGCCTCCTGGGCTCCTGGGACAGAGAGGAGACCAGCGCAGACAGCAGAGGGACTCCCGCTGGACTGGGGCTGGGGTGCACTCAGTACCAGGAAAATGGACACGGTCTTGCAGGGAACTGCCCACTGCAGCTGAGGCTGAAAGCAGAGAGGGGCCAGGATGTGATGGGGGCACTGGAGGCCCCACCACGATGGCCTCTCTCTAAATGAAACTGTCCCTTCTGCTCTCCCTCTGCTGTGTGATTACCAAACGCCCTGGAACCACAACTTCTGGAAGCAACACACCTTCTTGTGTGTCAGACTTCACGTCAGACAGGAAGTGCTGTTGTGGGTCCCATATTCCATTTCCCCCAGAAGCAACTCTTTGTACTTAGCTCACTCCCCTAACAGATTGTCAGAGGTCACTGCTTGCATTTCAGAGGACCCTGTGCGGGAACGGAGGTGAGGCAGGGACAACGCACCTGTGCCTGCCTTGACCCTGCCCTGCACCCAGCAGTGATTGTGCTGGACGAGGGGTTTGTCACAGAGTTCATGGGCACCTACGAACATTTGAGTCCATATTGTTTTATTAAGCAATTTGTTTTGTTTGCTTGTGTGAAATCTGTGCCAGACATGCATTATGGGCCCCAGTGTATAAATGCACAAACTCAGACAAACGTCTTAGTCAGCAGCCCAAGGCAGGGCAGCCTGGGAAAAGACAGTTGGCCCAAGCTGCATCTCTTCCCTCTTCAGCCTGTCACTGTGCAGGTGGAAGCTGTTAAGCCAGTGAACTGTGTCAGAGCCAGCACGTCTGAGGGGGACCCTTGGGTCAGTGTCCCCATTTTGAAGGCGCCTCCCCTACCAATACGCAGAAGAGGGCAGTGACGTAGAGCAAGGCTGGCAGTCAGCACAGCCTGTGGTGCAGTCCGAGGTTAGATCTGCATCGCCTGCGCCTCCTTTGGCAAATCCTCTAACCTGTCAACCATCAGCGTTTTCACCTGGAGCGTGGGTTGCATGCCTACCTCACAGAAAAGGAGCAACAATGTGGACACATTTGTGGGGATTGACTCCGGTAGTGGGTGGCTGGCTAGGGGAAGGGGAGCAAAGGGGGCAACACTAAGAAGCATAAGAGCATAAACAATAAAATGCTGGGAAAATGGTAATAAATAATGTAACGGAATAAAATGCACTAACTGAGCAGAATTGAAGTCATCTGTGTCCCCCCATAGATTCCCCCGCACTCCGTGTATGGTTCCATCTTTCCTTCAACATCCCTGATGCTCAGCTGTTGTCTGCAGCTCCTCCCCTGGGCAGATGTAGCAATTTCAGATTTCCTGACCAGAAGTGCTAGAGCTAAGGATGGGCTGAGACCTCTCATCCTCCTCTACCCCTTGAAGTGTTTTAGAAACACGCATTCCCAGCATGAGCTCCCGGAATGCTCCTTGACATTCCTAGAGGACTTCTGTGTCCCTCCTAGAATCTCATGATACATAGGAAATCCCCCGGGTCACTTAGCTCCTCTCTTAGGGGGGTATCATGGCCTCGCTTGTCAGGAACTATGACAGGACAGACACATGTCCTCTGGCTTGAAGCTCTATATCCTAGCAATTGGCAGGCAATCAGCCGTGTACCCAAATCTGAGGGGTGACCTTCCATCCCAGCTCAGATGCTCTTGAAACAGGAGAGACTGTGCTCTGTTCTACCCCATGGACCAAGGCCCGGGCAGGACCATGGAATCCAGGGGCCTATCGACTTCAGAGGCGTGGAGATGGAGGATGGATGTGCATGGGACACTTGGAACGTCCAGGAGCTGCAGCTCTCTGTCTATGAAATGGTGCACTGAGCCCTCCCTGCTCTGTAAACTGGACAAATGATGTTCACCAGGACCATGCACGACAACACTCAGCATGGACCTCCACTCTGTCACAGAGGAGGGCTTCCTGCCATGTGATGGGAATTGCACGGAGCTGGCAGAGCTGAGAGAACATTCAGGAAGGCTCTGGCTGAGCTCAGCAGGGCAAGGGGTGTGGGAGAAAACAGCTAGGAGCATCTGTGAAACTCGGCCAAAGCCATTCCCTATACTTGAAACATCCTCAGCTAGAACAGAAAGCCATGGACCCTGCAGGGCTGTGTCTAAGCTGCAGGCCCAGAGGTCAAGGCCAAGTCTTCCAGCTGCAAGGTGCACATAGCCAGCTCAGAGCAGTAGTCACTGAACATTTTGCCTTTGAAGCATTCAGAGACATTTCCTTTCCCGGATTCCTGCTGTTCCTAGTAATGAATGAGGAACCCGGGTTCCTGGCCCCGATCCTGCTAGTACCAATACACACGGTTGTGTCCAGAGATGGGGTGGCATTTCAGAACAGCCTCCCCACCATGACCTTTGATGAGGTGTCTTGGGGACTGGGTGACTCCAGCCGCCACTGACCCTGTGGAGGAAGGAGACAGAGCTGAGACCAGTCCAGGAGGCAGATGGACACTCTAGGAACAGTCAAGGACGCTGGATTAGAGAGACGTCCCACCTGAGCTGAGACTCACCTGCACCCAGGAGACACAAGGCCACACAGCAGAGGAGCCAAGAGCCCCTGGAGGATTCCGGCAGCACAAGACTGACCATGTCCCTCTCGGGGATCTGGTCTTCGGGATGAGGTTTTGTCCTCCCGTTGCTCTGTTTGCAGAGCATGTCACTGTCTTATGTCACTGTCTGTGTAGGTCCCAAACACCCTGCACCCCCAAGCACAATCTTGGGGCACAGCATTCCCCCATTCTGCCCATCTTCCTATGAGAGGTGCAGCTGGCTGTACTGAGCTGGGTGCCCCAGGGTACAGGGCTGGTGACCAGCCCCATGGCTTCGGAGCAGGTGCTCCTCTCCCTACTCCTGGCTTGGGTTTTCCAGGCTTCTCACTGGAGCCCTATCACACTCTGGGACAAACATGGGCTTCAAGAGAGGACATAACTCCATGCAAGACCAAGTTCATGGCTCCCTGGTGTGACAGACAAATGCATATCCATTAATGTGAAAAGATGTGATCAGCAAACCTTTGATTCATCCAATAATTTCACTAATGCAGAATCCAAGCCAAGTCTCTGGGGTGAACCAAGCCCCTTCCCCCTCCCTCTCCAGCAGGGCACCATCTGCATCTCACTCCATGGACCCACAGCGCCTTCAAGTGGCCACTTGTGCAGCAGCGCTGTTGACACCTCCCTTGCAAGGAAGCCTGGGAACCATGAGCAGAGGGGAGCACAGAGGGGGTTTGTGAGCAGGGAGGCGGTGACAGTGCCACACTGTGGTTGCACTGCTGGCACAGAGGTACACGGCCGAGTCCCCAGGCTCTGCAGGCTGGATGGTCAGATTGGAGTAGGAGCCGTCAGGTCTCACAATGAAGAACCGATCCTTAGGCATCCCGGAGGTGTCCAGGGGTTCCTCGTTTTGAAAGTACACCAAGAACTTCGGGCCCTGCCCTGGCACGTGTTGGTACCAGTAAAGGCCAACATGGCCAGAAATAGGATCACACCGAAATGTCACATTCTGTCCCCTCTTGGTGACTATGTGACTGGGGGCCTGAAAAACTCCAGCCTCTGTGTGACCTAGAACACAGAAGTCGACAACAGAAGGAGGAAAACAACTGTAATCGTCAAACTCACACACACTGAAGCTACTTGATTTTCTGAGGACTCACCTGCCCCCAGCAGACAGAGGGTCACCCAGCAGAGGAGCCTGGTGCCCATGGCAGGGTCAGGTCAGGAGTGGGAGGTTCCCCAGGTCCGGTCCTTGTGAGCAGGAGCAGAGGAGGAGGGACATCCTTTGTCCCCACAGGGCGGCTGCCACAGTGACATCACTGTCTCTGTCAGTCCTCTCGACCTCAGGGACACGTGGTGTATATGAGAACACACTTGATTGACTGGCTTAAACATTAATAAGCTCCTTTTTGAACAAAATCCATGCACGACTGTCGCTTTGGGGTCCCCCGCTGTCTAGTTGCAGGGTTCTCACATGGCATCTCACTCACCTGTCACCCTGGTCGGCCAGCATGTTCACTAGGACATGTCAACGGTGTCATCAATATAATACAGAGAAGGGTCATTTTATTGTCTTCTCTGCAATTTGGGGTCTCCTTGGAGCACACTGTTCTGTCACCTTACCCTCCACTGTCCCAGTCAGACATGCTCAATCCTCCCCATTTCTTAAGTGAGGGCGGGCGTCCGGTCAACTCGGCTGTGCCCTGGACGCACTGACACGCTCAGAGACGCACAGACGGAGCGATGCCCTGGGAACATCCAAGTAGGAAGCTCCCAGTCCTCCCGCAGGTCATGACTGAGGGTCCTCTCTGTGCTCATTGACTTCCACGCAGTATTGTGTCCACACAGCCCGCAATAAAGCCTTTCGTCCTTGTAAGTCACCATGCACTTAAAAGCTGGGTTCGTACAGCTGCGTCACGGGAGAAGCCTCAATTTCCCTGACCAGTGACACACCTGTGTGTGGTATGCAGGGCGGTCTAGGTGCATCTGATTGGCTGATGACTTTCCACTTTGGGGGCATCAGACTCAGGCGGATGACAAGAAAGCTGGAGCTACGGAAGCACCGTCCCAGCTAACGGAGCAGCTGCAGAGCACAGACTGACAGACAGCCGCAGTGCAGACATGTGTGACCGAGGCCATGGATCGAGACCAGGCCTGGCAGACACTGCCCTGGAGGTGGACCCCAGCACACTCTGGGGATCCCCCTGCAGGCGGGGGTCCCTGGGGGCCCTAAGGTGTAGGAACCTGCACAGGGGTCCCCTGAGTCAGGGTGTGGGCCCCCCCTCGGCCTTTCTGTGCAGAGAGCAGGTGGCTGTGCAGTGCTGTGCGCTCACTGCCTCACTGCTGGCGCAGATGTACATGGCCGTCTGGGCGGGGGTGGCCGCCTCCAGCATGAGAAGGAAGTCTTCTCGTTTTGATCTAGAGACACTGTACCCATCCGAAACCTCTCCTTTGCCAGAGGATCCGACGCCAACTGAGTAATGGATCAGCCTCAGCCCGTGACCCAGGTCCTGTCGGTACCAGTACATAGCGTTGTGGTTCAAGTCCTGGGAACACCTCAAGGTCACCGTGTGTCCTGTTGTCACAACCTGGAATGTCGGGGACTGAGTGACGCTGGCCATCCCCAGACCTGCGGGGAAGACAGGGGAACAGATGCTGCAGCCTCCAGGGAGCGGCTCAGTGCTGGGCCTGGGCACTGTCCCCACAGAGGGGCCCAGCCCAGGACCCACCTGCACGGAGGACACACAAGGCCACACAGCACAGGAGGCCGCCGCTCATGGCAGCAGCCGGGCTGACTCAGGGTCCCTCTGGGTCTGTGGGAGGCTGCACAGGAGCAGGGCTGTCCAGGGAGTCTCTCTGAGGTGTCACTCCCGCTGCCTGGGCCCCAGCGCCAGCTGGTCACACGGGGACACGCCCCTTCCCCAGAGCGTCAGATCAGAAGCAGACGGGCAGGGGCACAGCTCCGAGGGAGAAGAACGCGTGTGGCTGACCTGCCAGGAGTCCCAGAGTCGCCCTCCCCCTCTGTGCACACAGTGTGTGACTCAGGGCTGCTTCGTCCTGCCCGCAGACCTTCATGCTGCCCTGGTCTGCTGTGAGTACACGTCCCTGTGCTCTTGCACCTGAGGGCAACCCCTGAGGGCGTTCTGATGCCTTTAGGGCTCTGGGGCCCAAGTCGTCCCTCAGCCTCCTGTTTACTTTGCTGGTCGTCCAGCATCCGCTCACTGTCCCTCCTCCCACAGGGGCCCTCCTGGTCTCTGGTGGCCAAACCTCAGGGGCAGGCTTGTCACCACTTGAGGATCCTTTGACTCTGTTTCCTCTCCATCCCCTGACAAACGGGGCCCCTGCCACGTGCTCCCCAGTACTTTCAGAGTCACCTGAGAACGTCCTCCTGTGTATGGGGTGAGGCAGCAGCCGACACTTCCAGCTCAGCCCTTGGGAACTAGAGTTCTGTGGGGTGCTCAGCTCTGCAGGTGCCCTGCTGGCCCCTCGGGTTACAGAGGGATGTGGGGAGAGGCGGCTGCCACCAAGGAGAGAGAGTGTAAATGCTCTTTTTAAATTGAGACATTATTCCATGGGGAATATCTCTCTGTGAGGGATTCCTGACATTAATTATAATAAATATAACGAGTCTTTAAATACCTGTAGCTAATCTCCCCACAGTCCCATGCTTTGCAGGAACCCTAAGTTCCTTCAGGGCTCTGTGCAGGCCCAGGTGACGGGGACAGTGCAGGAAATTGTGCCTTGCTCAGTCGCTGGTTCAATTCCCAGACTAGGGCACATGCCTGGGTTGCAGGTGAGGTCTCCAGTAGGGGGCGCACAAGAGGCAACTATGCAATGGTGTTTCTCTCCTCTTTCTCCCTCTCCTCCCCTCTAAAAATAAATAAATAAAATCTTTAAAAAAAAAGAAAAGAAAAGAAATTGTGCCTTTCTTTGCTGTCATCATGAGGGATGGATGGATATTCGCTGCGTTGAAGTGAAATGTTCCTTGAAGCTGTCAGGGAAGAGGTCGACAATCCCAGGTGGTACATGATCTCCCCAGGCCCGCTCACCTAAACCCAGAAATGGGGAGTCAGTGTGGGCATGGGGCTGGGAGAGGTGGAGGGGAAGAATCCACAGGTGTTGAGGAGCAGACTTGAGTGATTGCTTGCTCCTCAGGTTGTGAAATGTGAGACCCAGGAACATTATTCCTCGTCACATGTATAAACAGAAACAAGGATACTTAAGCTGCACGATGTCTGTGAGCACTAAATCCTACCCCATCTGTAAGCAGCAGAATGGTGCCAGGGAAAGACCCTAGCCTGTCTGGCTGGCAGCTGCCACTTCCTGAGTGGGGCGGAGTGTTTTTGTGCAGGGGGCTGCCGCTCCTGCAGGGCTGTGTCAGGGCTGCTGGCGCAGAGATACAGGCCCGAGTCGCTCAGCTCCAGCGAGCTCGCGGTCAGCTCCGAGCGGTAGTCGCTGAAATGCTTCACCGAGAATCGATCTGGCAATTTGCCTTTTTCTCGTTCTTGCCCATTGTAGTACTCAACGAGGAACACGGGTCCCTGGCCCCAGGCCTGTTGGTACCAAAACATGTAGCGGTGTCCAGAGATGTAGGAACACTTCAGTGTCACTTGCTGTTTTCTTGCTGCGATCAGGTGTTTTGGGGTCTGCGTGACTCCGGAGTCCACTGGGCCTGTTGGGAGGAGACACAGAGGAGCTGGGGGCAGAGCCCAGGGAGCCTCCCGAGGCAGCCACCACCCCAGGCTTGTGTGTCAGGGATGTGACTGCGTGTCCAGACTTACACACAGTGTCCAGGGCTCACCTGCTCCCAGGAGACAAAGGGCCACACAGCAGAGGAGCCTGGGGCCCATGGCAGCTTCCCAGGACCTCTCCCAGCTCAGGGTGGGGTCCCCTGGGGTAAGGCGTCTACAGTTCTGTACTCCCTGTGTCCTGATAGGAGCATTTGCTATGACGTCACTGCTCTGATGTTGCAGTTGCTCTAATGAAACTCTCCAAGGAGGCTGCCCCCTGGTGCTCTGAACCTCTGGCGTGACCCAGGGTTGGGATTCTATACATCGCTCCCTGTGCTGTACATCCCCACAACTAAGGGTTGGCTGCGGCTTCAGCGCTGTCCCCACCTTCCCACAGTATTGTCCCTGCCCACCTGACACTATCTACCCAGCTTTTGCCACCCCAACCCCCACATCCCGCCTTCCCCTGCAGACGCAGGGAGTCACCTCCTTGGTGCCTCCTGAGATGCAGGCACGTCCCCTTCTTCCTGGGCAGGAGGAGCCTGTGCCAGCTCCATGCGTCTCAGGACCCCTCAGTGACTCACGCTGCTTCCGCTGCAAACACATGGGTCGGAGGTCCCTTAACTGTCCTCTCCTGGGCCTCTCCCTCAGCCCCTCCCAGTGGTGCTGGCAGTCCTGTGGGTCCACAGCGCCTCCCAGGGGCAACGGCCTACATCTCCGGGATTCACATCTATCTACATTAAGAGCCAGAATTTGGCCCCGCCCTTGCCCCTGCAGCCCCCACCCCCTCCCCCTCCCACTGGCCAACTCCACTGTTTCCCCAGCCTGGCTGACACACGGTTGATCCTCACATACAGTCCTCATTTTGAAGCCAAGATTGTATGAACCAACATTTCAATTAGGAGAAAATGATTTTGCACCATGGCAGTCAATGTCCAACGACAGAAGAGACGGCCAGAATTACACGGGCCCAAACAGTAAACAGCCTGCGGGTCCCAAGTGGATCTTGCCTGGAAATGCTCCATTCCCTCGCTCCTCCTGGTAATCACATCCATGTGTTTGCAAATATGTAGTTAGATACTCTGGTTTCTCCTTAGGTCATATTAATCTTTCCCCCTTTACCAAATATGTAGTTAGAATAATTATTAGCACCCATTACATAGTGCACTTTTAAAACTATTTTTAGAGGAAAAGGGAGGGAGAAAGAGAGGAAGAAAAACATCAATATGTGGTTGCCTCTGGCACGCCCCCTACTGGGGACCTGGCCCACAACCTAGGCATGTGCCCTGACTGGGAATTATACCAGTGACCCTTTACTTCACAGGCAGGCACTCAATCCACTGAGCCACACCAGCCAGGGCACATAGTGTGTTTTTACAAAGACAGTTTAAATATTTTAGCTGTTCATTTCTGAGACCATACACCTTGCATACACCACCCTGTGAGCTCTAGCTAGGTGAGACCCAGTGGGGCCAACACATGCTGTCCTTACCCAGAGTGTCCCTGAGCCCTGCTCAGTGATGCCACCCCTTAAATAAATGCCCATGGAGAGAAAATGCTGCCACTCAGTGTGTCTCCACAAGGACACACACACACACACACACACACACACGTGCATAGACAAATCTGTGAGTTGCACGAAAGCCAAGGGTCTGTGACTGAACACAGCTTTCTTTTCTGGGCATGGAAGATTTTTGGGGGGTAGAGAAAATGATATGATACAAATAACAGATTTAAAACAATCTTTTCGCTCTATCTTTATTTCAAAGCATCTTTGCCATATTTTATTTCCTAGACTTTCTCCAGAATCTGAAATTCTTTTCCATGAATTTATAAACCAAATTCCAGGGGTTCTATCTGCTAGACTGCACATTTAACCAATAATTTTGATCCTCCAATAAACTCCTCCCCGAAAAAAAGAGTGGGCAGCTGTTAAATGAGCAACCTTTCCTCTGCCCAAGAACTGCAGAGTGCCAGGCAAGGAAGGTGAGGTTGACGTAAGCGTGTTGATGTAGCACCCGAGCAGAAGTTCTTGTCCTCTGTTGCCCCGGAAAGCCCGAGGCAGCCCTCCCAGTGCCCGAGTCCCCCCGAGCCCCCAGCGGTTCCCAGGTTCTCCCAGGCCTGTCAGCTCTGAGGTGGCTCCACGCTGGGCCAGAGAGGTTTGTGCACAGAACGCAGGGGACTTTGCAAGGCTGTGCTGAGCTGCTGGCGCAGAGATACAGGGCCGAGTCCCTCAGCTCCAGAGAGCTCACAGTCAGCTCAGAGCTGTAGTTATCGAACTGTTTCCCCAAGAATCGGTTAGGCATGTCTCCTTTGGCTCCTGCTGTCCCTCTGTAATACTGAATGAAGAACCTGGGACCCTGGCCCCGGGCCAGTTGATACCAATAGACGGCGGTGTGCCCAGAGATCGGGGAACAGCTCAGTGTCACTGTCTGTCCTCTGGGTTTCACCAGGTATCTTGGAGTTTGCGTGACTCCAGAATCCACTGCGCCTGCGAGGGAGGGAGATGGGAGATGGAGAAAGAACAGGGCCCGGACCCTGATGGAAACTAAATGGATTCAGGCGCTGTCAGGTTTGGAACAGAGACATCCCAGCTGTGCCGAGGGCATACCTGGTCCCAGGAGAAGAAGGGCCACACCGCAGAGCAGCCTGGAGCCCATGGCAGGACCGGGCAGGACAGGGCAGGCGCCTCCCCGCTCAGAGCTCTGGGCCTGTGGAGCTGATGTACCAGCGCCTTCTCCGATTGGGCGTTAGGCAGTGACGTCTCTACTCTGATGTCATTACCTCTGCTGGTTCCCGTGTGCCTGGGTCCCCTGCCAGCGCTCTGGCTCAGCTGATTCAGGCCCCTGCTTTGTCCTGGAAAAGCTCATCTCTGACTCGAGGGGCGGGGTGTGGATTAGGGGGCTGTGTCTGGTTCAGGCAGCATGCCAGTCCACACAACTCCCTTACTTCTCCCTCAGACACCTGTTCCTCCACTGTGCCTGCTCCCAGGGCCTGCAGGCTGCCCCCTCCCGGCTCCACACCCTACACCTCCCCTTGTGGGCTCAGAGGGCCTCCCTAACCGCTGCAAGGGGAACTTCCTGGCTCCCCCTGAGACAGCACCTGCAAGTTAGTGCTTGTGCTATTTGACCTTGTAGAGGATAGAAGCACCATCAGGGCTGTCCCTTAACCCTTGCCATCCCAGGCGGCTAGCTCTGACCCCTGCTCTGCCCCCAGGAACTTCTGGAGCTCAGCAGTTCCACAGCGCCCCCATGTGGCGTGTTGGGGCAGAATCCAGGATTTAACTTTGGCCATGATGCAAGAGGACAAGACTCCTGAGGTGTGTTTAAATTAGGAATAACTTTACCATTTGCTGATCGCACTGGACTTTTAAAAATTAAAGGTACAAAAAACTCAGTTCTGGCTGAATTTGGAAATTGTGTTGTAACAAAAAACATGGTGGTTGTGGAGATGGACTGGGGGTGGACTCCCAAAGACTTTTTGAGGATTAATAATTAACAAAAAATTTTTTAACTTTGATGGCCTTCACAGTTTACTCAAAGCAGATAATATAGACAGGCCGCTTTGCAAGATGGCTACTAATCAGCTTACCCCAAAGCTTAAGTAATAATAAAACTCATTTTTCCCACACTGCTGGAACATTTATTTCTCTTCCAACCTCTCATTTTTAGAAATCCTTTATTTTTCCCTCCGTATATTGGCAATAGTACAATTTCCAGTCTCCTGCATGGGAGTGCACACGTGTACATGATAAAGTCTCTCTCAGTGTTTCTCTGATGCCCAAGTAGGAAATAACATACTCTAATCCTCCACACTAGTAAGTGGGGAGGAAGAGGCCAGTCCGAATGAATAAACAGGACAAAGAGAGATTAATAAACAGAGAGATTTGGGAAAACAGACTCTGATGAGGACTCACTTCGGACCAGATCACGCAGTAAGACCCCGGAGCTGGCGTTGGCCCCGAGAGCAGCCTGTCACGGACAAGGTGCCTGTTGCCCAAACCTCCGTCACTGCAGGAGAGTGCAGGGTGCACACCCCAGTGCAGGGTGAGGGGTCCTGTCTAGCTTGCTCAGAATCCATTAGAGGGCATCGCTAATGCCCACTTTGTATTCCTTTGAGCCGTGTACCCTTCACGCACATGTCCTCTGACCATAAATTCAGCACTGGCTTGTGGGTCAGCCTCAGTCCTCGGGCTGGGTTTTGTTGATGCCACTACATTGCAAAATGGTTCATATCTGAGAATATTCTAAGATCAACTTTCTTTTTTTATCTCCACAACAGAGATCTTGGTCCCTGTGGGCCCTGAGTATCCATGAGTTCTGTTTAGGATGATATGGGAGCTCAGCTGGAGATAAGGAAGCAAGCCATTGTCCAGGTGAAGGAAATACTGAAGATCTGGCAATGAAAAGCTCACCTCAAAAGTTTCCTTGCCCCTGGCTGGCGTAGCTCAGTGGATTGCGCTTGGGCTGCGAACCAAGTATCGCAGGTTCGATTCCCAGTCAGGGCACATGCCTGGGTTGCAGGCCACGGCCCCCAGCAACTGTACATTGATGTTTTTCTCTCTCTCTTTCTCCTTCCCTTCCCTCTTTAAAAATAAATAAATAGAATCTTTAAAAAAAAGTTTCCTTGTGTTTCTAACTCACCAGCTCCCAGGGCCACAAAACAGAGAAGCTGGTACCCAGGGCAGGGCAGGGCAGGACAGGGAGGGAGGGTGTCCACCCAGCTCAGCACGGCGGCGTTCTAGGGTAAGGACCAGGACTTTGAGCCTTAGTGCCAGTGTAGACATGTGACGGCCAGGGCTCAGCCCTGTGTCCTGCGGTGCGTAGGCCCACAGCCCTGAGTGAAATACTGCGGCTACAAAGGGCCCTCAGAGGATGGGACCTTCAGGACAGCAGGGCCAGGCCTAAAGATCTGCACACAGTGGGGACACCATGTCCCTCTCGCAGCCAGTTCAGCGCCAGGGTCCAGAGGGATGGACTCTGTGACTCATAGTTCTAGTCAAGGGGAAAGAAATAACCCAGTTGAATGAGAGAGCTATTGTCCTCAGGGGTGGGAACTGACAAAGCCAAGTGGTGAGGGAATGAGGGGTCCTAGAAACAGCCTGAGCACATTTGGAGCTGGATCAGGGCTGCGCCCCGGGTCTCACGTGGATGGAAAGAGAAGTCAGGGGAAGGTGCCTAACAGAGGGAGCCTGCTGCGGCCAGACTGTAACGTGTCTCATGAAAGGCTTCCCGGGGTCACAAGCTGATAGGAAGATACTGAAGAACTTGAGCTTGAACCTTTCTGTCCAGGAACAGTCTTCTTCAAGACGAGGCCAGGCCACAGGCTGCTGCTGCCTGTGTGGGCACAGAGCATCGCCACCCCAGTGGAGGGATGGGCAGGATTCTGCGCTGAGGTTGCTGTCTGGGGGCTCGCAGGAAGTGTGCCACTGAGCCTGGTTGCCCCCCAGCTTCCTGGCTGGACCTGGAGGTTTCTGCACAGGGAGGCGGTGGCTCTGCAGGGCTGTGTCTTTGCTGCTGGCACAGAGGTACAGGGCCGAGTCTTCTGGCCCCGGGGCATCCACGTGCAGGTGTAACTGAGCGGTGTCTGGGCGTTTGGGCGTGAAGCGTGCTGGCACACTATTGTTTTCAGTGAGTTCCTTGTAGCTATAGATAAACAGGAGCTGCAGCGGCTTGTGAGGGCTCTGTTTGTACCAATACATAGCGTTATGTCCCAGCTGTTGTTTGCACTTCAAAGACTTCTTAGCTCTCATTCCCATCACCAGGAACTTTGGTATCTGAGTAATTCCAGGGTCAGGGCAGACTGTTGGGGGAAAGGGACAGAATTCAGACCAAGCCCAGAAGGAAGGGTGGTGCTGCAGCCGCAGGGGAATGGCTGAGGGTCCGAGGGCAGCCCACTGGGGCCCCAACTCACCTGCTCCCAGGAGACAGAGGGCCACGCAGCCCAGCAGCCAGCAGCCCATGGTGGACTCAGGCCCAATGGCCTCTTCTAACTGGGATGTCATGGCGGGGGTGGGGTGGGCTCTGGTCTCCTTGGCCTTGGTTGGAGGCTCTGCCCGTGATGTCACTGTCCCTGACAGTTTCCCCAGGCCCAAGGGACACTCCTCCCCCTCTCATGCTTTGTACAGACTCTGATCCAAGGTGGATCTCAATGGACTGACGTGAGTTATTCCGCTGATGTTTGCCCTGTTTCTTTTAGCTGCCTTCCTCAGTACATAGATTCTCTCCCTAACACGCTCCTTCCAGGTCCCCCTCTCAGTCAGGCAGGATGTCTCTCCAATGTCGTCTCCCTCAGTGTCTACCTCCTTGGAGCCCCCTTGCCCCACGGAGTGGAGTGGGACACATTGGATGGACCCGCACCCATCAGTTTAAATGCATGACTGCAGTCCCAGCCCAGAGCCAGACCCCGGGAAGGGTGCTGAGGGAAGGAGGGACAACCGGTCTCCGCACCTGCATTGAGGATCCAGGGCTTGGCTGGGCTCAGCACTAACCATTACTGAAAGACAACGGAAAGCACTAGTTGAAGGCAAAGGGAGATCAATTTGAAGACGATTTCAGTTTAATATCCTTGGGATGACTACAACTGATGGCCCCAGCTGACAGGAGGATGGAGCCCCAGGTCCTAGTGTCCGCCCTCTCTCTCACACCCCTCCCTCACTCCCAACCCCTTCCCCTCCCCCAGCTCAGAAGTTTCAGTGGAGCCACAGCTCCTCCTTCTGGCCAAAGCAGCATGCTTTTCAAATCCCAGGCCTCTTACACCCCAGCCCAGGGCGGCAATGCAGATGCACCCCTCATTCCATGAACTGGGAGCAGCTGTGATGGGCATGCAAGCCTAGGGCAGTGTGAAGAGGAAAGAAGCATCCAGAATAACAAAAGCAGTCAGCAAAAGCACCCCCTCATCCACGTACCCGGGACAGTCAGCGCTTACTCAACAGGTTGGCTGTGTCTGGGTTCTTAGTGCTGGAGGAAACACAGGCCTGCAGAAACACCCCCGCCCCTGTGGAGCGGAGAGGCCAGCTTCACACTGTGGAGCGGAGCGACCGCAAATGCTCACGGAGCAGCAGCCCGGAGCAGGCGTGGAGCGCCACGCCCTCCCACAGCACTCTGCGGCAGCGGGGTCATGCAACAGAGTCACGGGGAATGGCGAGGGGACTCAATGCGTCGTCCGATGTCTGAGAGATGCATTCAGTGTTCCAGGGGTCAAGTCACTTCCTATGTGTGACAGTGTAGACAACGGTCACATGAGGGGCTGCGATGAAAGGACCCCAGAGCCCTGTCCAAGTCGAACACGTTAGAGACCGAGCCAGGCCCGTCATTTCTGCAGACGGCTCTGCAGGCTGGCACTAGTTGGGGTGCCCTACCAGCAGCCATTGCTACTTCACGGCCTGTTTATGCTTTTTGTCTGCCTAGTGACTGGAGTGCCATCTAATTTGTTCACAGGTGCCATTTGGCCAGAATTGAATTTGCATTTCAGAAAATGTAAATGGATGAACAAATACAAAAATGAAACACTCTACAGACTGCTAAATGATCTTTTGCCATACCATTTATTATTCTGGTCAGTATTTATGACCAAATTGGAATAACAAGGATTTATATCAATCCATGTTGGGGTTAAAGAAGATGGATACCCATGCTTTAAGTCAGCGTGCTGGGTCAGGAGGTAGATATTAGTGTTTTCTATGGTAATAAATTCTTTCAGATTTTAAATATGGTCCAAAAGAGAAACTAAATGTTAAGGCACACAGTTAGAATGTAACCGTGGATTACAAAGGAGGGTGGACGTTCTCCCTGAACACGTGGCATGTATGGTGGACCCTCAGTCCACTGGAGTAGGAGATGCTCCATTCTCAGGTAAGAACCTGAAGTTAACCCTGGTTGCAGGGCCAGCATAATTTCTATGAACACTGCTGTGATATGTATATCCACCGTAGCAAGGGGACACTCTGATGGCCCCTCTCTGTGAAACAGCACAAGTCTGAACACATAAAGTTGCATCACATTGCTTGGCTCCCAATAAGGATGTAACTTCTAAGGATTACAAAACAATCGGAACTTAACTGACACCTTGAAGGGTGAGGGAAAGTGAAAGGTTTGGTGGCTCTGAAACAAGAGCCAACTTGAGTGACTCTCGAAGCAAGGGGTGGGCGAAAGGAGAGTGAAAGTCATCCGATCAGGGAATGAGCCTGAAGAAGGAAAATAACTGGAGCGTGGTCTGAATTGCAATAAGGAATAGTGAAAAAATGAATGTGAACATCTAAGCACATTCAAATAGTGCTGTTGATATCAGATAGCAATGGCGCATGCTGCTTGAAGATAAATAGGAAAGACATAACCGATTCCAAGACAGCTAGGGTTTGGAGTATAGGGAACAAAAAGGAATTCCCAAGGATGCATGGAAGGAACTCCCTTTTTCATGACCAATTCCTATGGGGTATGGACAGTGAGGGCTCTAGAAGGCTGAGCAGAGACAGGTGGTGGGAGGCTGGAGAGCTGGAGACAGATTTCAGAAGACTCTCTCACATGAATGAATACGCTATGATTTCCTCCAAGACCCCAGCAAGTCCAGGCACTTATAATAAGGACACGCTCAGGCTCCCTAAGAGAAAGGGACAAACTGAAATAAATCCACATTCAAACCTGCCAGGGTAACACTTAACACTCTTTAGAAGAACATAACATAATCCAGAGTCCCTCTTCTGGATTAGGTTATCCACATATGCACCCCATAAATCTCTTTATAATCCTTCATGCAGAATATTTTAGTAGTCTCCTCATTGTTCATTCCATCCCAAATCTATACGTCTACCACTGTGATTGTAGGACAGTGCAAATCTGATCATGTCATCTCACGTCAGGTAGGATCAAGGACTAGCTACTACTGCCTAGAGACTTGTGTCCAGAGTCTTTCTTTTCCACGTCTCATAATGCCCTCCATCACGTTGCTGCTGCCTTCTCTGCAGGAGGCTTCTGAGATGAGAGTCAGAATAGGGAGGGACCCCTGCTCAGCTCCTGAGCGTGAGAGTCTGCACTGCCCAAGGCTGCCTCTACCTCTGTCGGCTCCTTGCCCTCCTGTAGGAGACCGTTCTGCGTGGTGTGGGCCCAGCTCCCACACGGAGATGCACAGGACCCACACCCACGGATAGGTTCTCCCGTGGGGAATCGGGCCTGCAATGTACCTAGGCTGCTTTGAGTCTTGCTTTTTGCTAAAAACTCCCTCACCCTGAATGGACACAGCAAGTGCTTCCTGTAACTTCCTAAAATCGATGCTAAACCTTCCCAGGAAGAGTGTAACAAGTTCAACCACATTTCCCTTTTCATTTGCAAACATCCCTCTTCTGTGATGTGATTAGCGGCATTGACTCCTTTGTTCTCTGTAAAAGGTAACCAACTAAAGCCAGCCTGTGCATAGTGAATGAGGACCATCAGGTAATGTGCAGAGAAAAAGAAATAAAGGCAAGTCATGGCTGAGGCCACGGCTTTTTGCTCCCTGGAGAGCAAAGCCGCTGGTCCTTTTCCTCCACAGGACTCGGTGGTCCGTGTGACTGTCTCTCCTCATCCACAATATCTTGGACCCCATGAGCCAGGGTCTGCGTCCTCCTCCCCCTTTCTTTCTAGCTCATCTATTGCCATGGACTTTCATGCTTCTCCAAATATTTTTCTATTAAGCAGGGAACTCACTGATAACCCGTATTTCCTTTTGGTCTTAGAAACGTTTACCTTCACGTCCCCTTTTGGCTTTCACTCATCAAACATGTTTAACACATAGTGTGTTTTCAGTAATATTGTTGTGTGCAACATGCACCAATGCGTACAGCAGAGAAAGCAAAGGAATGGCTCCTTCCTCCGGTTAAGATCTTCAGTGCCTGGCCCTTTCACGTGAGTGGAGTCCTGAGTGCTTCAGTGAACTTATTAGAAACCCCTGCTGTAGCTGGTGCGTGGAATTCTGTAACACTTCTGGTGCATGAACTGTAGAACTACCCTGTTGGGTATTATGGGCTGTGCCATAGATACAACTCCAGTCAGGGGCCTCACGGACGGATGTAGGGAGCCTCTAGCTGGTTGAACCTGTTGTCCCCACCGCTTCCTGGCTGGGCCGGCGGGTTTGTGTAGAGGGAGGCAATGACTTTGCAGGGCTGTGTCTCAGCTGCTGGCACAGAGATACACGGCAGAGTCACCGAGCTCCAGGGACTTGATGTGAAGTTTCAAATGAGCTTTGTCAGGAGATTCTGGTATGAAGCGACTTGGAACCGTCTCATTTAGAAACGGCTCCTTGTTGTTGTAGGCAAACATAACCTTCAGCAGCTGCTTGGAGTCTTGCTTATACCAGTACATAGCATCGTGGCCCAGCTTCTGTTCACATCTTAGTGACTTCGTATCCCCTGCCCGTGCAACAAGGTATTTTGGAGTCTGAAAAACTGCTGCGTCCAAGGGGCCTGAGAAGAAAAGAGGCAGAAATCAGACAAGACCCAGGATGCAGCCTGCTGCCATTTTTGCGAACACGTTAGAGACTCCGAGTGCGTCCTGTCACCTGACTCCACACTCACCTGCTCCCAGGAGGCAGAGGGCCACGCAGCAGAGGAGCCTGGAGCCCATGGTGTGTTCAGGGCCCACGGGCAGGGCCCTAGCGAAGGGTCTTGCCTCCGGTGGTAAGAAGACCCGGCTGCAGCACCCCACTGTCCCAGCTCAGGCTTTGCTGTGATGTCACAGCCTAGAACAATTTCCCCATCCTCAGGCTCTCCTCAAATGGGTTCTCTTCTTTCTTCACGTCCTGCCCTTGCTCCTTTCAAAGGAGTTTCAACTTGTACTGCTTTCAAAGGACTTTGGGATTTCTAGGGGTAGCTGAGGGGGGTGGACACGTTGTCTCAAGGATGTTCACCTGACGTCATCCCTGTGCCAGTAGCTGCCTCCCTCCCCTGTCCTTGCCCCTGCATCTGGCCACCTCCTCCCTCCCCGCCCCTCCTGCAGGCAGCCTGGTCTCCTTCAGAGTAATGCAGGGCGACCGCACTCACATCTTGGCTCCCTGCAACGTCGGATTTACGCTCACACGTTGTTTCAGCTGTGGGCAGAGGGCGGCCCTGAGGTCTCCCCCGAGAACCAGCAGAGACCATTTCATTGGCGTGAACCGATGGTGGTTAGGAGCAGACCCTGTTCACGGGCCCTCGAGGGGGATGAGCCGAAGCCCTGCGGTTTTTCAGCCTCCGCAGTACTGACATATGGCTCAGGATAACTCCTCCCTGTGGGGCTGTTGTCCTGGAGGAACAGGATATTTAGTAGGATCCCTGGTCTCTATCCACTACATGCCAGTGGCACTCACTGCCCACCCCCACTTATGCCAACCAAAACTGTCTCGAGATTCTGCTAAATTATTTTCCTGGAGAAAGAGCATTCTCTTCATTCCTTCCTTCTGTCCTTGACCAAGTGGGGCCACAGCGCCTCCTGGTGGTCAGCAAAACGCAGTTCTCACTCTCAGGGCCCACTGGGCCAGGTTCCAGCCCTTATAATCCCAAATCAGCACGGACCAAGGGTGAGGCTGGGAACCAGGTCTACCACCTACAGGGGAGGCATCTTACACGCACAATTCGGCAACACTGTCAATTCCTGGTGGGAACTCCTTCAAAGAGCCTGCAATGGTTCACATTTTCTTTATCTGAACACAGAGCAAGGTCTGGAGATACAGGAGTAAACCAATCAGGTGCAAATAGTAAAAAGCAAACAAACTGACAGGAGGCTAGATGTAATACTTGGAAGATATGTGAAGACTGTGAAGGTATGAAGTGTAACCATTGTTAACAAGTAGATTCTGGGGAATTATACTTCAGCGTTTTTTGCAAGAGCTCTTGAAAAATCAGCTGCGCCTCATCCAACGAGATGCCCGTGAGCCCGCTGTAATGAAATGTGAGCTGCCGACTTAAGGTCAGTTCCGTCTGTTTTACATTTGTTACAGGAGAGGTAGAAAAGGACAATTTTTTTGTAGCCTGTCAAGAATTGCCCAAAGGATAGGACGGAATAAGGAAACGGTCCTCTGACCCCTCTTTGCTGAGCTGGAGAAGGGGAAGCCTCCACAGGAAGAACGCACGGCTGGCACTGGGGTGCCTGGGCAGTGCCAGGGTTCGGTCACAGCAACAAAGTAAAGGGGAGGGGAAACTGCAAGAAAATTAGCGTGAGGATAACTGGATCCACGAGGAGCTGGGGAGGTGGCAACCGGTGCGGCGCGGCTCAGAAGGACCTGGGGCCAAGGGGCAGGGGGCTGGGCGACAGCAGGATGCACATGTGGACGGCGGCCCTGCTTGGGGCTGCCCGATATTCACACCTCTGCTTGTGTTCGGACACTTCCCCGAGGTCTGGGTGTTCCCGGGAAACGGCTTGTGTGTTGGTTTGTTTAAAAGTCTAATCTGAAGCCCTGGCTGGCGTAGCTCAGTGGATTGAGCGCGGGCTGGGAACCAAAGTGTCCCAGGTTCGATTCCCAGCCAGGGTACATTCCTGGGTTGCAGGCCATAACCCCCAGCAACCGCACATTGATGTTTCTCTCCCTCCCTCTCTCTCTCTCTCTCTCTCTCTCTCTCTCTCTCTCTCTCCCTCCCTCCCTCCCTCCCTTCCCTCTCTAAAAATAAATATTTATTTAAAAAAAAAAGTCAAATCTGCTTTCTGTTCTAGAAACAAGACCTGCATCCTTGCTTCTGCCATGTGTGACTTCAACAAAGACATGGCTCCGCCTGGCAAAGCCGCCTCCTTCCCCCAGCTCCCGAGAGCCCAGCGGGAAGCCAGGCTGTGTGCTCCGGGGGGCGGGCACGGGAAGGGAACCTCTTGTGCCCAGTTCTGTCACACTGAGTTACTACCTGGGCACAGAGTCCCAGGGAGGTGCCACTTCCATCAGACTCTCCCTCGAGGCTGGTCAGAACTGGTTTCTAAAACTAGGACCACGACCCCTCTTCCGTCCTGCTCAGCTGGCTGCTGGTTCCTGCCGGCTCTGGCCCTGAAAGAAATCCCCTTTCTGTCTGATAAAAATACAAAAGTCCACATACACATCGACTCTTGAAGTCACATGCCTGCAGGCAGGCCCATGGCCCTTGGTTTTCCCAAAGAAAATCCAGATCCAAACCAGATGGGGTGGGGGGGGCTGCTGCCCCGGGTCCTTCACCTCCATAAACCCTCAGTTGACGCTGTCGCCCTGTTTAGCTGCTGAAGTCTCGTTTAGCCACTTAAAATACTTATGCTGACGATTTCTATTGGATTGTCAGTGTTTAATCTTGAAGTCATTTGAATGTAGCATGAGCAACAATTAACAAAAATTAAATGTAATACTGTGATGCACAGGCTTTATTAACTTTCAAACACAATTACATGTCACCTGATTTTTTTCTAAATTTGGAAGAAGCTGTAGGCGTTTTGTGGCGTGAAAAAGATCCGGGGGGACTCTGACTTCCCAAGCCTTACGTTCAAGTTAGTCTCAAAGAACATTCAATATTGAGTTTAGAAGTATGAAGTGTGTGTTTCTGCGTTTTCTGATGTTTATAACTTCCAACCGATTTTGAAAGTGACTCATAATGATAGGGGCTTAAGACTTGGGAAAATTTAGCTTAAGGTAAATAGTCATAAATCTAGCAAGTAATGTGTATGTCAAGTTTTTGTTTCAGTAACTACAGATAAGGCCTATCCTGGCGCCTAAGAATAAGCAGATGACCTCCTGGAGACATCTGTACCAGGAAGAAGCAAGGGACTACCCTTCCCCCCTTGGAGGCAACTGCTGAATTTCAAAAGTTTTCGCTGACACCTTGTTTACCCTCCCCCAACCTCCTTATAAAAAATCTGACTGGGAAAGAGAGTAAGATGGTTTGTTAGGGTATGAACCCCCCATCTTCTCGGATCGCCAGCCATCTGCATAAAGCACCTATAAAAGATTCAGTCACTGTCATGGCTTATTGGATTTGGTAGTGACAGGCATCCCGAACGCCGGTGTGTTTTCTGGTTACAATAACACAGACAGCTAAGAAATTTAGATTCACATGTAGGCAAAGGAGTTGGCTGTCTTTCACAGGTTCTTCTGTCCCATTCTAAGGTGAACTGCAAAATTACCCTTCGCAGAAGGGCTAACGGTTTTCCCAGGGAAGGAAAAAATGTGTGTCAGGCTCCCTGCCTGAGCTCCAGGAGCCTCCATCCCAGCCCCACGGCCTTCAGGTTGTCTCAGGAAAGCCCCTGCCTGCACCTGCCTGCAGGCTCCACTCTCCACCCACCCCCACCCCTTCTCCCTGCTCCCACGCAGGCCCACAGCAGCTGGTCTGGCAGTGCGGGCTCTGTGCTGGGACAAGAACACCTGCAGGTCCACACCAAGCAGAAGACTCTGCATTTAACCCCTCACATTGTGGCGCTGACTCCCAGCCTCTGCCAACCACATTCTCCAATATTGCAAGCAAAACCAGACTTTTCCTTAACCCTCTTCCATCCGTGGCGGGGGGGGGGGGGGGGCGGGTGTCCTCTCAACTGCTCCCTGCCCCTCAGTAGAGTCACAGCTCCTCCTTGTGGTCAAAGGGAAACCAAGTGTCAGGACCTGGTTCTCCCTTCGTGGAGACAGGAGGGTGGGAGGGGACTTAGAGGGAAGGACATGCAGTCAGAGGGTTGTAATTAGCCCCCCGCCCTCCCGTCTCCGAATGAAGTCTGTTGTCAGGATGAGGCTTACTGCTGTAGCTAGACAGGAGCCCTGCAATTCCTTAGTTAGCATTCTGTTCATACCAGCACATAAAATCGTGTCCCAGCCGTGGCTGGGGTGGCTCAGTGGATGGAGCGCCTGACTGTGAAGCAAAGGGTCGCTAGTTCGAATCCCAGTCAGGGCACATGCCTGGGTTGCAGGCCTGGTCCCCAGTAGGGGGCACATGAGAGGCAACCATACACTAATGTTTCTCTCCTCTTTCTCCCTCCCTTCCCTTCTCTCCAGAAATAAATAAATAAAATATATTTTTTAAAAAATCATGTCCCAAATGTCTCCACTTCCATTTCAGGCTGCTCATACTTGGGTACCATGTTCTGTCTGTCATCTCTCCTTTTCCCGGCTCTGTTCTCCGTCACCCCAGGGTTCCAGCCCCAAACCCCCAACCCCCCTCTCTTCTTCCTTTTCCCCTAAAACATGATTTGAAGTAAAGGCAATGGGGAGATATTCGTTTTAACGTTAGTAAGTTCATTTCAAGCCAGGCCCGGTTATTGAAACGGAGCCACCCTGCAGTTTCAAGTCTGGGTTCGGGGCACTGAAAGAGTTTCCTCTCCAGCTTCTAGAGCAGGGCCGACAAGCTGGGGCCCAGAGACAAGTCTGGCCCCCCCGCCCGTTTCAGCAGATGAAACGTTTTACACGTGGTCGCTCTCCTGTTTCAACAGCAGAGTAACTGTGACAGAGACCAGGCTGCCTGCAAAGCCTAAATTGTTTCCTATCCAACCCTCCACAGAACGTCACATGCAGCCAGCGTAGCAACGGCTCCCAGACATATGCCACCCTTGAGTGGGTTCTCGAGGAAACCCGGGTCTGGTTCCAGCCTCGACTTTACCCAGGAAGATCATTCTAGTCACTGATTTCTCACGCATGGCACAGGGCGCACATTCAGCTTCGACACGCAGGTCAGCATCGAGGTTATTCTGTGAGCATCTCCTTTATACCTTGGGGGTTTTCCCCCCTGGAATTTGCTGCCCTGTTTGCATCAGTTTTTTTTTTTAATAAGTTTCTTAGTACATGTTTTTTCAAGGAGAGGAATTCTCATTTTTTAAATTTTTGCGCAGGGGAGCCCCTGAGAGCCAGCACGGCCTCAGGAAACAGGGAGGGCAAACCAGGGAGGCGGCTGGGGAAGCTCAGGGAAGGGAAGAACTGGCTCCTGCAAGCGGAACGGCACGAAACTGCCTTCAGCGGCTGCTGAGCTGCTCCTCCCAGTACAAAAGTCAGTACCTTTGCTGGCGCCCAGTCAGACCGCAGCTTAGGGAAAAGCTAGTGCAGTTCTCCAAGGCCACTGAGTGACGTGCGTGGGAAAGAGAGGCGATAAGCGCAGATGAACTAAACACAGACCCACGCCTCTGGGCCCCCACGTGGTTGACGTGGGGAAGGGAAAAGCAGGCAGCAACACACTCCGCACAGGCAGAGTGCGGGCTTTCCCCCCACATGCAGCTGGCGGCTCTGTCTGCGGGAGGGGCCTGCGGAAGCAGACCCACACACCGTGGGGCATGTTCCGCGTCGGTGGTCAACGGGAATCCATCAACGTCACCAAGATCAGAAGTTTGGCTCACATCCAGCACAGGCAAGCGTAGTTTTTGAGTCTGGGAGCTGCTTGCGGCCCAGTTCTGCAGGGTCTGAATTCACAGGATGACCCACAGTATCTGAGAGGAGAAAGGCATTGTGTCGGTCTGGGCTCCTTCACAATCGTGCTGGGGTAGCTTCTTCAGACCTGCTCACCCGTCCACATCAATGACAAACCATGTACACAGAGAGACTCCTCGTGGGGACCCAGTTTTGCCTGGCCCCTTCGGCAGGGAGCTTCGTCCCAGTCACCTTCACTTAGAACACTAACTGCTTTCACCTGACACGCTGATGGGCTCTGCCCCATCCCCCTCCGCACAGGGCCACCACCCCCACCCCCACCACCAGCGATCTTTAATTTTCCCCCTCTCGTTTTGTCCAACCATCTGCCTAATGTGTGGCGTGCACATCACTAGCAATCTTCAATGTGATTTTATTTGTATTTATTTATGTATTTTAGAGAGAGAGGGGAAAGGAGGGAGAAAGACGGGGAGAGAAACATCAATCGGTTGCCCCTCATACATGCCCCAACTGGGGATCGAACCCGCAGCTTAGGCATGTGCCTTGACTGGGAATCAAACCTGCTGCCTTTCGGTCTGCGGGACCACGGCTCCAACCCAGAGCCACAGTGGCCAGGGCCAACATGATCTTACACAGTGCACAAAAGACCAGATTTATTTAAAGATCTATTTTATTAAATTGCATATGTTCCCATTAATGTGCATTAGGTAAAGATTCGCCAACACGCAAAACACCAATGTCTTTGCTTAAGGAGAGACCCGTGGCTGGGTAGGGAGGAAGTCTGTGTGAGTGTCAGAGTGTGACTGTGTCCCAGGCACCGTGAGAAGCAGCTTACGTGCTCTGTGCATGACAGCAGCAGGGGAAGAACCGGAGCCTGGATCCCATCCCTTGGCACTTCCCCCACATCCCCACTGCCGCTTTAGGTGACTGAACTGTCCCACTGCAGCCAGGCAGGCTCCCGGGCCTTTGCTTCGAGGTGTGACCTTGTGGACTTGCAATCGATCCTAGCTACCTCCCCTTACCTGGCAATCCCCACTCTCTCCCTCCCTGGAGGAAGGGGCGGGGGGTCCAAGTGATAAAGCCCAGCACACACGGGAGAGAACATTCTAGGACATGGCTACACACGGTCCAGCGATTGGGAAAACTCTGCTCTAAGATGTGGTGTTTCTCATGTCGGTGAAAATGTCCGGCAGGCTCAGGGGCAGTTTCAGGGGTGATGTAGAATCCGACAACTCCCCATAGTGCACCACGGGGGTGTCAGCAATGGAAGGGAACCAAACACGATAAGAAGTTGCTCCCTTTTTGCACCCAACCCTCCTCTTACCCCTTAGTATCTCCTGATTTTTAGGGACCCATGGAAAGCAGCTCGCTGCCTTGTGAACCACTCCTGCAGGAGTTACTGAGTGCCTGTAGTGTCCTGAAGCTAGAGACACTTCCCTGTAGAGCCTGAGAAACTCCCTTGCCCACCTTCTCTCAGCTGGGGATGATTTTGACCCCCAGGGGACATTTAGCAGTGTGTCTGCACACAGGTTTGGTTGTCATAACTGGGAGGAGGGGCCAGTGCTACTTATAACCCAAGGCCAGGACAGCTGATTAATACACCACAGTATGGCCCTGGCCCGAGTGGCTCAGTTGGTTGGAATGTCACCCCCGTGTACCAAAAGGTTGCAGGTTCAAACCCCAGTAAGGGCACGAACAGAAGGCAATCAGTCAATGTTTCTCTATCTCTTTCCCCCCTTCCTCTCTCTCTCAAATCAATAAATATGTCCACAGGTGAGAATTAAATATATATACATATGTTTAATATGGTACAGTGTGCAGGGCTGTTCCCCACAACAAAAAATTATGTGGCCCAAAATGTCAGTAGGGTTGAGAAACTCTTCTGGTAAATCATCTTCATACCAGCAAGATTTCACATGTAAAAGAAACAGGAACTGCTTCCAGAGGGATGATCTGCCACCTCTGAAGCAGTTGTCATGCCCTGGTAGGCCGTGCGCGTGTATCTGCGGATGTAGGAGCCACGGGTCCGCTCTCACTGAGAGTCCCATATTCTGGATACCCCCTCTGTGCCCCATGATTATGATGATTCCTGCTCCGGGAACCCATTTCTTGGGTTTCTCAGAATTCTATAGGCTCCCTGGGGTCATCCCTTAACTCGATAGAGTGCAGATTGTTCTGTTCGCTTGTGTTTATGGTATCACAGTGGAACACATGAACCTTAATACGAGGCTGCTCGAGTTTGAACCTCGTGGTGACCCCTTCGTAGCTATAGAACTTACCGCAAAACACAAAACTTCTCTAAGCCCCGCCCTCCTCACCATGAAAAAGGTAAAAATCACAGGCATAGTCATAAAGCTGCTGGTGAGGACTGGATGAACCGATGTATGGAGATCCTGTTCGTGGTGCTTGATGCACTGTGAGCACTCCGCAAATTTCAATCGTCTTATCATTGGCCAAGCATTCTGTCACCTTGGTCTCCAGATTTTGGTGAACTTACTGGGGAAGGGTTTCCCAGTGGTTAATTGCATGGACTCTGAAGCCCAGTTTCCTGGCTTGGGATCCTGACCCTACCATGCACCTGTTGCGTGATTTGCGTCAAGCTCCCTCTACTTTTGTGTATCTCCATGTTCCCATCTGTAAAGTGGGGATAATAATAAGTATCTGGTAGGGTCAGTATGAGCATTGCTAAATTAACCATAGGCAGAGTATTTAGAAAAGTCCTAATATATAGTAAGTTCTAGATACATGTAAGTTATTATTCTTTCACTCTCCTGTTTAGATCTCTTGTAATTGCAAATCAGAGTAATTTTTCTCTTCTCAGGGGAATAAGTTGCTTCTGTTAGTCATGAAAGTTAACATGGGTAGATGAGGCCAGAGCTGCCACAAGAAAAGTTACATGACTGCAAAGGAGTCAGAGTTAATTCAACCTCAAGGGTGCAGCGCACAAGGTCATCTGCAGGATAAAGGTTCGCAGCTGGCAAAGGAACAGCCAAGCGCCCAAGACTTTTGCCTGGGAATCAGGACACCTGCAGCCCTGTTCCGAGACCTTATTTCAACTTACTTTTCTATTACAGGGAACAGCTCCCACCAGCTGGGGTCTTCACTTTCATTCCCATAACCCTTTGGAAAAAGTGGTTCATGTTTACATTTCATGCTGAGTTATCTTCAGTTTGATACAGAACTGAATTCTAAACGGGGATTTGTGAGCTGCCCGTGAAATCACGTGTCTGGCACCCGTGGCCATGGTGGCGATGACCAGCCTGCAGATATAAATAGTGGACGAAAGCCCTTCTCGTCCAATGCGCATCCAGACCTAGTGAGCAACCATGAAGGCCTTCATCTTCCTCGCTCTCCTGGGAGCTGCTGGTGAGTCTCTGTAGCTAAATGAATCCATAGGAGTCCAGCACGTATTGGAGCTTGCACACCACACTCTGTTAGACAAGGAATGTTGAATATAATCTCTTTTGTACTCAAGAATCTTAAAATGCTGAGACAGCAAGTGCTCAGTCCATATGTCTACATGGACACATAAATCCCACTTGTTGGGGAGAGATCGCCGAGTGGAAGTGACCAGGGTAGAGCAGGCAGAAAGAGGCGGAACCTGCCCTAAGGTTGAAGGTAAACTCTATGAAGGGGAGAGGAAAGGGAAGGATAGTTAATAGCGAGGAAATGCGCCTCTGACCTTGCTAAGGATTTGGAGTTCACAGCCAGGACTGATGACAAGTCTCGTGCCCCTTGCAGAGGTTGGGAGGGTGAGACCCTGAGTCTCCTCTAGACTAAAGGGCACCTTAGCAGGGGCCATAACAGGCCCAGATATTTTACCTCTCATGAATGAAAGCTATGGGCAGGGTTTTACACCTCTGCTAACTAAACCTCTCCACTGTAAAAGTAACACGTTAGTCAACCATCAAATGAGATAGAGAAATGACTATTTTTAAACTACTGAATTTCCCCAAATTGGGCATGTGTAAATTCCATACAGTGGTCTGTATGCCCAGAGATGTCTTTCTCAAAAAGACTTTAAAGTACATGGGCAACAGGGCACATATAATACAATGAAATACTTTTGGAGCCATAAGAAATTGTAGTATATCTGAATCAATTGAAAAATGTTGGAGAGATCATTGGGGTTGGGGAGAAAGGTAGGAGATGGAAAACTTCCAATGTTCTATAAAATTATTTTGTGAAAATTTTAGGTGAGAACCTAAAAGAGAATTTCCGGCATGGTGGAGGGGGATGGAAGTACAAAATTCCCATTTTTCTTCTGGGACAGCACATTCTCAGCTGGTTTCAAAAACTTTCCTTCTATTACCTCCTGGGCATATGTATCCTATCCTATGCCAACCACTGCAGACACACATAACCCTGGGTATTGCAAAGCTTCACTGCACACCTGTTTGCATGGCTGCTGAGCACAGCTTTATTCTTAGGTAGCGGGGTTTGGGACATTTATTATGTAAACAGTCTCCTATCTGTGTGTGGGGGGGGCATTACATATGAACAACACAGTTTATTTATCAAATTTAAAGCATAAACTAAAAATCATGTCCATTATCACCATTTCCTGATTATGTGTGACAGGAGAATATTGTTTGATCTTTTCCGGTTAATCTGCAAATCCTTGGAGGTGAGTCCAAATGCCAAGATGGACCTGTTTAACAGGTAGTTTTCCAACTTTCCCCTGTCAGTCGCTTTCCCCAATGACGATGACGACAAGATCGTCGGGGGCTACACCTGCAAAAAGAACACCATCCCCTACCAGGTGTCCCTGAACGCTGGCTACCACTTCTGCGGCGGCTCCCTCATCAACGACCAGTGGGTGGTGTCTGCGGCTCACTGCTACAAGTCGTAAGTAGCCAAGGCTCACCTACCTCCCTGTGCTTAGAATCAACTCGTCCCCCAGCCCTGCCACAGCCCGAGCGGAGTAACCAGCAGAGTTAGGATTCAGGGGCGAACATGCATGTTCTAGGAACGTCATTGTTGCCCCAGGCACTGAACAATGTGTGGAGGGACTTTCACGTGGTGGGTGCCCTTAGAGTGCCCTGATGACCTCCCCAACAAGGACGTGGGAGGGGCATAGGGCGTGGAGAAGTACACACGTACAACTAGCTTGAGAGCGTTAATCCTCATAGCTCACCCAGACACAAGGCCCTATGGACGTGAGAAAACACATGAAATTTCCAGGACATTGACAATAAGCAAGCTCCTTCTGCTCTCGTGACTCTGATTGCTGCCGCGCCTCCCCACAATAATTGGTCATTTAAACCAGGGGAGGTTTCCCTGATCTCCCGTGGTCTCACTGGTGTCATTCGGTTCCCATTCCTATGCCTCACTATTGCAACAAGAGCAAGGCTGTGAGTCCGTGCCTGCAGGGACACTCACTTAAGCGATACTCTAACTGCACCGAGTCTGCTGGGACGGCCTTCCGTGTACAGCTACCTGTGTGCGTGAATGCCAGAAGGGGGTGGTGTCTGTGCACATGCCCGTGACTGGGGTTCGCCAGGAAGGGGGAAAGCTCAAGTTAAAAACTTAGAGAACGTTGAATCCTTTCACCCAGCCGCATCCAGGTGCGTCTGGGAGAGTACAACATCGAACTTGTGGAGGGCAACGAGCAATTCATCAATGCTGCCAAGATCATCCGCCACCCCAAATACAATGCTAGGACCATCGATAATGACATCATGCTGATTAAACTGAGCTCGCCCGCCACCCTCAACTCTCGCGTCTCCACTGTCTCTCTGCCAAAAACTTGTGCAAGTGTTGGCACTCAGTGTCTCATCTCCGGCTGGGGCAACACCCAGAGCGTCGGCAGTAAGTGTCCCACGAAACACGAGCACCAGGTCTGAGAATCCTGGGGGTCAAGGGCATGTGGGGGGTCAGTTAGTCCAAACTGCTGCTCGAGACAAGGTTCCCAGAGGGAGTCCGTGGACATAAGGAGCCTTAGAATATATTCATGGGAATGAGGAAGAGTCCTTTGCTGAAAAACGCAGCACAAATGACCTGTAATAAAGATGCCAGGTAGTCGATGGAAGTGAGTAGTGATTTGCAGAGAACTGGGAACTGGGCGGTGAACAGAGCCGAGGCTAAGGGGTTTGGAGCTGCCTGAGGCAAAGACCTGCTTGAGAAATGAAGCCTCTAGATTTGAGATCTGTGGTCACAGATGCTGGTCTCAGAGAGGAAACAGCCTGCTGATCAAAACTCTTTGGAAGGCCTTCCAGATAAAGGTTGTTCTTCCAAAGCAGAAGTTACTGGCCCCCTGGATGAAAGCGTGGCAGCATTGGGAAGGAGGGGAGAGACCGTGTGACAGAAATGTGCCAGGAATCCTGCGGATAACCTTCTTCCGTTTTCACTCCCGTGCCCAACAGCTAACTACCCCGAGCTGCCACAGTGTCTGGATGCCCCCATCCTCTCCGACAGCGCTTGCCGCAATGCCTACCCAGGCGAGATCACCAACAACATGATGTGCCTGGGCTTCCTGGAGGGTGGCAAGGACTCTTGCCAGGTGAGTTCCTTCACTTTCCTTCTCTTTCCGACTCCACCTCACCCACCTCCACCCAATTTTCCCTCTCCTGGAACGCAGAACACTGAGAGGCTTTCTCTGGGACCGATCATGAGGGCTGAGGGGTAGGCTTGTGACAAATGACCTTTATTCCTTTTGCCATATGAATGGTACGAATTAGGGGTAAAAAGATGCACTGAAGATGATGTGCAAATAGGACATCCGAGGCGCCCTCCGGAGAGGGCCGACTGTAGAGGGGCGCTCCCTGAAAGGAGCAGGGCTGGCAGGGCAGCCTTATACTGGCCCATCCCCACCTCTTCTTGGACAACTAAGGAACCAGAAGGGTCTAGGAGGAAGGAGGAGGAAGAATGGGGATACGGTACGCAGATGGAGGCTTAGATGTCCAGTGGGGAGAGAAGGGACTTTATGCAGGACCAGCAGCCTGAAGGGATGGCCCCCGGACAATGCAGGGGCATCGAGCCTTTACCCATCCGGGCATGGCTGCGAGTTCTGAGTGGCTTCTCCCTCCTGCTCAGGGTGACTCCGGCGGCCCCGTGGTCTGCAAGGGCCAGCTGCAGGGCATCGTCTCCTGGGGCTACGGCTGCGCTTTGAAGGGCAAGCCTGGCGTGTACACCAAGGTCTGCAACTACGTGAGCTGGATCAAGGACACCATCGCTGCCAACTAAGTGCACCTCCGCGCCAGACAACGTCTCCTTCTTCCCATGCCCGAACACAGTGCCTAAATAAAAACATTCTGTCCCGCATCAAATACGTCCGAGAACTGGCCTCATTGGTATTCATCCGCTTTCTCTTGAAACTGGCTGCTGCGCCAGAGGGTGGACATAGAATGGAACTATTATATGAGGGTAGGATTTGAAAGGTTGTTTAGTTATGTATTCACCTAATCAGAATAACTTCACTGCTCACCTACTCTATGCCAGGCTGTATGGGACACGGAGCACACAGAGATGAATAAGGGGAGGGGTCGCTGTCACCATCACATTTTTAAACAGACAGTGACACTACAAGGCAGAAAGGTAAAATCGCCCTCCCGAAGTTACTCGGCTAGTGCCGGGGAAAGCTGGGAGGAAGCCCTGGCTGTCCTCATTCCCCAAGCGTCCCTCCAGCTGCCACCCTGCGCTCTCGCTATGCTTTTCTCTAATCTCCATGCAACTCTGCGAGGCTGGAGCACAAACATCTCCAGAAGGAGAAAGCTTTTAAAATCTCAGAGTTCCTGCATTATTCAAGATTTCACCTATTTATATGCCGGCTGTCCAAGATCTTTCTTCTTTTCTAACTGGGATTTCATTGCTATAGCGGGCATGATGCCTACGGCAATTTGGGCCCCTCTTCCAACACCAGTCTCTCCAGCCTCCAGCCCACATTACGTTGTAGTATTTTGAACTGTATGCAAAAAAAAAAAAGTGTGAATGCAGATAAGATTGCAGAACATAGATCTATTACTTTAAGGTCACAGAAGTCTTGGTGAAAGTGAGCAGATATTCGTCCTGTCAGTTCCATCTGGAGAGGCAGCACGGGCAGCCTGCTTTAGCTCTGCAACGGCCTCCCCAGCTCTGGGTTGTTCCACCGTCACCCAGAGGATGGTTGGGAGCACGAGTCCCAACGCACGGTTTCTGGGCATATCTGGCATGGCTCAAGGAGAAAGACACAGGAGATCTGAGCATGGAAATGCTGGAGTAGGTGGGGGAGGTTTGAAAGGGGAAAATGTCTGTGGTCCCAGTGGGCAGGTGAAGGAGAGCTGTGCCTTCATCGGCATGGGCTGCTGTCACCAAAGAACTGTAGACTTGGTGGCTTGAACAACAAACAATTTCTCACAGTTCTGGAGGCTGGGAAGTCCAAGATCAAGTGCCAGCAGGAAGTGGTAAGAGCCCACTTCCTTATAGACAGTTACCTTGTCCCTTCTCTTCACATGGCTGAGACAGCTAGTTCTAACGTCTTCTTCTTATAAGGACACCAGTCCCATCATGGGGATTCCACCTGCATGACCTCATCCAAACCTAACTACCTCCCAAAGGCCCCAACTCCCAATACCGACCCTCTGGGGGTTAGGGCTTGAACTTAGGAATTTTGGGGGGACACGAACAGTCCACAGTGGGTATCGTGGGGGAGGAGAGTATAGGAAGACACGTGTCCCCATAATAAATTTTCTATCCCTTTGTAACTCAGGGTGGTATACTTGTAGAGAGTAACCCTGACCCCTTAACATCGCCTGTTGCTGCCGTTAGGATAAAGTCCAAATTCCTGAGCTCTGCATTCAAGGGTCTTGAACATTTGGTCATAATTAATGGGCCTTGTCTTACTTCCTTACTTCTCATTGAGTTGCTTCTATATTTGCATTTGGCCTAAATTACTTACATCTATAGCTTCTCTTTATTAAAGTAAGGAGCCTTAGACCTACTCAACCAACACATCAGGCTTCTCCCCAGAAACAAATGAGTTAAAAGATGCCCGTTCCCTCTGAAATGGGTTTCCACCTACCTCACCCCCATCCTCAATATACAGCTCTGCACCGAACCACCGCGGGCAGAGGGGACACTCAGAGGCAGGATAAGGGAGATGCGTAGCAGAAGAAAGACCAGGGCAGCACAGAGAAAAGTATGAGAGGACAAATGAACCATGTTTCTTGGTGCCACCCACAAGCCCCTTTTCAGCACATCTCGTCACTTTCTATCTCTTTTGTTTAAAAGCCGTTCACAACTTGTGAATGTATATTAAGGTGGAAGTCTGTATGCTCTTTAACCCAGGAATCAGCTTCTAGAAATCTATCCCATTAACATATGCATATAAAAATGTAGAAATGTGACTGTATGCTTTAGGAATCACATGGCTGCAAGGAAAAGAATATCCAACCCTCACAGCCTTAAAAAATGCACTAATAAAAGTTTAGAATTAGGGAGCCCTTCAAGGACGGTCTGATCCCAAAAATGTTATCAACAAAGAAAGTGCGACCCACTTTCTTTACGTCTGCCCTCCGAGTTACTGCCAGCTTTGCCCTAAGAGTAAAGTCTCAAGGGAATGCTCTCCCTGGTGTGCATGTAGGGAGAGAAAGAAACAGAGTGACTCCCAGAAGGTCTAAGAGGCTTCCTTTCCCAGGAGCGCCCAGCGGATACTGCATGGTATCGCCTTATAGGAATTTGGTCTCTTACAGATCCCTAAGCCATTCGTTAAATGCGATTACGCTATTAACTTACAACTGAGTTTCACAGTTTACCATCTGAGTGAGAGGTGGACCCTTCGCTCTGGGATAGACATGACCTACATGGTACACGGTTGGTTAACAAAATAATTGAAGGGTAGTAATGAAGAGGAGGAGGAGTAGGTGTTAAGAAGGCAGCCACGACCTCCTTTGGTATAATCCAGGATGTCTCTCAGTGCATTGTCTACCTAACCCTGAAATTCCAGCAACAACGCACATATCTATTAACAGAGCATTGACTAAACATACCCGGTGTGTCCTGTGGGGGACTCAATGTAACTCTTCTCTCCATGTATCTGAGCCTTTACTCCACACACAATTATCGAGGGCCTGTTGGCTGCCTGACCCTGCTTGAGGCACTAAAGATATATTAGAGAAGAACACAGTCAAAGTTCTGTCTCCACGGCACGTGCGTGCTCACTGGGTAAACCGGAAACAAACAGAGGTTACAGACTGTAAGGCTGATCAACGCCCACGCCCCCGGGGCAAACTGGGGAAAGGAGTGGATGAGGGGAAAGCAGATCTGCTCCTAACGTGCCGCGAGAAGCATCAAGACCTATGGAAACAGTACGATTTAGAATAAAAGCCATTTTGTAGCCAGAAGAGAGAGCTCGGACCAAAATGAATTTACTACAAATAAATACTGAATTTCTGGTTCAGAAAGATCCAGAAAGACATAGTATTTTTGTAGCAAAACTAAGGAAATGTAACGAGGGAACAGTCTGAGATTAGGGACAATGCAGAAAGATTAAAAGATTTGTTTTTGTTGTTGTTTGTTTTTGTTGTTGTCTAATTATAGTAACAGGTCAATTTACTTATCACTTGCTCCAGAAAATTCTGAGGGAATGGCTCTCACCTGTCAACTTCGAGGTTAGGACCTTTTTCAGGCATGAAAGATAAAGCAGTATCAGCACGTGGAAGCTTAGCTGTAATTTTTTTTTTTTCACGTAGGCTGTATACACTGGGTAGAAGGAATTTACGTCTACTCGGCACACTCCATAACCTAGTCTCTCAGTAGAGGAAGCTCTGCTGAACTGGGGACGCCTTCAACTGCAGGCGTGTGACAATTCTGAATCCCCGCCTCCAGGAGGAAGGGTGCTCTGGGCCCTGCTGGGGCCGAACACACAGTCTGAGGGCCGGGAATGCGCTGAGGGACTGCCCCTTGGCAGAGTCCAGGGCGCACTGCTCGCTTCTGCAGAGAGGCAAATATGAACGAATAAGCACAAGCATTTCAAAGGACTTTCTCTGTGCCACATGCTATGTTTGTGCTTTTACATAACATTTAATTCGTTAATCCTCACAAGTATCCTATGAAATAGGTACTAACATTTCTCTCATTTTGTAGTTTAGAATCCTGGGGCTCACGGAGGTCCCGAGGCTGGGATTGCAGCCTAGAAGTCTGACTCCGTGTTCTCTGCTCTTTGCGGTTATGTTAACAAACATGAAAATGCTGCAAAGATTTAAGGACTTCACAACAATCCCTGGCCACTCAGATAAAAAGATGTCCCCAGAAGCCTGGAAAACATGGGGATCCTAAGGTTACAGCTATTTTATTTCACAAGCATTGATATAGCATTTGCTATTCGCCACTGTTCGTCACCATTCTAAGCACTTTAGAAACGGAAAATCTGAACAAATAACCAGCAAAGAGACGGCAGTGAGCAAAAACAAACAAACTCCCAACACAGAACACCCAGAGACAGACGGCTTCGCTGGTGAATCCTACCAAATATTTGAAGAATTAACACCAATCCTTTTCAAACTCTTCCCCCCAAAACTGAGGAGAGACCCCTTCCGATCTCATTCTATGGGGCCAGCACTACTGAGACCCCAAGGCCAGAGAAGGACACCGCAGAAGGCCATCTAGGGGTGTCCAACATTTGGCATCTCTGGACCACGCTGTGAGAAGAAGAGTTGTCTTGGGCTACACTTAAATACATTGCGACATATAATCACACACACACAAATCTCATAATGTTTTCATTTACGATTTTGTGTTGGGCGGCATTCACAGCCGTCCAGGCCCACATGTGGCCTGCAGGCCGCAGGTTGGACAGACACCCCTGCATAGCCCTGATTGACCCCACTGTTTTCCCTCCCCGGGGAGGGGCATTGGAAAGTTTGCATGTAAGGCTAACTTACAAAGACGAGCGTGGTGCATCAGAAAGAGCAAGCGTCAAAGACACCTGAACAGGTAAAAGGTTCGATTTTACTCAGACTCTTGCAATAAGAGGACATTCTGGACTCAAAGAAAATCTCTCAGCAGGATGGTTTTGCCTCAGATTTTTATCGGGAGAAACAGACAAGGTGCAGGCGGGGAGATCCACGGGGGGCTGTTTTGCAATCAGGGCGCTCCTCGGCCAGCCGTCTATGTTCGGCCAGTTTCCAGGGAAACAACTCTAAGCTCAGCTAATCATTCCTGAGGCAAAGAATGAGGAGCTGGAGGGTCTGTTTCCCGTCCAGGGCAAAGGGGGAAGGTCTGCGCTTGACCTTGTCCCTGGGAACCAAGGAGTCATCTGAAGTCTCAGGGGAGCCTCGAGAGTCTCTTCTAACTCACATGGGGAAGGGTATTTCTTCGTGGCAAGCTGTTTGCCAGCATGCAAAACTCCCAGGGGACATTTTTGCCCCCTGCTGTCCTCTGGGGGCCCAGGGCTCCGGCACGGGACAACCTGTCCGAGGACCTCTGCAGACTCGGGTCCAAGTCCTGACGCTGCACCGACTTCCCTGCGGACCACGGCGCCCTCATCTCTAAAACTCGGGGGCGGGGGAGGGGATGATTGATTAAATTTGTTTCCTACCCCAGTGTTTCATGCGTCTGTGAGACGGCTCTCTGAGGGCCTCTGGGGAAGGGGAGGTGGCAAGTGAGGGCGGGGAGAGAGGGTGGCGGTCACAAAGACAGGAGGGGACAACAGAGAAAGGCTATGTCACAGAGAGGGGAGGGAAAGTGTCAGCAGACACCTCACCACCTGGGAGATTTTTAGGGGCAGAGAAGAGGCACCAGGGGCTTGATGAGTGGGCTCCTTCCTCTCTTCCACCCACAGCAGACACGGCTCCCAGCTCCTGGCTTTTGTCCTACAAAGGGTTTGCATACGGACTAGTTTGAAGACTCCTGTAAGATCCCTGCGTCGCCCCCAGCCCTCAATTAAAGTTGCTCCCCAGCTGTTCTTAACGGAGACACTTGGAGCAAAGGCTGGAATTGTTTCCAGTTTGAACCCACGTGTCTGCTCCTGGTGAGATCGCGGCCACCATGAAGCACTGTCTCATCGTCACCCTCCTGGGCGCGGCTGGTGAGAGCCTGGGCCGTTGCTGCTGCCTTGGGAGAGATGGGTTGGGGGGGAAGGGTCAGAAAGGGAAGTAGCTGGCCACAGTGCAAGGGCTAGGAAGCTGAGGGCATTTCCTTCAAGTGACTGATGAAGGAAACAGAAGGAACCACACTCGCTTGGGGGCACAGCCCACCCCATCAGCACTCTCCCCACGCCCTCCGAGGCCCGGGAGCCTGTTAGATGTGTCCCTGGTAAGTGCCTGACTCTTGAGAGTGGTGTGTGCTGACGGCCTCGGTTCCTGCACGGCCACAGGGGAAGGAGGCCTTCCCTCAGCGTGGGCTGCAGGGGCTGGAACATGGGAAGCCTCGTGGCCCCTCCCCAAGCTTGTCCATCCCTTTGGTTACCAGGAAACCCAAGTCAGGGGGCTCCCCCTCCTAAAAGATGTTACCGGGGAGACCTGAGTCAGGAGGTCCCCCTCCTCAGTTCTTCCCTTGCTCACCAGAGAAGAGCTCAGACGAGAGACAAGCACGTATAGTGGGAAGGAGAGCAAGTTTGTTTATGGAACATGTACAAGCCCGAAGCTGCAAGCAGGCACCCGGCTAGTCTGAGTGCCCCCCCGCCCCATGGAGGAAATAAAATCATTAGTGAGTTTGGTTTTAAGTTTATTAGTAAGTTTGTTCTAGACACTTGAGCACCTGGCAACAAGTGGGCCCTCAATTAATCTGAGTGTGCTGACTATTGGGGTTCAGGGGTGATGTACTTCAGTCAGTGCCTAAGTTCCCCTCTTCGTCCCACTTCTAGACCTTGGGCTTAACCCACAGTTTTGAAGGTTTTCTTTCCCAGCTAGTGGAGACGACATCTAAGAATTTTGAGGGCTCCTCTCCTCCTGAGCTATTACAGTGTTGCTTGTGATTCTCAGAGCACCTGGCCATTGTATCGGACCGGGCTCAGGACAGCTGGGTCAGCGGGTGAGACGCGTCTCCCCTTTGTCTCCAGCCTCCCGTGTTAAGTTCTCGTTAGACTGTCGTGACAAGGGGCCCCGCCTTCTTTCTCCTCCGGCCGCTCCTTCCCAGCTGCTGCCTAACACTTGCACCTGCAAAGTCAGGGAGCATTTAACTTGTTCCTTCCCTGCCTGGCAGGGACAGGTGTCGGTGTCCTTAACGTGGGTGGCTTGAGTGGCACACTTGGTTCTCCCTGATTTTTAAGATGAATATTGAATATAATTGGAAGACCTCGAAAATACCTTCGAAAACCTTGGGCTGGGAAAAACTACCCTGGCCGACACTCAACTCTCAACCTCGTTGTCTCTCTTTCCTACCTATGAACGCATCCATTCTTTAGCAGTCGTTCTGGCCAAAGAGTCTAAAAAGGAAAAGTTGAGCTCACCAGGCGAGTTTACTATTCCTTACTTGGCCTACCTGCAGGCCAGCCCGGAACCCTGCGTGGGGTCTCTCATCAGCCCCGAGTGGATCCTGACGGCTGCTCACTGCCCCTTACCGTGAGTATCCCTTTGCTCGGGAGCCAGGAGGGGTGCGGTTAAACAAAAGGGGGTCTGGTGAGGCATTCCAGCACGTGCTAATGGCATCCTAAAGGAATATGAGGCCCCAGCAAGAGAGAGGATCTTCTTCCCAATGGGGAAAATCATACACATTTGTCAGTTTAAGAGAGGTCAGTAGCCCTGGCTGGTGTGGCTCAGTGGATTGAGCGCCGACCTGCAAATCAAAGGGTCACCGGTTTGATTCCCAGTCAGGGCACGTGCCTGGGTTGCAGATCAGGTCCCCAGTAGGGGGCGTGTGAGAGGGAACCACAAGTCGATGTTTCTCTCTCTCTCTCCTTCTCCCTCTCTAAAAATAAATAAATAAAGTGTTTTTAAAATAAAGAGAGGTTAATAGGAAGGTGCCAGAAGACTCTAACTCATGGAGGGTAAACAGTATTCTTTTACTCAGTGTCTTTACTGAGCACTCACTATGTGGCAGGGACTGCTTCGTGCACTGAGAAAATGGCAAGGGGAAAAAGATGGAAATAAATTTCCCCTCATGGAGCCTACATTCCAGTCGAGGAAGTGCCAAAATAAACAAACAGCCAAAAACAAAGCATGAAAAGAGTGGCACGCTAATATAAACAGGAATGAGACAAGAGATCCACTTCCGTTCGGGTGGCCACGTGCGGCCTCTTTGCCGAGAAGGGACCCAGGAAGAGGAGGTGGCAGCCAAGTACCTACAGCCTAGGCATTGGGTCCCCAGGCAGTCAGGGTATCTGGGAGACCCGCTGTCAGCTGAGTGTACCGAGGGAGCGAGGCAATTCCCGGGACAAGGGCAAAGCACCAGGCAGGAGAATGGCAACAGTGCATGGCTCAAAGTAACACTGTCCCTTGCAAATCTCAGCGTCTCCGTTGTGACTGGGTCCCAGTGCGAGGTGCGACTGGCACCTGTTCAGAATTTCAGGGGCACGCAAGGGTCTTTTCACACTCAGAACTCTCAGCCACCTGGCTGCTTAAGACAGTTTACTCAAACACAGACGGAACCCCTGCTCTGCACATTGTGAGAAATACAAAGGAAATAAGGACAGGTCATCCCCTCCAAGAAACTGACATTCTGCGTGAACTGCCCACCACAGGCAAGTGGCTCTCGTATCTGGCGCACGACTGGATTTCTGGTGACGGAAGCGAGTGGGTTTGAGTTTGTCCGGGGAGCATAATGGAAAATGGTGAAGGGGAGTCCTGACAGACTGCCAAGAGCCGGGTGGATCCGCGATCAGTGCAGGCGGCACGTGGTTTCCCTACAATGACGTGGGCCTGGGAGGAGCTGGGAGGGGCCTAAGGATGTGTAGAAACAAAGCACACAATATGCTTTCTCAAGAGGGTCTTGAGACAGTGTAGTATAGGCAAGGGCTCTGGAATAATGCATTGAGGTGCCATCTCTATTGCCTGCTCAATCAGATTATCCAAATCATCATCATCATCATCATCATCATCATCATCATCATCATCATCATCATCATCATTATCACCATCACAATTAGACTGCACAGGTATGTCCTGGGTGGCAGATACCATGTCAGGGTTTATATATACATTGACTCGAATATAACAATGCTATACACTATTGTTATTACTATTTTATAGACCAAGGGAGGTCATTTCAGTTCTCAGGTCTAAGAGAGAAAATTAAGAGGATTGTAGAAAGTTGCCTCTGTTGTATCTTGCAGTTCTGACATTTTATGACCCTGTTTTAGTGTGTGTGTGTGTGTGTGTGTGTGTGTGTTAACCATCTGTCTGCCCTCTTTCTCCCAAAGCGTTAAAATTCGACTGGGAGTTTTCCAGCCCACCATCAAGAACAACAAAGAGCAGATACGGAATTACTCACTGATCGTGCCCCACCCTGAATTCAACACGAACACGCTGGAGAATGACCTGATGATGATAAAACTGTCCGAGGCGGCGGCCCTCAACACCCACGTGGGAACCATTGCCATCGCCCTGGAACCTTTGGTGCTGAACGACTCCTGCTTCATCCCGACCTGGAGGTGGAATGAATACAAAAACCGTAAGTGTTTGGCTTCGAGCTGGGGACAACCTGGAGGGATATACTTGAGGGGAATGGGGGCTCCGAGGTAATGTTCTTGACTTTAGAGCAATTACTTTCAGGACCTAATAAAACTGAAATGAGAGGTCAAAAGATAAAATTCAAAGAGGCTGATAGAGAGCAGCTAATGGACATCAACGAATGGAATAGGCAGTAAGTGTTACATCTCCAGAACCAGGATCTGAGTCCTGGGAACTGAGTTTAAATAAAAGTGGGAGCCCTGGCTGGCATAGCTCAGTGGATTGAGCGCGGGCTGTGAACCAAAGTGTCGCAGGTTCGATTCCCAGTCAGGGTACATGCCTGGGTTGTAGGCCATGACCCCCAGCAACCACACGTTGATGTTTCTCTCTCTCTCTCTTTCTCCCTCCCTTCCCACTCTAAAAATAAATAAATAAAATCTTTAAATAAGGTGGGTTAGTGGCTCACTCTAAGGGTAATATCAAGGTGTACTGTGGGAGGGTGCCTTGCTGCCTCAGGGACGGCTACTGGAAGCCCAGCAAGCCATCACGGAGACAGCAGTGGGGAAACCAAAGTAAAACACGTGCTGTAGGAAGGCAGCCGAGGATGCTCCCCACCCCGACCGACCACAGACAACCCAGTCTGTGCCGATGGTGATTCAAGTGGACCCTGAGCAATACTGGGGTGGTGCAGGGAGCCATGTCTTCCGTCCCGGATCTGTTTCCACAAAGAGAGTGCGCCTCTTAGATCTGCGGCTCCATCCGGTGGTTCCCACTGAGGGGAGGGGACTGGCAGGGCTCACAGGAGTTGAGTGCTACGGCACGCTCATGGTATCTCTCTGGGTGTCCCTCTGGCCAGACAGGCATTGGATAAAATTGCCGCAACCCATGCTGCAGGCACCCTCTGCCCTCTGAGCTCTAATCGGTGTGAGCAGAGATCTGATCTCTGCAGGATCATGTCTTACCAAGGGCATTGTATGAAGAACATTGCTTCCTTACACATTTGTTGGTCCTTGGTGGCCTTTGCTTCATGGGGCTGCTGGTTACCATTATGTTCTTTTTAGGTATTGTCAAGGGATGATGGAGCCACCCCTCAACATCTGACATGAAATGATAAAGCTAAATGTATGGCTTATTGTAGTGAGGAAGAGCATGCTGAGCAGGGTCAGTCTCGCTGAGCAGAGACTACCGGGCTTATGCGGGGTTTTGTGGGAAGTTTGTGGACAGGGACTGGAGGACTTTCAGAGGCTAAAGGGAGTTGACCTCATCTGTAAGAAGTATGGTTACTTGGGTGTGGTTGTTGTTGATTGGTTGGTCTTCTGAGGAATGTTTTTTGGAGTGGTCTGATTGGCTGACTTTAAAAAGTGACCTCAGTTGATTGACTTGCCAAAGCTCTGTCCACTGAGGCAAAATGTCATGGACAGTAATCACATTTAGACCCCAGTGGTGGCTACAGAGCAAGTCACCTGTTCTGCAAAAACAGCTACCAAGTGGGAACTTTTAAAATAATTCTCTTTTGCAAAAACAAATAAAACGTGGGAACTTTTACATTCTTCCCTGTTGGCAACTTCATTTTCAGTTTAGCAGCCACATTGCTGGGAATCTAAGTGAATATGTTTTCTGAACAAGTCAAAGAGTTATGACCTTTGGCCTTGAATTTATAAGTCTTATTCAAAGTAATGACATCACACATCACAAAAGCAAGTTATTACATACCATTTGAAAACAAAATAAAACTGTAGGAATGTTTTATCACACAGACCCTGTGTGACAAGCCCATGGTGAGGGCCTGTCCCCTGCAGGTCAGGACCATGGTGACAAACTAATTCTATAAGCTCTCTGGTGCAAAGCTCCCCATAGTTATTGGGAGTTCGTTATTTCAAGTAACTAGACTACTTTCATCTAACTTGTTTTACGTATTTTGATTCAATTCCCCTAAAAGTTGAAAACTGAACCTAACTCCTTTCTTTTCTGACCCGACACTTTCTGGTCAAATCTACTTTAGGACATTAGATTCATTATACCCCAGGAGAAAAATCTTGCTCCACAGATCATTAAGTTTTGCTTGAGCAATCTCTGGTCAGTTTTTTGTTTCCTCCTTGCTCTTCTCTACCAGAGATTAAAATTGTATAATATCTTGATTAGAATCCTTGCACCCTGACATTAACAGGATACTAACAACTGCTATCATGGAGATACTACCAACTACTTAAAGGAAATATGTACGTATACTTACATGTATACACATCTACACTTATAAATAATCCATTTAAAAATAAACATCACAAAACACTCTTTTTTTTTAATATTTTATTTATTTTTAGGGAGGGAAGGGAGGGAGTGGGAGAGAGAAAGAGAGAGAGACAGAGAGAAAGAGAGAGAGATCAATGTGCGGTTGCTGGGGGTTATGGCCTGCAACCCAGGAATGTACCCTGGCTGGGAATCGAACCTGGGACACTTCAAAACACTCTTAAACACATTAAAAAGTTTTCTCCCTCTATCTCTACATTTAAAGAAGATGAAGTAGGTGCTGAAAAGACAGATTTCTTGGAGATGAGGGCTTTGTGTCTGTCTCTTCTCAAGGTCACTCATGATTTTCTCCTGGGTCCTCAAAGATTTCTGAATAATGCATAGTGGAGAGGACTCGGATCCGACGTCCGATGTGAGGAGGGACTCCTGCTCTGAATCCACTGCTCTGACACAGAGACACTGAACCAGGGACTCTGAGGAGGATGGAATGTTTACTACCGGCAATGAATATTCTCAGAGATTCATGCATATGCAAAACTGAGGCTGATCCCAGGAGGACCTGGATCAGGAGAGTAAGTCAGTCTGGGCTTCATTTCTCTTCTCATTCCCACAGTGAGTGATCCCGACATCCTCACCTGGACAAGCCAATATTCTCTTCCCTCCGGTGAGTGCCAGGGTATACTAAGCCAAAGAACGACAGCCAACATCATGTGTGTGGGACAACCTCTGAGCACCCTATATGGAATTAAGGTATCTTCCCTTCTCCCCAGACAGGAAGACAGCAAAGGGTCCACGGGGAGGGAAGGTGACTATGGAAAATCCAATGACACTTATCCCAAAGGCCTGAAGTCCTTCTCCTTTCCCCACTCACGCTCTGGGTTTGTCATCCATTCCCCTTCCCTCCTTCAGAGTGGAAGGAATTCTCAGTAGAACCGTTTGTCCTTTCTTCACCTGCTTGCTCTCAGGTTGGGGACAAGCTTGACCCAAGACAGGTGAGGCCTGTGTGGATGTGAAGAGAGGGTTGTTACCTCTCAAAAAAAAAATAAGTCCAGTCCCTTCAATGCCCCTGCTACTATAATGTGCCACTTGTTGGGATTTATTCTTGTTCCATGAGGACAGAGTGACATTGACCTCCTGTTCCCTTTCCCCGGCAGGAAGTTTCAGCGGCTCCAGCTGTCTGTGCTGGGAGGTTGCATGGAATCTTGTCCTGGGCAAAAGGCAGTGTCACCCTGGGAAGTGAAGGATTCTTCACAGAAGTTCACCCCTATGCCAGATGGATCCTAAAAATCATTAAGAGCCACTGAGGCTCCCATGTTCCTCCCTCCCCACAGGGCAACCTCTTCATGACTTCTACACTGGATCCCCAACTCCACATTTAGAATCCACATTTTAAAACCCAATAAAAAGTGACAATACATTCATGCTGTGATCCCTGACCTCTTCCTCATATTGAGAACAATGAGAAATTCAGCAACATCCCCACCATGTATGCACTCAGAGGGCACCGTCTATGCTAGGGGTGTGTGGGTGAATAGGACATAGTCTTTGCCATCAGTCAGCCAATTATAATAGCCTCTGATAACTGCCATAATAATGATGAACAAAATGTGTTGTGAGCACATAGAATAAGAACATGTTGCAGGAGGTGTCACCAAAGAGACAGACAAATCAGGAAACAATATTGTAAAACTGAGGGTATACTCAAGTAAAATTCAGAAAAAGCATAAAAACTGAGGCATGTTCTGGAAAATATTTGTAAATAAGTAATACTGGAGACACCATGGTGAGAGAATGTGATAAAAGATTGCTGTTTGTAGGTGATCAAGTGTTAGAAAAGGACCTGACCTGTTCCGTGAAGAAATTTAGATTTTCTTGTCTTATAGACATCAGAGGGGGTGTTATTAATGTTTCCATGCTAGAGAGAATATCGCCAGCTTTCTGAATTGGGAGAGAGAGAGGAAGCTGTGTCTGTACCATAAATCCACAGATGAATTTGACTGTGAGTAGAGAAAAGAAGGAAGTGTCTGAGCTGACTCCCAAGTTTCTGACTTGGGTGACTAGCTAGGTGGTAGTTCTCAAACTCAATATCAACAGAACTAATGTTCCCATCTCTGAAGGATCAGGAGCATGTGAATGAATTAGGAGAGATGGGGTATGTGATTATTGGCATCCTTGGAAGATTGGGAGGCCATCGTTTCTAGCAGACAGCTGGAAGCAAAGATCTGGATCCCAGATGATGTCTAGACATAGTAGTTGGGGAAATCTGTATTTATGGAAAGCAGTTTCAGGCTTTGGTAGAGTTTTGTGCTATCAGGAAGAGCTCTGAGGAATGCTTAGTCCTTCTGTCACAATGGCATATGGTGGAGAGATGAATAGCAGCCCAGACCCAAGATACCTAAAGAGACAGAGTTGAGAGGATTCTGGGTGACCTAAAAGTTGGGGTTCAGACTGATATTCGAGAGGCCATGGACTTTCATGTAGGAGAGGGGCAGTGTAATATGTGTCAGGGAGATGGGGGGAGAGAGAATTGTGCCATTGGAGAAAGAGACTCTGCAAAGAATGAGGAGGTTAGGAGATCCATCCTTTGAGGGAGAAGTGAATCTGTATGTTAATAGAGATTGCAGAGGTAGGTTGGTTCTTGGACGATGATAATATGGTGAACCTGAATGCTTCTTACCCCTACTGAAGTGAAAAACAAAACAAGACAAAAAATAGATCTGGGTTCTGACTAATATCCACAGCTTAATCCTCTCATGTACACAAAAATTATCTCGAATTTGGACACCAGGCCATTTCCTTCAACTTTGCTGCTTTTTCTTGTAATAGCTGGCCCATCCAAACCATAATCCTCTCTGTTTGCCTTATCTAGGAGCCTCACTCCTAGTTTCTCCATGCTTCCTGCCTCTGATCTATTTCCCAATGTGCCCTGCTGTGATCACTTTTTATAACTCTGAAATATGTCTTCAGTGCTTACTGACAATTCTATATTCTCCAAGTCCAAGTCCATGGTCTGTGCAATTCTCCATAATGGCCACATCAAACATCCTCCTCTTTCCCGTGACCTTCAGGGCTCACCATCAGCAGACGATCTCTGGGAGGAGAAGGATGGTGAAACCCTCAGAAGATACCTCAGTGTAACTTCCCACATCCAACCTACAAGCATAGTGTTTGTTTGTTTGTTTGTTTGTTTACTATCTTTAGCTTCTTATCTCTACCCTTCATATGGATCTCATCTTCTATGACTTCCTCATGGACTTGCCTTATACATTATCTCCCCTTTACCTTATTTTTCAACTTCCTCAATCTATTGGATTCTTCCTGTCCACATCTCAGCAAGATAAAGCCTCTCCCATCTAAATTACAGAGGCCAAGGACCTTCTCCCCAGACCTACTCTCTGGTTGCCTCCTCTGTCTTCTTCGCAGGACATTCTTGACAATCCCTGAAAGTTCTGTTCTGTAAAAGTCTTCTCTGTCTCTCTTCACACTCTGGTATGCACTCTGCTCTCTTTTCAGTCCTGGTTCATCTTCCCAGCGATTTCTTCCACCATGCCTTCCTTTGGTTAACTTCTCCTCACCCTTCTAGCCTCAATCATCCAGCACTTCGTCAAGAAGGTCTTCTTCTGATCCTTACCTGGCAACTCCACTATGTGTTTCCCTATCTCTCTTTACTTCCCACAGTGTGACATTCATAGAAACATCCCCCTGTTTCTCCTATTAGTCCTTATGATCTGTGAGAGCTCGATTCTCATCTCCCTTACCATTACATCATCAATATCTAATAAAACGCCAGCACGCAATAATCATATGTGTTAGTTTTCTATTCCTGCCTAAACACATTACTATCAATTGAACAGCATAAAACATTTATTATATCACAGTTTCTGTAAGTCAAGAGTCTAGGCATAGCTTAGTTGGGTTTGGGGGGAAGCATTTGCTTCTAAGCTTATTCAGGTGGTTGGTAGAACCCGTTTCCTTGTGGTTGAATGACACAGGGCCTCTGCTTTTTCTGGCTGTCAGCTGAAAGCTGCCCTGGGGTCCTTAAGATTCTCCTCAGTACACAGAGGCGTTCTTTGCCAGATGGGCTTTCTGCATCAAGCCAGTGGGAAGAATCTCTCTTTGCATGCTAGCAAGTGGAGGCATATACACAAACATAACCGTGGGGAGGACATCCCATGATTTTTGCCATGTTCCACTAGTCAGAAGCAAGTCATAGGTCCCACCCATACTCAAGGGGAGGCAATTGAGGATTACTCGGGGGATAAAACATGGGCGGGCCTGTCCTCCACAATATTCAATAGAATTTGGTTGAATAATGAATTTATTGGCTCCTGATCTACACAGTGAAGACTTCTGCAAGCCTTAAATATGCAAGGCTTATATAAGAAGGCTTTTCATGATTCAAACCTGCTTGTCTCTCCTCCCAGTTTTTAACATTCTTGTAATACTCATAGATCCACAAACTCACCATGTCATTTCACATGTTCATGCTTATACAGAAGCCTTTCCATCTTCTTTAATAGTTTTTTAATAAAGATATTTATTTATTTATCCATTTATTCATTTATTTATTTATTTTAGAGAGAGGGGAAGGGAGGGAGAACGGGAGGGAGAGAAACATCAATATGTGGTTGCCTCTCGTGTGCCCCCTACTGGGGACCTGGCCTGCAACCCAGGCATGTGCCCTGACTGGAAATAGAACCAGCAGCCCTTTGGTTTGCAGGCTGGCACTCAATCCACTGAGCCACAACAGTCAGGGCCCTTTCTTTCTTCTTGAATTATTTTTTCTCTTCCTTTCATGCCGGACAAGCCCCTTCCCCTTCTCTAAGCCCTGGGTAGAGTGTAGTCTCTGGGTTCTCCTTTCCCACACACTTACACAAAAGTGCTTTTAACTCTGTGCCCTCAGGCAGAAACAGTGTCTTCCCACTTAGGCATCCTCAACAGTAAGTCTTGCACAAATCTGATGCATAATAGATATTATGGGCTGGCTGGCTGAATAAATAAAGGCGGGAGTAGTGACACGAAGGAAAGGGCTACTGTATCTCGAGGCAGTGTGTAGTCAGACACAGGGGCTGAGATCAGCACGGGATGCAGGGCTACAGCCACCAGAGATGAATGTCAGTGGCACACAACCAGGGGCCTGCATCACATAGAGGGGTGGGGCCAGCACCCTGCAGGGAGCTCAGAGAGGGACAGGACTTCAGAGTTTGACAAAGCAGGGGCCAGAGGGGAGGAGGCTGTGGACACACTGTAAGCCTCCATGTCTCTCAGATTAGGGACTTTCTAATCTGACAGGGAGCAAAACACTGATCTGTTCTCTACCTTGTCTCGGCCCAAGTCACCTGATCTCTGTTCTTATCCTTCTGACGCTTGACACCACCACCCACTCTGACTGACAAACACCTCTTCTGGAACTGAATCCTGCCACGGCAAGAATTCAGATGACAATGTTTTCTAACCCTAGAACCCCATCCTGCCTCATCTTATTTAGTCCTTTACTCTCCCTCTCTCTTCTCTTCATCCTTTCCAGAGACCCAGAGCTGAACCTCATTCTTTGAAAAGGCCTTCAACATCATTATGAAGTTTATCCTCTTCTGGGTGACCTTGAACCTGCCTTGTGAGTATCTGCACATTTTTCTTCACTGGCCAAAGAGAAATCCTGGGTGGGGGGAGGAGGAAAGGTGGATAAAGACAGGAACAGCATCCCAGACCGCAAGGGTAGGCTTGGTTCTCTATCCCTGGCCACTGCCTCCGTCCCCCCAGGCTGCCTCCTGTGACATTACCTGCCTGCCTCACCCCAGGTTGACTATTGCACACTTTTGGGGGAGGCATGGCCATTGCCCCCCCCCAGTAATGGACCTCCTCTTTAGGAAGACTGAGAGCTATCCCTCGGCCTGTCCAGAGCAAGACTGACTTCGGTATAAGACACCGAGGAGTGGAGGCAGGGGATGAAAGCAGGAGTCCAAAATAATGGACCCAGAAGAGCATTCAAGGGTTTGGGGGGGCTAGTCCAGGAAGGGTTCCAATTATTCAGGCCAAGGCCGTGAAGATAATCAGAAATCCTCTTTCTGGCACACACCACGTTCATGCTGTTTGGACAATTTTGTTGACTTTGTCTTCTAAACAAATTCAGAATCCAATCACATCTCACCCCCTCCACTGCTCACCATGGTCCAAGCCACCATCTCTTGCCTGGATTATCAAATTGTAACAGGCCTCTCTGCTTTATACGCCTATACTCAACACTTCTCCCTAAGGGAACTATCATCCCTCCTTTATCACACACTACACACCCCATTTCTCTCAGAAGGCAAGTCCACGACTTTACAACACTCTACAAAGCCCCACCCGCATCACTCCTTTAGCCTCTCTCCTTCCCTGCTCCTCCCCGCCTCACTCGCCATGCCAGCCACATCGGCCTCTGTGATGCTCCTCAAACAGGTGTTAGGACTCTTCTCCAGCTGCAACCCCTGCCCGGGATCCTGTTCCCCAGACCTCTGATTACTGTATTTTGCTGTGTATAACGCGCACCCACATTTTGTGCACAGCAAACACGGGATTATTATACCCATGCCTTGTACTCATTACACTTAGGTATAATGCACATCCTTATTTTTCCCTCAAAATGTTTGGCAAAAAAGGGCACATTATACGCAGCAAAATACAGTATCTCCTTCCCCCAGCTTCACTTCACTGTTCGCCCCTCACATCCACCAGATCTACCCTGTCTGTCGACGTGATACCGCACAGCGCCTCCCACACGCGTGCGTGCACACACACCCCGGCTATTACCTTCCCCTCTTTCCTTCTTCTTTTTCCAAAGCACTGATCACCGTCTAACATACCGAGCCATTCACTTATGCCTGTGGTTGTTATTGCTGAGTGTCCCCTCTCACTGGAATGCGTGAGAGCAGGGATATCTCTCTGTCGTATTCACTAGGCGGCCCAAGCCCCTCAGACGGAGCCGGCACCCACCAGGTCCTCAGCAGTTTCTTGTTGAATGAACGGATGACTGTCCTTCCGAACGGATGACTCTCTTAGCATTTAGTCTGTTCTTTAAGTGGCACTTACGTCATTCTGCCTTGCATGGTTGTTGGGGGGACAGGATGAGATCGGTCAAAGCTTTCTAAAAATGGTAAAAATAGTTCAGTTCTTCGTGAGCTGATTTAACATATGCCCACTGAGTTGTGGAAGGTATTTGAGAAAGCTTGTGTTTTCCCTGCAAGGATATTTACTGACAACTAAAAGGGAAAACACCTTTCAGCTTTTGAAATAAATACATTTCTACAGTTTTCTTTATAGTTTACAACAAAAGGATCGAGCTTACAAGTTCAGCTCACAGTTAATGGTACTAGTGAGAAAGGCAGACAAACCTTGGATCTATGACGTCATTTTCCTTTGGGTTTTTTTTTTTTTCCAACGGATTCCTGAAAAAATAACCTCAGAATTTCCTGTCTATGTTTCTCTTTCCAGGTGCTTTGACCTATGACCCCGATTACACATATACCATCACTCCCCCCTACCTGGCCTACTTGAAGTCTGATTACTTGCCCTGCGCTGGAGTCCTGATCCACCCCCTGTGGGTGATTGCCTCTGCCAGCTGCAACTTACCGTGAGTCATAAGCCCCCAGTGCCCCTTCGCACTTGGGGTTCTCAGGTTGCACCCAGGCAGAGACCCCCGCCTGCGACCGCTGCCTGTTGAGCCTTCATGGGCTTAGGGAGGCCTTCTGGGGATGTTCAGGGCAGAGAAGTCAGTCTGCGGGGAGGAGCTAATAAAGGCCCAGGCGGACGGGTGAGCCGTCTCCACCCAGCCCCCTCAAGAACACCCATGTTGTTCCAGGAACCTTAAGGTGATACTGGGGGTCACAAACCCCTCCAACCACATGGAACGAAATGTGCAGGTCGTCCGTGAGGAGAAGATGATTAACCACCCGTACTTCTCGATCACTTCTATTGAGAACAATCTGCTGTTAATCAAGTTGGAAAGATACATCGGAGTCAACGACTACGTGAAACTCGTCAGCCTGCCCCGAGAACCCGCCCCCGAAAACGCCATGTGCACTGTCTCCACCTGGGGCTACAACAGATGCGACCTCTGTGAGTGACGGACGGACGACCCCTCTCGCAGTGTCGGACGTGCTTCTACCCCTTGTCCGCTCTCCGCCTCCCTCCGCTCAACCCTCCAGCTCTTTCTCCTAACCTCGTTGTCCATCCTCTCCATCCGTTCCATCTCTCTCCCCCTTTCCCTACACCCCACTGAGGGGGTCTTTCAAGCTCCCCACCCCCACTGCATCTTTTTACCATCTTTGTTTTTGTTTTTAGATTTTATGTATTTATTTTTGGAGAGGGAAGGGAGGGAGAAAGAGAGAGAAACATCAATGTGCGTTTGCTGGGGGCCGTGGCCTGCAACCCAGGCATGTGCCCTGACTGGGAATCGAACCTGCAATGCTTTGGTTCAAAGTCCACGCTCAATCCACTGAGCTATGCCAGCCAGGCATCTTTGCTTTCATACACGACAGAAGTGGTGTTAGTGGAGGGAAGACATGTGTACTTCAGCCCTAATTTGCTGCATGGCTGTGGGCCACTTCACCTTGGAGCCTCAGTTTTCTGGACTCAAAAATGTGGTACAGACTATATCAGATGTTTTCAAACTATTCCAGGCAATCGAGAAACTTAGAGTCTTGAAATAGCATCAAATAAGATTCATGTATTAAACATTAGGTGTATATATATAATATTGTGCTTAATCAGGCAGACTTTCCTTATGCAAGACTGTGATACAGATAAATAATTACAAGTTCAAGAAAAATATTTCCGAAACACTTTAAAATGATAACATTCTGAACATTCTCTCATTTATTCAGGAAATCAAAAAATGGCCCTGATGATTTTTTCAGTAAAAGTCTCCCATGTATAATTGGAAACCACCGAGCTATGCATTCTAAGCTTTCTTCTGTGTCGCAATTTTCAGATTCCATAAAAAAAAATCTTTAGGTTAAGACAGCTTTCTCTTGTCTAGGTTTTGTGCTGTCTGCTCCTATCCCATTCCAAAATTTTCAGGCAAATTCTAATCCACTGCAGCTGTGAACCAATATAGCCGTGAATACTAGGGAAGGGGTGCTGACTTAATTATGAAGAAAACGGAACTATGATATTGTCCCTTAGGGAAAATCACTGAGAGAATTTTATTTCTGAGTAACTTCTGCGAGTATATTTAACATATATCATCCAACAGACACCATAGTATGGGAGGAGAGTCGTTTTGAACAAGGCTGTCAGATTATATTCATGCACCCACCTCTACTTTCTTTTACTAGAAGTGAAGGGGTGGCTGCACACGTATCCTAATAATGCTGCCATCACTCAAACCTTCATTACCAGATCTTCAGCACGTACCTCCAGATCTCGGGGCATGTTGTTTTCAGTATATCAAACAGTACAAATTGTTTTTTCCCCCAGCTTTATTGACGTATGATTAACAAAAATGCATATATTGTGTATAACGCCATGGTCTGATGTAGGTACATATTTTGATATATATATACATTACGTGGGTACTCCTGTGTACGTGTGTGGTAAGGGTTAAAAATACACAATATAATATTACACAGTGCAGTCACCATGCTGTACGTTAAACCTCCATAACTTACTCCCCTTATAACTGAAAGTTTGTGCCTTTTGGCCAGCATGCCTCCATGCCCTCCTGCCCCGGCCCCAGCGACTGCCATGCTCGTCTCTGTTTCCATGAGTGCAGCGTGCTTCCATGCCACACTTAGGTGAGATCACACAGTATTTGGCTTCCTGAGTCTGCCTTCTTTCACTTGTCAGAGTGTCTGTCTTCTAGACAAGCAGAAAGTCTTTGTTCTTCTGAGAGTCGATCTGAGTTTTGAAAATAAGCAAATGGCCCTCTCACGAGCAGTATGTCTGATTCATTGTGTTTACCAAAGAGCAGTGACTTACAAAAAAACTCTAGCTGATTTGGGTCTGGCTCATGAAGTAGCGAAGTAAGCATTTCTTGAAAATGCATTTGCAGACGTACAATACACTGTGCGCCTGAAACTAATACAAAAGAATATTTAATGTCAACTGTAATTGAAATTTTTTTAATTAAAAAAAATAAAAATACATTTCCAGAAGAAATGCTGACCCGCACAATTATTGCTAGACTAGAAAATAAAACAAAGAACTTTAAACATTTTCTTTTCAAGAATAAATATACCACTTACAAATAAAGACATTTATATAAACACACTCCCATTAGAAAAACAAAATCTCAAAATAAAATACTTCTTTCCAATGAAAAGTCCTTGGCAAGAACCTCTAACATACATATTAATATTATTTTGTTCTTGTTTTTCTCATTTTATTACATTAAAAAAGTTTTGTTATGGGTCTATGCAGTCCATAGTATTTGTAAGCCATTGATATGAAGAAACTAACTTGAACTAGGAATCAAGAGACCCTGTTTTAAATTCTAGTTTCGTGGGATTTAAGAAAATCACTTTTTGAGTGATTTTTGAGTGAAAATCACTTTTTGAGTGATTTTTTAGCAGATTCTAGATTTTTTGATCTGACAATGAAAAAACTAAGGTGAGAGGACTCTACATATCTTTAAACTGAAAATACACATGTAGCAACCAGCAGAGAAGTAGGTCCTGGAGATCTAATGCCCAGTATAGCGAATATAGACAATAGTATTGTATTATAATTGAACTTGCTAAGAGACTAGATCTTAATTATTCCCACCACAAAAAGGAAATTGTAATTATGTGATGTGATATTGATGGCTATTGCTACAATGGCCATCATATTGCACTATGTAAATGTATCAAATCAACACGTTCACCTTAAATGTACACAACCTTGCAAGTCAAACATAATTCATTTTTTAAAAGATTTTATTTATTTATATTTTTAAAGAGAAGGGGAGGGGGGGAGAAAGAGAGGGAGAGAAATATCGCTATGAGAGAGAAACATTGATCAGTTGCCTCTCACATGCGCCCCAACTGGGGACCGAATCCACAACCCAGGCGTGTACCCTAACGGAAATCAAACCCTTGACCTTTCGCTTTGTGGGATGACACCCAGACAACTGAACCAGACTGGTCAGGGCCAAGCCAAATAGCTTTCAACAAGTAAAATGAAAAGGAGTCAGTGATGAGTTTAAAATAGGGGACAAATAATAAAACCTAAATAGGTAAAATTCCATCCCAAAGGACACTCTTCACATGTTTAAATTTCCAGGAGTTTCTAAAGGAATTTCTTTCATGCCATTGCAGAGATCTCTCACGTTTACATATAACTTCCAAGAGTTTAATCTGTTTTGTGAGGCGACAGACACGTGTATCGTGAGGAACTGTTAATCCAAGTCCCTGTTGTCCCAGTGGCCACAGTTCTGATTTCTCTCCCTGTTGGGCCTCCTTCCCCTTCTGCTGGGAGGAGAAGAAGTGTGTTGAAACAGAGGGGAGGGAGAGGAGACGGCCCGGCATCCAATCGTGCTCACGGACATTCTACTTCCCTCTCCTCTAGCCAAGGAGCCTGACTCACTGCAGAGTGTGAACATCTCCGTGGTCCCCAAGGCTGAGTGCCAGGACGCCTATCAAAGCCACAACATCACGGAAAGCATGCTGTGCTTGGGCATCGTGCCAGGGAGAAGGCTGCCCTGCAAGGTGAGCTGCTCTCCCTACCATCCTGTTCCCGTTTTGTTCCTTGCACCTTTTGCCAGGCTATAACCTGGTTTCCTTTTTTCCTGGCAGGAAGTCACTGGGGCCCCCGCAGTCTGCAATGGGGTACTTCAAGGAATCCTGACTTTTGCAGATGGATGTGTTTTGAGAGCGGATGTTGGCATCTATACCAGAATCTTTAACTACGTGCCCTGGATTGAAAATACAATTCATAACAACTGAGCTCCCATGGCTGGAACTCTGGGCCGTTCGATGCAGCCCGTACCCATGTCCAGCCTCAGAGTCGAATCTAAATAGACGCCTTGGGTTGCACCCTGCATCCCTGTCTCTTCTGCCCGCAGAGAAGGGGACGGGTACACACCTGTGCGGTGACCATGCGTGACAGCCCTTCTTCCTCCCCTCTCAGTGAAGACAGCAAACTCAATACCTCTTAGGCAGCTGAAGTTTGTGAAGTGGGGACAGTGTGCTCTCTTACACACTGATCATGGATTTATTGAGAAAACGGGCCACTCGGTAGCCATTTTGGGTGTCAAAACCCCTCCTACTTGCACTGATTTGAACGTGTGCAACTTACACACGCCAGTAGGAAAAAGGCAGTGTGACAAGGGCAAGCCAACCAGAAGGACAGATGAGGGGAAAGGGCTTAAGGAGGGAGGTTGTGGGAGGCATTGCATTTTGTTTCTCCTCATCTTTATGACTCTACACCAGGCAGAGATTCTGGTCATTCATTCTGCGGGATTCTGTGCAGGGACTTGAGGCAGGAGAGGTTAATACAAAAGTTCCCTGGGGCTTAGGACAGAAGAAGTTACAGCAGTAAACTCTATCCTCTCTATGGTCCTAAAACCCTAAGGCAATGAGGCCCAGTGTGTAGTGTTGAAAACAACACTTTGTACATGGGTTATTGAGTTCATTTGTGAGAGCTTCACCTCTATGTAAGTTATGACTGAAAGTTTCGCTCTGAGAGAAACAGGTGGTTTTTGCAGGTGAGCACCTCAGCCTCGGGAGGTGTTTCCCAGCTTGAAGTGTTGCTAAGATCTCAATAGGTCATCCTGATGTCTTATGAGCTCAGATGAGTCTAGGTGAGGAAGCATGTGTTAGGGGCACTGAATCCCATGGGCATCAGCTTGCTGTATGACCACTATCATAGGAAGGTGACTTCCTTGGTTGAAAAATACACTCCTTTTTTGTGGAATAGATAAGGCATTCAGCTGATTCTGGATGGTGGGGCTGGGAGTGAGGATGGCAAGAGAAAGAAAACCCAAAACTAGAATACATCATTTTTAGTGAGGACGGGGTCCTACTACCCCCACCTGGCTGGTGGGTTACCTGGGCTACAGTAATAGATCGGGGCTGAGTTTGGTCACCAACACTGCAAACGGGGTCTTTAGCAGAGGTGGTGGCCAGGTGAGACTTGCATGAAGTCCCTACATGCATCCTCTTCGGTTCCATTGTTCTTGGTTTATGAAGCCATAAAAGACACTTGGAAAAATGAGGGAAAAAAAAAAAAAACTTCAGAGCAGACCAGCTGGTCCATCTGATTATCCAAGTCTTCTTAAGTGAGAGCATTTTGGTGAGAATTCTCATTGGACGCAATTATTCTCCTGCACAAGCTGACCCTGACAACCCATACCACATAACTCTTTTCAAAGAGCGTACCCTCATTCCCTCCATCGTGCCCTCTGAGCACTAGCCACTCCCAAGAAATCCATATACAGCGAGACCTCCAGAAAGAGAACAGCTAGATGTGCTGATTGAATTCCTGCCCCCTGAGAAGATTTCTCTTCTCCTCTTTCCTTCAGGGCATCCCTCTGAGGGGCTTTAACATCACAGGAATACACATGCGGTGGGTAGCAATAGAGCAAACAGATCCATTCATAAAGGAGGTGACATCTCATCCTCAGTGAACTAACTGTTCATGGAAAAGTCTTCTTGAGGTGAGGGTTGAAGAAAGATGGCCCAGAGTTGCTTATGCAACTTATTTGGACCTTCAGGGCCTCATTCACTTCTGTTCCGTTTATGCTTCTCGTTATGCTTCTCGTTGACGATGGAGCATTGCTGAGTCCATCCAAGTTGATGGCAGAAAAGCAGCCTCACCTGGAGCAACTCCATGGCCACCTGGTGATGTGGAGTCAGGCGTTTAGTCTCCACCAGACCACAGTAACAAGCCAGAGGCCGTTTCCCAAAGAGGAGAAAGGAGCATGACTCTGCTGCCCTGTGTAGGGATTCCTGTTCTGATCTTCCTATTAGCCTTTGCCATGAGCTTCATTTGGCAGGCTCAAGATACTTCTAGCACTACCAAATCTACAGAGTTTAAACCCAGGAAACAGAGCCAATTGGGTTTCAACACCTGTGCTGGGTGGATAGTCTTTTCTGACTTAGTCTCACACTAAATTAGCAACTTCCTAGATCTCTTCATTAAATGGCTCAGAGCATGATATCCTAATGAGAGAGATTTTGCTTATAAAATGTAGAGACCTTCAGGCAGCATTCCTAATAGTAGAGAGCACAGGGTACAACAGCGTGTTCATGTCAGGGGAAGAACCCAACATCCACCCACAAGTTTCATTGTAGAAGCAGGTGACAATATTTTCACTGCTTGTATCACCTACCCAACACCCTATACCTGTCTTTGCAAGACATCTGGGAGACTGGCTACTTCCTGTTATCTAGTCCAATCAACACAGTATCATCAATATAACAAACCAGTATGGTACCCTTTGAGATTGTCAAGTTCAGGGCCAGAGCAACAGTGATTGCCTGAGCATGGAGGTGAAAATATACTGCTGCCCCTGACAACTGAAAGCTAACTAATCCCGAGCTTCTCAAAGATGATGTACAAAATGTACTTTCTGGGTGAATAGTTGCATACCAAATGTGAATGATTGGATTTGCTCTAGTAAGAGGGCTACATATGGAATAATGACTATAATTGTTACTTCCTGATTACCCGGTAATCAAACACCATCATTCCTTCCAGTAATCAAACACCATCATTCCTTATTAATCTTTTGGCTTGGCCATGCTGAAGTTTTGAATGGGATTGTAATACAAATTATCAGCCAGCAAACTTCAAGTCTGTGTTGGTAGTTCCTATCACTGCAATGTGCCCATGTTTTAGATTTACAAAGGAGAAACTTCACCAATTTCCTCTTGGCCCTTCCTCCAACAAAAGCCCTCACTTCAGAAGTTAGGCAGTGATTGTAATAGTTGCAGAGGTTCCTCCAGTTGTAGAAAAAAACATAACAGCTCCTGCCCCACCCCCTGCTACAGTATACAGAGGAAATAGGGGAAAAAAATCTAAATTTTTTGAATTACTCTTGGAGAGACTTAAGTTAAAAATCCATTTATCCATCAGTTTCCATATAAGCCTCACCCTGACCAGTGGATCACAAATAAGTCTCCCCCACGACCACCACCAACACCAATTAGCACTAATTCTGATCCAGGATCCCTCAAAAAAACTAGCTATCTTCTTGTTCCTAGAGCACAAGTCGCCAAGTAAATAGACTCAGGTCACTTTTATAGGCTAGCAGGAAGACTATGTCAGAACAGCGTCCATTCCCTCGGGTACCCAGGCAGGCTCCCCTTCATTCGAGGGGCATGGAATCAGTCAATACAACTAACTGAGTTTCGCTGACTCACATCAGTCCACTACTATCAAACATGCAGATGTTTTGTTTGTTTGCTCTTTGGTTATGTAAACACAATGGAATCCATCACTCAGTATCCTGGATGGTGGGTTAAGTTTTTTATAACTTTAACTTGCAGCCTTGGGAATCCAGACGTTGCCACGTATCTAAGCCATACTCTTTATCGGCTCTTCAAGTAACTTTGCTAGGAATTTCCCTCTCCACCTGCCTCACTCCTTTATCTCTCTTAATTTGTTCAGAATTTATGTGAGAAGATAGGGATATCATTCATTAGCCTCCTCAAATCCTAATGACATCAGGATAGGACTTGGAGAGTATTGAATAAGGGCATACCCCCTAAAACCACCATTACCAAGGCTGAAAAAGCTAGGATCCCCAAACCTTATCAGTTTATACTTAACAAGCACCCATCAGGGCCCTATGCATATCTGTATAAGCTCAAGAGACTTGCGTGGATCCTGAAAGCCCTGAAAATTATTAACCCATTATCAACTCCCCTCTTCCCAGGCCCACCTGTATGTAGCCCTTACCTTCACAGACCCTGTTCCTCTCCTGCTCAGGGGCCCTGCAATGATGGCCTACAGGCCATAAACACAGGCTGTGTCTCTGCTCTGTGCTCAAGAATCTGAATTATAATAAAGGTGTTTCTCCTCCTTTCTCTGCCTCTCAGAACTGCCAGGGAAATTTTAAGTTCATGCTTTCTGCTCTCTGAGGACTTCTTAAATGAAAGAATAAGGAAGGAAAGAAGAGGGATAAAATTTGGAGGAAGTCAAGGTGAAGAAACGTGCCTTATATGTCTTGAATGTCACTCCCTATCTAGTGAAGTACTGGAAACTGAGTAGATAGTCTACGCACTTATTGGTTAATTCCGAGAATGGCTGAGACAAAGGTGAATCATAGACAGTTGTCTCAGGTGGCTATATTCCCCTGCCAGTTCTAGAATTCCACCATCTTAAAACTAATCCAAACTTCAGGATAACTATGGAGCAGAATCAGATTTACACAATCAGAAAATATATTACTTTCCCTCCAAGCAATTAGATTTGATTGGGGTAATTCTGTCTATTCCCACCTGGCCCTGTTGAATCCCGGGTATTTGAAAGTATTAAATGAGAAACTAAAGTTGAGTACACAAGAATAAACTCAAAATGGATAAAAGATTGAAATGTAAATTGTGACACCATAAAAGCCCTAGAGGCAAACATAGGAAGTAAAATTTCAGATATCCCACATAGCAATATTTTTGCTGATACATCTTCTAGATTAAAGTAAATAAAGGAAAAAAATAAACAAATGGGACTACGTCAAATTAAAAAGCTTCTGCATGGCTAAAGAAACAACCATCAAAAGAAAAAGGGAACTGACTGTATGGGTGAACATATTTTCCAATGACACATCAGATAGCGCTTGATCTCCAAAACATATAAAGAACTCATACAACTCAACACCAGGAAGACAAACAATCCAATTAAAAAATGGGCAAAGGACCTGAATAAACACTTCTCCATGGAGGACATACAGATGATTCATAGACATATGAAAAGATGTTCAATGTCACTAGTCATCAGAGGAATTCAAATTAAAACCTCAATGAGATATCACCTCATACCAATCAGAATGGCCATCATTAATAAATCAATAAGTGCTAGAAAGGATGTGGAGAAAAGGGAACCCTAGTGCAACTGTTGGTGGGAATGCAGACTGGTGCAGCTCCTATAGAAAACAGTATGGGATTTCCTCAAAAAACTAAAAATGGAACTGCCTTCCCCAGCAATTCCACTGCTGGACATATACTTTTAAGAATCCCAAAACACCAATTCAAAAGACCTTATGCACCCCTATGTTCATAATAGTTCATAGCACTATTTACAATAGCCAACTGCTGGAAATAGCTTACATGACCATCAGTAAATGAGTAGATAAAAAAACTATGGTACAGTTACACAATGGAATACTATGCAGCAAAAGAAAGAAGGAACTCCTACCCCTTTGCAACAGCATGGCTGGAACTGGAAAGCATTACGCTAAGTGAAATGAGCCAGGTGCTGAAAGACAAATACCATATGATCTCACCTATAAGAGGAACCTAATGAACAAAAATAAACTAACAAGCAAAACAGAACCAGAGGCATGGAAACATGGAACAGAGTGGCAGTGACCGGAGGGGAAGGGGGAGTATAGAGGGGGATAATGGTGGAAAGGAGGGGAAGGGACTAGTCGAAGAACACATCTGAATGACCCACGGACATGGACAACGGAGTGGGGATGGACTGTGGGAGTGGGGGTGGGCTGGGCAGAGGAGGGCAAAGGGGGAAGAAATGGGACAACTGTAATAGAATAACAATAAAAAATTAACAAAATAAATACAAATAAAGTTGTGAACACTCTGTAATGACATGGGCAAAGCACTTTTATCAACCTCAAGACAGGAGACTGCCAACACATAGATATTTCCTATCTATCTCAGTACGAGGGGTTAGATAGCATAATTCACTCGATGAAAAAGTACCATGTGTGAAATACAAAATTCAAGGTCAACTGTAATTAAAAACATTTTAAAAAAATTTAAAAAGCAAAGCATTCTCAGATAGGATGACACAGCACAACCAAACTATAAACAATGAATTAAAAGCAATACCAGTAACAGCAACAAAAAGCGTTGTTTGAACTCCTAGCATCTGTCGGTCTGGGAGGGCTAATCACCGTGGAACCAAGGGCGGACGACGGTATTAGGTGAGCAGAACTGCATCTGGGAGGTCTCAGGGACCGAGTTAAAGGGGACCCATCAGGGCAATGGTGGATTCCATCACTCCAGCCAGAGGTGCTCGGCAGCAGTAGTTTCAAGAGCTACCAGCAGGGGGCCTCAACTTTTCAAGAAAAGCAGGTTGCCCAGGGCCTCTCTGGCCTGCCACCTCCTCGGCGTTAAACAGCCTCTTGGTGGCCAAGGGCCTCCCAGGGAAGGTGTTCTAAAATAAAGGTACCCTTCCTGGAGGAAGGTGAGAACACAGGCATCCAAATGCCCCCGGGGCTCCGGGCCGGCCTCTGGACGTCCTCCCACTACTATGCCTGTAGAGCTGAGCGGGTGTTCCCCACAACACCTGACGGGGGGCGGGGGGGGCTGAGAGAAGAGCAACATCTGTGGCCCTCTGTCTGCGCAGATAATGGCGAACTGTGGGCAGATGGCGCCCCCAAATGGAAAAAGCGCCCCCCTCTACACAAACGCAGAGGAAAGAGCGCCTACAGCCCCCCTGCACCGCCCACCCCACCATTAGAGACCGCACAGCGCCTTTGCAACGCCTCCTCTTCTCTCACGCCCACCTCGCACCACAGTTACCTGCTCCTTTGGGGTGGAGAAGCTCCGAACTGGAGCCAGAGTGGCTCCGCTCCTGTAGCCTGTAGCCATGCCTCCGGGCTCTGCACAGGTCTCAGGATCTGGGCGTCTCCCACAATGCACCTCCGGGCTGCCGGTTCCAGCTGTTTGCGGGGTCTGGCCTAGCCCTGCCTTCCCCTGACTCCCGGGCGGCAGCAGAGCCGGCCCTGAGCAGTGGCCTTTTGAAAGGTGCTGGCCAAGCCCTGCACTGTGGATTCCGGATCCTGGGCCTTTCCAAGTCGGACCCTCTCGGAGGATCTTACTTGTAAGTACTGATCAGTCTGAGACAGGGGTGTGAGAAGCTGAGGTAGTGGTGAGCACGGGGAACGGGGATGTAATGGGAAAAGCGGGTGTTTATTCCAGGGGTGTGAGTGGGGACCATAGGCCGAGACATCCATTCTCCCCCTTTCTGAGCTCCCAGAATTCCTCCAGGTTTCTTTCCAGTGCCCTCTGGACATTGAGATTGGTATGAAAATACAATATGCTTGTTTCTTGTGTGCAGACTATCTGGACAAGAGCTAATGCTCCTTAAGTGCTTCCCGTGTATCTGTGTCTTATTCTAAAGGCTTTACTTGAACTGGGGTGTTTAATCCTCACAGGGCCCTCTGCGCTGGGTAGAGTTACTGTCTGTACAGACTCAGAAACTAAGTTTCAGAGAGAGGACATCGTCCCCACAGCTCACAGATGGCAGAGCCAAGGTCTGCAGGTGAGTCCTCCAGAGCCTGTGGGCCACCCCTGTGCCGCGCAGGCCGAGTCCATGTGCAGTCAAGAGGCCAGAAGGGAGGACCTGGGGTGGGGACAAGCAGGCTCCGGTGCTGTAGGGGCAGGCAGAGGAGGAGGAGCTTAGGCTCAGGGGTGGGAACCCGGGGAGGTTTTTATTCATTTGTCTAAGGAGAGTTTCTCACTGTGTCTTTGCTGCAGCTGCAGTACAGGGTTCTGCCCTGTGTCACGTTGGCCACGTGCAGCCTCAGCTCCTTGTCATCCACGCGCATGACCCGGTAATCTGCTCCAGGAAGGGATATGACCTCCTTGTCCCCAGAATACCGCAGACTGGCCAGCACCTGGAGTTGCCCCTGGAGATCCTGTTGGTACCAGCTCATCCAGGGGTACTGGGTATCCTTTAGGAAGCATTGCAGCGTTTCAGCCGCTCCGCGGCGCACCAGGGCCCACTCGGGCCTTTGCTCCACAAAACTTGAAGTGGCACCTGAAATACACAGGCAGGTCAGGCTGGAGGGACTGGGGGTGGAGGTCACCCCCAGAAATAACTAGGGCAGCCAAATCGTGAAGATGGGATTTGCCGATAGGAGGTATCTGGGAGCAGACAGGATACTTTCTCAGGACAAGAGGCTGTGTCTAGGAGGACCCCGGGCCAGGCTTGGCCCAGGAAGCAAAACCTTCTGTGCCTCCTGGTGCCCCAGGGACCCTGTCCCGCCTTCCTTCTGTCCACCCACTGAGTGGCTTTCTCTGCCCTGCTCTGACCTGTCCTCACGGCAGCCACAAGCACCCAGCCCCACAGAATGGGAAGTGCTGCCATTCCCTGGCCCCACAGGTCCGCTCCCACAGGGCCGTGGGACAGGGCCAGCCAGCCAGGCAGGAGAGCAGGCCCCAGACCTGTGAGGCGGCAGTTTGTGGCTGATACTCCCTGGGCTTGACTCTCAAAAGGGAGTGGCTTTTCCAGGAAATGCAAGGTCTCCTCTCATCTTCTCACTGAGACTCAAACCTCAAACTAGAGAGCATTTCTTAGTTCCTGGCCCAGCTCCCCCCCCCCCCCCAACACACACAGGCAAACTCCTCAAGGTCACTGAGTGCCTTCATGGACGGGCCCCACACCCTCCCAGCTGTGTCCCAGAGGTTCCTGGAAAGGGATTAAAACATCTCAATGCAACTAAAGGACCCTTGCAGATTACACAAAGACCTCCCCCACCCCCAGTGTGTCACCTATGGGCAGAGGCTGCTGCCAGGCCACACTGGGCCGTGGGCAATGGACGCTCATCTCCAATTTCCCACGTTCCACTCTGAAAGGACAAGCACAAATTCAACATCAGACATTTAATTCTCCTGGTTAAAAATAAGGGAAGGGTCTTCCCTCCCCTCCATTTTCTTAGCGTGTTTACTTTAGAAAACTTGTAAGTTCTTTCTCTATCTCTGAAATGTATGTAAATCTTTTTTTTGTAAAGATTTTTTATTTACTTATTTTTACAGGGGGGAAGGAAGGGAGAAAGAGAAAAAGAGAAACATCAATGTGGTTGCCTCTCTCACGCCCCCTAGTGGGGACTTGGACTGCAACCCAAGCATGCGCCCTGACTAGAAACTGAACCAGTGACCCTTTGGTTCCCAGGTCACGCTCAATCCACTGAGCCACACCAGCCAGGGCTGTATGTACATCTTTTAAAAAGCCAAACAGCTCTCCCTGTCCTGGTGGCTCAGTTGGAGCATTGTCCCATACACCAAAAGGTTTCAGGTTTGATTCTCAGTCAGGGCACATAACTCTGTCGCAGGTTCAATCCCCAGTCAGGAGATGTACAGGAGGCAACTGATCGATGTTCCTCTCTTTCTTTCCCCTACCTCCTTTCTTTCTAAAAACAATGAAAAAAACAAACAAACATATCCTTGGGTGAGGACTTAAAAAGTTTTTTTAAAGACAAAAAACTGTTGCCAGGGTTAAGACCCAGGAATACCATTCTCAAAAACCCACAGCCATCCCTTTGAAATATAAACATCTAGGAAAATGAGCCTAACTTAATTTAGAGCAGACCGCTCACACCAGGTCACAAATGACCCCGACATAAAGACATGCCAAGTTTCTTTTCCCTTCAGATAAAGCCAACTAGCAAACACAGAGGGACACCCCAGTTGCCCACTGACCCTGGGATGAGCTATGGGTTAACAGAGGGTCCTGTCAGGCCCTCTCGTTGGAAGACTAGACCTTGCTTATCCCGAAAACATGCCTGTAATGGGCTGGGTCTCCAGGCCTGTGTGAAAGGCTGAGGTTTCTGTGTCTTGGCAATCTCTTAAAGAAATGCCAGGGGCATGTGTCACCTTCTGGCTTCACACTGATTTAATAATGGAAGGATTTTCTTTTCTGCCTTTGGGACAAGATCTTCTGAGTTAGGAGATTTTGTTTTCCATTGTATTTTCCCAGTGACTCATTGTGCTGTGTGACCTTGGGCCTCAGCGTCTCCATTCGTGAACTGCAGATAATAATGAAAGCAACTTCATACCTGGCTGGTGTGGCTCAGTGGATTGAGCTCGGGCTGTGAACCAAAGGGTCGCCAGTTTAATTCCCAGTCAGGGCACATGCCTGAATTGCAGGTCAGGTCCCCAGTGGGGCCACATGAGAAGCAACCGCACATTGATGTTTCTTTCCCTCTCTTTCTCCCTCCCTTCCCCTGTCTCTAAAAATAAATAAAATATTTCAAAGAATAGGCAAAAGGCTTCTTTAAAAAAAAAAGAAAGTGATCTCATAGGAATAAATTAAAAACACATGAAAAATTCTTACAGTAACGCTCAACACAGAGTAAGCACTTTGTAAACTGGACTTCGATTATTCAATGGCAAGTTTCAAATTCCACTAAAATATGATCGAATTAATAGTAGCATTTATCTCTCTCTAATTGTCTATCACTTAGTAATCAACAGAGATTAGAATCACAAGTGCCTCTAACTTTTTTTAACGTTAAAAGGCCTCGTTTGTCAGAAGGTTCGGAAACCAGTGATCTCCCTCCTCTCCAACCTCCACATTTTACAGGTAACAGTACAGAGATGCGCAGGGGTCAGCAACGGAACTTCACTGTTTCAGGATGTTCAAGTCAGTGTTGCAAGTGGGCGTCTGTCTATTCACCGCAGATAATAAATGAAGACGGGAATTGGAACCAGGCAAGACCGCAGGGCCACGTCCCTGGAGAGTCCCCACGTCGGGGCCCAGCAGTGGCCTGGCGTCCTGAGGGTTTCCACCTCACAGAGTCACTGTTTATTTTATTCTTCTGAAATTTTAATACACACAGCAATAGGGTTCCCATGATTTTCTCAAAGGATCCACTGGGTGGCAACGTAATACAGTTTATAAATTCGTTTGGCTTGCTGACGTTGGAATTGTGTGCTTCTCGAATTAAACCAAAGACAGATTTTTCATTCTGTACAACTTTGTGTACGAAGTGACTTCACTGATATTTTTTGTGTCACCCTACTTCAAAATTGCACGATCATCTACTTGTGCACAGAAGGTCCACTGTGCCACCTTCTGAGTAACGTGCTGATTCACTTTATCGCATTTTGTCCCCTGACCTGTTCCCAACCTCATCACCCGGAGAGGGAGAGGGAGAGGGCTGTAGCTCCAGGTGGCATCGCCCAAATCACGCGTCCTGAATACCAGAAAAATGCATTTCATCCTGCGTTAGGCTGCGGGGAGAGTCACTCTGGGGATCAGACAGTGAAAGGAAAGGGGGCTGGGGAACACAGGACAGGGAGAGCGAGGTGGTGGGCAGCAGCCTGCCAGGGCCTGGAGCAAAGCCCCTGAGTTTCAGTGGCTGTGACTCCAGCTCCTTCCCATGACTCCGCCTCCTCCTGAGGCCAGTGCTGAGGCCCGCAGACAGACTGCAGCCCAAGGAATCCTGAGCACGTCTCAGTGTCTCAGTTTACAGAGCTGGCGGTCCTGTCTCCCTGCCACCCCTCCCTTTGCCTTAATCCCCAAATGTGATTGGGATCAGAGTGTCTCTGATACTCCTGTTATCTCCTCCCTGAATCCCTGCTCCTCAAGGTCACTGCCTCCCCAGACTCTGTGTCTGGTCTTGGCCTGGCTCCCATCCTGGGCCAAAGTAAGCCTCTTTCTTCCAGGTGGCTGCCTAGCTCCCTACCTCCTCCCATGCCCCGAGCTGGGCATTATGGCTGTCCCCCTAGGAAATGTGTTTTCTCCCCCACCACAGCCCAGCTACTACTCAGGGGCTCAGCCGCTGCAAACCACCTCACCTGGGTCCTTAGCGGCTTTGAAGGACTCATGCAGTAGGCGATAAGAGGAACACACAGGTGCTGAATGGAGGCACGGGCAGGTGCTCCAGGTCCTGTCCACCCCCGTTGAGCTGAATTCCCGTGGGGGGTGGGGGGTGGTCCAGTGTCTGTGCGGGGAGAGGCTCTCCGGACACGTGTCCTTGTTAACTTTTCTGAGCCGCTCCGCTGGCCCCTGGAGGATGGACCCCAGGGGTCAGTGAGGCGACTTCCTGCTGCAGAAGAGCTGTGTCCGACCCAGGCAGGAAAGAGCTTTGGGGTCAGGGTGAGACTTTGGTGCCCTTGCTAAGAAGCAGTCAGCGATGACACCAGATGACACCAGTACCCTCCAGGACAAGCCCTGGTGGGAAGGCCCGGCAGGGGCTGGGGCCTGGGGGAAGGGGCGTCCTAAGGGGCGGGTGGAGAGAGCACTGGCCTGGGGGCAGGGTCCTGGGTCCTATGTGAGCTCTGCCTGCACGCAGACACCCCCTCACGTTACCCTTGGCGCTTCTGCTTCCTCATCTGAAAATTAGGTGGATTGGAATGTTTCTAAAATCAAGTGGATCTAATACTCCTTTTTACTCGTGTGTTCTCATATTCTGACATTCCTTCTGCGCTTCTATTATCTGCCGGACACCAAAGTGCTAGCCCATGGGGACACCGGGCCAAGCCTCCAGCGGGAGGCCCTGAAGGTGACTCCTCTGAAGGGCAGTTCGTGGGGGGAAGGATAAAGCACAAAGCCTCTCAAATGCAAGTTCAGGTTTATCCCCATCTCGCCCTCGTCTTCCCCTCATGGCCCCCTCCCCCTTGCTCCTCCCAAGAATGTGCAGAAACGCAAAGCTACCCCAGCTCGCCCACCTGAAAGCTGATTAGGGCTCCTTCAGCTCTGTGTGTCCTTTCCGGGATTAGCAGCAAAGACTCCTCAGGGAGATGGAAATCGCAACCTTCCCTTGACCCCTCCCAGCATTGTCTGTCCTTCCTGCTGGGCTGGGAGGCGGAAAGGCAGGCTCCCACGCCCCCCTCTGGCACCCCTATGCTGCCCCAGTTCTGTATAGAGACAAAACAGAAACTGCCCATAAAAACTGGGGTGGGGGTCACGTGCCAGAGGCCAGAGGGCTCAGTAAGGACATCCAAGGATCCAGGGGAGGGGGGAAGGAAGGGAGGGGAGGGGGAGAAAGTAGGAGGGGGAGGAGAAGAGAAGAGAGGAGAAGAGAGGCCTCCTTGATTCTGTGAGGTCCCTGTTGGCTGGACACCAGCATGAGGTTGGGGTAGACGAGTTTAAAAGATTCACTCCTGAGAATTTGATGCCAGGTCCCCAGTCCAGGGCAATAGCAAGCTGCCCCACATGCTCTCTGGACACCTCACACCTCCAGGGTTATGTAAGTGGCACCACTCTGAACCCAGGGGATGACGATCAGATCAGAAGAGCCCCAGTCTGTCCCTCCCCGATGGCTCGGTGCCCAGCACAGGGAGAAGCACATATAAGTCCACACCTCTTGAGCATCCACCACAGGAGAGATGCCCCCGACCCCAGGAGCCATGGCCCGCACCCTCCCCTTCGGGCTCCTCCTGCTTACGGTCCTCGCAGCCCCCTCCCAGGGCAGCCGTCAGGGCCCAGCCTCTCGCTTGCGTTACTCCAGGTTCCTAGATCCTTCCAATGCCGTTTTCCTGCGCTGGGACTTTGACCTTGAGGCTGAGATAATCACCTTTGAGCTCCAGGTCCGGACAGCTGGCTGGGTGGGCTTGGGCATCACGAATCGCTACACTATGGTGGGCAGCGATCTGGTTGTCGGAGGCGTCTTGCCGGAGGGCAATGTCTATTTCTCGGTAAGTCCCAGGGCGACTTTCTCCCGAGGGTGAGAGTCCCTTGCTGGGTTCAGGATGGCTCCAAGGCCAGGAAGGAGCCACATGTTCCAAACACAGGCAGGCACATGCCCAGAACACCAGCTGGCGGCTGCCTCTCCCAGCAGAAGGGGTCCACTGGAGGGATTCAGTCTACACCTTCCAGACTGCGTATCCCTCGGTGCTCAGGAACAGACCCACTGGACAGAGAGAGCCTTGACCCACATGCCTGCTAGTAGCCCCTAAATGCGGGTCACTGGGGGGAGAGGCGCAGCTGCTGAGATACAGTCTTCACCCTCAGTTTCCTATAAGCTCTGTCAGGTAGCCCACAGCGTGAAATAGTCTAATAACCACAGCCCCCGAGGCCGTAACAGCTTAACATCGTTGTGCACTTTTGATTAACCAGCCATTGCTCCAAATCCTCTGCACGTTAGACCTCACAGCATCAGCTATGAGGTGGGTGAATGTTACTCCATTTTTCAGATGAGGAAGCTCACCCGTCTCCCAACCTCCTCCCTCTCAACTGCGTTTATAAGGAAGCGCCAACATTAGGAGCCATGGGACAGGATGAATAGCACAGAGAGTTCAGAGACTCAGTGAGCTTTCCAGGGTTAGGGACACGGGAATATTAGGACTGACAGGGGATGGGATTTGGAACAGAAGTCAAGCAAGGTCAGGTGGCGAAACTCCCGCCAGATGCTGTCCATTCCTCTACCCAAAGGCTCCGCCCTGGACACCGTGGACTGTCCCAGGAGCAGACTCCCTGATAAGGGAGCCCTGGGTTCTGTTAAGCCGGTACCTTGGGGGAGCTAAGGGCACACGGGCTGCTCCCAAGCCCTAGGCACTTGGGGCTCCTGGTGCTTACTCCTTGACCTCCCCTGGACCCCAGGATGAGCACCTGGTGGATGAACACACTCTGGAGAAGGATGGCAGCCAGGACGCCGAGCTGCTGGGGCTCACAGAAGATGCCGTCTACACCACCATGCGCTTCTCCAGGCCCTTCCGCTCCTGCGACCCTCACGACCAAGACATCACGGTACACTTGGGAGAGAGGAAAACACTGGCTCACGAGCAGCATACTCTTCAGGGCCGGGGGGGGGGGGTGGGGCGTGGTCACCCCCACGCTGGAGTGCCCATGCATCCCAGGTGGCCAGTCACAGTCCCCAGGACTTCTGTCCCTGCCGCCCCAGTCGTCCCCTCTTAGAGTCCACAAGCTCTTGGCAGGGTGGCTTCCCACGAACTCAGCGGCCACCCCACCCACCCCAGCCTTCCCCTCCTGAAGAACCCTGCCGGCCTCACTGAACTTTGGGGTGTCACTTCCCAGATGTGGACACAGGCCTAGAGAGGGAATGAGAGACTTGCTCAATGTTCTGGGCAAGTTGGCTCCGGAGGCAGAAATGGGCCTTGACTGGTTCTGCCCCCCCATGGAAGCCCTTGCCACCCCACTGTGTACACGTGAGCAGGTGGCTCGTGTCAGCCCCTGGGTGTGGGTGGGTGCCGAGTGTGGCTCGTGGGCGCAGCACCTCCATGCCCGTGACCCCCCCAGAGTGACACCATGAGGGTGCTGGCCGCCTACGGCCTGGACGACACGCTGCAGCTGGATCGGGAGCGCATGTTCGTCAAGTCCATCTTCCTGCTACAAATATTTCACCCAGACGACCTGGACGTTCCTGAGAACACCATCATCCACGACTTGGAGATCACCGATGTGAGACCCCGCCCCCACCCCACCCAGCCCGCTCCAGCCCCCTTCCTGGCATCCGGCTCTGGCCAGACCCTGCCCTTATCCCCAGGACTCAGCGCGTTCCTAGAACTGTGGTTCCTCTGACTTCCCTCAGTCCCCGGAGGACAGCCAAATGGGCCTCGAAGGGAGCACCCCTCCCTGGCCTGGCCCTTTCCTTGCTTCTCCGGGGGTGCCCCCTGACCCCCGCCCAGCCCAGCCCAGCCCAGCCTCTGCGTGTCTCTCTCCAGTTCCTCATCCCCGAGGACGACACCACCTACGCCTGCACCTTCCTGCCTCTCCCCATCGTCAGCGAGAAACACCACATCTACAGGGTACCGGCGAGACTGGCAGGGACCCGGTCAAGGCAGCTCAGTGGGCACAGCGGGCGCAGAGGGGATGGTGTCGGTCGGCGGACCGCTGGGAGGAAGCAGGGGGCCCAACCAGGGGCCAGCCAGGTGGGGGGGCCTGGGCGTGTCTGCAGTTCCTGAGCCCGGAGCTTCAGCTCCCGGCACTGTTTCATTCGAGCCCCACGCTGCAGCCAGAGCTGTTGATGAAGGTCGTGAGTTCATTAGGAGTTAGTTTTTGCAAACAACCCAGTGCAAGCCCCACCCTGGCCCCAGAATCAGGCAGTCGTCAGCCCAGGAGGAGGTGTTGGCTGGGGGGGTGGCCAAGGGACGCCTGGCCCGAGGGAACGCAAACTTGGGCACCTAAAGTCACCTTTGGGTGATTCCAATTTTGATCGTTTAAGTAAAAATGGGATCTTGGAATACGTGGCATACGTGCGGGAGCCATATTTTCTCTAGAGAGCGAGTCCAACAAGGCACGCTTGCGCGCCCAGACAGCACGGACCCGCGGAGGGGTTATTCGGGGAAAGGCTGGCGTCCCGGGATTTAGCCTGCCGTGCCCTCAGGGACGGCTGCTGAGAGAGGCGTCAGACAGGGGGACCACGGAGTGTGGGGCTCAGGCCGTGTAGACCTGAGCTTCCCCACTTGGGAAGAAAAAGAGGAGAAATGGAGGGGAAGGAGAAACAGAGACGCAGGGGACAGGTGTAGTTTTATTTGGGGAGCGGGAAGGGGGGGACTAGGACGAGGCACGGAGGATCTTCACTGTGCTCCGCCCTCCTCCGCCCACCCAGTTCGAGCCCCTGCTGGTGGACCACAACGAGACCTTGGTGCACCACATCCTCTTGTACGCCTGCGGCAACGCCAGCATTCTGCCCACGGGCATCAGCGACTGCTACGGGGCTGACCCCGCCTTCTCCCTCTGCTCCCAGGTCATCGTGGGCTGGGCTGTCGGGGGCACAGTGAGTCCTGGCTTGAGGAGCGAGACAGCTAAGCGGCGTGTGCCGTGGGAGCTGGGGTGGCCGGGCTGGTGGAAGGCCGGGAGGCAAGGGAGGTCTGGGAGGGGTCCCTGCGCCAGCTCCCAGCCCTTCTCGCTGCCCCTCTCCCTCCACGCAACAGAGTTACCAGTTTCCGGATGACGTGGGCATCTCCATCGGGATGCCCTCAGACCCCCAGTGGGTCCGCCTGGAGATTCATTACAGCAATTTTCACAACCTTCCTGGTGAGCATCTAGAGCGTTGATGGAGAAGAGCTATGGAGGCCTGACACCTTTGGGAGCTGGGAAGGGGTTGTGGGAGGCAAGCGGACTCCTGTCACTCACATCGTGCCCCAGCTTTTTTGCCCCTGCCCCCGCCCCCCCCCACGTTGGGACCCCCTCTCCTGCCTCCTGTGATCGTGCCTTTGTGCATCAGGTTTGTACGATACCTCGGGCATTCGGATGTACTACTCGGCACAGCTGCGCAAATACGACATGGGCGTCCTGCAGCTGGGCTTCCTCACGTTCCCCATCCACTTCATCCCCCCGGGCGCCGAGTCCTTCCGATCCTACGGGCTGTGTAAGACGGAGAAGTTCGAAGAGGTGAGGCTGGGAGGTGCTCGGGCCCTGAGGGTTCTGGTTCCCCACCACAGATCCAGCCTGATCCACAGCCTACCGGCCTGAGCCCCACCCTCCGACAATGACCACAGCCCGGAGCTCAGGAACATCACTCGCCTGGATCATGCACAGGATGCATGAGTCAGTTCATCCTGTGGGGACAGGGGGGCAGGAACTGCGGCCAGGAGGGCCTGGTTAAAACTGAAGGGGTTCATGTCAGTCCTGAGAGGAAGGTGTCAGATACTAAGGGCGGAAAATCAAGGGGCAGGGCAAGATGAGAATTCTTACCAAACCAGATGCCCCTCCTCCCTGTCACAGATAAACAGGGCCCCGGTGCCTGACTTACAGGTGTTCGGCTACCTGCTCCACACCCACCTGGCTGGGCGGGCTCTGCAGGCCGTGCAGTACAGGTAAGGGAAGGAGACACGTATCTGAAGGTTTCCCTTGTGCACGTGGGAAATAGAGCTTAGCAACAGTTATTTACTCTGCAGCAGAAGGCTGGGAGTAAGGAGGAGCCAGAACCGTCCACAGAGCAGAGACGCCTGGAGGAAGACGGTGGGAGGACGAGCCGTGGTGCTTTAGGGACAATCTGTACCCACAGGGTGACCCCACACAAGGCTTCTTCGTTGATACACACCCTCCCACCTCACCCTCCTCTTCTTATTCCTGTCCCCTCCCTTTCTCTCCTTCTAGAAATGGAGCACAACTCCAAACAATCTGTAAAGACGATTCCTACGACTTCAGCCTGCAGGAGACTCGAGATTTGCCTCATCGGGTGGAGCTCAAGCCGGTGGGCGCCCTGGGGAGGCACAGTGGAGTTGGAGGGGCAGGCAGTCTCGGGGCTCATTGCTGTCAGCCAGGAGAGCTCTAAGACTGCACCAGACCCCCCGGCCTTGCCTGCAGCCTTTGTGTTTCACTCTCGACAGGGAGACGAATTGCTGGTGGAGTGTCAGTACGAGACGCTGGACCGAGACTCCCCGACTTTTGTAAGTAGCTCCCTGCCCGCCACAGTCACCATGACGACAGCTTCAGAACGCAGCCCCATCCCTGACCTTGGCTATCAAGCAACTGATTGTTCCAGCTGAATCCCCCTCCCTTCTCTAGTGGTGTCGCCCATTCCCAGGGGGGGTTTCAGGTTCTCACACCCCAGTTGGTTGCAAGATGGGTGCAAGGATTCCCGGAAAGACAGCACGTTATCACAACTCAATGCGTGGACTCGGGGCCTTGGGGCCTGGGTCTGAATGCCAACACTGGCATGAGTAGCTCTCTTGTAACCGGAAAAGACACCGGCATTCGGCTGCCTGTCACTACCAAATCCAATGAGCAATGACAGCGATTGAATCTTTTATAGGCGCTTTATTCAGATGGCCAGCGATCTGAGAGGATGGCGGGCTCATACCCTAACAAACCATCTTCCCCTTTCTTTCCTGCCCAGATCTTTTATAAGGGGGTGGCAGGAGGACAAACAGGGTGGCGAAAGCCTTGAAACTCCAAGGGGGGGGTAGTCGCCTGGTAAGGATGTCTCCATGCGGCCTCTCCAGCCAGCACCCCAGAAGGTCAGCCGTTTTTTTTTCCTCAGGCGCCAGGTGGGCCTTATCTGTAGTTTATGAAACAAAAAGCTTAACATACACATTACTTGCTAGATGTATGGCTATTTACCTTAAGCTAAAATTTTCCAAGTCTTGAGTCCCCTATCACTCTGATCTTAGACAAGTTACTCAGCCTCTTCGAGTCTCAGGCTCCTAGTTCATAAAAGAATCCGCAATACTGTCTACCGCGGAGGAGTGTTGTGAGAACTGACTGATGCAGGTAAAACATCTAGGCCACTGTCTGGCTTGCAGAGACGCTCAGCTAGAGTTAGCAATTGTGCGTCAGGGATGGTGCCAGGCTTGTGGGAGACAAAAGGCATTGCTTGTCATTGTCATCAAAGAAGAAAAGACAGCCCCCGTTCAGAGGGCATGAATACAAGGTCAGCAGTGAGGATGTATTGGAGGAAGCTGGAGAGAGTGCCCTAGGGGAATTCACGGGGGACAATCGTAAGGTCCTACTGCAGTGATAAGAACCTGTGACACTGTGGGGTGGGTCCCACCTTAGCTGTGCACCGATGCGGCATTCTGGAGGAGTTCCCGAGGGAGTGGCTTTTTTTCAAAAAATTCAATATTGTATCTTATCCTCCCAAACCAAGACAGGGGCAGTGGAAAAACAGAGGGTGGAGGCAGAGGTATGTGGGATTGTTTTTGGAAATAATATGCATCGCTGTCCACCGGCCGGAAATAGAGGAGGAGGAAGGAGGAGGTGTGGTGAGCAGGGGTAGGTAAGAATCAGTGAGCTGGCTGCAGGTCAAGGGGAAAGGACAGCACCGTCATTGGTGGGTGGCCCCTCCCCCGCCCCCCCCCACTCTCCCGTCCTGTTCCCCCTGCAGGCACTTGTATCTCTGTCTCTCCATCTGCCCCCTCTTCTCCTCCAGGGCGGCCCCAGCACCATCAACGAGATGTGTCTCATCTTCCTCTTCTACTACCCCCGGAACAACATCTCCAGCTGCCAGGGTTACCCTGACATCATCTCTGTGGCCCACGAGCTGGGGGAGGAGGTGTCAGAGTGAGTGCCCCTGGATGACGAGCCCCCTCGAGCGTGACCTCTCAAAGTGAGATACCTTGTGGACAGATTCTCTGCCCACCTTTTTCGCGCACAGGACCTGACTCAGTCAGACTGTGTTGACCTTCTGGTGGTGACTCTATTATTCAGGGAGCAAGGGTCCTCCCTGAGGCGCCACAGGAGCTCTGAAACACCTTTGCCAGAAAGAGGCACGTCTGTGCATCTGCGCCCCGTTTCACCTACGACCTGCGGGCATTTACAGGTTCCCTGAAGTCTCCCCACCAACCTCCCTGAACTTCAGGGCCCACAGATGAGAAGCCACTTCTTTAAATCATCAGAAGTGTGTCCCTTCCTCCCTCGTAAAAGTTCTCAGCTCTGAGTTCCCACGATACGTCTCCTTCACCAAACTCCTGACGGTCTCACGCAGTCGTAAGGCCTTCCTTCGCGTGTACGCAGACAGGAAACTGACGCTGACGAACAGGGAGGGATTTCACACACATGTTGTCGAAGCTCCGAGTCTTAAGCCACTGTTCTCCCCCCCCCGGCCCTGCCCCCACCCACACAGTTCCATGGAGGGCGCGATGGCCATGAACAACGTGGAGTGGAGCCCGGAGAACATCCGGGCGGCTGAGAAAGCCTGCAAGGAGGTGCCGCAGACGGTGATAATAAAGACCATTGACGTGAGTGTCCCCAGGAGACCCCGCCACCTCGGGTCAGGGAGGCAGGGGTCCGGGATGGCGTTGGGAGAAGCCAGGAATGGAGAAAGGTGAGGGAGGTGCAGGCTGGTTAGGAACACGGGGCTGGGGTGGCGCGGCTTGGGGAGCAGGCAGTTGGGCTGATGCAGCTCCAGGTTGGGGGTGGGACCGGAGTCTCCCGGTTAGCCTGGGAGGCTGTGCGGATGGAGGGTGACCAAGTGAGGTCTGAGGAAAGGAAACGAGGTTGGGGTCTTCTACCTCAACCTGCTTTTTCCCTTCTCCTGCAGGAGATAGTGGAAAACACGACAGGCTGGATTCCGGAGATCATCCCCACCCCTCGGGGGCCCTGCTTGGAGTCATGGGGGGGCAAAGTGGAGCCCCAGGACGAGACCCCTGCGGGCTTCAGGGCTGCTGCCCCCATGCCCCTCTCAGCCTCGGGCACGGCCACCCTGAGCCACATCCCCCTGGCTGCCCTCTTGTTTGGGCAGGGGGCCTTCTCTTGGCTTCTCGCCACCCTGCAGGCTGCAGTCTGACAGTGTCTCCCCCGTCCAGCCCTGAAGCCTGCTCAGCCCTCTGTCCGCTCAGCCCTCCCCTGGCCATCAAACACAGAAACTCCCCTCTGCTTTGCTTCCCCAAAGCCCCCATCTGTGTCCTTTCCCGTGGCCCAGGGCGCATCGCTGCAGGCCCAGGCACTGTGGTACTCTGTAAAGCGATGCAATTCATCCTTGAAAGCTTCACAAACCCTGGTGGGGCCACAGATGTTCTGACAAAATCGGGATCCAGGGGTAGGTGTGAGGCGGTGGGACACTCCTGGGAAGTCTCCTGCTCTGGCTCACTCAGCAGGAGGCCACGTGGGGAGGAGGGGGCTCAAATGCAGATGGAGAGCACTGGGACCCCTCCTTCTCCCGTGCTGGCTGGCCCCCGAGGGGGCCCCTGCTTCTGCCTTCTTCTGACATTCTGTCCGCCCCTCCCCATGAGGCAGAGACGGCAAGCCACATGGGTGACATGTGGTCGAGAGACAGGCTGTGTTTATAAGGGACAAAGCTTCAGGCATCGCATTAAATAGGACTAAACTTGCTTCCTGGCGCTTTCTCTTTCCTTTAAGGCTTTGGTCCGGGACAAGCAGCTGGGAAGTCTCTTGAATGGCTTGGTAAAAGGCACCCTCAAATGCCACATACAGTGCGGTCCTTGCTGTCCTCCCCATGCCTCTACCACTGGATGATCTTTATTTATCCCGTCAAATGTCACATTCTCAACACTCAAGTCAGCGGGTGTGGAGAGCCTCCTGGGGCCAGGCCAGCAGAACTGGGCTCTGAGAACAGGTCAAGGGCAAGGTGGAGGGGAAGTCCTTAGCTCTGGGGTGCTGGCCATGTCAAGGGGGTCCACACAGACAAAGCCGGCAGGTTGCAACCACCGTTGACAGGCTGGTGGTGGGGTTGGCTGCTCTGAGAGCATCTGGGGGCATTCTGTCTTCTAAGCTTGAGAAGCTCTGTGCCACCCTGTCCTTCGGAGTTTAATGTCACTGCGCCACTCTATGAATTGCCTGGCTCATTGTTCATGTCCGAGGAAGGGGATCACTACTCTGGCTATGCCCAGGTGCTGAGATGGATCTTGACTCCTGGCAGAGCAACACCCATCCTCTGGGAATGGTGAGGCGCATGGGAGGCAGCCAGCCCTTTACCTTCCCTGTCATTCCTTCTGGAGGATTCTGGGGGCTCCCTTCCGCGATCCCACAGCCTTCCGGTGTTCACATTTAGCTCCTCCTCTCTCCGCTGGGCACTCGCAGCGCCTGGGGCCACTCAGCAGAGGGGCTTGCTGTCTTCACATCAAGGCTTCTCAAAGTTCACGGTTATGGGGAAAACTAAGCTCCCCTGAAACCAGAGGGTCTGTGCCCCCTTTTGGGCATCTCTGTGGTCATCATGCAAGGAAAATGGAGGCTTTCCTTTCAGAAAAGTGACTGTTTTTCCCAAGCAAGAGTTTTTGGCCCCTCTGAGCAGAGAACCCCAGTCTGCATGCTGTAGGATTCACTTCAGCTGTCGGGCACCGCAAGTGAGCGACATAATGCATTTCTCAGAGCTGCAAATCCCTGGATTTTGTAGACAATTATTTAAATGGCTATGTTAGTGAAATGGCTACATTTGATAGAAGTCAACAGGCCAGTTTTTTTGAACCAGAGGTCATGAGAGGGGTGTTTGAGAAAGAGGGAGCGTTGATCTGAATGATTCGTAGGAAAGCAGCAGCCACATTGAAAAGATGAAAGGCTAGCAGAGAGATGGCTTAAGATGAAAAAAAAAATCAACTTTTGAACGGACTTCCGAGAAGCCAAACGTTCTCTCCGTATCAGAAACATTAACGCTGCCCAGCCATCTGACGGGCAGACTTCTGAGGCAGTGGGGGGCGTTGCCCAGGGTTAGAACGATCGGGTGGAGAGGAAGCCTTTCAGGCGTCGGAGGTGTCTGGCCGCGTGGGCGCTAACGTCTGTCCCACGAGCGGTGTGCTCTCGTGAGGGCGAGCGCCGGGGGATCCACTTATGCCGCATCCACAACACAGTCTGTCATCCACGTGAGCAATGCTCTAATTAATCATCTTTCTAAATAACTAAATAAAAGGCTCATTTTTTTCTCCAGCTGGAATTAGAAACAGACATATTTATGAAGGTCATGGGGATTGTTGGGATGACACATGATAGCTTGCCAGGGAGAAAAATAGAACCTCCATCCTACTTTGAAATTAGTAGACCTCGTATTATTACTCTTGTCATTATCCTATGATGAAACTTCTAGCCGTGGGCGGTTTCCCAAAGATCTTTAGGCACCTTGTGCTGAAACGAGCCGTTCTGCCTGAGTTGAGGTCAACGTCTCTGAGGTTTCTTCATCACTGAGTGTCACTGAAACACCTGCTGCTCCTGCTCCCGGTACAGAACCAGCCCCATCTCGCCTCAGACCCCTTCGCCATGGGCAGGTGGGCTGAGGAAGAGCTATCACCCTGTCCACACCTAGAGCAGAGGCTGGGCACGTACCGTGAAGCTCAACGTCTCACTCTAGGGCAGGACTAAGCCAAGCCCCCACGAAGCAGTAACACTCACGTTTATTCAGTGACTCACCATCAGATAACAGTGCTCTTGGAAAAACCGATGAAACACAGATAAGTGGAATTGCATCACACAAACCAAAGACAACTGTACCGCCAGGAAATATGTTTGCCCTATAAAACTATGCACACAAACACACGCGCACGCTGCCCATGTGAACGTGATTGGCTATTTCAAACTTTTTCTTCTCTGTTATTTGTTGGTACATTGTGTCCTCAGCTAGAGCTCTCTAGAAGGCAGCATATGAATAGCAGCACATATAAAAAGCTTAAGAAAAATAACAAGATTCCCCTGACTAGATAATTTTGTAAAGTGAGGAAAGATGGGCGTTATTTAACTTAGCAGTAAAACATTCTGCTTCAGCGCCAAGCGAGAGAACAGACAACAGCCTTTCCCCCGAAGCCCAGTTTGAGACACACCAGAAACACTCCTGGAGAAGAATCTTCTTTCACAGAACTTCAGTTTGAAAAACGAGAGACTCGGAGCAGCCTCCTTATAAAGCACCAGCACTGGGGAGACTGTGCTGTGCTGTCAGGAAAGGCAGGGGGAGAAGAAGGGAAAGTCTACGTAGACGTCGGGACACTCAGGGAACAGTGGAAGAGGCGTGATAAACTGTGCATCCTGCTTTTACAGACGGAGAGTGTGAACACTGCAGCTCCGTTGTTTATGTCACCTTATGGGTGGGCACGCTGAGACAGGAAAGGGAAGGAAAGGAGTGTCACCCGGAAGCAGTAGTCCCTGCGCCCACCTGGTTGCAGGTGACACTCTCAGGACTGGCCCCGTAGAGTCCCCCGTGTGCGGTGGGGTCTGGGGGAGGCCCCGGCGCCGGCAGATCCTGGAGTCAGAGCAGCGCGCTGATGTTTGCTGCGACCTCCTCCCTCTCCAGGTTTTCTGCCTGTTTCCAGGGCCGCCTCCTGTGCGTAGACTCCGAGTTTCCAATTCTCAAGTGTCCTCAACCATCTGAAGTTAAGTCCAGGTTTTCTTTTTTCTGTTTGGTTGTTCTGTTTTGTTTTCAGGAGTACTTAGTGTTCAAAATCCCATGCTTTAGTCACCGTTGAATTCTGCACTGGAAGGACTGAATTTCAGTAACTGCAGAGCTATGGTTGTTTGGACAAATTCATTCTCAGTTTTCCAGAGTCCATGTGTTTTAGGTGAAGTCTTTGGCCAGCCAGTCTGCGCTGGTGTGGGGCTGGCTGCAGGACTGGGGTGCCCCAGGACCCAGAGCCCCTTGTCCCCTGTCAGGGCTTGTAGTGCCAACGAGTGCACTGGGGACTCCCTCAGTTAAGAACCACGTGAAGGACTCTATGACCAACTCCCCTGGAACAGTTGAGAATTAGGAGTTCTGTTGTGTCCTGAGTTGGAAGGGCAGGTTAAGAGGCACGTGCACCCTGGCGTAAGGTCTGCCACCTTTGTTCAGAGGACGGTTGCTTCTGCTTGGATTCCAAAAGGCAAATGCAGCTAACCAATGATCTGTGCCCCTCACGTGGAATGACATCAAGCCACCCAGGCAATAACCAGACAGCCGTGGAAGTAGGTCAGAAAGTTGTGCAAATGGATTCAGAGTAGGTGGTAGACATTTGGGTGCAGTAAGAACCTTAAGCCACAGGTGCTGGAGCTCCTACGTGGCTCCTACGTGCCGGGAAAGCTCACAGCATGAGTGACCAGGCCCCGAGAGTGAAACTAGGATGCTGTTGCCCCAGGGAAGCGCTCCCCAAACCCTCTGATCTCAGGACCCCTTTACATCCAGATTTAGTGAGGGCCCTATGCTTCGTGTAGGTGGGTTAGATCTGCTCACATTCACTGCATTAGATATTAAAATTGAGTCATTTGTACAACATTCTGTAAAATATTTTTTAATTCATTAAAAATAACAATATAGCAACTCCATGTTAACATAAATAACGCATTTTTATGAAAAACAAAATGAGTGAAAAGAATGACATGATTTTCTATGCTATAAAACTGTTTAGTGTCTGGTTTAACAGAAGACGGCTCGATTGCCACATCTGTCTCCGTATGCATCTACGGTGACATCACACAGCATAGAGTCTCTGGAAAGTGCCACTGTACCCTAGCGGGAGAATGTGAGTGAAGTAGGCAAACAACAACATAATGTGATGAAAGCGGACTGGAGCTTGTCCACCCGAGGAAGAGTTCTGAAGCTGCCCATGCGCCCCCAAACTACGTTTTGAAAATACTGCTCTGGAGTTCAGCCTTCAATAGCCCTCAACCATGAGTCTATGCAAGGGCGTCTGGGTGATATAAGAAAGTAATAGATCAAAGATGAAAGACCAAGAACATGCTGCAAGTCCTAACCCCCAGAAGGAGGGTAAATAAGAAAAGGAAAGCTTGTGAATACAAGAAAAAACAGAGAAGAATAGGAACTCCGGTTCCAGGGCAGAAACTGCCTCCCTGACGCTGTAGCTTTACGTGTGCACCTCTGCCTGGGTGATTTCTGGTCTCTGAAAGATTAGATCCTTGCAAGTGAACCCAGCCACTAGTGGCAACAGCAGGGATCTAAAATTATCTCCTAAGTAAGATCAGTTGTGATTTCCTGGAAGTATGTTTACTGTCTATAAATACAAGTGCTTATCAAATCTGTAGTAAGAGTATCAGTAGTACCTATGGCAGGAATGGTTGCCAAGTTTGGGAAGTTATGTTTTTAACATCTATCATCATATTTTTACTTCCTCTTATAGTGAAGTAACCTATAATAGTCCTCATTTAATGATTTCATTTCCTGGCATCAAAGTACATAGATCTACAATGGTAGTGTTTTTCATATTCATAACTATGGATAGGATCCCATTAGAGGCAATAATACTTTCAGTATGTATAATAGCAAATTACTACATTGGTAGGCATGGTATTTGGAAAAGCTCTTAGGAACCTAAAGTGCAATGTTTAGCATTCTAATTAAATAATGTACTTTAATATTAATAGCTGATCTATAGCAGTCATTTGAGTGGCAGGCATCACCAGGCTCTCAGGTGTGGCATTATCACCTGTGATGCCATCACTGAGGTATGGTACTACGGAACAAGTCGGGCTATTTCAATGACAACATCTGAAGCAATAGTATTTACAGAGCAATAGTATTTATAGTATTATCCAGGATATCAAAATCGTATGAGAAGTCTGTAGCAAGATGAATAAAATATATGTAGTTTAACTGATGGCACTATCAGAGGTATAATTCTAATTTACAAAATAGTAGTATATATTTTGGTTCCAAAAGAAGTACCCACAAAGTTAGTATTGGGCACATCTTGAGATCTGTCCTCAATGTCTACAGTGCTTGCATTAGCCATAGCTATGAAAGCTAGTGCTAATATTTGTGAAAATGCATGTAGTATAAAATCACATATCGGTTCAGTGACTTCCTATGTCTGTAATAGTTGTTTTTCAAGAGATGTCTGGGGTAGTTATCCTGCCTTGAATAGTATTCAGGGAACTAGAGCAGTGTTTGTGGTATTTGCAACGTAAGTCGATGCAGTGGCAGCACTCACGGCTGTTCTATCGGGAGTGGTAGTATCTGAAGCATATATGGTAGCACGTGTAATGTCTGTGGTAGCATTAGTCACGAGCACAGTTGAAAACCTGCCTGTAGAATTTACGGTCACAAGATGGTCAGTCGCTGGACCTAGGGGAGCAGAGGTCAACGTGTCTGAGGCTATGGTGGTATTTGGAATAGAAACATGTGCAGTGCCACCTGCAGCACTCCTGGAGCTGCCTGCATCGGCAGGACTTACTGTGTGCTCCGTCCTGCTCACAGTTTCGGTGGTGGGAGTAGCTGTGGTACTTGGAATGGACGTGTTTGTAAGGACTGTGACGGAAGTTGTCGTTGAATTTGTTGTTTTAGTGCTGAAAATGTGTGTAGGGATAGTGGCAGTATCTGCTGTGGTGGCATTTTCAGTTGCCGCAGTAGGAGATTCAATACCTGTCGTGTTTATGTGTGAGGAAGTGGCCAAGTCTCCAGTACCAGTAACTGCTGTGTCTGCAGTAGTTGAAAAAGTGTTCATGATAGGAATCGTCGTGGTGTTAACATCAGCAGTAGTTGGGCTGTCTCTACTGGGAGTTCCTGTAATGTCACTAACACCAGTTACTACACTGGTAATATTTGCATTAGGGGTGCTTTCAGTGCCCATGGATGTGGTGCTTGAAGCACGGGTAGTGTTATCTGGAGGATAAGTGGTGGTACTGACACTGGTTGGTGCCATTGGAGACACACTGTCTGTGGTGTTGGTACCAGCAGTGCCTGTAGGAAGTGCCGTGGGCACAATCTGAGTGGTAGCTTGTTCAGAAGTAGCATTTGAAACCAAAGTAACTGTGGTGATGCCTGTAGTTGTTTCTGTGCTTCCTGCAGTGATGGTACCATTTAAAATATTTGTAGTAACTGAATGCATGCTAGTAGTATCAATACCAGTGTTTGTAAGAGAAGGAATAGTTGTAACTAGAACAGTGTTATTAGTGCTAGTAGCATCAGTACTTGTTGGGGAAAGAGCAGTGGCAATAGCAGTAGCACCAATGGTAGTATTAGTAGTACTTGTTGGCAAAAGAGTGGTTGTGATAGGAGATGTAACGGAAGGGCTAACAGTAGTAGTATTTGCAGGAGAAAGTGTAGTAATGTTAGGAACAATAGTGCTCCTTGTCACTTCAATAGAACTTGGAGAGAAAGTAGTTGTTCTAGGAAGGGCAGTACTAGTGCTGGCAGTAGTAATATTTGTAGGGAAAGGAGTAGTGGTGTTAGAAATAGTAGTACTAGTTGTAACTGCAGGAGTACCTATTGGGAAAGAAGTATTTGTGGTAGGTAAGTCAGTACTAGTGCTGGCAGTAGTAATATTTGTAGGGAAAGGAGTGGTGGTGTTAGAAATAGTAGTACTAGTTGTAACTGCAGGAGTACCTATTGGGAAAGAAGTATTTGTGGTAGGTAAGTCAGTACTAGTGCTGGCAGTAGTAATATTTGTAGGGAAAGGAGTCGTGGTGTTAGAAATAGTAGTACTAGTTGTAACTGTGGGAGTACCTACTGGGAAAGAAGTGGCTGTGGTAGTAAAGTCAGTACTAGTGTTAGCGGTAGTAGAATTTGTAGGGAAAGGAGTGGTGGTGTTAGAAATAGCAGTACTAGTTGTAACTGTGAGAGTACCTACTGGGAAAGAAGTGGCTGTGGTAGTAAAGTCAGTACTAGTGTTAGTGGTAGTAGAATTTGTAGGGAAAGGAGTAGTGGTGTTAGAAATAGCAGTACTAGTTGTGACTGTGGGAGTACCTACTGGGAAAGAAGTGGCTGTGGTAGTAAAGTCAGTACTAGTGTTAGCGGTAGTAGAATTTGTAGGGAAAGGAGTGGTGGTGTTAGAAATAGCAGTACTAGTTGTAACTGTGAGAGTACCTACTGGGAAAGAAGTGGCTGTAGTAGTGAAAGTCAGTACTAGTGTTAGCAGTAGTAGAATTTGTAGGGAAAGGAGTGGTGGTGTTAGAAATAGCAGTACTAGTTGTAACTGTGGGAGTACCTATTGGGAAAGAAGTGGTTATACCAGGAAAGTCAGTACTAGTGTTAGCAGTAGTAGAATTTATAGGGAAAGGAGTGGTGGTGTTAGAAATAGCAGTACTAGTTGTAACTGTGGGAGTACCTATTGGGAAAGAAGTAGTTGTGGTAGGTAAGTCAGTACTAGTGCTGGCAGTAGTAATATTTGTAGGGAAAGGAGTAGTGGTGTTAGAAATAGTAGTACTAGTTGTGACTGTAGGGAGTACCTATTGGGAAAGAAGTGGTTTGTAGTAGGAAAGTCAGTACTAGTGCTAGCAGTAGTAGATATTTGTAGGGAAAGGAGTGGTGGTGTTAGAAATAGTAGTACTAGTTGTAACTGTGGGAGTACCTACTGGGAAAGAAGTGGCTGTGGTAGTAAAGTCAGTACTAGTGTTAGCGGTAGTAGAATTTGTAGGGAAAGGAGTGGTGGTGTTAGAAATAGCAGTACTAGTTGTAACTGTGAGAGTACCTACTGGGAAAGAAGTGGCTGTGGTAGTAAAGTCAGTACTAGTGTTAGCAGTAGTAGAATTTGTAGGGAAAGGAGTAGTGGTGTTAGAAATAGCAGTACTAGTTGTGACTGTGGGAGTACCTACTGGGAAAGAAGTGGCTGTGGTAGTAAAGTCAGTACTAGTGTTAGCAGTAGTAGAATTTGTAGGGAAAGGAGTGGTGGTGTTAGAAATAGTAGTACTAGTTGTGACTGTGGGAGTACCTACTGGGAAAGAAGTGGCTGTGGTAGTAAAGTCAGTACTAGTGTTAGCAGTAGTAGAATTTGTAGGGAAAGGAGTGGTGGTGTTAGAAATAGCAGTACTAGTTGTGACTGTGGGAGTACCTACTGGGAAAGAAGTGGTTATACCAGGAAAGTCAGTACTAGTGTTAGCAGTAGTAGAATTTGTAGGGAAAGGAGTGGTGGTGTTAGAAATAGTAGTACTAGTTGTGACTGTGGGAGTACCTATTGGGAAAGAAGTGGTTATACCAGGAAAGTCAGTACTAGTGTTAGCAGTAGTAGAATTTGTAGGGAAAGGAGTGGTGGTGTTAGAAATAGTAGTACTAGTTGTGACTGTGGGAGTACCTACTGGGAAAGAAGTGGTTATACCCGGAAAGTCAGTACTAGTGCTGGCAGCAGTAGTATTTGTAGGGAAGGAAGTTGTAGTATTGAGAACAGCAGTACTACTTGTAAGTTCAGGAGTACTTGTTGGAAAAAACATGGTTGTAATAGGAAAGGGAGTACTAGTGCTGGCCGTAGTAGTATTTACTGGGAAAGGACTAGTAGTGTTAGGAACAGTAGTAGCAGGTGTAACTTCCATAGTACTTGTGGGGAAAGAAGTGGTTGGGATAGGAACGACCGTACTAGTGCTCGCAGCAGTAGTATTTGTAGGGATAGAAGTCGTAGTATTAGGGACAGTAGTATCTGGTGTAAATTCTATCGTACTTGTTGGGAAAGAAGTGGTTGTGCTAAGCAGAGCAGTAGTGGTAGTTACAGTAGACAAACTAGTGACAGTAGTCCCCGAAGTGGCAGTCTCAGTAGTAAATGTAGAATGTGGAGTGGTCGGCAAGATGGTACTTGTCCTCGGTGTAGTAGAAGCTATAGGACCACCGTGAATCCAGGTGACCTCAGTTAACTTTTCCAGGCTGATAATCCTGTCACCCAATTGAATATTTAGTATCTGCCAGAAAACAAGAGATAACGTTAGTATTTTAGAACTTCTTAAATACCACATTTAACAACCACCATCAAAATGATGTATCATTTCTTTTCCCCAGAGAGTAATAAAAGGTTCGCTCCTACACCACACTGAGTCAGACAGCTAAATATGGAGAGATGTGCCGGGAACGTTTCTTAGTGTGCACTTCATTTAGTTAGAACCGCAGGACTCGCAAGTAATCGAGCCTTTGATAAAATCAATGTTCACAAAGATCTCTTGGCTTTGCCGCTAGATTTTAACCTTCCTGAGGGCAGGCTGGCTTCCTGTTCCCACCAACCCCAACCCCTAGCAGACTGCCCGGCACATAGTAGGGTAGTGTGAGCCCTGCTCTTTGGGTTTTATTGCTTTTTCATTATGTGCGTCTGACTTAGGCTCCATTGGCCAGATCCGCCCATTCCAAAGGGACACCCATCACAAGCCCATTGAGGCTCCTTTGTTTTCCAGATCTTCGTCGATTTTAATGATTGACCTTTGGGCCACTTGTGTGTTTTCTCTTCCCAGGTTGGAAATGCACCATTTTACTTATTATTCTTTAAACATTTATTACTTTTAGAGAGATGGGAGGAGAGAGGGAGAAATATCAGTTGGTTACCACCCATACACACCCAACCTGGGATGGAGACTGCAGCCTAGGTATGTGCCCTGACTGGGAACTGAACCCCCAACATTTTGGTGTACAGGGACAACACTCCAACCAAGCCACACTGGTCAGGGCAAAATTCACGCTATTTTAAATTCGCCAATAAAGAGCAATCCCTGGAAGCACCAGACCTCCCCATCCTCCGCTCCCAAAATGCTGAGTCCTAGGCCCATGCCCAGGCTCTCTCTCTCTCTCTCTCTCTCTCTCTCTCTCTCTCTGCTCAGGACCTCCTTGTGTGGCCCCGGGGCTGTGTGGTTTCCAGGACTGGAAAGATAAGCCTGTATCTCTCCCAAGTTTCCTGATGGTTATCACTGAATAACGTCTTGCATTCATATTAAGAACCACAAGAGCTAGTCTGGTCACTGCCTTGGTTATTGACAGGTGGAGACCAGCACAAAACGAACAGGTATGGTATGCTGCAAACCTTCCCAAAAAGGAGGTGTTCAGAGATCTTCTGCTGTCAGTCTTAAGGAGCAATGGTCACGTATAAAGAGTGGTTTTGAACCCAGTAGTTCAAGAAACATGTTTTGAAGTGGAGAACTACAAGAGACTAGAGAGAGAGAATCTGTTTGAACTTCAGAGCGTTATTTCCCAAAATTCAAATACCACCATGGCAACTTTTTCACCTTTTAGAAAACAGTAACTATTCTTACCCATGTTCACTTTTCTAACCCGCCCTCTCTGAGTTACTGAATCTGTATTTATGAAAGGTCTAGTAGTGTTCAAAAGGGGGACACTCTTTCCTCTTCTGTTGCTCTTCGTAATGCTACTTTTAATTTGTCTTCCAGCTAGTTGGCTGTGGTGTCTAAAGCACCCTTGATGAGAGGGTTTAGTAGGGCCTGTCACCTAGGTCACTGTTCTGCTGACCAGATAACTGATCTCACATCGCGGCTGGGACGTATTCATCTTCACAGTCACCACAGTTCACTGCCAGTTCTCACCAACCCAGAAGACCGATGTGTCCCCTGCCCTTTTACCCTAGCTGTGTAAGCACCTAGTGACCTCGGTTTATTTTTAAAGATCACCCTTGTCTTTGTCTGAGCCTCTGCCACAGGCGTAAGTCTTGTCGTGCTAGCCTGGGAGACCAGCCTTAACAAACAGCACAGTTTCTTTGGGACACGCGCGGAATGGATCTCAGGAGACTGTTGGCCATCACTCCCCCGGGGAGAGCCACTGGTATTTTTATATTTTACAATATAATTCAACACTCACAACTTTTCAGGAACATATTGATCTTTCACACCTATAACCTCTCAAAGATAAATGATAATAATAGTGGTGATAACTTTGCAGAATAACAAAATTAATGTAGGATATAACAACATTATTTTGAGACATACCTGTTGGTAAGGGTCACTGATGAAATTCGTCACCATGGACTGCTGGTTGTCATAGATGACACGGACTTGTGTCACGTAAGTAGGGTGGACCCCCCAGATTGTAATATTTCCAACTTTCAGTGGATTCGAGTTACTCAAATACTTATTGTGTACGGTCTGGATTCGCAGTGTGTTCTATAGAGAATGCATAATGGTAAAAAATACACATTACATCAGTTGATCAACTATATTCCACATTAACATGTTAAGAAACCTCAGTTTACTATAGTGCAGGTTTGCTGTTTTACTTTTAATTAAACACTTTCATGAAGACATACTTTCTGAGTACCAGCAACAATAAATTTGCTGATACCAAATAGTAACAGAGTGATCATATAGGATAATGAAGCTCTAAGAATTTCTCTAAATCTTGGGTACCATTTTTAAGCAAAATCTGTACTAATAGTAGGTCCAAATGGAATCATCGGATCTGAAAACTAGTTTAGGCACAGAACAGGGGGAGTTAGCCTGGCCGGTATGATTCCAAGAAGAAGGGGCAGACAGTGTATAAGGCAGACACAGTGAAATGCCTGAGGCACTGTTACGTATAAAAGACTCACTTCCCCCCAGCATTAGATGAAGTACCGGTTTCTTTTTATAGAGTGATGGCATACTGGATAATTATCAAGACAAGAGCTGTTTCTTCCCTCTTTTAACATCCATATACCTGATTTATAATAGCGGGGGGGGGGGTCTTCCCATGAAGACGTGGGATACTACGTTTACACAGCTCACAGATCATAGTTCATCTGTCGCTAACGGAAAGAGGATTTCTAAAATCAGATTTAAAAAGTCTTACCTGAGCTGCTATGAAATTTGCCAAGAAGTAGTTTCCATTTTCATAGGTATCTACAAGCAAGAAACAAAATAAGCAAGTACTCATTCCTTCAACGGTAGCAGATACTCTTACATAGAGTCGAAAAGTGTCTCCATGGGATCGCAATTCCTGGTCAGGATAACCCTGACTTCTCCGGGGAGCACAGACGGGAGGCGCTGAGGGAACCTCCCCCTCCAGGTCAGCGCGGGGAGGTGCGTGAGGCAGGCGGTGTTTGGGGGTAAGGGTCAGGTGGCTGCAAAGACCCGAGAACCTGGGTTGAACGAAGGTCTCCTATCACAGGTGAAGAAGTGTGAAGGCTACTGATCTTTTTTTTCTGTGACAACACAGCAAGCTCGTGGCCATGAGAATTCATTCACACGGCTGTGCTGAGACGGACCCGAAGCGGAGGAGAGCGGTTAGGGATTCAGGCTTTAAGTCAGACTGACATTCGAATCCCCACCCTTGCAGTTAGTAGTTGTGCAAACTCAGGCAAGTTCCTTAACATTTTACCATCCAGAAAACGGAGACTAAAAAAAATGGGACTAGTTCTCAAAAAAATGGGCAATAAGATTCATATACCATGCCCTCGTGCACAGTGAGTGCTCAAAATTTGCGGTTCACTGTCACCACCAAAGTCACCATCGTCTCCATCTTTATTATTCTCTCCCTACTCTTAGCTCACCCTCCCACAGTGCTCTACATCCCAAGCCCCCCCTACCTCTCCAGGACTTGCCCCATCGGTTCATTCCCATCCCTACCTACTCCTCAAGCTCCAGTTACGCTCCAGAGCATTCCATTCTGACAAATCCCTGACTTTTTTCTCTCTGTTTCAAGTTACCATATCTCCCATCTACTGCCATAGGTCTAAAAAAAAAAAAAAGTCGTCTCTGCTTGTTATGTCTGCGTACTCAAGTCATAATTCAATTCTCCATCTCCTATACTTTAGCTCCCGTGTCCTTTTTTTGCTGAGTTGGATCCTCTCAAAGTCACCAGTGATGCGGTATATTAATTAAACCTTAATACTCACGAGGCGTCTATAACTCCTGTTTTCTAAAAGTCAGTGTCACTTCATGTCCTCGTCTTGGCCCTTGTCGTCACCCCACCTCTTACCGATGTTACAACACGTTCTCTCCCTGAACCAGCAAATCCTCATCTTCATTTTCTAAACCACCTCCACTCTTGTGGAAACAAACAATCATAAAGGGCCATTTTTAAATTTAGTCTTGGCTAGAAAATGGAACCTAAGCAAATATTATAGCCTATTTTAGCAGTTTTAAAGAATGTTTAAAGAATGAGCCCTGGCTGGTATGGATGAGTGGATTGAGCGCTGGCCTGCACACCAAGGGGTCGTCAGTTTGATTCCCAGTCAGGGCACATGCCTGGGTTGCAGGCCAGGTCCCCAGTAGGGGGCGAGTGAGAGGCAACCACACATTGATGTTTCTCTCTCTCCTTCCCTTCTCCTCTCTAAAAATAAAGAAAATCGTTTTTAAAAAGAGAATGTTTAAAGAATGAGATTCTGTTAACATAGGTGATTTAAGATCTTTAAACTAGCTATGAAATCTCCTTATGTAAGTAAGGAGAAGCTTAACAGTTACAACCCTGTTAATGAAAACTTCCTATTAATTTTATGCTTACATTGTATCTTGTTATTTAAATTTGAACGTATGAGTCTGTTTGGTGAAGCAGAGAGCTTCTCTATAGAAGTTAAAAAGCTTAAAACTTTCAGGGACTATTGATTTTTAACCTTGAGACTAAAACCTATTCCTTGTAGAAACCTAAAATTTTATAGAAAATTGTTTTTTCTCTTAAATTTTTGAAATACAGGATCCAGCAGAAGTAATGCCTGCTTGAGTGTGGTTGGTAAGGTAAATAATCTGGGTGTAATAATTTATAGTTTTAATTTGAACATGTCACCTAAAATGCCATATGGTATGCTTGAGTGTGATATTGTTATGTTAGAGAATTACATGCTTATGATTTTGTAATAAAAATTTTGTAATAAGAAAGGGGTGTCATTTTTGCTGGACCCTGTCTCTTGTCCACAGGGGGCTGATTTTACACCACTCTAACTGTGGGGTTATTGACCCGCAATGACATCGATCACTAGTCCCAGTCAGGCCACGCTGATAAAAAGACTCTAGATGCCTATCAAACACTGGTTTCAACTAGCAGTGACTTTGCTGGTGAAACAGTTGGCAAAATCTAGAGACGCGTTTGGTTGTTACAACTTGGGGTTGAGGGCATACTTTGGCATCTAGAGGGTAGAGGGTGGGGGATCTGCTAGACATCTTGTAAGTAACAGCCCAGCCATCACCAGCAACAATGGATTATAGTGCTTAAAATGTCCATACTATTGACACTGAGAACTCTGGCTTTGAAAAATCTGTGTCCTTGAAAAAGAAAAAAGAAGAAAGTTGGAGGACTCTTTCTTCCTGGTTTCAAAACTTACTTCAAAGAAACTGTACTCAAGACAGTGTGGTACTGGCACATGTATATATATATACATATATATAATCTTTTATATATAATAATTATATATAATATATACATGTATAATCTTTTTAATGTGAAGGTTTTATCTGTGCCTTCAACTGTGCATATATACCTTCACAATTAAAATCACTTGATCTTTAACAAGGGTACCAAAAGTAAAAATAATTCAATGGTGAAAAAATAATCTTTCCACAAAAAGACAGGGACAACTGGATATCCATGTGCAAAGACCAAAGTTGGACCCCCTACCTCACACCATATACAAAAATCCACACAAAACGTCTCAAAGACCTAAACAAAATAGCTTCAACTATGAAACTCTTAGGGAAAAAGGGGTAAGTCTTTTTGACCTTGGAGTTGGCCACTGTACACAAAAAGTACCAATAACAAAATAAAAAAAATAAATTTGACTTGATCAAATTGAAAAACTTATGTTCTAAATGGATGCTTAATAAAGTGAAAAGACAATACACCAGATGGGAGAAAATATTTGCAAATCATAAATCTAACAAAAGACTTACCGCCTATCTAGAATATAAAGAACACTTTCATTTCAATAATAAAAAGGTAGCCTAATTCAAAAATTGGCACAGGCTACGGTACACATTTCTCCGAAGAAGATATATAAATGGCCAGTAATTACGTGAGAAGGTGCTCGATGCCATCAGTTTTCAGGGAAATGCAGTTCAGTTGGAAGCACAATGTGATATTACTTCACACCCAGTAGAATGACTACTCTCAAAAAGACAGAACATCACGAGTCCTGAAAAGGATGCAGAGAATCTGGACCCCTCATACACTGCCGGTGGGAATGTAAAATGGGGCAGCCTCTTCGTAAAGGAACCTGGGGGTCCCCCAAAACGTTAAACATAGAGACACTGGGAGACTTTGAATACATTATATTAAGTGAAAGAAGCCAGTCAGTCATAAAAGACTGTAGTTATTGCATTTATATGGCTCCACATGATTCCGTTTATATGAAAACTGCAGCATATGTAGACATGCAGTGACAGAAAGTAGGTTAGTTAATGCCTAGGGCTGCATGCATTCTGTGGGGTTGGAGAGAATAGTGGGAGGGGGTGGGGGATAGAGGGGTGATAGCTGAGAGGTACAGGGCTTATTTTAGGGGGTGAAGAAACTGTTCTAAAATCAACTGCATAATACTTAAACAACTTGGTGCATAGACTGAAACCATGAACTGTACACTTTAAATGGCTGAATTACTTGGTGTGTGAATTATATCTCAATAATGCTATTATATAAAAAAAAATTAAAGTCAGGACCAAGAACTAAAAGAAAAGGAAGGTATTTCTTTTTCATAAAAAATATGCTTTTCCAAAAAAATTTCTACTGATTCACCTTTACAATCCAGTGTATGCTTTTTTAAAAAAAAGATTTTATTTATTTATTTTTAGAGAGGGAAGGGAGGGAGAAAGAGAGAGAAACATCAATGTGCAGTTGCTGGGGGCTGTGGCCTGCAACACAGGTATGTGGCCTGACTGGGAATCGAACCTGTGACTCTTTGGTTTGCAGCCCGTGCTTACAGGGTATGCTTTTTACGTGTCATTATGCTCCCGGTCTATGCCCCCAAGGTTTGCTGCTCTGCTCCTCACCAGGGTTTCAGCCAATCATCACACCCACATGTCCAAACCCCGCCTGTCTCTCTCCAGCCAGGAGACCCCACACGCATCTCAGACCCCCAGTGTGCCAAGCTGACCTCGTATTTCATTCTTCCCTAAACTGGCTTTACTGCCCACATTTTATACCCTGATGATGGAGTTATTGGGTTGGCCAAAAACTCTGTCTAGTTTTTTCTGTAAAATAAAAGGCATATTTTTAAATTTTCACCAATAACTTCATTGGTTTGGATTTTTTTAGTGTGTTAGCTATCTCCCACTATTGATTCTAGTGGGCAGAGGCCAGGGGTGCTGCTAAACATCTTCCAGTGCATAAGACAGCCCCACCGCAAACAGTTCTTTGGCCAAAATGTCAGTAGGACCAAGAAACTCTGCAAACCACTTTGACATGTTTGATCAGTCACAGCACCTTCTCCATATACTGCACAAATCTCTTTTTTTTTGCATTTCAGTTGTGATTTTACCTTTTGTGAAATGATAAAGCATAATATGCTGAAAATGTTGCATATTTTCTTCCATCTTCAGTATTAAAATGGCTGTGCAAAAATTCACCAATTTTTGATAAGTTTTTTTTAACACATGCTGATATGACAGCTGTCATAATACAATTTAACCAAATTGTTTTTTGAATGAAGTTAAAGACAACTAAGCACTACCTGAGACATCATATGGAAAAAAACATAAAGGACTTTTTGGCCAACCCAGTACTTCCTGCCTCATCACCCACGTATGTTCTTGGCATGATCTGACCATGCGAATCATCTGGAGTCCCTTTGGCAAGCGTGTCTCTGAAGCGACAGAGTGTTGAACACCTCGTCATGGACACTGACTCTTTTTGCTGTGAATTCCTGCTCACCAAACAAATCCTTGATGAAAATTTCATCTTTAACTGAAGGAGAAATGTGCATTTCCCAGTCGGTGGGAATATTCTAGTCCGTTCATGAGCACTGCTGTTACATGTAAAACATGGCCTGGGGCATATCCCTCTCTCACGAGGCTTGGGTCCTGCCACTCCCGTAAAACCTGGATCTCCTTTGTTCCAAGTTCTCTGACTTGGAACTTTCTGTTGTAAGATTAACCACAGTGATTTAAGTGTGAACTATCTCACCTTAACAGCTTGTAATGGAGGTTTATTTATCCTGCATGATAATGATACTTTTTATCCGTATTCATGGGCCAGGAATCCTCTGTACATATTAAAACATGTTATCTGTCTGTGTAATTAAGCCTCCATGTTTATAAAAAGATTCCATTACCTTGATCGTTGTGATGGCTAAACAACTATCTACATTTGCCAAAACTTATTAAACTATATATTTAAAATGGACACGTTTAACTTATGAAATATAACTCAATAAAGTTGACCTTTTTTAAAAAAACAGTAATTTCGCTTCTAGGAATCTATTCTATGGAAATAATCTGAAATAAAAATAAAGGTTAATACTCGAGGATGTTATTTACAAAAATAAAAAGTGAAAGTATCCTGTATCCTGTACAGAAAATAATTATCGACAGATAAATTATGGCATAATCTCTCAGTGGAATACGCTAATTATAGTGGTGTTAATAGGAAACCTTTAGAAATACTACTAGTGAAAAATAAGCTATAATTTGGGGACATGTGACATATTACAAGATCAGGGTGGTCCACAGTAATAAGTATTGGAAAATGGGGTTGGTTGGTTAACGGTGCATCAGTATTTCCATGGAAACGTCTCAGGATGAGGATGTTTTCATTACAGCGACAAATACCGATGATCTAAAGTAGAACTATCGCATCCCTAGACTGAGGAAAGGAAGCATACATAGTACTATTTCTTTGATGGAGGTATTCTTCTGACAATATACAATTCCCTGTTTCTGAGACACTAGGAAATCTTCTAAGCCCTGATTTGTCTCCCGTGTGTCCCTGCTTAGGAGGAAAAGGGTGGCTGGAGACACACGGCCGGCCCGAACCATACAGCCAGGTCCGCGGGCCAGCGAGCCTGAGTGAACTGTCAGCCTGATATTTGCAGCCACACTTGTTTTTTTATCAGAGTGAGACAGTTATACAGAGAGAGTCCACCCCAGCTGAAGCTACGACATCAGTCTGCTGAACCTACAAAGCTGGGGATCACATACTCCTCTATAATAATTACAGTGTAATATCAAGATAAGCAGGTAAACGGTGCAAAAATTCTCCCGACATCACTACTTTACTAACAGCAGCAGAAATGAGATGGATTTTCAGTTTATGTCGATTACACCCCGAACCACGGGGGTGCGGTTGTTCTGAGTGGCGCGGAGAACACAGGAAGCTCCAACTCACCGATGCTTTCTCCATCGTCCCAGAACACCTGGCCTTCAGCTCCGCCGGCGTCATCCAAAGCAACAATCAATCCCATCAATTTTTGTCGACTATGGAAACAGAAAAGTTATTTTTCTCTAGATAGTAAGTTGTAAGAATAAAAGACAGCATCTACTGAAACTATTATTCAGAACAACAAAAGAAAGGTGATGGAGTTAAAATGCACATAAATCTCCAAAAACATGTAATATGAGATAAAATGCAAGATAATTCAAAGGTAATAGAAATAATATTTAAAGTTTAATGAAACATTTCAAAAACCAAATACACATCCTTTACTTACATATTATAAGTAATATGATGAGAAACTACTTTATAGGAAGAAGACACCCCCAAATAAACAAACAAACAGAAACCTTTCAGTAGCTTTCAGAACAGGGACTGAGCACTGGATAGCCATCACAGATCAAAGAGCTCATCAGTATGTCCCAAATTTTTAATAGTACAGAAACAGGTACGTTCTGCTGTGCCCCGCAAATTTTTTGCCCTGCCCTCTGACACAGAGCTCCACAGAAACTGTCTCCCCCAAGGCCGAGGCCGCCGTGATGAGCTTGTCCTCCTCCAGGTCCCGCGCCGAGGGCGCTCACAGCATCGGAGGAGTGCACGGCGGCGTGGGACCAGGGTTACTTTTGCACAGAGCCCCCGGTGCTGTGGGCGCCCCCCCACCAGAGCATGCCGCGTGAAGCACCGCGCCTCTCTCACCTGGAGTGGGTGTTCATTCCCGCCTCTTGCCAAGGCAAGATGTAGCCTCCTCTGATGTGAAGGTTGATGTGGTCGAGGGGAGCCTGCAGGGTTCTCCACTCGCCTGTCGAGGTGTTGCCAATTCCCTGGAGTGGAGAGGGAAGACAGGTGAGGGTCAGTGGCAGGGGAAACGAATGCGAGCTTCCTCACCAGTCCGTCCTCCCCAAGGCCGTGCGTTGGGAAGTCAGCAAAACATTGCAAATCCAAAAGAGAATCTCCGATTTCCAGCTTTGCTGAAAACTCTGGAAATCCGGTCTTCTCTCTTTATTCTCCAGGAAAGGTGGGGGATGGGGGAGGACTCAGGGTGATGTGGGAGTCAGATTTGACCTAGTTATGCTTTACTGGATACTTTTGTTTAAAGAAACCTTGTACAGCGCTGAACAGTTAAACGCTATTGCCTCATCAAATGGGTGTCTGGAAGTCAGGAGGAAACTCCAGCCACCTCTCCAGCCTGCATGGACCACCCCGGTTCTTCACAAAATATTTCCGCTTGTTCTTACCGTGCTATAGTCATACCAATGGGTTGAGGGAAAATAGGCTTGGATCTCAAACGTGTTCTGAAATAGAAAATCAATGGGTCTGTGTGAATATCTCAACAATCCAGTTTTAATTTTTAAAAAATTCTCTCTGTAGCATTCACATAAAAATGGGAATTTTCCTAATGATTTTTAAGAGTTTAGGAGGTTTTGTTGAGAAAGATCCTGGGAAATTTGTTTCAAATATACAGAAAAATAAAAATTTTAAAAAAGGTCAACTTTATAAGGATGGAAGGTGACAAAGCATTAAAACAAGAAATCAGCCCTGGCCAGTGTGGCTCAGTTGGTTGGAGCATCATCCCATACACCTGAAGGTCATCGGTTCAACTCCCAGTCATGGCAAATACCTAGGTTGCAGGTTCGATCCCTGGTCAGAGTGCATATGAAAGGCAACTGATCAACGTTTCTCTTTCTCTCTCCCTCCCTCCCACTCCCTCCCTTTCCCTCTCTCTAAAATCAATGGGTGAGGATTAAAAAATAATTAAAAAAAAAAAAAACAAGAAATCCACTGAGGTTGTTTTCATTAATGGAGACCTTGAAAAAAAAAGAAGAAAAATTCCCCCAAATATTCCAGAAATAGTGATCTGGTCCAAATGGTCTTTCAACGCCCTTCCTGTTCCTTAGGTCGTGGTTGGAGGGTTTGTGGTCTAGGACGGGAAACTCACAGGCTGCAGCACAGGGCTGACTAAGATGGCAGGGCCCAGCATGAACTGACGGTCTATGTCCCACGTTCTGCTGTCCTCGCTGAACCTTTAAAAGTAAGTATAGAAAGTCTACTCAGACCGTCCAGACTGCGGCAGCGGAGGGTCACTCACAGGCCACGCCCAGACCCGCCGCTGGGGGAAACAGGCCGCACTCACTCGTGCAGTAGGGGGCGCACAACCGTGCTGCCCTCCACGTGGGCTTTGTGCATCAGGGTGTAGAGGTAGGGCAGCAGGGTGTATCTGGTCTGCAGGACGCTTCTGGAGTACATCGCAAAGGTTGAATTCCAGGCCACGGGATCTTGTCTCTAAGGGGGTAAAGTAGCATAGAAAAGAGCGCTTCTTTTTCACTCTGTCCTAGGGACCTCAGAGAAGTACCAGAAGGTGCATGCCCCTTAGGTAGACTCATAACACGCCTCCCTTCATTTCCAGCCTGCCCCTCCCCCCACTCGCGCCATCTTACTAAGCCCCAGTATCTTGCTTCCTCCTTTTTGTCCCGGGCTCCCCCCCTCCCTGTCCCCCGCCCGCCCCCCTCAGGCCCTGCACATGCGCAGAGGGATGGGTCTCTGGGAGGCACTAACATCTCTTGGACAGACCGGAGCAAAACACATATTCACTCTTCTTAAAGGCCAAGGTGGCTTCTTTTATGTCAGCCCCATAGGGCAGGCACCGTCAACAATTCCACCAGGAGGTGAGAAAAAGTGTATTCTTGGAAAATCGTTGATTATGGGTTTTTGAACTCGGTGGATTTTCTTAAGAAATGGGGGGGGGGGTCTGTTGATCTGTATGAGCTTTCTCCATAAATAATCACGGTCCTTTTTAACATCAAAAGCAAAGCCGTGACTTGAGGACAAGAAACACCCGCAGCGCCAGCTGCTGCCTCACCCTCGTCCCCACGGTGTTGTGGTTCCGGGAAAAGGGGTAGAAGGCCCCCAGCTGCATCCAGCGAGCGCACATCTCGTATTCGGCGTCTCCAAAGAACCCACAGATGTCCGCTCCTGTCTGAGGAGAGGCAAAATCGGGGCATGAGGCGGGACTGCCGCGCCTTGCGGACCCCCTGAAATCCACCTGGGTAACTGGCAACGGCTCCAGCAGGACTTACATAAGGTATTCCGAAGAGGCTGAACTCCATCATGCCTGCAATGAGAAGACACAGCTGCGTTGGACCGAGCAGCCCTTTGGGAGGGCGGGTGTGCCCTGTCTCTTCTGTACCCCATTGGAAAGCCCAGCCCAGTCGTGGCGAACAAATAAAGAGATGGGTGTGGACTGAAACTCACGCCCCCGGAGAACTCAGCACCTGCCCACAAGGATGGTGATTAGACAGAAGCAACGCACAGGCCCCGGGATGACCACGCACCGATGATGGATTTCTGCAGCTGGTCCCACGCGGCCGTGTTGTCTCCCAGCCAGTGTCCGCCCCAGCGGCCGGACGAGGGGAAGGTGGAGCGGGTGATGAGGACCCCTCGCTTTCCTGTGGCCTCCTGCACAGCTCTGGTTGGAGGGGCACAGGGAGGTGAGTTGGAGGATGGACCGGACAGCCAGGGAACTTCACTAAGGAGCAAAGCTTCAGCCCTGAGCACGGGGCAGCAGCGGGGCTAAATTTCAGCCAGAGAGCCTCTTCGCTCGAGCACCTGCTATTTAAGAGTGGGGCTGAGAGTCCGGGGGAACTGCAGAGCCAGACAACCAGAGACAGGGCATCACCTAACAGGTGGATTTCCTTTCTTTAAAAAAAAAAATCGAGTTAAGTAGCTGTCCACATGAAAGTGAAGCAGGAGACAGCACAGGAAGAACTCTGAGACTGCAATACTGTCACTGGCCAGCACTTAGCACCCTGGTTGCCAGGAAACGCCTTTTACCAATTAGGTAGCATAAATAGTAAACCGAGGCAGGGAGGAGGAAGGAGACAAGTCTGACATGCTAAGTCAGCAGACCCAAGCCTGTGCTGATAATATTGCCAGATGTTTCAATATCACAAGAAATACTATATTAGCAAGAAAGTAAGTCCTTGAAATTCTATGTATTGTTTCCACTATCTGGGAAAGAAAGACTTGAAACTGTGCTTTCATCCCAAGGCCTGAATGTGGGAGAGGGTCCCCAGGTTCCCAAACAAAGAGCCCATAAAACAACTGTGGTTAATTGCCTACCTCTGGTCACTATCTGTTTTAGGAGGGACTCCCTGATGCTTACAGAAAGAGCCCATAAATAACTTTGGAAAGTGCCCCAATTTTAATTAACTGCCTTCTGTCATGTATTTGTTTTACAACAGGATGACCAAACGGAGTCTGGAGCAAGATAAGGACTCGGGCAGACAGACCCCCATTCATCCCTAAATTTGGGTATTCACATTTCCCCAGGAAAGCTGGCGCCACATTTACCCGTTAATCAATATGTAACTCTTTTCCCTCGTATCCCACCAATTATATAAGTCCTGAGAACAAAGGGCTCTCTCTCTCTCTGTCGGGGGCTCAGGGGGCTCTTGGCTCTCGGGCCACAGGGCCTCTGGCCACCCGGCCTCAGGCTGCTCAGGGCCTTGCCGCCCTGGTCTCCAGCCTCTCTTGCTTTTCTCACACTGCTTTGCCCTGAAACTTTGCCTTTCACCCCCTACTCTACCCGGTCCTGTGCTCTTCCATGGGAACGGACCACTAATAAACTGATTTCATACTACTAGATTTGCTGATATGTAATTGTTTACATGTGTCAGCAAGAAGAACCAGGTCTCTCCCATCAACAAAAGTAGGAGGAGGGGTGGAGTGTAGGGCCGAAGCATTTATGGAGCAATTACTCTGTTCCAGGTATTATACCGGCCACTTTCGTGTACCTGTCTCACTACCTCACAAGGAAGGTTTCCTTCCCCTCCTGTCCTACTCAGAAACAGGCTCAGAGAAGTTCGATCATTTGCCAAAAGTCACTTGAAGAGCAAGGAGGCAGATATGGTACGTAACTAAAAGTACATATGACTATAGCTTTTTGGGGGGGTAATATTCACTCTCCTATGCAGCTCCTCAAAAAGCAGAGGCACGTTTGTGCCCAGAGATAAATATACAGAAAAGATGTTTAAATATTCCTTGATTGAAGGTGGGCCTTCTGTCCGCAGCCTCAGTCAGAAAATAAAAACAATTTGTGTGAGAGAAAAATCAATGGAACCAAAGAGAAAGTCTATTAACAGATGCTAGGATATAATGCAATCCAAATATTTGCTAAATAAAGCATCACCAATCAATAGACACAGATGAATTGTTCAATAAATGATGTCTGGAAAAGAAGCCAGCGAGTGTAGTGGAGACTAACCCACTTAGGTCACTTCCAATATTTCACAGCAAAATAAATTCAAAAATGGATGGAGACTGGGCACACGCGTGCACACGTATGAGTAAAAGCTAACACAGGCCTGCCGTAGGCAGGGATGCAGAGTAAGGATGGATGTGAGTGACACAGAGAACTCTGCCACTGTCTAGTTCAGAACTTTAGAAATTAACTAGCCATACAAAGAAGAAAAAAAAGGTCTATCCAGGAGAAACTACTAAATCTTGGCAAGACAGAGAGTTATGCGGGATTTTAACTTGGCCTATTTCCAGCCTGACCCTCCCCTAGCTCGTTGGCACCAACAGCCAGGAGCCCTGCAGCAAACGGAGAGGTATGACCATTTCTGTGGCCCTGGTAGGAGCCCCATCCCAAGGGCACAATACAGTTTTTATTTCTAACTTCCAGTCCTCGGGAAAATCTTTGTTCCCAGGGTGTTGTGGCCGTTTGACTAGACTCAGAGCTCAACTCAGCAGAGAGAAAAAGTCTGCCCCCCCACCCCCGCCACTTCCCTCCCCCCTCCCCCCACCACAGAGACTGACTAAACAATAACCATTTTCTGGCAACATCACAGGCACTCAGGCTGTGGTTTCAGTGGGGGCAAACAAAAGCTTGGCTGGTAATTTAAAAGTCAGTCCCTGAGAATTAGAACCTGTTAAAAAAAAAAAAAAAACACCTTTCACAGCCAAAAGCTTTTTAAAAGAAAGGGTTTCCTGAGCCCCAGGCTGGCCAGAAAGAGGACCAGGTGCTGGGGCGTCTGCAGTCTAAACCTCCCGCTGCAGGGCTGGTGGGCCAGAGGGCATGTGCACTGTTGCCATGGAAAATTGGAAAACTTCCTACGTATTCCCGAGGATCTAAGACTGCGCAAGCACAAGGCTTTGTGAGTGCCTAAGAAAGAACCAGGGAAGGAGAAGGTTCCAGGGACTGACTTCCAGCTGAATTCAAAGGCCCGAGCAGACAGGCAGTAAAAGGCTGTCTTACAAACTGCCGGAAGCCTGAAGGTGACCCTTCTCACACTCACCCCTTTAGCAATGGGCGAAAGACACAGGGTCAAGGCATTTAAGGGGACTGGGAAGGCTGACCTGAGGCAGGCTTCTTCTTGACTCTAAGACCCAACCCTGACCTCCCTTTGAGAACATTCGCTTTAGAAAATTTTAACTGCAAATTCTGTGTCCCCAGAATCTATCAAATGAGACAGCAACATTGCTAAACAAATAAGCAACCAGTGAGAAAACAAAAGCAGCAACAATAAAAATAATGAACCCTTGGGGGGGGGGTAGATTTTTATGCCAGGGTTGTTGCAATGTATTATTTAACGTTATCATACAAAAGAAACCCCACAGAAGTGTGCTATACACACAGGGGAAAAGGCAGTGATAGAAAATGCTACTGAGAGGCTTAGCAGACAGAGACTTTAAGTTAGTTATTATATGTTCAAAGAGCTAAAGGGAAGCATATTAGATAATTAACAAAGTGTGACAAGGATTTCCCACTACATAGAGGATGGCCGTAAAGAGACAGCACTTATTTGAAAAGGAATAAATAGAAATCCTGGAGCTGAAAACCACAATAACTAAAATTACAGATTTCCTGGGGGGACTGAGCTCAACATCAGGTCTGAGCTAGAAGAAGAAAGCATCAGCAGCACTGAAGATAGGTCCATAGCCGTGATCCAGTCTAAGTAACACAAAGGAGAAAGAATGAAGAAAAGGAAACAGAATTTCAGAGACCATCAAATGTACCAACAACACACACATAACTGGACCTTAGAAGGAGAAAAGAAAAGGGGCGGGAAAAAATGTAAAAAAAAAAAAGTTTCCAGGAACTTACACACTGAAAAGTGTAAAACGTTGCTGCAAGAAATGAAATGAGATCTAAAGAAACGGAAAGACATCCCATGTTCATGGATCAGATGACATTGTTAAGATGGGCCCCCCAATAGCTCCACAGGTTCAATGCAATCCCTACCAACCTCCCTGTTGCTGTCTTGCAGAAATTGACAAACTAATCCTAAAATTTATATAAAATGTAAGGGGCTGTGCTGGCTGGTGTGGCTCAGTGGATTGAGTGCCTGCCTGCAAATCAAAGGGTCGCCGGTTCGATTCCCAGTCAGGGCACATGCCTGGGTTGGGGGCCAGGTCCCCAGTAGGGGGCATGCAAGAGGCAACCACACATTGATGTTTCTCTCCCTCTCTTTATCACTGACTTCCCCTCTCTAAAAATAAGTAAAACCTTTAAAAATATATAAAGGACCCAGAGTACCTAAGACAATCTTGAAAAGGAACACAAAAAGCCACATGTGGTGTGGTTCCATTTATATGAAGGGTCCAGATTAAGCGATCTATACAGATAGAAACTAGATCAGCAGTTTCAGGGGCTCAGGAGGTGGGGACAATAGTGGGGTATGACTGCTGGTGGGTAGTTACTACTACACAACTCTGTGGATATACTAAATGCAGCAGAACTACTTAGCTTATTTTTTTTAATGAAGGATATTTGACATATTACATTGTGTAAATTTAAGGTACACACCATAATTTGATATATTTATATATTGTAGTAAGAATGCCACTGTAGCAATAAGTAGTGCCTACTCACTTTAAACATGTGACTTTAGCAACCTACTTGACTGATACAACTGTGAGGTCGTGTGGTTGCCTGGGAAACCACTCCTGATAGTTTGACCTTCATCCATTAAACTCGCATCCCTCTATGTATGACAAGACAACAGTAACAATGTGGAAAATGATCCTTGCTGCAAGGGACTGAACACACTCACTCGTATGTGGGTCTGGTCTGGGACCACCCGTACAGGCTGTGCACGTCGTAGTGCCGCACTCGGGAGCCGTCAGGCAGGACCTGCTCGCTCTCCATGCACAGGGTCTTGCTGCTCAGACCGCCGTCCCTGGACTCCAAATCTGAGGGGAAATGCCGAGTTATGTTCTGAACAACCTGCACTGCCCATTCACTGGAAACACCCATCACCCTGGCATTGCTCTATTTCAATCAATGACTCTGTTAACAGTAACAGCTCCAATTTCTAGAATTGCTTTTGTCTTAAAGAAAAAGAAAAAACTCAATGTTCTGTGACCTTATAACTAATGAAGGGTAAGGACAGGGGAGGGGATGGAGCTGGTAAAGGCACACTCCCTTGGTGTCATGACTGTGTCTCCCACTAGATGGCAATGTTCTCAAGGGAATAAATCTGGTTTCAATCGAGTTTGTATGGTGTTGCTAAATCGTTCTGGTTTGCCTGATACACAAATATTAAATCAAGGGAGGAAGGAGGAAAACAAAGAAGGAAGGAGGGAGGGAGGGAGGGAGGGAGGAAAGGAAGCGTAGCCATGACCTAGACATTAAAAAACTTGATTTCCAGATTTCATCTCACAAATTACTGGCACGGTGCTTTTAGGAAGGCGAGTGACTTCCTTCCTTCCCCCATGTTTCTGTAAGGCGAGAGAGCTCAGCTTTCTGAGATGCCTTAGACCTTCAAGGCCTAGGAGTCTCTGTTTCTGTTCGTACCATAAGACAACCAGGGCGCCCACACGTGTGTACGGGGGGTTATTTACAGTTGTAGCCATTGGTTCATAGTTACCAATGTCATCGGATGCACCCTACATCGCTCAGTTTCTTCCACGCCACATCGAGTCATTATTTCTACTCTTGATTAGTAATTCACTTGCACTTTATTCAAGGTTATTCTACGTGGGATTTTAGCTCGTGTTCGAGAATGTTTTTCTCACCCCAAAATGAGGCTTCACTTTGACAACAAGGGGAAAGCGTTCAAGGGATTTTGAGCGGGGAGGTCATTTAATGAGGTCATCACTGTACATACATGGCATATAAGGTGGTTTATTAAGAATTTCATCACGGCAGCCCCCAACAGATCCATCCACAAAGTTCGATGGCTCGTTCATATCCTGAAATGAATCAGCAAAACAGGTTCTGTGATGTCAGAGCCCGTGTGGCCTTAGCTTGGGGGCACGCTGACCTCCTGGAGACAAAAGTGTCTTATTTAAGCCCTCACACAGCTGCTTGACTCCCTGACCCGGTTTAATCTCAGGCACGGACCCGAATGGGCCCTAAGAACGCATGGTGGTTTAAGTAGCATGTTCAATTCCCAGCTGAGGTTACTGTTTTCAGCTTCTGAGGGTTGTTTCCTAGTGGCAGAAAGACCGAGATGAAGCTGGATCTAAGGCCTAAGGAAATGTCTTGATTCAACTCCCCCATCGGTGCTTGGCCTGCTTGGGTGGGCCCGTGCCCTTTTGCACGTGTCTCCTTGGTGCCCATCTGTCCTAAAGCGAGTGACCGGGATGTCCCTGCGCTGCCGGTGGGCTTGGACTTCTGTCTCTGCATGAGTCACAGGCAGCCCGGGCCAGACCTCAGGGGCTCTGCAGAGCTGGCCTAGACCCTGCGCAGGGTTTTGGGTCCCGGAGCAGTGGGGAAGGAAACTGGGATGGAAGTGTAGCAACACTTCCCATGCCTAGAAATGCACAAACAGAAGAGCCTTTGCACACCTGTCCCAGGAAGAGACATCCCGGGAAGCCCTGCTCTTCCACCCAACTGACACGTGTAACAAATATCGGAGGCGTCTCCACGAGCACTGTGATGAACATCTATTTTGTCTCGGATCCGGGCCTTCCTTGCCTGGAGCCCTGCCCCCTGTCACAGGGTGGCTCCCAGGCTCACGCATCGCTGCCTTCCGGGTGGGCGTGGCCAATGGGAGGCAGCGGCAAGAGATTGGAGGATGGGAAATTAAAGAAGCCAGGGTATCCGCAGCCTTTTTCTCTGGCAGCCTCGCCAGTGGTGGCACGCCCCTCCACGGTCTGCGACTTCCTCCAGATAATATGTCCCTATGTCCCTGCGACTCCCTCCACTTGTTCTGGTGGCCCCGGCAATTAATTCTGTGCTAGCACCCTCTCTTTCATTCCTAGCTCCCTGCTTCGCTAGTCTCGGAATTGCCTCTCCGGGTTTGGAGTGCTGGCGTTTCAAAGACAAACCACTAAGGATGCACTTACGATCCACAGTCCATCGAACTTCAAGCTCTTCGTCGGCTCCCGGGGGTTGGTGTAGAGCTCTCCTATTTCCCTCTTCCACCACGCGGCTGTGCTGTTCCGCAGGAAGTCAGGAAAGGCCACGTGGGCTCGGAACCGCTGTAAGAGCAACACACGCCCATGCGAGGTCTCAGCCTGTTCAGGGACAGGGGTGCAGGGACGCGAAGGGGCCCAAGCCAGTGCGGTGCACAGCGCTGTCCCCAGCAGGGGGAGCCCTAAGCCGGGCCTGCCCGCTTCCACTGCACACAGTTCACCGCGGCACAGAGACCAGGGACGCTGAATTATTTTCCCAGAAGGTTAGACAGTCTTGAGTCCTTTTTAAACATGGGGTTCCTTTTATGAATGGACGTTTTCATCGTAAGAACTGGAAAATTAACTGTCTGAGTCTAAACTACGAGACTTCAGAGATTCCAGTACTGCTTTCTACATGGGTCAAATGAAGGAGACCAGCTGCCCAGCGGAACCCGCGGGAAGTGAGCCGTGGAGTGGGAGGGGTGCTGGATGCCCGAGCTGAAGGGACAGCCAGTGCTGGGATCAGAGACGTTGCTCCTTCCGACTGGATTCCATGCTGACAATTCACTGCCCTCAGTGTGTTCACAACCCCCCCTCCCCCAGTGAAAATACTCTGGGCTTGGGTTCAGTACTTTTTGAGCAACATTAGATTCAAATAAAACAGCCCATTAAAAGCACGCCTGTGAAGGTATTTCACTTAGGATTTCCTCCTACGCATTTCCAGTTTACTTGCTTGTTGAGTATTCCATTTGGCGATCTTTTTTTCGGCCAAGAAATTACCAGACAACAAACACACTCACCTTAAAGCTACTTAACCAAACGTCAGCATAAAACTAATCTAAATATTTAAATATTTAGAATATCTAAATATTTAGGGCAATGGAGACAAAAAAAAAAGAAATCTGTTTGTAACAATACCTTAACCTGAGTTTCATGGTCAAGGGATGTATCCACCTGCACATTGGGCAGATCCGGCCAGACCTAGAGAAAAACAGGAAAAACTAACACCTTTTCAAGGCATTACATACAGGCGGTGAAATGTTTCACATGTTACACTCTACTGACATGCATCTCCATAAAAATCCCGGGGATCTTGGCCATTAACTAAATTCTAAGGTCTGGGTGAACAAAGTTCCATTAGGTGAAAATAAGCTGGGTCTCTTGACTCATTCCATAAGCTATCAAAATTTCACTTTTGAACTTAATGATCGACCAAATCCATTTTAAATAAGTCCTCTGAACAAATCACCTTTCAAGCGATTACTCAGTTCTCTGATATGCTTGTCACAGACCTATAACAAAATTCCCTTTTTAAATAACAAATGTGACTAAAGAAACAAGATCAATTTCCAATTACAACCCATGAACTAAGCCTCAATACTTTTAAGCAGCATCATGACTCATTGGGAAACCCAAGTATATGTAGCATTAAAAAAAATCCATATTATTGCCCTGGCTGGTGTGGCTCAGTGGATTGAGTGCTACCCTGCGAACCAAAGGGTCGCCGATTCAATTCCTAGTCAGGGTACATGCCTGGGTTGCAGACCAGGTCCCCAGTAGGGGGTGTATGAGCAGCAACCCCACACTGATGTTTCTCTCCCTCTCTTTCTCCCTTCCCTTCTCTCTAAAAATAAATAAACAAAATCTTTTAAAAAATAAAAAATCTACATTATGAATTCATTTCATCTATAATTAGGAGGACATTAACTATATACATGAATTAATTAATTCAGGAAACATTTATTAAGCACTTCTCTGTGCCAGGCACTCTTCTACGGTCTGTATCTACTTGGATCTAAGTAAGAAACAGTCCTTATTTTTTAAGAGTTCAAAGACAGAACATAAGTACTGTGTTGTATGCAGTACTCTCTGCGGGCAACAACAGAGAAAAGGGAGAAACAGGAAACTAGGCATTGAATGCGCCCTAAGAAGGAATGTTTCAGTGGCTCTTGAGTGCACGTACTACTTGGGTACGCTGGGAAAAGGCCACACGCAAAAAGGCACAGCGGGCATGGCACACACCAGAGCAAGAGAAAGTGTACAATGTCACTACAGAGCGGAATGTGAATCTTGGCTAAGGACCACTATCACCTGGAGTCGGGGAGTTCACCTAAAACCCTGTTGCTCTACACCAGGCAATAAGGATGAGGACCAGGGCCCTGAAAAGGAATTAAAGGAGGTGAAAGAAGGAGGATAATACACAAGAGTTAGTGATTTACTTAAATATGAAGGCTGATAAGCATCATAGGTCAAAGGTGAGTACGAGTCTTGAGTGCACAGGTGGCTGGCTGGGAGACAGAGTTCAGGGCCGCTCTCAAAGAGATCCTTTATGTGTGTTAAATGACCCACTGACCTACGTGAGAGGTGGAATACCATAATATTTCCAGGCAACAAAATAAAACTCACTGATATGTTAGAGACAGGACCTGTGACCTTGGTCTTATTAATGTCTACTAAGCTAATCAGCATTGGACAGATTTCTCCTCACTCAATTTATAAGTCACCCAATATACTTTACCAGGATTTATTAAGAGCATCTTTTCATCAGGACATTGTGATGCTGATTAATTATGGGCATCTCCTGCCAGTCCTCACCTTCCCCCAGACAATGTCACTGCTGTTCGGCCACTTGATGAATACATTGCCTTCCTGGCCTCTGGTGAATGGGAGATACTGGGTCTCGTTGCCAGAAATGGCTGGGTCCTGCAATAAAGGGGTTAAACACAGAAAACATGAGAAAGGATTTCCGAGGACAATGCTCTCCAAAACTTTAACAATTCACAGTACAGAAAGAAATGGTGCACTTCAACACAAACAAACAAACAAACAAAAAACTCAGCCCATGGATAATACGCCTTATGTCTACTGGGTGGCTGAGAAGTAAAAGAATACATTGATGTTTCGCTATAAAATTCCCAGGGAAAAAAGGATGCTAGTGTTCGTAAACAAGTCCTGGAGATAAGCCAGGTGAAGAAGACAGTGTCTTCAAACAGAGAAAGGCAACATGCTGTGTTGCAACAGTGTCCCAGTGTCACAGCAATGCTCCTTACAACAATGGAACTTCTTTCTTCTATCCTACATCAGACTTGCGCATCTTCCCCTTAACCCCATCCCCCCCTGCCCAGTTCCTTTCTATAAGTATCCTGTGTCACAATGGTCCCATAAATCATCACTACCCAAAATGAGATCGTTAATGTTTATTTATTGGCTGTATCCCACTAATAAAGTATAATCCCTCTAAGAAAAAGGACATGGTCTTCTTCATTAATTTAGATCACACACACACACATACTCCTTTTAGAACAATGATTTTCAAAGACCCTGTGCTTAATAAATACTTGAATGGATGAATGAATGAATGAATGAATGAACAGAAGTCAGCAACTAATGCTGGAAGCTAGATGTATGGAAGCTAGAAGGGAGGACCATCTGTGGGTAACTACTTCTGTGTTTGACTTCCAATGTAAACTAATAAGTTGGTATCTCCACTAGGTTGTTTGTGAGTTTCATTAAGGAGACATAAGTCCCCTGCACTTCACCACGGCTGGGTGATAATAAAAGTTAGGTTTTTGAAACCCCTCCAGTAAAGATGAGACTAAGATTCAGTTATTCCAAGGCACAGCCTGAAACAGTGAGACTTTTTTTTTTTTGCTATATTTGGTGTTTTAGCCCACAGTTCTGGCTCTATCAAGAGTAAGAAGAACTCAGTCATGAAAAATAAAGATTGTAAGTATTATTTTCTTAAAAGCCCTCTTTGTTCTTTTCTCCTTTATTTGCTCTTTTCAAACTTAAGAAAAGAATTATAGATCCACAGGAAGTTGTCCTATACTCTTCACCTCATCTCCCCCAGTGGAACTATTTTTAAACCACGGACACAGAAACAGAAAATGAGGCCTCATCTTCGCAAGCACCTACCAGAATGAGGATGAACCTCATGCCATTTTGCTTCATTCGCTCCATCAGGGGACCAAGGTTTTGAAAGCTGCTGCTGAGGGTGAAGTCCAGCTTCCGGTCCATGTAATCTATGTCTACATGTTGAACATCCTACAGGAGGGGGCGAGCAGGGTGTTTGGGGTCCCTCAGTAGTATCCCTCAGAGCAGCCAACTGTTCCACCAGGCTCCCGTTCTGCTGCTTGCGGACCCCAGCCCAGGGCCCCCCGAATGCATCTCCTGCCTCCACCAGAGGGGCGTTCAGTTCAGCTGGTTACAATGGCCACCTGATTCCTGCATACAGGTCGCCTGTCCCCATTCCTCCTCCTTCTGCCCCTCTTCCCCGAGTGGAACTCTCTCCCCTTTCCTTCCCTCAATTCATGTCTTTTCCGTTCTTCAAATCTCAAACTTAGTGAGCCTTCCAAAAAAAAGATGCTAGTTAAATGTCCAAAGAAAGGAGGACTCTGCTGAAAAACAGAAAAAGGTTGTATATCTGTTTTCTCTTTCTCCTCCACTACGCCTGACTGAATTTACTCACATTTAAAAACTGCGTTACTTTATAGCACCCTAAAGTAGACTAACAGTATACTCTTCCCACCATCCCCATTTGTCTGCATGGTCTTTGAGAGGAGAACCTTGTCTTCCCTTTTCTCAACCCAGCACGAACCAATCTAGGTTTCTGCAAATGAAATGTACCCAGTTCAGGATTGTTGAATGATGGCTAAAGTGGTTAACACCATATTTTGCTGTGTATAATGCACACTTTTTGCCCAAATTTTTGAGGGAAAAATGAGGATGCACATTATACACGGGCATAATAACCCCGTGTACAATGTGCACGAAAACATGGGTATGCATTAATGCATTATACACAGCAACATATGGTACTGGTTGAAGAAAGAGATATGCCTTTTCTTTATCCCGAAGGTTATAATCATCTGTATGGTCTTATGACTCTAAGTGAAACTTGTCTGAGGGAACAGAGACTTGGGCATAAGCCAAAGCTTAGAAAAGAATGAACCAACATATATTATTAACATTGGTTGCCTTAGTGGGAGAGACCTATGGATTTCTTTCATCTTCTAATTTGCCTATCTTTTCCAATTGATGTTTAATAAGTATCTTATATAGCAGTATATAAAACGGAAAAAAATAAGCTTGGGTGAATGTTTCCAGCTACCCTCGATGAGAACATTGGAACACTTTATGTTCATCTTCTAATCATTGACCGTCCTCCAAATCTCAGGAGGGGAGTTAAAAGCAGAGAAAGAGAATGTGGGGTGTGAATTCGATCATTACAAGAGAGGAAAGAACGTGCTGTCTCTGCAATTCTGCTTGTCGACAGCGACTGACTGCACTTCTCGGGGATTCCCTAGTGGCCAGGTTGTCTCTGCAGGATTTACATACGTGAGTATTTGCGTTTAAGTCAGAGGGAAGGCTTGATTTTAACTACTTTGTTTCATATTGTCACTTTGTACCCATCCTCTCCAAAAATAGTCCCAGTATAGTCTAAAATTGTCATAATCTTGACATGATTCCCACTTAGAAGTTCCCAGAGTCATGGCTTAAGACCACCTATGGCTTCTGTAGGATATTTCTGGCAAGAGGCAGTAAGTAACAATATCCTCCACTAACTTCTGGAGGATTCCTGCCCTTCAGTTTTGAACCCTTGATTTAAAAGGGTGGCATGGAATAACTTTAAAAAGCAATGTTTCCACAGAGGACGAGCTCCACGGCTACATTTTCCTTGCACTGAGGTAATCATCAGTGATTTCTATGAAGATATTTTCAATCTATAGTAAGGCACAGATTCCCATAACTAATTAAACCACAGGCTGGGGGTGGGGGGCTTCATACGTAGGGAATCTGGGCCTCCACCATTGCGTCATACAAACTGGAGATTTCAGTATCACTCTGGTATCCATAGCGACTCAGCTGGAATCCCAAGGCCCAGTATGGAATCATTGCCGGCCGACCAATCAACTAGAATAAAAAAGAAAAATGGATCTAGGTAGGTTTCTTAGGGAAGGAAAGATGGTTGGCTTATGCTTGAAGGAACTTGAGCACGTCTGCTGAGTGTTGTCTGATTTAAGCGACCACATTCAAGGAAAATAAGAAAGTCAAATAAATGTGGCACAACCACGGGGAAGCAGGACGATGGAAAGCCTCCCTATATGTTAGAGCTTCTGCTCTAGGTAACCTGAGACTTCAGTGCTAATTGCTGATTTTTAGCAAATAATTAAGAGACATATAGGATATAAATGTGCTTTTATAGGCCCTTAACACTAAAACCCTACTCTCAGAAAAGACAGTGATAATGTACTAGCGACACCCAAAATTGGCCTTTCCCAGTGCTATGAACGTGACAATACCCAATAAGCATTGGATGGTGTGTTAATGAATAGGATGACTTCTGACCTCCGTGTATTGCTGGGTGACAAGCTCAGGGGTTGGCCCCAAAACCACATAAAAATCCAAAATCCCTCCCGTGGTGCGGTACGTCAGAGCAGGCGTGGGCTGGACTGTCACATCTGTTAAAAAAAAAAAAAACAGGTGAGGAGCATTGTTGGAACTATAAATGACCCAGACAGGAAACCTGCCCTAATATTTGCTATTTTCACTCTCTACCTTTCATGCCCAGCTCCTCTAGAAAGTCTTCTTCCATGCAGTGGGATCTGAGAAGGATTTCCAGGTGCCCCAAATATAATCTCAGTCTCAACATTTTATAACCCTCCACAAAAGGGAATTAAAGTGTCACAGTAAAATAAGGTCATACAGAACTAGGGACCCTGTTTAGTCAGAAGTTTACTTCTAATACTGAGGCTAGAGATCTTAATAAATCATGAAGAAATGAATGAATGAATGAATGAATGAATGAAAGGTCAGGTAATGTGTCCCATTTCCCTCCTTGGCCCCGGATGTCCTTATTTCTATTGATATCCCAGATCCCAATGAAGTGGACACGGGAAGGAGCCTCTGGCTTACCCATGGCGTTGCTGTTGAGCAGGAGCACTCCGTGGGCTTTGCAGTCCTCCTCCAGGCCCATGTAGTAAGGGTGGACGCCATAGGAATTCTTTTTGTACTGGGAGAATCATGGGGAAAGTAGATGAGAAACAAAAAGGGAAAAGCCAAAAAAATTCATTCCATCTTATAACCCAAACAGGCAGCCCCTCTACCCAACACTGAAGATTTAGGACAATGTCAGACCCTTCATGAAGCCTTCCTTGACCCTCCCTTCCACCCCAAGCAACCAGCCAAGTGCCATCCCCTCCACGCCCTCCTTGTTCATTATCACGCGGTTCTATTATCACACTGACTACATGGCCACCGCTACTTCTGCATCTTACTCATGAGCCTATAAGCCCCTGTGTTTTGTAAATAAGACAGTGACTTATGAAATAATATTGTCTTATTCTGTGTGTGCCTGGCACATAGAGCATATTAACTAAAAGTTTATAAAATCAAATTCATAGTACACATAAAATACATGTGTGTATATATCATACATATATGTGTGTGTGTATATATATATATTCTAAAAAACTAAATGACATTTATGAACAGAAGAGCATTATATAATATGTGGCCTATTTCATTGGACAGCACAATTTATCAACATAAGCTGAAGTTGGTGAATAGGGTACCATATATGAAGTAAAATAGATTTACAGAGTGCCCTGGTCAGGTGGCTCAGTTGGTTGGCAGTTTGTCCCATACACTAAAAGGTTGTGGGTTCAATTCCTGGTCACCGTCCATGCCTAGGTTACAGGTTCAGTCCCCAGCTTGGGGTGCATACGGGAGGCAACTGATTGATGTTCTCTCACATCGATGTTTCTCTCTCTCCCTCTCTCTAAAATCAGTAAACATATTCTCAGGTGTGGATTAGTAATAATAATAAATAAATAAATTTACACAGGGAGAAACTGATCAATAATCTTCCTCTTCTGTGCTTACCCCTGGTGGCTCATCTCGAGCAAACATTCCCCACGTGTTCCAGCTAATGTTTCTTCTGAAAGCTGTGTGCTCAGTTTCTCCAAAGCCATAGATGTTCTCAGAGGGGAGGCGAGTAGAAATGGAAAGGAACTTGTCGTTGAAGGTGAAGCCGGGGAGCTGAGAGTCCCAACTGCAACACAAAGGCGCACCTTCGAGCTGAGCTGCTCACAGGCCAGAGCCAACGGGGAACACGATCGGGATGTCTAGCTGATTCCGAAGCTCGCTGAATGACTGCACACCTGGACCCAGGTTCAAATACTGTGAGCGGACCCAGGCCTTATGAATGGCCAGGCTCACTACCAAGGTTCTGTGTTTGCATTTTTATTCTGTGGTTTGCAAGACTGACAACTCGTTTTCTGATTTATGGACCCTTGAGAGTCTCACTCAGCTCTGTATTTCTAGTTCTCATTGTCTGGCATAGCAGCTTGAATCAACGAATAATGTCCAAGCAAATGTTCCAATAGAAAAGTAGGAAACGCAGACTTTTCTGGATTGGCCAAAGCGCTTCTTACCAAAGACGTCAACAGACAGAAAGTCAGACACATGGTCAAAGAGAGCCGGTGGCTGTCACACGTGCCCATACAGGTGACAGTTTCTGCTGGGGTGGAGAGCTTCGGCCCCAGGCGAAACCTAGACCTTGGGTTCATGCCATTCAGCAGCAGGACTGGGATGAGAGGTGACAATTCCTTTGACACTCAATGTTGTGAAAAAGCTGTAAGTCTACATAGTCAATAGAAGCAAAGACTATGGTCGCCATTTCTCTCTCCTCAGTGACCCTTGCCCTTCTCTCCTGACTCTTCTGTTAGTATTTCTTTACAGGGCAAACAAAATGTTCTGTTCTGCTTAACAAGAACAATGAGTAGGATGTGTATTTTTCTTTTTCTGAAATCAAGCATCACTTTGTACTTTTAAACCTATGGCTGATTAATTTTTCTTGTTGAGTTAAGGACTAAGAGAAAATGAAATCCCCATCAAAGTAGGGGGAAATAGATATTCTCTCTGTAGAAAACCAAACACACACATAGTCTCAAAGGTCAACATTTCACTTGCATTAATTAGAACCACTGTAATTAGATCTGGAATCACTCTAATTAGAACCAAATAAACAGTGCTTACATCACAGTGCGGGAGCTTTTTCGTCGAATCTGGATCCCGAAAGGGTTGCTTTGAATCTCGACGTCATACAGACGGTTCTCGGGGGAGCCAACAGGAGAGGAAGGGGTGTTCAGAGGCACTGGGACCTCGTACCTTTTATGAGTGGGGTCATAGATCTGACGAAGAGAGAGGAGGAGACTTGCTGATGGGATCTCACCCCCAAGGGCCCTCACGCCCGCTCAGACAGTTCAGTTCCCATCAGGAGGCCTCAATTGTCCCAAAGCGAACAGACAAATGTGGGGCCTGCCCACCCACTGTCCCCAGCGCAGAGCCTGAACTGCAAATATGTCTCAGCGGCATGTGTTCAGAGCCAGGCGGGGCACACCCTCCAAAGAGTTTGTCATTTAAGGGTACAGAATCTCACAGACAGGATGGTGTGTGTTTATGAGTGCTACCGGTGGACAGGTATGTATGTGCACGGAACTGTGTGAGACTCTGCGTGAGCACGTGTGTGTATGGCAGAAATCAGAGAACTGAGCTGTCATATAAATGCTGAGATATTCTTACTAGTTGAGCTTCCAGATGTGGCTCAGCTTTTCCTTTCTGAAGACTGCTCCTCGTGCCTACCACTCACTTCTACCCACCTCACAGGACTGACGTGCGGGCAGAATGAGACAGGGGCCACGTGTTGTACAAGGTGGGGTAGTGTCGCCATCACGCTGTCACGAGCGATCACCCTTTTTCTCAAACCAGGAGTAGCCCACCTATTATACTTAGGACACATTTTGTTGGAAGCCTTGCTTCTCCAAATTCTGTTTCTCAGACCAAAAGCAGCCATACTATCTGGGAGCCTGTTAGCAATGCAGAAACTAGGGCCCCGCCCCCAGACTTTCTGAATCAGAATTTCCATTTTCACAAAATCCCTATGGTGATTCCTCCCACGTTAAAATGTGAAAAGCAGTGTCGAGAGCAAGCTGTCCGGGGCGGTATCCACTACCCACGTGGGGCCCTTAAGCCCTTGAAATGTGCTAGTCTGAACAGAGACTCACTTGTAAATGCAAAATCCACACCAGATTTTGAAGACTTACTATGTTTATAAGATTCAAAAGTATCTCAATAATTGCATTTGGATTCCATGATGAAATAAAAACATTTTAGCACATTGGTTGAATCAAATGCTATTACAATCAATTTCACCTGAATTTTTTCAAATACGTTCTTAAATACACGGTTATTGGAAAACACACATGACTCCCACTGAATTTCCACTTGAGCAGAGCGGTACCTCTCCACGTGTGGTCCCTTAATGTGTGTGCAGCATCAGCCTCACTTGGGAACTTGTTAGAAATGCAAATTCGTGGGCAGGAAACCCTGGGCAGGAGGCCTAGCGATCCACATTTGAACAGGACCTGCAGGTTATCCTGATGCATGTTAAGCCAAAGTATCAGCTGCAGGAGGAGCAACTGTAACGTGGGAAGTGTGTTAATGCCACTCGTATGAGCTTATCACAAAGCAGGCACATTTTTCTCTGGGCTGAGGAGGGATTCTTGGAGGATCTTTCTGATGTAGAGAACCCATCACCGCAGGAAACTGACAACCCTGGTGGCGCCAAGGCCCCAGCCTGGCCCTACTACCTCCTACCATCCTGACCTTTATTGACCTCTCTGGGCCTCGGCGCTCTCGTCTCTAAAATGAGGGATATGGACAAAAAGATGTTTCAATGACTTCCACCCGTAAGAACACCCTGTTGAGGACCAGAATCTGCAACACGGGGAGTTACCTTGAACTGCAGCATGCTTTCTGTGTGGTAGGTCACGCTGAGCTTAAGGGAGCTGATCTTTGCAGAGAGAGGGTCAGAGGTCGCGGCTGCTGCACGCAGAGGGAGTGCGCCCTGTGGTGACGGTGGCGGTGCTGCTGCTCGTGGGGACTCAGAGGCCGTCAGATGCGTAAGGTCCATGCTGATGCCAGTGGGCAAATACTGAATGTTACTGGCAGCATAATTAGGGATAGTGTCGTAGAAACAGGTGGGCACGCCAGGAACAGTGGTGGGCTGGAACAAGAGGAGGAATCTCCCAGTTGGCCTCGAACACCACACTCTGAAGCTCTAATTACTGAAGAAGTTAGGTAACCCAGACTAAGTCCATGCCGCCACGCCGTTGTTATGGGTTGAACTGCATTCCCCCACAAGATGTTAAGTCCTGACACCTTGTGCCTTATGTGGATGTCTATAGGGTCTTTGCAGATGGCCTGGTTAAATGAGGTCACTAGGGTGGGCCTACTCAGGTATAACTAGTGTCCGTATTAAATAGGGAGATTCGGACACAGAGACAAACATGCACTCGGGGAAAGGACACCATGTAAAGATGAAGGCAGAGATTGCGGTGAAGTTTTTATGAACCAAGGAACACCTCAGATCGCCAGGAAACCTTGAGAACCTAGGAGAGAGGCCTGGAACAGACTGTCCCTCACAGCCCTCGAAAGGAGCCAACCCTGCCAACCCCTTGACTTTGAACTTGAAGCTCTCAAAACACTGATGTGATATATTTCTGTAGTTTTCAGTCACCCAGTTTGTGGAACCTCATTATGGCAGCTCTAGCACATGAATGCATCCATTTAACACACATGTGCACACGCGCACGCACGCACACACACACACACACACACACACACCCCTCCTGTAACACATGAGCAGTGAAGGGTCAGCAGGGAGCCTGACCTGGAGACTGGGGTCCTAAGGCAGGTTCTGCTCCCAGCCTCCCAAAGCGACCCTGCTTTGCTGTGGGATCACTGCCCCCACGGTGACCTTGAGGAAGTCATTTAATTTCTCTGGCTTTCATTCCCTCCATTTTTCAAGTGGAGAGGAAGGCTCATACCTTACCTTACCTTCCTGCTTGGACTCTAATGGATGCAAAAAAATCACTCCAAATACTCAATGCACGGTGTGTTATTATTATTCTTATTACGTTAAAAATAAAAGTGGGGGTTAAAATAAGTCAGCTGGAGGAAGAGAGAGCCAACTCTCTGAGGGAAACACCGACTACCTCTCGCTCAGGGTTCACCGAGAAGGCACCCGTCAGCACAGTGTTGAAGGATGACTCCCGTTCTACCCAATAACGCTTGGAAGTGTTTTCTAGCTGCCCGACTACTCGTGTGGCAGTTCTGACAAACCTCCCACCCGCTGGGGTGATCTGCCCTCACCCTTACCTCCCAAAGGCACCCCCGCTGACTGCACTTCTCCTCAGAGGCGGCGGGCTCCTCGGGGTAGCAGTTGAACTTCTCCAGGTCGCTGACCGGAAGCCTCCACTGAATGGAGAACTCCTGTCCCAGCACCAGTCCCTTAAGATCAGTGATCTTCACCACCTGTGGAAGGAGAAAGGCGGCCACGGTGACACATGAGGAGAGGGAGAGACACCTGGATGACACCCTTCCCTGATGGTGTGGACGTCAGGACGGGGTGGGGGAGCCAGCCGTTCCTGCAATGCTACTTCGCCACGGGAGAGTTGGCATGTTATTGTTTCTCTGCTGGGGCTTTTCACATCGCTGCCGGGGAAAGGCACTCGGCTCATTCCGATGGTTCTCACCTCCTGGAGTCACTCAGGGACAGCCAATGGGAAGGCCTTCGACCTCGTTAACGGGTACAGATTGCGGGCAGGGCCATCATTGCTGGGCAGTGGCCTTCTAGGAGTGGTGCACACACCTTTTCATCATGATGGCAGTTACAACAATAGCTAAGTTTTATCGAGCATGCGTATGGGCCAGACACAGCGATGACTACTTCGCATGCATTCTCTCCATTAATGCTGCAGCAATCCCGTACTTCGAATTGGCTAGCTCCAATTAGGCTATCTCCATATGGCTTTCTCCAATTTGTGAAATAGAAAGCTGAAGTTTGCAGAGGGTTAATGCTTTACCCAAGATCTCACAGCTCAAGGATGGCAGAGCTTAGATTGGAATCCCATTCGGCCTAACAGTAGAAGCCCAGCTCCCACCCTTTGCCACAGGTGTTGTCTAAATGGAAGGGGCTGCCCTAAGAAATGGTGCATTTCCCACACTTGACATACTCAGCTAACAATGGGAATCTTTTGTCCGAGATTATCATGTAAGAGGATCATTCAATAGGGACAAAACTGGACTACCTCTTGTGTTTTATTTAACTGCCCTTTTTTCCAATGATACAATTACTGCTTAAAACACTAAGGAAAACTATCAGCTGTGTCTCAAAGAGAGCCTTTAATTGAAATGAGAGGGCATATGGGTAAATATCCTCTAGAACTGGGCTGATGCATTATATCATGCAGTTTGAGCCTTGGCTGGATAGCTTAGTAGGTTAGAGCATTGTCCCGATACATCAAGGTTGCGGGTTCAATCCTTGGTCAGGGCACAGACAAGAATCAACCAACGAACACAGAGATAATTGGAACAACAAATTGGTGGAACACAAAATCAATGTCTCTTTCTCTCTCCTTACTCTCTCTCTCTCTCAAATCAATAAAAAATAAAGTAAAAATTAATATAGTCTGAATACTGTATCAAACTGTATCACAGGTGGGATCAGCAGTCTAGCTTTAAATTGACCCAGAGAGGAATTGCCCTCTTTCGGGGTCCAACTGACACAGAGTGCAGGGGTTCCTGCTCAGCAGGCACGTGTTTCTCCCTCTGCATCCTGCCTGTGTGCGGTAGATTTCCCAGCATGCTAGTCGTCTCTGTGCCCCCCCGACCTCCGCAGAGCAAGGGAGAGCTGCCCGTCAGAATCTGAGTCCAGGGCCTTCTGCAAGGGCCCCGCAGGACGGGGGGACGGGACAATCGCCCACCTTCGTTGATGTGTTGTAGCTGACATTTGCAATGGGGGTGGAAGCACCCATAAGGAGGGTAAAGTCAGCAGGTTGCTTGTCCATTCCCAAGATTGTGATATCTGTAAACATGAGGTTGTCGGCGTCCTTATAATTATTAGTCGTGATCTTTGCCTGTAGACGGTTCTGAAAAAAAAAAAAAAGTCAGTTTAGAAAACAAGTACCTTGGACTCTAACTGTGCCCAAATGCCACTTCATATCTTTCTTCCTGAGACTGAAGTCACGCCCTTTATCGCTGAGGTTCTACACGGTGCCTCGGGGTCATCCCAGGGAGCTCGTTAACCCAGACTCCTGGTGGTCCTCAGTCTTTTAGTAACAGTTTGTGCTTGCCCTGGCTCACTGGTTATTTATTGATTCTCTTCCTCAGAAAACAGGTTCCTGACATTGTGGGATTTTCAAGCAGATAAGATGGATACTAGCAAAGCAAATAAAAATACTCGAGCACATGAGAAACCCACGGCACACGAAGGTATAGATGCACATACACACAAAATAGTGCCCAAATAATTTCTCTTTTTATTTCAATGATAAAGTGGATAAGAAGTAACTGTATAAATGCGTACGATGTGCCAGGCACTGGGTGAAGCATTTGACATGTATTGCCTCATTCAATTCTCACGGCAAACTGTGAGGTTAGAGCTATAATGATCTCCATTTTTCAGGTGAGTAGACTGAGGCCCAGAGAAATTAGATAACTTATTCAGAGAACCACAGTTCAAACATGACCAAGTTGAGCCACGATGAAGAAGGTATAGCCGAAGACGAAAGAAAAAAAAGGGGGTCACTTTGATGTTTAACAAGACTAGGCGTGCCCTGACTAGCCTGCCTCAGTTGGTTTAGCGTCACGCCACAAAATGGAAGGTCTCCAGTTCAAGTCCCGGTCAGGGTGCATGGCCGGGTTGTGGGCCAGGTCCCCGACTGGAGCGTGTGCGAGAGAAAACTGATGTTCCTCTCTCACAGCGATGATTCTCTCCCTCTTTTGCCCCCTCCCTTCACCTCTCTCCAAAATAAATAAACACATATAAAATCTTCTAAAAATAAAATAAAAAATAAAAAGACTTGGCATCCCACAACTGGTTTCTGCAAAGGTGCAAAAGCAAGGCGGTGGAGAAAGAAGAGGCTTTTAACAGATAGGACAGGGCAGCTGGATGAACATAGGGATGAACTTAAACCTCAACCTAAATTTCACACCTCATATAAAAATTACATGTAGAATTACACATATTGTGTAATTATATAACTCAAAATAGACCATGGACTTAAGTGTGAAAAGGTCAAACTATACATTTTTTAGGTAAAATAGGAAAAAATATTCAAGCTCTTGGGTAGGAGGAGTTCTTATTCTGGACACCAAAAAGTTTGATCCATACACACACAAAAAAAGGATAAATCAGAGCCATTAAATTTAAAAATGTTTGCTCTATGAAAGACTTTGTTACAATGATGAAAAGAGACATTTACAGACTGAAAAAAATATTTACAAACCATAAACCCAACAAAGGACTGGTTTATAAAATATTTTTAAAAACACTCTCAAAACTAAACAGAAAAATAAGGCAAATAATCCAGTTAGAAAATGGGCAAAAGAACGTGATAGACAGTTCGCCTAAGAGAACATACAAATGGCAAGTGGGCACCTGAAAAGATGGCCAACACCCTCAGGCATCAGAGAAGGAGAAACTGGGACCCCAGTGAGCTGTTAGCACACCCTTACGAGAAGGGCTAAAATAACCTTTGAAAATCATGACATCAGATGCTGGTTAGGATGCGTGGAAACTGCATCACTCATACATTGGTGGTGTGAATGGAAAATGGTCCAGCCACTCTGGAAAAGTTTGTCACTGTCTTATAAAACTAAACATGCCCTTACTATAGAACCCAGCATTGGCACTCCTGGACTTTTACACCAGAGAAATGAAAACCTGTTTGCACAAAAACCCATCCACAACGTCCACAGTGGCTTATTCAGAACAGGCCCTGATAGAGACAGCCCAGATGCTCTCTACCGAGTGAACTGGCTCAACCAAACCTGGGTGGCTATGACTTGGAATGCTACTCACCATGGAAAGGACCGTGTATACACAACAACGTGGATGACTATTGAGGGAATTACACTGAATGAAAAAAGCCCATCCCCAAGACTATACGCTGTATGATTCCATTTAGAGAACGTTCTTGAAGGGACAAAATTATAGAAATGACAGACAGAACAGTGGTTGCCAGGGGCTAAGGAAGGGGGAGGGGAGGAGGCAAGGGGGTGTGGCTACGGAAGGGTGGCTGAGGGACCCCTGGGGTGATGGAAATGCCCTCCATCCTGGGAGCGGCAGCGTCAGTGTCCTCGTTCTGAAACTGAACGGCAGCTTTCTAAGATGCTACCGTTGGGGAGACTGGGCGAGGAGTAAAAGAGATCTGTCTGTATTGCTTCTTACAACAACACAGGGCTCTACAGGCATCTCAAAATAAAAAGCAAAATTGAAAGAAAACAATATAAATTTAAAAGAAAAGAAATAAGGGAGAGATCCCCATCAAAGAAATCTCTGCCCTCGCACAATCAGACTTCCGAGAAACCCACACGAGAATGCTCCCGTCCTCTGGTGGACTGACTGCCTTTCTTCCTCTTAGTACCCCCCGGGAAACAGACGACGCAAATGATGTTCTCCCAGCCTCTCAAAATGGCCACTTTATACCTGTGCCCAAGGCCAAGTTTAGGGTCTGGAAAGGAAGGTCGTCATGGAAGGACCTCAATCAGGCACTGCACCACTCCCCACTCCCACCCACAGCCCCCACACCGCACACACTTGCAGCCTCACCCCCTGCCGAATAAGGGCACATCTTGGAAGCCACCACTCCTCATATAAAACTCAGAGTCAAGGAAATTTTTCCAGGAAAAAAAAAACACTTCCTCACCAAACTCACACTGAATTCTTACAGACATATCTCCAACACAGATTAAAAACTCCCATTTGAACCTTCATCCTTTCCGGGGCCATTGGAATCAGGCACTGTCCCTGTTCCCCATGGCTAAGCGTCTGTAGCAAACCCCAGAACTCAAAAGCAGTCACAGAAAAGAAGGTACCCTGCATGTTCCTCAAAAACAGTACTTACGGAGGTGACAGAAAACTCGTAGAGAGTGTAATTCTTTTCAGTTACAGCATCTGAAAGAGAGAGAGGGGGGAGACCCTGTTACAGGGGAAGAAGAGGCGTTTCTCTTCCGTGGGAGTGCCTTTGCCACGGATCCCGCTTAGCCACCGTTACCCGTTTTTGTCAAACCCCCACAAAGGCTTCCTGGCGCCTTCAGCCACAGCAAAGTGCTCCACCCCCAAGCTCCCGTGGCACTATGAGGGACTATTTCGCTGGCATTTAAAACATTTGACTCACATTATAGTTACCTGCATACAGGATATCTACCCTACTGCAGCAGGAGATCCTCAAGTGCAATGTCTACATTTTATTGACCTCTATATCCCCTGCATACAGTGCAATGATAAATAGCCAATAAATATTAATAAATGCTAATTCTGTGCAGGGCTGGATTTTCATATAATCATAGACCATAGGCTTATGTGAGGTGCTCACGTGGAAATCCTACTGTGGAAAAACATACTACACAAATGAGATCCTTCCTCTTAATAGTAACCAAAGAAGTATTTTGCAAAACTACTAGCAAAATGTATTATTAGGTATTAATGACGATACCCAGAGGAGAGACTAATTAAATCCAATAACGTCTGTTGCTTGGATAGAGTCAATCACATGCATGTGGGCCACCTGAAGTCTACTTTAATGCATTGCGCTTGGCCAACCAGGCCTCAGCATAAACTGGCTGTAAGCTGCAGAAGTAAGCAGCGATGGCAACAGCATTGGCCCTGCACTGGGCAGCCTGCAGTGACTGCTCTCACGGAGCACCGCAGCGATGGCGTGTAGGGAAGTCTACCTGCAGATTCCCCGTCATCCCAGTACAGCTGTCCCTTTGCTTCTCGCTTGTGGTCCAAGGCGACAATGAGACCCAGGGAATTCTTCCGACTGTAAAAGAGCAGGTCTCAGTTTCAGAGAAGGAAGATGAGATAAGAAGTGGGGTCAACCAGCCCCCTTCATGCCCCACGGGCAGGTTATCCCAGAGTCTCTCCCAGACACTGTGTGGTCACTGACCTTGCATGGAGACAGGGGGGCAGGGCGTGGGCAGACAGCAGAGGTTAGCAGGGAATGAGCATAAGAAGCAGAGTTGAAGGGGAGGGCTCCCGCTGAAAACTGGATTTGTGATAACACTAACCATCAAGTAAGCACTGTTAGGGGCTTACCATGTATCAGGAACTCTTCTAACTGTCTTTCCATTTGATCCTTATAATTACTCTAAAAGTAAAACTACTATCATCCCTGGTTTATGAGTGATAAGCGGAAATACAGAGAGTAAGTGGCCATTGTAACACATCTGGTATGTTGTAGAATTGGGGCTTAAACCCAAAATTTTGGACTTTTGACCTTGAAGCGATGTTGACTTTGGCTCCTATTTAACTTGCATTCTCTCATGTCTAAGGGAATCTCTTTGAGGGCAATTTTTGACCATAAAGAAATCCTCCTGAGCGATCATTTGACTCCTCTTGTAATCCGATTCAATCCATAAGTGAAAGACTACGGACATGCAAAGGAACAGAGGCTACGTTTACCGCCGCTGAGTGAATTCTAAGAAGTGAAATCTAATGTTGGGTCAACCCTGAAAGGAGGGGAGGAGGATCCCTGACTGGGGATGTCCTCCCTGGGTTCATCCATACTTAGTCCTTATGTTCGCCTCTCCCACGATGCCCTGCGTCTTGGAGCTTGCAAGTAGTCCCACCTTGGAAGAGGGAGGAGCTTACCTGGCCTCGGTGGTTGTGCTTGGCTGCTGGGTGGGAAATATGTAGCCCCCTCGAAGGTGAAGTCCTATCCTCTCAGGGGGCAGCAGCATCTGCACCCATTGCTTCCTCCACTGGGTGGCTACTCCCTAGCCAGCAAAGGAAAACAGAGCCGATCATTGGCTGTTTGAGCTAGAAGGCACCTTGGAGAGCTCATTGCTTAGCTGCCTCATTTTAAATAAGAGAAAAGCAGACACCGCCCACCCCCCTGCCCCCGCCCAAGTGAAGTGACTTATCCAAGGCATACAGGCAGTAAGGAGACAGCAAAGCTGAGACTCCCACCCACCTCATTTCTTTGTATGACCCCACGCTGTGATTCCACCAGGGCTTTCGTTTCATAAGCTATCCCCGCCTACATCCAAATAGCTAGTCCTGACAGCTGCAGAGTGGCCAGGTGGACATAATGAAAATTCCCATCAACCTACCCCAGTTGTTCAAATTATTTCATTGTGCCTTTGGAAAGGCCTTCCACAGGGAAGAGTACCCACAACCAACTACATGAAAAACCTTGTAGTATCATCCTTCCCCAAGCCCCTAACACAGCTGCTGCCTTAACGCGGTCCTCTGCTAGAGCCAGGTCTCTGGGCCAAGCGCGCCACCTCACTTACTGTCTCATAGTCGTACCAGATGGCATCTGGGATGTATGCTTTCACTTGGTCCACACCCTAGGGAAACAACAGTAATGAGCGACATTAGCGTGCCCCTTTACAGCTGACACACACCTCCCCGTGTGGCTCCACGTGCCCCTCTGAACAGCCCTCCCACTCGACCAATAAAAGTGCAGACACCCAGCGAGGCTGAGCCGTCCCAGCAATGAAGTTTGTTTTGCTTCCTGGCTCCTGAACTTCCTAAGAGATGCAGAGGAAGTCCATTCACTGAGTTACTTGTGTAATCTGCCAGGTGGGAGGAGACTGGGCTAGTCAGGCGCCCAGGAGAGCCTTCCAGCAGGACCACTCACTGGCCAGCTGGGCCCGCCATGAGACGGCATGGCGAAGACACCAGCTCCAAGGGCCTTTGGCACGAGAAGCTTGGCGATCTTTCATGGCACAAACTGATCGGCAGACTACTGATCCCGCCCCTCTCTCCCCCACCTCCCCCACCCACAGCTGCCCTGGATCACACCATGAACTCCACAGGAACTCCTTCCCGACCCCAATCTCACACCCTCTCTGGTCAAAGGGAAACACAGGCAGATGGCCATCCCAAGGCATTTGAGGGCCCTGTCCGCATCCGTATGCTTCAAGACACGGGCTTGAATGTGATCTTGCAAAATGGAAATTGTTTTTCTTGCTCAGGCAGTAGGACCAAGAGTTACTATTTTTCTAATTTCCAAACTTCTGGAATCGTTCTCTCCCTTATATTCATATTTATGTTTAAATGCAGCCAGAGGCACTCAGGCTCCAGCTTACTCAGCTACAGAGAGCCATGACGACAAGTGTGAGGTCCCATCCCACCATGCAGATTACAGACGTACTTCATATAAAACCGGCGTGATGAGAAGCCCGGGCCCCCATAAGAACTGCTCGTGCACCGCCCATGTAGCTGGGTCCTGGTAGAACCTGGAACACAGAGAAGGCAGGTGAAGCCCCCAGCACTGGCGGGCAGCTCCTTGTATGGCAACGAGGTTCTCATGAACCTCGTTAGCACCAACGAGGGAAGCAGAGTTATGGTCTGAATGGATGTCTTCGCGGGTCAGGAAACTCACTCATGGACCAGGGGCCTGGCTACAGTCTCGCCCAGGGTGTGAGCGCGGTAGAAGAGGGTGTACAGGTAGGGCAGCAGGGTGTAGCGGACGTTCAGGTAGTGCCTGGAGGATTTCAACAGCAGAGAGTCTTCTCCAAAGGCCGCAGGATCCTGGTCCTGGAAGGAACCATAAGCAATTACTAGACATCTGCATCATATTGTAGAAGTTCCCTTTGATGAGAAGCTTTCTCATATGAAAGGAGTTACGTTGTCGAACTTGAAGATGTCAAAGAGTTTCCAGAACTGAAAGGAGCTGGGTCCTGCCCCTTCGTTTTATAGATGAGAAAACCACATCAGAGGTTAAATTGCGAGTAAGTGGCAGGGTTTACATTGGACGGGGGTCTTCTGACACCGGTCTGTGGCGGCTTCAGGGCGACAGAGGAGCCTGCGGAGGTTGCCAAGGAGATAAAGGGCCTAGCGTGGGCTCTGCCCCTCGGGGCTGCTCCCGTGGGTCTCAGATATCGAGGTTTCTCATCCTACGTCATTTGGCAAATAATGAGAATAAAGTCATCCTACTACTAAGAGAGAATTTGAAACCCATTGCCTTAAGCCACATATTGCCTAACCACCACGATCTGGAATCCATCTCTTCTTTCCATGCTCTTTTATGAATTTGAAATTTTATTTATTGATCTTTTAAATTTTACTGTAATTAAAGTTGATAAAGAATCTATTAGTTTCAGGTGTATAATGTAGTGGTTCAACATTTATGTGCCTCACAAAGTGACCACCAAAGTTAGTCTAGGAGCCGTCTGTCATCACACAGTCATTCTCTTATGGGTTCTATTCCCGATACTGTACACTATATCCCGTAACTTATTTCATTTATTTTATTTGTTATTGTTGATGTTGTTACAGATGTCTCCCCTTCCCCGCCCCACCCCCACCAGGCCCTCACCACGTTGTCATCTGTGTCTGTGGGCTATGCATCTATGATCTTTGGAATTTATGTCTGGTTTTGCGTGTAATGTTTTCACCGGCAAAATTTGTTTTACTTTCTCTGTCCCAAAGACAGAGCCCTCTGTTTGTTCTTCGACACACGAAGTGCAAAGCAATCATGAAGAGAGTTTTTGGCAGATTTCAACTAGGAGGAATGAAACAACCCTTCACAAGGGAAATCTAATTGTCTTAGGACGGAAAACATAAATTTTCCCTCATGTTGTTCACTTTCCTTGTACTTTGAAAGTTGTGCATATGTTTAGACCTGTCATCCTGTACTGCATAATGGGGATTGAATTTTAGAAAAAATGATCTGAATGTATCCCCTTCTTTTGTTTAACTTGCCCATTTCCCTCTCCAAATAGAACTACTCCCTGAGACCACTCAGTGCCCCAGTGTAGGGTTCAGTGAAAACCCTGAGGCCAAACACCGAAGAAAATAACACTCCACATCACCCTACCTCACCCTGGCCCCCAACTGGGAAAACCTAGAGCCGCCCTGTGCCCCAGGGCAACCGCAAGCCACGTGGGGCTACCGAACACTTGAGCTGTTGTTAGTAAGATTGAGGAACTGGACTTTTAATTAGATTTCATTGTACTTATTTTAAATATAAACCTAAAAACTGAATCAATGTGAAAAAATTTTTTTAGTGAAATGCAACTTTATTGTCCTGGTGGGATTACCTTTCCCTCCAGCTGCTGAAAGTACAGCACCCAAACTGAGATGTATTACAAGTGTAAAATGCACGCTGAATTTTGAAGGCTTAGTATACAAGGAAAAGAATATAAAATAGCTCATTATTAATATTTTGTATAAAATAGGCATTGAAATGATGTTCAGGATGGATTGAGTTATATAAAATAAATTAAAAATAATTGCTCCTGTCTCTTTGTGCTTTTTGGACCTGCTTCTAAACTTCCATGTGTGGTTCCCATCGGCACTGTGTGGTCAGCACTAGTTGAGGGGGAAGAAAACCAGCCCTGTACCCGGGCAGCCTGAGTGACCACTCGCTCTTACCGACGAAAGTCCTTCTGGGCCACCTCTTCAGGAAGACACCTGCCCTCCCTTCTCCCAGCCACCTGCTTAGAAATCAGGAGGAGTCCATCTCTCTCTAGACCACCAGTGGCTAGGAACAGCCCGGGGAGAAAATCCTTTGAAGATCCGATACGAATCTCTCCCAGGTCAGAGATACGACATCGGATAAAGTCAAGAACTGCAGCTAAAATGATTATCAGTGAGTTACTCCAGTGAGCCTATTAGGAGCGAAACTACTCAATGAGCAGATTTCTTCATTAAAAGAAAGGGCCTCCCACCTGACTTGCTCCTACCATCACCATAAACATCTCCTTAAGAGGGACCTTGAACCCATTTCTATAGGCTTATCAAAATCATTAAAAAATGTCATTTGGGGTAGGAGAGGAGAAAGGTGGGATATGTCGTGAGAAGTAGTGGGAAGTGGTCTCTCACACCATTCACAGAAAGATAAAATGTTGCAACAAGGGAAAAAAATGTTCAGATCACAGGCCTGCCCCTTTCGAAATCCTTTCTCCTTGCTCCCCTATATCTAGGAGTGGCTTCCCTTGTGCTGACTGAAGTATCAATGAACTCCGACTGACCCGCCGTATATAGGAGGTAACAGAAGTGTGACAGCAGCACTGTAGGAACTCCAGCCACCCTTCTCACCTTTGTTGGTGAGTTCCCAGCAATAACGCATACATACCGTCACCCCCATACCATGCTTTTTAGGTCTATCACTCCAAATGTATCTATTTTGCTGCTGCAATTAGGGCCAACCCAGAGGATATTCTTCAACCTCTCTTTGACGACAAATAGATTAGATAACCCAAGAAGTGTCCGTCACTTGTCGTGGGGACCTTACCTTGAAGCCAGGCCCGTTGTGATTCCTCGAGAGTGGATAAAATGCTCCAAGCTGCATCCACCTTCTGCAGAGCTCCTCCGTGACATTTTTTGTATAACCACAGATATTGGCGCCTACCTGGAGAATGAGCACACACACGAGCACAGTGGTCAAAGAGAAAGGAGAAAGCATTGATTGTACACCTGCGAGACAAGGAAAAAGGGAACCTCTTATTCCCATCATGCCGTGCTTCAAGGGGTCTCAGGCTTTCAGGGCTAATCCCCCAGCCAAAAGGGGAATACAACAAGTGTGCCACTGTGGACCAGCTGAAGAGAGGAAGACGGACTGTTGAACCAAGGGCTCATCCCCAATATTCAGTTCCCAATTTCACTAATGCTCTGATAATAGAATTTTCCTGTGATACTAACACATTTCACTCGTGGAGGTGTCTTCCTAATTTCAGAGATTCCATGGACAACAACCCAGTGGTAAAACGCTACTATCCAATCTTCAGAAAGCAACTCACACCATAGAACAAAAATGGACTTTTGCAATGCATCTCACAGGGAGACATATGCTCCTTGGTTTTCAGACACTTCGAAGCCGGGTACTGGGAAGAATGTCCAAGGACAAAGGGTGAAAGCTCCCAGGTGACACTCACCAGGGGGATGCCAAACAGGTTGAACTCAAGGATACTAGGGATGGACCATTGGAGATCATCCCAGGTGGCTGCATTGTCCCCCAACCAATGAGCAGCAAACTTGCCAGATCCGGCAAAAGTAGAACGGGCTAAGATGAAGTTCCTCTTTCGAGGGGAGATGTTATTCAGGGCCCTGAAAAAGAGCACAGCCAACTGAATGAATGGGAGGCGAGCTGTGAGTGTCTGGGGCTTACCCGTTCCCGAGGCAGCAGAGGTTTTCGATCAAACTGAGAAAAGACGGCAGGGCATCATGAAGGCGAGCAGACTAAAGTCGCCTCTTTAAGAGCTTCTATCTCACTCCTAGATCAGGGTTCAGACCTCAGATGAGGGAGTACAAGCACCCCCAAGGGCTCTCTCTGGGCTCCCGTCCCCCTGATTATGTTTTCTGCATCTTGGATCTGTTGTGCTCTTGCCCTTTTAGTCCACAATACATTGGAACCATGGGTTCTTGACCCTCACCTCCTCCTGCTAGAAAAAAAATTTCCCAGCGTCCCTGGGTTCCGTGCCTTGCTGCCCATTCATAATCCTGTTCAGCTCGGCACCAGCTAAGGTCAGAACCCTGTACCTGCCGCTTGCCCGAGAGGAGATTTTGTGTGCCCTCTAGGATCCTCAGAAGCTTCAGAACTTGTTATTAGCAATTCCCCACGTCAGGAGATCTTAATCTGCACAAACTAATATCCATTCAAACACGTAAGTCTCAGAAGATGGCAGATGGTCCTCTCAATGAAGTTAAAAGCAACTAAACTATAAACTATTTTCACTGTATTACATATAAAAGATTACCCATCCAATAAAACTCTACAGAAAGTGGAGCAAAGGAATTAAAGATGAGGAACTCAGAAAGGATGGGGTGGGGCTGGGATCACAGACAGTGACCTGTAGGAGATTTTCTAGCTTTTATTTGGAATGCTTTTTCAAAGAGCCCTCTCCTTTCCTAAACAGTCCACACTTTCTTTTAATGTTTTGAAACTGAGCGATATTACAACTAGAGGAGAGTGATGGCTGAGCCACAGTCACGTCTAGCTCTTTGCAGGCAGGCTCTTTTGTCTTTCTTTCCAGCACAGGGTCTGAGACAAGGGCACCGGCAGGCCCTGGGCCGTCCCTGGAGGCACTCTCACAGCCACCAACGCTTTCCGTCTTTGCATCCCTGAGGACGCCATGGGGAGTCACACACTCAGGACAATGGATCATGGGAAAAGGGGGGTAGTTCGGAAACAGAAGACTCATTTAAGAAAATGAAGTGCCCCGTCCTGACATTTTAATGAGCAAGCTATCAGGGTACAATGGAGAGGGCTCACTCTCCCACTTCCGTCCTCATGTCTCCTTCATCGGGGCTCGCGATGCTTTGCCTTTATCACCGCTGGCTAGGGGGTTTATGGCACCCTGCAAATCACCCGTCATAAAAGGAACACATTCAAGTGGCATAAAGTGAAACTGAAACAGGAATGAAGCTATCTGAGTTTAGGGTTGATTTAGTCAGGCCATGTTGGTAACACGGATTAGATGACGGTCTGTTTTTCATTTTGGCTTAGAGGAAAACTTTTGCCCAGACATCCCCAAGCCTCTGCTTTGCATCCCTCAGGGTTGGTCTGGTTATGCTCAGGCCTTGATCTCTGAGAGGAACTGGGTTCCTTCTGCTTTTAGGCCACAGGACAGTGAATTTCATTGTCACGGTAGGCCAGTAGCCACTGTCCCCAAGCTTTACTTCCCGCTAAGGTGGAGCCAAATCTTCATCAGATTTATGATTTAAAGTCTCCTGGTGGCCAGACCCCACTGAATGAGACTCTTGTCTGCTGTTTCACCAGCTCTATCTGATGCCCAGGTGCCAAGTGCCATTTACCTCCACTGTTCTCTGGGAACTTTGACCTTTTAACCATTAACCAAAGCTATTAGGACTTATTAACCAGCCCCATTATGATTTTATAGCACTTTTATCACATGGAAGCTCTAGCAATGAAGCACTTTGAATCTTCCCTTCCTGCCACGCACCCTCTCTTACCCCTTCCTTCTCACCCTGGCCATTTCCCCACTCTCTGCCCACCTCCCGGTCTCAGGGAGAAGCATCTGTGAGTCTACATAGGTCAGAGCAGGAAGGGGTGTGGGAAACATCAATCCAACACCCTCACTCCGAAGGTGAGGGAACTGTCTGATTGATCCATCAGGAAAGGTCAAATGAGAGAAAGAAGTCAGAAAAGAGCAGATAAAATCAGATGTGTGTCTCTCTTCATGGAGCAGTTCATGTATTGAAATAAAAACATCTGCATTTACTGGGCAAGGACGCTCTCTCACCTGGACGAGCCAGCAACATAGTTAAGTCCCGAGGACAAAATGGTGCAGGAAAACAAAAGAGGCCCAGTCTCTGCTTCTAAGTCACCCGGTCCCGCTGGGCCTGTCCCGCCCTTCTTCCCTTTCTCAGGCCACGCCTTTATTCAACGACTGTGCCTGTAGGACACACCCGATTCCTCAGGCTAAGGACACACGGGGTGACTGCGCCCTCCAAGAACTTACAGTGCAGCAAGAAAGAAAAGTGAATAAAAATTATAATACAGATGTTTGGACTTTAGGCATAGTGCGAATGTGAACAAAGGTAGCACAAGATAAAGGCAGAGGGAGGAGATAATCTTTCCCTAGGACTGTCAGGTAGGTTTGCAGAATTAACACGTAAGGTGAGGCTTTAAAGATAAGTGCATGTTTGCAAAATGGATGGGGTGGGGAAGGGCATCCCATGCAGACAGAGCACACAGGCAAAGACATGGAAGAATAAAATAGCTTTCAATTCAGGAGCAGTAAGCATAAAATATGAGGAGTAGCAGAGACGGAAGAAAAATACGAAGAAAGGGTTATGTTATGAAGTACCTTACAGGTTTGGCTAGGGTGGCTGCCTTTTATTGTATGGAAGATACCAAGGCAAAGGTAGTTTTTCAGTGGTGAGAGAAGTGAGCAGATTTTCACTGGGGAGAGTGGCGAGCAGGCGTGAGATTCAGAAAGACCACCTGAGCAGTGGGAGGGAGTGGTGCTTCGGAGACTTTCACACACATTCAATACCCCTGGAAACCCTGCTAAAACTCAGATTCTCATTTCCAAGGTCTAAGGTGAGGGCCAAGATGCTGCATTCCTGATATGTTTCCAGGTGATGCTGGTGTGGCTGGTCCTTGGACCGCACTTTGAATAGCAACAGAAGAGGACAGATGAGTGGGAGATAAAGCTAAAGTCAGGGAAGGAAGACTAGTAGTCATGGAGCTCATGTGAGCTCTTTGTGAGTGTTGATGATGGAAAGAAGTGTGGGTGGGGGGAGAGGAGACAGTTATAGAAATGTTTTATACTCAAAAGGATTGAAGACTGATTGTAAAAGAGGGTGTGATGGAAAGAAATAGCTCAAGGATGATACCAAGTTTCTCTCTTGGGGGTCTGGGAGATAGGGATGGTGTAGCCACCAACCAAGATGGGTAGTTTAATTGTTTCAAAACTGATTAGCCAGACTGTGGAGGTTGGGCAGAAACCAGTAACAGGGGAAGGTGAATGGCATGGGAGGGACAAGACGACAACCAAGTTAGAGAAGATCAGAAGGTTGCTGTGGGTATCTGGGTCTGGAAAGCAGAGAGAGACCTAAGCTATAACGTTATGGAATCATAGACTTTAAAATTATCAAAATAAATTCCAGTAAAAACTGAAAAGAAATAAATTACCTTTGCATTGGCAGAGAATGAAAAAAGGAGTCTAGGGGTGGACGCCAAAGGCTTATCGACAGTGAGAGAGTAGATGAAAAAGACCCAGAGGTTGAAGAGGAACAGAGGGCCAGGGGGATGCTGGGAGCAGGGCCGGCGAGCCAAGCGAGAGCGGTGTGCCGGAACCAAGGGAACCGAGTTTCAAAGGAGTGGTCAGTGACGCCGCGTACCCTAGAGAAGTCAAGTAAAAGGGCTGAGAAAAGTTCCAGAAGGACATCACCCTGTCCCTATTCCCCACCACGGAGTTCTAGAAACACCAAAACAAAAGGAAATCAGAAGAGAAAAACCAAGACGTTCTTTCCTAAGTCACTCCATCTGTTTTGTACATTAAGATTAAAATCTTCTTAAGCTTAGCCCCGAATTTCTTCTCTCCTAGGTGTAATGATTATATTTCACCACCTTCCTAGGAAGGAACTTGGTGGGGGTTTTGCAGGGAGCTAGTCCTCCGTTTACAAAGTCATTAGCAAAAAGTTCATGTGAGAAGGTCTGAAAAAGACTAAATCTTTTGCAGGAAGCATCTGTCCCTTTATTCAACTTTCATACTGAGTGGTGGTGCTGATGGTGGTGGTGGTGTTGGTGCTGGTGGTACTGGTGGTAGTAGTGATGATGGTGGTGGTGGTGGTGCTGGTGGTGGTGATGGTTATAGTGATGGTGGTGGTGGTGGTGGTGGTGATGGTAGCGGTGGGGTGGTGGTGATGCGTGCATCTTGGGGCTGAGGGGAAAATCGAGAGGGAGTCTGGAGCAGGCAGCAGGGAAGGAAGCCAGGAGGGTGTGGTATAACATTGCCGTATAAATATAGGCCACTCAGGTAAACTTGAATTTCATGTAAACAATGAATAGTCTTTATGTCCATTGCAAGCTTAACTGGGTGTGCTGTATTTTTATTTGCTAAGTCAGGACACCCTAGTGTGATGACCACAGCATATGTAGTACTAGAACCCAAGCAAGGGCTGGCTTCCAGTTAGGGGTTCTAAATACCTCACACATAGTTGCCTACTAGTATCAAGTCCTCAGCCACAAGCCAATCAAAAACAGTCCTGCGCAGAAACCCAGGGAATATATGAGAAGCCCTCTTTAGCAGCCTGTAAGATCTGAGTTTCTAGACTCTTATAACCCCAGAATATATTTGAAAAATATACTTCAAGACGACAAGAGAAACCCTCCACCTCCCAGCTCCCCACGTCTGGAGCGAGGCAGGAATCGAGTGCTTACGCGTCGGTGGCTCTCGCCATGGAGTAGCCGTACAAGCTGTGGACGTCATAGTGGAGGCCCCACTGAAACTCAGCATCCATGCAGAGGGTCCTTGCGAAGAGCAAGCGGTCCAGCACTCCTGTGGGGAAATACCCGTCAGTGAGCCCCTCCCTGTCAGCAAACTCGCACAAAGTAACCGCCCTGTGTACTTCCTGGCGCCTGTACCTTCCCCACCAGCCTCCCCCTGACAAAACCCTTTCCAGATCTTAAATCCTATCTTAAATGCCCTTCCTACCTGGGGCATACACTGAGCCCCTTGGGGAGACAGATCATTAAAATTCATTTGCATTCTCTTGAGCTCACGGAGAGTGGTGCTGAGTGGAGGCGAGCCAGAACAAGCTCAGAGCAACGGAACGCTGATTTGAGATAAAACATAAATGAAGCGCACACATCTAACTACATCGACTTAGTCAAGGAGAGCTGAGTGCGCAAAGAACAGATATGAGCGCAGTGAACAGGGAGCATGTTCATCCCCATGTTTCAAGCATCCTCACCCCAGTCACACTTTTTAAAAAATCTGAGATATGACACTAGGGTGGTTTCATGAATAAGAACTTAGATGCTGCCTTTGGAAACAGCATTGTTACAGCATCTTCCCTTTCTCATGCCTAAAACGCCCAACATTTTCTGTCCTGAGGCCTGCAGTCTCATTCTTCTCCTTCTCCTTCCAGACCAACACCTGGGGGGGCCACGCCTCCCCTCCTTCAGGAAGCCTTCCTGTTCGTAGAACCTCAGCCTGGGCACAGTTCCAGCGAGAGGTGGAGCCAGGAACGACTGAGGTTGAGTTTTCCCACCAGCCCAACAGAATCAGGGTTTGAAGTGAGGAATCACATTTAGCGATAAGTTATAAAGACAGTTACATTTCTGGTGTGGCAAAATTCGTGGCTTGAGTTTCACAGTCACTTCCATTATAAGGCGGGGCACTTAAACTGTCCCAGGGGCAAAGGTCATATATCTAAATCTTTTTTCAAGCTAAAGCGTATGTTCTCTTCCTGAAAGGTTAAAAGCAGACCAGAGGCAGGGCAGCTCGTCCTGTGCAGGTAGACAGAAGGCTGGGAGGCAGGGTGTGGGTGCTTCCCAGAAGCAGACAGAAGGTGGGTGAGATTGCAGTGTTCTGCAGGGAAACGACAACAAGAACACCCTAGTTTGGGCCAAGTAGAAGATTCAGAGGCTAAAGGAGAAACATGATAAACTAATCCACAGTGAAAAAAAAATCAGGGAACAAAGAATGAGCAGAGAGGAATAAAGAATAACCAGGGGAAAGAAACAGCAGACTTTGCAAGAAGTTCAACGGTTTGAAGTCAAGATTCTCCAAAAAAGTTCTTCACCCCTTCAGTGCCCTAAAGGGGCAAAGGGACAGCTAAACTTTGCTCCGAGGGTACAGGTGGAGAAACCAGAACAAACTGGAACAAACTGACCAGATGCTCACCAAGCCTGTGTCTTCTTCCTGGGAGTATAACATTATATCCACATTTTTGCTTGAAGTTTAGTAGAGACTATCTGATTGGATTCCAATTGGATTCCAAGAGCAAGCGTGAGCAAAAAAATGTGAGCAAATTGAACTCACTGCACTTCCAGGCCTTTCCATAAAGTTCCCACTACCCTTCTCTTTCTCCTTTCTCCAGGAAGCTATAAACAAAAGGCTCCAGGAAAGGAGGAGTGGGCAATAGAAGTTAACTAGATTGCTGAGTCACTGCGTGGATGAGAGTACTTCCCACAATGCAGTATTATATGAGCAAAAAATAAACTTGTAGTGTGTACTCCACTGAGATGCCGGAGCGCATTTGTTTCCACAAAGAATATACTATTGCACACACACACACACACACACACACACACACACTCTTTCAAAATCAGGGCCTGGAAAATGGACTTGGACTAGAAATGAGACTCAAAATAAGAAGGACTAGCAGGAACCGTTGACGAGGCTGTTGGTAATGAGCTAAACAAATACACACACAAATTACGGATTTACTCCAACGGAAGGTGATGTGTACTTCTAGTATTCTGACACTGTCATGAAGTTTAAACTTGAACCACATTTTAAAGGGGTTTAGAGGCAGTGAACAGGGTGGGAGCATGTAGAACTCGAGACAGGAGGCACCACCACAGGAGATACGACCTTCACCACACACCTGCCCTTGGACTATGGCAGTGAAAAGGCAACGAGAGAACAAGCAAGGCAGCAAGGTCCCCAGCAAGGGGTGGTCAGGGGGCTTCAGTGGGGGCAGTCCCTTAAACTGAGAAGGAAAATTGCTCCTGGCCACACAGAGTTCCACCGAGGTGGTTTTAGATGGCTCATGCCTGCATCGTAGCAAACAGGCAAAAACTTACGAGGAGTGAAAGGAGGAAAGTTCAACTGGTTGTCTTCACAACTATGGTCAGAAGCTGGGAGCAAGTTAGAGACTTCATCCAATTCCTTCAAAGACACAAAATACACAGAGTGGAAGAGTCACCGATAAACAGGCAGTTGCTCAGGAATGTTTACTGAACTAGAAGCTGGATAGCTGGGGTCTCTTATTAATAGATTCGGGGATCTTAAGTAATCTTCTTACATTTTTTTGACCTCTGTTTCATCTTTTGTAAAAGGCGAGTAATATGATCAGAAGAGAAACCAGAGTATATCATCCTTTGGATTAGATTATATCTAAGGTATCTTTCCACTCTAAATGATATCAGGCACATTTAACCTTTACACATTGATTGCAATTGGTTAATTAAGAAATACTATCTCACAGGCTAATTCTTACAGGCTATGATTTTATAGTTACTGATATGGCTTCAGCATTATTTTAAAGAAACTAAGATAGGGTAGTATTCTATTTTATAATTTTCCCTTTTATTCTGCTTAATGCAGTGCAAGAAGAAGATACAATTGAGATCAAATCCATTTCTTTAAAGAAGGTTAAAAGTAGCCGATGCATAAACCTGCTAACAGAGAAATTTTTCAAATTTCCGACTCTTCCTCACTTCCTGTTTGCTAAAAATTAAAACGCACCCACTAAATTCTTCTCTAATGATTTAATTTAAATTTTAATGAACCATTGCTACTAATAATAGTAGTTGTAATTTCTAGTAAAATAGTATTTTTTTAAAGCTAAAAGAGTCAATGAAGCAAAAAGCTGCAGCCATAAGAAAGCAAAAGACTTTCTCCAAAAGAACTTAACCAGCTGGTAGCAGACTGAGAATTAAAATCCAGAGTTTTGAGGGATCTAGTTAATTGCATATAAACCCAGCATTAAGTAAAAGGATTTTAATATCACTATGACAAGCAAATGATTTTATTACAGATTATACTCAAAGTTCATCTCAAAATTTGAAAGATCCGTCTCCAAAATAAGTTTAATCCTGGAATAGCGACTTACAATCCACACTCCATCAAACTTCAGAAATGTATGAAATTTTCTGAACTCTTCTATCCACCACGGAGTACAAGCTGGATTCGTATAATCAGGAAAGACTGTCCATCCAGGATATCCCTGAAGGGCAAAGAAGGCCGGGCGGTTTGTTGGACGGGTCACTCATGCATGCATTACTGGCTACTGACTCCTCTGCTGGGAGCCCCATGTAACTCACCATCACAGATCACAACGGGTGGCCCTCCTCCCTAAGCTAAATGTTACGATAGATGCAAGGAACCAAAGCAAGAAAAGAAAAAAGGAAAAACAACTTATTATATAGATGAGAAGCCATCAAATGTCTTTTTTCTATGACTAAAAAAAAAAAAGCAAAATCTCATCATGTCAGGCCAATTGAGAGAACTGTTTAAAATACTAGAAAGTCTAACTAGGTAATATTTTAGAAAAAAAGATTGAATTTGTTTAATATGTTGCTAACTGAAGATCATCTAAAACTCGCTTTGAATAATGCTGTTTATAAATAATATGTTGGTTTGAGGCATATAAACAATGTTTTTTTAAATGTTTAAATGAATCTTGTGCTTCTTAGGTTAAATACTTCATATTCTAACTTCTCATCCTATCTATTTCTATCAAAGATTGGCTTTTAACTTTTGCCACAAATGGCACAAAGATATGATCATAGCCAAATTGCTGAAAATTCTGAATTAACAGGACACAAGCTTTTGTGCATACATTGTTACTTATTTTCCCAACCAATTGGTAGGTTGTCATTTAGGGACAACATAATGTTCAGGCAGTGTAATGAGTATCTCTCTATCTATCTATCTGTCTCCTGGTTCTTTGTTTTAGGCGATGGGGCACCATGTAACAAACGCAGGTAACTTTGAACCTCAGGGAACAGGGGGTGTGACAAAGTAATCACCTACAGCAACACGGCACCTGGAGCAGGCACTGGAGTGTTCATTTTAACCAAATCCTTTATAATTAACCCACACCACCTCTGGCACTACTACCTGCGCCAACATCTTCGATCAAATGATTCCTGTTATCTGTTCGTAATTGGAGGTAGCTATCTATTATAATTAAATTGTTTTAATTATATGCAAATTTCTAATGATATGCCACTCAAATAAGAATATGACTGAAAAGACTCACAGGTCTGGATAATCTACTTTTCAGATAAACAAAACAATTTTTACATGACCGTGGCCTGACTTTGTACTTGCATGTGAAATCAGTCTACCTGGTACTTTAGAAATTCACATCAAACAAAACAGTAAAAGCAAATAATTGGTTTGGAGAAGGAAGGAAACTTCTCTACTGTTTCATGAAAAGCTAAAACCAATGAGAAAGAAAATCAACAGAAGTAAGTATATTGCATACAAAGTCGATGGTAAGAACTAAGTGGGCAGTTAGGCAAGGGGTCACTGATAACCCTGAAAAGACAAGTTTTGCCAAGTTAACTGCCCAGGAGCAACAAGAAGTACAGCCGCGTGAACTGTTAGCTGAAGTACCAGTTTTAGTAAATCTCCCATCAATAAGTCCTCGAGGGCTGACCCCACATGTAACTGGCAGAGAAGGCTGACTACATGATTTGATTTAAAATATTTTCAAAAGCTCAACTGCCCCTGAAAATCAGTTCCTAAGCAGCCTACTTAAATGCCTGACATCACTACCTCAGAACGAAAGCTGGGCTCTGTAAGTCTCCTGTAAACTAAAAGTACATGAGCTAAGATAGGTTTCACACGAGCATCTCTGCATCTTGCTCCATTACCACAGTTGAATTTATTGTCATGGGAAAGAAACAGAAATTGTGAGGTAAGAGGACTTTAAGAACAAATAACACTTTCTTCAAATCACATATTGCCACTCAACTCTCAGTATTATTAGAGAGTCAGGGGCAAGCTTTCTAGAGACTAGATCTTAATCATTCTAGGATGGAAGGGAGGGAGGGAGGGAGGAAGGAAGGAAGGAAGGAAAATCCGTGATGTGAGAGACGGGCCGTGGTGATGAGGGCAATCATACTGCAATAGTGAAATGTATCCAATCAACATGGTGGGCACCTTCAATGTACACAATGTTATATGTCAAATATATTTCAATTAAAAATAAATAAATCCTTAAGAATTTTAATCATTCTACTATTACATCAACTGGTTAAAAATAATAATAACAGAAACCTCTATAGCCATGACAAGTAACTGGCCTTCCTTGCACCTCTTGTCCTACCAAAAGCACAAACTTCCTCAAATGACTGTCATTTACTCTGATTTTTTTTTTTTGAGAAATTACCTGCCCAAGGACAAAGCCGTTGTCTCCCAAGACCCACAGTCTCTTTTTGGTTCCGTTTGTATAGGTAGAGTAGTCAAAATCATTCGAGATGCCAGGATTCTAGAAAACAAACAAGATAATAAAATATTGTTTTTATCATTTTTTTTTGCATTTTAAAGGAAAAACTAGACCACCAAATAGGTGTTTCAACATACCATGATAATGACATATTTCAGTCCAAGTTTATGTAGGTTCTCGGCAAAACCTGGGAGACCAGGGAAAGCCTTTTCATCGACAGTGAAGTCCTTCTTTCCATCCATGTAGTCTATGTCCAAGTACTGGACGTCCTGGAAGACAGTGCTGGCCAGTTAGCACCCCGGCAATAGCACCACACTGATATTGCCACTCGGGTTCTTGGCCATTAAAATGGAAGCCCTATTTCCTCCATGATCCTGGAACTTCCAGGACTTGGCTACTTCCTAGGGGTCAATAAGCCCTCCTTGAAGGACACAGATGCTCTTAGGTTGTCTCTTTGCCTTGACAGATGCCTGTCATAAGGTATTGGGAGGAACGTGATAGTGGGGCTGCTTGTCCCTGTGATTTGAGGGCTTAGATGCTCATAATAAAACAGGTGCTCTTTCAATGTTTGCTTGAGTGAGCCCACAAGTAATGTTATAACCACGTACTAACTTAGACCCTAGACATCGTCAAGCTAGACTATAGCGTAAGAGGAGGAAACAGCCTTCTGTTATAAAACTCCTAGGGTAATAATTAACAAAGACAAAGGACAAAGGGATAGAGCTTTAACGAACCAAACTCTCGTGCACACGTTATTTTTGTGTTCACATACCAAGCTGAGGGGAGCAGATGTTATTCTCAGTGAGAAGTTTGAAATGTGAAGGGGTTAAGTGACATCTCCCAAGGTCACATGCAGGAGTGGGCAGGGGTTCAGTCGGGGCTTTGGTGACAGACCCTTTGATTCCATGTCCTCTTTAGTTCCAGTGAGCCACTACTTCAAAGACTTACGAAGGTCTTTGAAGTAAGTGTTCCTTCTGTAGTCGTGCCTTAGAGACTCTAGCTTACAAGCCTGAGGGAAAATGTGGCCTGTGGCCTGTTGCTAATGCAGCACCATCTGTCCTAATACTGGGCAGTCATGTAGGACCCAGGGGCCCCCCAACAGACATATGGTGCGAAAGATCCAATCTGTGGAAGAAAAGCTCATTTGTTTCGGAATCAGCAAGACCTCAGACAAGCCGTCCCCGTCAGAGGTCTGAGGGGAGACTGACTCCACCCCCACATGTAGCCGCAGGACTTTTGGAGGATCCTGGTTGTGCCACTTGGCTAGCCGCAGTGACCCCAGGGAAGCTATTTCCCACACACTGTCTACATTTCTCCACTTACAAAATGCCAGTCAGTGCGGGTCACCCACGAAGGCAAGAGCATTTTAGAAAACAATGAAGATGTGGCAAGATCTGGCCTGATTCCTCCTGGAATTGGGGGTTTGCAGGTAGCAGACCCGGGAGAAGTAAAACGAAATACATAATCATTCCTCCTTAACAACAAAACAACACAGTGAGCAGGTTTTCTCATGGGGAAAAATTTCACCTCGTTGCTGCTCTGAAAGGGGACTAAACACTCCTGAGACAGGCCAAAGTCATTGCCAGCCGCAACATCTTCCTTGAGATACCAACCAAACGTCTGTCTGCCTCACAGTTCCCAAGGTCAAGCCCCACAGAGATTGCTTTGGTAACTTCATTAACCATATGTTACGCATCTCCAGGGGGAAGCTTTGCAAATATTATACACTTAATAATGATCTTTTTTTATTTACTAGTGGACATTGGACATCATAAATACTTTACAACCACAGAGCTTTCAAAATTAGTCTGCCGGACCCGGAAGGAGCACACAAGGTCGCTATGAGAAACTCACTTGCCGTAAGTCGTCACCATCATAATCAGCAATGATTAACCATGTCACCCGGGAGCTACTGTCTCTTCTAGAACAGCTGCTCACTCTGATGGGGGTCATCCTCTGTGCTACATGCTTTATGTGCACAGAACAAGGCATTCCTCACAGCCCGCCCGCCAGAGGAAGTCTTGGATTTTCACTTTATAAAGAGGGAAACTGAGACACAGAGGTGGTCATTAACTGGCCCAACATTGCATAGAACTAGAAGAGGGAAAGCTGAAATTCAAAATCATATCCATCTGACTCCATAACTGTGCTCTTTCCATGATGACATAGGTTTAGTTTGCAAATTTATGAGAGGAGGTCTATCTATCTATCTATCTATCCATCCTACCATCTACCCATGCATCCCTCTACCCATCTATCTAGTATATTTTAACTAATAAATTGAATTAGGTACAAAAAAATAAAAGATACAAAATGCATAAGAGAAGTTCCAACTTACATATGGGATCCCAGCATTCTGAGTTCGGTTTACAACTTCTTCCAAACCCTGGATGTTACCATAACCCCTGCGACTAAGCTGGAACCCAAGATTCCAGTAGGAAGGCAAGAATGGTCGTCCAACAAGCTAGAAAGGTAAAGGAGCGTCTAAGCATTTGGAATAAACACTGTTTGCAGCACCATGTCTGACACAGACAGCCCTGACTGCACTTCACTTTCTGTTAAGCTCCCAGATCTAAAATATCAGAGCCCAGAGTAATCGCTGACAATAATCTGCAAAATTCCATAGCTCCCATCTTTCTTTACGAAGTACCATGTGCACTCCCAGAGCCAGCTGCAACTTCAGTGAATGATGGGGTTTGCATAACATGCTTGAATAACAGTATCAGCTGAGGGGGCAAGAAGAGACACTTATTCACACAATAAATATTTTCTCATTGTTGGTGATTTGACAGGGGCTAACGGAGGCACTTGGGATACGGTGGCATAAAGCTAACAGTTCTGCTCACACAGAGCTTCAAGGAAAGAAACACATGTCCGACAGGATTTCAGGTAGTCGTGTGTGCCAACGAATAAGGACGGATGGGACTCAGCATGGGATGGTGAAGGAATGCTGCGGTATGTTTGCAACCCGAGTGCGCCGGTCACTCAAGCCCCCCTTCTGAGAAGATCCCAGACAGAGTCCTGTCCTGTACTGTTCCGTCAGTGCCCCTCTCCTCCCACAGGACCGTCCCCTCAGCGCCGTGCTTTCTTTCAGGCCTCTGCATTCCCCTAGTTTCCTTGTTTGTGCCTCATTAATGGCATCTATTATATGGTGTTGCCAGTGATAATTATTTCAGGCTGCCATATTTCTCCTAATGGACTAGAAATTGGCTGGCACCTGGACTATATTTCATATACCTTTATGCATCATCTTGAACAAATCACTACCTTTTTCGGGTACATGAGTTTTTTCGTCTGCAACGTAGAAAGTTTGGCCAAATGATGTCTAAAGTTCATGTCTGTCTTACAGTTTGAGTCCAAAAGAAATAGCACAGTTCCTTTTACATGGTTTCTTTTCACTAAATTGTTATTAATTGAGTGAGTGAATCAACTTTGCTGATGTGTGGCCTCAGATCTTTGGAATGACCAATCATATATGGATGGACTGTGCATTTCTGGACAACAGCACAGCATCTGCCTGGTTTTGCATTTCTCAAGCCTTTTTGCACAGTGACTCCTTCGTATGCAGTAGGCACTCAATAAATGTGCATCAGAATAAACATATGATAAAAGAAAGACTGATAATCCCAACATTTGTAATCCATGATTTACCCCCAAATTTTATTTTTCTTGGGCTGTAACAGCAATCAGTAATGACTATCTAACTGTAAAGCCTCACCTCCAGGTACTCCTGAACCACTTGCTCCGGGGTGTCTCCCAGGAACACATAGAAGTCCAGAATGCCCCCAATGGTGCGGTAGGTGACTGCAGGAGCAGGCTGGAGGGTGACCTCTGAAAGGGTTAAAATAAGAGCTATTAGGATTTCATGGTTGCACATATGTTCTTCCCCAGAATTTAAATACCTGAGCTACCCCAAACAGTCTCGGCTTTACTTTGAAAATCACAGCTGTTCCTTTATATGATTGCTGAAGTTTATCAAAATATTAAATGAACACAACATCTACGAGGAATTAATTGATGTTTTTAAGAAAAAGAACAAATTTCCTGGCTGGTGTAGCTCAGTGGATTGAGCACAAGCTGTGAACCAAAGCATTGCAGGTTCGATTCCCAGTCAGGGCACATGCCTGGGTTGCAGGCCACGGCCGCCAGCAACCGCACATTGATGTTTCTCTCTCTCTCTCTCTCTCCCCCTCCCTTCCCTCTCTAAAAATAAATAAATAAAATCTTTAAAAAAGAATATATTTAAAAAAAAGAAAAAGAACAAATTCAATGAATAATTTGGCCATATTAAAAATACAAATGTCTGGGAGGTGCTAGTGATGTAATCAAACAATGTTTAAAACCTTCCTGGATGATTTTACCTATAATTAAAAAGAAAAATACTATGTTGTTAGAGCACCGTTAGTCCAGAAGCTGGAGGGGGAAGAATCTGGAGTGGGGAAGGGCTGGGCTACGTGGAGGACAGCATGGTTTGCAGGTTGAGATCTACAGGCACCTCTGGAACATGTTTATCAATGAACCCTACAATCTACAAAGTACCACGGGAAGCATTACATGAAAGGAGATCCCTGAAGCAGTTTTTGATAAAAGTAGCTTTCAGCGTGAGCTGGGTTTGCAGGCGGGTTAACCACTTTCTGTTTCTAGTTTCCCTAGGACAACGGTGGGTCCAATACTCTTTCTGGTAAACGCTGATCTCACCATGCAAATCCGTTTTATAGAGGCAGCTCCCCAAACACACTGCTGCCAAGATAAAGAGATGCTCCCTACCCATGGCATTACTGTTCATCAGAAAAACCCCAAAAGAGGAGCCGCTGGTGTCTTCAAGGCACAAGAAGAACGTGTGAGCGCCATACAGGTTCATCAAGCCCTGTCAACAAAAACGGAAAGAAATAATAGCATCGGTCTCAAATGTTTTTATTCACCCCAGAGCCACATCGAAAGCCACACACAACATGTACTGGGTCGACACTGGATGTAGCTAGCATCGTACAAGGAAGGTGTGAAAATGGCAGCATTTTCAGTGTGTGCACGATCCAATGGGATACTCTAGTGACAAGAAACGAAATGCTAACACGTGCGACACCCTGAGTACATTTCATGAGCGCTGTGTGCAGTGGAAGAAACAGACACAAAGGATCCTCCTACATGGCCTTGCTTCCCTTACATACAATGACCAGAGGAGTCAGACGGACAGACACAGAGAGCGGATTAGTGACTGTCGGAGGCCGGAGTCGGCACGGGGCTGAACACAGCAGTTCAGTGTCAGAGGGTAGAGGGATCCCGCTGGGGAGATGAACACCTTCTAAACCTGGGTTATGGCGATGACCGCACAGCTCAGAGAGGCGCTGAAATCATTGCACTGTGCACCTAAGTGAGTTTGCGGTGCATGTTATACCTCAGTCAAGTTATTGTTGAAAAATTGGAGAACATTTGCAACGACATAGAATAAAATGTTAGTAGAAGGCGATGGTATTATGAGAAATGTTGTGTTTCTTCTTTATGCCTAACTGTATTTTCTACTCTATAATAAATATATGGTGCCTAGATAGTAATAAAGTTTAAAATTTTAAAAAATGAAGACAATACATTGAACCTGTCACAGGGCCCTGATGAGGGCCCTGATATAAAAGGAGATAGTGTGCATAATTCTGAGTGATGTGAGAATAGGAGATATGAGATTATAACATACAGAAAGCTTTTTGGAAGCTCCCTGTGGGATGTTGCAAAATCAGTCCTTGGTGTACAGGGCAATCGTACCGATTATGCTAAATTGCAGGAGAGGAGAAAAAGAATCAGCGTGATATGTAAGTAGAGAAGATCAGAAGAACTGCGCAAAATTAGGCCAGATTTAAAATTATAGCCAGGAAAAGTTTCGGTATCAGCACCTGGCTGGATTACAGACTAAATTTAAAATGCAAAGAAGAAAGAAGGAAAGGTAGGAGAGAAGGAAGAGGAAGGAAGGGAGGGAGGGAGGAAGGAGGAGGAAGGCAAACCGCTATGATATAGTCATTACATAATATTTTATTTAAACATGAAATGTTTTTTATATTGTTGTATTAGTATTGTGAGTTTATACACCTCAAGGAGAACAAATACTCTCCAACATGGACATCTAAATTGGGCAAAGTAGCAAACAGACGCCCCTCTGTAGGTCACTTTCCTCTGTAGCTTACCTCACCTATGGGTTACTTTCTGAAAAGGGAGAAGGCCCTCCTCACTGCGAGCAGTTGGGAGGAGGGGCCCTCACCTGGGTGGGGGCGGCGTCACGGGTGAAGATGGGCCAGGTCTGCCAGGCCATGCTGTGGCGGTACTGCTGGTGCACGTGCTCGCCCAGCCCGTACACGTTGGCGCTGGCCAGTCGGAAGGACAGCTGCAGGTACTGCTGGGCGAACAGGAGGGGCCCGATGTCCGTGTTCAACCTGGGCGGTGGAGAAAGGGCAAGAGTTACCTCTGGTTCTCTCTGCTTCCGTCCTCTGCCCTTCGAGAGCGGTGGCTTCGGGTCTTACCACCCACTCTCATGCTTTTGAAGAAGGCCTTTCTAGGGTGCCTCTGACTCCTTCATTCTAGAGGAGCTTAGCACTGGAGATGTGAGACTAGAAACTCAGGGGGGATGAACAGACATGACCTTACATTTTCCGTGCATTCACTTTATGTCTACACTGCGTTGGGTGCTTTACAAGCATGACCTCGGGACACGTAGCCACAGTGACGTCCTGACGCCCTTTCTGTGGACAAGGAAGCCGAGACTGAGGAGGTGATCACGGTGCTGCACCTCGGCACAAGCAGGCGGGTGAGCCGCGAGGACCAGCATCTGAATGCAGCGTTTACTGACATCGATGCTTGTAATTCCTCCAGCGCAATTGGTGATTTAAGCTCAGGCTAGCTTTAGGGGCTTGATGGTAAGTTTCTCAGGAAATCATAATTTGAAATGATGTACAGTGAAGCTGAGTTCCAGTGTGAGTGGTGGTTATCCAAAATAATAAAATTCCCTATTTCATAACCCACATAAACACAAGAATATTTATATAACTCTGCAAAGCAGTGCACAGCATGCTAGGTTTTTGTTGGCCTGTAATCACAACAAATTAACAGCATCAATGATTGGTCCTAAAAGCGTTGACATTTTTCTGCGCTTCAGTCATTTTCCCAAGTACGATCAGCCCATCGCCCGCCCACAGGAAGTGGGAATGAATGACTCTGGGACTGTATATTCAAAGACATGCAAGAGTGCTGAACAGCTCACAAGACTTTGTTGTTGCTCGTCCTCATTATTTTGACGCTGAAGGGTTTGTCAGTGACCTCGATGTGATAGCTCAAGTTGGCGGCATCAGCTGTGTCATTAAACGGCTTAATATTTTCATGAGGGACTTCATAGCGCACGTTATTGGGATCCGTGATCTGTCAGGAAACAAACAAACAAGCAAAGGGACAGCTCCAGATAAGACCATTTCTTTGTAGAGCTACAAAACATTCTCATCCCCACAGGGCCCCCAATGCAAATAGCTTCTCATTCCTGACCCCGTGTTTCCTGATTTGCGAGGAGAAATCCCCCAATCACGTGTCCCTCATCAAATAAAAATTAGCCTGCCCATCAAATCCGGAGATCAGTGCAGAGAGGAACGGAGGAACGCTCTGCCTCCACATGTCTGCGCAGGCGTAAAGGAGAATGCGCTACACCCAGCGAGCGGGCCCTCTTTCTCCAGAGACACAGGCAGCGAGAACTACCAAACCGACCTTAAAACGGAGACGGCGGGACGTCTGATATTCAGCTGTGAAGAGGGCATCGATGATATCATTTCCAAAGAGAGATGGGGACGGTGTCCTTTGCAACCTGGCAGTAAGCCCTGGGGCGAGGGAGCAGAGAGAGCGAGAGAGAAGCATTTAGCCTTTATTTTGCTGCTAACCTACCTGGTCATAAGGAGCTGATGGGGGACACAGTGCCCACCTGTGCTTTGCTGTTTCTTGCTGCCGTCACTGACTTCATAGCCCCAGTTCCTGGGGAAGAAGCACCTGGGGACATTGGGGTCCGCTGTCGGCTTCCAGCAGCACTTATATCGCCACCGGCAGTCTTCCTGTGACAATGCACGGAGTTAGCATTACATGAAATGAAAGAAGAAAAGTATTGTACGTCTATTTATTATATGTCTATGTATTTATAACCATTTCCCCCCCAGGGAGAATTTAAGATGGCTCATAATTCTTCCAGTCACTTATCCATGCCTCTTTTATTTATACATTTATCTAGCCATGCAATATGCTTGAATTACCTACCAGACAAGGAACTAAGAATACAGATAAAGAAGACACAGTTCTCGCGTTGAGCACACGTACCCACTAGTAGTACATTCAACAGTCTGAGGAGATCAGTGCTCCAACAGATTGTGCCCAGGGCTGAGGGAACACACCAGGCCTTGTACCCAGCCTAGCGGGCTGCCGGCGGGGTGGGGAGGGCTTCCAGGTAGGTGAAAGGTAAGTTCATTCCTAATGCATGAGAAAAGGTTAAACAGGGGGACAGTGGAGCAATAGTCCAAGCAGACCCAGGAAAGCCACAAGTTCACTGCGCCAAGAACACTGAGCAAGAGAAATGAGGCTGGAGGCGCTCAGTATTCCCACCGGGGTGAGCTGGGCGCGGGCCAAGCAGTTTGGACTTTCTCATGAGGAAGGGTCACGGAAATGGCTAACCACACAGCTGGAAGAAACGCATTTCTAAAAAGGAAGCAAAGAAAAATAGAGAGACCTAAGATAGAGCTAGGACAGAGGGTTACATTCAAAATGTCACAATGTCAAAAATAAATCACATGTGGCTTCTCCAAATGGTTTGATGATAGATTTTTAAAGTTACCATCCTTTGGTGAGAGGTATTTTCTAAAGGCCCTACCACTTTCAGATGCACTTATCTAAAAATTGTTTTTGTTATAATGAATGAAATAGATGGCAAACTGAATCAAAATGTTGAAATAAACACAGACACCCACCTCTTCACCCAACTAAATTTACATGAAGTTGACAGAAGGGCCAGTAAGAAAAAAATATTTAAGTTCATTATAAAACAGCAAAATATGCAATATGGCAGACCAGAATGTTATGAAACTCCTGAAACACAGACACTAGATCTTATCAACTCCGGGGAAAAATGTACTCATAGCCTGAAGCACCAAGTGCTTCCCAGAGAAGGTCAAGTTAAAGGAGTTCATCATCACCCAGCCATTATTATATGAAATGTTAAAGGGACTTATCTAAGAAAAAGAAGATCGAAAATATGAACAGTAAAGTGACAACAAACTCATGACTACCAACAAAGGAACCTAAAAGAAAAGAAAAACAACAAAAACAAAAACTAAGCAAACAACCAGAACAGGAACAGAATCAGGGAAATGGAGATCACATGGAGGGTTATCAGTGGGGAGGGAGAAGGGAGGAATAGTGGGGGAAAGGTACAGGGAAGAAGAAGCATAATTAGTAGGCATAAAATGGGGAGAGATAAAAAATTGTATAGGAAACAGGACTCAAAGAACTTATGTGTACAACCCATGGACACAAACTACAGGGCAGAGAATGCTGGAGGGCTGGAGGGGCAGGGTTGAGGGAGAGAAAGGAGGAAAAATTAGGAAAACTATAATAGCATAATCAATAAAAAAATACTTAAAAAAAGAAGAGGAAAAGCAGTGCTCTAGGTCAGGTCAGCATGGAGGTTAAAACAGGAAGTGAGCACCTGCTCTGTTACAGGTAGTCATCTAAGGTCACGTGACAGGGAGCTGTCTGCAAGCCTTGCAAATGAGACAGACTCCACCGTCACCTCAATAGACCTTGTTTCCACTACTGATGTGAAATGCCACTTTTGTTCTAAACTAAATTTAAGTGCACACATATGAGAACGTGAAGAGGCACTTTGAGATGTTCTATGACATTCCAGGGGCACAGGTATCGATTCCTGCTGCAATGCCACACTGATCATTACTACAGTGTGAGGACATGTTTGGCTCTTAGTTTGGCAGATCAATGAATCTCAAGGAAAAGATCAAAGAAATATGAATTTTTCTTATCCAATACTATGCTGACAAAAAGAAGACGAACATGGTTAGTAGTAAAAATGGGGAACAACAGCAGATACGTATGACTTTTTAACCCAAATAATAATGATGAGACAACTATTTGTATACATATTTGCCAATGTATGCAAAAATGCACTTTGAATCTGTAAAGAGTAAAATATTAAAGACTGAAAATGAGAAGAGATAGAGAACCTTCAATGGACCAGTAGCCATGGGAAACTATAAAAGGTCATCCAAGATATTTCCCCAAACAATGGTATCTTGTCCAGATAGTTTGGGGAACAGAATATTCTCATATTATATGTCTATGCCTTTTAAGGACAGAGGAAAAGGTGGAAAGTTTCCTGACTCATTTTATTAAACCAGAATAATTCTAACCACCAACTAGACAAGGAAAGTCCAAATAGACAATTAAGCAAGACAGTTTCACTTAAAAACACGATGTATAAAATTTTAATTAAATGTTAGATTTGAAGTCATTAGTGCATTTAAAAAATTAATGCATAATAGCCAAGTAAGGATTATCAAGAGAAAGCTGGAATGGTTCAAAATTAAGAAATCTTTTAATGCAATTTATAACATTGATAAGAGAAAATCATATGATCATCTAAACAGAAGCAAACTATTTTAAAAATACAATAATACAGTAAATTTAAATGTCCTAAATTTAAAAAGTGAATTATAAAATAATACAGGGCCTGGCACAAATAACAACCCTTTTTTACTACAAAATCTTTTAGTACAAAATCATAAGCATGTAATTTGGTAAAATAACAATATCACACTCAAGCACACCAGATGGCATTTTAGGTGAAATGTTCAAATTAAAACTATAAATTATTACACCCATAGTGTTACCCTACCAGGCAGGCATTACTTCTGCCAGACCCTGTACACACAGTAGAATCAAATCTACATAAATGCAAAACATGTGAGTAAATGCAAAAACATAGAAAGCCCAGAGAAAAATACACACCACGCTATCGACTGGTTCTGGGGAGTGAGTTTGGAGGTAGAAAAGAAACTTTATGAATAGGACTTTCCTGTTCTTTCTGTACATAACTACAATACCTGAATCTTTCTTTTTAAGAGAATGTGTCCATACAGACATTGTGATAAAAAAAGCATACGTCACAACACTACCCCTTTGGAAAAGGTAGAGCGCTGACAAGTATGTTAGATGCCAACACCTGACGTCATGGCTCTGAAAAACCGCAACAGGAATACAACTTAAATCAACGTTCTGGGCCTCTTATAAACAAAGCAATCACATTATAACTATAAAGTCTCCTTAAATGTATCCCTTTGCTCTCCATATATGTAAATTACATTCGGAAAACAAAAGGCCAAGGGTTCCGTGGAGAAGGAGTTTGGGGGTACGGGTAGCCTCTGGAGAACCGGACTTCCTACGTCTGAGACACTTCTGCTACCTCCGAAACTGAGGTCTGCCAAGTTCAAAAGGTCAGTTTCATTGTCATAAATTGTTCCGAAGTCTACAGACCTCTGTAGAAGTCGGTCAGACGAGAGATCCAGTACATTCAGGTTAACACTGTCATTTTTGCATGTAGTCTTCCCTAACATCCCTATTTCAGTTTTAAGCCAGTATCAGTACCCCAGAAATCAAAGGTCAAACTTTTGAGAGATATGCAAGGTGGGGCAAAAGTAGGGTTACAGCCCTGGCTGGGGTGGCTCAGTGAATTGAGCCCTGGCCTGTGAACTGAAGGGTCACTGGTTCAATTCCTGCTCAGGGCCCATTCCTGGGCCGTGGGCCAGGTCCCCACTTGGGGGTGTGCAAGAGGCAACTGGTTGATGTTTCGTACACATCAATGTTTCTCTCCCTCTCTACCCAGCCTTTTTCCCTCCCTTTCCCTTTCTCTAAAAAATAAATTAAAAATAAAAAAACAACTAGGTTTACAGTTGTAAGCATGCAAAACACAGGTTATTCTTTGTATTATTATTATTATTTATTTATTAATTATTGTATCATTTTCCATGCAAGACACTATAAAGCTACTTTTGCTTCACCCTACGTATTTCCTTCTTCTTTTTTCATGTTCAATGCCATCACAATAACACAGTCTAGCACCACTTAGAAAACATGATGGTTTGTATTCACAATAGGAACTATGCAGATGAAATAGCTGGGAAAAAGCTTCATAATGTATATGTAATATAGTGCATATTAAGAAAAACATAAAACTTAGTTGAGAAATATATATCTATGAGTTAAACTGGAGAGACTTTTTATGTTTTAAAATGGGAAGATTCAAAATTATGGAAATGTGAATACTGTCTAATTTTAACCTAAAATTTAATGCAGTACTTGTTAATATCCCAATAGGATATTATGGGATATAGAATATAAAATATGAAGTAAAGGAATAAAATCTCAGTGTATACAACCTTTCTTACAAAGCTTTTAATCAAAACTAGCAGGATTCAAATAGCTGATTTTCTTGTAGAAACTACTCAGGGGGAAAAGTCTGTTTTTCAGCCCATGTCCATTGGGGTCTCCTGCCACTAATATGATTCCAGAAGGCTCTTGTTCCAACACGCCACTGAGTCCGCCAAGCGACTCGGCCGCCCAAATGTGCTTGATGGCCTCTAGTCTCAGGGGATACAAGGCCCAGCCCACAAAAACCCGTCCAAGGCTGCCCTCGCCCTTGCACTCCTGACCCATTTAACCGCACTGGGAACTTCCAATGACTCTGGACTTTAGACTCTCCGGGGCCAACAGTCCCGTGAGCTCCCCCTCCCCTTCCCTCCACCCTGCCCTGCCCCCCCCCCCCCCCCCGCCCACTTCCACAGCGCTGCTGTTTATTTCAACACGGCAAGGGCGAATGAACTCCGAACACATCGGAGGCGCACAGCCCACCCCACCACCACCCTCGCCCACTGCACACACTCATTTCTCACAAATAAAACCCAGGCGGCCAGCGGCGGGGAGCCCCCTTCTCTGACCTCTGTCGCCGTCTGACCAGGGGCGCAGTCTATCCTGTCGGATTCGGGGATCGCTGGGCACTGTGGGATGAAGGAAGTATCTGCAGAGGAATTAAAGCGCAAAGTTAAACATCCGCGGCGTAATCACAGTTCTGGGGAGGAATCAGGCCGTGACAGGGCCGGCTGCGGCCGGTTCTCCGGCCTGTGGTCACGACTAGCTGGTATCTACATCTGGATACATTCTCCAGGGGTCAAACACATCTGCTTTCCGTTTGGTTGGGTTTTGTTGAGAGGGAATTCACATGCCATGAAACTCACCTCTTTAAAGTGTACGATTCCATGTTTTTTTTTTTTTAATTTTACAAAATTGTGTAACCAATCACTACGACCCAATGCCAAGCGTTTTCATTAACCCCCAGAGAAATCACACACCCCGTTTAGCGGTCATGCCCTTCCCCTCTCCTCCCAGTCCCTGGAAAACGCTAATCCGTTTTCTGTCTCTATGGATTTGCCTATTCTGAACTTTTCATACTGACGAAATCATAAAGTAGATAATCTTTGGTGTCTAGCTTCTTTCTTTTGGCATAATGTTTTCAAGGTTCATCCATGTTACAGCATAAAATACTACTTCGTTTCTTCTCATGGCTGAACCACGTTCCACTGTATGGCCATCACGGTTTTTAAGCCTGTTCATCAGCTGACGTACATGGGGGTGGTTTCCACTTCTTGGTTATTATACCCAATTCTTCTGTGAACATTCACATCCAAGTTTTTGTGTGGACATATATTTTAAATTCTCTTGGTTCTATACCTGGAAGTGGGGTTGCTAAGGAATATAGTTAACTCTACCTTTATTTAGCTTTTGGAGAGACTCCCAGTCTCATTTCCAAAGGGGATGCACCAGGTTATAGTCCCATGAGCGGGGTATGAGTCTTCCAATTTCTCTCCATCTTCAACAACACTTGCTGTTGGCTGTGCTTTTATGAGGGTAGGAAGGGTATTTCATTTTGACTTGCATTCCTCAAAACACCAGTGATGCTGAATATTTGCTGATCGTCTCTGAAGAAATGTCTGTTTAAATCCTTTGTTCGTTTTAAAAAATGGGTCCTTTATGAACTGTAAGGTTTCCTTATATAGTCTAAATACTAGACCATTGTCAAACATGTCGTTTGAAAGTATTTCTCCTATTCAGTGAGTTGTCCTTATACTTCCTTGATAGTGTCCTTTGAAGCACAACATTTTTCCATTTTGAAGTTCAAGTTGCCTCTTTCAGCTTCAGTTGCTAGGTTTCAGGTGCCACGTCTAAGAAACTGTGGCCTAACACAAAGTCACAAATATTTATACCTATGTTTTCTTAGAGTTTTTTATTTGGGGCTGTTAAATTTCAACCTTTGATCCATTTTGAGTTAATTTTCATGTATGATATCAGGTAGGGATCCAAAATTATTTTTTTTACCCGTGACTATCCAGTTGCTGCACAGTTCTTTGTCTGTTGTTTTTTTCCACTCACTTTCAACAATCTATGAGATGAACTGGGAAGATATTATTGCCCCATGTGAAATAAAGACTTTCACTGAACATGCTGTCCTTCCTTTGGCCTCTCCCACATTTGCAAAACTCCCCTCCCCTTCCATGGAACAACATCAGAAGTGGGGTCAGGTTCAGTGGGCCCCATGAGCATGCCAAACCCAGATTCCATCTGAGGTTTGAAGCAATAGTTACCGTGGGCACAACAGATGCCCTTGAATACCTCTGTTTTTTCTTTAAAGAAGACTTTGAAACATCTCTACTACCTTTATGGCTCTATACTTGTTTGTGTATATATTTAAATAAAAAATTGTTTTAAAGTTGGATTAAAGACTTAAACGTAAGACCCCTGCAACTGCAAAACTCCTAGAAAAAAAAAGTTGAGGAAATGTTTCCTGAGATTTGTCCCGGCAATTGTTTCATGGATATGACACCACAAGCACAGGCAACAAAAGCAGAAACAGACAAATGGGGCCACACCAAACTAAAAAGCTTCTGCACACCAAAAACCAACCGACCGGCCAACCAACTAACCATGGACAGGATGAAAAGGCAGCCTAAGGAATGGGGGAAAACATTTGTAAACCATGTGTCTGAAAAGGGGCAATTTCTAAAAGACATAAGGAACTCCTACAACGCTATCAAAAATAAAACAAACAAAAATGAATAACCTGATTTAAAAAGAATGAGTTAAAGACTTGAATTGACGTTTCTCTAAGAAAGACATACCAGTGGCCCGCAGGTATGGGAAAAGATGCTCCATGTCACTAAGCATCAGGGAAATGTAAACCAAAGCCATAATGAGAGATCAGCTCATTTGTTAGGTTGGCTCTTATAAAACAAACGAACAAAAGAAAACAAGAATCGGTGGGGATGCGGAGAAACTGGAACGATTGCATACTGATGGTGCGAATGATGCAAACTGGTGCAGCCACTGTGGAAATCATTATGGAGGTGCCTCAAAAAATTAAAAATCCAGGTACTACATAATCCAGCAATCCTACTTCTGGGTACTCATCCAAAAGAATTCAAATCAATACCTAGAAGAACTACTAGCATTTCCATATCACAGCAGCACTACTCACAATAGCCAGGTGTGAACACTCCCCAACGTCCACTGGTGGATGAAGGGGTAGAGAGAGTATGGTATATATGTGGACTATTACTACATGAAATGCAACATTGCCTAGCCTTAAAAAAAGAAAAAAATCTGGTCATTCACCACAATTTGAAGCGAAATAAGCCAGGCACAGAGGACAAATACTGTATGATTCCATCTATATGTTGTATCAAAAATAAGCCAAAGTTCCTGAAGCAGAAAATGGTAGTAGCCAGGGGCTGGGAGAAGGGAGAAATGGGTCATTGCTAATTAATACATATAAAATTTCAGCTGTGCAAACTGAATAAATTCTATCGGGCTGATGTACAAAATTGTGCCTATAGATAACAATGGTGTACTAGACACTGGAAAACATATTAAGAGGATAAAATTCATTTACGAGTTCTTACCATGATAAAAAAAATTAAATAAAAGCTCCTTTTCAAGTCATGGAAACATATCTTCACAAAACACACCAGGAGCAGTCCACCGTGCAAAACAATTAAAACTGGAGCTATCGTACATGGATTAGAGTGTGGTTTAGAATGAATGAGGTATGCAGAGCCAACTTTATGTTGAATAAAAGAAACTACTTATTTATCTGTACTGGATAGTGATCTCAGGGGGCACGATACCCAAAAAAAGTTTTACAGGGAAAAAGTAGCAAAGGGCTAAAAATGGCTTGTGTCAGTGGATTTCAAATCATCTTGCAAAGTCATAATTGTCCCTAGAAAGTCTTTAGTTTGCTGTGGAGAGTGGTGAAGAGATGGAGCAGGCGGAGTTCCGCCATCAGTATAACACCTCCTTATCGTGTGCTTCATCTGCCTTTATACAGTGAGCTTTACCGAGCAGAACAAACCTCAGATTTCATCTTGAGAATAGATTTTTGTGCTTCATATTTAAAGTATAGCACGTATTACAGATTTTTTTTCTTATTTCATCTATAACATGTGTTTGGAGGAGGAGGCGTTCTGTTTGATGCTTCTGTGAGAGACGAAAAACAGTTTCAAAGGTCTCTATGAAGAAATCATAGCTATTCTGATCGGAATATGGGCTGGCGGGTAGTTGGAGCTGATAAATGTAGGTCAAGTGTGTATCAGTCCAAACTTTCCTAAACTTTCCTGTAACCTAATCTGCTTTCCCACAGTGTAATGGGATTGGGCACTGCTACCTCAACCGTTATTGAAGTCTCTATTACTTCTTGACGCTAGGTTGAAAAACAGGCATTTCATGAACCTCCTTGTGCCTCTTGTTAAAATTGCTTCGAATGGGACGCGTGACACCCTGCATATCACTAGCACTCGAGGTTTAGTTGCAGAAAAAGAACACATCTTCGGGGGATTGGCTTAAATTAGTCATGGATGTGAACTGAAAACAATGCAATATGGCAGCGTGCCGGAGAGTGAAGGAATTTGAAAGATTTCTTTGGCGTCCAGAAGGGACTTCCTTGACCGGTTCTCCCAACCCAGCAGCCACGGCATCACCCTTACCTGACGGTTTCTCCAGCACCAGAAAGAGCAAGAAGACATCCACGGCCAACACAATCAGGAAGAAGATGATCAGGATGACTTCCAGCACACTGAGCTTCCTCGCCATCTGGAGGGACACAGGAAACAGGATTAAAGCAAACCACAAAGTCCCCTCAATGGAAAAGAATAGATACCCATCCTGATTAGACTGAGAACTCCTGCCCTGGCCCGGTGGCTCTGTGGGTTGGAGCGTCCTCCCAGGCACCAAAAGGCTGCAGTTTCTGTTTCTGGTCAGGACACATACCTAGGTTGTGGGTTTGATTCCCAGTCACGGCGTGTACGGTAGGCAACCCATCAATGTTTCTCTATCTCATGGATCTCTCTCTCTCTCTCTGATTTTTTAAACTTCACTTCTCCTTTATATTTCCATTTCTGTGCCGCCCTGCTTGCCTCAAACCCAGCCCAAGGCCATGACCATTTCTCCAAGTATTTTCATATACATATCAGTTTCACTTGCTAATTGAGGCAGCCTTTAGGTTAATGTGTAATGAGCCAAGAAAAGAAGCACCTTAATTGTAAAATGAGGTGAGAAGCAAGAATCTACAAATAATTTTCTAACGGGGAGGTGAGGTGAGGTTTGGGGTTGGGGATTGAAGTTGGAGTGCATAACTATTCCTTCTCATTAGCCTAAATCTATCTGCTAGGTGTCTCCCCTCTCGTTTAAAATGTTCTAAGGTTTATTCTAATCCCGATAAGATATATATCATCTTATTATTTTCTCAAAATATCCCCGTATCAAAGTTGATCAGGCATGTGTGAAAGTTGACATGAGTTCAGCCATTTGAAAATGAAGCCAGAAAAGCCCTTCCAGAGAACTCACCTTCCCATCTTGCCCTTGAACCTTTGAAATGTCGGGAATAGGCAAAATAACCTTTGGGCTGGGTCATAGCAACATTGTTTCACAAAACATTGTTTGCAAGCTAACAAGAAAGCAGACATCCTGACCTCAAGGACCGATAATATTATTGACTTTCTTAGGATTCGTAACCAGCCATGTATGCTAAGGAGCAACTCAGCTGTTAACAACAGTAGGAAGTCCTTTCCTCTGTTTATGTGATAATCTCCCTTCCTGTCCCATAAACCCCCTCATCCTCACCCGGAAACTGGGACACAGTATGGGCTTCTGCCTGAATCTGTGTTCCCGAGTTGCTGCTTCTCACTTCGGCTCCTTATTTTTAGGTTAACGCAGGCCATCAAGATTCCCATTGTATAAATTAATGCCGGGAAGTCTGTCTAACCACAGTGAGTAGTAGCACCGAGGCACAGCGGCCCTGCTCCTCACACCAGTCCTTGAATACTCTCTCCACAAGGTCACCTCGACTGCAGAGCTGGAAGATCTGGAGGCTGAACCACCAAAGGTGGAATTTCAGAAGGTGAAGGCAGTCTGAGAGCCGCCCCCACCTGCTCACAACGCCTAGTTTAGTCTCTTACGCCTACGGTGCGTGACTCAACGACACAGCAAACCCACTGGCGGTCGGTGAGACTCCTTTGCTCCTCTCCATGGGAGGCCCTCCTTTCCAGCCGCTGCAGGCCAGAAGCAGGCACCTCTGCCACAGCTGCTTCCCCCTCCTGGGGCAGCCGGGTCAGCACCTGAGGCTGAGGCCGGGGACACTCCGGGGACACTCCCAGGCATTGTTCCTGTCGTGGGAACTATCGTCACCCAGAAAGCAGGCAGGAGTGGAGATTCCTCACGGTAGAAATTCTTCCCTACTTAGAAACCCTCCCCGCTCAAAGCCACTTTTCTGCATCGAACAAAACTTTAGAATAATAGAGATCCAGGTTATTATGAAAAACCTTAATCACTACATAGCCATTTCCCTCTCTGCCGGGAGAGACGTGTTTACCTAACTCAACCCCTGCTGCTGTCAGCCCGCTGCCAGAAGGATCCCATCTGATTCCTCCTTCCTCGGTTTCTCCCAGTGAGAGAGACATCACACATTGGACCTTCCCCCTCTGTCCCCCAAACACACACACACCTGTCTCCAGGCAGCCTGTGACCCCACGCACTAGCTCTTCCCTCTCCTCACTGTGTATATAAAGGGCAGGAAACATCAGGACCAGAGGGAAGGTACGGGTTGTCCAGCTCGCTTTGCAGAGAAGGAGCCGGGGACGTTTTACAAGAGCACAGGGACACGGCTTGTGCCAAGCACCACCTGGGTGGGGAAACGCACTCACCTCATAACCGTGTCTTCTTATTTGCTGTGACTGTCCCTCGGTGGTTCTTCGGGAGCACTGAGCAAAGGTGGCCGGGCTGACAGAGCCAGCTGCTGCCAGGATTGATTTATTGCCCTGTAGAGCCGACGGCAATTGGAGGTGAGGAACGCATTTCCCTAGGGACCATAAAAGGCCCTCGCTTTCCCGCTGATACGGAGGAGGCTTCATTTGTTAACGAAAGAGGAAGCTGGAGTTTTAATCTAACAGTTATGCCTCCTCTGCGTTTCTGTTCATATCCCATTTCTTTGCTTGGCACGCAGCATTATTCCTGCTTGCCTCACCACGTAGCCTAAGGAGCTCGAGAGCTAAGGTCTTACGTATGCGTCTTCTTCACGGTTGTGTCTCCCAGGCTTGGCACTTTGCCCAGCATCCATAGATGTTTTAAAATATATAGCAATGTGTTGGATAAGTGAAAGAAGACATAGCTCTTGGCTCAACACACTGTTCCTTTCTCCATGTTTGTCTCCCAAGGTTCTCTTGGTATAACTCAGCCCTTCATCCGTTGAAATAAGCCTCCCCACCAATCATTCTAAAAAAGTGCAGCACCATTAAAATAGAAATGATATAACCTTAAAGTGGGAAGACACCTCTATTGGAAACTTCTCGTGCCCTTTGATCAGCACCGTAAAAACAAAAAAAAGGCTCTAATATTTGAGGAACTTCCCACTTGGAGAATCCTACCTTCCCAGGGAAGAGGCTGGAAATTCTCTTTCCTGGGCTGCCTTTTAGTCAAGGTCAAGGCCAATGGCCTGTGCTTGTCTGATGAGATGTGCCTGTGACCCAGAAGACAGTGGAGAAATGGAGGAGGTGCCGTGTGGAACTTAGGACGGTAAAGAGACTGTTTCAGAAACAGCAGGGCAGACAGGGCACCTACTGGCACCCTACCCTCAGGACTGGGGGCGGGGTGTGCGAGCTGCCGGACATGCGCTAAGGGCAGTGCAGGGGACCCCCCCCCCCGCCTCAGGGTAATTGGGTTGCTGTCCCCAGCCCCCTAGCCCACAGACCTGACACTCTAGCCCTCCTGGAGTTTCAATGAGTCTCTAACAACTGTTAAATTCTTCAGTTCTCCTTAAGCTAGGTAAGAAAAAGAGTAGTTTTTGAAAAAATGGAAATATATTCACATATCATGACATTGAACTCAACCTTTTCAAGTGCATAGTTCAGGGGCTGTTAGTATATTCGCCACGTCCTGCGGCCGTCACCGCCATCAACCTCCACAGCATGTTTATCATCTCCAGAAGAAGACATACCTTCAGTGGCGGTCCCTCCCCATTCTCCTCTCCCCCATCCCTGTGACCACTAATCTCTTTCTGTCTTTATCAACTTGCCTATTCTGAACATTTATGTAAATGGAATCCCATAATGTGTGGCCATTTGTGTCTGGCTTCTTTCACTTGGCATAATGCTTTCCAAGTTCAATGTTGTTGCAGTCTCAGGCATTGGCAGGGATCAGTGCTTTATTCCTTTTCACGGCTGGATGATATTCATTACATCCAACACATTATGTTTATCCACTCATTACTGTGTCCATTTGGGTTGTTTCCACTTTGTGGCGATTATGAGTCACACTGCTATGAACGTGGATGTACAGGGTTTATTCGTGTAGATATATATTATCAGGTTTTGGGCGAGATAGTCCTAGAAGTGGGATTTCTGGGTTATATGGTAACGCTATTTTTAATAAACTTTTCAAAGAACTGGAGAACTGTTTTCCAAAGTAGTGGCAACAGTTTACATTCCCATCAACAATTGATGAGGGCATATAGTATATATAGGGTACCACACAGTCTATATATGTAGGCACGCCACCTTCTGATGGGGTCTAAGATCCGTAAGTGATACAGTACCCATGGTAGCCCACGTTTGCTCGAAATGCTCAGTGTGTGGCGGGTACACACACAGACACACACACAAACTTGGTTTCTACCTTTAAGAACTTTCCACCTTATCTTCCTGCCAGTACAAAAGAGCCTTTGTTAGAGGAAAAATGCACTTGGCAAAAGATTAAGGAAGGAGATTTATTATTACATAAGATCTTTCTATTCTTTCGGTGATACTTCCCCCTTAGCTCCCCACACCCCGTGCGGTTATTTGTGACAGTGTTCCCAGGACGGTGCTCACCAGCAAGCCCAGCAGTAACCTGATTTTTAGAGTGCACACAATAACCGACTTTGCCATGCCTTCTTGCTAATGGGCACCTGGAAGGTGTCTGGTCACATGCTTGTGTGGACCAATGAAAAGGGAGCAGAGGTATGTTGGAGGTAAGAGACAACAAGCATGTGAGCCAATAACTTTCCACTGATTATTGGTCAGGAAGGCATGGTGATGTTAGCTCTCGGCAGTGTAACTCCTACGGTGACCAAAGCAAGCAGGCGGTTGCACTCATCGGGTCAGAAACCTACACGATGCCTGCCCTTTCACTCTCCGCGTGCCATCCTGCAAGGCTGGCAGCTGAAAGGCTCGCGGCTGGACTCTTGGTGACGTTGCTGCAGTGGGCAAAAGAGAATGTTGGTGACACTTGAATAATATCTGCCAAGGCCAATGCAATCTTGTTTCTGTAGGGACCTATGATAATTAATGTTATAATGATGCTTTTAATAAAGGATAAAATCTTCCTCTTTAAGTTAAAAACTTTGGGATTGTTTTGTTTTGACACGCCTACGAAGAGATAAAATGAAATTCCATGACCTAGAGAAGAGAAAGCATGTCAAAAAGACCCCCACCTGTCCCCTAAGAGCTGGCCAGGGGTTGTAAGGGCAGGCCCACGCTGCAGGGGGCGCTCTGGGGTAGGGACAGGTGGGCGTGGCTCCCTGCGCAGTGGCTCTCCAAGTGCACTCTGGGAAGTCCCTGAGACCCATTCAGGGGGTTTGTGAAGTAAAACTATTTTCATCAAGACACCAGGAAGGTATTTGCCTTTCTTACTCTCTTTCTCTCAGGAGTGTACAGTGCAGTTTTCTAGAGGCTACGTAACATGTGCTAGCACAGAGGACTGAATGGGGAAGCAGATACGAGAATTCAGCTTTTTCCATTAGGCCAGATTTCAAAGAGATCCGCAAAAACGTCAAGTAATACAATGATGCTGACTAATTATTTTGGTTTTGGAAAACATAGATATTCTATTATTTTAATGTGTTTAACTTTATTTTTATTGCTGGCACTATTACAGATGTCCCCGTTTTCCCTCCCTTGGCCCCCAGCCCCCTTCCCTCTGACCATCCCCACCCTGTTGTCTGCATCTGTGGGTTATGCATATGTCGTCTTTGGCCGCTCCCTTCATCTTCTTTTAATATTTAACAAGAGAAATATCAACATATGTAACACCAGAAACAAAAGCCCTTGGATTCCTCAATAATTTTTTAGTGTAAAATGGTCCTAGGGCCAAAATGTTTGAGGACTGCTAACGTGGTGTATTAATTTTCAAACTTTTTACATATGTATTCTATATGTTAAGTATATGGGAATACGTGTGTGTGTGTATATATGTATAAAGTATATGGGTGTGTGTGTGTATACATGTGCGTGTGTGTGTATATATATATAATTCTTTACTCAAATGTAAGTCCAGTATATAGAGAAGTGAATGACTGAAGCCGGGGGGCGGGGGGCAGCGGGGCTCGGAACGCCGAGGTCCTCTCCCTCCCCCTCCCAGGGGGCAGCAGGGGGCAGCAGGGGGCAGCATAACACCCTGAGGCTCTGCACAGCACCGTGGTTCAGAAATCACAGCTTTAGTCTGACACCAGCATTTTGCAGAGGAGGAAACATAATCCCAGAGAGACAAAGGACTGAAATCAAATCTCCTAACCCTACAGATTGCTTCCGAGTTCTCCTCACTCAGACAAAACCAGCATAAAATGCCCTGACCGTGCACTTGACACCGGAGGGGACGCGATGCAAGCCTGTCATCAGAGACGGGCAGCTCTTTTCTGAGAGAGAAGCTCAGGGAACCACAGAGCCAACCGCCCCAGGGATCGTCTTTCCCGGAGCTGCTGGAAAAAACCTTTCCAATTCTACACTAACGGTCTTCGTGTCCATCAGAAAAACTGTGAGGACTAATAAATGAAAGTTTGTTGCATTTCTATACACTAATAATAAATTCTCAGAAAGACAGATTAAGAAAACAATCTCATTTACAATTACATTAAAAAATACTTAGGAATAAATTTAACCAAGGGAGCAAAAACCTGTATATTGAGAACTACAGAACATTAACATCAAAAATTGAAGACGACACAAATAAATGGAAACATATTTCATACTCATGGATTGGATGAATAAATATTGTCAAAATGTCCATACTACCCAAAATTCCAGACATTTTTCACCAAAATGTCCCAAAATTTATATGAAACCATAAAAGATCCTAAATAGCCAAAGCAATCTCGAGAAAAAAAAAAACAGAAGCAGAAGCATCACACCTCTTAATTCCGAACTATATTACAAAGCTACAGTTCATAAAAACAGTGTGGCATTGGCATAAAAGCAGACACATAGGCTGATGGAACAAAGCTGAGAGCGTATAATTAAACCCACATATATATGGTCAATTAATTTATGGTAATGGAGACAAGAATATACAAAGGAGAAAGAACAGTCTCTTCAATAAATATTGTTAGGAAAATTGAATAGCCACATATAAAAGAGTAAAACTGGACCACTGTCTTATCCAATAGACAAAAGTTAACTCAAAATGGATTAAAGACTTGAAAGAACCATAATACCTGAAACCATCAAACTCCTAGAAAAAAGCATAGATGGTAGATTCCTTGACATAGATCTTGCCAATGATTTCTTTAATCTGACACCAAGTGCAAAAGCAACAAAAACAAAAATAAATAAACAGGACCACATCAAACTAAAAAGCTTCTGCAGAGCAAAGGAAACCATCAGTAAAATGAAAAGGCAACCTACTAAAATGAGAAAAATACTTGCAAATTGTGTATCTCATAAGGAGCTAACATCCAAAACATACAACTCAATAGCAAAAAATAAACTTGAAAAAATGGGATGAAGATATAATAATTATACATTTTTCCAAACTAGACATACAGATGACCAACACGTACGTGAAACAATGTGCTACATCGTTAATCATCAGGAAAATGCAAATCAGAACAACAATGAGATATCACCTCACACTTACTAGAATGACTATTATCAAAAATTCTAGGAATAACAAGTGTTCGTGAGGGTGCAGAGAAAAGTGAACCCTTGTGCACTGTTGGGTAGGAATGTAAATTAGTGCAGCAGCTATGGAAAACAGTAAGTTAGTTCCTCAAAAAGTTAAAAATAGATCCACCATATGATCCAGCAATTGCACTTCTGGGTATTGATCTGAAAAAAACAAAACACTAGTGAAAAAGACACATGAATCCCTATGTTCATTGCAGCATCATTTACAATAGTATGTATACATGCTAATGTGTATGTGTGTGTGTGTACATATGTGTGTATGTATATATGTGCTATTATATATTATATATAATAAACAACATATAATTATGTTATAGATTATATATATGATTACATATTATATATAATAATGTTATATGTTATCATATAATTATATATTATATATAATGGCATATATACATATATGTGTGTGTATATATATGGGAAAAACCTTCAAGTAATCATTGAATTCTATTTCAGTATGAAGTAAGATATCAGGATCTCTTACCCTGAAGTAAGCTCCTAATTTTACCGTGCAACTCAGGCATAAGCCAAAAACATAATCCTCCGTGAGTTTTTTCCAAAAAGGGAATTGGTGGACAGACTTCGCAAGCAGGTGCGGGAAGAGGATGGAGGCCCGCCAGGGCTCACCGAGGCCGTAAAGTTGGGAGCAGCAGGAGGAGGCTACCCAGCCCTCTGGTCGTGGAGACAGAGGAGGTGGTACTGCTTACACCCAGGAGCAGGAACGGGAACTAGGCGGGCCTGTGCCGGGGCCGTGGCAAGGAGATGCGGAGGAGCTGATGGAAACCAAACTCATGACAGTAAAAACAAACAAAATAAACATCTCCCATATTGCCATACTGAACTTTTGAAATATGTGGGCATGCGTATTTTAAAGGAACAGGATTCCTTTAAAATAGTGTGCATTTTACTTCATGCAGGAAGAACACATCCTAGCAGGAGGTGCAGAGACCCTCAGGGGTCCGTGACCCTGCAGACGTTGCCAGCCCTCCCGTGCCTCACCCAGGAGCTTGGCAATCGGGACTCTCCGGTCGGAAGCTCTCTCCTTGAGCATTCTGCAGCCAGAGCCGACCTCCACCAGGTCCTCAACAGTAACCCAAACTACTCTCAGGTACGAAGGAAACAATGCTTCCCTCCTGTGGCCTTCCTGGCCAGATTAGAGGAGAGCTAATGGTTTACCACGTGTCGGAACAAGGGACTCCCAGGGTCACCTGTCCACATCGCACAGTAGTTGTGTACTTAGCTGGATCTCTCACCCACAAGTCCCTTACTCTGATCATTAGACCATGATGCCCACTTAACTAGAGTGTATTCTTCAGCCTTCTGCAGGCCCTGACCCAGGAATCTACAAGCAGAATGTGGCTTCCTGGTGTTAAAAAAAAAAGGCATAGGGATAGAAACACATTCATTTCTAACATACTCATTTTCAAGTCATACTAACTCAAAGTAATGACCCCTATTGAACATGAATACATAGTTTCTTTACCCCGGAGTTTAAACATCTAGCATTTTAACCAGTAATGTCGCAGGTTCTATTTTGCCAGAGTTGATATTTTCCCACGTATCGCAACCGCTAGGATGGTTAAAACAACTACAACATCCAAGTCCCCTCTTCCACAAACCTAAATCCTGTAAAAAGCCCAAGGCGGAAGGAGAAGGGCGAGCCCTCCTGAGGCTAACGGCTCCGTTGGAGGGTCAGCCTGCAGGAACCCTGATGCCGAGGAGAACAAGACCAAGTCACACGGGTTTGCTGAACAAGACGCTGCCTTGATCTGCAGGGGCACGACCCACAGCCAAAACATCACAAAATTCAAACTCCCTGGTAAATACGTTGGTTTTATTTCGCTCTGGCACAGCACTTGCATGCATAGGTGTAAATTGGGCTTATGGACATTGGGCACAGCGTGGAGAAGTGAGGTTCACACATTTCGAAGCACACCACTGCGAACGTAAGCTCTTTTTTGCATTCAAACTCCTTCCTTCAGATTCGCCTGCTTAAAAGTCACCCTCAGCCCCACTTCCATGTGCTAAGAGCTTCTTTCCCCTAACCCTTCTTGCTTTCAAGTGAGTTGGCTCTTCCTTTCTCCTCCCGCTGGGGCTACTCTTCCTAATATCTCCTCATCATCTTATTTGTCATGATCACTTTTACCATCATCTGTTCACACTCGTCTTCCCTGCTTAATTTTCCTTGTGTTTGTTTGTTTGATTTGCTTTTCCCCTTTATAGCTTGTTCTCAAAACAATGCTCCCCTCTCCCTAGAACCAGCCAGCAGGCATTCTTTCTGCACACTGTCTGGGAGTGTCAGCTCCAGGGCCTGGAACTGGCCTGGCAAGCTTCTCCTTGTGTAGTTAGTAGGACAGCAGGACCTAGTCCCTGGACACACACACACACACACACACACACACACACACACCACTAAGGACGCAGTTCATCTTCAGCAAATGTTACGTGAAGAACAGTAGATACTGCACTGATGACATGGAGACATTAAGGTCGCCCATAGATGTTCCACACCTCCCTACTGCCTGTCCCACGGGGCTAAGACACAGACAAAACATGCAGCGAAATGAGTAAAAGACTGTGCCCAGACTGGGCACGAACCAATCAGCGACACACACTAGTTGTACAAACATGAAGTATAAGGAGTTTCAAAGTCATTCATGGGATCTTGTTCTTAAAATTCACGGAGTGCTTTTCCACGTCAGTGAAATGAACTGATGTAGGCTGATATTTCTGCTGGTCACGTCGATATTTAACACCTGTTGGGAACCAAAGGAAAGTACTGGGTGTCAGATGATTGAAGTTTCTGCAGACAAATCAGACACGAGCCGATGGTCTACGTAACACTGTGATACTTTCACAGGTGCAGCCTAGCTCCCAGAGTGCTCTCGGATTTTCAAGTGAGGGGGACTTTCTTCATTCCTTGTGGTACAAAGACCATTCAGCCCTGGCTGGTGTGGCTCAGGCGGAGTGACCACCGGCCTGCAAACTGAAAGGTTGCTGGTTTGATTCCCAGTCAGGGCACATGCCTGGATTGCAGGCCAGGTCCCTGGTTGGGAGCATGTGAGAGGCAACCAACTGATGCATCTCTTGCACACTGATGTTTCTCACTTTCTCCCTCCCTTCTCCTCTCTCTAAAGGTAAATAAATAAAATCTTAAAAAAGAGTGAGACCATTCCATAATGCAATATACAGCCACTGTAGAGACACAACCCCACTGACGAAGTGGAGAAAATACCCCGATTTCCATTCATTCAGAGCATTGGTTTCCCTCACACTCCCTTTACTTCCTCCTTTGCTTCCTCCTGCTGCCGGTCCCTCACGAGCCCCGATGAGCATCAGTGAGACGCCAGCATTCTGCTCCTTTTCTAGGCAAATCCTTCCTGTAAAGTTTCCGTGCGTGTGCAGTCCACAAGTGGGTCAGCCACAAATATGGGTCAAGTCCTTTACGAGGTCTGGTAAACTTGGGGAAGTCGGATGACAGGAAAACCACAAACAGGAGGAGACAAATAAAAAATGCAAAACAGAAGGAAAACTTTTCTTTCAGGCCTTGTAATCAGGGAGGATTAGGAAAGAAAAAGAGTTCACAGAAAAGCAAGGGGGTAAGCACACAAGAAAGGGTCCCACTGGCCACGAGGAGAGATGTTAGAAGCGCATTAACCCCCAGGCGCAGAGTTTTCGCATATCTAACCCTCACGAAGTCAGAATCACTGTGAGCGCAGCAGCACTCACGACAGTTGTTACTGTCTGGGCGGACACGGCCGCCTTTGCCATAGTACTGGTGTTAAGAATGAATGAACGGCAAACCTCCTAAGGATTATTTTGGGAAGGAATACGAACCCTGGCCAATAGTAAGATCAAGAAAGTATTAGGATGGCCCTGGCTGGGTGGCTCAGTTGGTTGGAGCATTGTCCCATACACCGAAAGGTCGCAGGTTCGATTCCCAGTCAGTGCACATAAATAACTAGGTTGTGGGTTCAGTCCCCAGTTGGGGTACATAAGGAGGTGGTTGATCAGTGCTTCTGTCTCTCCCTTCCTCTCTCTCTAAAATCAGTAAATATATCCTCAGGTGAGGATTTTTTCAAAAGTGCTAGGATGAAAACATGTAAACATGTTAGTGCATTGAGAGGAAAATCTCATAGACAATACTGGAAGATTTTAATGAAATTCTGCGTCACCAGCACCTCAGAGAGTGCACAGGAAATGCCTTCAACCCACCAGTGCCACCTAGCCTTTTAAACAGTAATACATAAAATAATAAGAGACTTAAATAATACAATAATTTAAATATTTAAATAATAAAAGAAAGCCGTGGGACACAGATTGGTTAAGGTATTTCTAATATTTCTCCATGTTCAGGGTCTCCTTCTAAATGACTGAGGTGGCATCATCGATTTCCCGGGTGTCTCCGCCCAACACTTTCCCCGGTGTGACCACTTAACATATTAGAGTGATAAAAACCTGTGTCTCAGGAAGATTAACGAAAACTCCCTATAAGTTCAAAATAGAATTTTCAGTGATGGGAAAGTAGCAGATCATAGTTGAGTCCTACTGTTTTTTTTGTCTCTGTGGCACAGGAAATAATGGGCTAACTTTGGACTCATGGTATCTTACTGTCGATAAAATACGGTAGTTCAAGCTATGAGGGAGGTGAATCTCCGTGGCAGAGAGGCGAGGGAGTGAAACGCGGTTTTACATAGCTTTGCAGACAAGAACACATGCGCGGAAAGTAAGGATCCAGACCGGCAAACCCAAATGAGGAGAAAGCCTGATTTCCCCTCCACTGCCGTGCTACCCGCTGTGGGCACACTAAAAACGCAGGGACCAGGGACAGGCTTTGCAGGAGAGGGCGTCACCAGACAGGAAGCAGACAGGCACTGCACGGTGCACCTCGGGGCCGGACAACGCCACGCAGACCTTTCGCCGGTCACACACCTGTGTTGCAGAGTTGTAGGTGAAGCTGGGTGTTATCTCCATGCCTGTCACCGAGAGGCTGACGTTGGCAACGGCGGCACTGCCCACTCCCCAGATCTCGAAGTAGCCCAGCTTCAGAGGGTTTGTGTCACTGAGGTACTTGTTGAAATACACGAGTCTCCCCAGCGTATTCTGTCAAATGGAAGATAAAAGAAACCAGAAAAAAAAAAAACAGCAACATTGCTTCAAAATTTCCCCCCACTTCTTTTTAGGCACAGGCATAGATCATGAAGAAAGACAACTGTCTTGTGTCCTTGTAGTGGGGACCATGATTCTGGGACTTACGTCCTATTGCCAACAATCATCCACATTTTTATTGGCTCCAAAGCACCTGTGAGGTCTCTGGAATTGCCCCGAGCGCTAAGGAGACAAAGAGCCTCCGGTCTCAGGAACCTTACATTCCACATGTGGGGTCAGAAAATGCAGACCATTCCAAGGCAACTTAAGGACAACATTGCTAGATAACATTGAAAGAGGGTGCCCTTCTCGGCCTTGGTGAACCAGAATCAGTTCCTGATGGAACATAAATGGGTCTGATCAGAGGAGACTTCCTGGGAACGCACTAACTCTACCCGAAACCTAGAGGACGGGAGGGATGCTGACCAGCAAGGTGGGCAGTGAAGGACTTCGAGGTGGTGCTTACTGCCCTCGTGATACCCAGCGCCCTTCTAAGCCAGCAGAACTTCAGTCCCCTTTGGTGGTATCGGTCACACTCACCTGTCTGGCAGAAAAGTGGGCCAGGTAATAGATTCCGTTTTCATAGGTATCTGCAAACAAGCAATAAGGTCAATGTGATCTGGAGTTATGCTCTGAAATTCTCATTGCCTCCCTCTCTTGGTTGAGAAAATAGGGATTGTTTCTGTTTTCTATTTTTATTCTTTCTTTACAGATTTCCATCTTGTGATTTAAGATCTCTTTACGGAGATGAGTCAGGCTCTGCCCCTTACCTCCACTTACACAGCATGTGTGCAATGAGTGGGTGCAGACACAGCTGTCTGGCAGAGGCACCCCACAAAATGGAGTTTCCCAACGCCACCCTTTCATCCACTTCTCCGCCTTGTCGTCTACCACTCCCAACCTCTTCCCAGGTGCCTGAGAACTTCCAGATCCCAAACTTATGTGAACACACATGCCGGTCCAACATGTCACAAACACCAAGACTGGTGCCTTGGTCAGTTTGTCTTAAGAGATATCACACACAATTACTTAAATGCAACCTGCAGTCTTTTCAGCATCCATTTATGCCGCAGGTGCGGGGAGAACAGGGAGCTCAGTGTGTTCAGCACAGGTGGACTTACCAGAGCCTTCTTACAGGTACTCCCACCCTACCCCCTCCCCTGTGGCGTGCTCACTTGTCCCCATGTGCTCTCATCTTTCTAATTGGCTGGCCACTCATTTGACCAGAGGGTATGGGCTACGCTCTAGAATTGTGCTGCCTGAGGTAGCCACTAGCAAAATGTAGCTATTTATATTACAGTTAAGTAAACTTTAAAACTCAGTTCATCAGATGCACTCATCACATTTCAAGTGCTCAGTAGCCACCTACGCCTAGCGGCTACCACACTGGACTACCAACATGCCGAAGAGTCCATCATGGCAGAAAGTTGGGTCAGATGGCGTGGGCCATGAAATGGCTAATGATGCCGGAGCCGTCCTCCCACGACTTCACCAGTTCCTGCAAACTCCTAATGGAGAAGGCCCCCAAGCAAACAGCACAGCTGATAGAAGTGTCATCTCTCTTACTGGGGCAATAAACCATGCAACCAGGGAATGTGCCCTTGAACATAAACCATACGGAAGTATATTTCCATTGGTTACAAAGAAATTTCCGCCATGGCTCCTATTTGGCCATCTTCCACGGTGGATCCGGACAGTGGAGGATGGTGGGAGATTCAGAGCTAAGCTTCATGTATGTGCAGCATAAGGACCAAGTACATTATGTACTACTCGCCTCAAAGTAACGGCTTTCTTTAAAAAATGCAAAGTTGCTTTAATATGAAAGAGGGAAAAACAGGCCTGTAGGCTATCCAGGAACCCGGTCAACGGCACCGACGCGAATCCGAGGCAGCCCTTACTCACCAATGCTCTGCCCATCGTCCCAGAAGAGCCAGCCTTCGGCGGTCCCGTTATCGTCCAGGGCCACCTTGAAGCCCAGGAACTGCTGGCGGCTGCAGTGAAGTGGGGGAGAGGCCTTAGCGCAAATCCAAGCCACGGTCTCAAACCAAGGGTTTTCGGAGCACACAGGGGAAGTCCCTCATGCTGTAAAGACTGAGCGCTAGGTTTTAAGAGACTCACGCTCCACTTCTAGTCCTGTCTCCATGAGCTCTATGACTCCCTGCCGGGAGTGAATCAGCTAACGAGTGAGGGGAGTCTCCCTTAAGGTTCTCCCAGCTCCACCGGAAACCACTGCCCCCTCGGTGGGTTCCTCCCCTTCCCCGCTGCGGGGAAAAGTCCTGATGCTGTGATCTTCCTTCTCTTGGTCGGGACCCACCTTCTGAAAAACGTGTACATGTACAGTTACAAATGTCCTTATCCCTTCAGTTTTTAACTCAGTTTTGGGACTCAAATGTGTAGGGTTCTAAGAATTTCAGTGTGACATCAGAAAGACATAGATTTTAGTCCCTGCTCGACTGCCTACTAACGGCGTGACTCCGAGCTCATCACTGGCTGCTCCCCAGATCTCGGAGAAGCCTGCGCATCTGTCACGTGGCGATGATAACATACTTACACCATAGGGCTTGTTTTCTGGCTTTGCTTAGGGAAAACAGAAACTTCCACAGTCTTTCAGTTCTCGACACAGAGCAAGTAGTCATGTACTCATTGGATATTAGCTATTTTTGATTACAGCTAGAATTTTAAATCTGCATATGAGGAGCCTCGGCCTCAGGCATCGGCTGCTTTTTGGCTCACACAGTTTTTCAGCAACAAATCAGTGGAGAGCCCGTCTTCTCAAACTAGGCTGAATCCTGGTGCCCCCGTTTGATTTCCATCACCACTGATCCAGGGGTGTCCCACCCGTGGCCCCAGGGTGGCTGTGAATTCGGCCCAACCCAAAATCGTAACTTTACTGAAAACATTATGAGATGTATTTGTGATTATGTGTCACAGTGTATTTATTGTGCAGCCCAAGACAACTTGTCGTCTTCCAGTGTGGCCCAGAGATGCCAAAAGGTTGGACACCCCTGGATTATTAGACCCAGCATCTCATCCACTCCGATTTAAGATAGCTGTTTATAATTGTTCAGAGAGTGTAGTCTGAAAAAGGTTAAAAAACAAACAAGCAAGCCAACCAACCAACAAAGACGTTTAGTACCACTGCGTTTGGGCCTGAGCGTTGCTGACAGATTGGTGGGCTGCGCGGGGACCTGAGCTCCCTGGCGTGGGAGGGAGGAGCCAGTCCCGTCACTCACCTCAGGTGGGTGTTCAGCGCAGGCTCTTGCCAGGGCAGGATGTAGCCGCCCCTGACGTGGAGATTAATGTGGTCAAGAGGGGCCGACAAGGGCTTCCACTCTCCCCTTGCTCCGATGTCCACGCCCTGTGGGCCAGAGGGAGGCGACACATGGTGAGGGAGAGAACACCAGATTCAGCGCCTCTACCAGACGTCTGTCCGGTCCACTCTCCCAAACCGGCTGCCTGTTCACCATCCGTCCACACGTACCCGTTATTACATTCCCCACGGTCACCCGGCTCCCGTGTGGAATCTTGTGTTGCTGCCATGACATTGTATCACAGTCCCTTGCCTTTTGTGGCTTCCACAGTGCCCACCACGGGAGGTCACAGCGTGAGGCTCACTCCCCGCTCCCTCCGCCCCTGTTTCCGTGGCCCAGGCCCCAGCTGGAGGAGGCTGACCGGTCCTTTCACCCACTTCTTGTTGGCTCCGGATACACCCCCCACAAGGGCGTGTCTGCACTTCTCTCTCCCTGTCCCCCCTTCGTCTTCACCTCCCCTTCGCTGTCTCCACGCCCCCACGCCCCACACCCACCACCTGAACTCACAGGCTTGGCGCATCTCACAGAAAAGACGAAAGTGAGCTGACTCAGTTTACAAATCTTGATCTTCCACTCACTGTGTCGTCTTTCACGTTTAAATCCTGATCTCGCCTCCCGTGGGACAGGGGGAAGTGCTCTCTGACCTCACCACAACCCTGAGTCCCTAAGAAGCCATCCTTCCGCAGTCACTCAAGCTTCTCAACCTCAGTGCCGTGAACAGCCGGGGCCACACAATTCCTCGCCGTGCTGTTTGGATGTTTATCAGTGTCTCCCCACGCCCCTGCCACACGTGACAACCCAAAACGTCTCTGGGTATTGGCAAATGTCTCCCCACAGTCAAAATTCTCCCATTGGAGGAACTACTTCTTTACAGGTAAGGAGCAAAGCTCCCAGAACACCCCTTTCCTTTTGGCTCCTGGTGCCCGTTTTACACAGACGCAACCTGTGTGGAAGCACAGGGGGAGGCGGTGGAAGGAGCCGTGCGACTGACGGCACATTCGCTGGGGCGGGCCTGTCTCGGGACTCCGCAGTCTCCAGGACTCAGTAAAACTTCCAGCCCGTGGCTCTGGGAATCTTCCGTTTACTCGCAGATGTCACAGGAGAATGGGATGACATGCTCCCAAATGACACTTCACACCACTATCTTACGAACACTGCACCTTTCCTCCACTGACTGCCTTATCTTCGACTGAAACTCAACACAGGTACAGTCGTCAGCGTTATCTCAGGGGTATTTCCATTCTCCTGCACATTCATGGCTGAATATGATATGCTTTTTATCTCACGATTTTGTTTCCAATGCCTAATAAGTCACAAGTTGTACTTTCCCTTAACTAGTTTCTGACCAGGATAGCCTAGCTAATTTCTGATAAAACACCCATAAAGATAGGACTGCAGGATGAAAGACCAAAGGAGCACTCTAAGTAAGAAAAGACGAGCTAATGTGACTCAGCATGACAAGTTTCCATCAACCGCAGTTGCTGATTACGATCGAGAAGCACTGTTTTAGAAAACCCAGCCTAGATCCTGCACTGTAAACAACCCAAAAAACGGCCACAGATAAAACAGGAAAAATTTTGACCCATACACACTGTCTGCCTTCCCTCTTCCAAGTAAAGTCCGCAAACTACAGTGCCCAATATGACAGGAGGGAGAGGGGAGTGGGCAGACACGCTGCATAGTGTGCTCAGTCCCGTAGGCTTGGCTGGGCCAGGGCAGAACGCTCCAGAGACCTATAAACTGACTGTGCAGCTCATCAGAGGACCCGAGAGTCAGAGCGGATGGAGGCCCAGCTTTCGTCCCGTCCAGCCCCTCACGTTACATGGAGCCCTTCGCCCTGTCCCGCATGGAGGTGCCTGCCACGTCATAAAACGAGTGGGGGCCACAGGCCGATCAGTGAGGGACGGCTTGTTGCTTCTGGTAGTCAGAGCAGAAGAGGGACAGTGCGGGGACAGGAGTGCTGGCCACCAAGGCAGCTATGATACGAGGAGTCAGGATCCCCGAGAAATGGGAACCAGTGAGATAGGAGTCTTATTTACATGGCTTCCCCCATTCTTTGCTCACGTTCCAGTGGACAAGCAGCAAGCAACTTGTGCAAATGTGGTGACAAGAAAGCTAAGTAGGGCGTTCTTATTTTTTTTTTCCTCCTTCCCATCTGTGCCTCTTGGTTCTGCCTTCTTGGTAATTTCCTAGATTGAATTTATGATTTCTTTTTAAACAAAATTTTCAATTTCTGCATTATGCCTTTAATTTCCAAGGATTGTTTTGTGAGCATGCCTGTATAAGGCCTGACTTATTATTGTAAGTATAACATCAGTTTATCAGTCTGAGGATATGAATTCTCTAGTGACCTTTTCAATAGCATAGGTACAGAAGAGGACCCGAATATAAGTATATGGTGCAATAAAATTTTACCAAGTGAACACACCTATGAAACCACTACCTAGCTCAAGGAAGGAGTGGTACCAGAATTCCAGAAGGCTCTCTCATTCCCCTTCCTAATAAGCACCATACCAAAGGTAGCTACTATTCTGATTTTTATCACTTATTCCTATTTTTGAAATTATATTTGATAAATGGAATTCTATGTTCTTAAAGATTTTTTTTAATTTATTTATTTCTAGAGAGGGAAGGGAGGGAGAGAGAGAGAGAAACATCAATGTGCGGTTGCTGGGGGTTATGGCCTGCAACCCAGGAATGTACCCTGGCTGGGAATCGAACCTGGGACACTTTGGTTCCCAGCCCGTGCTCAATCCACTGAGCTACGCCAGCCAGGGCTGAATTCTATGTTCTTTACCTTCTTGTATAGGGCGATTTGTGTTCAATATTATGTTTATCACTTTCATTTATGTAGCAATAGTTCATTATTTTCATTGCCCTATGGCATTCAGTTTGAAAAATGGAATGTAATTTATTTGTCCATTTTACTGTTGATGGACATTTGGTTTATTTCTAGTTTTTTGCTAGTTTACGCATAATGCTGCTATGAAACATTCGTGGACATCTCTTTGGGTGAAAATATACACATTCTAGGAACAAATATATAACATTTATCATTTCTTCCCAGATACATGTATATATTAATGTAATACATAGTATATAATACTAAATGACAAATTACATATACTTATATATATATATATATTACACATGATTAATACAAATCCTAGTGCAAGTATGTTTTATTTTCTGAATTGTGTTATGTCTTTGGGGAGAATATCTGAAAATAACAATGAAAAATACTTCTGAAAAGGATGAGGGAACACTGGTCTATCACACATTAAATCATACCAGAAAGATACAATCATTAAAAATGTTTCATATCAACAGAATAATGATGAATAAATTAATATCAAAAATAGAAAAGAGAGAATTCTTTCAGAAAAATTCTAGCATATATAAGAACAGTATATTATAACAAAGGTATATTATAACAAAGGTATATTATAACAAAGGTTAGCAAACAAAAATATTGGAAAAATTGACAATTTGAGAGGGAAAGATGTATATCTTATTCACTAAATGAATTCACTAAATGAATCCTACGGACTTAAAACACTAATTTGATTATATAAAAGTCAAAATCTCTATCTAAAGTCATAATCAATTGAAAAGCAAATGTCAAAGTACAAATATGGCAAAGTGTTATTAACTTAAATATGTAAATATACTTTAAAATCAGTGGGAACAGCTTAAATACCTTCATAAGAAAATAGCAAAGGGATAAAAAGGTCGCAGAAGTATAAATGGCCTGTCAAAGATAATTGCAAATCAAATCGACAATGAACATTAGAAATTACATTGCCTGTAAGAGTCATACAAAGATGAGCATGAAAATTTAAGAAAAGAAAATTTAATAGTCAACACTGTCAAAGAGTTAGGGAGATGAACATTCTCATCAAGTGCAGATGGGAATGCAAATTGCTTCTGGAATTTCGCCAGCTTAAATTAAGAGTTATCGTATTAAGCATCTTCTCAGGCTCGAAATGTCCGTAACCACTGGGCGATGGGAGCACACGCTAGGGGAGGCTCTCCCAAATGCAAGAGATGGAAATCTAGACTAACTCCATGTTGGGCTGAATGACGGGACAGAAACTCAGGCTAACTGCAGGAACAGTGAGGATATGAGTTGTACGTCACCTCCTGCCCCACGGGAGCCCACAGCAACCCGCGTGACCACGGAGAAACCTGGCTTGGGAACAAGATCTGCTGGAACCCTGTGCCGCAGGGGAGGGCCTGTCTCCATCCTTGTTTACCAAGCCCAGGCATTTTCCGTGCTTTTGCCAGCATCTGTGAAATAACCCTCCTCTTCCTCTCTTAAAATGTTAAATGAGGTAAGAGTATTTTTCTTGGTGCTTCTGTCCATTGTCATTAGGATTAGGTACAAAACGTTAAGTCATAGTGGTATTTTCACCTAATCCCACTGCAACCCCTTGGCGGAAGGGGGCCGGAGCACGCGCTGCCTCCTGTCCTCCCGCTGCCTCCTTTCTGTGCTGTTTTCAGCCCCCTGCCCCGTTCTCCTCGGGAAAGCTAGGAGGGGAGGCCTGGCTAAGGGAGAGGACACCCTCCCTGGGCCTCTTCCTCAAGAACCCAGCCCTAACCTGGAGACTACCATGACGCTAAGTGGAATATTATGTCAGACAGGAAAAGGCAAGAACCATGTGATCTCATTCCTCTGTTGAGCATAAAACAGCACATAATAAACAAACAAACCAGACAAACAAACAGTCACAGACACAGATAACAGCATAGCGATCATGAGACAGCAGAGCGGGGGTCAGTAATGGGGAAAGGGGGTCAACCATATACATGGTGACGGGAGAAGATCTGACTTTGGGTGGTGGGTACACAATGCAATGTGCAGCTGTAGAATTGCACACTTGAAGCCCATACAATTTTCCTAACCAGTGCCATCCCAATACATTTAATAATGGAAAACTAGTGCCCTGAAGCTGCTTCGGAAGACCCTATTTTCCCAGATGAGTTTCTGGGGTGCAGACTAGGGTGGAAACGGTCCATCACCGAGAACGCTGTGCTCAGCGGGCACTTCTCAGTGCGCTCGCCTTGCCCGGCACAAGGGTGGGGCCCGGAGCTCCATGCACTGCATACAGGGCCTGCGGCCTCTCTCCCGCTAGGGAATTAGGTTGAACAGCTCCTCCCTGAGCGTCTCCGCTGTAGAAGGAGATTAGAGACACAGAGAGAGGAAGAGGCCTCTATCCTTACGAACTTGCAGTCTAGCAGGGGAGAATCAAACAAAAACTACAGAGTCCAGCACTTCCTAGTGTTACCATTGCACGCCACTACGAAGAGTGCTGGTATAAGGAAAGGTAAACACTAACACATGAAGAACACATGTGGAAGCCAGGCAGTAAGTGAGATGCTTTGTGTGTTATTCACAATTCTGTGAGGGAAGTGGTTTTCCGGACTTGGAGGTGAGTAAACAGAGGCTGCAAGGTTAAAGGTGATCGGTCAAGATCGACATCAGGTGGGCCACAGAGCCACGATGGGAGCGGAGGTCTGCCAGAGCCTAAGGCCTGGGCACACGCCTGCTTTCCTGGGCCGTATAAACAATCAGAGACACTTACCGTGTAGTAGTCATACCAGCGGGCGCTGGGGAAGTATGCAGTGACGTTTCTGGCGTTCTAAAATTAAGCACAAACAAGTCACAGACAGTGGGCTCAGCAATCTAAGGGACAGTGACCCTCTCCACAACCTTTGACCCACAGGCTTCACCGCCGTAGGGGTCAGGACTGTGCGGGAAGCCTTCCTCCGTCCCTGCTTCAGACGGGGGAGACTGGCCTGCCCCAAACCGGTGCCTTCTGTAAAGTCCTTCAGGATCCGGGACTTTGGGGGGAAATCATCATTTGCTTATAGACTTAACCCACATACCCTCTCGAAAAACAAGGAGGCTGGGTCTCGGGCAGAAGAAAATTTGGTAGGTTTTCTCGTGCCAGTCCTTCAGAGATTATAAGTAGTGCAGTAAGTTTTGGAGAAGATGCCACTAACTGTGGTTTTCATCAGAAGGCTAGTCATCAACAGAAAAAGTGAGGGGATGGCTTTTGCCGCCAGAAGACCTCCTGTAGAGGAAGGGCGGGGCTGGCCCTCCACAACGGGACTATACACCTGTCCCAGGCAACCTCGTGCAAAGCTCTGTGTTAACGGTGCCCCAGGACTGCACCGAATCTCTGCAGTACTGTGCCCACCTGACCCACACCCCTTATTTCAGTTAACGCAGAAATGCTTACATCTCCAAATACATCGCAAGGTGTTTCCCTTCTCGACTGCCTATGAATCAGAATGTGTTGGAATGATTTTAAAGATGAGGGAGCTGAGGGCTGGAATGCCTACGTGATGGGCTTCAGCTCAGAGGGAGAGGAAGGGACAGAGGCAGGATAAGGCGCCGCCGGACCCCCGCCAGTCAGGCCTCTTCCCCTGGCCCCACTCGCCAGCCAGGCTTCGTAGCCGGGACCCCTGCTCCACAGAGGCCTCATACTCACCGGCTCCAGGACAGGGCTGACCAGGAAGGCGGGGCCCAGCAGGAACTGCCTGTCTATATCCCAGGTCACCTGGTCTGACACAAACCTGCAAAGCAAAGCAAGGGACCACCATCAGGACTCCAACGGGGCCCCAGGCCAAGGCCTTGAAGAAACTCCCCAAGTTCGGACCCAAGTCAGAAACCCAGCTTCTCTAACTTCAATTACTGTCTCTCCCTTGATCAGATATGCAGTCATCCTCTACACGTCTACATGTCACGTTCTTCGAACTCCAGACATGATTGGATTTAGACATGTTCTCGCCTATGAACACCTCCAGGTTTCTTAACCATGGCGCATCCTAAATGCAGGAAAGGCCTTCATCCCTCAAACCCGCCCCTGGAACGCCTTGTGGCCTGAGCTCCTATAAAAGACGGGTAGGTCCTTACGCGCCCGGTTTAGCTGGACACTCACTCATGGAGAAGAGGCCGCACGACCGTGCTGCCTTCTGAGTGGGCCAGGTGCATCAGGGTGTAGAGGTACGGCAAGAGGGTGTATCTGGTCTGCAGGATGCTTTTGGAGATGTTCACAAATGTATCATCCCAGGACACAGGGTCTTGCCTCTGCAGGAGGAAAAAAGTTGTAGAGCTCACCGTAGGGGAGCTGGGGGACCTGAGGCCGCATTATTGCGAATGAAAATCACAGAGGATTGTAGATGAGACTCAGAGAGTATTCTTTATAGGCTGGAAAGGTCACTGAAGCCCTCCCAAGACAGGTGATAAAATTTTCCAGTAAGATATTCTTCTGGGGATCTGTTAGATACAACACAGCCTAAATGAAAAGAATACTCTAAAGAACACTGAAGAAGATGGTTCATTGAAATATGAGGATCTTTTCAGGAACCTATTGGCCATTTGTGTGTCTTCTTCCGAAAAATGCCCATTCCATTCCAGTGTCCACTTTTTAATCAGCTTGTTTGGGTTTTCCTGTGGTTGAGGTGTATGAGAGCATGACATATATTGGATATTAACCTGTCTTTAGAAATATGGTTTGCAAATATTTTCTCATATTCCATAGGCTGCCTTTTCATTTTCTTTTTTTATTGTTTCTTTGGCTGTGCAACCACTTTTAAGTTTGATGTCGTCCCACTTATTTGTTTTTGTTGTTGTTGCTTGTGCCTTTGGTGTCCTAGCAAAAAAAAAAATCCTTTTTAAGACCCATGCCAGGAAACTTTTCCCCTCTGTTTTCTTCTGAGAGTATTATGGTTTCAGGATTTATGATTAAGTCATTAATCCCTTCTGTGTTAATTTTGTGAATGATAAGATAGGAGACCGGTTTCATTTTTCTACCTGTTTTCCCAACACCATTTATTGAAGAGACTAACTTTTATTATTGAGTATTCTTGGCTCCCTTGTCAAATATCAGTGGACTGATTATGCAAGATTTTATTTCTGGGCTTTCAATCTGTTCCATCGATTGATATTTCTATTTTTATGCCAATATGATATTGTTTTGATGACTATAGCTTTGTGATATAGTTTGATATCAGGAAGCATGATGCCTCAGATTTGTTCTTCTTCAGGATTGCTTTGGCTATTAGCAGTCATTTTCATTCTGCAATACTTTTAGGACTTTTTCCCTATATCTGTGAAAATTCCATTGGAATTTTGCTAGGGATTTTATTGAATATATAGATGATGGGGGGTACTACAGACATTTTAGGAATATTAATTATTCTGATCCATGGACATGGGATCTTTCTATTTGTTTGTGTCTTCTTCAACTTCTTTCATTAATATCTTATAGCTTTCTTTTTTTAAGATTTTATTTATTTATTTTTTAGAGAGTGAAGGGAGGGAGAAAGAGAGAGAGAAACATCAATTTGCAGTTGCTGGGGGCTGTGGCCTGCAACCCAGGCATGTACCTTGACTGGGAATCAAACCTGCGACACTTTGGTTCCCAGCCTGCATTCAATCCACTGAGCTACACCAGCCAGGGCTAATATCTTACAGCTTTCAGTACATAGATCGCTCACCTCCTTGGTCAAATTTATTACTAGGCATTTCATTGTTTTTTGATGCTGTCATGAATGAGAATGTTGTCTTTATTTCTTTCCATGTATTTCATTGTTGGTGCATAGAAATGAAACTTATTTCTGCATATGGATTTTGTGTCTTGCAACTTTACTGAATTGATTGATTAGTTTTAATAGTTGTTTGGTAACATATTTACGTTGTTCTCTATATAAGACCATACAAACTATAAGGAGAGATAATTTACTTCTCCCTTTGTAACTTGAATGCCTTTTATTGCTTTTCTCATCTGATTGCTCTGGCTAGAATTTCCAGTACTGTGTTGAATAGGAGTAGTGAAGGTGGGAACCCTTGTCCGGTCCGTGGTCTTACTGAAAAAGCCTTCAGACTTGCACCATTGAGTATGATGTAAGCTGTGGGCTTGTGTTATAAGGCCTTCCTTGTATTGAAGTACATTCCTTCTATACCCAAGTCGTTGAGAGTTTTTATCACGAAAGGATGTTGTATTTTGTCAAATGTTTTGTCTGCACCTATTGAGACAATGAAATGATTTTTATCTTTCATTCTGTTAATGTAGCATACCACATTCATTGATTTGTGTATGTTGGACCATCCTTCCATTCCAGGGTTAAACCCCACTTGATCTTGTTGTGCGACTCTTTCAATGTCCCGTTGAATTTGGCGTGCTAATATTCTGTTGAGAGTTTCTGGATCTATATTCACCAGGAATATTGGCCTATAGTTTTCTTCTACTGCAGTGTCCTTACCTGGCTTTAGTATCAAGGTAATTCTGGTCCTGTAAAACGTGCTTGGGAGTGTTCAATCCTCTTCAATTTTTTGGCAGAGTTTGAAAAAGTCTAGCATTAATTCTCCTTCAAATGTTTGATAGAATTCTCCAGGGAAGCCATCTGGCTTTCCTTGCTGGGAAAAAAAAATTATTACTAATCTGGTTTCCTTACTCATTATTGGTCTTTTCCAATTTTCTGTTTTTTTTCATGGTTCAGTCTTGATAGATTGCATGTTTCTAGGAATTTATACATTTCTTCTAGGTTGGCCAAATTGTTGACATATAATTAATTATTTATAGTAGTCCCTTATGATCCTTGGTATTTCTTTGGTATCAGTTGTAATGTCTCCTTTTTCATTTACAATTTTGTTTATCTGAGACTTCTCTTTTTTTCCTTAGAAAGTTCAGCTAATGGTTTGTCAACTTAGTTTCTTTTCAAAGAAATAGCTCTTAGTTTTGTTGTTCTTTTCTTTTGCTTTTCTGGTCTCTATTTCACTTATTTCTGTTCTAATTATTGTTATTTCCTTTCTTCTGCTAACTTGGTCCTTCTTTTTATACTTACTTGTATAAAGGTAGGCTGTTTACTTGAAATCTTTTTTGTTTCTTAATGTAGGAGTTTATTACTATGAACGTACTTCTTAGAACAGCATTGCTACATCCTGTAAGTGTTAGTATATGTTTTTCAATTTCCATTTGTTTCAAAATATGTTTTTGACTTATCTCTTGATTTCTCTTTTGACCCACTGGTTGTGTAATTCATACAAATTTGTCAATTTTCCAGTTATCCTTCTGTTACTGATTTCTAGTTTCCAAAGAAGACATGCAAATGGCCAATAGGTACATGAAAAGATGCCAAATACCACTAATAATCAGGAAAACACAGATCAAAACCACAATGAACTAGCACCTCACACCTGTTAAAAATGGCTATTACCAAAAAGACAAAAGAAAACAAATGATGGTGAGAATGTTCAGAAAAGGGAACTCTCGGGCACTAATGCTAGAAATTTAAATTGGTACAGCCAATGTGGAAAAGAGTATGGAGGTTCCTTAAAAAATTAAAGACAGAACAACCATATGATCCAACTATTCCACTACAGGCACATATTCAAAGGCAATGAAACATGTCTCTAGAAGAGACATCTGCACTCCCAAGTTCAGTGCAGCACTATTCAAGGTAGCCAAGACAGGGAAACAACCTAAGTGTCCACGGATGGGTGAGTGGATAAAGAACGTGTGGTATGTGCACAACAGAATACTACTCAGCCACGAGAAGGAAGGAGATCCTGCTATTTGCAGCTGCATGGACGGATCTTTATGGCACTATGCTAAGTGAAATAAGTCAAATGCAGAAAGACAACTACTGCATGATAATACTTATGTAAAGCAGAGTAACCTAAAAGGGAATCTTAAAAAGTAGAATTTGTAGAAACAGAGAGTAGAATGGAGGTAATCAGAGGCAGGATGTTGGGGGAAACGGGGAGATGTCGAAGGATTAAAACTTCCAGTTATAAAATAAATACGGGATGGGGCAAAAGTAGGTTTATGGTCATTCACATGGAAAACAACACAGTAATTAATAAATAATATTACAAGAATAAACCCTGTTTTATGTACTCACAACTGTAAACCTCCTTTTGCCCCACACTGCATGTTCCGGGGATGTAATATACAGCGTGGTAAAAATAGTTAACAATACTCTATTGTATATTTGGAAGTTCCTAAGAGAGTGGATACTAAATTAAATGTCCTTGTTACAAAAAAAAAATGGTAATTATCTGAGGTTGATGAAGGTGTTAACTAATCCAACAGTGGTAAATCGCTTCACCACCATTGAAGTGATTTTTTTTTCATACTCTTAATATATGAGTATCAAAAAAAAGAGGAAAGAAACATGAGCATTTAACAGTTTTGAAGATGTCCCTGGGGAATATGGCCAGCTCCAAACTGGAGACCGTGTGCTGAGTGACGCCCTCGTCCTACCCTCGTCCCGATGGTGTTGTGGTTCCGGGAAAAGGGGTAGAAGGCCCCCAGCTGCATCCAGCGAGCGCACATCTCGTATTCGGCGTCATTAAAGAACCCACAGATGTCTGCTCCTGTCTGAGACAAGACGGAATCGAATAAGCCTGTTGGTGACTCCTGAAAGACGTCACCCTCTTCTTGGGCGTTGGGAGGGACCCAAAGGGCACTTACATAGGATATGCCGAAGAGGCTGAACTCCATCATGCCTGCAACGAGAGCCACAGCTGTGTCAGAAACGCCACGCCAGGCCCACTTCCCCCAACTCTCGGAGCACCGTGCAGCGGGCTCCCACCTCCCCTCCCTGCCAGCACGGGCCCAGGGGGAGCTGCGCACCGATGATGGATTTATACAGCTGGTCCCACGCGGCCGTGTTGTCTCCCAGCCAGTGTCCTGCCCAGCGGCCGGACGAGGGGAAGGTGGAGCGGGTGATGACGATCCCTCGCTGTCCTGTCACCTCCTGCACAGCTCTGGATGGAGGGGCACAGGGAGGTGACTGAGATCAGAACAGGAGAAGAAAGGCCACAGAGCATCTCCTGCTAGGACCTCTGATCCTAGGGCGTGGTGACTCAATGCCTCCTCATGCTGGAGGGAGTGTGGAAAGGTGAGCTACAGCGAGGTCCCCCCGACCGCCCACAGTGACAGAGGGAACAGTAACAGTTACACCTTCAGAGGGTGTACAGTGCTTTACAAAGAACTTCACCTTGTCCTAAACTCACTGCATCACTTACCACAAGAAGAAATCACCAAATCTTACTACTTATACATTTAGCACTTAGTTTTATATATTTGGGAAGGAAGAAGATGAATTCCTTTTTAAGGCTTTCCTTAGGATAATTCTTATTACTCATGGACCGAGCCCATAAAACAGGACAATGCCAATTCAGTAGGACACCATTTGGCTACCCAGCAAGAATGACCAGAAAAAAAAAAATCCCCAAAGAGATAAGTGACTTCCGAAATCAAAGAGCTACCCAGCCCTCCACATCCTCTTTTCTTCTTATAACTCACGCTGTTACAGCGTCAGCTGCACTGTGTGACAGTGGCCTCGGTCACCTCCTCTAGGGCTCTGGGACTCTCGCTGGCAGGTCCAGCCCTTATGTAAATCTGTCCTGGTAACTATGACCTCAGGGCCTGGCTCCCTGCTCGTGAGTGTTTGTCTAATAAGCAAGAATTGCTCCGTGGTTGTAACTAAAGTCTTTTTAACCCCACTGGGAGAGGGAATGAGAGGAGACACAGGGCCACTTCGTCAGTCGCTGGCTGTCCCTGCGGGTTGTGCCAGTCGGTGGAGACAACCACTCACTCGTATGTGGGTCTGGTCTGGGACCACCCGTACAGGCTGTGCACGTCATAGTGCCGCACCCGGGAGCCGTCGGGCAGGATCTGCTCGCCCTCCATGCACAGGGTCTTGCTGCTCAGACCCCGGTCCCTGGACTCCAAATCTGCGGAGAAAGTTGAGCTAGTGGTGGGAAAGCCACCCCTGGCCCCATTTGTCCCTGACCTCACTTCAAGGGGTCGAACTCGACATCTGCATGGGTCCCTCTCCTTCCTGGAGGCACGGGAACATGCATCTCCAACATCGAGTCCTCTGGAGGGCTCTCTGGGAGAAGGCCAAGGGCACGGGCTACGTGACGGGCTCCAGCCTAGGCTTTCAACATGGTAGTTACGTCACGTCATCCTTAACTCTATGGGGAAGACAACACTGTCCTCTCACAGTTTAAAAAACTGAGATTTGGAAACATCGAGTACTCTATCGAAGGTCATACAGCTCACAGGGCGAATAATTCCTAGGCCCGACATATGAACACAAGGATAGCGCCAAAGCCCACTGACTCCGTGGCAAGGAGAGACCGCTACTTTGCACCCACTGGCGGCACAACACCTCCGTGTGGAGGGGTTAACATGAGCCTGAAGAAGTCAGGGAGGTAGCTGTCGAATCCTTTGGAGACACAACCACTGCTAAGTGTTTTCTGAACGAGTTCAAAAAACTCACTCAGTGGGGCCAGTGGTTTGCATGCGCCCAACTGGGTAAAGCGCTTGAAGTGTGTTTGTCATGCCCTTCCCCTGCCCCCCCAGAAAACCCCAAAGCACCACTGCAGATGTGCCCCGAGCAGTGAGGTTAAGCCCCTGGACACTGGGCTCCTGCTGGACACAGGGGTCACTCCTGTGGCCGGGGGTCCTTACATGGCATATAGGGAGGGCGGTTCAGGGTGGCGTCCTTGCAGCCCGGAGGCACTGCCCCATTCACAAAGCTGGCTGGTTCGTTCATATCCTAGAAACACCAAACACAGATGTATCTCACTGTTCAACATAGTTACCGGCTGCCAATCAGCGAGAAGGAATCATGAACAAACCATTCACCACCCAGTCACCCAATCCAGCTGAGAATGGACTAGAAAGATCAATTAAGCCCTACACAATGACTGGTTAGAGGATTTTTGTTTTAAATTCTCCTTCAGCATCGTGAAGGGAGTCTCAGTTCCAGGAAATTTCTAGTAATCACCGTGGGGTTCTACAGCAGAACTGGTGGCCGGGTACAAGGTCTGAGCACTATTGGGCTGGTCGCCTCCGATGGGAGGAGCCGCAGTCTGGTAGGTCCAAAGTCCCTCTGGGATGATTGTAACCCCTCTCCGTGAAAAGTCAGCGATACAGACACCTGGACACACGGAGAGAGACACACCCCTGCTCACATGTACACAGACACAACACTCACAATCCACATGCCATCAAACTTCAGACTCTTGTCGGGATCCCGTGGGTTGGAGTATAGTTCTTGCATCTCCCTCTTCCACCAGGCGGCGGTTGAATTCCGGAAAAAGTCTGGGAAGGCCACATAAGCTCGGTATTGCTGTGAAAATCAACGATAATTTATTTGTCACAAATATATTAGGCAGCAAACAGGCCTTTACTGAGAATTTAATTCATGCATAGCCTTCAGTTACCTATGGTGATAAATAATCTGAACAGAGCCTAAGTAATGTTCTTCCTTATTTCAAACACAACAGTGCAGCGGTGGGGGAAGTAACACAAATCAGGAACCTCCTTCGCATTTGGAAAGCATCCAGAGACCGACTCCCTCTCCACATCAAGGTGAACAGTAGCAGCGAGGACAAGGACCCCCTGACCTCACTATCTCAAGCCCTAGACGCCCAACCCTCAGCTTCCGTCTGCAGTCCCCCGAGCTCGCCTCAGACAGAGCGTCAGCCGGGGAGGCCGGCCGGCAGCCTGAAAGGGGCAGACGCCAGATGCCCCATCAACACGCTGGAGAGGAGCTTCCCGATCATTCTCTCGTGTCTCATTCCCACTAGGGGAGGGGGGTGAGAAGCAAGGCTGCACCTGTGTGTCAAGTAAGCTGGGAGGATGCGAGGAGGTTGCAACTGCCCCTTCCCTTTAATTTCCTCAAATGATAAAAGGCATGTCTTTATTAAAATAAAGCCTGGAAAGTAGACCCAAGGCATAACTCCTTAATATAATGAGAGATGTTTGAGAGCAAGGACCCTGTTGCATTATCCTCTGATTGATCATTGTATTCCCCCACAGTGCTCAGCTTAGGACCTGACACAAAATAAACAGTGAGTAATTGTGAACTCACACCACTCAGCAGGAGCAAATACTCATCAATGTCTATACAAGCTGTGTTGCTTGTTACGGAACTTTATGGTTCTTCGTATGTCTCCGTAAGTGGGTTCTCTGTGTTCACCAGTGCATTTTAAGAGCTAAAGAGCTCAGTAATGCTGGTGGTAAGGGGAGGGAGCAACAGCAAGAGGGCCTGGTTGAGGGAACCTCCTACTCTTATATACAATAGGCAAAAGGAAAGTAGGAACCTGCACGTCTAGATAAAAGGCAAAAAAAGAACACAAAGAAAAAGACAGAAGCAGATCAGCAGATGAGGATTTGTCGCACAGAGAAGCGGGCGGGGAGGGAGCCACTCCGCTGGGCATCTTGTGAGAGGGAGGCAGGCCCCGGCCGCCTTTCTGTTGCAAAACCAAGGTGGACACGTGGAACCAGAAGAAGAGAGCGTTTCACCAGAAGCACAGACCTCCAGCTCGGGCAGTTGGAAAACTCGGGGTGCGGGAGGGCCATGGAGGGTTGGAATAAAGATTAATAGCAGCCACGTCTGAGTCATTTTTTAATAAAACAAACCGATTACAAGACAGACCTTCCCGGCAACCCTGACGGCCCCCCACATCCACCAAGGCCCTTTACCTCCACTTGGCTGTCCCAGTCCAGAGAGCTGTCTATGACGATGTCAGGGAAATCGGGCCAGACCTGTGCAGAGGAGAATGCTCAAAAGCGGTGCAACAGATAATTCCTCTCTCACACAGCACGTGCTGAGGGACGGCACCACAGGTGTCCGCACTGTGATTTTCATGCGGGACCGATCTACACAGAAGCGCATCTCACGACACACACATTGACAGATAGCAACTGAGGAAACGAGAACTGCTGACCCCGGAGCCCCAGCGGAAAAGGTCAAGCGACAGCAGGCACAAACACACCAACAGTGACCCGTCCCCAGGCTGCACCAGCGGCGCTGAGATCAGACCTTGCCCCAAATGATGTCTCCACCGTTGGGAGCCCTGATGAAGACGTCGTCCTCCACGCCCCGCGTGAAGGCGGGGTAGGGCTTTGTCTCGTTCCCAGAAATGGCTGGGTCCTAAAACCAAAGCATAGGTCAGCAAGAAAACCAAACCAGGAGACAGAAAACAAAAAACAGAAAAACTCCTCAAAAGGCAGGCAACCAACCCCTTGCCCCCTGAACTGAGGAGCTTCTGTGAATCCCGGAAAACATCCTTTGCTTTTTGACCCTCAACTCCTCTAGCCGGAACGTGGAAGGAAACACCATTACACATAAAGCCTTCTCCACCAAAGCTCATCCGCTCCCCCAAGCAGACCCCTCGCATCCACACTGACCAGAATGAGGATGACCCGCATCCCGTCGGCCTTCATGCGAGAGATCAGAGCTGGGAATCCAGTGAAGCTGGGGCTGAGGGTGAAGTCCAGCTGCCGCTCCATGTAGTCGATGTCCGAGTACTGCACGTCCTGGGGGCACACGAAGGGACTGAGTGGCTGCTGGTTATAAAGTCCACGTTGCACATGTGAGGGACCCGCCGCTAACCCAACCGGTGGTGAATTTCAGACGCGGCTTTCTGATTCTTTCAAATCCCAGTCCTGTCGCTTGTTAGGCACTAGGTTCAGGGACATCTACCGAACTTTCTAATTTTCCTTTGTAAGACACAAAAATCTAAATTAGCAAAACATCAGATGACAATGCTTATCTGGGCAGGGCTGTTTTGAGGGCAAATGTAAACAGTGGATGAGGAAGTGGCCAATATAAGGAGTGACTGTGGTTACTCCCTGCACGTAGCTGCCCTGGTATCAGTGGTTCAAGTTCAGAGAAAATAACACAATGTAAATTACCCAGTATGAACACCACACGGATGGTGAATCTACCAAAAACAAAACCAAACCTCTAACTGCTTTGGAATAGCCAATCCCGGGGGTTGATAAACACAGATTTCTTATTAAGAATGAAATATTGCATGCCGCACTTTCCTTTTGTAGAAACAATGGCAAATTATAAGAAATAAATAGAATGAAATTAAATAGAGTTGGCAGAGTAGGTTGACAGTTGTTCATATGGAAAATAATGCAATAATTAATAAATAACAGTACAAGAATAAACTGTGTTTTGCGTACTCACAATTGTAAACCTACTTTTGCCCATCTAGTATGGAATAGGTGCGCGGGATCAGGTCTCTGATTATTGGACCCCCCCAGTCCTCAGGTGGAAGGGTTCTCTTCCACACGAGTATTTCTGGAAGCCAGTTCCAAGGCCCCTACCTTCGGCCCGGATTAGCACAAAGCCAGGGGAACACGGTGCTCTGACACCGGAGAAGTGTCGGAACTGAGATTCTAACTACACACATATGGCCTGGTGGAATTGGGGTTGATTTTTTAAAACTGAAACAATACCACTGTTGGGGGGATCCTTTCGTTCTTATGGAACCAAGGATGTTTTAGACAGAATATTTCGAAGAACTGTAGCAGAAATGGAAGCATGAGCAAGCAGAAGGAGCCCTGGAGCTGGCCCTCTGCCCTCCTCCTTTTACAAATCACCCTGACTCTAAGGTGGGGGCCATGCCCCCCACTTGTATTACTGGGCTGGGGTGAGGCTCAGTGTGGCACTGCATGAGAAAGCACTTGGTCACTTTATGGAACCCTGTAGAAATCAGACAAATGACTCCAGATAGAGAGACAGCTGGGCTGGGCAGTGAGGACTCAGAGCGAGTCCCCCACAGACCGAGAACGTACGTAGGGGACCCGGGCAGCCACCATCTCATCGTACAAGCTGGCGATCTCGGAGTCGTTCCGGTACCCGTAGCGGCACAGCTGGAACCCCAAGGCCCAGTATGGAACCATCACCGGCCGTCCAATCAACTGGAAAACAGACAGAAATTATTAGTGCTTACAAAGGAGAACCTGAAGTCATACACAAAGTCATACACAAAGTAATAAGAATACTTTTTCAGTGCTCCAAGTTAGACAACCAACAAATTCAAATCCGGAGAGAAACTGAGAAGACGCAGAGCCACTGGGAGAGCTTGGAGACAGCTTCTTGCTAGACTTGACCTCCGTCCCCAGGAACTTTGGAAAAGCTGAGTTTGCTCTGACACCTGGAGGCAGTCCAGCATACTGGGTAAGAACACAGAATCCAGAGGCAATGTGCTTGGGTTCCAACACCTGCTGGCTGTGTGACCCTGGGCAAATGTTAAGTTACTTCTTACATGTCAGTTTCCTCACTTGTAAAGTGATATATGTATGTAAAGTGCTCTGACATGAAGTATTATATTAGTGATATACAGTAAATTTTATATATATATATATGTTTCTGTTGCCAACACAACTGTTATGACCGCCATCAACACTACCACCACCACTACACCACCATCACCACCAGCACTTCCACCAATACCACCACTATATTATTATCACCATTACCACCACCACCAACCACATCATCATCACAACACCACCAACCATCATCACAACCACTGTCACCACCATTATACCACCAACACCACCATCACCACCACCACCTACACCATTACTACCACTACACTACCATCACCACCAACAACAACAACCATATTATCACACCACCAACCATCATCACAACCACTGTCACCACCATTATACCACCAACACCACCATCACCATCATCACCACTACCTCCACCATTACTACCACTACACTACCATCACCATCACCACCAACAACCACATCATCACATCACCACCAACCATCATCATAACCACCATCACCACTACTATACCAGCAACACCACCATCACTACAACCACCACCTCCACCATTACTACCACTACACTACCATCACCATCACCAACAACCACATCATCATATCACCACCAACCATCATCACCACTATCACCATCACCACCATCATCACTACCACCACTATCACCACCACCACCATACCAGCATCACTTTTACTACCACCAAGAACAACCATATCATCACATCACCACCAACCATCATCACCACCATCACCACCATAACCACCACCACCATCACCACCACCATTGCCACCTCCACAGCCAGCACTGGCACCTTAATTCTGCTTCTCTGCAATGCTTTGAGAGGCTATGAATTTAATGATTATTAGGATGCATATATTGTTCCCTATTTTATAATGTACCGGTATCCCACTAAGACCAATGATCCAGTTATTATCTGAGGACTATACTAATGAATGTGGGGTTTGAAACGCAAAATACACTGTTTAAATGCTTGGTAACCAACTGAATTCCTCTTACCTCAGTGTACTGCTGAGTGACAAGCTCAGGAGTTGGCCCCAAGAACACATAAAAGTCCAGAATCCCTCCCGTGGTGCGGTACGTCAGGGCTGGCAGGGGCTGGAATGTCACATCTGCAAATGTAGAAAACACCAATCAAGCTGCAAACCTTCAATGTGGGGAGCTACCCCTAAAAGGCATAACTTCTCCCTCTTCCTATGCCTCCATATTGCAAGAAAGTATTTTGTACTATACCTACACGGAATTGAAGAAATTAAGTGAACAGCTACAGAATCCCATTTCTGGATTTCTTTCCCTTTGGTGTTCTTTAATAGCTTATTATACGTTTTGTCATTCTTTTAAATTAGTCTAACTTTTATTTTAGAATAGTTTATGACATATAAGTTGCAAAAAGCGTACCAAGTATCCCCTTGTAGGCATTACCCAGTTTCCCGCAATGACAGAATCTTCCATAACCACTGGGCACTGTCCAAACAGGAAACTGACACGCATATACTACTGTTACCTCAGGTACAGACCTTATTCAGATTTCAACATTTTTTACACACATGCTTTCCCCTCCGCCTCCTGATTTTCCAACCACTTTCCAATATCCTATGCAAATGCTCTTCACATCCTTATACCCACACAGAGTCCTCTGACCCATAACTTCATCACTAGTTCAGTTTACATAGAAAGCTCCCACTGGCTGACCTCCAGGATATTTGGACCTTGCTTGGTTTCGCTATCCTTTCTTACAAGATTTTTTTCTTATTCTCATCTGAAGACATTTTTTTTCATTGCTTTCCAAGAGAAAGTGAGAGACAGAGAAAGATCAACTGGTTTCCTCTCACAGATTCCCTGACCGGAGATCAAACCTGCAACCAGGTATGTGCTCTGATTGGGAACTGAACCCACGACCCCTCGGTCTACAGAATGACACTCCAATCAACTGACCCATTCCAGCCAGGGACCTTTTTACATGGTTTTTGCCAAAAAAAAAAGAGTTTAGTTCATTCTTTTTAACATGTTACTGAACTGAAATAAACAGAAAGACGAAATAGAAAGTCTATGTAAAAAACACTGCTCACATAATAATGATTGTGACCTCGGGCTGCAGCTGGGTCAAACACATTCTAAAGTTTCTCAAGAATGATTGGTTCACAGAAATCAGGGGAGAGGCTGGCATCATCCTACCCATGGCGTTGCTGTTGAGCAGGAGCACTCCGTGGGCACTGCCGTCCTTCTCCAGGCCCATGTAGTAGGGGTGGACGCCATAGGAATTCTTCTTGTACTGGATGAGTCGTGACAAGAAGTGGTGAGAGGTTACAAGTCACTGTGGCCGTAAAAGACACTCAAACAAAAACTAATTGGTAAGGTGTGTCTAATCTTCCCTGTGAGATAAATTAAATGCATAAGAAACGAGGAGCCTGAGAACTGGCCCACGGGTCTAGAAGCAGAGCATGACCACCGAGGTGGGCCTGGGAGAACGAGCCTCAAAGTGTACACAGTGTGTGAGTGGAGAGAGGCAGACCCCCAGACCCCCACCTTACCCCTGGGGGCTGGTCTCGGGAGAACATCCCCCACGTGTGCCAGTTCAAGTTTCTCCGATAGGTGGTGTGTTCGTTTTCTCCAAAGCCGTAGATATACTGGGAGGGAAGGCGGGTGGAGATGCGGATGAACATGTCGTTGAAGGTGAAGCCGAGAAGCCGAGAGTTCCAGCTGCAACACAGAAAGAGTAGATTTGGGAAGGAAATGGGCTGTTCTATGAGCTTCAAGCAGCTGACTTTTCAAGGACAAGTCAATTCTTGATTCCCTCGTCCCCCACCCAGAACCCTGCCGATCTCCCAAACCGAACAGAAAGTCCACTTAATTAAATAATCAGAGATGCCTTTGCTAAAAGCCTGGGAGCCAGCTTTGTTCTTTATCTCCCTGCATCACTGCCTCCCCTCAGTTCCCCGCCAGCGTGCCCAGCTCATCACACGCTCTCCCTGATTGCTTCCGCTCCGTAACAACCCCAGCCCATTTGCTATGAAGCGTCCAGGGTGAGATTTTTCCAAGTATCTCACGGCATATCAGGCCCCTTTTACAATTCTTCAGTGGTTTCCATTACAGCATGCTATGCAGTCTTCAAGGCCATACCTGACCTGAAAACCTCCTAAACCCTGGCTTCATCTCCCATCACTCACCTCCCTGCTCATTACACTGCACCAAACCATATTGGCCATTTCACCCCCTCATGTGCCAAGTTTGCTCCCATTTCACAGCCTGGGCACTCTCTAGCTCCTGTGTCTAAAGAGTTCTTCCCCAGCCCTCAGACTTCCACATGGGTGCCGCCACCTCCTCATCTGGGTCCTATTTTCAGTGCCACCTCATGACAGATCTACTCTGACCACAGTATCCAAAGCAGTGACCTTCCGTCACTGTCAATCACCCCGCTCTTTTCCTTCTTAGCGCTTGTCACAACCCACATTTATATTTTAACTTGTCACGATCCTCAGTTATACTTCCACTTGAATTGCTTTTGTTATTGACTTCTTATATTTTTGTCAAGAAAAGCAAGGCCTTGTCATCTATAACCACATAGTAGGGACAAGACACTCCCATAAACATGTGTTGACTGAACCCCTAAGGGCATGTGACTGCCTCTAATTACTCCCAGGGGACCGAAGCTGTCTCAGAAGAACAGAGCCAAAGGAAACAACTTATTCCTGAATCTACAAAAGGACGGCGCGGTGCTTTGAGCCAGGGTATGTCCAAGGACCATGCGCAGAGCAGTTCCCAATCAGACGAGAAGCCATTTACATTTCGGTGCGTGTACTCCTGCGGCGAATTCCAATCCCAAATGGATTCTTCGTAATGACGACGCTATAGAGTCGATTCTCAGGGGTGCTGGATGGAACTGTGGGTACGTTGAGAGGGACCGGAACTTCATAGCGATTGCTGTTGGGGTCATAAATCTAGGGACAGAGGAGGCTGATTTTAGGTGAGCCGAGTACTCTTAGAGCCTCATCCTTGGCAGAAGAACCCTGGTGACCTTGACAAAGAGTCTGAATACTGTATTTCTTTGTCTTCTTTAAACTCATGAGACTTTGGATTTAATTAACGTATCAAGGAACAATGTCAGATTTAACATTTGAGTCTGTCATATTTCATTTTTAAGGCCTCTATTACAATAACACATGCACTTTGACATTGGTGCTATCCTTGAAAATCAGTCTAGAATCAGTGCGGTATTTTATGAATATATTACTTTATGTGTAGGTGTAATGAGTCTATGTGAATACCTGAAAACTCTTCAGAATTCAAAAAAAAAAAACAACCTCTCCTCAAAAACCGTAAACTGCACTTGATTAAAAAATATCAGACAAATACCATATGATCTCACCTTTAACAGGAACCTAAACAACAAAACAAAGAAACAAAGCAAAATATAACCAAAGACGCTGAAATAGAGGACAGGCTGACAGTGACCAGAGGGGAGAGAAGAGGGAATTTCAGGGGAGAATGGGAAGGGTTTAGAGGAACAAATTTAAAGGACACATGGGCAAAAACTAGGCGGGGGGTGGAAATGGGAGGGAGGTCGGGAGGGAGGGGTGGGTGGGCTGGATTGGGAGTAAAAGGGAGAAAACTGTACTTGAACAATGATTTTAAAAAACATTGTTTTAAATTTTAATCAATAAAATAAGGTCAAGGAAAAAAAAATAAAAATATCAGATGTCCTTGCTAAAAATGGGATCTCAATTGAGCCACTGTGTGTCTACTGTATTCCCGCTTACACTATACTGGAAACTAGGGACAGCTGAACTGCCTCGGGCACATCACTGCTGCTATGAAGTTCACACGCTAGTGGGGTGTGAACGAGAGGCATCCACAGTACGTGAGCGACAGCAGCTCATGTAGAGCTATGTAGCAGTGTTGTGACACGGTGGGGAAGAAATCCTATCACTGTTTCAGGGACACTGAGATGGTTTCATGGGGAAAATACAGGCTGAGTCCTAAAAGCTTTGCGGCCAGTAACCGAGCACATAAAGGAGAGCAAGTCATTCCCGGTAGAGATGAATGCAAAGGCATTGAGTATTCAAGCAGGGGCAGAAAGAGGCAAGTATGTTGGAGAGAGCTACTGTGTGTGATCAGGAGACAGAGTGGTGAAGAGGCAAAGCTGGAAACCTAAGCAAAGTCACTGATTTCAAACCCAGCAGGTGCCTGTGGGAAGCCGCCAGCGCTATGGCGAAGAGGGAGACATAAACGAGCTTCATCGTACATTAGAAGATGTACAAGAACTCGTGGTCCAGGCTGATGTGAGGTTGTGAAGAACCCTTCGGTGGCAATGCCCGATGTCTTTCATTTATTCTCTCAATGAACAGCCGAGTGCTAACTCTCTACCGGGCTCTGCGTTGGGTTTCAGAAACCCAAAGATAAAAGGACAAATTCCTGTCTTCCAGAAACACACAATTTAATAGAGAAATACCCATAAAGCAGTCCACCCTTAGGTCCTCACATGTAACAAATCACAGAAAAGAGAGATCACTACCTTGCCGTGGCTGTTTCACAGAGATCCCAAACTCGAGGTCCCAAACTGAACTCACGGTCCTATTTCGCCCAAGCTCGACCCTTCCCAGAGCTCCCATTCCAGTTAATCACCATTGCCCACACAGAGGTGCAGGCTAGAAACATGGCAATCGTCCCCAGGGGCGAAGCCCCTCTCGTCGTCACCTACTTGCCATTGTCACCAGATCCTGTGGCAGTATCTGCTCCATCTCTCGAAGGCGTCCACTGCTCCCCATCTCCTTCCTGCACCTTGACTGAGCTCAAGCCCTCATCTGGACTCCCTAACCGATAGTCTCCTGATCCGTCTCTCCTCTTCGCTCTGATCCAGACTTTCCTCACAGCACACACATCAGTGCGCCAGTTAGACCAGGTCTCCTGACTCCATCACCAGGTACTCACAGCTCTTAGGATGACAGTCTAGTACGTTGTAGCATGGCCGACTTAGGAGAGCAACCTTAGTGTAGAGTTCGGGACCCTTGACGAGCAAAAGGGGACAGCACTGAAGAGTGCCTGGCCAGTACTGGGTGCACAGACGGTACGTACGTACCTTAAACTGCAGCATGTTGTCCCTGTGGTAGGTGACACTCAGCCGGAGGGAGTCCACGGGGGTTGAGGGGAAAGCACTGGCATAACGAGGAGACTTTAAGGAGAGGACAGCTGTGGCCCCGTGTGTGTCATACTGAATGTCATCGACAGAGTAGAGCTCATCGGTGAAATAGCAAAAAGGGACTCCAGGAGAAGTGGATGGCTGGGAAGGAAAGTCAAAGTCAGCTCAGCATGCGGTCCCAGGACGATCGCATATACAGGGGCTGGAAAAGGCTATTTACAGGGAGGCAAAGCCAGACCATCACTCACCTCCCTATAACCTCACTGGTTGAGATACAAGTTTAAATTCTTGGTCTCTGGGCAAAATATTTCTAAATTAACAATAACAACAACAAAATCTCACCCCTGTCCCTAGCTGTCCTTCATACTCAGGGAAAAACTCAGGTTCCTTTGGAAGCCCTTTCTTCCTGTGGATTCTAAGTAATAGCACAGGTTCTGGTTCTATGCTCGTGGAATTGCAGGCTAAGGGTAGAGCCTTTGAATGCAGGATAACAGCATCAGCACGGTTACCTCCCAGGCACAGCCACGGGCAGTACAGCTCCCTAGAGAAGCCCCATTCTCATCGGGGTAACAGTCTATTTTTTCTGCATCCGGGAACTTCAGGTCCCATTCCACAGTGTATGCTTCTCCCAGGACAAGATCCAGTCCCCTGATAAGGGCAACCTGTAGGAACAGGGAGGTACCAAGGAAATGAACCCTCAGGACAGAGGCCTTCGGAGACCTGAAACTTCTTCTAGGAAAGGAATAGAAATCAGACCAGACTCAACAACCCAAGTAACATATCTGGAGACTGGGGCGGGGACCCGCCCACGGCAACAGGGCGAATGTCACAGCTCTACGTGAATCTTGCATATAACATTTTTAAAAAGATTTTATTTCTTTATTTTTAGAGAGGGAAGGGAGGGAGATAGAGAGAGAGGAACATCAATATGCAGTTGCTGGGGGTCATGGCCTGCAACCCAGGCACGTACCCTGACTGGGAATCAAACCTGCAACACTTTGGTTCGCAGCCCATGCTCAATCCACTGAGCTACGCCAGCCAGGGCTGCATATAACATTTTAAAAAAGAATTTGATCAAATAAAATGTTCTGTAGTCTTTCTTTCCTTCCCCGACTCCTCCTCCTCTCCCTTGTGTTGTCAGGAAAGCTGTCTGCTGACCTCCCGGGCCAGCAAGGGGCACACAAGCACGGATGTCACCCCGAATGGAGTTTATCTCCCTGCCCTCCACTCCTCAAACCAGCGTCCCCCTCTGTCCGGACTGATGGCAAGAACAAAGCAATAACACTACGATGGCTTGGGTTCCCGTCTCCATTCAGCTGTGGAAACTTAGGCAAATTATTTCAATTCTTGGGGTCCCAGCGTCATCAGCTGAAAAACTGGTGAGCTGGCAAAATCATTTCCTTCCGCCTCTAACATCCCAGCCTCTTCCTGTGTCCAAGCCCAAAGACCTAAAACTCGAAAACTTCTTTCTATTCCACTCTTTGATTCAACTATTCAATATTTGTATGTATTTTTAGGTTTGTCTCTTCTTTAATTAGCAATTTCCTTAGAAAAATTCACATTTGTCTAGAGCTACAAAATTGCATTCTAAGGATTGTCATCCTTCTTCCAGCATCTTCCCGGTCCAAGCCCATCCTGCACTTCCCTGCACGCTCCACAAAGACTCTCTCACAATGGCCCAGCCTTGATCTGAGGAGCGATATGAGACCCTTTGAAGATTAGATCGGGTCCTCCTCATTTCAATGCTAAGACCTTCCGAAGTCTGACCATAAGGTATGCGTCCAAATGGATCTGCTTCCGAAGGTGGAAGCTATTCTAGCTTTACAATGGTCACAGATTAATGCAGGCTCATCTCTTGCTCAAATAAGGCTATGCTTAGAGTGGCTCTTTCTGATTTCTCAGCCTTGAAGGCTGTATCCAAGCAAATGCCTTTTCTCAGAAAATGGTGCCCACCTGTGGAATACACTGCTAGTTGCCTGCCCTACATGAAAGTTCCATTCTTACCCACCACTTCAGTTTAGAATACTCAAGTCCCCACTTCCGAATGAAATTTTTAATTCATGTAACACAGCTGTGGCCATTAATAGGTAAATGCAAGTCTCCTGGAAATTTCTCAAGTGTTTCTTTCTTGATTTAAGGGCCAGCTTAAATCAAGCTGTTTCTTTCCTGCATCCTCTTCCCCCCACCCCACTATACTAATAACAAGGCCACAGTGACTGGCATTAAGCAGGGGCCACTCCCCAACACAAAAGAAGAAAGAAAAAACCTCAGCCCAGACAACCCTGAGCTGCTGAACCAATGCCAGCAACTGACCTCCCTCTGACCTCTTATTGCACAAGAGAAAAAAAAATCCCAATTTGTTTAAAACACCATTTGGCTGAGTTTCCTGTCATTTGCAGCCAAATGACTCTCTACCTGATGCATGCCTTTCAAATGCAGCTCCAGCCCTTCATTATCCAAGGGCTTCGCCCAACTACTCCCTTAAGCTTTGAAGCTGAAATTAGCATAGTGCGAGCTAACACTTCCTGTGTGTTGATTTGGGTTGCCAGTCCCAATAGTTTCACATGTATAAATCGTGTCTCCCCACCACCCAAATTGAAACAGTTAAAGTGTCCCTTTGGTCTTATACTAACCAATGTATTTAACAAATACTTATTCCGTTTGTTTTCATATCTGCGTCTATCAAATGGCTTGCGCTTTGCTGTACTCATAAACAAAAACATACTAATTTACTTGTAACTTTATAATGGATGCATCCTCAGTGGGTGCTGTCAGGACAAAATGTCAAATGTCACTGACATATCATTATAGCAGAAGACAATCTCCTTATTTCCTCCGAATCCAGAAGGTCCCCCAGAAACCGTGCTGCCCCCGCAGCTGCCTGTCCGTGACCACGCCTGTGGGGAGGCGCACCTGAGCAGCGGGGCCCTGGGGATGCTCACATGTCCCAAGAACGCGTGACCACCTGTTCACAGGCATCAGGTCTTGTCACAACTGATGAAAATTATTTTCTTGTTATCACCTAACCAACTAAGTAGCCATTCATTAGCTAGGCTGGTCAAATTCTTTGACTTAAAATATCTCCTAAAAATGTACGGGTTGGAAGGAGAATCCATACATCTCAATACAGTAAAAAAAAAACAAAAAACAAAAAAAACCCCTCACTTCAATATTTTCCTTAATGGGAATCCCATGCCCCATCTTGACCTTCTCACGTCAGCCAGCAGCTTCCAGATCTACATTTCCTCTCCTCCTGTCCCTCACTCCTAACTGCTCTCTTCCTCTGTCTCAGTCAGAGAGGACGGAAGACTGGAGGAAGGAGGATGAAAAGCCCATTTTACGTTACCTCAGTCCCTCGGCAGCCCCCTCCCTCACCCCAGTTCTGGCCCACTCCTCACTTTCTCCCCTCTCCTAACCCTCTGAGTTCCGCCACCCCCAGGCCTGAGCGTGCGCTGGTCCCTCAGCCCCCACGCAACCCTGGTAAGAAGGGACACCGTGAGCTATGAAGAACTCCTGGTGAACATTCTCAACCAAGCAGATCTTTTACCTGTAGGTTAGAATCGTAAGTGACGTTCGGAGAAACCTGACTTAGGACACCATTGTGCTTCACCCTGATGTTGTTAGGTTCCTGGATCCCAAGGATTTTAATCTCTTTAAATGCTAAATTATTGGGGTCTTTGTAGGTTGACTGCAAAACCTTCACTTCCAAGCGGTTCTGCAAAACAATTGAGCACAAGGGTCTCATTGGAAAACGCAGATTCTCAAGTCACTCAAATATTCCATCCTAGACCACATACCCAACACTGCTTTGAATGCTTCTTGGCTTGTCTCTACTGATGTGTACTTAATCAGTAGAAACTGATTTTTGTTACTCCCCAGGCAGAAAGAGAGACAGACAGACAGATTGAGAAAGAGAGAGAGAGAGGGGGATTTTTAAAAACAGCATTTGAAAAACTGACTGCTTTCTTCATCCATTTCATAGCCTCCCTTGTACTAATGTGGATGATTCAGTCATTGGAAGAATGTGCTCGTCTATACCGTAAATGCCTGTGAGGCTACAAGTATAACAACACACATACACAAACACCTGTGAGCCTCACGGTCAGACAAAAGCCCACACCTAAGACTCACAAACACATTCTACTCACTTGGGTGACGGAAAACTCGCATAAGAGGTAAGCCTTATTGGCCACCGTATCTGAAAGGGAGACAAAGATGAGTCAGACCCCGGTCCGCCCGGCACAGGAGGACAGACTGCACCCTGGCTGTCACTGAGAATGACAGGATTATAGACAGAGCCTCCCGGGCCATGCCGCCACTGCTTCCCCTTTTCCTTTCTCCTTTAATCTTGAGAAGGTTCCTTTCCAAGTGATGCCGAGGCATGGATCTCAGGGGAGTGCATTTCCTAAGCTTGAGCCACAAGAGCGGTCACTATATCGGAGGGAGAAAAATGGGCTACGAAGCAAGAGATGGACCCTTAGCCACACTCTCGCTGCCTCGTTGGACACGCTGTCCATATCACTGACATCGGCTCATCGGTGTGTGGGGGAAGATATCTACACTGACCGGCAGGGACACTCCGAAAATGTCTCTTTCACTGTGGGAGGTGGGGGTGGGTAGGGCAGGGGAGAGTTATGGGGGAAACATGGGGACCACTGAATGATTTGTTCTGAAAGTTTAAAAAAGAAAAAAAAGGAAAACATCTCTTTCGGATGCCCAATGACTGTGAAATGAGAGCCTATGAATACTGCTGGCCAATGGGAAAATTCTAAGAGATAGAAATATATTTTTCTTCCACCAGGGCTCCATCTGCCACTAGCCACCAACAGTGCTACTAAAAACAAAACCCTGTTCCCCGGTGACTAATATGACCACCGTGCTTGGTGAGATTCCCCCGCAGCCCAGTGACCGGCAGGAGTAACTCAGAGACGTGGCTTCAGAAAAGGTGACCTGGTCGGGACAGTGCTCACCTTTCGTTTCCCCATCATCCCAGAACAGTTCGCCCTTGGCTTCTTTGTTGTCATCCAGGGCGATGATGAGACCAAGAGGGTTCTTTCGACTGCGGGAGAAAGGATTCACGTGAGAGACAAGGACTTAAAGCACAAAGAATTGGGCCAAGGGAGCTCAGAGTGATTCTCTCAGATTTCTCATGGGAAGGGTCCTAGCAGCGGATGGCTCTGCTTTTCTTCAGGCACGAGGGCAAAATCGACAGGTGCATCTTTGTCTAGAACCGGTAATGTCACAGGAGGTAAAAGCACCTCCAAACATTGGCAATACACATCTACATAGGAGGCAGGAATGTAAGCACCAGAATCGCCACAGTAGCTGCAGTAACAGCCGCCAGCTCTAATTGAGAACACAGACTATGAGAAGACAGAGAAGTCCTAGACAATAAGGTTCAAACTCACCATTTTAGAGACAATATATAAGGAAGTATAAACTGCCGTTGGGGGATTTTTCCCTGCCAAAGCACCGTTTTGACTCAGAAAGCAATAAAATACAATAAGGTCTATCTCTATAATTGCACCTTTCCTAATTTTATTATTCATTATTAGTTTGTTTTGAGAGATAAAATATTCTAATTTTCTGCTTTCTAATTATAATAGGATACACAAACACTACTCAAAAAGCCAGTGAAATAATAGAGGGACACAGAGAAAGAGGGGGAAACAGCAATATGAGCTGGAATCTTTCCTGGGTCGGCGCCCCTCTGGTCTCTCCCTCACTGTCCTGCCCCTGCTGCAGCGCTCACTGACCCCACAGCTGGTCTCCGTCATAGTTCAGCCTTCTGCCACGCCCTACTGTGAGAGTCAGTTCTGCTACCAGCAAAATCACCTGCTCTCATCTAATGTCTATGCGTGTGTTGAGTGGTTTGTTTGTTTTTTTAATGTGCTAGAGAGTCTAAGAGGTGCAAAGACAAACAGATCACACTCCATGGATGACCTTCAATATTGTAAGAAAGGTTAAACACATTCACCAAACAATCAAAGGAAAAAAAGCAAAGAGTGACACAAAAGTTAAAATAGTTATGGGAGGCCAGAAGGACACTTCCGGCACCGTGGTGGACCAGCTGGCCTGGAGGACCCACCCACTCAAACACTACTTGGTCCCAGATAAAATACCACACGTGATCCCCAGAGGGAGCTAATGTGATCCCAAGTTGACAGCAGCCCTAGCTCGCAACCGAAGAGAGGGCAGGTCATTTCCGGGAGAAAGAGACCCAAGTTGGGATCCTTAAGATCACCACATTTGAAACACAAAAACCGCTAAACACACAAAAGGGTAAGCCCACATGAAAGTTGGCAAAAACAAAGGACTATTGACTTAGATTCCACCAAGGACTTTAAATAATAGAATTGTGTCAGGTACAGAGTATAAAATAACTATGGTTGACATATGTAACAATACTGAGGAAAGAAAAAAAATCAACAGCAAAAAAGCATGAGCTATGACCAGGAGTCAGCAGTAGCAGCACTCCCTCCGATAAGCTGCAGATGAAACCTGAGCTTCATTGGAAGGATTATTAAGAACACACCAGATAAAGAATGTTGCATCTTGAGAATAGCATGCTAAGTCAAATCAGTCTGACAGAAAAAGTTAAGAAGCATGTGATTTCATGCACATCTGAGATAGAGAATGGAAAACAACAAGTGAACAAACAAGAGAAACAAACAAACACAGACACAGACAGCAGAGTGATGGTTACCAGAGGGGAGGGGCAATGGGAGGGGCTGTGGACGGTAAAGAGGGTCCAACGTGCGGTGATGAAAGGAGATCTGACTGGCAGGTAAGCACACAGTACAAGGGACAGATGATGTGCCATAGAATTGTGCACTTGAAACCTGTATAATTTTATTACCCAATGTCACCCCCATAAATTTAATATTTTAAAAAAATACCAGGCAAAGAATGTCAGAAAGGGCAGTGTCTGCTGCAGCCCAAATGCAATAAAAGACAAGGGTATGTTGGGGGAATAGCAAGATTTTTGGTTTGGTGGCCTACCGGTGTGTCCAGAGACACAATTATTAAATACCTTGGAACCGGATCATGACTGGCCTTGAATGTCCCACTAATGAAAGACTTTGCTCTAAGCAGGGGACCAACACGCTGAGATCTTCATTTTGGAAAGATAATTTTGGTATCAGTATGCAAAACAGCATGAAGCTGAACACTTAGAGACAAAGAAACCAGTCAGTATTAGATGTACAAGTATTTTCCATCAGTATCAAAAAAAGTCTAAATTTGAAAAATTAAGGTAATAAGGGAAGTTCCAAAGAAAAGACAGGTTTCTAACCCCCAAGGAACTTTCAGTGTACTAAAAACAAATAAGCTAATACTTATAGAGGCTCAGATATAAATGTGCACCTCATCAATATAGATGGAGTCTATAATTTTAGAATCAAAGAATCATAAAAGAAGTATCAGTGATGAGAGTGATCTGAAGTACATAAGAAGTCATTTTTGGCCCCATTTTTCATCACAAGAAATAAACGGCTCAGGTAAGAAAGCAAAGGGGAATCGAGATGACAGGGAAATGGAAAGTGGACACCGCCCCCTTCCCCCCACTCTCCAGTCCCCGGACATGGAGTGAGTGAGTCTGGCCAGGGCAGGTAAGGTGATCCACACACTCCATTTGCCTGGAATTGAGAGGTTTCCCTAGTCATGAGACGTTCAATGCTCAAATTAAATTGGTCCTGGGAAAACTAAGAGTGTGGACCATCCTAGAATTAGTGTGTTTTGAGGAGAAATTCAGAGGGGTTCAGGAACAGCAGCATTTAAGGTGTTTCCAAATCCATCTGAATGCAGCTCTAAATCAGTCTGCTCAGAAGAGGTGGAGGGGCAGAGGTTAAGGACCAATCACACACACACACCCCTCCAGGGCATCTTCTTCCCACCCTCCACGTGATGCGTGATGCGTCGGCATCTTCTGCGCGCGCAGCAGATGGGGGCAGCTCGGAGCAGCCGGGTTAGCTCCCCGCTCAAGGAAATGCCCAGCCGTGCTGTACCTGGCCACAGTGGTCGTGGCTGGCTGCTGAGTGGGGAAGATGTAGCCTCCTCGAAGGTGAAGTCCAATTTTGTCCCCAGGAAGTTCCATTTCCACTTTCTGGTTCCTCCAGGTCACTTGGCCCCCCTGACGCATGAGGACAAATCAGACACGTTGGCATGACAGGACATTCGCCCCCAGCTCTCGCCCACCCCCTGTGCTGAGTTTACCGATGGCTCTCTCCTTTACCACCCAGCTCAGTGACGGTCTAGTCGCACAATCAAACAAGAGAAGGGAAAAGAACAACAGTTCTTGCTGTTCTTCAGCTGGGTTTGGGGGAACATGTAGGCCACGCCGAGGCTATGGGACATACATGAACTGATGGTTCCAACCCATAACCAAGCTCCAACTGCCCATTGGCCCCTCCAGTGTTTGCCATCGAGGCATTCTACTTGAGTCTTTGTCTTATTGACTCAAATAAAGGGCATGGAAGTCTGCTTGTCAGAGTTCATCATGACTGACGTCAAGTGACTTAGGCTCCCTTCACCGACTCGGCTGACGTGACAGAGAACACTACGGAAACACTGAGGTCGCGGGTGGACGCTTCTCTCTTGTCTACATGGCCACGGCCACGGTCTCAAAGAGTTCTTGAGGAAGAGTCAGTGCTACTTACAGTCTCATAATCGTACCAGACGGCATTAGGCATATAGGCCACCACTTTCTCTGCTCCCTGAAATTAAAACAAAACAGTGATCTTCATTGCCCAGCCGCTGAAAGGAATAAAGTCAACGTCCTAGCAATCTTCAGCATATAGACACTGAGAGTGCACGAACGGCCTTTCTTGGCCCTGTTATCAAATCGTGCCTTTCTTATAATAGGAATAATAGAGGCGATGACACAGCAACCAAAAAAAAAAAATCCTAAATGGAACCACATTCAGAACAATGATAATATCAAAACATGTCATGGTGAAAATTCCAGCGTTGCCTTGATTCTCTCTTTCATACATCACAACAGTCCCCAGTGAGAGGGACTCTCGTTATCTCACCTTCCGGCTGAGGAACTAGCATGATGACTTGTGCCCTGGCACATTGGTACCAAGTGGCTCGGGCCACAATCACACCCTGACCGGCCGGACCATAGGGTGACGCTGGGTCACCGCTCTGTTCCGCCTCTGCATCACAGAGCAAGCAATGGTCTGCTCCGAGAAGCTGACAACGCATAGGACCTTTCCCAAACCCAGAGTCACCACTGCGGGCCTCTGCACTGGTTGGGAACTTGTTCAAGGGAAAAAGACCAAGATTACATTTTTTTCTAGAGAAAGAAAGTATGTTCAGTATCAGATATCCATCTTCCCCAATCCCCCCACCCGCCCCCCCACACACACACTGTCTTCAAGGCTGACTCAGCCACAGAGGTTGGAAATGGGTTTGGAACAAAGAGAAGAGAAATGGTTTAGGAAGAGGGTAGTGGGGACAAGGCAGAGACCACCCATGTGTCTCTCTGGGGCCACTTGCCTGGTCCAGAACCGGAGTGATGAGGAGGCCAGGCCCCCACAGAAACTGGTTGTGCACATCCCAAGTGTCTCTGTCCTGGTAGAACCTGGAGATTGGAGAGACGTCCTCTGAGGTCTGGGCTGGTGCTTCCTGGAAGCTCTGGGGCAAAGCCCCCACGTTATCCTGTGACACCTACTCAACTGCCACCTCCCCACTCTTGCGGAGAGATCTGCTTGCCTCAGCCCACGCGCCCTCCTCGTCTTCCCCAGTATGTACGCTAGACAGGTCCAAGGCCGAACTCTACCTGCCGCATCTCCCTTTTTAGAAACAATAAGTAAAGTAGCTAATACATTTTAAACATTTAGCTATCAGGAAGGAACTGGATCTGATCACGAAAAACAGTAGATCATTAATAATTTTACTCGGTTAGGTTACCTGCCTTTTCATGGAGAATGCCACGAGATGGCAAAACCCCACAATAGTGACTGTGTAACAACAGAGCAGGCGTGTGCCCGAGGGTTTCAAATGTCAGACACGTAAGGACATTAACCGTATTTTGACAAGGAAAGCCTCTGACGTCCATAGCGCCTTCCAAAAGAGACCCAGTTCAAGCCACCAAATCCTTTAGATGAAAATTAAAGAAACTAAGGATAAAAGAACTAAAGTGACTTGTCTCAGATAAAGAGTTAGCTGTTGATAGAACAAAGTAGATACCCCAGGTCCGTGAGGTTTAGTCTGGTTTCCTAGCCGAAAGGGAACAGGCTGTAATATTTAAAATACCCTTGGAGTCGCATGCAGGCAACAGCAGCCTTGCAAATACCAGCTGGGTTTCCAGATATATTTTGCTTCAATTTTCACTCTTCCATTTGATGACATAGTCAATGCCACCCAGTTGCATTAACCAAAGTCCTTTGGGTGAGGTGCACTTACTCATGCAGAAGGGGCCTGGCCACAGTGTCACCCCGGCTGTGAGCCCGATAGAAGAGGGTGTAGAGATAGGGCAGCAGAGTGTAGCGGATGCTGAGGTAGTGCCGGGAGGAATTCAACAGCAGGGAGTCAGCTCCAAAGGAGGCAGGATCCTGGGCCTGGAAGGAAAGAAGCTGCAGTTGAGATGCGGTTGTGAGCAGCAGAAGTGCGCGGAGAACTCTAGGCTCCATTGGTCACAACCGGGAGTTTCCGTCCGGGAAGACCTGGGGCCTGGGCTGCAAACGTGTCCTCTGATCGGTATACTTGGCCACAGGGAGCTCATTCCACCAAGGAAGTGGCCTTCCTGCACCTTGCAACTCAGCCCCCTTCACACACTCTTTAGGGGTGCCCTCTTGGGGGACTGCCCAGTAAATCATTCTGAAGCATTTCGTCACTTGATTCTCATTGCAAAATGCGCAACTCGGATAAAGTGTACAGAGGTTGGATGGAAACTTCCACAGACTGGCCACCTCCTTGACTGCAGCAGTAGAAACAGCAGTGGCTGTGTCACAGGGCATTCATTTGGATGGTGCAGCTGAGGATCTGGTTGTTTGCCAACAGTGGTGCCAGTTAGCCCAAGTGAAGCCCCAGGGAGGAAGGAGGATGGCTCAACACTGCCCCCAGAGGCCAATAGGTCCGGTCCTAACGCAGGCCCAGTTTATTTTGATCCTGCCTCCTGGGAGACTTACCCTGTAGCCTTGGCCATTGTGATTCCTGGAAAATGGGTAGAATGCCCCCAGCTGCATCCACCGCCTGCAGAGCTCCTCAGGGGCGTCCAGTGCAAAGCCACATATGTCAGCGCCCACCTGGAAGGACACGCAGACAGCTCAGGAGCACACCCCCCTTGCTTCTACCAGGGACCTCCCACCTGCTCTTTGCTAACCTCTGACTGAGAAGGCTCACACGGTGTGATCGAATTAGGTTACATCCTGTGCCTGCTCCTGAGTGCCAGGGGACTCCCAGTAACTCACCTAACTCTGCCATGCCTCAGTTTCCTCACTCTGTTTAGGTAGACACTCATTACCTACAGAGGGTTTTACTAAATGAAATCATGTCAGTAAAATGCTTGACACTCAATAGCTTTTTGATGACTGGTTACTAGAAGTACTGCCGATACTATTAGTTTGACCACACCACGGTCAGAATTAATTTCCCAAAGCCTCAATCTGATGCTGTCGCTCACGTATGCAAAACTGCCAGGGTCTCCTCGCAGCTGATCCTATTAGCCCCCCAAAACCTGGCGCCTGACACTTTCAGCGTCACTCCCCACTCCAGTTCCACACACCCACCCGCACAGACCCATCGGTGCCCCCCCTTTTACTGCTTGGGTCACATTTATTTCTCAATATTAAAATGACCTCCCACGAGTCAGAATAAACGACGTACCCACTTTTCAAGGTTAAACTCAAGTGCTGTCTTTTCCATGAAGTTCCTGTTGACTCCCTCCCCTGACCCGCTTTGTCCCTTGTCACCTTATCAGAGCTAATAAGTCCCTGTTACAGGATCTCCCTTAGCAGCTGACACGTGTCCCTGCCGACACGCTTGCCCTCATTTGTCATAATTATGTGTTTCTATATGTGCCTCCTCTCGCTAAATTATTAACTCTTTGGGGAAAGAGAAGAGTTTCTGTTACTATACTTATGGTTTTCTCCACCCTGACCAAGCATACCTAACTCAGGACACATAGTAGGAGCTCAACAAGTATATATGTTGAATTGAACGACAAGATGAGACAGCCACTGTTAGGGTGCTGGTAATGTTATGTGTCCTCCTCTGGGTGCTGTGTACATGGATGTGTTCAGTGTGTGAGATTCGTCCACTGTATACTTAAGCATATGGACACTTTTTTGTGTGTATGTTATACTTTAATAGAAAAAAAATGTTCCAGTGATAACCCCTCAACGTCAAACTTTCTATCTTTGTAAGGCAATAGAGGAAGAATGTCGTGGTATCAGAGCCACACTGATGTAGCTAAAACCCATGCTCTCAAGACATGAAGTCCCTGGGCTCCAGGGCATAGGTAAGGGGAGCCTTGACTTGAAAACTGTCTAGAACAAGGCTTTCTGGGACTGGGGTTCATAAGAGAGCTTGGGATGGGCACTCACCATTGGGATCCCAAAAAGGTTGAACTCGAGCATGCCAGGGATGGACCACTGAAGGTCATTCCAGGTGGCCGCATTGTCTCCCAGCCAATGGGCTGCAAACTTGCCAGATCCCGCAAAGGTGGAACGGGTTAGGATGAAGCTTCTCTTATTAGGGAACACAGTCTTGACAGCTCTAGAGAAGGAGAGAGAGACCTGGGAGTCCACGTGCGACCTTAAGTGTGTCTCAGCCTACCAACGTCCACCAGGGACCTCGGAAGTCAATAACCCCCCCATCCACCCCCTCTAGTTCTCTGTCCGTGGGGTAGGGTTGCTGATGGGGTTGCACCAGTAAGGCTGTACCAGTAAGTGTATTTATGTTTTCTTTTACTTTAAGTTTTGTTTATGTACATCAATAACTCCATAATCTTCAAGACTTATCAGATTGAGAAAGCTAGTACCTAGAGGTATACAATTTTTAAGGAACAAAGGTGAAGTTTAAATTTACATAGCTGTATATATACAGGGTGGGCAAAAGTAGGTTTACAATTGAGAGTACACAAAACACAGTTTACTCTTGTATTACTACTTATTCATTATTGTATTATTTCCAAAGAAACAACTGTAGCGCTACTTTTGCTCCGTCTGTGCCTTGGTCTTTCCTGGGGTGTGATATTTTAGACATACACAAAAATGAACTTATAAATCCCCTCTTGGAACTTACAATGTTTTTTAGTAAAATCCCTTTGGTCACAATTTCATAATAAGAAAAGACACTTAAAAATTATACGCTTATGTGGGAATTTTTAAGTAAATATAAATAACACATTATCTATATTTTTAAGTAAGAAGTCTATTATATGCTTACAAATGTTTGCTTCATAATTTTTTTCAACAACTTTCAAGAAGGCTGAAACAATACCATGACTTTGCTAATGAATGAACGTGGTTCGGGTCTGACCGCCTTCGGTCACAGCTGCAGGAAATACAGTAAATTCCCGATGCCTTCTCCCCACTACAGAGTTCAAGTCCATGCACAAGGCTGGCACAGCTCTGTAGGAGGACGCTGGGCTGACAGCTGAAGCCCCAAAGCACATGAAGGTGGAATTACTTCATCAGTACAGTGTGGTAAAGAAGAAGATACACGGGCCTAGGACTCTTGCAGAAATGAGCTTAAATTCTGCTTTTACTATTTATTGGTTGTTTGACCTTCATCGATTACTTCTCTTTCTTCCTTGCATCCTTCCACTTATTTATTTACTCATTCATTCTTCCATTTCATACATTCCACAAATATTTTTTGGACTCCTTCTTTCCGTGGTGCTAGGTAGTTTCTTCATCATTCAGTAATGATAACCATACCCCTCTTTATGAAATTCTTACAAGTAACACACTGGCGCCTCACGTCCAGCTAGATCAGTAATTTGCCACGCAGTAAGTCCCTAGCAACAGTGGCCTTACTCTGCTGTGGCGATGGCCATGGAGTAGCCGTACAGGTTGTGGACATCGTACTGCTTGCCCCAGTGCTGCGCTGCATCCATGCAGAGGGTCTTGCAGAACAGGTACCCGTCCAGGATTCCTGGGAAAAAAGAGGGATCAGAGAGTCAGCCCTGAAGGTGCACGTCCCCTGCTCCGTGACCATCACAGACCCTGACGGGTCTGCTCCCCAGGCAAACCTTTATTGGGGCCACCCTGTGAATGATTGCACGGCTTCCTCACTGTCAGAGGGCTCTAGATTTGGGGCAGTTTCTCTGATGTACAAAGAAATCATGCTGGCCCACCACATTCTCCCTCCCTGGTGCTCCTGTGACTAGAGGCAGGCATTTGGAAGCAAGGGGATCCAGGTAGATTTGAGATTCAGTCTGAATTCTTCACACTCAGCAAAGTTAACGGGTTCAAAGATATAAATATTGGATGAAAGTAAAAATTAATTTCTCACCCCTTCTCTCCACTGACCCAATATGATAAAGGGTGATTGCCCAATCTCTCTTCCACGCGTGGATTCTTTTCTGCCCCGATTGCACCACGCTGGTTCAGAACCAAATGACCTTTGGCTGTTAACTATTGCAAAGGGTTCTTAAGGGCTTATTGACTTTTGGCCTATTGATCTTTCTAATCCATACTGCATATTAATGTCAGATGAATACTTCCAAACCATTTGTCTATCACATTTCCCTTTTATGAAAAGATAAAAGGATTCTCTCACAAGAAGAATAAAGTGTGAGCTGCTTCACCTCTCATCCAAGTCCTTCAACTCTGGTTCTGACCCAGGTGCTCCAATTCCCTATTTCCCACCAGACTGGCAGTCATCATAACATGCTATAGTTGTAGCAGCTCATTCCTTTCTGGATGAAGATACAGTTGGCCGGGGGGCCTCTAGCTCTAGTTCTGTAGCCTACAGTAACTGCTGTGATTTCAGGGCCACACCCTGAGGGGCAGTGCTATTCCAAACGCAATGAGAGCTCTTTTGCATCATAGTCACTGACTTTGAATCTGACCTCCTAAGCCACAGCTTCTGGCTTCCTTTAGCCTATGGTTCAGGTCCATTCTTCACACTCTTGATATCACCAGACTGGACCCTCATCTAAAGACCAAGCCTGATCACCTGGTCTTTGTCCGGTAAATCCTGACGTGTGTGGGAGACTCCAGAGCCACACAGACTAACCACTAGCCACTGGCTTCTGCAGCACAGCTTCTCTAGAACTTTCTCTAGAAACAGCTCAGACTGTACATAGAAGGAATAGGTCACTCTCTTTGAATTGATTCCTCATTTAGGAAAGCATGGAGTGTTTTGATTTTCTTTCTTAGTTTTCTTTATATATTGCCCATATTCTCCTTTCCATATGTGCCCTTATATACAAACTCCCGTGCCGAGTTGCTCATACATGTCCTTATGAATTTAAAATACCAAATGTGCATTGCCACTTTAGTCAGACTAACCAGCAAGACTTACTGGGAGTGAATGGGGGGTAATTTAGATTGCTCGTCGAACATCCTGAAACTGACCCATCCACGAAGTTGGAGACCTCATTCATATCCTGCATGACCGAGAGCAAAAGTTATTAATAAACGATAACAAGTCAGCTTATGTTGTACTAATGGTGTCTTTTTTAAGGAATCAGAAAAAATGATCCCAGATGTTTTTCAGAGGTTCTTATGTACATGGAGAGAAATAGAAATTCCTCTCTTTATGAAGATTTCATAAAGACAGTTCTTAAAAATCCCTTCAAAACTATAGATGTTTGTAATCACTGACAATGAAGAATTTCCAACACGTTAGTTGAAAAAAGATTTCAACTTATATGATTCAATATATGTCAACTTACATGTTCTCTGTATATCCAAATACAGCTATGAACATACGCACACAAACACGCACAGACGCAAACATGTACGTAAGCAGAGAGAGTGAGCGAGCAAGAGTGTGTCAATGGCTGTGCACACGAGGGCCCAGAAGGTACATAGAAAAGCATGCCTTTGGGTGACATCATTTTAGAAGGCTTTGCTTTCATCTTTTTAGCTCTCTGTAGGGTTTGAATTGTCTATATTTCTCTTATAAACAGAGAAAAAGTTCAACTTTAGAGCTCCCTCAATTTGGCTAAACATCTGCTGCTTTGCATTTGTTTTCATCTGGCAATATGTGAGATATTTGCCCTTCCTGCAGTCACAGCACCTGGGTACTCTGGCTCTGGCCAATGTGCCCAGTATCTCCAAAGGGAAGGGCTTTGAATGGATAATTGAACACTTTGTGCACTTGTGACAATATACGGAGTATATGACCTGTGAGTACTTCTGTTTCAGTTCATTCATTTGTAAAAGGAGTGTTAGAGGGGGCGGGGGTGGGGTGGGTACTGATTACTTCCGGTTCTAATGATCTCATTTTGATTCTAAGCTACCTGTTTTGGTAAGACGATTTGAATAGGAAAAGCGGGAATTTGGACATCAAGCAGTTAAAAATCGTGACCACAAAAGAAATAGACAACTTGAACAGACAATGAAGGCATTGACATTGTTCAAGATTTTGCTTACCTTGGTTCAGTCATCAATTTAAATGGAGACAGCAGCCACAAAATCAAGAGAAGGCTGAGATTCAGAGGGGCAGCAATGGAAGAGTTGGAAAAGACCATCATGAGCAAGAATGAGTGTCATTAGAGACCAAGGCCAAGCTCGTTCACATGCGCGTGGTTGCAATGACTGTGTTTGGTTGAGAAAGTAGGCGGTGGAGAAGGCAGACACCTTGGACCAGCAGAAAGACAAACAAGGGGGCTCTAGAGCACAGGAAGCCCGGAACATCGCTGGAGGCAAAAATGACAGAATTGAAGCTGTCCTATTTCAGACACATCATGAGAATCCAGGGATCTTTAGAAAAGACAAAAATGCTGGGAAAAACAGAAGGCAGCAGGAAAATAGGAAGCCAAGTAGGAGACGGATGGACTCCATGAAAAACCACAGACAGAGTCTCAGGGGCGGAGCAGGGCTGCCAAGGCCGGGACAGGAGGCCATCGGTCATTCACAGGGTCTCCAGGGTTCAGCGCGGACTCGACGGCACGTGACTCACACCAAACAGGGAACACTCTCTTATTGCCACACTTGCTTTCCTCTCCTTCCTCTCCCCCTCTGCTCCACGACCCAGCGATATGGATCCACACAGCCTGAATGTCAGCCCCTAATAATCTAAACATTGACAACTCACAATCCAGATTCCATCAAACTCCACTTGGTTGTGGAAAAGCTCAAATTCCTTTGCCCACCAGACAGCGCACTCGGGGTTGGTGTAGTCAGGAAACACAGTTTTCCCAGGCCAGACCTGAGGGAGAAGAAGGAAAAACACTCAGATTGAATAACGTGAACACAGAGGAAAAGAGAGGACTTTGAAAAACAATCCTGATATGACCATGGCAACAGAGGTGCCCGAGCACAGGTCCCTGTCAGGAACGTGAAGCACTTCGAATACCCAAAATAAGGGTCGGGAGGAGTCCATCACTTGAGGAAAAACTTATTTTAAAAAACCGGTTATGTCCTTGCTAACCCTCAACTCTGGTTCACCCTTCCCTCCCACTTCCTCTACTCCGGGTTCTAGGAACGGTGCGTAAGGGGGAGGCTGCGGCAGTTTCAGCTGGTCCGTGGCAGACCGTGGGCTCTAACCACCAGTGACTTCTCTCTCTCCCACCCACTCCCCCTCAGACACTGTGTACTCCGGTCGGCCGTGGGCTGGCGTGAACCAGCAGATAACAGCTTCATGGAAGACAAGGACAAAGGAAAGTTGGAGAAAGAAGCAGTCAAACTTGGTGAATACTACGGAGTCTTCGAGTAAGAAAAGGAGAGAAAGAGTTCCATGGCATTTGCCAATTTGGTGCAGCGTCAGTAAAGCGATGGGGGGTGGGGAGAAAGTAGACCGCAATCCGGTGACGAGTGAATGGTGTGGGGCGAGGAAGTGGATGTTCCATTCCGGGGGGCTGTTGTGCAAAAGGCCTTGACTGTGAAGGGAATATAGGAGCCAGATAGGATGGCTGGTGAGTGTTGGGGGATGAAAGGACAGGGAAGGTGTAGCCCCAGGATACATACGGCACCTGAAAAGGTGAAACAGAACCATCACACACACACACACAGCCACAGCCCCTCCTCCAGCCCTCAGGCTCCCCATAAGTTACCTCCCCAATGAGTGGAGTCACTCCGTCTGAGGCATTGACCCATATCTTCATAGCTGAGCCCCTGTCATAGGGGCCATAGGGTTTGCTGGAGGAAGAGTTGTTGGAGATGGCTGGATCCTGAGAAGGGGAAAAACACAATGAAGGACCGAGCTTTCAGCTAGAGGCACTGTAAGGAGATTGGGGACTGGGGGCCAAGGGAACAGAGCTGGGTGTGATGACAAGGAAGAGCAGCCCCCGGGCTGGAGGGGACATGAGGATGGCACATACCACAATGACGACCAGTTTCTGTCCATTCTTGTGCAACTCCTGAGCAAACTCCGGAAAACCTCTGAACTCCACTGGGTTATAAGTGAAGTCCTTCCTCCCATCCATGTAATCGATATCAGCGTGCTGGACGTCCTGAAAGAACGCACAGGTGCACAGGTGAGTGCCCAGGAACTTCCCCGTCACGTGAGTCGGCCCGGTTATTAGGGTTCCTATTCAGGGTACCCAGTGACTCTGTGCTGGGCTCTCAACAGGGCTCTTAATCAGTCCCTGGCACCTAAGGGCTCCTTCTTCCAGTGGTAATTTCAAAACAAAGGACCCATTATTTCCCTAAAGCCTGGCCCCGCCCCTGAATCAAGTTCGCTGCCTCATCCTACCTTGTGGCTTGGCCTTTGGCATTCAAAACCAATCTAACAGACCATGACAATGACAACCCATCACAGTGGATACCAAAAACAGCCATCCCCCTAATTCTACCCCATCCCCAGGATGAAGGGAAGAAGGGGCTGTCTTCTCCCTCGTGTCATCACCCCGCATTCTGTAGGGCTGCTCCTCTACTTCGAGTCGTCTTTGGTGATTACTCTTTCCTAACTGAACCTGCATGAACACAGCGGAGCCCGGAATGAAGCTGACTCTTGCTCTAGAACCCACGTACCTGCCTCCGGTGAGCTGGGATGGGAGAGAAGAGGATTACTCCTGAGACTACTGGGTTTTTCTGTTTGCATCACTTGTAAAAACCTCACTCCACAGTACACAATAGACACATTCAAATTTAAGCATTTAAACATAAACATATTTCATGACATGTATGTCTTGTATCTTTTAGCTCACTTAAATTAGGAAAAGTCTTGAAAATGAAATGCATTATGTAAACAAAGTGCATTATATAAAATATAGTTAATACAGTAAGCATAAAAATTTTTACTAATAAAAAATGTGATAAGAAAAAATATAGACAAAAACAGGTTATCTCCTAACCCCATAATTGTTGTCTCTTAGTACTATTTCCTACTAAAAGGAACAAGTTCCTTGAAGGATGGCAGACCCACCCAAAAAAAGTCTACCATTCTAAATACATAAAAATATCTTTTTAAAGATTTTATTTATTCATGTTTTTTTAGACAGAGGGGAAGGAAGGGAGAAAGAGAGGGAGAGAAACATCAATGTGTAGCTGGCTCTCATGCACCCCCTACTGGGGACCTGGCCCACAACCCAGGCACGTGCCCTGACTGGGAATAGAACCAGCAACCGTTTGGTTTGCAGGCCGGCACTCCATCCACTGAGCCACACCAGGCAGGACTAAATACTTAAAAATCTTTACAGTACATTTAAAAAAAAAAACTCAGGGGGAGAAAGTATAAACTGTTAGTCTTATTCCCCCCAAGGGAACACTTTTATTTAGGAGGATTTTTTAAAGCCTTGCTTACGTAGGGGAGCTGTGCCGCTCGGTTTCTCTGCACGACCTCCTTCATGTTGTCCAGGGTGCTGTAGTCATAGCGACTGAGATGGAATCCAAGTGTCCAGTAGGCAGGCAGGGCTGGCCGGCCAATGAGCTGAAAGAAGTATTTGAAATAAAAGTTAGCAAATGCCCCATTTTTAACAAAACCTTTACTAAGCTTTGGTTTAGTGGTACAAAACACTCCATTTTCCAACACCCTTTTTCTTTGATGTCAGGCTATGTTAGTCTATTTTCCTGGTCCCTCTACCCATCATTGAAGGTAGGGTCAATTTGTAATAACAGATTTACAATAGCTACTTATAACAGCAGATTTTCATGAGTCACACTCGCCTATCAGACTTGCTTCCCTTTGTGCTATTGAGGATTTTCTCACCTCCAGGTATTCCTGAACCACTTGCTCCGGGGTGTCTCCCAGGAACACATAGAAGTCCAGAATGCCCCCGATGGTGCGGTAGGTGATGGCTGGTGTGGGCTGGAGGGTGACCTCTTGACAGATTCAAAAAGGAAGAAAATAAAAATTAGGATTTATCCCAGAGTCATAATCGCAAAGCTCTAGACCAGAGGCTGACAGTCATCCGAACGTGGATAAAGTGATCCTCGGATTTTGCACACACAGGGACAGGCTCCGGTCACCAAAGTCCACCCTCCCGGCACACAGGAGTCCAAGCCTTGGTTCCGTGACTGATTTCGATCATGGGTGACGGGAGGGTCAGGACCCAGGCTGCCGTGGGAAAAGCAGCCAGTCTCATGAAGGCGTCCAGAACAAGCCAGTGTAGCGTAACATTTATTTTAGGCTGAAGACATTCAAGTTTCTGAAATCTCTTATCAACCTAAAAGCAGAGCCTCCTCAAAGTACTCAGCTGCCGTAAACCCCTTCCCCTGGAGGGGCCCTTATTTTTTCCGAGACAGGGAGCTAGCACCACATCCAAGCAGACACTGTCACACGAGGATCAGGCCTCCCAACGGTTCTCCTCACGGCTCATTTGCTTCCCCATGAGCGCCTTTCACCCCTCCCACCTCCTCTAAGAAGCCATTTATTTGTTTCATCATCGTGCTTTCCTCCCCCTCCCATTTACCTCTTAGGATGCTACATGGAAGCCCCAAATTCAACCACCTCTTTCAGGTACCCTTCCCTGAGCATTCTTGTGTGTATGTATGTTACGTATGTAAACAAACTGTCTTTCCTCCTGCTAAGCTGTCCTTTGTCCGTTTGATTCACAGCCCATCAAACACTGAACTTAAGTGGGTGGAGGACAAAGATGTTTTCTTTGACATTCACAACTACGTAATGTTCTGTGCCTGCCCTGCCCCCCACCGTTATTGCAGGAATATGACCCAACTGGACACACGGGGGCGGTAGCCTCAATGAAACTCACATCATGCAAGAGCCGGTCTGAAAACACAGTCAGGGAGGATGATATAAACTCAGAATCCCTCTAAGCCCCAATCGCAGCTCTCAGAAGTGAGGTCTCCCCAAGCTCTTGGTTTGCACTGAGGGATAAAAAGTCCTCAAAGTCTACTGAAATGTACTCTGTGGCCATAAAAACAACTCACACAGAGCGCCTCGGATCCTGAGACCTATCCCATTTTGTGGTTCCTTTCATGGACCTGAAACGGTGCAATCCTTACGTTATCTTAATCTCCTCTTAGACTACTAGGTATCTCAGAATCACCTACCATTCTATTAGGTGTGTGAGAACCACTTTAGATCACCTAGGGTGATTCTCAAATAATCCGCAGTGAAGGGTCAGATCATAGTTTTTAAATTTATAATTCTTTGCAAACTGGTACTTCTGTAAAGTGACATGAAAATGAACCACTAGGAAAAGGTCTGTGTGTGCACTTGGATGCTACCACAATGCTTACTCTCGATTTCTGCACTCGTCTTACTGCAGAAATGAAACGGCTTGTGACCCATCTGTGGGCCATGCTCTGAGGGTCATGGACCTGGTCCACTGATACTCAGGTGAGAAGAGGATGGGGATCAATGGCCTAGGCCCACCATGGACCCTGGAAAATTCTGATACATCTCTTCTTCCCTTGTGGTGATTGATTCATTGCCGATTGATTCACTGGGATCTGTTGTTGCCGGTGCAGGCAGGAAAAGAGTAGCTGAGAATCGCTGACCTAGTTTAAAACCTCCAAAGATGAGGAAGCTAGCCTATTGCTAGGCCCCTATGATGTCACACTGTTTGGTCCTAAACAGTCTGACCTTGCTCTGCATGACCCTTGCCACTCCACTTGACCCTGCTCCCCTCAGAGGGTCTGATGTGACACTCACTGCTCAGTTGTAAATCCCTGGTTAGGCCCGGCTACGGCCACCATCGGGCCCAGAGCAACGGGCTGGTTCCCACCAGCGCTTACATCAACCCTCTCCTGGATGGACATCGAAGGAAGGAGAAGAATAAACTGGTAGAGACTGTCCCCGAGTAGGTTACAGGAAAAGGTTTGCTGTCTTAACTCTGTGATAGAAAATATTCCAGCAGAGGAAACGCATTCAGGAGAAACACAAGCTAGGGGAGAAGCCCTACTCGTGGCTAACGCAGGTCAACACACAAGGCCTTATTCTATGGCTCAGCCTTCCCTAAAGGTCTCCATCCCTTTGACCACTGTGCTGTAAGAGACAGACTGAAGACCACTCTGATGCATTATTTTCGTGAATATCCTTTTAGCCCTTTACCCATGGCATTGCTGTTCATCAGAAACACTCCGAAGGAAAATCCGTTAGCATCTTCAAGGCACAGGAAGAATGTCTGGGCACCATACAAGTTAGTTCCATCCTGTAGAAACATAAGGAAAACCCACAAATTCACAATGTAGAAAGCTAAACTCCGCTTGGCCAGAAATGACTGAGGAAATCAGTGCTGATTGTGTGAGTGAGTCACTGACACGAAACTCATGGTCCGAGAAGATGCAGCTGCACTTTGAAAACATAAGTTGGATATTTGGTTGATGTTCCCATTAGTGAACCGGTGTTCCCTGATTAAATGAGCCGGCTGTGACCACTGGGCTAGAAAGGATGGGAGAGTCCATGATATCTGTTAGGATGTGGGAGAACAAGAATTGTGAAACGAAAGCTCTAAAAAGCTCTCCTCTCAATGAGGCTTCTCTTATCTGACCTACCCCATCTGCAAAAACTCCGTCAGGCCTTGGTGTGAATCAGGCCACTCTCTAGCGTGCAGCCAGATGGAGCTCCCCTCGAGATGTCTGCCCTTCTGGTCTGTACAACAGGAGAGTTTAGAACCTGAGCTGGTCTCCTAGACTTCAGAATCGCACAGTAGTTCCCAAGCTGGGCTGCGTCCCAGCCCAATGACAACGGGATCCCCGGCGATGGAAGGAGGCACGGATGGTTTGTTATGTTTCCCCAGGTGATTCCAGTGTGTGGTTGTGATGGTGAATCACCACTCTTGAACAGCATCTCTCAAAATTTGGTGTGTGTACAAACCACATAAGCATCTTGGTTAAATGTGGATTCGAACCCAGTAGATGGAAGAGGCAGGTGAGAGCCCATGTTTCTCACACAGTGGGGCCCACGCTGGACACTTCGAGTGGCCAGGACCCGGGCTCCTCCTTAAAGACCCATCGCCAGCCATCCCCCAATAAGCTGCTCTGACTCCACAGCTTTTCTGTTTTTCTCATGGGCGTACCTATAGTGCGGAGCGTGGTTTCAAGTTCAAAAGGCCAGCGATCAGATCTTATCTCTGTGACTTACAAACTTTTTTTTTTTTACATTGAGGGGGTTATTTGGGTTTTCTGAGCCTCAGTTTCCTCATCGGTTAAATGGAGTAAATTATACTCTTTTTTTCAGAGTTCTTTTGGTAAATAGTAATAATGTATAGAGAATAGTCAGTAAATTACTCCAAAGATCTCTTTTCATCCAGCCACTGGTTCTGCTTAGTCAGGAAATCTACAGAGTAAGACCTGCACTGCGTAGCCTAGAAAAGACTTCTGCCCTGAATTAGCAGTGCAAGCAAAACAAAACAGAAGAGCAACAGAAAAAAAGAAATCAACAGCAGCGGCAACCTTAAAACTCTTCTTTCACTGCCCTCAACATCCTTCACACTAACAGTGATCGATCCAGTGTTTTAGCTGACATTTTACCCAATTTCGCTGACAAACCTGGCCAGGAGCCGGTGATCGGGAAAGGTCAAGCTGAAATGTGCAGATCAGAACGAACAGATTGTGCAGAGCCCGTATCAGGGATGTCCTCTCCGGAACTCGTTAGTCCAGAAGGAAGACGCAATGAAAAGTAGTTGACACTAACTGAGCACTTTCTATGTGGCAGACACGCGTCCAGAGGCTCTATAAGCACCAATTCATTCAATTCCCATCGCGGCCCTAGGGGGCAGGTACCTTGCCCCCATTTCGGAGAGGAAAAACTGAAGACACAAAGAGGCAGGTTGCCCAGAACCATCTAGCTAGGGACTGGCAGTGCCAGCATTCGGACCCAGGCGGCCTCCCCCCGCATCTTACTCTTAACCGTTACACTGGGAGCGACCTTCAAGAATGAGGCTGCCATGGTCAGTGCAGACGGGCCATGCCCCAAGCTCACCCCATTGGGAGTGGTGTCCCTGGCGAAGATGGGCCAGGTCTTCCAGTTCATGTCGTGGCGGTACTGCCGGTGCACGTGTTCCCCCAGCCCGTACACGTTGGCGCTCGGCAGCCGGGTGGAGAACTGCAGGAACTGGTCGGCAAACAGGAGGGGCCCGATGCTCGAGTCCAGCCTGGACACCGACAGAAATCACAGCGACGGGTGGGCAAGCGGGGTGGAGAGAGCACAGCTTCTTAGAAGAGTGGTGTTTCTGTGTCGATGCCTCAACACCCCCACTTAACTGGCCCCATTTGTCCTCCTGTGCGTTTTTGTGTGGACACCAAGAGATCAGGACTTCTTGAGGACAGATGCCATGAGGCACGTTTCTTAGGTTTGTCCCACAGATACCCTATCACATGACCCAAATGCCGCTCTTACATTATAGTAGATGTTCTGTGAACAGTTGCTGGTGGATGAACATATTTAAGTAAATGGAAAGAAAACGGCATGGGGGAATGGCACGGCTCAGTGCCTGGCTTATAATAAGGGCATAGTAATAACATAAAAAGGGGTGGAGGGAAGAGGAAGGCAGGCCGAAAAAGAAGTATATGCAATAGGAGGTGGAGAGTCTGGTCTCCCACGGGGTGCTGGCCACCTTCAAACATGGTGTTGGAACACCCCGTTCCCCGGGCTGGCGGAGCTCCCCCCCTTCCGACCCTGTCCCCCAGGTGGGTTTTCCAAACGTACAGAACACGATTGTTGCTTCTCCTGATCACTTTGATGCTGAATGGCTGTTGTGAGACCTTGACTTCATAGGCCAGGGGAGAAGCAGCGTTTCCCTTGAAGGCCTGGACATGTTCATGGGGCACTTCGTACCGGGCATTGTTTTGGTCAGTGAACTGTCCAGAGAGATGAAGGAAAAGAAACCCAAAGTGAAAATGTCTGTTTTCCCAAAGCAGAAGCCTCACTACCAACACAGGTGCTTCCCAATATCTGGGTTCAAGGTCCCAGATCTCGGGTCCAAAGGGCACTATGTCTAAGGTGCATGCACACATTATATTGTCAAATTCAGACATTGAATACTTGGGCATACGTTAGTCTTTAGGTAGAAATACGCACCCAAGTCTGCAGAGATGGACTCTAGAATTTTCCAAGAAGTGATCATGTTTTCCTTCCCTACTACATTTCACATGGTATTGAGGGCAAATTAATGAAAACCAGAGCTCGCCAGTGAGCTCTATAATATATATCAAGAAGTCATCACACTGGGGGAAGAGTAAGATGCCTTCGACACACAGGTGTGAAGTAAGAATAATGGCAGAAGAAACGTATACTGCTCCTGGCAAAATTTTCTATTTTCTATTAACTGCAGTCATCGGGTAGGAAGTGAGAACCTCTCAAAAAAGATTTTTTTAAAAATAAACCAACTGCAACCTTAAAGTGGAAACGATTAGGCGTCTGATATTCCGCTGTGAGAAGGACGTTGTTGACATCTTTTCCAAACGGGGATGGTGAAGGCAACCTTTGCAACTGGGCTCTGAATCCTAAAACAGAGAGGGAAAAAGAGTGATGTGGCTGGCTGGGTGCATTCACAAAAGATGAAAGAAGGGAAGGGAAGGACACAGACCCCACCACGCACTCACACAACCTTGGGCCAGAATCCAAAGCCAGACACTGTCATGACCTCACCCAGAAGCCACGCCTCTCTCGTGCAGAGTGTGTCTGGAAACCTCCCCCCAAAGGCCCACCTCTATTCCACCAGCCCGTCAGGGACTCTGTTAATCACATGCCCTTCACACTCTCAGCCCTCAATGTGTATGTACACCGTATTCCGTCCCGATTATTTTCACGTTACATTACAGGTGATATACACACTGATGCCATCTCCCTGGTTAGGTAAGCCAGGTGAGAGTGGAGACCTTAGAAGAGCCCAACAGGCCAAGAGCTTCCAGATGCGGAGTATGTCTCTTTCTTTATGCTAAGAGCCTCCCCAAAGTATATAGTCGCCCTCTGCGATCCCCTGAATGGTCATTAGTATGTTCTGCATTTTAGGGTGGGAGGGAAAAGAGGGGATGTTTAGTCCGTGCACACTGACATTGGTTAACTTTCCTAAAAGTTCGTAAAACTTGGAATTGTTTTCCCATCATTAAAACCACATTATATTAGCGTTGTAAGTAGTTTCAGATTCCTGAGTCCAAACCCCTCTCTTTAAAAGTTAGAAATTTGGAAACCAAAGAAGCCATGATGTTCGCACAAGGTTACAAAGGTACAGAAAGGGAGAGCCAGGAATCGAGTATGTCTCTGAAGCCCCCAGACCCAGGGACATTTCCTTGACGCCAAAATAAATTCCAGTCCACCTTCTGTCACATGCCTGAGTGAGGCCATGCAGAGAGGGGCACAGCTACTTCTGCTGTCGCTCAGGCTCTCCCCCGGAGCAAGCAGAGCTGATCCCTGGGGCGTCCAGAGCTCCTGCCCCTGCCCCTTGCCCACCCCCACCCCCACCCCCGACCCTGCCCCGGCCCAGCTTACCTGCATCTGTGTCTGTGAGGCTGCCCACCAGCTCGTAGCCATGGCTCTTAGAGTAGTAGCACCAGGGCACGCTTATGGCTCCCTGAGGCCTCCAGCAGCAGCCACGCAGCTCGCACGTGGCCTGCAGTGAGAGATTTAGTCAACGTGACCCCATGTGCGCCAAGAGCTCTACCACTTATCATTTGAGCGTGTAATACCATTAACTTCATTTTACAAATAAAGGAACTGTCATTTAGAGAAACTGTGTTATGTCCCAGTTAATGCAGAACTTGTACTCAGAACAAATTCTTCTGGCAAATGTCCTTCCTTCTTACTGTTACTACATCACAATATAGGGGTCATACACAGTCCATATCTCTCAATATAGTAACACTGAGAAGTTCAAGTATTCTAAACTACAATATAGTTATATCACCAGTAACCCAAATTTACAACTGGAGCTTCACCTATATAGGTTTTGGCTTTAAAAAGAAAACAGCTTTGCAATCAGATTTATTCAGGAACCTTACAATCGATTTGCTCTGACATTTGCTTTGACTTTTAATGTGTATATTGCCATATGTAGCTATACATATATATGACACATACACACATATGACATATATAATATATGACATCTACTTATTTATTTATTTAGTGTCTCGACTCCTCCCAAGGCAGAAAGTAATTGTTCCTTGAAAACCAATAGCTTCCAATTCTTCTTTGAGAAAGGGGCCTCCTCATACCACAGTTAATGACTGAGCCAAGTGGAGACTAAAATGAAGACAATCCATTCTCACCTCCACAAATTAATTTGGGAGAAGCAACCAGGTTAAATACAGAAAAGGACAAAGCAACCTCTCCTCTGGCATGCGGCTAGACCGAGTGACCGCAGAATGAGCAAAAGTAACGGATGAGATTGGACAGCAGGAAGGCGGCGCCCGCCGGCTCGCTCTGCTGGAGACCCGCCCTGCAACAAGTGGCACGTGCGGGGCGAGGAGCTGAGGTCCCCAAGCCACCGGTCCGTGACAGGCTGAATCCTGCCATCAGTCACATGACTAAGCCGGAAAGGGATCCTCCACAATCGTAGTGAACGCCACGATTCTGTCTTCTGAAAGACTTCCAGCCCAAAGCACCTGGCTAGACAAAGGCCAGACTTCTGACCATAGAAACTGGGAGAAAACGATGTTCGTTGTGGTAACATAACATATGGCAGTTTTTGATAACATATCTGGCAGCACTAGATCAGGAGTACATCCTGTCAGAGTCTTTTAGAGATGAGGCAGCTGAGGCCCGAGGTGAAGGTTCGCACAGGTGAGGTGGCCTATCAAAGGTTCAATGCCATGGACAAGGCCAGGACCAACTCTCATTCTCCCCTGCCCGTTTCCTTTTGTCTGAAGTCGGGGTTGAGTATCTGCCGCACACATTTTCAGGAGGATATGGCTTAGGGCTATGAACAATTAGATTTAATCACATGCTAATTTTTAAGCTAATCGCCAAAATTAAGGATGGAAAGACCTATGTCCATCTGTGGTTATTATATTGCTGTGAGGTCAGGTGTCTCTGTGAACTCAATTTCAACCAGCAGTTTTTGCTTTTTGCTTTACAAACACACTGAGATGAAAGCTCAGTATCACAGGAAGAACGTAGGTGCTGAAAAGGGTGCTAAACAGACATTTCCATATGCTCCCCAGAGCTTCACAATCTCTTCATGGAACTGCAAAGGGCAAAGATCAAAGAGGGGACAAAGCAGGAAGAAAAGGGAGCAGTGAGTGCTGGCGGGCTGGAGTCCCCAGTCTCTGCAGTGCGGCTGAGCTGCTGCGAGGAGACGTGGGAAGGGAAGCAAAGCACGTCACACGTGGGCAAGAGCGTGAACACTGTGCGAAACCCGGGAAACACTGGTAGAGAGGAGCTCAGAAACACGACGGCCTGAACCGAGGGAAGGCACACCAAAAGAAGGAGTCTCAACACACAGACATGCCCCTTTCGGCTGGATGTGAGAACTAGAGTTTAAGAGACAATTTAAAATTTAAGGTAAGAAAACATGTATAGGACAGTGGGCAGGTAGAGAGCAGATTAAAACAAAATGAAAAACACAAAGTGAGACCTTAGGAAAAAATTGTCATGTCAATTATCTTGTTCTAAGTGCTTAATTTTAAAGATAAAGATAGTCCGATTGCATTCAGATAAACAAATTCAGCTGGAGTTGCTTAAAGGGCACACCAAACATTGAAGCTCACCAAAGAACCGAGAGTAAAAGTGGATCAAACAGATATATGAGAAGAAGGCTAAGAAAAGGCCAGTATAACTATAGCCATATCAGAGAAATAGGCTTCAAGTAGAAATTCATTATTAAGGAGACACTGACTCACTACGTGATGATAAAAGCTTCAATTTACCAGGGAACTTGATATGCAACTAATAATAAAGACTCAAAATACTTACAGAAAAAGTTTAAAGAATGAGAAGGTAAAATTGAAAAAGATAGTATACATTGAAAAATATTTGTAAAGCACTCCCTTAGTAATTGATAAAGTAGACAAAGAGTAAAGATATTTTGCTTTTTACATAATGGAGATAGAGGCCCCTGTGCCGACACAAAGAGAAGGACTGAATTAAACCCTGGGTGGAAACCGGATCCTGAAGATGCTATTTAAGACCTGATCAAGCTCTACACCACCCAAGTCCTAGTCTCCTTGAACCCCAACGCTTCCTAACACTTAAAAGAGTGAAGAAACAATGAAGTATTTTACACCAAAGTCAGACATGGAAGAAAAAAAAAGTAGGGCCCAGTCTTATCCATGAACATAAATGCAAAAGCCTAAAAGAAAAAGGACACACAGCTTTTTGAGAAATCAGCAACACATTCGACAATGACAGAGTAGTATTCTTTCCGGAGATACAAGGATCTTTTAATATTAATCACTGTGTGATTCATCACAGTAACTCATTAAAGGAAGTACAACATCTAATCGTTAAAGTTCATCAGCTGTTCATGATAAAATGCTTCAGCAAACTGGGGGTAAACAGTACCTTCCTTAGCTGGATAATGGGTACCTACCTACCTACCAAAGGGGGAAACGTTAGAGACATTCCTTTTAAAGGAAGAAAAGGAAGCTGGGTGACCCCGTTTATGGCTTTTTTCTCATTAAAAACACGTTGGAGGTCCTAACAACACAACAGGGCAAGAAAGAAAGTGTCTCAGATTGAACTGACGAAACCAAATTGTCATTATTTTCAGACAAAATATCTAGGTAGAAATCCAAGAAAATGTATCACAATAAATAGAAAATAAGTTAATTACTATTATATGAGATCCTTGGTTTTCTTCTTAAAGTTGTGACTTTTTCTGAACGCAAGGGGCTAAAGGTCAAGGGTTGCCACTGCTGAGGTGGGGGAGGCGTAGGAAGAGCAGGTTTCGGCATGTACACCTGCGTGGGAGATGCAGAGTTCTATTTTGACGTGTCAGTGTTGAGGTATCTATTAGACGCCCAGGTGCAGATGCTGAAGAAAGGTGGGATTCGGGGAAGTGATGCAGGCTGGAGGCATTACCTCTGATACGTCCGCACACAGGCGTTACCATGTATAGATGTGATACTGCGTGAAATCGCCAAAGGACTGAGTGTGGGTAGACAAGAAATTTTGCAACATTTAAGAGGTCATGTGGAAGAGGAGAAATCATGAAGGGGATCAAAAGGTACAAATTTCCAGTTATAAAATAAATAATTCATAGTTATTTATATATAGGGATGTAACATAGAGCATGGTGACGATAGTTAATAATCATGTACTGCTTATTTGAAAGTAGATCTTAAAAGTACTCATCAGAGTAAAAACAGAATTTTGTAACTAGGTATGGTGATGGATGTTAACTGGACTTACTGTGGTGGTCATTTTGCAATACATGCAAATATTAAATCATTACTTTGTACACCTGAATATAAAATAATGTTCTATGTCAACTATGCCTCAGTTTAAAAAAAGTGGGGGGCGGGGAGAGGAACTGGCGAAGGGGACTGAGAAAAGAAGTGGCTGGCGTCCTATGAAGAAAGACAGTGGGAGCTGAGAATTCCTCCTGTTCAGGTTTAAGCTGCCCACACTTTCGCTCTTTCTGGGTGGGAGGAATGGAGAGCCGTCTTGCCTCAAGGGATGGCATTCATAAATCATGTTTCTGTAGAGCGACAGCTAATGCTGGCGACTGACTCAGGCCCACTCTCCGGGGACCTGTCTTAGACAACACAATGAAGTGTTTGAACTTGACCCAACACACAGTCACGCATGCTGCAGGTACTCAGGCTGGGTGGAACTGAACACAAGTAAGACAGTCAAGACAGCAGTTTCCATGTGGCACAGAGTGGAACAGAGGGGGGATCCATGCAACTCAGAGGAGATGCTGGGAGGCCCCTGGAATAATCCAAGCATGAGGTTATTTATGGTGGAAACGAAGTGCTTGTTCTGGAAAATAGTGTTAAGGAACGTGTTGTAAAGCCCATGAAATCCTGGTCCAAGGCGTCAAGGAGGGAGCCAGGCGCAAGTTTGCTCTTTCTGCCTCAGAGACTGGAAGCATCATAGAACTACTGACGGAAACCTCAGAGTGGAGGAGGGAGACCAGACTTAGTGAGGAGGTGATGACTTCAGCGTCCCACAGCGTTTTTAGAACGTCTCATAATAAAACACCCAAGAACATGACAGAGGCGGTAACAACACCCGAAGTTTACCAGCAGCCAGGAACAAGACGGGTGTCGTAGGAGAGGGAAGAGACTCGGGGTGCATTGCACCCATAGGTGGGCTTCTGAGCAAGCAGTTCCCTAACGTGTGATGACAGGGGCAAGAGAAGGGGGGTGGGTCAACTGGCTGCGAACCTGGCACGGCAAACATCCTGTGTGGCCACAGCACGTCTGGTCCACGGTCCCCATTCCTGCCGACAGAGCAGCACATGCCAGCTCCTCTACCGTCAAGCCCCAGCGCCCCGGACGGTCTCTCACGTGACCTTCTCTCTCATTCGCCTCACACCGTGGCCACGTGGGGCCATTGATATGTCCTATGTGTGCCTCACAGTGTCCTCTTCTGTCACTCAATTTACATCATCTCTCCTATCTTGAAATTACTCTCCATTCCTCCCACTTCTGTCAGAGTCGTGCTTATCTTCAATTGCAGGCTATGACCTTGTCCTTGACGATAATCTCCTCTGTTTTCTGATCTCTACAGTACTTCTTCCAGATCTTATGAATTTTTGTTTTACATCCCAGTCATTTACTTACTTGATTTGTCTCCTCTATTAGAATCTATGACAAGAAATATATATATAGTTTATAGTTTATTAAATATAAACTATATATATGTTTTATTAAACTATAAACTATATACTTTAAAGTGTGTGTATATATATATTTTTTTTTATTTGAACCCATAATCCAAAATGCTAAACTTTGTGGCATTTGGCCCCATAGGGAAATGCTTTTGTTTTTCTTTCCCCCTTGTATTCTCCTTTATCCTTTATTTCTAAGTCTTTCATTCTCTTCTCTTCTCATGACGTGATTTCATTCATCCTTAAATGGCTGCTCCCAGCTGCTGTGGACAAAAACCAACCTCCTGTCCACGATTCCCAAGGTTTTCCAAACTCCAGTCCATCTTTTCTGTTCAGCCTCATCTCTTCCTACTCCAAGCAGGCAAGTCTCTGACTAACCCAAGAGAAGGTCAGGGTGGGATGTCAGAGGCGGGAAGGAGCCGAACACCGAAGGAGTCTCGGCAAGGTCAGCGGGACCAGCTGGGATGACTCCCCCCTTAGCAGGCTCGCTGCCCCTCTGTGCCCTAGCGGCTGGCCCGGGTGCTGCTTTATCCCGTCCTGGGGATGGGGATGTCCTGATCATTAACTACCAATCCAGTTGTATCTCTCTGTTGCCTTCAAAACAATCTCCGATTAGTTTTGTCCCCTCACTCTGTTCCAATCTGTACTTTGTAGGCATTTTCTCTACCCCAAGCTCCTCATCTGGCTCTGGCTGCCTTCTGGGCCCTAACTCTGGCTTCCCCCAGGCCTTCCCCCATCTCATCCATGTACGCCATTTCAGCCACTACCGAAGGCTCAGGTTAAAACAATTTCCACTTTCCACAGCCCCCACCTCTGTGACTTTGTCCACGTTATGGGCTGAATTGTGTCCCCAAGAAAGATCTATTGAAGTCCTAATAATCAGTACCTCAGAATGGGATCTTATTTGGAAATAGGTCCGTTGCAAATATAGTTAATGTGAGATCATACTGGAGTAGGGTGGGCTCGTAACCCAATATGGCCAGTGTCCTTAAACATGGGAAATTTGGATGTACAGAGGGAGAGAACGCCATGTGAACGTAAAGGCAGAGACAGGAGTGAGGCGGCTATAAGCCAAGGAATGTCACCACCCGACACAGGCATCAGAGGCCAGGAGACACTCAAGGACCAGATTCTTTCTCAGATCCCCTGGAAGGACCAGCCCTGCCCACACATTTTGATTTGGGACATGCAGCCTCCAGAGAAGGGTGAGAGGAAAACAGAAAACTTACAACTGTCTTTTGGTATTAGGACCCCTAGACGAGCCAGCGCATCAACCCCTGAGCGCACTGCAGATGGCCCCAGCCCGGGAGCAACAGGACGGCCTGGGACTCACACGGGCGAGCGCCACGTGCCCGGGCGTCACCTGCGGCAGCACTCTCCCTGTGTCCGAGCCAGCGCTGCCACTTCGTGTCACGGACTTCACCCCGAAGGCTGCGTTTTGTTTTCATATCATTTCATGTCATTCTCGAGGTGAGAAGAGGCTGATATAGTAGGTACGGTGTATTTTATGATCCTAATATCCAGCTGGACTTCGGCTGGTGATCAAGAAACACTGCCCTAAAGTAAATACCCAGATGGCAGCACTACCCTTAATCTCGTATTTATTACCTTCTTCTTTCAAAGCATGGCTCTTGCAACTTTTTCCTTATTTTGAATGTGTTACGCGTGTATATGACTTTTTATTGTTGACCCTAGATGACCTCGTGGAACTGTGGCAGGAGAAACACAGAGAAAGGGCGAGAAACAGAGGCAGTAGCAGAGTCAGAGAGAACCCGTGACCAAACACTACTGCCCCATGAAAGACAAAACCAGTATAGCCTGAGTTCCAAGTCTGGCATGGGAGATATTCAACACTTACACTAAGAAAAATTATTCCTTGTTTCTCTGAAATTCAAATTTAACCAGGCAGCCTGTACTTTTATTTGCTGAATCTATCAACCCAAAAGAATCTTCCAGCTCTTCCTCTCCCAAAGCTGTACTATAGCATACAAGCATGGATAGGGGATGAATTTGCCTGAGCCACCAAGAGCTGCAATGTGAACAACTCTCTGGGAGTTATAAACAGAAATCAAAAAACACAAGAAAAGACTCTCTTGCAGTATCAGTTCTTAAAGGAAAACAAGACCCATGACACGAACCTTTGTGGGCAACTGGTCAGGGATGCAGTTTATCCGCCACAGTTCATATACGTCTGGGCACTGCGCAGGGTCAGGAGTACTCGTCCCCACACCTGGCATGACCCCAAAAGCAAATACGAAATGACCGTTACACAGACAACATCACATCCAAGATCCCTGTAGTTCTCTATACCTCCAATTAAATGAACTCCACTACTGACTGGCCTGCGCTCTGATGTCCTTGAAATGCATCCACTTTCTAAAGCCTCACTTGGTTCTCGCTGACTGCATGTACCTCCACGCATACCTGCACCGTCTCCCTCTGCCTCCAAGGCCCTGCCCTAGGAGACCGTGCCGTGAGAACAGGGAGCCTGCTGCGGCTGGTGGGGCTCAATCCACTGAGCTAGCTACACCGCCCCGGGCTAATTGTTATTTTTTTAAAGAACCAAAGTTTGGCTGGCCTAAAATACTTGAATGAATTATGTGCTTATTTGACTGCCTTCCGTATAAGGGTATTGTTCATCATTATTGTTAACGGAAGTAGAGTTAGTCAATAAAATGTGGCCAATATGTCTCCTGTCCATGGTGGGATCCTGCACTGTGCGAAGTGGGAAGTGAAAGTGTCGGAGCTGGCAGGGACGCCCTACTGAGCTGCCCCAGTTTAGTGAGATGCTCCCCAACACCTGCGAACCACACACACACGTGCACACATGTGCTCACAGCAAAGAACACGGAGCACCCCTCCCCCGCCACCCGCGGGGGTTGTGCCCTAGTAGGAGCAGCCTGTGGAGGGAGCGCCCCGGGGTCCCAGGTACCTTTGGGCCCCAAGCACTCTCTGGCCGAAAGCACGAAGACAGGGATGACGACGATGAACACGATGAGCAGGAGGGCGCTGAGCATGAGCTCCAACGTGGTGAAGCTCTTCAACTTCGCCAATGCCATCTGTGAAAGCAGAAAGCGGTGCCAGATGTGAAAGCCAGTTTAAATGTCCGGTACTTGTTGAATATATAGCTAGTCAGGTTTTCAATGGAAAAGCTCAAATGTACACCTAAGCAGCTGAATGACAAATCCCACGTACCCATCATCTAGAAAATACCAACTCACAGCCAATCCTGCCTTTAGTCCTACTTACTTCTCTCCCTAACCTTGCATTATGTTAACCAAATCCCAGGTTTTGTATGTTTTAATTTGAAAATGTTGAAGTGTATTTATAAAATAAGAAATGTCACAGAAGACAAGCAAAATATCATCCCATCTAAGTCATTTTAAAAATAATCCCTTAATCATCAAGTATCTAGCCAATGTTGACATTTTCATCATTGTCTGATAAGTTTTTTTACAGTTTGTTTGACTCATAAGTATGCAAGTAAGATTCATATATTATAATTAATTTTTAATCAATAAGATTTGGTCTGTAGATTTCCCCACTATTTGGATTTTGTCAATTGTACCCCAATGCATGCTAATATGTTTCTCTATAAATTAATTACGATATCTAGAGTTTTGACCAGATACAGGTTTGAATTTTTAGCAAGAACGGTGCACAGGTAGTATAGTGTCTTCCAGCAGGAGGCACATTAACTAGCCGAGTCTCCCTTCTTTCTGTTAACAGCCATTGGTGAGCATTGCTGAGATCAGCTATTTGATTAGGAGTTACGAAATAGTGGTGCAGTAAGTCTATCCTTCTTTATTTCCCGGAAGAACTGTTCCTATAAAAAGACAGTCCCCCTCACCCATTATTTGGATCATAAAGGTACAGTTCATATGGGAAAGGGAGGATAAATGTGTGTCTCTTTAGTGACTGCTTTTCAAAATTAGGAGCTGTCTCCTGAGCATCCTCCAAAGGAGACCAGTGAGATGATTTGTCCGAGATCTTCATGAATGCACAGGCTTAAATACATGGCATCCATATCATTCTTTGATGTTATTATTATGATTGGTGCTCATGTCTCATCTCTATCCAGCAGGAGTGTCTTTGAGGAGGCTCCTGGTTTGGTAGTTTCCTTGCCTTCTGCTATATCTGGGGACCTCGGCTCACATTGCATGTTTCCTGCCCCGAATCCCAAACCAAACAACTCTAAGGAGCTGCTGCTCTTTCCAGTGGGACGAGGTTTAGAAACCATAATTTGGAGGACACCTAGACAGACTTCTAGAACAGAAGGTACCTATGGGTCATCTTGACCTATGGCTTACCTTTGCAGTCCTTAAGGATTTTCAACCTCAAAAACATACAAAAGATGCACATTTACCTATGTTAGACTTGTTATGGATTTTGGCTAGGGCATTGGATACTTTGTCAAGAAGTTCACGTCAGATGTTCAGTACCTACTCCCTGGCCCAGCCTACTTCATCGGTGTCTCCGGGGGTTAGGCCTGGATATCTGATTATTTTTTAAGCTCTAGACATGACTTTGATATGGAACCATGTCTCAGAAACAGTGAACCTGTTATAGGTTGACAAGCTGTAATAAACATGTTTTATGAGGCAAAAATATTAAAACACGGTATCCACAAAGTTGAAAAATAGAAGTGGAACTAATGGATTCATCACCCTCCTTCGTTACACAGATAAGTAAAGTGAGACACACCGGTGAAGTGCCTTGCTCAGAGTCCCCTAGTCTGCGGCCAGAGCCCGGATTGCTCAGGTGAATGTAGTTTTCTTTGTCTACGGTGTCTGCCTGTTTGGCACAGGTACCCATTCAATAGGTGGGCACCTTATGAATGGAACTCTCTGGAGCCTACTGCTACAACCTCGGCCTTCAACAACTTTCCTCAGCCTACTCCTGTCACCTTCTTCCAGCCTGCTCTTACTGTCCTCACAAGTCGTGTCTGTCCTTACCTCCTCCACCCGATCAGGTATCGGACTCAAGGTATCGCCTTCCTGACTATGAAGGACTTGGTACAAGTCAATGGACTACTCTAAGCTGCCTTGGAGATGACTATCCTCCTTCTGGATACATCGGACTTTCAGGACCTCCAACACAGAACCTCCCTCAGGGACAGTGTTCTCCCTCACGGAGCCCGACACAGCATGTGCGGTTCCCCGGTTCAGCGCTTCTGCCAGACTAACTCCAGTATTCCCACGATGCCTCGGGAACCCCGGGTGCTCCTGAAGCACAGCACACTGAAATCAAGTGCATAAAGCTCGCCTGCTTGGGAGGCTCAATGTAGACCATATCTAAGTCAAAAATTGTGTCTTAAATAAAGATCCACGGAGTCCAAAATCTAAAAACAGTGCCTTTGTATTCAAAGATCCACCCTACATTGGACTTTGAGGTATCTTCCAACTACTGAGGAAGGATTCTGCAAAGTCACGCACACTCATTCAGTCCCTCCGTGATATGAGACGTTATCGAGGAACCCGTGCCCAGAGATCAGCTGGACTGCTCAGGCAGACGGACACCGATATCATCGGTCCAGGTATGGGGAGCCTGGAAACATAGCAACTGTTTGAGTAATGACATAGAGTACCCCATTCCTAAGGATTTCTGAGTGTTGTGACCTACACAGACACAGGACTTGAAGACAGGAAGAACTGGCAGCTGTCACAGCAGGGCCCACCGGAGGGTCAGCGTCTCCAGGCCTCTGTGCCGGCTCCCACAGTCTCTGACCAGGAACGGCACAGGCCATGTTTAAGGCTTTGTTCCTGGAACGGAGTTAACCACCACGCACACCTCGGATGAGAAGCAGGCCTCACATGCAGTCCACTCCATAATCTCCCTCAGCGCCTTCATCATGGGACTTGGTCCTCTGTTAGGGACGACTCTGATTCTAGGCTGAGTCGGGGCACCGACCTGCCTCAGTAGCAAGGAACACAAAGCCTCATCACTCATGTCCATGCCTCCCACGGTTTTCCCAGATGTCACTGCCATTACCCCTTCCTTCCTCTGACCCTACTACTACCGTCATTCCTTAAAGACTCTGTTCTTCACAGGTCAACACTCTGTATTAACTAACGTTAACCGAAACACACCCCTTGGTCACTCGTGCCAATTCCAACAGCATCTTGGAAAGGGAAACCTTGCCGTCTGGTGCCATTGGCTTGGCTAAGACCCGAGAAGCCCGGGACTGCCCCCGTTAACTAGGAGATCAATACTACGCACTGACTGCATTCTATGCTCGCAACAACACTGAGATGTGAGGGGAGCCGGGCTCATCTTTCCATCGTGCAGATGCAAGGAGAGGGGTGCTTTCATGGCACTGCCCAAAGCTGACCACCAGCCAGTGGGACAATTAGTAGCCCTGACTTCCACCTCAGGGATTCTCCTGATGACCTCAGGTTAGGCAAGGGCACAGCTGTCTTTCACGTTTTGTGTGGGAATACGTATCTATGGACACAGACATAACCCTTATCCCGGAGCACGAGAAACCAGGTGGAGCCAGAGTATAATGCAGAAACCTGCCACTTGGCAGGGGATGCAGCCGACAGCAAGTCGCAATTGATACAGAAGTCGGAATGGAGGAAGAGACTTCTCTTAGCGCCACATAAGAGCTTATACAGAAGAAGTGAAGAAATCAGCCCTGGCTGGTGTAGCTCAGTGGATTGAGCTCGGGCTGCAAACCAAAGTGTCGCAGGTTCGATTCCCAGCCAGGGTACATGCCTGGGTTGCAGGCCATAAACCCCAGCAACCGCACATTGATGTTTCTCTCTCTCTCTCCAGCTCCCTCCCTTCCCTCTCTAAAAATAAATAAAATCTTTAAAAAAATGCAATTTCTTTTTTTAAAAAAGGGGAAGAAATCTATTGTAAAGTTGGGCGGGGTGATGGACTGATTTCTAAAATGAGTTTCACTGATGTAGCCAACTTCTTATAGCCCCCTTGGGTTGTCTGTAAAATCAGATGCAGGTAAAAGTGTAAAGGAAGAAGGGGGAGAGAACAGAGAAGTAGCAGAATTATCCACGTGAATGGGGCCGTTGGTCTTGAGGCCTGCTGGGCTTGCACTGGCTTCGTTACCTGTGATACGGAAGGGTGTCATCTACAGTCTCTTAATAAAAAGAAGCTAAGGCTTTTTTGGGGGTGGGAAGGAGCTTCTGTGTCTCAGATATTTTCCAGACATTCCTAGTCACCTTTAAACCCTGCCATTCAGCCATTCTTCACCTTTATTTTCCAAGAGAAAACAGAAGTACAAAACTTGTCTGCAATCCCTGAGGGACAACAGAGCTGAAATCCACTCCCCAGCTCTGCTCCAATGGCCAGTGGCAGGCTTCCTTTCCCAGCTGCATCAAAGCCCATCCCCTCCCCCACCCCGCCAACGTCACCGATCAGAATCCTGTTCCTTCCGTTCAAACTGTGTCTCCTCCAGACTTAACGCTAATTGGCCTTCCCCCTTCTCTTTCTCCCAAGCACTCTATCTGCATCTACACGTATAAAGTATAACATTGAGGAACATCCATCTCTCCTACTGATTTTTAAGCCAGTAAAGGGCAGCGAGCAAGTGAGAGCACCCCACCTCCTAGAGTGGCCCCTCTCGGCCTGAGAGCCTGCACTCCTGATTCCCTGGCTCTGTGGGCAGCTGGGCAGTGGAGACAAGGCAGAAAGTCTGGTGCCTTCTCCTGCTGCCAGTCGCCTCCTCTGGAAATCCAGACCCCTTTCGGGCAGCCTGGTGTGTTCGTGATGTGAGAGGTGTTGGGGAGAACCCCACATGGCCTCACCGAATGCCTCCTGGCCTGTGCTGTGAACGAGTGTTTGCTGGTTCGGGAGCGAGACTGAGTGGAAGCACCCCCACAAAATCTGATGTGCCCCAGAGGCACTGCTGGGCCTCATTCCTCTTTCCCAAGAGAGAAGGGGAGGGGGAGGAGGAGGTGGGAGCAGGGCCAGGACCCTCACCAGTATCTGTGGGAGCACAAGCAAAAATAAAGAAAAAAGAACATTTGGATTTAAAAAATAATGCACATTAGAGGGCCATTGTTCATTTTACAGAAGGATCTGAGTCAATACAAGGATCCGTGGGATTTCAATGCACCCTCACTGCTCCCAGCTCAAGACCACGTTTTCCTAAGGCTTTTCCTCCGATGGCGCATCTGCTCCCTTAGGTTGACAACAGCCCTCCTCTCTCTCAAACTGTGAGTCCTCAGACTTCAAGAGCTATGCCTGCTTATTCCTCTTTATTTTCCTCCTAAGTACTTAGTAGTTGTATCTACATAATCCATACTTATTGGCTGATAATATTTTATTCCCCAATTAAATATTTGCAAAATACCTGCATACTTCCTACTGATGGTGCACCATGCAATATTTTAGAAAATAAAATGATGATAGCTGCTTTCAGTGAGCTTGAAGTCCAGTACTGCTATTTCCTTCTACACAATGAAAACAATGTTTGGTAGAAAGAGTACTCTTCCTGGAGAATCAGAAGATCTGAATTCTATTTCACAGTCTGAAAGTAACTAGCCAGATAACCTTGAGAGATTTACTTAAGGTTTCTGGTTCTCAGTTTCCTCACTTACAAATCAAAGAGGTTGCTCTGGCTGGTGTGGCTCATGGATTGAGCACCTGCCTGTGAACCAAAGGGTTGCCAGTTCAACTCCCAGTCAGGGCACATGCCTGGGGTATGGGCCAGGTCCCCAGTAGGAGGCACATGACAGGCAATCACACATTGATGTTTCTCTCCCTCTCTTTTTCTCTCTCTTCCCCTTTGTCTAAAAATAAATAAATAAAATCTTTAAAAACAAATTAAAGAGGTTGAACTAGGAGATCTATAGAATTCATACCAGCATTTATTACGTCATTTTTTAATAAACCACACAAGCTGCTTATTTACTCCTCCATTCCACAAAAGATTCCGGTGCTGCCCTGGCTGGCGTAGCTCAGTGGATTGAGCACGGGCTGCAAACCAAAGCATTGCAGGTTCGATTCCCAGTCAGGGCACATGCCTGGGTTGCAGGCCACAGCCCCCAGCAACCGCACATTGATGTTTCTCTCTCTCTCTCTCTCTCCCCCTCCCTTCCCTCTCTAAAACTAAATAAATAAAATCTTAAAAAAAAAAGATTCTGTGCTCAACATTTCATTACCATTTTCCTTCACCATATCCCCACGTTCTCCTTCTTAGAACAGCGAACATGCTAAACACAGCATGAGAAGACTTGAACTTGATCCCTAGCCCTCCCACTGCTTGCTGCGATTGCCTAAATAATGTCCTTAATGCTCTAGAATTACAATTTTCTTATCCATGAACACGGAATTAATAACATCTACTGTTATGTTACCTATCACCACCGCATTGTAAGAATCAAACGAAACTACTTTAAATAATAAGCACCACACACCATTATGTTATTATTTGCCACGGAGAAGACAGGGGACACTGGGTAAGAAACCGGTCAAAGTCCTCTTCCTGTGGGTGTGGCACCAGCCCGCACCCGGTGCCCGGTGAAGGGCGCGCGCATATTCCTGGCTGCTGTCCACAGGACCCTCTCCTGATACAAGCTCCTCTCTGCCAAGTGCTTTATGGCCCCACACGTCAGGTGACTCTCGGGTTATCTGGGCCGCAGGGGCAGAAAGCTTGGAAGACACGGGAGGAGCCTGGAGCAGTCCTGCTCATTCAAGGTCCACTTTCCCGGCAACGCATCCACTGACCCTCTCTCCCAGGTGGCCTGCCAATCACGCAATCCTCGCTCAGAAAGCGCATCTTCTCCCTTTGTCCCTCGGGCCTCAATTCCAAACTCCCCAGCTTGGGGATCACAGCTCAACCTTAGCATCTGACATTTCCTCGCAGCCTCCTTCGCCACCCACTCAGCGCCCACTCAGCATGTCCTCACACAACCTCCGCTTTCTTCTTGCCTTCCTCAGTCCTTCGCCCAAAGGTTAAACGCAAGAGGCTTTGTTCCCCATGCACTGGATGAGAAATTGCTGTTCGTCAACGTAACGCTCTCTTGCTGTAAAGGAAATGTGGCCGCACCTTCCTCAACAACAAGGATGGCCTCACTTTTTCTAAAATAAATCCCCCAACTCTATTCTTTCTTACTGGCCCTGCCCTCAATACTTCACATCCTCATAAGACATCCCGTAATGTCATTCTCCCATGCGAAATCCCACAAAGACTAACAACCCTCCATGCCTGGTGGGATTAAATGAAGCAAGAAGGTAAAGAGCGGTCTGATGCTACCAAAGGTCACTTCCCTGCTTCTTTCCCTAACGACGCTGAAGCAGGTGTAGAGAAAGGCCCGCAGCCAGGAAGGAACTGAGGCCCTCGGCCAGCAGCCTGGGGAGGGAGGCATCTCAGAAGCAAACCCGCCAGCCCCAGGCGAGCCTTCACACGACTGTAGCCAGGCAACAGCTCGGCTGCAACTTCCGGAGAGACCTTGACCTAGAACTACCTACGTAAGCTGCTCCGGCACTCGTAAGCCATAGAAACAGGGAGATAATAAGTGATTATTGTTTCAAGCTGTTAAATGGGCGGGGGGGGGGGGTAATTTGTTCCTCAGCGGTGGATAATGTACACACAGGGGTAAATGTAACCTTTGAATGATACACCAATTGCATTTAAAAAGGATCTGTTTGCCTCTTATCAAAAGTCCTCATGCATCACGTAATCAAAAATGGTCACCTGCTCCATGGTGCAATAATAATGATTTTCTAGCTACAGAAGAGGAACATTTCCTTAGCAGGAAGAGGGGTGGGGGGGAAGCCCTTATCAGCATCTTCTGATCAACCTTCCTTCCCAGTTTACAGGAATGCAATTTAGGAAAAATCAAAATCAAGAAAAATGGCAAAATGCAAATAAACTAGGAGGCAATTTAAATAGCTAGCCTTAATTGTTTTTAGAAGAAAAAAACATTTTTTAAAGATTTTATTTATTTATTTTTAGAGAGGGAAGGGAGGGAGAAAGAGACTGAGAGAGAAACATCAATGTGCGGTTGCTGGGGGCCGTGGCCTGCAACCCAGGCATGTGCCCTGACTGGGAATCGAACCTGAGACACTTTTGTTGAGCTCAACCCGAGCTCAATCCACTGAGCTATGCCAGTCAGGGCTGAAAAAAAAATTTCTAAAAATGGCTACTTGGAAGTCTGTCATTAATCTTGGAATATTCTATTTCAGATGACAACGGCAAATTGTGTGATTTTAATGACAAAGATCATATTAGCTAGTGACAATTGAGTGAATGGACCCCAGAAAGCCACAGGCAGTTCTCGTCCTGGGCAAAAGTGACTGGGTCGGTCCACTGTCTCCAGCCGCTCAGAGGACAGGGAGGGAAAAGTCTGGGCACATCCGAAGTGCAGAGACCGGAAAGCCAGCTCCGACCCTGCTCAGATGTGCGACCTCAGGGACCCTTCTTGAGCCCTCTGGGCCTCGGCGTCTCCATCTGCACCGCGAAGGGCATCACCTCTAGAGCACAGCTGTGCCCCACTGTGCCCCGGGCACCAGGGCTTACCCTCCTCATCGCATTCAGCGGTTCCCTGCGGAACCAATTTTAAATGAAAATTGTATTCTTCCAAGTCCATTAGTATTCCATGCTCGTGGAGCAGTTTGTAAAGTTCCTTTATCAACCCGTCGAAGCTCATTTGTGAGAGGATGCCAGTGAAAAATCACAGGCGTCCAGTGTAAGCGTGAGCGAAATAATGACGAGCGTCCTTAACAGCGGAGAATGGGAGGATGGAAGGCCCTGCCATTTCGTGAGATCCCGACCCAGCACAGCAACCCAAAGGCCCCGCCCCCCCCTCCTCCCCCAGCACCACACACTCACTGACACGGGACACCAGGAGGTCCCTTTAGCTCAGACCCTATGTCAGGAACCCTTGGCAGCCTATTCCAGGGAGACCCACGACTTGACCTTGGCCTCCCTCCCTTTCCCCAAGGGTAACTCTTCCTTCCCACCTCAGTGGCCAGTTAGAAGTGCCCGCGTGTGTGTCTAGCTGGACTCTGACAACCAACTGTAGGTATTTATCAGACAGGGACCAGCAATAACCCACTACCTTCCACTCCTTCCCTCAGTGCTGCCATTCTACTTTCACACCTGCCTGCCGGTCCGCACGCTGCCTCTTCCCCTTCATACCCCCCCTCCCCCGTCCACCCGAAACCTCCCACAGCCCCCGCTGCACACGGCGCATGCCAGCCACTCCACAGGCCCACCCGCAGGCTTCCCTGCAGCAATCCGTCAGTGGACCGACAAAGGCACGAGAGTCACAGGGGTTGTCAGAGTTTCCTCAATGTCTGAGGGTGATGAATTCTCTACTTACCACTCCTCAATCACAGTTCTGCATCCTTTGGGAAGGAAAGTCCCCAGGTGCTCCAGTCTAACTCCCAGACCTCATCTGCCCAGTCAGTCAGAAAGAATCTCTACCTGCCACCTCTCCCCGAGAATTAAATCGTTTAATCACTCCACACACAAACACAGGGTGGGCTACGGCAGCGCTTGCGGATCCCGCCTTGTGCCCGATGGATACACTCGCCACGAGAAAAGAGGTGAGTGAGTTGAATCTAGTTTTACGTCTCTGCGCAGTTTGTGCCTTGGTGTGGGTGCTTATTTTTGTCTGTGTTTACCGAATCAGCAGGGAGATCAGCACAAGTCCGCGCACACTCGCACACGCGCGTCTGCCGCCGCGGTGAGCAGAGTCTGCAAACATACCTGGTCGCCGCCCACCGCCGCTCCCGCTCTCGCTGAAGGACCACCTGGCAATAACGGCAGAGACTCAAGGTCCTGAGAAAGCCACCTCAGCCCGGCAACTGGTTACGGGCGTTCACTTAATGGGTTTCAAATGCAAATGACCGCCCAGCTTTCATGCCTGGGCTCAGATTTACTAGTTAATTAGTAATCACAATCTTCCCAGAGGAGAACATCCCTAAGGGCATGGAGCGCACTGCAGCCACCCTGACCCCCTCCGGCCTCTGTGGGCACCAAAGGTTTGTTCGGCGGGGAGGACACTCCAGGTGCCTGGAAAAAGAACACAGCCTGACTCCCTTTGTAGAAAGATGATCAAGAGCCGAAAACAAGGGACCCAGTGTCCCAGCAAAGTCCCCTCTCCCTCAGGGACCCCTAACCTCCCAGGAACCCACTGACACTTAGTCATCCAATCAGCTGATTTGTGTTGGAAGGAAATCGTTTTGAACGTGTTTCAAAGTAGCTGTCCTTGTTTTCCTTGCCTCTGGAAGAGGTGTCTTGAAGCTTTGCTGCTTCACCGTGCGCAGCCCCCTTGGCAGCCCGGCGGAGTCTGGAGGAGAGGTCCCCTCTGCTCACAGCCCATTTAGTGGAGCCCAAAAGGATCGCCAAGCATTGCCCCTCGTTTTACAGATAAAGAAGCTGGGGCCTGGGGGTTTTGTGGGGTTTGCATGAGTGTAGCCTCCATAAGGTGCCAATCTCAAGTCAGGAGACCTGAATTCAAAGGTCACTTCTGCTGGGGATGCAAAATCGAGTGAGCCTCCGTTTCCTCAACTTCAGTGAAGATAAAACCGGTTACCCCCCCAGTCACACTGAGAGGGTTACACAAAATGGTGCAAGTAAAAGACTTGGTATCACATAACTGCTCAGTAAATGTCAGTTGTGATAATAATTATTATGATGTATCTGCCACCGCTGTGACTGGAACCCAGAACCCGGACTCCCAGCCCAAGCCACCTTCAACTATGCCAACGTGTCCTGCTCTCTTAAATCAGAACTCTCCGTGTAGTCAGCGCTCACTGACGTCTCAGCAAGGAAAATCATCAAGCACCTACTTTGTGTAAGGCCTCCTACTACCTGCTGACACCAGTGACACTGCCCAACTACAGCTCCTGGGTTGAAACTGAGAGACGGTCCAGGCCAGGCTGATGAGTGAGGCCCATAATGCCTACAGTGTGTTGCTGTCCCGGCCTCACGGCCTCACATGGGCATGAGGGTGTCAGGAAAACATGTCTGTTTGGGAGTCTGGGGGGCCAGGCAAAAGTGAGAATGAGCAACGTGGTGATAAACCTCCCTCCCTGTTCCTTACTCTGACCCTCATGACCCCGTGTCTGGGTCACGCATGGGCTCCTGGGCTGCCTCTCAGCCTCTGAGCCCTGAAACGCAACAACAGCCACTTCCTCAACACAAGTCAATTCAACATGTATCTGTTACAGGTGAGCTATAAACAAGGGACTCTCCGAAGAGCAGTAACAGCAACATTTCTGAAATGCCCACTGTGGCCTGTGCATTCAGTGACTCGCACTCCATGATTTCATTTCCCACTCATAGCTACACTGTGAGGTAGAGACTGTTATTATCCCAGTTTTATAGAGGAGAAACCCCAGGCACAAAGAGAAGTTTTCCCAAGGTTATGCCATTAAGCCTGAACTTGAACACAAACTCGAGCGATAGCTCGATAGCCTCACAGCCAAGAGAATGGAAGAAGTCAGACGGCTGTGATGCAGCAGAAAGAGAGCGCTGACAAGGGCCGCTGGGGAAGGAGCACACACCATGGGGAGGGACAGGGAAGAACGCCACGGGCAGAAGGGGATGCAAAAGGAAGGAGGGCGGGAAAGACGTTATGGGCCGAGGGATGGGCATAAGCAAAGCACAGGGGCAAGGGAGCTCAGAGCCTGGGTAGAAACTGCAGCAAACAGCCCCAGACAGGGGTGGCAGTAGTGATGGATCAGTGGTGCTGTGGGTAAAGTACGCAGTTGCATCGTGGAGATTCCAGCCTGTGAGCAAGAAGACTTCTGCAGCAACAGGGTGCAGAGCTCTTGTGAACTCGAAATAGATTTCTGAGCTCTCTGCCCAGGACTCAAAATGCCAGTGTATCTGTCTCTGTGAGTCCCGACCCCTCCAAGCAGAACAAGTGCATGTCAGCAGGGAACTCTGGAAGCTGTACAACCAATCTCTGGCCACTGATCTCCAGTGGAGATGACCTATCCTGAGAGCCTCCCGGGCATCCCTGAAGCCCAGAGACCCGGTGAGTCCCACGGTCAGTACCGAGCCAGGACACTCTGAAACGGATTCACCTTGATCTTTAATCTGAAATAGTTTGGTGTAACACTGAACTCAAGATAAATCATTTCGCAGAGACTGTTTCCCTGTTAAAGCTTCAGATGGCGATCTAGTATCCCCCGTATGGTGCCACAGAAAGAGCACGGGGTTTGGAATCGAACTCGCCTGCACTTTGCTATCCAAGTCCCCACTCACTTGCCGCAGGCCTCGGGCAGTCATTTAGATTTTCTGAAGCTCAGCTGCTTTTCCTGTATGTTACATATGGTAATGTGCATGCCACTGTTGGCCTTCCAGTCCTTTCCCAGCTTGTCTTTTCTCAAAATAAAGTCAAAGGAAATCCAGCCAGCAACGTCATTCACTGAACTGCTGTTGAGAATTCTTTCTCCAGGTCGTCCACTCCCAGAAACAGTCTCACTTAGCTGGAGGTGGAGGAGGTGGTCTCTTCCTGCCTCGGACCACTGACAGACATGCAGAGGGCCTCAGCATCCTACACCAAACAGAGTCCATGGCCAGTCTAGCCCATCGCTTTCCTCTGCATGGCTCTGCAGTACTCCCTCTCTCCCTCTCCCTCCCTCATTCACACACACATACTCACACACACCCTGTATCACACTACTCACCCTCACAGCACACACCACTGCCTACACCCCTTCCTGTCACAAGTCGCCCCTAACAGTCTCCACTGAGCCTACAAACTATGAATTGTACCTCTTTCTCTTTTCTGCAGCCAGGTTGGTTCTCCTTCTTTGGTCCCAAATGTGAGCCCTTCACATCAGAGGCTACCTGGAAAGGGAGAAATGGACTAGTTTGGGGGAGGAGTAATTTCTCTGCTCAGAAATGTCCAGAGGAAGGTAAGAGTAGTAGCTCCTTATACGGATCATTACAACATTTCCTTCTCTGGTGAAATGTCTATTTTTCAGCAGTTTTACACCACCTTCCATCCCTTCCTGCCTCAAACCTGCACAGTCAGGGACCCGTGGACCCACAGGAGGGAGTCCAAGGTGAGTTCATACCAATAATGCCTTACCTGGCACCCACTGTCAGTAATCAAACTCTCCCTGTGGAGAGCACCTTGCAGGTTTCAGAGCACTTTAATCTATATTATCGCTTTGAGCACAACCCTGTGTGATAGAGCAGGTGTTTTCAATCCCCACGTATGAACAAGGAAGTGGAAATGCAGAAAAAATGACTTGCTAAAGGTCAGTCAAATAACAGCAGAATCAAAGTGATATTAATTTCATTTCATTCCAGCAATCCAAAGTGCATTGAGTCTGAAGTCCGTAAATCTTAGAAAATTGCTTTTTCAGGCTAAATACTGTTTTATTCATTAAAAAATGTTCAAGTTCACTCCCACCATGTCTCTCAAAGCGGAGAGCCTCCCCGCAACCCTATAAGTTATCAAATTCTCCCATTCCCCCCGCCCCGGCCCACTCCTGGAGGGAGCCCTGCATAACCCGAACCCAATGGCCATGGGGGACTGGACCGGCCCTGGGCAGTTGACCCAGCCAGGTCCAAATGGATTCTCCCAACCAGAAATAAGGATTTGAGACAAAGAGTCTGACTCATGTTATGTTGGGCACTAAGTATTGAGAGGCAGGAACTAAGGAGTTTTACTGAAAATACTTGTTTTCGCAAAAGAGAAAGGAATAGACATGTAGAAAGTAGCAGCAATAAGAGACCATGCGATCCCAAAGCAGGAAAAGCAGACAGCCTAGCTGCCTGGGTTTTTCCTACTTTTGTGAAGGCCGATGTACAATTGAATTTATGTAACCCTCTTGCTTCTTGAGCAACATACTTTCTCCACTATTACCACCACCCCTTCTACTACCAACCATCACCACCACCACCACCACCACCATCATCATCGTCATCATCCTTGTCATCATCGTCATCGTCATCATCCTTTCTATCAGCCAGGCTCTGTGGGTTTCTCTGCCTGGCAACTAAATAGTCCCTGATAACCCTGCTCTGATAGGCTCCCATTGCTTCCCTTTGTCCAGTGGAAATAGCTTCACCAAAAACTTCTAACCACTGCAGCAGAACCTGCGAGCAACACGTGTCATCCTCCTATGACCTCTGTGTTGCTGCCTCTACAATCACTTGCAATTGTAGGACCTTCAAATCCCCACAAAGTCTCTCTGAATTGTTTGGTGTCCCCACAGAGTTGTACTTTTTAGGTCAGGACCCACGTAACTTAGGGGTGTACGGTGACCTACTGAGAGGTACGTGACACATCTTCTTGGGAGTTTGGTTTTCACCAAAGATCATTGGAGAGGAGCAAGTAATTTGAATCAGTATTTTGAATGATAAGAAATGTGGCTATATCAAGTCATGGCATGCAAATTTGCCTGCTTTTGTCAACACAAAACACTGACTCATACAGAAAGTTTCCCTGTGATGACCCCCTAGTGAGCCTGCTTCTCCCCAGAACCCTCCCAGGGGAGGAAACATGAAAGGAATCCACAGGGAATGAATGTCTTCAAGGCACTGGCAGTGTCTTGTAGCCGTCCAGAGGCTCCGTCATGGCTGCTGTCTCCTGTGGCTCTGCCTCGCCCCCACCAACCCTCTGCTCTGTGCTCTGTGACTCAGCATGTCGGCACTTCGTCCCCCGTCTCTGACAGACAGAGAACCCTCAAAGTGCCCACCCTGCACACCGTTCTCCTGCTTTCTTATTTTAGAGAGAAACAGAACAGGACTGGTTGTCATCCAATGTCTTACAGCTTTATCAGCTTTCACTTAAAACCTCTTCTTGCTTAATTCACATTAGTAGAAAAAATGAAGTTTAAGAAGGGGTCCAGAGCTCTCTCTAAAGAAATCTCTACCTGCAGGTCCCTGTTGAGGACAGTGACCTTACTACAGATGTCCCTAATCCCAAGACTTCATGCTGGTACCAAAGCTGACTGTGCCGGGATGACGCCCAGTACAGACAGCCCATCTGTCAACTGGCCTGCATCATCTCATGACACAGCTTGCTGCATGGCCACTGATGACTCAGATTCTCTTTCTGAATGTAAGACCCATGGGGATCTATCAGTAAGTGATGAACCAGCAGGACCAGTGAGCAGCAAAGGCAACAATGAAAGGGAGAAATGCAGAAAGACGAGCTGCATGAAATAATCTTGAACCTCATCACCCCATATGAGTACCACTCACCCTACCTCCTTGTGACTGTTATGATGGACAAAATAGGACTTAAAACACAGGAAGCAGAGACAACGTTCCTTTCATTTCCTTCCTGGCACTTTCTGTCGCGTGCCTCTTCATGACAAGCAACCTAGACAGCAAGCGGGCCGACCTCCTCTCCTTGCCCCTGCCTGGCGTCCCATGCTCAGACGGGCAAATAGACTCAGGCCCTTCTTCCTGGCAGTTAGCAGTTAGCAACTGCACTCAGCTTCCAGGAATAGTGGCCCGAGTACTGCGACTTAAAGACACACAGAGATTACCTTTCCCACATAGGGAGGCGCCTGGAACGCAGAACTGCTGGTGCGGTTGCAAGCATTCCAAAAAGGCAGGGAGGGCAGGGGCTTTGAGACCCTCTCCGTTTTCCCTCCGGGTGAAGCAGCAACAGAACACTTGAGTTCGGGCACAGAAAGAAGAAAAGGCAACCAGGGCTTTCTAAGGAATCCTGCTCAATGACTTCTTGCATCTCGTTGGCCACTCTGACCTGACAGAAAGAGAAGAAATGCATCTGGGAATACTGGTGTGCTGAACAGCACCGGAGTTCTCTCGGTAAGGAAGGGGAGAGAGGATACCGGATGCGCAATTAACAGCCCCTGCCACAAACCAGAACGGCAAGAGGGATGTGTGGACTCCGCCTAGGGCCACTGCGTGCTCCAACCCAGCTTGTTCGGGGGCCGGTGTAGCTTTTAGCAAGGTCATACCCTACAGTCCATTTCACCCCTGTTCTTCTCAGGCGACAGGAGTCATTGGCAGAGCAGGATTGGGGGGTTCCTGGGACTCTTTTCTCCACACCCTCACCAGTGCTTGTTTTCTTTTGTCTCTTTGGTGGCGGCCATTCTGTGGGGTGTGAGGTGGCAGCTCTGGGCAGCTCCCCTCTGCCTCCCGCCCTGAGGCCGGCACCCCGTCTCTGTGGTCTCTCAGTCCCTCTGATAACCGTTCGTTCTCCAGGGCGTCTTCAGCACCCATCACAACCTCTCAAATATATTTTTGCTCTTAATAAATGTAATTCAGTATAGCCATTGGCTATATTTAAGCGAGTCATGGGAAACCCCTAAGTAAGGCATCCTGAAGGAACAAGGTTTGCTATGACCAGTAACAGCATTTTTGTGTCAAGCCAACCCATAGCAATTTTTAAAGATCATTTCAGAGAATGCAATCCCAATATCCAAAAAAAGAAATGGCAGCAAATGTTCAAACACGTGTATTTTATGCAATTTGTAACACTCATTTATTTGCAAAATTCAAGGGACTATAACGTTTTATCACAGCTGGTGAGGATTTTGTTCCGGCCACTGCCCTTAGCACTGCGATTAATTTAGCCGTTCTTCGCTTCCTGAGTGGACCAGTTTTCTGAAAACGGCCAGATGGTAAATACCATCCACACAGATTAATCCCAAACACCGTGTGCACATAAATTAAATGGAGGACAGATACCTATGAGGGTTTTGCTACTTGTCTCTATTGATCATCGAAAGACTGTGGCGGAATTTGGTGCTCACGATGATGTTATTGATTGGAGACAAAGGGGTGTACTAGTGGAAGGAGAGGCTGTAACTCTGTGTTTATATGTCTCTGCATCTCTGCTTGTGCCATGGAGCAAGTGTCTTCCATCTGGACTCTCTCGGAAAGCAAACGCCCCTCCTGCACACGTTTGGTACAATACTGCCCCCTGGCGTGGAGGAGAGGGGTGGGCGGGAACAAGCGTCCTTTGGAAGCAGAGAACTCGGGCTCAGTACCTGGCATTCGAAAAGAAAAAATGACCAGAATGAGATGGTCAGAATAGGATGAATTAAATATAACGTCAATGCTGTGTGACTTTGTACAATGAAAGACTGTCTGAATATCTGTATAAACATTTCAGAATAAGACAGGAGTATTTTTAATAAGCATTGATTTATGTCACATTACTTACAAGTAAAAGCGAGGAGCTTTAGTTAGCAGAAAACATAACAAAGACAAAGAGTCTACAGAAACAAAGGGGGCTGCCCAGGTAACTCTCAGCTTTAGGAACACCTTAAAGGGACATACAGGAAAAAGGGCAGCGTGTGGAACATCAAGGATTAACAACACATTATCACAATGTTAATAACTAACGTTTATTATTTTTTCATCCAGGAACATTATATTTATTTGGGCTTCTTCAATACATGTATTAATAACTTTTATCACTTTCTTAATAATTTCTTGTATATTTTATGTTAGATTTATTCCTCAATGTTATATAGTTTTTGTTTTATTATAGATTATAACCTTTTGAGTTCTTCTTAATGAGGACTGTATATATTTAGCATGTACAACTTGATGCTTTGATACACACAGTGAAGTGATTCCTGCAGTCAAGCTAATTAACATGTCCATTTCCTCAGTCGTGTGTGTGTGTGCAAGTGTGTGGCAAGAGCCCCTGAGATCTGTTCCCTTAGCAAACTTCTGATACCTGGTGCGGTGTGAACTACAGTCACCCTGTTGTGTGTTAGATCCTTGGGACTTACTTGCACCACATAACTACAACCTTCTACTCCTTGAACAACATCTCCCTATTTTCCCCACCTCCCCACCCCCCTCCATCCCTGGTGACCACTGGTTCATTCTCTGCGTCTACAAGTTCAGCTTTTTTAGATTCCACACATAAGTGAGATGATGCGGTATTTTTTCTTGCTGTGTCTGGCTTATTGCACTTACATAATGTCCTCCAGTTTCCCCCACGTTATTGTAAACGGCAGGATGTCCTCTTTCGAGGCTGGTGTCCTGGGGCCACTGTCTGTATTGGGTTAGCCAAAAAGTTCACTTAGTTTTTTTCTGTATGATGGCTCTAGTAGTGCTTAGTCATCTTTAACTTCATTAGAAACAACTTTGTTCAAATGTATTATGACAGCTGTCACATCAGCGTTCATTTAAAAAACATCAAAATTGGTGAATTTGGGGGTAGCCAGTTTAATATCGAAGATGGAAGAAAATAAGCAACATTTTCAGTGTATTTTGCTTTATTACTTCAAGAAAGGCAAAAACACAATGGAAACACACACAAAAAGATCTGCACCATGTATGGAGAAGGTGGTGTAACTGATTGAACGTGTCAAAAGTGGTTTGCGAAGTTCCGTGGTACTGTTGACATTCTGACCAAATAACCCTTTGCAGTGGGGCTGTTTTATGCACTGGAAGGTGTTTAGCAGCACTCCTGGCCTCTCCCCACTAGAAGCCAATAGCGGGAGACAGCCAACATACTCAAAATATCTGAACCAATAAAGTTATTGGTGCAATTGAAAAATGTGTCTTTCATTTTATGGAAAAAACTGAGCGGACTTCTTGGCCAACCTAACATATACCACGGTTCCCTCATCCACTCAGAATAATGTGCCTGGCATAATGACGACGTCTACGTGACATCTCCGACAATGGCAGCCACACCAGTCATACACTGGTGCCTGGGCAGGAGCCATGCACTTGTCCCATTATGGAAGGCATGCAAATAGAAAGAGATACAATTTCAAGCCATAGTTCATCGAGACGTATGCTTTGCGTGCTGCCCGTTCCCTTGAAACTCGTAAGCAAATCCTACTCCCTTCCTCACCTCTGCAGGTGCCGACAGGCATGCAAAACCGGGTCTGGGTAATGAAGACTGCCTGGTTTGCATGTGCGATGCTGTGCCGTGGCCCCCCGGGCAGGCCGCTGCACAGGAGCACCTAGGGTTTTTTAAAAGCTTCTGCATCACCCAAGGAATACAACCGTCACTCCTGTACTCTTACGGTGAGCCTTCGTGTGTATCCGAGAAGTATTCTAAAGCAACAATATCCCTCTAAGTTACAGTCAGAACTTTCTATGAATTCGCTTTGGCGTAGATCCTGGGCAAGAGCAAATGCCTGGTGAAGGAAAGGTCCTAGCTGAGAATAGACGCTTAATCCTCTCTCCTGTGCAGATTGTGTGAGTCTTAGGGTAGCCAAGGAAGAAGCGACATCATGTGGACTCTGGTTCCCGTCATAACTGTGCCCTATGAAGTCAAGGGTGTATTTCTCGTCCTTTCGGTCCTGGAGTTTGCAGTGGGGATTCTGATCAACACCTTCATTTTCCTGGTGAATTTTCGGGATGTGGTGAGGAGGCAGCCCCTGAGTGACTGTGACCTTATCCTGCTGATTCTCAGCCTCACCCGGCTGTTTCTGCACGGGCTGCTGTTTCTGAACGCCCTCCAGCTCACCCTGTTCCAGCAGATGAAGGACCCGCTGAGCAGCAGCTACCAAACCATCATCATGCTCTGGATGATCGCAAACCAAGCAGGCCTCTGGCTCGCCACCTGCCTCAGTCTCCTCTACTGCTCTAAGATCGTCCGTTTCTCTCACGGCCTCCTGCTCTGCCTGGCAAGCTGGATCTCCAGAGGGGCCACCCGGATGCTCCTGGGTACTGTCCTTCTCACCTGTGCCTGCGCTGTCTTATGTTCTTGGGACTTTTTTAGTAGATTTCACATCGCAGCCACATATACGCTATCCACGAGGAATGACACAGAACACAATTTGCAAACTGAAAACTTCAATTTCGTTCGGTCCTTCCTCTTCTGCAGCCTGGGCTCCATCCCGCCTTTCTTGTGTTTTCTGGTTTCTTCTGGGGTGCTGATTGTGTCCCTGTGGCGCCACACGCGGACCATGAGGGCCAAGACCAGCGACTATAGCGACCCCAGCCTGGAGGCCCACATCAAAGCGCTCAAATCCCTCATCTCCTTTCTCTGTGTCTATGTGGTGTCCTATTGCGCCGCCCTCCTCTCTGTGCCGCTCCTGGTGCTGTGGCACAACAAGCTCGGGGTCATGGTGTGTGTGGGGTTGATGGCGGCCTGCCCCTCGGGACACGCGGCCATCCTGATCTCAGGCAATGCCAAGCTGAGGAGAGCTGTGGACGGCGTCTTACTCTGCGTGCAGAGTGGCCTCAAGGTAAGGGCAGACCACAAGGCAGACCCCAGGACACCAGGCCTCTGCTGAGAGGGGACACGAAGTGGGGTCTTCACAAATACATCTCTGATCGTTCAGAAGCCTATTCCAATTCCTTCTGCAAACGATAACTCAGCAGTCTCTTCGTTCTACGTCAAGGGACTCACCCATAGAAGAATAAAATAATAAAGCCCTGTATATGGCCTAGACAAGTAGAATGATAGTAGTTCCCTAGGTTTCTTTTGATAAAAGGAACAAAATAGAAAGGCGAGGTACTCAGTATAAATGCTTTGTGTGCTATAGCTTATCAGCGTTTGGTATGAGCCAAACCATGAGAAATCAGGTCTTCTGAAATAATATCTAGTTCCCAAGGTAACACGGCTGGCTTTTCCAGTGACTGCTGAACCTATTTCTTCAAACAGGTGCTAGCACGATGTTTGATCATGTGCACCACCACAGCAATTAGATAATCCTCCTCAAGCTCCACAGCTTTATGAGATATAAAAAAACAAACTTGGAAGAACAACGATGTCAGCATTGAGAGGTACTCTCATTAGAACTTCTGCAGGAAGCAGAGGACAGGGGGCATTTTGTCTGAAAACACACTGACTCGGAAATGCACACTCAACCTGCTGTACGGTGGTGGGCAAGGGGGCAAGGCAGGCAGCCCTTTCCTCGGTAGGCACCCTGGACACCAGCGCCTAGTGGGTGCCTTCCGGCTCCGCTTGACTGGCCCTTGAAGACGGTACTTTGCCTGGTACCAAACACTGATCCACAAACACAGCTGCGGAACCTGCCGGAAGAGCCTAGCCAAAAGGTATGTGTGTGGCAATTCAGCTTCTCTTTCTGCCTGCACAGACACCTAGCCAGAACAGCTATCCTAAAAAGCTCAGTAAGGGAAAAGGTGTAGCAGACATACAAGGTCTGTCCAGAAAGTATCCAGCTATGTACTATGAAAAATAGAGGCATTGATTGAAGAAGATACAAGAAGCATTGCACACAGGACAATGATGCCTCAGTCCCCTTCAAAGTAGGCACCTTGGGACCTCACACAGTTCTCCCAATCGCCATCAGCTGCCCCATTGTATTTTTCTGAATCTCATTGACGATCTGAAATCTCTTCCCTTTCAAAGATGATTTTAGTTTTGGGAAAAGCCAGAACTCACAGGGTGTCAAATCTGGGCTGCAGTGGGACTCAGTGTCTTGGGTGATTTGATGTTTTGCAAAAACACTGTGCGCGTAAGACATGATGCGTGAGCAGGTACATTGTCATGACGAAGCTGCCAATCACCAGCTGTCCACAGCTGTGGACTTCTGAATCATCTAAATAGTTTCTGCAGAGGAATGTTCAACCTTAATACCAAATTTGATGCAGAATCATTGCTCTACCTACTCATTTTGAATGTCATGGCCACACAGTGCACATGCTCACTCAACAGCATCTACTGCCCCCACTGACCAGTACAGTGAAGTCATCATTGCTCACGCATGTGCATTCCAGTCCACTCTCTTTGCTGCCAGGTTACATCAAAGTCATGCAAACTGTTCTCATGATATTAACAGTGGCTGGACTTTTTCCAGACAGACCTTGTAGATCTTGACGAACTTCAGAGCAAGGACATCCACAGTGTTGCCTCCCTCTGCCAGCTGTGGGTGCTGCTACAGAACTGCTTCCTTCTCTCAGGTGCCTGGCCTTGATAAATCCAATTCTTCTTTCTGGTTTTCCCAGATTTCCCTTTTCATCACCTCCAATGGCTGTGGATTGCAACTTCATCTTTCCTTGATGGGCACCAAAGTTGTCCTGTTTCCCTTAAAAGCCTTTGTCAAAAATCATGTGACTATATGTTAATGGATCTCTTTTTATATATACTATATATATGCTATATACATATTATGGATCTCTATGTTGTATTCCATTAACATACTATATTTGTCTGTCAGCAAAATTCACCTTCTTGATTACTGTAGGTTAATGGTAAATATTGAAACCAGGTATTGTGAGTCTTCCAAACTTACTTTTTTCCCCAAAATTGTTTTACCTCATCCAAATTTACAAATTTGGGATTAATTTGTCTACTTTAATATCCTGTTAAAATTCTTATCATGCTGAATCCAAAGGTCAACTTGAGGAGAACTGACTTTTTAAAACCATTCAGTCTGACAATCTATGAATATGATATATCTCTGCATTTATTTACATCTTTAATTTATCTCAGCCATGCATTATACCTTTGAGTATAGAGGTCTTACATGTCTTTTGATAAAATTATCCTAAGTAATACTTTATAATGTTATCAATGTACATTTTTAATTTTATTTTTCAATTACTTGCTGCTAGTATATAAAAATGTAATTGATTTTTGTATATTACCCATGTGCCTTGTTACTTTTCTAAATTGGCTTGTTAGTTCTAATATTTGTTTGTGGGTTCTTCAAAATTTGATACTTAAACTCTTATGTCATCGACAAATAAAGATAATTGTACTTCTTCCTACCCAATCTGTAGGCCCTTCATTCACTTTATGTAACTTATTTCATTGGCTGGAATATTCAGCACAATACTGATTAGAAGAATATGAATATCCATCCTTGCCTCAGTCCTGATTTTAGGGGGGAAACATCCACTATTTATTCATTAAATGCAATGTTAGCTATGACTATATATTATACTTACATACCGAATGTAAGTTACATCTGTTAGAGCTCCACGGTCAGATTAAGAAAGACTATTCTTACTCCTAATATGTAAAACTTTTTATCATTTAATGGGGGTTAGTTTTATTAAAACCTTTTTTCTGTATTTATTGAGATGATTGTATATCTCCTCTGTATTTTGTTAACATAGTGATTTACACTGAATGATTCTTGAGTGCTAAATAAATCTTGCGTTCCTGGGATCAATCTCTACTTAGTCATAATGTATTATTACTTTTATATGTTGGTCTATTTTACTTGCTAATATAAAGAATTTTTGCATGTATGTTCAGAAGGACTATTAACTTCTATTTTTTTTTAAATCTTTGTCAAGTTTGGCATCAGAATTATCCTGGGTTCATAACACAAATGCAAAGCGATTTCAGCTTCTTAATTTTCTTTAAGACTTTATATAAAATTGGTATTATTCCTTCTCTAAATATTTGATAGCATTAATCAGAGAAATAAATCATTAGGGCCTGAAATTTCTATTTAGAAAAGTTTTTAAAATTATAATAATTACAATTTCATTTTATTTTTTAGATTATTTTTATTTTATTTTTCCCATTACCATTTAGTCCCCTCAAATGCCCCCACCAGTCACCCCACTGCTGTCCATGCCCATGAGTCATTTTTCCTCTTTGCTCAGTCTCTCCCCTAACTTCCTCCGTCCCCCTTAGCTGTCATCCTGCTCTCTATGAGTCTGTCTCTATTTTAATAACTAGAGTATTATTAATATTTTCTATTTGTCATTGTGTCTATTTTGGTAAGTTGTATTTTTCAAGGACTTTGTCTATTTTCTAATTTATTGGCATAAATTTAATTATAATGTCCCTTTATTGTCATTTTAACATTTGTAATATTTGTTTTGCTAACCCCTTTCATTCCCAATTTTAATCACTTTTGTTCTCTTTTTAATTCATCACTCTACCTAGAGATTTATTGATTTATTGATATTTCCAAACTTCTTTTATTTTCTTCTACTTAGTTTCTATTGCTTATTATTTCATTTCTTCTACTTTCTTAGGTTTAATTTCTCTCTCATTTAGCTTCTTAAGGCATAAAATTACATCGTTAATTTTTTGAGTTTTAATATAAACACTTTAAACTTTAAGTTTCCTAACCATTTTTGCCATATCCCACAAATTTTAATATACTGCATCCCCCCATTATTGAGAAAGAATATCACTGACATGTAATATTTGTAAGATTAATGAATCAATGTAGTGATTTGATACCTTAATTTCACATATATATTGTGAAATGTTTACCAAATCAGGTTAGTTAACACATCCTTTGCCTTGTATAACTGCCATTTTGTTGGTGGTGGTGGTTATGGTGCAATTATTAAATCTCTACCTTCGTGGCAACTTTCAAATATACATACAATTCAGTATTATGAACTATAGTCACCATAATGTACATGAGGTCCCCAAAATGTATTCACATTATAATGTATTCACATTATAACTGAGAGTTTATACCCTTTGATCAACATCTCCCTGTCCCCACCACCAGCTCCTGGCAACCACCATTTCTGAGTCCAATGATTTTAGATTTCAAATGTATGTGAGATCACACAGTATCTGTCTTTCTCTCTGACTTATTTCACTTAGCACGATGCCCTCAGGGTCCATCCATGTTGTCTCCAATGTCAGGGTTTCCTTCCTTTTTGTGGCTGGATAATATATATCACATTTTCTGTATCCATTTATCTGTGGATGGACCTTAGGTTGCTCCCAGTTCTTGGTTATTGTGAATAGTGCTGCAAGGAAGTACAGGTAGTGCTTCAAAATAGTGATTTCATTTTCTTCAGATGTATACCTAGAGAGAAGTGAGATTGCTGGATCATATGATAGTTCTACTTCAGTTCTTTCAAGCTCCTCCACACAGTTTTTCACGGCACCTGTACCAGCTTCCATCCTCACCAACAGGGCACGAAGGTCCACATCTTCACCGGCATGTTATCTGCTGTCTTTCTGATAATACCCATTTAACAGGTGTGAGATGATATCTCATTATGGTTTAGATTTGCATTTCTCTAATAATTAGTGATGCTGAGAACCTTTTCCTGTAATACTTGTTGGCCATGTGTATGTCTTTTCTGGGAAAATATCAGTTCACATCCTCTGCCAATTTTTAATAAGGTTTGGCTTTTGTTCTCTTTTGTTTTGCTATGGAGTTGTATGAGTTGCATACCTATTTTGGATATCAACCCCTTATCAGCTATATAGTTTACAAATATTTTCTCCCAAACTCAAGAGGCTTGTTAATGCTAATGGCTATAACAGAATCTTAAATAGGGAAGTGACATGACCTTAACAGTGATTTTATAATGATATGACTGATGGTGTTGCCTAATACTGATTGGAAACACAGGAGGCAAAGGGTTTGAGCCATTTGCACCCCAACTGTGATTAAAGATTTGGACTTGGATGGAGTAGTGGGAATGGCAAAGGTATAAAAGAGCTTTTGAAAAACATCAACTAGTATTTTAATATGTGGTTGAGAGAAAACGAAGAATCAAGGATGTTTTCAGTGTGTAAGTGTGTTATAATATGACACAATCATTAACAAAAATAAAGAAGTGGAGAAAGGAAATTGGATTGAGTTTGAGGAAAATGGTAAGTAAATGTGGTTTGAAGCTTAATGCAACTGGATTGACATCATGTCACCTAGTTGGAAAACAGCAGCCAAGTTGTGAAAATAGAGAATGAAAATTCAGGTTAGAGAATAGAAGTAGAAATAAATGTGTGGTCATCCAAAGAGAAGCTCATCTGGGAAAGGTCAGTTTGGAATTGGGTTCAAAGGCAGAGAGAAAGGCAAGGCTGGAGGCCATGGCTCTGGGAGGAGCGAGCAGGTAAGAGGTAGCAAGGATGGATGGAGCAGACCAGATGGTTTTCCTTCCTAGAACCTTCTTTCTTCTGACAACCACCGCCTACTTCTGCAGGTAACTGCTCCTCCTTGGCTCCATCTAAAATGTTTACCGTGATCCTGCCCTTACCATATTTGATGGGTCAATTCCAGGATTTTTTCTTAATCCAAGAAAAAAATGTGTAAGACATAAAATCCAAAAGCTCATCATGGCTATGTTTCTCATCCTAGTTCCTCTCACAAATAGAAATGAGCATAGCATAGAGGTAGATATTGCAAAACTGAGTCTCATTTGGCTGCTGATGTTCCAGAGGTCAGCTACGTCCTTGTCCTGCTTTGGTGTCACTGTAAAACACTTGATCGTATTTCATGAGTCAACACATACCACTCTTGCCTATGTTTGGCTGCAGGGAAGTTCTTACACCAGCAACCAGAAGATCTATAATAGAATGGGTGGGACAAAATCCATAAATGGAACCAGTAAGCCCAGGAGCAGACACAAAGATGGCAGAACCATTTCACTCAGCTGTGGACAGCCTTATAGGCACTCAAACATCGCCTCCCCCGGGGAGCCCACTAATCATTTCAATAACCAAGCAAGTAGGGACTCTTGGGACCGACACTGTGACTGTGTTTCTTTTGTTCATCTCAGTGTTGCTTAGCGTGCGAGTGGAGTACAGCAGACTCCCCAGTTCACCCCACCAAGCCTGGCTTTTCTGCGTTTCTGGACTTTCAGGCGTGGCTGGCACACAGCTTGCGTTGCCACATCCATGAGTCTCCCAGCACAGAGAGCTTCCTGCTGAACGATGCAACGAGCAGACCTCAGTGCCTCGCCATTGCGAAATGCCGTCCCTGTGGTTTTCAGCTCACGGATAAGTCTAACTTTAACAAGTCCCATCACAGACGTTCTTGCTGGACACGCTTATGAATTTGACTTTTCTATAGGAAAATGCCCGAGCTTTTCTTAGCACACGGGTCCAGGTCATTTCTTGATGTTGTGTCACAGGTACCATTTGAATCATTCAAAGTTGAGGTGGGACCTGATAGATATCCAAAGAGTCAACCCTAGAGGACTTGGTAAGGCGAGCCGGGCAGGGGAGGGGACAGGGTTTCCCCGTCTCATTCTGTTTTGCCGGCTGGAGGCAACCTGAGCAGGAGTCTGGCTGCTACGCCAGCGTTTCCTCTGCCTAGCGCTGGGCGCTGGACAGAAAGGGAGTCGTGTCCTCATTATCCCTCTGCAGCACGGCTTGCGGTTGACTCAGTAAGCCACTGCTCCAAGTGCAAGTGCGACAGCTGCTCTGCAATCTCCGCTTCCCACCGCCACCCCTCACCGCCAGGCCCTGACTCTTCAGGTGACTGTATGTGTCACCGAGTTCTACGAGGGGGTCCCGTTAGTGACTCCTTACTCTGTCCATTCTATGAAGTCTGGCTTGTCATATGGTCTGAGTGGTGATCTACTTAACAATAACACAGTACTGGTAGCATATAAATGAATAAAAATTAACTCTATTAACTAGGGGATGGTGAGTTGTCCTCGAAATAATATAGTCACATTCCTTTCTCCAGGCTGGTTATTTAAGATGTGAAGTTTTCTCATCAGAAATCGACCCCTTCGGAGATGGTTTAGCACTTAAGTTATCCTTATTGAAAACTACAGCAGCAAATGTATTAATTGGTATAAAGAATATTGCAAAAAAAATGTTCATTGATTAGAAATATTTTGCAGGCCCTGCTACCCTCTCTCAAATAAATCACGAAACCCAGCAAGCCTAGAAGCCCGTGGCTGAGCTGCAGTGTCTGAGCCTCGCGGATGTGCTGGAGACTGGAGTCGCAGCGGCAGAGAGACAGGAAGCCCCGCCTCCACGGCTTCCTAGCGTCCAGCAGGGAAAGCGCAGGAACGCATCATAGTTCAATAAGCACTCAAGGAAAAAGGACACGATATAATGAGACCATAAATAAAGGGCACCTTAACCCAGCTGGAGCAGGGAAGGAGAATCAGCAGGCAAACTCTCCTGAAAGAAGTGACATTTAACCTAAGTAAGATCCAAAAGGGGAATCAGAATTATCTAGTTAAGCAAGTACAGAGGCATGTATGTGGGTGTGCCCGGGAGATGGGAGAGGGTTCTCTTGGTGCTTTGCACCTATTATATGCTCCACAAACATACTTTCTCCTCACCCCTATATTCAAAATGATTCCACTTCTAAACGAATCAATATCTATTTGTTCTACCTACCTACTCGTCTAGGAAGATACTCACCCAGAGGTGTTAACAATGACTATGGTTAAATGTGTGAACTTATATGGATGTCTCTCATTTTCTCATGTTTCCTTACCAATATATTCTAATGAATCCATGTAGCTTTTTTATGTAAAGGAAAACCTCAAGCTTAACATGCAGTAAACACTCCTTGAAAAGAAGACTTGAGCATTGTTCGCCCTCACTTCGTCTCCTGTACCCAGCAGAGCGCCACGCTCCAAAATTACTGAGGAGTCACCATCGTCACAGGACACACGGTCTGGGAGGTGAGAGGCTGGGGCCAGAGGGGACTGAGCAAAGCCATATGACAGGCCGTGAGTGGACAGAATGGGGCACGTAAGGACCTGCTCACCAATATCCGTGACTTCAGATTTGCAAAAAGATGGCAAGGCAAGTACAAATAATTTCCAGATACCCTTCATGCAGGTTCCCTATTTGTTAAGTGTTTACTCCATTTCCTTCCCACTGCATTTCAATGACATTCAGATACAGAGAAAGGATTCATCTGCATTGAGGTATTTTGTCTTCCAAATTCTCCTAAAAATGGTCCTCTGTATTGGAACTGCCCCGGCAGGAACCTTCCTCTCCCCGCAAAAGCTGTCGATTCCCTTCCCCTCCTTGCCCCACCCTCTCTCTTTGCCAAGAACGCTGAACAGGAAGAAGGGTTTGCCTGGGGATGCTGCCAAGTCAGAGAGACCGTGAGGGAGGAAGGACGTTGCCTGAGCAGAAGGAACATACTCTCAGGAAAAGGGGCCTCTGTGCACTGCGCCAGGAGTAAGACCACTGGGAAGATCCCCACCGGACAACAAGCTCAGCCTCCCAGGAGGGAGCAGGTAAGTCTACGTGTCCTCTGCACAGACGGTTGGCTCTTCCCCAGCACCAACCCTGCACGGACACCCATCCTATCTGTCAGCTCCCGCCACAGTCCTTAAGACTGAGGCTTCTGACAGCTGAAGTCAGTATGGCCAAGACGACTAAGGAAGGTGCTAGGGAACAAGAATCATTTCAAGGCTAAGTGTTTTCAAAGTCCAAGAAAGGATTTATTTCATTAGACAGAATTTAGTAGCCACAGACGGGGACAGGGCTGAGGCCCAGAGCTAAAGGATGGGTGAAGGAGAGACGCCATGCCAAGTTCCAAGGCTCCCAACCGGAACAAATCCCACCCATCTTCGGGGCCTGTGCTGTATCTCCTCCTGGCACCTGTCAATGGCACGCCTGTCTCCCAAGTCCCCTTCCCAAGGGTGCCTGAGGAAGACACTGGCATGCATCCTGGTGGAAAGACCTCTGGTCCCCAGACACTGATGGTGGCATGTGCTCTAACCCCCACAGGCCTCCTCAGCTCCTCCGTCATGAAATGGCACATGATCATCTCTGTGCTTATCGTGGTGGCGCTTAAAATTATCGGAACGACCCTCTTCCTGCTTTACTGTGAGTATTTGAGCAACCTCTCACCCCAGCTCCATACTGTCTTGTCCTTTGGCTCCTTTCTCAGAAGGTGAGGTTAAGTGCCCAAGTCTTTCCACCTGCGAGCAACTGACACTTCCGCAAACACACCAGGGGCCAGGTTCCTCAGTCCACCTGGAGATGCAGAACCCCACACAAAGCTTTTGCCCTAGGGTACAAGTTGGGTAATCTGAGCTGAAATACTCAGCAGTGCTTGTTGCTGTTGATAAAATGTGAACATTCAGCCGCAGTTCATCCTAATGGTAGGCTGCACTAAGAGCGGTAATCTAAGATAAAGGATTTCACAGGGGCAGGAAGTTTTCTTCTGCGTGCATAGAAACTTATTTGTCCAAACTTAGAAAGAAAAGCCTCATACCAAGGGAATTTGCTGCAATTGCAGCAAGTAGAATCTTCTCCAGGAGGGAAACTAAATGAGGGAGGGAATGGGATTAGGAGACAGCAAGGCGGGTAAGAGCTGGCTTCCTGATGACCCAGCCTGAAGCTGCCATTCCCATCCCATCCAAGAGCAGGAAGAAAATGTGAACAGGAACGGATGAGCATAGTCACAAACACACGTACATACCTTTGCCCACCTCAGAGTCAGAGCGTTCAACATTTTCCATGAGTAGTCACAGTGCCTAGCAGCCCCTGCAGGGATGTTCGTTACACTCACCCCGCAGCTGGGGCTGAGCCGACAGCTGATTTCTTTGCAGTCCCACGGATTTTTGGTGAAAGTAACGACAGCTTCGGCCCCACAAGGAGCTATGGAACAGGTAACGTGCATGCCAATAATCTCCTCTCCACCAGGTTCTTAGGTGCTGGATTCCTAAAGACCTCTCTCAGGGACTTTTCCCAAGAACTGATTTGGCAGGGAGTGATCATAAAGATTTCCTAATTTATAAGATATATGAGTCCTGGGGATGCACATCTAATGGACAGCAACCTGAGAACCCCGGTGACTGCAGTTAACAATACTGTATTCGATGCCTGGAAGTTGCTGAAAGAGTAGATCTTAAATGTTCTTACCACCGAACAAAGGGGGCAACTATTTGTAGTGATGAAGGTGTTAACTAATCTCATTGTGGTAATAAATTTTGCAGTGGACATGTGCATCAAATCATCCCACTGTACATCTGAAATTTACAAAATATTGTATGTCAGTTATAGCTCAATAAAACTGGAAAATAAAATGAAATACATGCAGTACATCCAAAAAACTAGCTTCTAATGTCTTCCCTTCCTTTTATAGTTGGGAACCCTAGACTAGACTGAGTGCAATGCCTAACCCTCCATGTCCCTCCTGGGCCTGGGGAGGGTTTGTGTGGAATCACTGTGACGTAATGGGAAAGCACTTAGCAAAGGCTGGCACGTTGTGCCCCTAAAGGAATTATTACAAAGAAGCCCACGCCACCGGGGGAAAAACATATTCAGCATCGCCGCGTGTGCCGAGCACTAGAGCGGACCAGCCATAGAAGGATAACAGCAACAGAGGACGCTGGTAGACTATAAAGAACAGGGTGCGCTGGCAGAGCTTTGGGGGTGAGGAGAAGGGGGCGCAGTTCTCCCCACTAAACTCACCTCCTCTCGAGACTTTCCCGAGAATCTCTTTCTCACTTCCTCTGAAGACACCTCCTACTATGCACATCTTTAGGAGGAGGATAATCTCTTGTTTGTCTTTGTACCAACCGAGCCTCTCGGTAGCCTGAGGTCTGTGGCGGAGATGCTCATGAAGTATTTGTGGAGTGGTGTCGGTTTCTGGTGAAAACCAGATTATTACACACATATCACACAGAGCCTTTGAACTGGAGACTGAGATAAAAGGAGGGTGCAAACTTGTATGTTTTATTAATATAATTGTAAGCAGCTAATGCGGTATCTGGGTGAACTAAACGCATCTTCCACCATAATTACGCCAGTGAGGATGCGTTCAGCCACCCCCAGAGCCACTGCGCCTGCCTGGTCAGACAGCCAGCGTCCCGGGACAAATGAGGCCTCCTGGGATCTATCGACTTCCTTATTTCTATTCGAAGCAATATTTCACTCTTTTCTGCCCCTAGAAATGTTCACCTGCCTTCTTGTCTGCCAATAGCCAGCCCCTGACCCTGAAACTTGTTCTAGGTAGCCACGTCCTTATCGCTGAGCACTGCTCAGGGAAGGGCCCGAAAGTTACCGGCCAGGACGATGCGTTTTCATGCAGGGTTCGAGGCGCCAGGCCGGGGAGCGCAGCGAAGATGCTGTGTGGCGCCTGCAGGGGCGGTGGCCCGATTAGGCCTTTGGGGAAAATGCTGTCAGAGGTGGCCGCGAGAAGGGGGTGAGAGGTTTCCTTCTGATACTAAGTTCATCCATTCCTCTTCCTTTCTCCTGTTCTTTCTCCCAGCATTTCACACCTACTGCCACACCAAGAAAAAAAAGACATGAACTAGAACTCGGGGTGAGGGGCATGACGAATAATGGTAGTAGTTAGCTGGAAGGTTCCAAGAAAGAAAATCTCCGAAAAATTCTAGCACTGAGTGACCGAGAGCCCCTGTCACCTCCGCTGTCCAGAGGCAAATAGTCACAGGGACCAAACAGCTGCTCTGATGTCTGTGTGTCATATTCATCACATGCCTACCTTCAGGTCTGCTTCTCATTTCAGTCCCGCAGATTTTCAGGAACGGTGACGTCAGCTTCAGTCCCACAGAGAGCTCTGGAACAGGTAAAGGGCAGGGCTATTACCTCCTCTCCAGCCCCGGGTTCTCATGTACCGGCTCTTTTTAATCCTCTCCCAAGGATATGTTCTTACTGATTTTAGAGAGAGAGAAGGAGGGGAGGGAGAAGGGGAAAGGTAGGGAGAGGGGGGAAAGAGAGAGAAACACCAATCAGTTGCCCCCCATATGTGCCCTGACCGGGGATGGAACTCACAACCTTTCGGTGTATGGGACGACCCTCCAACGAACCGAGTCACCTGGCCCCGGCTCATGTACAGAGTTCTCAAAGACTTTTTCCGCTGCCCCCTTTCTTATGAAACTTTTTTGCCCAAAGGGATGGATAAAGACCTTCTAATTCATCCCCTTCATGTTATAGACAGGGAAACTGAGACTCAACTGGAAACATGTCTCCCTGGATCGAGGCTGATTTATATAAACACAGTCGTTATAAACAAACCCACGTGCCACCGTCTTCTGAGTCAGTTCCAGGGCTCACACCCTCGACCGCTCATCTCACACTCTCTTCCCTCAAATCCCCTTAGTCTGCCCCAGGAGGTGGGATTTTCTTCAAGGAAGATGTTTTTTCTTGTTCACCTCGGAAATGCCCTGGGACGAAAGCAGGGCCATTTGTGAAGCGCAAGGATCGACTTTGGCCATTGTCAACACACCAGAGAAACTGGTGAGAGGGTCGGAAGGGCACACACAGCAGCCCACCTGTGGCCAGCCTCAGGGGGAGGAGGTGGTGGGCAACCTGACTGGCGGAGCAGGGGCACGCTGGGGGCGAGGGGAGGAGAGGTGGCTGGCTGGGAGCTGGACCTCCTTGTTCCCAACAGGGAGACGGGACGCCCTTCTCAGTAGCCCTGGGGTGTGCTCCTCAGGTCCACTTGAGCTCGTAAAACCCACCCTCTGTGGTTTCTCCCGGGGGGGGGGGGGGGACAGGAGCAGACTGGCATCCTGGCAATGGGCCAGAACACCTGAAGTGCAGGGAATGGCCAAATGGACTGATGTGTACGCAAGTTCTTTAAGAACTATGGAAGACTGCAATGATATGAGCTGTTAATTAATGTATCATCACAGTTTGCCTCATAAATATGGAAGTTGCAAATTAACAAAATGAGTGATACAAGAAACACAAAGAAATTAGGTCATAGAATCGGGATTCTGGTATCCAGTTATGATGAAAATAGCTAACACTATGCAGAAAGCTTTGTTTTATTATCTCCTTTATCGTCAGAACAATTCCGGGGAGGTGTTATTATCCGCAATTTATGTATGAGGAAACCAGGGCACCGAGGAGTAATCTGACCAAGGCCGTACACCTGCCGAGTGACAGCACATGGACTTGAGAGCTCTCTAACTCCAAAACCTACACTCTACTCAGTTTTAGACTGTAATACAGTTTAGTTTATAGTTGTCTCTCCTGCAAATCCTAGGCATCAGAGGAGTGCTAGACATTGTGCTGCGTACAGTAATCTTCCTTCTGTCCCCTCCGTCCCTTCCCCCTTCTTAGAATCTGTACGAGGATCTCCTGTGAATCTTGGATGGAGCTGTCCAACAAACAGTGACAGATCCTCTAGGGCTAAGGACCCCCTGGGAAGAAAAAATACTTTACAGTAGAACACCAGGAGCAGGAGAGTGGGGAGAAAAAAGAAGAGGAGAAGTGGGGCATGGGAAAGAAAGTAGACAGCCTCTTTTCTTCTACTCAACCCTTAAGTCTTGGTGCATGTCAAGCGCCACCCTTGGTGTCCTCTACCACTCATCCTCCACGCTAAGCCCAGAAAAAGCTCCACACCAGTGGTTTGCTGAGGATTCTCTAGTCTGTGTCTGCAGCTCAGCCTCTTCCGGCTAGCTCTCTCCAGACCAGACAGGACATCGAATTCCCCTTTGATGTTTCGAAAGCACCACAAATTCGCCATATTCCAACTGAGTCCACTAAACTCTACCCACCCTCCCCTCTTGCTCCATTCCAAATCCTGGCGAGTAACCCTGCCACCCAAGATCAAATGCTGACAGTTTGCTGGGACCTGACCTTTTCTCTTTGCTCTTAAATCAGTTGCTGAACAAATCCTTCCCTATCTGTCCCTGTAGAAAATAATTCACCTCTCATCTAGATTTCTTCCAAATTCTTCTCACTCCTCACTTTGCCCCTGGTTTTGATCCTTCTTACCTATCCTCCACGGAACCAATCTCACAAAATCTCTGCGGCTCCAGACTGGCTGGGCCATTTGCCAGTCTGGCTTCCCTGGCAGGACACACGATCCAGCCTCTCCAGGTCTGCATCCCCAGCCCTCTCCCTCCGACCTCTGCGCTAACCACGCTGGACATCCTGCAGTCCCTCAAACACTCCCGGCTGCTCTGCAGTCTGCCTGGGGTCTGATGCTCCCTCTTCCGGAGAGTCCAACCCTGACCCATGCCCTTGCCCACCATTTGCCCAACAGACAGCTGTCTGCCAAAATTCATCTCAAGCGCACCTCTTCCAGTGTCTTTCTGGAAAACCCCAAATTCACACAGAGTCGATCACTCCCTCCTTCAGCCTGTGCCAGACCCAGCACATGCTTCCCGGGGCACCACACGGTGCCGGTTGACGCATCTGTCTTTTATGATCGTAGCTCTGCCTCTTCTACATGCAGGCATGACTGGGGTCTTAGAACTAGAGGGGAAATCTATGCACCTCTTCCCAGAAACATTATATGGGCACAATATTTTGAATACAACTCCAACAGCTTCATAGATCCCCTAGGAATCTTGTCCAGCAAAAGAGTTAAAAGCCCTTGTGTTAGACCATAGGTCAGCACATTTTTTCTTAAAGAGCCAAATAGTATATATTTTATGCCTTTCAGGTCATAAGGTCTCTGTCATGACTACTTAATGCTGCCCTTGTACCTCAAAAGCAGCCATAAACAATATTTTTTAAGTGGACCTGGCTGTGTTCTAATAAAACCTTATTTACACAAATGGGCTATAGTCTGGGTTTGGCCTGCTGGCCGTAGCTTGCCAACCGCTGTTTTAGATAATAATTTCTTTAGGAGAAACAAATTTGTTTCCATATCCCCAGCCTCATACAATGCTTGGCACATAATAGACACTGAAATGTTTGCTAAATGAGTACATTTGGTCACTGATTTTTAAAAGTAATACAATGGTATATTTCTGGGAAGGAGAGCACTGGGAAAGGAGGGACCGAGGCACCAGCCATGGGGAAGCAGAGAACATCCCGATGGACCCGGATGTCCACTGAGTACGGGAAGGGTACAGAAGAGGCCAGGAGTTCCCAGCCTGTCGGCTGGGGTATTTGTTATTCTTTAATGTAATACAGAAACTAAGATATCTTGGATGAGTGTCAAGTCAACAAATACTCAATAAACACTGATTATTTCCAGTGGAATTATCTGCCTTAGCGATACACTTTAAATCTGTTTTCTCTTGCCAAGTACTTGACAAATTCACTTGACCAAACCTCATTTGGAACGTCAGATGTCTGGCATTCAGTGAAACAACCCTATGCAGAGAGTGCCAAGAAAGGGGAGGCATTTGAAATTGCCTTTTTTTAGAGGGCATAGTACCCTCCCCTGCCATTTCCCATCCCTTGGGAATATGTTAGAAATCTAAATCCTTGGTCCAGCAGACTTCACAGCCGGTTTTAACAAGGTCTCCAAGCGATCCTGATGCCCTGGGTAGACTGGGGATTACTTCTCTGGGGTTTATGTCGGCTGTCAGCAGTAGCCGGTCCCCAAGTCCCCTGCCAGTCTTCCTCGATCCCAGAATCAGGCAGAATCATGGGGCCACTGGCACAAGGGAAACAACAGCAAAGATCGTTCTGTTTTCTAGAGGTTTCTCCAGGACATAACTGGAGCGGAGAAGTATTTTATTGGCTTACGATACCAGCCGGCAGAGAAAGGGTGGCGTTGGATCGACAACTCCGTTTTCAACGGCAAGTACGTAAGCATTTCACATTTTTCCGGGGATCCTTGTTTGCCTCAAGAGCCTAGACCTGAGATGCAGTGGGTTTGTCCTGGATGGCAAAAAGGCTGAGACCTACGTCTTTGTTCTCTTCCTCTCCTTGCTTCCAACCCATCTACTCCCAGAGACACATTTTTCTGTAAATGTTTTAATATTATGGAACATATCCAACATGTCTAAGTAGAGAGAAGAGTATTCCTACAACAAATTATTTTGTTCAAATTAGGATCCAGCTATATCTCATAAGTCTCTTTTAACCCACAGATCACATTTTATTACTAGGTTCTTACAAGTTCCCCATGTTACAAGTGAGCACAGGTAACCAGGTTCTCGGTGATCAGGACAAAGAATTGAACCGAACACCCAGAGTTTATAGCAGAGAACATGGGAGCAGGCCATCTCCAAGCAGAGATGGACCTCATGGGCTGGAGGGACTCTATTGTTAAAGGGCGGATCCTTCCTGGCTAGTTTTGGCGGGCCTTTACTGCGCATGTACAAGTAGTTGTCTTACTTTAAAGCTACTGCGCATGCGGTCTCCCATGATTTTCCCTGATTGGCCACCAGGGAAGAGGGTCCCACAGTGCTATCAAATTGATCCCCCCTTCTCCTGGGGTCCCCCTGTACTAGGTTCACCTTTCCTATCACCAGAGAATTATAGCTCTCGATGTTAGAGATTGGTGAAAAAGAAAGGAATTATTTATTCAAGTTATACAGCCTTAAAAGTAATGACTTAATGTCTTCATCAAAATCCCAAAGTCCCTTAAAACACCCACAAACATACACAGTCCTTCGTTCCCCCCCTTTGCCTAGTCTGGGGTAGCATATCTCAGGAAAAGAAATAGAAGTCCATGGCTCAGGCAGCCCCCCGGTTCTTCCCAGTAATCCGTGCTCAGCTGGTAGGCCTCCCTCAGTTCCCGGCACCATCAGCTGTGCCGCCAGGATCTCCAGCTAAAGCTGCGTGGTGATTCTTTGCTAAAGCCACCTGGTGGTTCTATGCTAAAGCCACATGGTGATTCTTCTCATGGCTGCAGGGGGTTCCCACACTGCCAGAAGCGTGTAGTTCTCCTCACTGCCACAGCTGCCCGGTCCTCTCTTCAATGGCTGCTGCATCTGGGTTTAAATCTCCACACCAATCTTCTTCTGCAGCCCCATTTGCGACTCCTCCCACAATCAGCTATACTTGCTAGCACTCCCATATCTTTCCAGCTTTCCTGGGCTGCCATAGTGAGTCTGGGCAGACATGGCCCCATGTCATGGAGCCAATCTTCTCCAAGCTCTCACGTAGGCTCTGTAATGAGGGGAAGTTGCCTCCCTGTTACATCTTGGGTGGAAGTCACTCCCATCCCCCTCGCTCAAAGCATGGCCACAGCTATTTAACGTATCTATGAAACCACTTAAATGTTATAGATATGTTAAATGACCGTGCCAGAGGTTAGCTGCAAAGCTTTTGCTATGCAAAACAGCTCTCAATGGCCCTGCTCAGTGTGTCCCTTCCCCCAATTCACACCTGGGGGGGTGGTGAGGACATCCTATATATCTTTCTAATATTTCCTGGACACCTTGAGTTCTGGACCTCATTACAAATCCTTCTTTTGGGGGCCCCCTGGCTGCACCCTCCTACACACAGATGTGACTTCTTTTTCTAAAGAAAGGAAATCATAAACAACTTGTCTGTGCCTTATATCTACAAATGTTAACTCCTAAGAGCTTTCTCCCATCTGCCGTGCCGTGGACAGAGCACTGGTGAACAACATGACATCACAGTGTATGTCAGGAGAGGTTGAGTCACACAGAAAGCAAGTCAGCCCTCCAGCCTGTAAGTGGGCGTCCCACAGAGGAGAGGAAGTGCACATTCACTGTCCACTACATGCCAGGTGATGCGGACCCCATCTGGTGGGGTCCTCAACATTGTGGATGGGGAGAGACATTCACACGGACCACCGAGTCCTGTGGAGGAAAAGGGCGAGCAGCTTCGCTCTCTGGAGGGCAAAAAGCCGTGGCCTCCACCATGACAGGCCTTCATTTCTCTCTCTGGGCACATTACATGATGGTCCTCATGTACTATGCACAGGTTCACTTTAGGTGGTTACCTTTTACAGAAAACAAAGGAGCCAGTGCTGCTGATTACAGCACAGAAGAGGGATATTTGCAAATGAAAAGGCAAAAGTGGTTGAACTGGTTACACTCATCCCTGGAAGGTTTAGCATGGATTTTAAAAAGTTGCTTTGCAGTATATGTCCTCAATTCGGGGTGAGCGAGTTTTTTAGCAAAAGCAAGACTCAAAGCAGCCTAGGCACATTACAGGCCTGATTCCCCATGGAAGAACCTATCTGTGGGCGTGGGTCCTGTGCATCTCTGAGTGGGAGCTGGGCCCGCACCACGCTGAACAGTCTCCTACAGCCAGGCCCTTTACACATGCTGTTTCTGAAGTACTGACAGTGATGCCGTAGAAAAAGCTTTTATTAATCCTCATTTAATAGACAGTTGAATAAGGATGAGAGAGTTAGAAATGTGTCCAATGTCACCAAGCTGGGAGTTGATGGAGCCAAAGTATGATCCCACATCCACTTGATTCCAAAACCCTTAACCTTTGCATGAAACCAGACTCTTCCCAGTCAGACTGGAAGGGGCTGAATGGCAGAAAAAGGGGTGGGAGACGGCCAAGGAAGCGTTCCCTAAAGGTGCCTACTGCCCAGAAAGGAAAGAGAAATCTCTTCCCCCTCCTCTCAGGCCTCCCGCTGTGCTCATAGTACCTTCAGGACGAAAACATCATTTCTGAGAGGAAATGGGACAGATGACCCAGGAGATGTTTCTGACCAAACACAGAGCGAACGAATCCAAGGTTGTGAGTCCAGGAAGGCTCACAGGAGAGTTCACGTGAAAGGGTCAGTTTAGAGATGGACTTGGGATGGAAGGGGACTGAAACTGTAACCGGAAATGACACTGGCATTGGGGCTGCCTGTCACTACCAAATCCAAGAAGCAATGACAGTGATTGAATCTTTTATGGGTGCTTTATTCAGATGGCTGGTGATCTGAGAAGACGGCGGGTTCATACCCTAACAAACCACCTTCCCTTCTCTTTCCTGGCCAGATCTTTTATAAGAGGGTGGGGGAGGACAAACAAGGTGCGGTGAGGGCTTTGAGATTCAGAAGCTGCAACATTCCTGTCCTGGGCAGTTAGCTGTTCCCAAGGGGGAGGGGTGGTCGGCTGCTCTCCCTGGAACAAAGGTTCAGATGTCCCCAGTCGGTAATCCTCTATCAGTGCCCCAGGAGGTCGGCTGTTTTCCCCCAGGAGCCAGGATGGGCCTTACCTGTAGTTTCTGAAACAAAAGCTTTAGCATACACATTACTTGCTAGACTCATATAACTTTTTACCTTAAGCTAAAATTTTCCAGGTCTTGAATCCCCTGTCAAAATCAGGAAAAAGCAGGGCTGATGTGATGGGTTGTAACCACACGATCTTTTCCCCTTTAGTGTCACCAATCAGCTTCCGGGTTTCAACTGTGTGACCATGGGCCTAACGAAGACATTCGATGCTGCACTGTGTGACACCCCGCACCGCTGGATCTGTGACAAGCCCACCAAATGACCGTGTTCTCTGTGGTCTCTGGCAAGAACAACAAATAGACTTATGGAGACAGCAGGAGAAAATACCGAACATCAAATTACTGCGCTGTCTCCCACAGGTTACGGGCAGCGCTCCCTAATGAATCCCCGCAGCAGACACACGGGCCCCTCCACAAACGAACTTGCATGCACACAGCTGAGGCGCACTCCTCACTGTGACCCAGCAATTCCTCAAGACCCCATTTCCTGGGACAGTCCCGTCTGTGATTCTTTTTGGATCTCAACAGATCGAGTCAAAGCCCCCTTCATCCATCTGTAAACTGGAAGAGGTCCTGGCTTATTGGGGGGGGCAGGGGGGATGGGCTTCTGAATCCCATTTTGGGGGACTGGAGACCAGCCCTGTCCAGGGGAGATGGTCAGTTTTGTGGGGGCACCTCAGGTGGCATAAAGTCGGGTGTGTTTCTGTAGAACTGAGCATCTCTGACTGGTCAACAGGGTTTCGTCTGTTACTTCTGTGCCCTCATCTCTGTTCCCAAGAGGCCCCAGTCCCATGACCCCAGCCCACCCCAGGTGAGGCAGCACCGGCCCTCCTCGGTCTGAATCGAGGCCAGGGTTGGGGAAGGGCCCCTGGACCCAGGCTTGGAGCAGAGAGAGCGCCGTTCCAGGGGAGAAGAAGGGGTCTAGGCAGGCAGGAATCTGCTAGGAAACTCCTTTTAAGACAACCCAAGATAACCAAGTGACTGAGTCTCTGTTCTCCAGCAAAGCCCTAAGAGAGATTCAAGCTAAAAATTTTCTTGGTCTTGGCCTGAATTTCCATTTTAACAGATTCTGATGGTTTGATCCAATTTGTTATGTACATTTTAAGAAACTGGGATTGACTCTTGGGCCCCAGTGACCACATATTCCTCCTTGCAGTTCTGGAGAGACTTGGCTACCAGGGACAGCCTACTGATCCAAAGACACCACAGCCTTGCACTGGTTGGCATCACACTGACCCCGGACAGGTCCCGCTGATCAAGAAGTAGAAAAAGGGGAGGGATAGGCCCTGACTGGTGTAGCTCAGTGGATTGAGTGCAGGTCTGTGAACCAAAGGGTTGCCGGTTCAATTCCCAGTCAGGGCACGTGCTTGGGTTGCTGGCCAGGCCAGGTCCCCGGTAGGGGGCACATAAGATGCAACCACACATTGATGTTTCTCTCCCTCTCTTTCTCCTTCCCTTCCCCTCTCTCTAAAAATAAATGAATAAAATTTTTTAAAGAAAAAGGGGAGGGATGCTCAAGGAAACATTGGGTGGAGGCAAGGAGTGGGCATTTGGGGGAAGGGGACACCAGGGACAAGTGGAAATCACGCGGAGGAAACAACGAGTTCATTTGACCAGACCAGAAGGAAGGCAAGAAAGAGGCAGAAGAGTCGCAGGGCACCCTCTCTGTTCTCCGTACTCACAGGATGACTCCGGCTACACACCCTCCTCCGTGCATGGCACGGAGAAAAGAGATGCCGTGGGTTCTCAGTGACAAGAATTAAATCATAGGAGAGACTTACAATGTTAATGGAGATTATAGTCACCTAAGTAAAATGCTTACCATTTATTTGCATCGAATGACAAAGGGCCACAATGATTCTGTCATTAGATGGGTGTCAAATTAAATTGTCTGTTTTATTTTTATTACACCACTAAGCTCTCTTCCTGTATTTCTAGGCTTCATGATTTTTGATTAATTAGCATGCCACTTATTCATAATTTTTAAAAATGAGAGAATGCATTAGGTGTTAGAATTTGCTTGAAGGAGATTGCATGGAATAATTTGAGTCGGGGTAGAGTGGATGTTGGCATTATATTAGTAATCTGATGGTGTTAGCAAACAAGAGTATCACAGCCAGGCAAGGGAAGAGTAGCTGCGTTTCTGGGTAAAAAAAAAAAAAGAGCAAGCAGAATTCTAGCCAAAGGCAAGCCCCAGAATTCGGACTACAGAGAGGAACCAACCGTTCTGCTTTGAAAAGGGAGAACTGCGGTTGCCACACTTCCTATTCCGTGACGGAATAAACTGCAGACTTTCAGAGCCCGGAAATGTAGACACCTAGTGATTTTCCCAGGAGACAGGCAGCTCAAATTTTCCCCAAGATGAAGGCTTATTCTACTCAGGCTAAAAGGGGCCCCATGGGCTGGGCTGGGGTGTGGGTAGGGAGTATAAAGGACATAGGAGGACTCTTAAGTTTATTATCGAGGGACCAGGGTGGCCAGATCCTTAGAAGGATAGATCAATGTCACCTCATCGGGTAGCAGTGGGGTGGTTTTTTGAAAAGCAATGGAAATCTAACACACCATTGGATTAGATTCCTGACTTTGCATCCAATATGCTATGTGAATCTGCAATTCCTTATGCTTTCTGTGCCTTGATCTCCTTACTGTAAAACAGACGAGTCATGCCCCTCTCACAAAACGCTTGGGTCTATTAAATGACCCCCACCGTGCACCTCAGTGGCACTAAACAACAGGGGAAGCCCTTCGTGGAAGATTTGCAGTTGAGATCTTTCTCCTAGAAGTGGCTCTTCGACTTGCTTTTTCACTCTCTTGATGGTGTCCTTTGATGCACAAAAGGTTTTACTTTTGATAAAGTCCAATTTATGTATTTTTCCTTTTGTTGCCTGCGTTTTTGGCATCATATCCATTAAATCACTGCCAACTCCAGTGTCCTGAAGCTGTTCCGCTACGATCTCTTCTAAGAGTGTTACAGTTTTAGCTCTTGTATCTCGATCTTTGATCTATTTTGAGTTAATTTCTGTTTATGGTATAAGGTAAGAATCCAAATCCATTCTTCTGCTTGTGGATATCCAGTTTCTCCAGGTGCTGATTTTTTAAACTCTTAGGATTGAAAACAATGTTCTATCCAATTGTTTTTCCTTCTTGAATCTAACTATAAGCGCGTATCTAGATTATAGAAGCAACAGACTATAGCAATCAAAGAAAAGTACAATGTATAAATTTACCCTTTTTTAGACATAGATGATCTTGTGCTTCTGGACTGAAGTTAGACGTTGTGGTAGATGATATTATTATTGTTCACAAACTCACTGTCCCTCCCAGCAGGAGGAGAATCCTTTCTTGCCCTGCTGACAGCAGGCTTGGCCTCGTCACTTGCTTTGGCCAGTGAAATCTGACTACAGTTTACCCCACTCTGTCCCCCCCATCCCATTAGAGGCTGCCCCTGTTAGCCTGGACTATACTGAAGACCCGCAGGGGCAGAGGGACACTGACCGTGGTGGGCCAACGCCGAGAACACAATACGCGTTGGCTATTGTGAGCTACGGAGAGTTCTGAGGTTTGTTTGTCATCATAACATAAGCTAGACCAGCCTGATACAGAGTGAGTAACAGTAGTTCAGACGAAGACAGACAACTAGCGTTGCACAATGCGGCAGTGTGGGCTGTTCAGCACAGTGGTTAGGAAGATGCTCTGAAGCCAGACTGCGTGGGTTTGGGTACCGCATACTGACAGTGTGACCTTGGGCAAGTCCCTTCCTGTCTTTGTGCCACAGTGATGTTCTCCTTCAGCTCCCAGCTTTTACGCTACCTTCTAAAAATATTTCCCAAAATGTTTTGATTTAAGAGGAGGCTCTACTTACTAAACATCTCCCTGTCAGAGAAATATATGTATCAATAAATAAGCAGGTATTTCTGTGTAACAGAAGGAATAAATACATCAATTCATAAATAAAAGATGAGAGGTTGAACTACTGCATCCCTAAGACATAAAAGAAATGCAATTATTTTATTTGTGCAGGCGACACACACACACGGCCACACCACGGGAACAGCCGGGCTCCCTTCCCCATGCCGTGCGCCCACTCCCCCACTAGATTCTTGCCACGCTGTCCACGAGCAAATATAAGCAAACACAAATATAAATGTGCAGCAGGCCCTCCTCATGTTGTGATAAAGTTGCCATAGGAGTTTAATTCTCGTGTATATCAATACACGTACAGTAAAACTGGTTCTATGACACATCATTTTGCCACAGTTTCAAGAGCCCATCAGCAACGTTAAGTAAGGACTCACTGCACATCCGTTTCCACTCTGTCCTTACACAGAAGGCTGAATACTAACTAACTTCAGTGTGCTTTGCTTTTCTCATTTCACAATATAGCTTGGAGCTCATTTCTAATAATTGAAAACACAGCATCTTTATTCTTTTTAGAGCTACACAATATTCCATCGTTCAGATAAAACATCCTTTCTTTAACCAGCCACCTATGCATATTCCACTCGGCTATCAATATTTTGTTATTACAGAAACGCCGTAGTGGGTAAAGTTGTGCTCGACATAAGCAATGGAAACGCTGGCTGGAAACAGGGTGGGTCAAGGTTGAGAAACGCAGGAAACCAGCACGGGGACAGCTCAGTGGATAGCTGGGTCACAGCACAGTGAGCTCGGGGATGCTGAGGGGGCGGAGGAAAAGGAGAACTAAGCAATGCGCTGGAGAACCAGAGCCACGGGCAGAGAGAGCTACAAAGAGGAGTCAGGAGAGGACCCACAAGTGACGGGACGGGCAGCCTAGGGCAGGTATCGTGGCCGTGCACATACTGGAGAGTGTGAGAACGGCAGAGGGAGGCAGCAGAGGCTGCCCCTGCTTCTGCCCCGGTGGTGCACGCCCCTAAGCCCAGAGAGCCCACCCACCCTCGTCACTTCAGCCCCAGCACAGCTGCTCCACTGCCCGCCCAGCCCCCACCCCGTGGCAGGCAGTGTGGTCTGGGTGCTATTGAGTAACTGAGAGAACACCTCCTTGCCTCGCTCTTCCCGAGGCAGTCCACGAGTTACAGGCGTGTCGGTGTTTAAAAACCAGCCACCCTGGCGCCTGTAAAGGCGTCCAGAATTGTGGAATGACTTCCTTCTCTACACTCTGCAGAGAAGAAATGAGGCCACAGGGCTTTGGGACAGCAAATGAAGAGAACACGTCTGAGCCAGACAAGGAGCGGGCAGATTTACATGCAGGACACAACGCGCAGGACACGTCCTGGGAAAACGCTCAAAACCTAGAATTAAGTGGGCAGCTAGCCTTTTCTGTTCAGAAATCTAAATATCACACATATTTTTTTTTACATTTGGTTTTTAAAAGTTTTACTGTGAACTGTACCATAACTTGAAAAACCATATACCGACATGTGTACACATACAGGGGTGGGCAAAAGTAGGTTCATACTTGTGAGTACACGAAACACGGAGTTTATTCTTGTATCATTATTTACTAGTTTTGTATTATTTTCCATGCAAACAACTGTAAACCTGCTTTTGCCCCACCCTGTATATGTATGTGTGTGTGTGTATCTTTAAGATAATAAAATAAATTTTCAGGCTAACAACCAACCACGTGAAAACCATGGCGATGACTTATTAGACTTGTGTTGCACACAGACAATTCGATGATGACAAGAGGCAGCTCGGAGATGAATAAGTACTTTGCAGATTATTCCAGGCTCCACAATAAGAGTTCTCCCCGTGCAAAATGCCGTAGGGGAAGGCTAGTTCCTGAGTACCTCACAACATTGCTTCCCTCCATCCCGAAGGGCCTCTTTGACTTGGTCGTCTCAGAGAGTGAAGATGAAAGGGCTAAGGGGAGGGGTTACCACAGAAATCAGCAGGGAGACGATCTTATTGTACTCGGCTGCCTGTGTCTGCTGGGTTTCACGAAGAGGAACAGGCAGGTGCCGTAGCCGATCACCACGCAGGTGAAGTGGGAGGCGCACGTGGAGAAGGCTTTCCTGCGGCCAGAGGCCGAGGGGATCTTGAGGATGGAGGAGATGATGTAAGTGTAGGAGACAATTGTTGGTACCAGAGAACCAAAAAGAACAAAAACAGCCATTAAAAAGAGAATGAACTCTATGAAAATAGTATTATTGCAAGAGAGTTGGAGCAGTTGCCCTCGGTCACATAAAAAATGGTCTAGCATGTTTGATTTGCAGGAGGTAAGCTGAAACGTGGCGTAGACTGGCCAGATCTGGAAAAGGGCATAGAGAGCCAATTACCACCCCAATGCAGGTGTGGCTGTTCATAATGATGTTGTATCTCAAAGGGTTACAGACAGCCACGTAACGGTCCACGGCCATGACTCCCAGTAATGCAAACTCCGTGGTCCCCAAAGCAAGGTACAGGAAGAGCTGGGCGACGCATCCTGCCAGAGATATTGTCTGCATCCCAGGGAGCAGCAAGCCCCAGAGCATGACGGGGACAATGACAGATGTGGTCAGGGTCTCCAAGACAGAGAGGTGGCCGAGGAAGAAATACATGGGGGAGTGCAGACGCTTATCCACACAGACAACCACGATGATGACCGTGTTTCCCATCAGCGTCACCGAGTAGAAGAAGAGGAAGGTAGCAAAGAGCATATCGTGCAGTCCTTGGGAGCCGGGGAAGCCAAGGAGACAAAATTCAGTGGCACTAGAGTAATTGCTCATCATTCAGTTCTCAGTTCCTGTTCCCTATGAAATAAGTCTAAAGAGCAAAAGAGAAAATGTTTCTGATCTCAAAAAGATTAAAGACATTTCCAACTTGAAGAAATATATCTTGCCCCCAGATTCCACAGCATGATGCTATTATTTTCTGCATAAGGCTGGTGTGAAAGGGTTTAGGAAGAAAATACGGACTATATGAAGACAAATGTGTACATCCAAGAGCATGCGCAACATTCACCCAACACCACTCCAGGCAGGAAAACCCGCCCACCCCAGTACATGCACCCTTGTCTCTCACTTCCCTGCACGTCCTGCCTCCAATTCCGCCCTGACCTGCCTCCCTGTCTACTTCCCTGACCACAAGGTGCCCCTTTTTACCGCCACCCCTCCCACCCGAATGCCCTCAGCTGCCTTCCGTGCCTGCTAGGTGCATGCCCTCCAAGTACATTTAAACAGTTACAAGAAAGTATTCCTAGCCAATCCCTCCCAGACATGGTTGTTGCTTTCCTTTGTCTCCTCTAAGCATAGGTTCTATTTGCATTATATTCATTTTAAAGTTTCTCCTTGGTTATATTTACCTTTGGGGACATTTGGGGGCAGTGAGGATCTATCCAGGACATTGTCATAAGAAAAGAGCTACTTGAGACAAAATGTTGAGTCTTTTCCTGACTTCTGGGGAGCTGGCTCTCTGGAGTGGGCTAGCCACATGTTTTCGTTGGTGCTATCATGAAAGCCATCCTCCACCTCTCATTCAATAAAGCTCCAAGAGTTCTCATCTCCCCCAGCTCTGAGATTTTGATTCTTCTGGAATCCCAAGGACGACAGAGGGTGGGGTCCAGAAGGAACTTCCATCTCTACTTTATGGTCTCTACCCTGAGGCTAGGACACAAGGAAACAGCCGTGACAAGGAGGCAGCATCCTCTACATTTCTCAGGCCTCAACTCTGTCGTCCCAGCAGGGGAGACAAGACCTGGGCAGTGTGCCCCTCCACCCGAACTTCGGTGACCTCAGCCTCAGAGAGCAGCTCGGAAAATTCCAAACAGCATCTCTGCTTGTCTGTATGGCCTTGTGTCTCCTCCAGAGCCCCGGGTAAGGAAAAGTGTTAGAAGACACCAAAGTAGATTATACTGAGCTCCTTAGGGTGTCTGGGCTCCTTCCCTTGACCTTGAGTAAAGACCACGCAGATCTTTACTCAAATGTTTTCTGTTTTTGGGCCGTTTCTCCCTCATTCCCTCTGAAGCAATATGTGCACAATTTCACTCTCTGTTTTAGACTGTATTTTTCTTCCTGTTGGCTCCCATCAATATCTCAAGTCCTATTACACATTGACCTGATTATTCATTTCTCATCAAAATCCCATGTTAGAATTAAGTACCTTGAAGGCAAGCTCTGTCTTTCTTGGACCAGCACCAGGGACAAGAACAGAGTCTGCCAATGTCTCAATAAACAGATTAAAGAACAAATCGCTGCAACAACAGACATCACCCAACCCGACTACCTTTCCCTCCACTCACTCCGCTCTGAAGCACTGCCCAGTCAACCTGCAGTGTCTCCCGCGCTAGAGTTCCCCTGCAAAACAGCGAGCAGATATACGGAACTGATGAAGACAAAGAGAGAGCAAGGTAATGGCAGAGACACGTCTGGACGTCCTCAGTCTTGAACTCCCTCGGTCCACTCCGCAGATTCTAGGTACTCTTTTTAGGAGGCCCTCCCATGATGCTCTCCTCCTCTCTCCTTGGTTGATGGGGATTCTGGGAAGACACTTAGCTCCAGAGAAGGGGACTGGACTGGGAAATTCGGTGGCTATTCAGGCACCAATCCACCAGGTGCGGAACCATGCTTGGGAGGCAGACAGCTCCTGCTGTCACCGCTCATGGTGAAGAGCACTGTCCCCACAGAGGAGCTTAGGAAGAAGTCCAAAAAAACAGTGCTCAGGGGAATCCAGCTGTCTCCCCCCTCTCATTCTCTCTGCCTCCTTCTTTCTCTCCCCGATCTGTCCCCAAGGACAGCTATACACTGGGGAACGATTTGCACAGGTTCAGGCACACACTGGGGACACAGTCAAGGAAAAGCTGAATAAACCTTCACTCCTCCCTCCCAAGGCTAATCAAGTGTTAGAACACAGAACATTTTGTGCAGTGGGCAAACCTGACTCCCAGGCGGGAGTTTTTCGGCTCCCGGCTGCCTTCCTCCCCGGCCCTTCCCCATCACCAAACAGCGCGCAAGCTGTGCACAGCCAGCCCGCTGTGTCCTCTGCTTCTCCCTGATCCCACTTAGCCCTACGGCACCCAAGTGACCCAAGCTGATCACCCACTCATGGCTCCAAGACATACGTCCACAACCCAGAGAACACCCAGTGGGCTTCCTTCAGAAACTTCTTTTCATCCCCAAGGTTTCATGAAGCCCATTTTCCCAGATGATCCTTGCCCTGTCTCTGCCACATACCACCTGGCCCCTGTCACGGGAACCCGGTAAGAGAGAAATACAGAGGACCAACACCTCACCCAGCCTCACACTCTGTTCACGCCACAGCCCGTCCCCGTCTCTCCGACAAGCGTGCAGCCCAGCTGCGGCCGTTCAGCCACACGGCTCCCGTCCAGGCACTCAGAGGCTGGCAGGTCATCTCCCTGAACTGCTTGAATTGAGGGAGAAAGCTTGAAGAAACAACATCTGGGATTGGCAAATAAATAAGTAAACCCTCCAGAAAAGTGAGGATGGTCAGGATGCTCAATGAAGGAGCAAAATCACATTTAAAGTGATTCGTTTGATATTTTGAAAAACAACCATCATTTTGATAAAATTAGCACAGGTCATAATTTTAAAAAATCAAGTGGGAAGATATAAGGTAAATGTCTCTCTCCCCATCTGCTTTATTCTCCTCATCCGTCTCCTAGAGCTAAATATTAATATGAATTTCTAGTGTAATCATATGGAAGTTTCCTGTGTCTGTGCATGAATATCTCCATATATTCTCTTTGAGTAAATGATATTTTAATAAGCATACTGTCCTGCTCCTTTATTCTTGAGATATAAAATGTAATCCCATGTGTCTTTGTGTGTGCGTGCTTGTGTGTGCCTTAAACCTTTCCCCATTAGCAACGATTATCAATCACACTTTAAGTGATGGCTTCATAAATATTCCCTTTCTGGATACACTGATCATTTACTTAATGAGCAGGCTGATGAACATTTTGTTTTCTCCAGTTTCACTTCTATAAATACTGATGCAATAAATACCTTCACAGGTCTGTAAATTTGTACATCTTTTTAATTATAGTAAGTTATTAGCTGTTATCAAACCGCCCTCAGAAGAGTTGAATCAATTCATAATCTCCTGAAGTGACACCCTCCCAGGCCCATCCCCAGAGTTAACCCCGTGCAGATCCCAGGATGACACTAATGTGTCAGGAGTCAGTGGCCACACCGTGAAGGAAGGAGCCAACCTGCAGGCCCTCGTCCCCATGCGGACTGTGCTGACAGCTGCCCAGGACACCTCTGTCCCAGCATCTGCCTGTGAGCCTCTGAGCAGCTGTGCTGGGTCACGTGATGCAGTTGGGACAACGTGAAGCCAGGCTGACGGCAAATGCAGAATCCAAAGAGGACGGACACTCCCTCTTAGGATCCGTGTTGCGGAACCAACTTCCCTAATCCAAGGTATGGTTCAGTTTCTCTAGATATCCTTCCGGGGTTGTCTAAGGCCACAGTAGACCAGTAGAGAATTCAGAAGTAGGACAGTGTATAAACCAGTAAAATCTATTCAAAAAGAATTTATGGGTTTATTTAAAGCTAAGTATACCCCTTCCCTATGATCCAGCAATTCTACCTGTAAGTAGTTGCCTAAAAATAAATGAAAACACATGTCCTCACAAATCCTTCTGTTATAGCATTCATAGTACCTTTATTCATTGTAGCTAATAATGACAGAGTAAATACCCGTCAACAAGAGAACGGTACATGCACATGAGGAAATACTACTCAGCAATGGAAAGTAACAAACTGCTGATAAACACAGAGTGGATGATGCTCAGACACATCACAATGAATGAAAAGGTCAGACACAGGTCAATGCCTGTCATATGATGCCATCACAATGTCATTAAATGCAGCCACTGTGCAGTACACTAGATCCCCAGGACTTATCAGTTATAACTGGGAGTTCTTACCCTTTGATCAACATCTCTAAATTTCTTCCACTCCCCAGGCCTGGCAACCACCAGTCCACTCTCTGCTCCTATGAGGTCAACTTTTCTAGGTTTCACACACAAGTGAGATCATACAATATTTGTCTTTGTCTGACATTTCACTCGACATAATGCCCTCAAGGTTCCTCTACACTGTCCATGATGCCATAAATAACAGGATTTCCACCTTTGATAGCTAAGTACTGTTCCATTATTCATTCATGGATTAATGGATTCGATTCATTTACTGACCGACTTCGAGAGAAGAAACGCCCTCTGTCAGCCCTGCCAGCGATTCTGTGAGAGTCCAGTGACTGAGGATTTCCCAGACCCTCTGTGGACACACCTGCTCTACCCTTCTTGTGCCCTCTGGTGGCCGAATTTTTAAGTGGCATGTCCTTTAGGTCCTGGAACACACCAGGCCTGGATCTGACAGCCTCCCTTGTGCTTTTCCAAGGACAGAGCTAACACTCAGGCTGTGGTCTCTCCCTGTCCTGCAGACGCGGGCCGCTAGCCTCCTGCCAAGGCTCTCTCCCCGGGCACTGTGTACAGGAAGTCAGCCACAGCAGCGGTGGGTGAGGCGCACTGAGTACTGGGGTGCCCGCCCTGCAGCACCCGGCGGGGGCACGGGGTACAGGTGTTTTTATCTGCCCAAAGTGACACTACAGTATGATACTGGAATAAAAACATCTAAACATCAAAAACTTACCTCTTGTGACTTCTCTATTAGAAGAGGGCTGGAAATTCTGCTCCATTAAAACTTGGAATCGAACCAAGAAAGCAGGCCTAGGGAGCATAAGACACAAGGGGAAACGCCGTGGTTAGCTTTGTGACATCTGGAGGGGCACACAATGGGGAAGAGAGAGGGTGAATGTTCAAGGAAAGTTGCAAAGCAAGGCAGCTGTTAATGGCAGGAAAAACAAATGGAGAGTTTGAGCAATATCTGTCTAAGTACATTGTTCGTGAATACCGTATTTTGCCATGTATAATGCACACTTTTTGCGGGAAAATAAGGATGCACATTATACATGGGTAGTACCTGAAATACTTTGTACCTGCTCTTGTGTTTTGTAATTATTTGTGACATAAAATTTCTTGTACTGTAATATGTTCAAAAATAAATGCTAAAATTCCTTTATAATACAAAAAAGTCTCTAAATATAAATAAATAAATAATTGAATTAAAAATTAAAACAAAAGATATTTTTTCCTGATATTTACCTAAGAAAAAAATGTATGTCCTCACAGACTTATGGGTCAACTCACAGGTCAACTCACAGGTCAGAATTGACTTCCATTCTCTATCTGACCGACTGATGGGGAACACAGCAGGGAGATGGCTTGTATGAAACTATTCACTACTCCTCTGCCAAGGCGGCCTAACCTGCTTTCAGGAATTCAGTACCCTGGATCACTACGCTTCCATATTCGTACTTCATCTGCATCCTGGTGAGTAAAGGAAGAGGTATAAAGTATCTACTATGCTCCTGATATTGAGAATACACTTCATGTTGAAGAAGGACATTCTCTGACATAACAAGGATACCATTAACATACGAGAAAATCAACATTACTTCAGTAATATAAAATGTATAGTCTGTACTAAATTTTTCCAAATACCTTTATAGCTTTTTAAAAACTCAAAGATCTTATCAAGGTTCATGAATTGCATTTGATTACTTTCTTTAATTTGTTTTAATTGATCACCTTTCCTTGGATCATTTTTATCTTTTTATGTTTTAAATGCCATTTTGTTTTTAAATTTTTCCATCACAGTTGACATACAATATTACATCAGTTTCTGGTGTACAGCATAGTGATTACACATTTACATACCTTACAAAGTAGTCGTCCTGATACGCCTCATATTCATTTGACACCATAACTAGTTATTACAGTATTATTGACTATATTCCTTATGCTGTATTTTATATCCCCGTGATTATTTTTGTAAGTGGTGATTTGTACTTCTTTATCCCTTCCAAACTTTCCCCCCACCCCTCCAGTCCCCCACCCATCTGGCACCTATACTGTTCTCTGTATCTGTGAGTTTTTTTCTGTTTTGTTTGCTCACGTATTTTGTTTAGATTCCTTACATAGGTGAAATATGTGGTGTTTATCTCTCTCTGTCTGACTTATTTCACTTTACACAATATTCCCTAGGTCCATTCACATTATCATAAATGGCAAAATTTCATTCTTTTTATGGCTGATTAATATTTCACTGTATATCCGTCCCACCACTTTATCCATGTCCTCACTTTGTCCATTTGTCCATCTATGGATGGACACATAAGTTGCTTCCATACCTTGGATATTGCAAATAATGCTGCAATGAACATAGGGTGTTTCAGATTTCTTCCAAAGGATTGTTGTCTTCAATTTTTTCTTCAATATCTTACAAATTTCCAAGTAGAGGTCTTTTTTCCTCCTTGGTTAAATTCATTCCTAGATATTTTTTTTTTGATGCAATTGAAAATGGGATTGCTTTCTTAATTTCTCTTTCTGATAGTTTATTATTGATGTATAAAATTCAACCAATTTCTAAATGTTAATTTTGTATGCAGCTACTTTACTGAATTCATTTATCAGATCTAACGGTTTTTGAGTGGAATCTTTAGGGTTCTCTACACACAATATCATTTGCAAGTGATGAGTTTTACTTCTTCCTTTCCAATGTGAATGCCTTTTCATTTTTGTGGTCTGATTGCTGCGGCCAGACTTCCAGCACCAGGTTGAGTGAAAGCGGAAGTCCTTGTCTTGTTCCTCGTCTTCCGGAAAGAAGCTTTCAGCTTTTCACCATTGAACATGTTAACTGTGGGTGTGCCATTTATGGCCTTTGTTATGTTGAGGTATGTTCCCTCTATGTCCCCTGTGCTGAGAGGTGTTATCATAAATAGATGTTGGACAATGTCCAATGCTTTTTCTGCAACTATTGATATGATTGTGATTTTTATCCTTAATTTGATTTAGGTGGTATATTGCATTAATCAATTTACAGGTAGGGAAACAAGCTTGCATTCTAGGAAAAGAATCCCACTTAATCCTACTGGATGATCTTTTTAAAGTATTGCTAAACTCAGTTTGCTAATATTCTGTTGAGGATTTTTGCATCTATGTTCATCAGGGATATTGGCCTATAATTTTTAACTTTTCAGTGTCTTTGTCTGGTTTTGGTACCAGGGTAATGCTGGCCATATAAAGTTAGCTCAGGAGGCTTCCCTTCTCTTCAAATTTTTGGAATAGTTTGAGAAAAATAGGTATTAATGCTTCTTTGAATGTTTGGTGAAATTCACCTGTGAAGCCATCTGGTCCAGAATTTACGGCATGTTTATTGGGGGTGTTTTGATTACTGATTCAATTTCATTAGTAATTATCATTCTGTTTCTTCCTGATTCAGTCTTGGAAGATTATATATTTCTAGGAATTTATCCATGTATTCCAGTCTGTCCAATTTGTTGGCACATAATTGTTTGCAGTATTTTATTATAATCCTTTGTATTTCTGTAGTGTTGCCAGTCGCTTCTCCTCTTTCATTTCTGATTTATTTATTTGGGCCCTCTATCTTTTTTCTTGATGAATCTGGCTAAAGGTTTATCAATTTTGTTTATCTTTTCAAAGCTCTTGGTTTTATTAATCTTTTGTATTGTTTTTTAGTCTCTATTTCATTTATTTTTGCTCTGATCTTTATTATTTTTCTCCCTTCTACTCACCTTGTTCTTTGTTCTTCTTTTCCAACTTTCTTTAGGTGTAAGGTTAGATTGTTTACTTGAGATTTTTCTTGTTTTCTGAGGCAGGCCTGTATGGCTAAGAATTTCCCTCTTAGAACTGCCCTGGCTGTGTCCCACTGATTGGGGTCATCGTGTTTTCATTTGTCTCAAGATATAGTTTGATATCCTCTTTGATCTTGATATTAACTCATTCATTGTTTAGTAGCATGTTCCTTAGCCTCTACATGTTTATATTTTTCAGTTTTCTTCTTGTAATTGATTTCCAGTTTCATACCACTGTGACTGAAGAACATGATTGATGTAATTTCAATCTTCTTAAATTTTAGACTTGTTTTGTGGTCTAACATGTGGTCTGATATGGAAAATGTTCCAGATGCACTAGAAAAAAAATGTATATTTTGCTGCTTTTGGATTAAATATTCTAAAAATATCTATTAAGTCCATCTGGTTTAATGTCTCATAGAAGGCCACTTCTTCCTTGTTGATTTTGTCTGGAAGATCTATCTATCAATGTCAATGGGGTATCAAAGTCCCTCATTAGGGTACTGCTGTTGATCTCTTCCTTTACGTCTGCCAATATTTGCTTCATATATATAGGTGCTCCTGCATTAGGTGCATGGATGTGCACAAGCTATGTCCTCTTTATCATCATTAAATCCCCTTCTTTTTCTCTTGTTACAGCCTTTGTTTTAAAGTCTATTTGTCTGATATTAGTATTGTTACCCCAGCATTTTTGTTTCCATTTTCATGAAGTATCTTTTTCCATCCCTTCATGATCAGTTTCTGTGTGTCTTTCAATCTGAAGTGAGTCTCTTATAGGCAGCATATACATATGGGTCTTGTTTTTTTATGTGTTCAGCCACCACATGTCATTTGATTGGAGCATTTGGCTCATTCACATTTAAAGTAATTGTTGATAGTGCACAGTTATTGCCATTTTATTGTTTTCTGATTGTGTTTGTAATTCTCTGTTCCTTTCTTATTGTCCTGTATGTTGATGACTTTTTACAGCATTATTTTTGGATTTCTATCCCCTTACTTTTGGTAGATTTATGACAGATTTTTGGCTTGTGGTTACCATGTGATTTATAGAGCATCAAGGGGACCACAACGGATGTGACCAGGGTCTCTAGGACAGAGAGGGGGCCAAGGAGGAAATGCACAGGGGTCTGCAGATGTTCATCAACACCGTCATGATGACGAGGTTGCCCACTCCTGTCACTAAGGAGAAGAGGAAGGAGGTACAAACAAGGTGTGGCAGAATGCTTGGGAGGCAGGGAAGCCTAAGAGATAAAATTCAGTGACGCTGGGGTGATTTTCCAACATGCATTTCTGAGCACTTGTTCCTTATGATGTCTAGAGAACACAAGAGATGTAACTCTGCTTCTGACCTCAGATGGAGCAGAAACAATACCAGGTGCAGAAACAATATCTTTCCCTCCTGTTTGTGGGCTCCATCACATGACTGGAGTTCTGTCTGTGTTCTAGTGTCTCCCCCATGTGGTCACTGCTATTTTTTTTAAGAATATACACAATCTATGAAGAAAACAATCTGGCCAAGAAAGAGCCCAGTCACCAAAGTGCCAGCTCATAGGCTCTGCCCAGCACACAGCACCTGCACCTCTCAATCCGCAGGTCATCCTGTCTCTCCCTCTGCTCTGAGCAGCCGTTCAAGTCAGCCTCCCTGACTACAACATGCTCCTCTGGACCACTGACTCCCTTCCATCTGGAATGCCCTCAACAATCGGGTCCACCAAGCTCATTTTACCCTGGGAGTCCTCCGGTATCCCATGCAACAGAAATGTTTTCTGGCCCCAACCTACCCAGAGCTGGTGATATACTTCCTCTGTATCTTCATGACCCAGAGACCATTTCCACAGCATCCTTTAAAAGCTTTTCCTTTACCTCCAGCATCATGGGTTTTACTGATGGGAGGGGGATGGGAAACTCACTTAAGGGCTCTGTAAGATTTCAGTGGCAAGGACCGAGTCTTTTTCAGCCTACCGGTCAGTGAGTTCCCTGAGTGAATTACTGCTTTCTTCCTCCTTATTCTTGGGAGAAAAAGTCTACCTGGCTTTTCTCCCCAGTGAACATGTCTTCTCATGGGAGACGGACTAGTCAGTACCTGAGCTCAGTCAGTCAGGGCCTCGAAGACTCTGATACCAACAATCACCAGACTCAGAGGAGGAAGGTCTCCAGAAGGGGCTGAGGGGTGGTTCTACCTGTCCCTCAACCTCCACCTGCCCGACATCGACCTCATGCTGGGAACGGCAGACAAGAGGCTAAAGGTCCAGTTTCAGCATCCCCTGTCTTTGCAAGAACTCCAAACGCTAGATAAAGCAGGGGATCAAAGCAGCCAGATGAGAACTCTGGGTCCAGCCCAAGACCCACAGGTATGTGCCCAGGGTATCCATCTCAGAAAGTGACCAGAAAGTGAGGCAAGTCCCCCAGAACCAATGTTCCCTTTTACAGCCAAAATTTTCCTCCAAAATTATTTGAAAAAAATTAAAGACCCACTTGTCACTAACATAAAATAGACCCAAGGACTTGAGACCCCTTAGGATTTCTGGGACCTGGTCCTCCATCCCTCGGGTCTTTGCTCAAGTGCCCGAGATCAGGGGGCTTTTTCTCACCATCCTCTCTAAGAACACGTGCCCCCCTTTGCTCTGTCACCTCACCAGGATCCGTTTATCTTCTTAGTTCTCCTTGCCTAAAATTATATGTTTACTATTTATTTTCTGCCTCCCATGTTACAATGGAAACTTCATGAAAGCAGAAACTCTGCCATGTTTACTTACTGCTTCTGATTGGTGATGAACAGTTTTGAATGAATGAATGAATCAATCAGTCCATCAAGGGATGGGCCTAGGGACAAAGTTCATCTAGTCCTGACTGTGGCTGATTTTGAGGCAAACTTCGCTTTCTCGCCCTTCAGTCTTCACTGAAACACTGTCCTGTCAACACGCAGTCCTCTCTCCGGAGCTCCCCTATGAAATGGCAACTGGGTAACAAGGACCCAATGATAGACTTCTTGGGAGACTCACTGTTTTATCTTCCATCATTTCTGCTTGGCTGGGACCCGATGACAAGAAAGGGGAGAGCAGAGTCCTGGCAAGACCAAGGAGCTGTGTCTTGTCCGACACTGAGTCGGGGAAGCACGGAACCTGCTCTCTTCTGTGCAGGGGGTGTTTGGAGATGAGCCCACCCGTAGGCCGCCCCCGCCCCCCAAGCCCACTGTAGATGTCCTTGTTGAAGAGAGCAGTCGGGCCCAGAACTTCCCATCCTGATTTCTCCTCCTCTGTCCTTCACAGAGGGCAACTCCTGAAAGACACTCACCTCCAGAGAAAGGGACTGACCTGGAAAGTTCTATGGCTCTCCTAGAATCAGCCCAGGCCACCTCCTACCCGACTTGTGCTGAGCAGGCTCTGGGGGCCAGGGCAAACCTCTGCTGCCCTCACTCTCAGGGAAAGAGGAGACTGTCTTCACATAGGCACTCAGGGAAAAGTCCAGTAATAATGGGCTGCAGGAAGTGCAGCTGTCTCTGACCTTCTCCCTCCTCCTTTTCCTCCCCAAGGTGTCCCCAAGCAAAGTCACACCCTGAGGAACCCTAGGGATGCAGTTAAGGGAAAGCTAGAGAAACCTGCAGCCCTTCTCTCCTGAGACTAATCAAATTGTTGAACCCTTTAAAGTTTTTTTATGGGAAAACTTGAAACCCCCCTTATCAGGAGCTTCTTAGCACCCACGCTGCCTCTGGGAGGACTTGCTTCCCAGACCATGAGTCCTAGCTACCACAAAGCAGTCCAAACCAATCTCCTGTTCTCTCTCATGCATCTACCTTGTTCCATTTGGCACTGCAGATACCCCCTAGCAGAAGATACACAAACAATGCTAAGATACACATAAAAAAAACACAGACCAGGGACGGGCAGGTAATGTGAGTGAAATGGTGCAGTAGGCAGTAGTTCCACAGAGACATAAGAAGACAAGCAGAGGCTGTCAGAACTTTGTCAGAACTCTGCAAAGCAACCAAGAAGACACTAGTTCAAGAAAAAAGCAAGAAATGTTACATTCCCAGAACCACTGGGTTTAGTAATTATTCTTTTCCTGTTGAATGCTTTTGGAACATTGTTGAACTCAATTGACCATATACAGTTCAACACCAAGAAGACAAGAGATCCAGTTAAAAAATGGGCAGAGGATTTGATTATACATTTCTCCTAGGAGGACATACAGATGGCCAACAGACAAATGACAAAATGCTCAGTGTCACTAATCATCAGAGACATGCAAATTAAAACCACAATGAGATATCACCACACACTTGTCAAAATGGCTACCATCAATAAATCAACAAACAAATGCTGGCGAGGACACAGAGAAAAGGGAACCCTAGTGCACTGCTGGTGGGAATGCAGACTGGTGTAGCCACTGTGGAAACCAGTATGGTGTTTTCTCAAAAAATTAAAAATGGAACTGCCTTTTGACCCAGCGATCCCACTTCTAGGAATATACCCTAAGAACCCCAAAACACAACTCAAAAGAATATATGCAACCATATGTTCATAGAAGCATTATTTATAATAGCCCAAATCTGGAAACAGCCCAAGTGCCCATCAGTAGATGAGTGGATACATAATGGAATACCACACAGCAGTAAAAAAAAAAACAGAAGGAACTCTTACCTTTTGCAACTGCAAGGATGGCCCGGGATAGTATTATGCTAAGTGAAATGAGCCAGTCAGTGAAAGACAGATATCGTTTGGTCTACTTTTATGTGGAATCTAATAAACGAAATAAACTAATGAACAAAGTAGAAACAGAAGCATGGACACATGGGGCAGACTGACAGCTGTCAGAGGGGAGAGGGTGCTGGAAAAAAGGTGAGGGGAGTAGCCAAAGAACACACACGCATAACCCATGGACACAGACGACAGTGGGGGGATGGCCTGGAGGGGTGAGCAGGGGCTGGGTGGGGGTGGGTCAAGTCAGGACAACTGTAACAGTATCAACAATGAAAAATAAAGAATGAACAAATAAATAGTCAATTGCCCATGAGTTTATTTCCCTAAACTCTCAATTCTAGTCTATTGCTCTATATATCTATCCATATGCTTATACTACAGTGTTTTGATTATTGAAGATTTGCAGTGAAGTTCTGAAATCAGGAAGTGTTTGAGTTATACATGGAGAAAAGAAAATGTTTGAAATGTACGATAGTCAATATCTAATATTGGAGAACACGAGGTTGAATAACTTAAAGTCACACGGCAATTTAATAGCAAAACAGATTTAATGACAAGTGTCTCCTGACTCCTGGACTAGTGTTCATTATTAATACAAAACACTGTTTTGTAGAGGGTTTTCTGTAAATAATAAATTGTCCTGGAAGATTCCTTAGAACCTACAAACTTTGAAATTATAAGACTCAAAGATATCCTATAAAAATGGTTTCATTTTGGTGTATGATAGATGTTAAGTGAATTTTTTCCACACATCTTATCCTAGAGTAAGCTCCAAATAGATATAAGGGCTAAATGTAAAACTCAAAAATGGAAAAAAAGTGGGTAAATTTCCTTTAGATTTGGGAGTACAAAAAGATTTTCTCACTGTGATACAAAAAATCCAGAAGCATAAAAGAAATGACAGATTTGACTACATAAAAAGGTTCTGAAGTTTGATTTTTGCCTGTCAAAATAACTTTAAGCAAGGTCAAACACAAAAGATAAAATTGGAGAAAATATTGGTAAGGTACTAGGGAGGCCTCCCCAAAATGGAATTATCTTCTGGAGGGTGGGCCCCTTGTAGTACAGGCTTCCCCAACTAGGTGAGTATTCTAGGAACCCACCTGTATCAGTGTACCAGCTGGTGTTGTTGTGAGAGGCTGCATTTGGCTTCAGTGAATTTTTCTGAAAGCTCTTTCAACACGTTTGCCCATTTCATGGTGGGCAATTTACGAGCGCACCTGCCCACACTGGGCCGAGTGTTCAGCAGCTTTTGAACAAAAACAGCCCGACCCCCGTGCCCCACCTTCCCTATTTATCCATCTCCCCTGAGCAACTTTTTTTGTTTCCCCAGATGATAAAATTCCTCAAAGGGAAATGTTTTGCCAATGGGGGAGAGGTGGAACAAATAAATGGCAGAAGCACTAAAAGGCATCAACATCAACAATTTAAAAACTGTGTTGAGCAGTGGAAAAAACATCTTCATAGGTGTATTGTGTCAAACAGAGAGTGCTCTGAAGGTGACTGAAGTTTAAGCATGTAAGAATAAATACACATTTTATAAATAAATTCTAGTTTGGTCAGAGGGTCCCCCCTCATATATCACAAATAAAAAGCTAATCTCTATAAAATCCTCTTAAAATCAAGAAAATAGATCAAAGCTGATAAAAAGTAAAGAGTAGAAATAAACAAATGGTCCTTACAAATATAATGTTCACACCCTGGCTGGCGTAGCTCAGTGGATTGAGTGCGGGCTGTGAACCAAAGCGTTGCAGGTTCGATTCCCAGTCAGGGCACATGCCTGGGTTGCAGGCCACGACCCCCAGCAACTGCACATTGATGTTTCTCTCTCTCTCCCTCCCTTCCCTCTCTAAAAATAAATAAATAAAATCTTTAAAAAATATAATGTTCACTTCACTCATTTAAAGAGAAATTCACATTAAAATTACATGAGACACCATTTCTCATCTCTAACTCTGGCAAAATGATTTGTTGGGGAGACTGAGGCAGACAGGACAGAGAAAACTGCTTTCTCTGACAATCTACTCCTTTGGGGGCAGGTCCAAGGATGCTCACGGAGGGAAGGGGAGGGGTGGGCGGTGTCTTCCTACTACCCACCCTGGGGCCTTTGGAGGCTATCGAAGCTTTACTCTGCTCTGTGCTCATAGGAAACTGCTACTTTTAGATTCTGTCTTGTGATAAAACATCCTCAAGAAGACACAGAAAAGGAGAAGAGATTGATGGAGATAGACAGGTGCATATACATAAACGTATTGCAGCCTATCGCTGATAAAAATTGGCTGAAATGCAAGGCTTGGATAGGTGGGATCAATGCAATGCAGGCAGAAATAAAAACTGCCGGCTTCCCCCCAGCCCACCCTTTTGCAGCTCCGCCCCTGCAACACCCACACAATGGGGCGCTGGGGCACCCTCTCTCAGAGGAGTCAGAGAAGGGAGGGAGAATGGTGTGAGCTTGGTTTCTGCCCCAGACTCCTCAAACAGAAAGATCGCTCCACCTCCCTTTAGGAGCAGAGGATGGAGCAGGGCAGGAGGTCAGGAGCGATTAGTGACAACCTCTCCCACAAACCCACTGAGTTGGGGAGTAAATGTAAGTACCCTAATAATAATCTATCACTTCTATCATACAACTGTTACAGAAAAAAGCTCACCTCCCCCAGGGTCTTTTTTTTTTATTATTATGTCCATTAACATTGTCTTTGCTGCCACTGTCGTGTTAGGAATTGTGGGTCTCAATGCCAGAACTTGGTGAAAAGGAAAGGAACTATTTACTCAAAAGTTGTACCAGTTACAGTAATGGCAGAATGTCGCCGTTAAATCCCAAAGTCCCTTTAAAACACCCAGACACACACACACACACACACACACACACACACACACACACACAATCCTGCCTCCCCTTGCCAAACCAGGCCGGTCAGGGGTACCCTGTCTCAGGAAAAGAAAATAGAAGTCTGAATTTGGCTAGGCTCGCGTTCTTAATCCAAAACCGCATCTTCAGGGCAAGCCTGGGAGTCCTTCTGCATGCTTTCAAACAGCTACAAGCGAGCTGCTGCATCTTGCTTTCCTGCTTCCTAAGCCACGTGGTCAAAGGAGCCCCCTCTCTGCTCCTAAAACCGTGTGGTTACGTCCCCACATGGCTGCCGTACCTGGGTTTAAATCCCAGGCACGGATCTTCCTTGCAACTCCATTTCTGACTCCTCCCACGATCGGCTACACCTGCCAGCACTCCCATATTTTCTGCCTTTTTTGGCCACCATACTTAGGCAGCGTGGCCCCTGGTGGCTTGGGGCAAACCATCTCTAAGCTCTCGCATGGGTGCTGTAACCTGGGAGCTGCCCCCCAGCTACATCATGGGTTAAAGTCATACATACCTCCCTGGCTCCCCACAGACTGGAGTCTAGCCTGCTGTTACTGATGTGCAAAACAACCCTCAATCCCCGTGCTGCTGCTTTTCCCAGCCCCCAGGTGAGACGTGGGGGCCCTGGGGTCTCTCACTCAGTCTATGCCCCATTAAGTCTACACCCCTTTAAGCCTACACCCTGTTACACAAACCCACCCTCTAGTTACATCCACCTAATCTTCTGTGTTCACTTACCCTGTACCTTCCCCATTCTGGACTGTTGACTGTTTGCCAAGTGCTCACTGACCGACTGCTGCCCCTAGCTCCCTGAATTCAGACTCTGCTGATTCTCCGAATGCCCTCAACTGCCCATCTCTGTCCATTAATATTGTACCCGAAGTTTATGGACTAGCTCTTTCAAGTAAGCCGTTTTTACACCCAGCTGTGATCCCTTCCTCTCTGGAACAGCCCAAGCAGTCTGTACCTACCTTTCCTCAAGAACTCCGTGGGCTCAGCACTGCACTACAGTTATCTGTGGATGTGTCTCGTCCTAATTACGTGGCTTTTAATTCATAGTTCGGTTCAGGGACAGGATTCACTTTTATAGTCTTTGTACCATCCAGTGCACTTTCTAACACAGTGCAATTTTTCACTAAGTTTTTCTTAAGAGAGAAATAAATGTGTGAATAAACAAGAAATCCCCCAGATCCTCATTTCTAGAAAAGTTTTGCCAACTGAAAATCCAAATGCTCTTTGATATATGCAGACACGCACTGTGATCTTCAAAACCAGTGATGCGCTTTACAGCTGTAGTTGCACTGACCTTGGTGTAGCCTCAGCAAACGTAAGCAAAACTTCAGTCCTACAGATCTTTTAAGTAGCTCATGAAAACAACTACAACAACCCATAGATACAAACACAAACACATACACACACACACACATACTCACACTGACCCATGAAAGGTCTTTAAAACTATTGCTAAATCATCTAATCAATTTTCAGCAAATTACTCTTCAACTGTGTGGCATGTGGTTTATGTCTTGCCCAGATAGAATCCCGGTAGTTATTGCCCCTCATTTCTACTTGTCTTTTTTGTTCTTAGGATAAAGCAGATAATGTTTTAAAAGACATATCCGAGCTAATAGAATCCAGAAAGCCTCCTGGGTGGCTTCCACTTCCTGAAACCCACATTCATGTTTTTGGTGTTATGCACACTCACTCACACGGGTTGGGGGCGAGCCAGCACGCAGTGAAAGAAACCAGAGCCATGCCAACGCCCAGGAGTCAGCGCCGATCTCTTTTGCAACTCCAGTCAGGCCCAGGTCTGGGGAAGCCTGGGTCGGAGACGCGTGACGGAGTGCGTGCGGGTCGGCTGGGGTGCGAGGGCATCTGTGGAGCGCGATGCGAGCTTATTCTGCGGAAATAACGTTCTTGATCCACGGACTGTAGCTGTGGAGGTCGGTGAAGACCATGGTGTGTCCCGTCAGAACGCAGCCTGTCGCCCAGGACATGATTCCTTGTAACTCGCTGCCACATATGGCGGGGGCGGCTGTGACCACCTGCCGGACAGAGCGGAGGAGGTCAGAACGTCCCTCCCAGCTGAGGGTCCCTCAACACCTGAACAAAAAGGAAAGCCGCTCTATTTGCCATGCGAAGGAGCCCAGCATATAAGAAAGTATGTGAACGCTCTTTTCCACTGCACTAACTGCCCCCACCCCTTAGCACTCCCTAGACAGACATTTCAGAGCAGTAGCTGGAAGGCAGCTTTGCACCACCAGAACATCCGTTTCTCTCCTCTCCAACACAGGCTGGAGGACAGAGAGTCATGCTTCAGCTCCTGTGTAAACTAACTGTATATCCCACACCCTGGATGAAGGGTGACAGGTCACAGACACAAAGACAGAAAGAAGCTACGGAGCCTGTAGGCGAACGAGATGAGGAAAGGTACCTGGCACGGGTCTCGGCTGCCTAGTGTGTTTCCCATACAGAACATGTCTGGAAGGAACTTTTCATCCAGCAATTTCATGCAGTCTAAACCAGGATCCAGTCGACTCTTCATGCTGTACAGGATGCTGCCTGTATTCCCTAGGCACAAGGAACAAGACATTTTCATTCTGGTTTGCGTTACCATAAGGCATGCGGCCCCTCCTCCCTCAGGGCTCATTCTCCGTTGAAATGGACTCAGGGGAAGAAGCCTGGATGAGACATACCCTCCCGCTGAGTTTACCATCTCGGATGGACCATCAGCCTCAAGGGGTGGCTGGCGAAGAGGCAGCAAGCAAGATCTGAATCCAAGCTATGCCATCGCCAAGTCTGGGGCCTTGGACAATCTGTTAATCTTCAAGTCTTGGTTTTCTCGTTTAAAAGACATACATCCTAATAAAACAGCTACATGATGTATGAAAACAACTGAATAATACGTACAGGGGACTCCGTGCCTGGTACGTAATCAGTGCTCAACAAATGGGAGCTGTTACTGATGTTGTAGTCATGACAGTATCACTCCTGTTAGGTCAAGGGAAAATACGACTTCCACACATTTTCAAATTAAGACTCAAAGAAGTAATGTGTCAATAACCCTATCATAAATGGCAGAGCCAATATTCGAACATAGACCCCCGGATCCCAGCCCTCTGCGGTGTGTGCCAATGTGATACATACATGTAACAGCTCGATTCAGGATCTGATTCCCAAAGGCTTAGAGGAGGTCACCCTTCTGCTTTGCAGAGCCAGTAGTGCTGCTGTATTTCAGCCTCGCACCTGTGCTTAGAAATCGGGCACCGGGCCTACAGTTTCCAAGACCTTCCCCTAATTCCTCAGCGACCCTAAAGGTGTGAATACACCCAAGAACACAATTACCTCTTCTTTTTGATAGCCACTCACCCAAAAAATCTGTAGTCTGTAACCAGGTGTGAACCACGCAATCCTTAACTTCATCATTCAGAGGAGCAGGTAAGTGCAAAGTGTCAGCAGAGAAGAAGGTGAGAGGCACAGACAACTGTATGAGCATCAGGTCATTTTTTGGAGATGTAACAGTGAAGTTTGGGTGAATGAAGATCTTCTTATATGGTATTATCTCCCCAATGGTGTCTTGGAAACTTCGAGAACCACCATGTAAGATAACCTGGAGATCTCTGGAAAATGGACACATAAAAATGGGTGCCATCATACATCACAAGGCCAGTCTCTCCCCCTCACACACACTCAAACCCGTGCACACCGTTTCTCTTCTATAACAACCCATTAACCTTCTCTTCTTATCTCTGTCCATGTGGTCTTTTTGGCATAGCTACCACAGGTGGTCATGCAGGTTGCGCACTCTATAAATTTAGGGGTCAAGCAATGCAATGGCTTGGGCTCTGCTCTCAGCATAACTCCAGAGAGTAGCTCCAATTCCACACCAAGAAAGATGGAAGAAGCATACACGTGCACAGTCAAGGCCTGTATGAAAGTGGTAAGTTCTCTTAGGGGGCTCTTTGGGGTAGGAGGGGAAAACAAATGTGCGGTTGTCAAAGAAACTAAGTTATGTCTTGGAGAGAGCTGAAATATTTTAAAGCCAGGGAGGACCATCTGAATACATTATGCTCTACCGATTGCTATCGAAACTCTGCTGGGTCAACAACTTTTTCTGGTGGTCCTTTAGGAGAACAGTAGTCAAAACTCCTGGATGTTCCACTGGGATCCATTTAATATCCACTCACTGTCATGGCTCAGGACCCTCAGTTCAGAACAGGACACTTCCATGAGGCCCCCGGCTCTCTTACTCAGGGATCTCTGCAACCATGACGGGAAGGTTAAGTACCACGTTGGGAGCTGAGCACCAATTTTTCTGTTAAACTTCCAAATGCCAAGTTTATTTTGTCTCCTAACAACAGTACCACTTGCCTCTCCGTGTGTTCTTGTCGCTTCACTGGGAGTATATAAGATACAGTCTAAAGGGATAAGACAGGAATGGGCCCGATAAGACCATCCTTCAGGCAATCCCAAGGACTGAGAAGCTTGGGAGATCTCATTAAAGCAGCATCCTTTCAATAAACTTTGTTTGGGGTCAATTTTAGAAGACACTGCACGTGCAGTGCTCAGGGCTCTCCTTTGTCTCGTTTCCGTGTTATCTTTACGGTCATCTGCTTGGAGTGAAGGATTTTGCAGGGCCCCAGTTGGGGGTGGATGGTCTTCGGCCACGTCGTTTTTACTGACCGCTGTAGTTCTCATGGGGTCATCTCAGCCTGTCCAGTCCTCGGGAGCACACGTGTAAATCCTGCTCTAAACAGCATAATTCCCCAGTGACAACAGGCAATTGCAGTGGCCCCTTAGGGGAACTTCTGACAAGAGCAAGATTGTTCCTTTGAGGGACACAGTAGAACCAAAAAGAAAGAAACCCTCACGGTAAGATTCGCTCTTGACCGTCTAAACGAGAGATCACTCACTGGATCACCTCCTGCATGTCCACACGCTGGGGATTAATAAGAACTGGCGTTTTGATGACATAATATGATGGAATCATGAGGCCCAACTTACTGTTTAAATCAGCTGTAACGGCTCTCTTGTGTGTCTGTGTTTGCCAAATCGGCCTTTTCTGTTTCTGAGATTACTCTCCTTTCTTGGAGAAGGAAACTCACTCATGTTTATGGTATTAATTTAATAACTATATAAAATGGGTCCCCTGTTATAGTTTCTTTTTTCTTCCTCTATTTCCCTTTTCCCCTTCTTTAAAGAATCTACTTTAATTTACCATAAAATATGTTTGTAAGTAAATACAGAAGTTTATATTGAAGAGAGTTCATGATAAATAGATAACTATCTCATTATGATAAATTATGGTGAGTAAATTTTGGCTTAAAACAACTCAAAAGCACGAAAAACTAAACTATGGTGGAAAAAAACAGAATAATGGTTACCCCTGTGGGATATGGATGGAATATACCTGAGGAGAAACATGAGGAAGGCATTAAGATATTGTTTAACCTTAGACTTTGCTACATTAAATAGCCATATTAAAACTTATAAAGCAATGGCTAAAGGAACAGAAATAGTGTGCATATATTCCACAAAATTAAATTTGAAAGTTATCTAAAAATGTTAATCTAGTAAAATAGGAAAAGTATTTTCAAATTAACATAAACAGAGTAGAAATTCATAATAGGCCGAAACAAGTCCAAATATAGCAAAATTCAAACTAAATAGAAAAGGCCTAAATTCACCAGTTTAAAAGACAGAGATTGTGTAAATGAACCATAGTTTTTTGATCCATTCATTTACTGATGGGCATCTAGGTTGCTTCCAACACTTGGCTATTGTAAATTGTGCTGCTATGAACATTGGGGTGCATAGGTTCTTTTACAATGGAATTCTATGCAGCGGAAAGAAAGAAGGAGCTCCTACCCTTTGCAACAGCATGGATGCAACTGGAAAGCATTATGCTAAGCAAAATAAGCCAGGCAGTGAAAGACAAATACCATATGATCTCACCTTTAACAGGAACCTAAACAACAAAACAAACAAACAAGCAAAATATAGCCAAAGACACTGAAATAGAGAACAGACTGGCAGATTTCAGAGGGGAGAGGAGAGGGAATTTCAGGGGAAAAAGGGAAGGGTTTACAGGAACAAGTATAAGGACACATGGACAAAAACTAGGGGCGGGTGGAAATGGGAGGGAGGAGGGGAGGGTTGGGTGGATGGGTTGGGATGGGAGTAGAAGATAGAAAATTGTACTGCAACAACAATTTAAATAAAATTTTAAAAAAGAATAGAAAAAAAAGACAGAGATTGTAATATTGTACTTTTCAAAAATCCTGCTACATGTAAATTAAAAGACATGCTTAAATCAAAAGGATACAGAAAGATGTAAAGAAAAGGAAAAGATGTAAAATTATATACCAGGGTAATACTAAGCAAAAGAAAACCAGGACTGGTATATTAATATCTGGCTAAAAAGATTTTAAGACAAAAAATTACCTATCTGAGGAAAATCAATAACATAATGACATGTTCAATATTATCAAGAATATACAAAATATATAGTTTATAAATGTACTTAAATTTACAGATACTTAACAAAATAACCTGAAAATATATCTCTCATAAACTTATGAAACTATTTTGACCATTCTATTAATACTAGAGAATATTTCAATACAGTCCTCTCAATTGTTAATATCAAGCAAGAAAAACTTAGTAAGAATAGAGATTGGGACTACAACATTTAATACATTTAACACATTAAGAATTTTCCATCCTAAGATCAGAGAGTATACACTCTTTCAAGCACATGAGGAGGGTTTATAAAAATTGACTCCATATTGGTCCAAAGAGCAAGTTTCAATTATATTCAACAGTAACTGAGGTCCTGTTAACCATCACAGGCCTAGGATTTCCCAGCCAGCACGGGTTGTTCAGAATTCCCCAAGGGGTGTTGAGTCCCGGCCTTGGAGCTCTGGAACAGAGTGGACTGGTCCCCATTACTTACGGTAAGAAGCAGTGTGCAGCTGTTATGACCCACTGAGGGGCAATCAGAGTCCCCACACAGGGCTGGTGACTGGACCTCAGATATAATACGTAGAACATATGATTGAGCTCTCCCGTGCCTGCGCATGGAACAGCACCTGGAACACAGAGAGAAGAGAATCAAGGGACATTCCAACTAATTAAAGGAAACAGGGTGGTTATGGAGCGTTTGGGATGCCGGTGTCAGACTATATCAATATTTACCACTCATTCACCACTACTTTATGGTACCAGAAGATCATAGCATAAAAACACAGTACTGAACACTTATCATACTTTAAAAAAAATTTTAAATTTTCACAGAAAAAAAAACTGTTGGGTAGATAAATTTTAAATTATTTTACAGATTAAGAACCTAACATTAGGAAACTTCCTTGAGGCCATACAAATAGTGTATGATGGTTGGTTCAAGGATTCAGACTTCAGTCTATCTGAATCCAAATCCCATGTGTGCCCTTATTCTCTACATGACCTCCTTACTTCTCTCCAGACATCCTTGCTCATTTCCAGTCTCCCAAAATCTTACTATGTCTTGGCTCTATCCAGAGTCTCAGCAATGCAGCCTTTCCTACATCTCCCTGACTTTTCCTACTAATTCACTGTAGGGATGTTCTGGGACCAGTTATCATGACTCCAACAGAAATGAAAATTAAAACTTTAATTCTGACATGAGAATGTAGGGAGAGATACTTGGTACAGATGGGCACTTAAATACAGTACAATGCTTATTCTCTGGAAATAGGTGCCTAGATTCAGATTCTGGCTCTATCATTACTATTAGTATGAACTTAAACAAATTATGTAAATCTCTATATCTTAATTCCTTATTTGTACACTGAGATCTTACACTTCTATTCTAGGGTTATTTTGAGCATTAAATGTGTTAATATATTTAAGTTGTTTGGAAGAATGTTTGGCATATAATGAACGTTCGATAATGTTATTTCTCAACATTTGAAAATCAATTTGGAGCTCCTTCTTTGTGTTTTTTTTTCTAGGAATTTTATTTTTTCTGACCTTATGTTTAAGTCTTTAATCCATTTGAGTTCATTTCTGTGGGTGGTGTAAGACAAGGGGTCCATTTTCATGTTTCTGCCTGTGGTTATCCCATTTACCCAACAACATTTGTTGATAAGACTGTCCTTTCCCCATTGGGTGTTCTTGGTTCCCTTGTCAAATATTAGTTGACATACATGCAGGGGGTCATTTCCAGCTCTCTATATTCTGTTCCATTGGCTTATGTGTCTATTTTAATGCTACTAACTTAGTGTTTTAATTACTATAGCTTTTCAGTATGGTTTGCTATCAGGAAGTGTAATACCTCCTGTCTTTTCTTCTTTTTCCAGATTGCATTGGCTATTAGTGGTCTTCTGTGGCTCTATACAAACTTTACAATTTTTTTCTATTTCTATGAACAATACCTTTGGAATTTTGATAGGGATTGCACTGAATCTGTAGATGACTTTGGGTAGTGTGAACATTTTAACGATATTAATTCTTCTAATCCATTAACATGGAATATCTTTCAATTTGTTTGATTCTTCCTCAATTTCTTTCACAAAAATCTCGTCATTGTACAGATTTTTCATTTCCTTGATAACATTTATTCCTAAGTATTTTACCATTTTTGATGCTATTGTGAATGAAATACTGTACAAATCCTACAAGAAAACATGAGGAAGAAGCTCCCTGACATGGGTCTTGACAATGATTTTTTGGCTATGACACCAGCAGCACAAGCAACAAAAGCAAAAACCAACAAGTGAGGCTATATTAAACTAAAAAGCATCTGTATTAGAAAAAAATCAATAAAATGAAAAGGCAACTTATAGAATGGGATAAAAATAATTTTAGGTCAGACATTGAATACAGTGTTAATATTCAAAATATGTAAAGAACTCATATAACTCAACAAAAGCAAACAAACAACCCAATTTAAAAAATTGGCAGAAGAACTAAACAGAAAAATGGGCAGATATTTTTCCAAAGAAGACATCCAAATGGCCAACAGGCACAGGAAAAGATTCTCAGCTTCGCTAATTATCGGGCAAATGCAAATCCAAACCCAAATGAGATCTCATCTCACGCCCGTTAAAATGGCTGTCGTCATGCAGCTATAAAAGTCCTCAGCAAATATTAGGGAATCAAACCTAGTAATGGATAGAAAATTATACACCAAAATGGGGCTCATTCCAGGCATGCAAGCCTAGTTTAATGTTTGAAAGTTAATCAATGTAATCTACCATATGAACAGGCTAAATTGGAAAACTTATTATGTTAATGATACAGATGGTGGAAAGCAGTTGAAAAACCCATCATCCACTCTTAATAAAATATCTCAGTAAGTTAGAAAGAATAATTACCTCAACTTGATAAAAAGCATCTACAAAACCCTACAGTTAACATCATACTCAAAGGTGAAAAACTGAATGCTTACACTTTAAGACCTCAAATAAGACAACACTGTCCATTCTCAACACTCTTACTCAAAATAGTACTGTACATTCTGGCCACTGCAACAAGGCAAGGAAAAGAAATAAAAGACAAACCAACTGGGAAGGAAGAAATATAACCACTCTTATTTGTATGTGGCATGGTTGTTTACACAGAAAATTCCAGGGAATCTACAAAAAAACTCCTAGAACATGTGAGTTCAGCAAGGTCACAGGATACATGATCAACACACAAAAATCAACCAACACTTCTACGTACTGGCAACGAACATATAAAATCCAAAATTTAAAATTCAATACCAGTTGCAATCACTCTAAAGAAAATTGAATAATTAGGCATACACTTAACAAAATATATACAAAATCTTTAGGCTGAAAACTACAAAATGCTGATGAAACAAATCAAAGAACTAAATATTCGAGAAAAGGAATGACATGCTATGTTCATAAACTATAAAACTCAACAGAGTAAAAATGCCAGTTCTGCCCAAACTAATCTACAGGTTTAACAAAATTCACATAAAAATTCCAGCAAGATTTATTGTATTCAAAGAGAAACTTATGGAAACTTTTATAGGAAAAGTCACAGGCTAAAATCATGTTTAAAAAACAGAGAGGAAGAGATCACTGCACCCACTATTAAGACTTGCTTGTCTAGACACAGTACCGCAGACAATGCGGCACCGGCAGAGGGGCAGGCTCATAAACTGATGGGACAAAACAGAAAGCCCAGGAATAGACACACACCGGTATGTCCAACTGATTTTTGACAAAGGTGCAATGGCAACTCAATAAAGTACAGCTGTTCAACAAATACTGCTGGAGCAGTTAAACATCCATAGACTGAAAACAAAATCTCCACCTGAAGCTCACACCTTATACAGAACTAAACTTAGATGGATTACAGACTTAAATATATAACTAACACTTATAGCAGAAAAAAAGAGGACATTTTCAGGATCTAGGGTTCCACAAAGAATTCTTAGACTTGACACCAAAACCCATAAAAGGAAAAATCGATCAATCTGACCTCATCAGAAAAAGACCCCCTGAAGAGAGGTTAAAGACAAGTTACATACTGGGGGGGAAAATATGTGCAAACCTCCTATCTGACAAAATACTTGCATCTAAACTATCTATTATCTACTCTCAGAGTCAACAGTCAAATAATAAAAAAAAACAACCAAAGTCTAAGTAGAAACTGAGCAAAAGACAAGAACAGGCACTTCACTGAAGAAAATATACATAGGGTAAGTAAGCATACGAAAAGATATTCAACAGCATTAGTCCCTGGGTAAGTGAACATTAAAACTAGGAGATATTGCTATCCATGTAACAGGATGGCTGAAGTGAAAAATGACGGCGAGGATGTAGAGAAAATAGCTCACTCATACATTGCTGCAGCGGATGTAAAATTGTGCAGCCAGTCTGGAAATCCATTTGGAAGTCTGCTATGAAAGTAAACATAAAATTACCATAGGGCTAGAAATTTCATTTTCTGGACTGAATCCCAGACAAATAAAAACTTATCATACAAAATGTAGCAGCTTTTGCGCTCGCTTCGGTGGCACATATACTAAACTGGAAATGACACAGAGAAGATTAGCATGGCCGCTGTGCATGGATGACATGCAAACTCGTGAAGTGTCCCATATTTTTATTATGCTGAGTGACATAAGCCAGGCAGTGAGGGACACATACCATGTGATCTCACCTTTAAGTGGGACCTAATCAACAAAACAAACAAGCAAGCAAAATACCACCAGAGACATTGAAACTAAGAACAATCGGACAGTAACCAGAGGGGAGGTGGGAGGGGGTGATGGGGGGAAGGCTTTTCAGGAACAACTATAAAGGACACACGGACAAAACCAAGGGGGGATGGAAGCAGGGGAGGGAGGAGGATATGGCTGGGGCTGGGAGGGAGTGTGGGGGGTGTGTAAATGCGGACAACTGTACTTGAACAACAATAAAAATTTTTTTTAAATGTAGCAGATGTGTTCATGGATGTCCTTCATCGGGTGAGTAATTAAACAAATTGCAGTGCATCCATACCATGGAATATACTCACCATAAAAAGGAACAAATTATTCATATGAACACAGCTTGGGAAAATCTCAAGAGAATTATGCTGAGTGGAGTCACATGAATCTTTTTAAATCATAAATGTGGCCACGTAACTCCCATATTTAAAACTCTTTAAAGGCTTTCTGTTACAACCAGGATCACTTCTAAAACCAAGGATAGAAGGCCGTCTGCTGTATGACTCCCGCTCCCCTTCCCTCCTCTGCTCTCCAGCTACGCAGCTGGGCTTCTGAACGCGTCACCCCTCACGGCCTTCACACCTGCTGGTTTCTCTGTGTGAGGGAAAAACCTCCCATCCCCTGCTGCACTTAACGTGGTTCACTACACTCGGTCTAATAAAGGTTTAGGAAGCATTACGCATTATTGAAAGATAGACATTATTTCCCCATGCTCCCATAAGAAAACTGAGGATCAGAGTGGTTAGGGTATTTGTCCAAAACCACTGAACTATTAAGCAGAAGAGCATTACTGCCTAATCACAGAGCCATACTAATTTCAGTATAGTAAGTCACTGAATTGCTCTGTGCCTCAATTTTCTCATCAATAAAATGAGAACAATAATACTTATCTCACAAAGTTGTAATAAGAATCAAATGAGTTAGTATGTAGAAAACAGGGCAGTGGCCATTATACAGGTACTATATAAGTATAACTATATATTTTATGGTGATGGTGGTAAGAGTGGTTATTATTACACATTATGTTTTAAAGCCCAAAGAACAGGATCTATTTTTTCCTTCTGAACCTTAGAGCAAAATACCTGCTGCTTTTGCTTTTTATGTCTGTTATAGATTCTGATTGCCCCTTCCAGCATCCTCTCTCCCTCCTCCCCGCTGGCGGGCCTCCACATTTCAGCCCAAGAAGGTTATCGGAAGCTCAGAGGAGGTGTCCAGCCCGTAATTGAAAAGGTTTAGTCAGGTACAACAAATGGCTGAGCCTGCACATGAGATAACTAGTGTACCACCCACGTCCCAAACTCTCATGTTCTGACCCGCCAGCTCTCCCTCTCCTCAAGCACCACAGCCTCACCCGCCCCGCACAGGGTCCTAACCAACCTGACAAAGGGACACCTTCAGTCACTCACCAGTCGCCATCAGCAAGACCACCAGCACACACTTCATGCCGATGCCCAAATCCCGTCCTGAAGCTAAGGATGAAGCGGAAACTGACGGCACGAGGCAGGTTCAGGACTTGGGACCCGGGTGGGGCTTCTGAAGGGCGGGGGAAGGTGCAGGATGGAACCAGGGTGAGGATTCTATGAAAGTCTGTCGTCTAGAGGGCTCCCCTTCCAGGCTTGAGCCTCAGGGTAAAAAAGGAACAGCACTCATGGAAATCTCCTCCGTCCAGGCGCAGTCTGCCGAGTGGGATGATGAGCTCAAGGACCTGGGCTGTATCCGCCTCATCTAGGGGAAAGAATTCCAAAGGAGTCAAGGGAACCTTCCCCGGAGTTCAAATTCATCCCAAGGTCCTTCCTTTGCCTCTCAGTTCTTTTCACCAGCTCCTGCCTCCCGGAGTGTGACTTGCACCCCTCCCTCTACATGAGGGGTCCCCACTGGCCCCTCTCCTCTCTGGGCTACTCTGATGACGCAGAGCTGTCCCCGCCCCTCTGTGTGACTCCCCTCCCCTTTATGCACGTGTCACACTTGGCCCACGCCCCTCAGAACTGCCTCACTTGCACAGATTCGTATTGCACAGCCACACCTCGTGTGAATGGAAGTTCCCCACCAAGGCCCACACCGTGGCTCCCCTCAGATCCTTGCGTGTGCCCTGACTACACTGCCCTCCCGGACACGGCCTGCACATGCTCATTTGCACACTCACTTGCACATACACTCTCTCTCTCAGCTTTCTCAGTAGCTGTCTTTTTCAAATTTATTTCTGGTGGCAAAATAGAACAAGAATATTACTTAAATAGAAAATCAGATGGCAGAATGAAACAAGAATAGATTTAGAGTCCTATAAGTTTGAGATATTCTGTGGAATGAGACCAGGGACTGATATGTCTCCATATGTATACAGAATCTATTATAACGCTAGTAGATAAAGAACTTAATAACAAATAACTTACAAACATATGAGGAAAAATTGACTATTACACACACACCATCCATCCATCCATCCATCAGATTCTAAAGTTATTTTTTCCAAAGAGAAACTTTAAGAGCAATGTCCACATCAGCTATCAGCATCCAGAAACAAAAAGGAAAACACCAAATGGGACTGACAACCTAAAGGAAGAATTCAAAGGCTAAAGTCACATAAAAAGTCATTAGTATTAAAACAAGAAAACCCAGGCTTAAGTTTGGTAGGTCTCAAAAGCAGTGTGTGAGGTGGGCAGCGGGAGAGGGGCGGCGGAGGGGAGGGGAAGAGAGGGCGATGCAGACGAGACGAGGTGAGAGTCCAGGGCAGGCCCCTAAAGCACGCTTGACGTTTGTTCTTCAGGCAGCAGCAGATTACTAAAGAGTTTTAAGAAGGAAACTAGTATGATCTCATCTGCGTTTTAGAGGGAAAAAACAGCTGAGTCGAAGAGAGAGTGTCCGTTTGAGCCACAGCAGACGGTCACAGACGTCAGTCCACGCCAGACGACTTCACGGCCTGGGCTAGGGTGGCAGCGGCGAGAGGGTAAAGGCGTGAGTGGATTTTCGAAATTCCTCAAGTGAGCATGGACTTTGGGATTCAGTGGCGAGAAAAAGAGAAATCTAACACGCAGAGGGTACATTCATCTCCCAAAAGAAGGAGGGCAGGTAAAAGAACGCATTGGAAAGGCTGGAGGAAGGAGTGTAATTCTCACATGCTGCCTTTCAGGGGCCTAAAGGAGAGGCCAGCAATGGCCTCCAAGGGGCATTTGAAGACGTGGGGTTGGGTGCCAGTGTGGAATTCAGACACACGGAGTAGTCCCCAGTGCCAACCTCCCGCACACAATGTTGTCTTTAGAGAGCTTCTCCCAGAGAGAAACCCTGCTTTTTCTGTCCTTAGCCCTCACACTCCTGGACCGGGCCTCCAAGTCCCTTCCTGGCCCACGGTATTTCCCGAAGATCTGGGAAAACAACCGCAGAGTAAAGCCTGTCTCTTTCTCAACTTCCCACCGGTGCTAACTAACCCCTGCACCCACCGCAGAAAACCTTCCACGACTCCGTGCTGTCCTCGAACCTCAGCACACAGGGTGGGGCAGGACTGGATGTGCGGTTGTGAGTATGCGAAACGGGGTTTATTCTTGCATTGTTGTTTATTCCTCCCTGTATTGTCTCCCGCATAAACAACTGTAGACCTCCTCCTGCCCCGCCCGGCGTCTCATAAACCAGCCCAACTCCACGGTGCACCTCCGTGCTCCCTGAGACGAAGGTCAAGTTCGCGCTGCCGTGTCTGGTTTTCACGTCACACCCGGGGGACTTCGTGGGAGGGAATGGGGAGTTTGCCAGGATCCATGACGCTGGTTGGTCAGCTACAGCCAAGAGGCTATGGTTGAAAAGCCGGGCATGCCTAATAAGATCTAGAGTCTACATCTAGTCTTCCCGGTCAGCTATGATTTTGAGAAAATTACTCAAATTCTCCATTTCAGTTCTGTCACCTACAGCTCTGGGGGGTGGGGGGGGGAGTGATACCAGCCCAGCCCTGTCTTCTCTTTCCAGGTCGTTGAGGTGTTGGAGTGAGATTATGGGCTTAAGAAAACCTAAAGGGTTGCAGTGATACGGAGTGTGACTGGTGTACATCACGTTAGACTAACTTAACATAGCATGACCACCAACGATGTCTGCGAAGAGCTGAGCCCAGTGCACGGCGTTCAGTAAGGGCTCCCTGGGTGTCAGCTGTTAGCGCGATGGCTCATTCTCTTGTCGCGTGCGCTCCCCCCAGTCGTCCCAGGAGAGCACGGGCTGAGACATCTTCTCGTTAGGTTAGAAAGCACTGAGAGGGTCTTGCCTTCTTAACTGCCACCAGCGTGAGTAATCTAGAGTCCAAACATTCTCCAGACGTCGGAAGAACTGTCCAGCGAGTGCTTCCCCATTTCCACATTTCCTTAGCGCCAAGCGGTGGGTCAGGACACCCCCACCCAGCTGGTGATGACAGCCGAGTGATGCAAGAGTGAGCAACAAGAGGGAGAGAGGAGGCTCGTGTAATAAAGCAGGGAGGGGCCGAGGCGGGGTATAAATAACTATTAGGGGGTTCGGAGCAAACCTGGGGACACTGTCTTCTTGAGCGAAGGTGCAGAATCCTGCCCCCCACCCCACGGTCCTGGCCTCAGAAACTCCATGGGGAATATCAGTCCTGAGCCCGGGCTCACCTCCCACAGGCAGCTGAGCTACCTTTAGTCAGAGGGGCCTCTAGGGACAGCAGGGCGAGGGACCCGGATTGAGAAGCCTAAGGAACTAGGCTTCTTTTTCCTTCCCTAACGGCTCCAGGCGAGGTGCAGTCCCCCACCGTCCTGAAGCAGAAGGGCCTCCATCTGTTCGTCTAGAACCTTCTTTCTCCCCCCTGTCGTGCGCCTAACCATAGCCACTGACTCTACCAGGTGTTCTCAAGGACAAGACTGAGCTGCAAGTTCCATACTCTGCTGACCTTCTTCTACATGTCCCAGGGAAAGATCTGGACCGCCATGCAATGTGTCTTCTGTCTGAGCGTCCTTTTTGGTACGTATCCATGACCGTCTACTCCGTCCTACGAGGCAGAGGTTGATGTAGGATGAAGCGAGGCAAACCGGCACAGGATGTGTGGAGGGCACACAAAAAAGGGTCATGAGCAGAACTAGGGTCCCCGATGCTTCTTCTACTCCTGCCACAGCTCTCGGGACAGGCTGCGGCCACCCCTCCAGTGCCAAGCTGTGGGGTGCTTCACAGTGTACACCTGCCTTGAAGAACACTCAACAGTGAGTGTTCCCCCCTGGTTTTTTTACATTGGGGGTCTCACCACCCACTGGGAAAGTCCCAGGGTAGCCCCGAGGACAGAGAGCTCCTTTTGACATCAAAGGCCCAGATGCTCAGAATGCAGGGAATGGAGAAGGCGGAACAAAAGATTAAATGCAAGAGCCCTGCCCCCGCACTCCCTGACTTCCAGAAGGTTGTAGAGGCAGGGTTCGCTGGCAGCCGTTGGACTGCCTGGGCCGCGTCTCCAACTGGACAAGTTCATCAGTTCATCTGGGCTTCAGTTTCTACAGTCAAAACGGGGATATTCCTGCCTACGTAATAGGGTCATGGTGAAGGTTAAATAAATCCAAGAGCTCAGTGCCTTTTATCCTTATTAGCACTCTGCCTTTTCCCCCTGGAGTTTTGAATTGTGACCACACAGAGGAGCCTGCGTGAGAAGTAGATCTAGCTGCGTTTGGGGCAGACTAACTGAAGTACCGAGGGCAGCCCACACGGGAACAGGACTTTATTTCTGATACTAGAATTAGCCTTCTTCCTCTTTCCCCTCTAGTTTTTTTTTTAAATAATTCATTTATAAAAAATATTACATATCCATGTCAAGAAAGTTAGAAATATTAAAAAGTAAAAAAATAAATAAATAAACATCACTCACAATCCCACCTCTCAATCAATGCATGCTAATACTTGGTTTGAGTTTATTCCCAGACATTATTTTATTTATGTATTTTTGAATTTAAGTGATTTATTTTTGGCTTATTTTTAGATGATTGAATTACTAGATTTAATTATTTTTATCTTAAAGAAAGGGTACCAATATTTTCTTAGCTGTTTACTATGTATAAATATTATTTATACAATTTTAATACGTATGGTGTTCCATGTGTACATGTACTTTTTCACTTCAATGTCCAACTCAACTGTATTGGACATTTATGTTTCCAATGTTTACCTATTATAGATGTACTAATAAGAGCAGACTTATTCACAATCTTTGTCTACGTCTGATTATTTCAGTAGAATGGGTTCTTGGGTCTGTGACTATTTGGCCACAGGTGATAAGTATTTGTAATTCTTGATGCCTATTTCTAAATTGGTTTTCAAAAAGTTAGAGTGAATCGACACTCCTACGGGGCGGTGAATGAGAGTCTGAGTGTGTTTTCTTGGATTGAATCTTATCAACATTAAGGAAAAATGATTATTATTAATATTAGATAAAATGGTATGTCATTTGAATTTACATTTTTATTAGAAAAAAATGTCAAACATTTCCTGGCCCATCAATTACTTTTTTAAACTGTACATATCCCTTTTCAACTAGGACACAGTAAACGGTACCGTTTGTTCTAAGAATGTTTGATTCATCAAGAGCATTATTTCCTCAGGGACTCTCCTCTCTGCCCACTCGGCGGTGCAGCAGGAAGACCACGCCCCCTACCTGGCGTACCTCAGGTCTCACTTCAACCCCTGTGTGGGCGTCCTCATCAGAGAGAACTGGGTGCTGGCCCCAGCTCACTGCTACTTACCGTGAGTGCTGGGCATCGCCCCTCGCCCCTGAAATAGCTACTACTCATTTGACACCAGTGATTCTCAATTAGAGACAATGCTCCCCCCACACAGGGTATGTTTGGCAAACCCCGAAGATATTTTTGGTTGTCACCACAGAGTTGGGAGTGGGGAGGACAGTGCTGTTGCCATCAACTAGTGAACAGAGGCCAGGGCAAGGACCCTGCTGCAGATCCTACGACGCACAGGACAGCCCCCACAACACGGAATTATCCAGCCCCCAAATGTCGATAGTGCTGCCACTGAAGAGCCTGTTCCAGATGTGATGCTCTTCAGTCTCTCATCAGCTGGTCCAAGTTCTGTACTGGCAATATGCAATACGAATGCATTTCAGAAGTTAAGGGACCAATAGCTAACTTAGGGAGGCTCAAATTGGATAAACTCAGGAGAATTTTTAAAAAGAACTAATGACAAAGGGATGGACAAGGGAAATAGGAAAAACACAAAGATCAGTTCAGGACTCCCACAGTTAGTGGGTACAGTTACTACCCCTAGACCTGAATGGGCGAGGAGAAAATGGGTACAAGTGGGGTTAGAGAGGGGGCAGGGGGAAGGAGAGAGAAAGGAATCGTAGGGAGAGACTGCCTTATATGAGCTGTAACCTTTGGTTATGAGACACTGCCAACAACCAATCTATGGCAACAGTGCAGAGAGGGAGCTGGGAGGATAAGTACTCCAGCCTCAGACTTCTCCCTCCAGTTACTTTGCGATGCTGGAGCAAACAGGAGCTATCCAACACTCAGGTCATCCCATTCCCTTACCCGCACCAGAACGGAACTGCCAACTGGACAGGCTGGAGCTGCAAGGGAGGCAGAGTAATATAGCTGTGCCATGCGTAACTGTCCTCTCCACCGCATTGAGGACGCTTCCTCAGAACCTAGTAGTTAAAGGCTCCACTACTGACTGTGGGACCAAGGTTGATTAATCTCACGTGCCTCCATGACTTCATGTGAGAAATGGGCATTAAAAATAGAATCCCCTTCACAGATTTGTTGAGTGGTAAATGAGGTAACTCAACATCCAGGTGGAGAACTTGCCACAGTACCTGGGACATGGTAATGTTGAATATTGGCTTTGGTGATGATGATGGTGATAATGATGATGATGGAGGTGGTGGTGGTAATGATAGTGATTACTTCCAAACCCTTCTCCTTCCAGAAACCTGAAAGTGATGCTGGGAAATTTCAAGATCAGGGTCAGAGATGGGACAGAGCAGATTATTAGCCCCATCAACATTATCCGCTACTGGAATTACAGCGATAGCTACCCCCAGGATGACCTCATGCTCATTAAGCTGTCTAAGCCAGCCAACTTCAGCCACAAAGTCCAGCCCCTTAACCTGGCCACCAGCAACGTCCGGCCAGGCACCATCTGTCTGCTTTCAGGTTTGGACTGGAGCCAAGACAACAATGGTGAGTGCACCCCCCACAGCAAGTTGGGGTCATCAGCTATCCCTTGAGAGGGGCACTCGTGTCCTCATAGCTGAGAAGAGGGGGCAGGAGATTGGGGGAGACCACAGGGAGTGACTACACAAGTGGCCTGGCAAGAAGAGACACGCCCAGCAGTCTGAACCTCCTCCTTTCCCAGGGTGTCTAAGGCCCCACCCACTGCCCATCTGACCATATGGAGGACGTGGGTCCTGATGGTCAGAGACACCGTTCACATTAAAGAGGCTGTGCCCCTCCGTCCCACATGGGCTCATGTTACGTACAGAGGAGGCCTCTGAGACCCCGAGTCAGGCCACCTCTCCTTCCCCCAAGACTGGACACAGAGCAGAAAGACTCTGCTTCTGACAGAGACAAAAAGGCTCTTTCAAAACCCTCAGGAGTGACTCTGGTAACCACACCCAGGGTCATCTCCTCCCTTCTCTTGGTCCCTGATTTTCTTCAGACACACAAGCAAAACGCCAGTTGTCGGAGGGGGCGGTGGCCGGAGGGGCTAGGCAACAACCGCGAATGGGAAGGTTTCTCTCTCCCTGACTCCCTCAGGCCGACACCCTGATTTGAGGCAGAACCTGGAGGCCCCCGTGATGTCGGACAAAGAGTGCCAGAAAACCGAGCAAGGGAAAAGCCACAGGAACTCCTTATGTGTTAAATTTGTCAAAGTATTCAACCGAATTTTTGGGGTAATCTTTTCTCTATATTCAGCTTTCGGGAACTTGTATGTGTCTAGTTAACTACGTAACCTTGATCTAGAGAAAAATGGAAAGCCCTCATCCTCTCAATTTTTTTTTTTTTTAGAGTCTGATGAGGCTAGAGCAAGCCCGTTTCTTCTTCAGCGATGGGCTCTCCTCACCAATGCCTTTGCTCACTTAGGGGCCTCGTGCACTGCCTGCAGTTAATAATACCGTCATTCTCACAGCTGCAAGCGAGAATGGGCATTGCTGAAAAAAAGATAATTATTCACTGAAATTGAGAACAGGCTGACAGTGACCAGAGAGGAGAGGGGAGGGAATTTCGGGGGAAAAGGGGAAGGGTTCACAGGAACAAGTATAAAGGACACGTGGGCAATAACAAGGGGCAGGGGTGGAAATGGCAGGGAGGTGAGGAGGGCTGGGGGGTGGGTTGAGATGGGGGTAAGAGGCAGAAAACTGTACTTGAAAAACAATTTTTAAAAAAAGGATAATTCAGACTTTTCAGAAATGGAAACCGGCTTCACTAGTTCAAATAAGCGGGGGTTGACTCATTTTACATGTGAGTCTTCAGAAGGTTTTTCTCTAACTTTCTCAAGATCACACAAGGATAATGACGGCAAAGCCTGATAAATGACTCAGGCTGCCTGTCTCCTCCTTCAGCACTCTTCTCAGGACCCAGCACGCTACCTCCAGGCAGGGCTGGCCCAAGTTGGGGACTACAGTGCGTCTTTGAGATCTGACCAAATCTCCCTCTCCCTCTCCCTCTCTCTGCACCCGTCTCTCCGGTAGGAAGTGGCCGTCGCTACAGTCATCTGCAAAAACAAGCTCCAGGGGATCGAGGTCGGACACTTCATGGGTGGGGACGTCGGCATCTACACCAATGTTTACAAATACATATCCTGGATTGATAGTGTCACTAAAAACCAATGAGACCCCGCTACTCGCCCTGCAGCCCGCCAGCTCTGCCGCTGGCTATGTGAGCGGTCTTTGCCCCAATCTCAAAATAAAATATCCAAATACAAACATTTGGATGCATCACACCAATAGGCTATGTTTTCTTATTTTTGTTCTTATTCTAAATTTCTTATTTTGTTCTTATTCTAATTTCTTATCTTGTTTCTTATTCTAAAAGAACCAGGAACAAAAGATGAAATGAAAACTTAACTACACCGCACCGGGGTACACCTGCTCATAACAAACCTTTGAGGTTATCTTTTATCCCCGTGTCATAAATGCGAAAACTGGAACTAAAAGAGGTTACTTAATATTGTCTATAGCTGGTGGCTATCAGAGCCTGGACTGCAGCCCCACAGTGGCAGATTCTCAATCCCATGCTCTAGCCTCAAAATCAGAGGAGTTCGTGTGGTATCACAACAGAGGTTGACATCTACTTTCCTGCTAGCTCTCTTACCACTCAAAGGGCTTAGGGTTCTCACTTGAGTCCAAGACCCTGGGTACTGGAATGAGCTCCCCTAAGAATGGTCATGCTTGATCTCACTGATGTACGGACTGCAGCATGAAGCAGGGGGAGAGCTAGTGGAGGGGAGAAAGTAAAAAACAGAACTTCAGGAAACAGTGACCAACCATAAACAAAGTCTACAAGGAGGCCTGGCATCTCCAGAGCAAGGCGAATAAATAAGTCACCTAGATCCAAGAAGGGCATAATCTCGGGGCAGACGCAGAGCTCAAGAGGCAGAGATGGCTGAGAGGAGGTGAAGGATGGGTACAAATTGGGCTCGGCCACAGATCCATGAGATTAGCAAGGTCAAGAAAGCAGGTGCCAGTCCTCTTGTTGAGAACTTGGTAAAACACCTCTCCCTATATCCCAAATCTGGAAGTGATAGAAGAATTCTGGGTACCCAAGAGATTGAGGCATATAAAACAAGGAAGAATAAAGTAATCTCCCCACAGAAGATATAGGAAATAACCACACACTATCTTTAGGCAATATTTTATATTCCTATGGTTTAAAATACAATCTACACTTTAATGTTTTCTGTGTTAGGTATAAAAATGCCCCACATCAAAATGTCCACACCCTAATCCCACGGCCCCATGAATATGTTATTTTATATGGAAAATGAAGTTTGGCAGATATATGCTTATGTGTGTGGACCTTAAGATGGGGAGAGTATCCTGGATTATGTGAGTGGGACCAGTGTACTCACATGGGCTTTTAAAGAAGAGGAAGTCAGACTACGTGGCCAGAGAAATATGGCAACAGAAAAAGAGGCAGCAGACTCAGAGCGCAAGAAGGACCTGACCCACCACTGCAGGCTCTGAGGATGGAAGAAGCAGGCCGTGAGGCAGGAAATGTGAACATTCCAGAAACTGGGAAGGACCCGCAGCCACCAGCTGGCAAGGAGATGGGGACTTTCACCCCCTCTAACACTGTTCTTTCTAAAGTCACCCACGACGTGTATGTTTCTAAATTCAAAGGTCTCATTTTACTTGACCTTGTCAGCCTCATTTGACAAAGTCAGTCATTCCTTCTCCCCGAAAAGATTCTTTACCTGGCCTCCAGGACACCACTGTCTTTTGTCCGTCTGCCCTACTGGCCCCCTCTTTTCCGTCTCCTTTACCAGTGCGGCCTCTCTCACCTCTAACACCTGAGTTCCCCGAGTCCTAGTCTTGGACTTCCTCTTTTCCCTATATACACCTACTTCCTTAGTGACCCACACCAGTCTTATGACTTTATTTACTCATTTGTTTATTTATTATGGAATTTATTGGGTGACACTGGTTGAATCAACCACACAGGCTTCAAGCGTACATCTCGATAAAACAACATCTGCACACAGCATCATGCACTCACCATCCAAAGTCAAGTCTCTTCCAGCCGCCATCGACCCCTACTTGGCCCTCTTCCCCCTGCCCCACCCCCCTTTCCCTCTGGCTGTCACCACACTGATGTCCATGTCTGTGTGTCATATATACACATATATGTTTGCTCAGTCCCTTCACTTTTTTCACACAGCCCCCCAACGCCCTGCCCCTCTGACAGCTGTCAGCCTGTTTCAGGTATCTATGCTTCTGTTCCTAGTTTGCTCATTGAATTATTTTGTTTATTAGATTCCACGTGTGAGAACATACAGTATTTGTCTATCTCTGATTGACTTATTGCACTTAGCATAATAATTTCCAGGTCCATCTATGCCAAAGATTTTTTCACTTGTATAGCTGAGTGGTGTTCCATCATGTGCATGTGTCACAGCTTCTTTTATACCCTGGTCTACTGATGGGCACTCGGACTGTTTCCAGGTCTTGGCTATTGTCAATAACACTGTGATGAACACACGGGCACGCCTTTATGGTCAACTAATATTTGACAAAGGAGGCAAGGGCCTACAATGGAGTAAAGACAGTCTTTGCCATAAATGGTGGTGGGAAATTTGGACAAGTACATGAAAAAAAATGAAACTAGGCCACCAACTTATACCACACACCAGAAAAACTCAAAATGCATAAAAGACTTAAATGTAAGCTGTAAAACCATAAAAATCATAGAAGAAAACATAGACAGTAAAATCTCAGACATCTCTTACAGCAATATTTTTACCAATGTATCTCTGCGGGCAAAGGAAATACAGAAAAAAATAAACAAATGGGATTACATCAAACTAAAAGGCCTTTAGTTTGTGCAGCAAAAGAAACCATCAGCGAAGTGGAAAGGCAACCACTGCCTGGGAGAGCACATTCGCTAATAATACATCTGACAGGAGGTTAATTTCCAAAATATATTAAGAACCTGAACAACTCAACAGCAAAAAGACAACGCAATTAAAAATGAGCAAAGGATCTAGACACGTCTCCAGTCCTGTGATTTTAAACACCATATACAACCTAAGAATTCCCAAATGTACTGGAATATCTCCCGTTTAGACTTGACCCCTGACCTCCCATCTCAGGCGCTCAGCTGTCCACTCAGCATCTCTTCCCTTGATGTCCAGCACACATCTCGGACTTAGTAATCTAAGTAATCTTACTTTTAGTAATCTGATAGTAATCTTATCAGTGGATTTTCTACTTAGTCTTTTCAAAGAACAAAATTTGACTTATTAGTATATGTAAGTCAAAAGAATAATCACTCAAAGAGGTCACTGAAGAGACGTTAATCATTTGTAAAGGTGTGGGCAGGGTTAAAGAAACTAGCGAGGGACAGTGAAGCACACAGATACTCGGGAAGCCACTGCCGAACCGTATTTATCAGGCATTTCTAGTCTACGTTCTCTGGCTTTAATTATTCCTCGCCAGTGCAAATACTTCGCTACTGTTGCGAAGAGTAGTGTGATAATAATACTAAAGGTATTATAGTATGGTAATATAAAATACTTACAGATATTACTATGCACCGGGCACTCTTCTAAGCACTTCACATATTATTAATTCACTTAATCCTCATGACAAACCTACGACAAATAAATCATCCCCTGCTATAAAGTGACGTATGTGTTTTCATAAAACATATTTCAAAATCACGCCCACAAATTAAAAGAGCTTATGAGGAAAATAATATTGGAGGAGGCTACTGAAAACCTATGCAACCTTGTAACCCCAGCACTAACTGAAATAAAAACAGTCCTAATAAGAATCCTGGAAAGGTATGTATTTCCGCTAGCCTTTGCGCTCAGCATCGATCACTCACAGCTTTTAAACTGGGGCTTGTTCCTCTTTCAAAGAACAAATCTTGGAGGGCACTACTTTCTAACGATCAGTTTCACTACCATTAAAATTACGAACCAGCCTGGAGCCCCATCTAACAATGACTTTTTTAAAAACACAAAAGGAATGTTTTTCAGCTATTGAATCCTCACTCGTAATTTCACCAGTAACTCAGCATTGTGTAGAATGTAGATTCTTTTTTTTTTTAGATTTTTTATTTATTTATTTTTAGAGAGGGAAGGGAGGGAGATAGAGAGAGAGAGAAACATCAATGTGCGGTTGCTGGGGGCCGTGGCCTGCACCCTAGGCATGTGCCCTGACTGGGAATCGAACCTGCGACACTTTGGTTCGCAGCCCGTGCTCAACACACTGAGCTACACCAGCCAGGACAATGTAGATTCTTGAAGCTACTACTCCACTAGCTCCACTAAAGGAAAGCACTTCTGCAAACTTTCCAGCTTTCTTCTAGGGGTGCCCAGATATTGCTAAGGCTTTCATTGTAAGGGACAGTAAATTACCCCAACAGTTTATTTGGTCTTCAGTCTATATGCTTAATTTTTTTGTCTCTTCATCCCATTTCCTTTACTTCATTCTATGAAGTAGCACTGGTAACTATTGTGCTAGGTAAGTTTTTCCACCTAGAATCATCTTCATTTACATGCAGCACTGGCCCCGTTAATTCAGCTGTAGAGTCACACCACAGTCTTTCCAAGTCCTTTAGAGTTTCAACATTTTCTTTTATTGTTAGAACACTTCAGAATTTGCTCACTAACTCATAGTCCTCAATCCACTAAGCTTTCACTGACGTTTTAAAAATTAACTCCCTGTGATTAATGCAAAATAAATATTTTATTTTAGCCGGAAAAATATTTCTAAACTTTTCTTCTCAGTGTTATTTGAATTTAAGAATAAAACATTCACCAGAATAAAATTTAATGCCAAACCTTGTTTTTCTGCATTCTGCTGAGAAGTGTCACTCTGACTTTTGATCTTCTCTTTCTCTCTTAAAGTTCTGAAAATTTTCCTTTCACCTTCGATAGTCTTAAACTTTTCTATAATGTCCGTAAGTGTGAAAGGTCCCCCCCTCGACTTATCTGTCTTGTTTAACACACTTTGAACCTTTTCAATCTAGTATTTTTTTAATCTTTCTTTAACTTAGTGTAATTTTTGGTCATTAATTCCTCAAATATTTTATTCCTTCTTTTCGTTTTTACCATCTCCTTCTGGGACTCCATTTACACAAACACCCTGTTATGTATGTATGTATGTATGTATGTTTTTTGTATTACTTGATTTTATTTTACTTTGTAAGGACAAAGCAATTGTCCTTAATGAAGTTCACAAGTAGCTTCACTCTGAACATTTTTAACAATGCACATTTAAAAAATGGTGCAAATTGTTCTGCAATCCAAAGATACAATAGCCTGGAAAATGTTTAGAAAACAAAAGCCAACGTAGACAGACAGATTCAAACAACCAGAACAGTACAAGTTTTATTTGGCTCTGATTTCACAGTTTTCTTACTACATCATCAATGTCAGAAATCTGGTCCTTCTGCTGGCTCCATGGCTCAGGATTTAAAGAAATGCCTTTTCTTCCTCGTTTCACTCCACCTTCTGAATCCATCCAGTACTCTCTACTATCAGTTAGGACTTTTCCTCTAAATCCCAACACGGGCATCCCTCCTTTTCTCCGTCTGAAACACGTTACCATCTCTGCCACTGAGGGTCTGCCCTAGAAGGTGACAGGGCTCTTGAACTTTCACCAGTATTTGCTTCTTTGCATGTTTTTCTGAAGAAACTTGCTTTCTGCTCTTTAATTTTTTGTCAGTGTCCCTCCCTGTCAGAATGCCACCAGAGAGCTTGAGGAAACGTGTTTCTTTAACAGAGGCATTGCCTCCCTCCTGCTCCCAACCAGCCCTGTGCTCAATTGCTCTGACTCTACCCTGTTATTTCTGTGCGTCGTATAGCTTCGTTTTCTTTTACATGTTCCATCTTCCTATTGCTTCCCCATACCCTCTAAGACACATCTTTGGACCAAACTTCCTGTTCATTAATTCACCATCAGCTGTATTGATTCTGCTGCTTAAATTAGTTGATGAGTACTTCACTTCATCTAATTTAAAAATGCATCGTTCAGAAGCCAAAGGGGAATCAGACTTTTCCTCCACCTGATTCCCCCGCCACCCTCAGGACCCGTCCACTAGGGAGGAGTGTGACCTGGAACCAGCCACCCAGAGGCTCTTCACCAGGATTTGGGACCTTGGAGCTATGACTGAAAGGGACACATTCCCAGAGGCAGTGGCAGGGGAAGGACGCAGTGCTGACAGATGCGATGTGGGGGGTGGTGCCGGCACCCGTCCTGTCGAGTAACTTGGTTGTGTTCTCGGCTGTTTAAACCATCTTGGTTGCCATTTTGACACTGACTCTGCAGCCTCCCCCCTGATTCTTTCAGATGAAGCCAGTTTTCTTCCAGCAGATTTGTTTCCTCCTTAAGCTACGTGGAGCTGAACAACGAGTTGGGTCCTGGGAGAAGTACAGGAGAGTGGAAACACGAACTTCCTCCTTCTGCTCTGATTAAGATTCTCAGATACTGCCGTAAGTTATGGTTCAAACACTAAGTTGAAAAACATATTACTTAAAGTTTTTACATGAATGGCTGGTAGAATGACAAATAAATAAAACTAATCAGATATGGGAGAGGGGAACAGATTTGGGGTTGAGATAATCCCCAAACTTTAATGAATGGGATTCAGAAGTTATTGTTCAAAGTTGATAAAACAAGTTCGAGGGACAAACCTTATTTAGAGTTGTGAAAATAATCACTAGAAGAACTAAGACAAATGGGAAAATTGGACTACACTTGGTCAGGGAGACTAACAAGAGAGAGAGAAAGGGGCACACGCCGTGATTCATTCTCTACCTTTTTGTACCATTTAAATCCCTGAGTCCCCCTCTAGGCTACACGGTCACTCCCCACAACAAAAAGGAAGGCTAGTGATAGCTACACACACGGGCACACAGTCATGCATGCCCATGCACGCGGATCCAGCTGCAGCTGTCAGAATGCAAACTACAGAAGGTTTAATTACATAGGAATCGATTCAAGAACACGAATTTGCCTCCAGATTTGTTTTCTTGGATAAAACACAAAGCAACCTCACACCCATCGTGAGCTAAATCATGTGCAGCAACGGAAGGAAACCTAATCCCGAAAGGTGACTGGGAAAACACAAGGGTTTTGTCCCTCAGAAAAGCAAGTTGTAGAAACTTCAGATTGTTGTGAGTTTGGACCCTGGCTCCCATGCATCCCACCAACACGAGACTTGCAGGATTAGCTGCTTATTTCATCTGTTTAAAAATACTCATCAACTCGAGCACTCCACAGGCCTGCTAGCATAAATTCTTACAAGTCTGAACAAGAGGGACTTCGGGTTTACTGGACATCCACAAGACTTGGGAGTCCAAAAATCTGTAACTGTTTTATCTGCATTTTTACCAGTTGACAGTTGATGATCTTAAGCAAGTTATCATTCCAGCCTAAGTTTTGTTGCCTGTAAAATGGAGTTAGAATTACCAACTGCACAGAGTTGCTATTAAAATCTAATGGCATGATGGACTACATGTAAGAATACTTGATAGAATGTAACCTCCCCAGAAATGTTAGGTACCGTAACTGCCATTATAACGGTTGGTCACAAAGGACATCCATCCAAACAAGGCCTGGCATAATGAAAAATTCACACTGCTACTAAAAGCGTAACCAAGGAGAGGCAGCTCTCTACTTGAGAAGAATGGACTCTCACTCCCAGAAAACAAAAGACAGTGCGTGACCTCAACAACTCACTGTGATGTTGGTGGGGCCAGCTCTCCCCCTGATGACAAACACCCACACGTGGCTACCATGTGCCGCAGTTCACGACTTTCAGCAAGGGAAAGACACGTTAGAGAAAATAAGTTAATGAAAGTAGAGTAGCATGATGTGCAGGAAGTGGAAGAAAACTTTAAGCATCTTAAGTGTTGTCCATTAGATTCCAGACCCCCTAGAACTGAGCCAAAAGCAATGTGTTCACACGCGGCTCAAAACTGAGGCTGAGGAAGCACACGGAAGACGGACGGGATTCGGAGGAGCGCACGGTGAAGCTAGCGCATTAGCAAGGCAGCATGACGTCAGGGAAAGAGCCCCGCACCAGGGGTCAGGAAGCTGCGTTCTGCATGGGGTTGCAGGCACTGGGGACCCGGGAGAAAACAAAAGCAGACACAGCTCCTGCGGCTGTGCGTCTGCCCCCGGGGTGCTGTCCAGCTCAGCGACCCAGCCTGCTCACACTCTGACTTCGGGCTGTGGGGAGGCCCGAGCGGGCCCTCAGGGAGGCTAAATGACCAAGGAGGATGAGGCGTGACCTCTTCAAGGAGAGGTGTTCTTTTTAAGAGCAGAAGCAAGTGCCCCTCCCTCCTTTCTTGCCCCACTCCAGGTTTGGGCTTTGAAGCTTCGTATCAATCAAGGCAGCCAACTGACTTCGAGGGCTCAGAGAAATGTCCTGAAATACAAAGATGTTTTATTTTGTTTTTTAGTTATATAACTAGACCTACTATGTTAAAGAAGTGGCAAAAGAAAACTAGATACATCTCTTTTTAAAGCTTATCCAAAATGCCTAACATTAAGGGATAGATGAAATTTCACAAAAATTAATCTGATTGCCCCTCATCTCTGTTTCCTACAGCAGGAAAAATGTAACTTACATATGTAACTTAAAAAGAAATATATTATTTACTATACAGAAACAGAATATAACACCCCTTTTACCAAATCTAAAGCCCCAGCGTTGATTTCCATAGCATGTTAAAACAATGTACTCTGCATTGCCGAGAGAGAAATAGTATTTTTAGTCTACGATGCCTGTTGCCCGTTTGTGTGAAAGAAGGAAAACTTCAGAAGCTATAAAAGTCACCTCCCCCATCGAGAGCTGTCCAAAGACTGTCTGGTGCCCCAACCGCTCTTCTCCCTCAGGCGCGCGGGCCTCAGGACCGCCAAGCACGCGCTGCCTTCCGCAGGGCCCTCCGACAAGCCTCCTTCGCCCTGGGGTTCCCCATGATCAATATGACGGAATGAAGAGAAGGAGAGGCAGCCATGAGTGTCTCCGAGACAAAGATGGTGACGAGATCAGCAGGAGGGACTTTGGCGGTGATGGAGTAGGGGCTGGCCGCGAAGTAAACCACGTAAAGTATAAGGAAGCAGACCAAGGACTTCAGGACAGCGATGTGAGCCTTGGCCCGTGCATCACTCCTGCCAGCCGTGTGGACCTTCATCTTCCTGTGGTGTCTGTACAGAGAGACAATCAGCATCCCAGAGGAAAGAAGAAACACCGCGAAAGGCAACGCACTTCCCAAATTGAGACGCAGCACACGCTGGTAGTGCCAGTTCGAAATCTGGTCCAGAATGCTGTTATTTCTTTGGGAAGGACTGTAGAACTCTGAGCTAAGGCGCGCTGCAAGTAACCCGTTGGTCAGGAGGCCCCCTACAAGGCACCAGCCACTCAGGCAATAAGCTCTCCGCTTCAGCCACAGGTAGACGCGGTGTTCGAAGGTCGTGATCTTCTTGCAATAGAAGACACTGAGGAAAGTGGCAAACCACAGGCTGGCCTGGCTGACCACAGCCCAGAAGACACTGAGAGAGCGGAGCCCAAGGTTGCTCTGGAAGAACGGACACAGGATTAAGTCCACCATGATCAGGCACTGCAGGAGAAATCGGCAGCCAGCCAGGCCCAGGACAATGAGGTGGTAGGAGAGCGCCTTGGATTTTCGGACCCATTCTCGAAGACTCCAGACCACGAGGACTCCGTTTCCAACCAGGCCAATGAGAAACTCGGCCACGGCCACCAGCATGAGCAGCCCTAGGGTGGCAGTCAACATAGCTGCGGAAGGAGCCTTCTCGGTTGTCTCGGGAAGTGCCCGGCTCTCGTGCTGAGGAATGCCTGCGGCTCCAGGTGGGGCTTCAGGTCCCCTGAGCATGACACCACACTCCCAGTGAGTTTTCACACCATGAAATCTGGATCTGGCCTTGCCCTTCTGCAACCTGTCCTCAAGCACACATTGACCAGCCGTGACCAGGAACAGAGTGTAGAAGTTATGATCCCTTTCGTATTTGCATCCACACGAGCGAACTCCGAGCCTAGACCCAGGGACCTGGACCAGCAGCGCAGACACCAAGCTTCCTTCTCAGGGCTCACGGGCCGACGTCTAGACACCAGCGTGTAATATGAGAGACGCGTCAGTGAGAAAGGCCAGATCAGACACTCTCAGGTTCTACACCCTGCCAGAGGGGAGCTCATATGAATAAAAAATGAAATTTTATTTTCACAAAAAAACTCTCAACATATGAGCATGAAAGTCAAATAAACACAAAAATTTAAAGTATATTTCATTACCAAAGAGAGAAGTAGAGGAAGTTTGGGGGCAGAAAACAATCAGAGAGCCAAAACATTATATTAAGTGCCAAATAAAAAACATATATGTAGGTCAGGTAGAGAGGACATTCTTGTTAGTCAGGGTCTTCGAAGCCCCCTGCCCTGATGACCAGCGACCCTCGCACACTTGGTTTAGCCTGTATCTCACATCAAGGTCTCAGAGGAAGGAGATGAGGAAGAAGATGAGCCCCAAGAAGTGGAAAAAAAAAAGATAAGCACAGTTATCAGGAAACATAGGTAAAGCTTCATTTACTACCCAGACTGCAACTTCCCTGGGACCAGCCCCATGCAGATGTGTGTGTGGTAGACTAGATTCTGAGACAGCCCCCAAGATGCCCATCCTGAACAATCCTTGAGCTGCAAGAGGAATGTAAACAAAATGGGATGGCACTTCTGTGCCTACATTATGTGGCAAAGACGATGGGCTTTGGCAGATGTAATTAAGATCCCAAATTATGCAAGGTTGAGTTTTTCCAAAAGTAGATCATCCTGGGTGGGCCTGACTTAATCAGTTAGAATCTGGGACAAGGGACGGGGCCCTCCTCCTGGCCCTGAAGAGCCCAGCTGCCACATGGTGATCAACTGCACAAAACTTCTGGATGCTGAGGTGAGCCTGCAGTTGACAGCCAGTAAGAAAACCTTAGTCCTACAACTGCAAGGAACTGAACTCTTCCAACAACCACTGAGTTTGAGAGAGTACCCTGAGCTCCACAGAAGGAACAGCCTAGCCAACATCCTCACCACAGTTTCCAAAACCCTACAGACAGGCCCCACGCAGGCTGTGTCCAAACTTCTTGAGCCACAGAGACTGTGACACAATACATGTATGTCCTTTGAAGCTGCTAAGTTTGTGCTGCTACACAGGAAATTAAACAAAAACCAAAAAAACAATACAGTGTTCAAAGCAGGCTAGGCACAACTCTGAACAAGTGGGGAGCAAGAGGAACTAGATGAGAAAGGAGGAGGAAGGCCAGGCTAGCTCCTCAGAAAGGCAGCAGCGGGGTAGTAGGAAGAGTTCCGTACGAAGGGTCAGGAGCGCCCGCATCCGGCCCCAGCGTGGCCTCCGGTACTCGGTGGAGCTGCAGACAAACTGCTGCCCTTTCTGGACCTCAGCTGGTCTGCTAAGACTACCATGGACTGTGGGACAGATTTCCCCTCGTTCAGATTAGGATAAGATGCTCGTTACGTGCCAGGCAGTGTACCAGGTGCAGGACACAGGAGTGAGCATGTGCAGCCCTGCTTCCAGGGAGCACAGCGTGTACCATCTCCACTCGGATGCAGGGCCTGGTGCCTCGAGATGCCGGCTGTGGCTGTGGAGGTGCAGAGAAGGTCACAATCTGCCACAAGCCAGAAAACCTGGATGAGACGTGCACTTCTCCAAGAGCAGGGTTTCTCATCTTTTAAAAACATTTCTATTGAATTTATTGGTGTGACATTGGTTCATTGCAATGTTATTCACAATAGCCAAGATCTGGAAGCAGTCCAAGTGCCCACTGGTAGATGAGCAGATTAAAAAAAAAAGCTGTGGTACATTTCTACAATGGAGTGCTACTGGGCTATAAAAAGAAGGAAATCTTGCCTTCCGCAACAGCATAGATGGACCTGGGGAGTATTATGCTAAATGAAAGAAGCCAGTCCCAGAAAAATAAGAACTAGGTTTCTATGGTGACTTCTAGACAGCAGACATAACTACCCCTCGTCTGCCACCCTGCCCTGTCATGCTCTAGGTTCTGGGTGGTGAACTGCATACAAAGCGTGGTAGTCAAGTGACCTGTATACAGAAAGCCTATTCTGGCCAGGGAGGGAGGGAGGAGAGGAAGGGAGGGAAGGAAGAAGAAAGAAAGAAATTCCCATAAATATGAATGTTTCTTGACAGACTACTTTATTACTGGCATTAAGAAAGCCTGAACCACTTGGAGAATTCAGATAATTAGTTAATTCCAATAAGAAAAATGCTTGCCTAAAAAATATCTAGCAATTGATGCACAAGTTTGTCTTCTTTTCAAACACATGTTATTTCAAAATAATAGGTATTTTCACTTCCTTTCATCATAGGACATACATTATGCAAAGAAAATTATATTGTCCACAGTAGTTTAGAAAAATGTGATACTTCCCATGCAAAATATGAAAACTCAGTTTCTACTTCTGGAGTTTATTAAAATAATGTACTTTGCATTGCTCAGAGAGCAACAGCTCTGGTTTCTATTCCATTTTTCATGTTACCCTCTCATTTTATTTCAAAATCAAAGAAATACAAAGAACAAAAATTTTAATTCATGTTACTGCTAGCAATAATCTGGAGTAAGGGCTAACGAGGTCTTTTCCCCACGCATGGCCTGTAGGATTTCCAACAAGGCAGGTTCCTCTCGGCCATCATGATGGAACGGACAGAAGTGTAGGCAGCCACGCGTGTCTCAGAGATGAGACGGCGGTGAGCTCGCAAGAGGAAGAGCCGGAGATCATGGAAGAAGGCTAGCCCAGGCACAAAAAGCCAAGTAAAAGAGAAAGAAGTAGCTAGGGCAAGACTCCGATTTCCAAGACTCAAGTCTGAAACTGTCCCCCTAGAAATGCCCTCCCCCACCAAGTTGCAAGGCTAAGTACATCTCCGTCCCTAGTGTACTTGGGACTTGTCCCAACCACGAGCTCACTGTGTACTCCCACGCACAGGCGGCCTCTTCAAGGCTCCCTGGAAGTGTGCACTGCCCCCAGATGCATCAAGGAGACTTCTCGCTAGCAGGGGTTGACCTGGGCAAATTAATTCTTCTCTTCCTTAATGCGCTGTGTGAGTCCAGAAACTCAGAAACTGAGCAGATTAAACTTTTAACAAACGTGTGTAACAGGAACAAAAATTGTGGGTATACATACAAGTATATTCAAACTCTTTGCAGCTTCTTTCGGCACCACCTTATAAGGAGGTGGGGTTCTGGCTCCCTGGGTCGGCACCCCTCTTGCGTCCTAGACTTCAGGTACTGGGAGGGGCTGGAGGAGGGCGTCCTGGCCGCACGCAGCACGATCAGTCTTTGAGGAAGAAGACTGAGCGTCAGCGGTACGGCAGGGGTGGAGAGCATGGGTGGAGTGGCTGTGCAGCCGTGCGGGGACGTGGCCGATGGCGGAGCAAGGAAGTCTTTTTGTCTGCTCCCACAAGTGAAGACTGGGGAAGAGGTAAGCACAGGAGACAAGACTGGGGAGACCCTGTATGAGGCAGGGCTTGATGTGCCTTCCCTTGGGGCTGAGCGGGACTTAGCGACTCCTAACCAGGTGAGTCTGGAAAGGGAACTAGAATAACTGGAGAGAGGAGATACCTGGCAGATACCCCCTTCGCCCAGCCACCGAGGGTCACGTGACCACTGATAAGTCAGGGTGCTACCGAGTATCCCTGAGGAGACTTGATGAGAAGCGCGCGCACCCTCCCCAAGGGCCCATAATGCCTGCCTAACCACGAGAAAAATATCAGACACACACAGGGGGAGGGACATGTTGCAAAATGCCTGCACAGTGATCTTCAAAACTGTCAAGGCCATGGACAAACAGGGGAAGGCTGAGAAATATGTCAGACCAGAGTAGATTAAGAATCCCTGCCGACCAAACGGAACAGGACAACCTTGTCTGGATGTTGCGGGGAGGAAGAGGAAGAACATGGACGGGAAACCCGGTAAGATCCGTAGAAAGTCTGTCGCGTAGTCCGTGCTAGTTTCTTAGCTTTAACAAACGTACCAGGCTACCTGGAACAGCAACGTTAGGAAACTGAGTGAGGAAAATGGGGCAACTCTGTACTCTCTGCAACTTTTCCTACAATAAAACAAAACAAAAAATTCAAACTTCAGTTTTCAAACTTTATGTAAAGCTCAGGTACAGAAAACTGAATGAAAATCGTGTTTCAACAAGTTGAGAGTTGCGTGTTTCCGAGGAGACCTAGGAGACTGAGGCTTCCCTGTCACGTTGTAAGATCGTGCTGAGCGAAGGAAGGGTCAGACCAGCGACCGCAGGCAGGGCTTTCTGGGAGTCTGCTCGTCCAGACAAGTGCTCACAGGTTCAGGCTCGCACCCGTCCCCAGTGGGGCACAAACCTCACAACTGGCTCCTCGGGAAGGGGACTTACAAAGGGGGCACTGAGGCCATTCATAGAAAGGCAGTGGACTTCAATGTCAGACAGATTTGGGTTTGCTTCCCAACTCGACCAGCTAGTAGCTTGTCCTTAGAGGAGCCAGTGAGCCTCTCTGATCTCCAGGTTCCTCTTTATAAAACGTGCAATAGTGTTCGCCTCACAGGGCTATTGTGATGGTACAAGGACATATGAAGTTACCCGGCCTGGTGTCTAGCAAATACTATAATGAATGTAAATTTTCTTTCCTTCCTTGGTGACTTCTCTCTACAATTACCCCTTTCAATAAGGTAGGAGAGCACCCAAAGTCTCCTCAGTCACAGGCAGAACGGAGCTGCCGCCAACTGCTGCTTCCAAAGAAAGGCAATCTGTGTGATTCCAGAGTTTCTGGAAAGCAAGAATAAAGATGGAAGACTAACTACCCCAGGTCTTTAAATAAACATATGCTAAAGTTGAAGCAGAGATTTTCTCTTTTTTTAATTTTTAGAAAACCAGGTTTATTGATTTTAGAGAGAGAGGGAGAAACACTGATGTGAGAAACATTGACTGGTTGCTTCCCATACGTGCCCAACTGGGTATTGAACCTGCAGCCTAGGCCTATGCCCTGATGGGAATGCCTCCCAGGCATGCTCAGTCAGGGATAGAACCCACAACCTAGGCATGTGCCCTGACCAGGAATCAAACCGCCAACCTTTTGGTGTGATGGATAACACTCCAACCAACTGAGCCACACCGGCCAGGGCAAAAGATTTTCTGAGCAATATCAGTATATTTCACTATTTCTTCTCTTGACATTCAGATCATCATTCTCAGTCACTGTCCCAACCAGGAGAGCAGCAAAGTTGAGACAAAGAAACTTTCTGCTTTTAAAATGGGTCAGAAACATTTATCAAACAAATCTGTAAAGGGTGCACCTGTATTTAGGCAGCTCACTTGCCAGCAGGCTGTACACATGCTGAGTCCTGCACCAGCGCCTCTCACTGCTTTGGAAGGAGGCAGAGTTAGGCACGGCCTTGCCCTGTGCGCCCTGCAGCTGCCGTCCACACAGTCCGGCTGTTCTGACGCGATGTCACCACTGTGCTCCCCCAGGACACTGACCTCACGCCACCACCCAGCGTGGGCGGTGGGGTGCAGTCCATGCCCCACCCCCTCCTCGTCCTTAGCCTCACACTCCTTGTCCCCTCTCCTCCCTGACCTCCATTGATTTTATCACTTCCTTGTTAATTTCCTTGCCAGGCAAATACACACACACACACACACACACACACGCGCGCGCGCGCGCGCGCACACAGAACTCCCTTTCACCCTTTTCTCTCAGGGAGTTTAACTGGCTAGGGGCCAGTGGTCCAAAGTCCTGGAGTGTTCGGTCAGACCACATCGATGGGAGGCAGGGCATACCAAATGTGAAGAAAAGTCCCAACAGACTGCTTCCCGCCTCTCCCACCCTCCTTGAGGAGCAGCGGGCTAGCCTAGAAGATCCCTCGCCAGCTTTCACTTTGAAAAGGCACGTTCCTGGGAAACTTGCTTTAAATGCCTTCAGTGAGATTCAGTGGCACCCACATTCACTTCAGGCTTTACATGATAAATGTCTCCTCCTTCTCCATTCCTTCTTTCTTTTGTTTGTTTTTTAAACAACTGGAAACAGCTCATCAACAGAATGCTGACAATAGCATGAGGGGCGCCCAAAGTAACACAGTTAAGTGAAATGTGGTAATATAAATGTTGTAAATCCTTTAACTGCCTAAGAATTTCATTTAGTTCTTACATGAATTCTACTTTCTTAGCATCTGTTGGCCTATTCCTTCCCCAGTAGCAGCATTTAAAAAAAATTTTAAATGGCTTCTTCTCTAATGTTAATACTTCTTGGTTTAAAATTGTATCTCACCTAAATTTCAGGACTAAAATGCCCAATATTTACATAACATTTATTATGTATTTACATAATAAATGCATAAATGTCATTTACTGTGACCCTTGTCTCACCTAAGGAAACTAAACACCCACACGGCTTTCATACCTTCCTGCCCCAGCCTCAGCAGGGAGATAGTTACACAGACAGACAGACAGACACATGGAAATGAGTAGATAAATATTTATCTCAGTAGCCCTGAGTAGGTTTTTAGGCTGGACAAATCCTGCTTTGGACATCATATTGAATATTTTCTTCCTCAAGAAAATAAAGCTTTATTATTGGGCATGATGCTACTCCATCCCCATGTCTCTCAACCTCTCCTGACATGATAGGAAAAGACTGGATTTTAGAGCCAGAGGATGAACTGGGGCCTTGGCTCTACCCCCTTCCTAGACTTACTATAATGAGCCATTTAGTTATCCTGTCTCGATTTTCTCAGCTGCATAATGGGTATAATAATACCTACACTGTCAAAGAAGTTGCAAAAAGAAATCAATAAAATAACATGGGAAAATATAGCTAAGACAACACTGCGCCAGCAGCAATTAAAAGTTAATGGCAATGCCCCAGAGTCAGAGCTTCCGCAGGGTCTCATGACACTGTCTCAGGACACTGCCCTGGCACCCCCCCTTCATTTCAAAAAGCGTCTCATCTTATTAGAGAGTTCTAAATGTCCCCTCCCTGCCTCACCAGGCAGTGACTATAGCATTAGAGAGCCTACAAGTTATCATATCTTGAAGAAACAAACTCCGATTTTTTTTAATTTCTGGTGAATAAGTATTTCATGGCAAGGCACACTGGAACCAGCAAAACTCCAAACCCACACCCACAGTATCACTAAAACTGTGCCCAAGGAGAACTTGGGGCCAGCGCCTAAACAAAGACTCAATGGATTGAAAAACTATGGTGCATTTACACGATGGAATGCTATGCAGCAAAAAGAAAGGAGCTCCTACTCTTTGCGACGGCATGGATGGAACTGGAAAGCATTGTGCTAAGTGAGATAAGCCAGGTGGTAAAGAGAAATACCATATGATCTCACCTATAAGTGGAACCTAATCAACAAAACAAATAAGCAAGCAAAATATAACCAGAGACATTGAAAGTAAGAACAATCTGACAGCAAGCAGAGGGGAAATGGGAGGGGACAATGGGGCAAAGGGGAGAAGGGTTTTCAGGAAGAAGTACAAAGGACACGTAGACAAAACCATGGGGGAAGGGGGCTGGAATCAGGGCAGGGAGTTTGGGATGCCTGGGTGGGTTGCGGGGGAGTGGTGGGGGAAAAGGTAGACAACTGTACTTGAATGACAATAAAATAACTTTTAAAATTCAAAAAACAAAAACAATCCACAAAAAACAAAGACTCAAGACTTCCTTCAAACAGCAAAAACAGTGCTAATACAAGTCCTCATGGAAAAACAGCACATCCGGCCCCAATGGGGGAAACAATAATGTGGGATGATCAATAAATGAAACAGCAGAATGTTGCCAACACGAGAGAAAGAGTGCAGGCTAACCAGAAGAAAGGGTGTTCACTTGGCCTCTCCTACACAGGAGAGACTGGGTGTTAAGATCAGGACACCCTACATGCCCTTTAAACAGACCTGCAGGAAGACCTACAGACAGACAAAAAGACAGATATTTATGTACCATGCATATTTTAAAGTACATGGTTTTTCTCATTATAGAAGAAATATATGTTCATCCTAGAAAATTTAGAAAATGTAAAAAACATTGCTCAAAACTTTCCACTTGAAGATAAATTGCTCTTTGCAATTTTCTTTCGATATACATATTTTTTACAAATATTGGTATCATATGGCATATACATGTTTTTATCTTTATTTCTCTTATCACAAGTATTAAAACACAAGTATTCTCACAAGTCATATGAAAATGTTCTTTGACTATAGGACAATAAACTACAAACTGCTTCATCATGAAGAGCTATGTTACCATATGTAATTATGGTATAGCATAATTTATTTGTAAGGCAAGAGAAAGACAGGGACCGAAAGAATGGAGACGTCTGTCTCTCATGACCAATCCTACAAATAAGATGCCAAGAGTCCAGAGCTGGGGTGACAGCTCCACAGTGCCAGGAACTATGGCACCAATTCTAGGATAGGTAATTGTTCCACAAATCCAGATGGTCACCTCACCTGCACGGTCCAAGATGACCAATCGTTACTGTCCAGCAGGCAGGAAGAAGAAAGGGCAAAAGGGGAAGGAAGGACATAACTGTACAGGGTCGTCCCCTAAAAATTATACATCACATCTGCTCATAGTCTGTTGGCAGAACTTGATCACATGGCAACACCTACTTATAAGAGAAAGCTGCACGATGCAATCGGCTGCCAAAATTCTGGGTAGCTGGAAAGCCGTTACTACGGCAGAGAGGGGAAGATTCCAGATCCTGGGGAACCATGAGGTTTCTGCTACTCACGTGGAGTTCTCATGTCACAACGGGAGCTCATCGCTCTGAGTAATCCTTTATCTCCTAATGCTAAGATTCTAAAAGTAAGAGTACCTCCAAGTTTCCTAGTATAAAATATTGGTTTGGGCAATCCTTGCTAAATATTGCAGTCAGGATTCTAGAGGCCACAGTGAAAAAATTCAGGTAAGTTGTAAAATGTGCTGATTTCTCTTTTGTTGTTAATAAAGAGAAGGTTATTTTAATAAGACTATTTACCTGAAGGCCTAAAAATATTATATGAGTGTTTTATACACACCGAAAAACTGTATAAATTATTATTCCCCAATCCCCATTCCAAAATTTACCGATATTCCGTCTCCGCACTCCTGCTCCTCGGGAGCCACAGTGCCGCCGCCCCAACTAAGAAAAGAACACCCGGGTTCTCCCCGGGCATGCGCAGTGCCCACACGACTCAGTGCACGACTGCAGAACGGGATGGTGCGAACTCGCCCAAAGTCAGGCACTCCCGCCAGCAGCCCGACGGCCCCACGCGGCTCCCTCTAGATCCCATCATCCCAGGCTGAGGCGCGATCTTCGGTGAAGCTGCACACAGGCTGTGCTAATGCCACTATTTGGAACTTGCTTTTTCTAAATTTGAAGATCTAATTGGCTTTAATTAAGAGAGTCACGAACTGGTCAGCAACCCATCAAGTAACTAGAAGGGCACTCTCTGGAACTTGCTTTTCACCTTGACCTTAGGCTAGCTACCTGGATTTTAAGATGCTTGGAACTATCCTGGACTGGGCTTCTCTAATGCTAATCACTTCCCTCCATCTAGCAACTCTGATCCTTCCCTTCCTTCTAGAAAAAAAAACTAGAAAATCAGTCTCCATACTGTTTTCCAAGACATGGAAACAACCAAAGTGTCCATCGACAGATGGATAAAGAAGATATGGTATGTATGTGTGTGTGTGTGTGTGCAAGTGTGTGTGTGTATATGTGTGTATATATGTATGTGTGTGTATGTATAAGTATTCATACATGCATAGCTCAGTTACTATCACCAGAAAGCTGAAGACAATTTTTATGTGTATCAGCCACAATGTACACCTATTTTTTTTCACTTTTTTCTTTGCTCCAATTTCTCTCTGAAAGTTCCCTTTTGCCCTTTCTGCTTTGGACTCTCTAGTGATGTTTTCCGCCAATCCAATGACCCCCAGTGCTGAGTCCTTACCCAAGACACCTCAGCTAAACCTCAAAAATTTAACTAAAACATTGTGTGCTGGTCTCAGCCTATCGATAACCAATACTGTGGCTGGACAGGCAGTTGAGTTCTTATTGTGACTGCAAGACACATCCTTTAGGAAAAACCAGCAAGAAACTTTGCACTGATAAAGGTTTATTACTCAGAGAACCTGGAAGTAACATAGGACACTTGGGGTCACACAGCAAGGTCACAGGCAGAGAATGAGAGAGAGAGAGAGAGAGAGAGAGAGAGAGAGAGAGAGAGAGAGAGAATGGACCTAGGGTTCTGCTTTCACTGAGGTTGAGCGGTGGGGGCATAGGGTTTCTGAGCGTTCACTCCTTATGGGTGAATTTAAAACACAGGAGTGGGAATTTAAAGTGCAGAAAAAGAAAAAAATGTGGCCCCAATGATCAGTACTAAAATGAACCAAGACCTCTAAAAGTAAGGAGCCTCCGTGAGGGAGGTGGCCTGGCTCTCCATCTAGTTGTGTGACTAGCGACGTAGCTATTCGCTGAAGTGGACACCTTGCAGTCCAAGCTGAAGGCAGGCTGTCTCCACATCTTGGCTACTTTGAATAATGCTACAATGAATATAGTGATGCACATATGTTTTCAAATTTTTGTTTTCACATTCTTCAGATAAATACACACAAAAGGGATTGGGGGATCATTTGGTAGTTCTACTTTTTTAAAGTATCTCCATACTGTTTTCCAAGATATGGAAACAATGAAGTATCCATCGACAGGTGAATGTAGAATGAAGATGTGGTACATACATACAATGGAATACTACTCAGCCATCAAAAGGATGAAATATTGCCATTGGCAACAATATGGATGGACCTTGAGGATATTATGCTAAGTGAAATATGTCAGGTGGAAAAGTATGAAAACTGTCTTATTTCACTGGTACACAGAATATAAAACAAAAAAGAAACAAACAAACAAACACAACACAACAAACTCATGGGTACAGACAACAGACTGGAGGTTACCGGAGGGCAGGGGGTGTGGGAGGTTGAAATGGGTAAAGCAGGTCAAGTATTTGCTCACAGATGAGAACTAGTCATTTGGTGCTGAGCACGTTACAGTGTATCGGACAGTGGATTACCATATGGTACACCAGGAACTTATATAATGTTAATAAGCAATGACACCTCAATTTTAAAAAAAGAAGAAAAGAGCTTAAGTCAAGAACTTGAAGTACAAAAAAAAAGATAAACAACGGTCAGGGCTTAACACTACACACATGAACTACAATGTATTGGTTCATTTGGGGGAACTTCCCATTATACTTCAGTAGCTGATAAAAGATACCCCAAACAAACTCCTAATAGAAAGTGCCTAATTTAAAAATATTAGCAAAAATTTTGAAAAATCAACTGAACTACAGGCAGATGTAATTGCTGCTCTGACTTCTACACAGCCTAAGACCATATCAGCAATTACAAAAAGGACGCCCTCAGACTGATGGTGAAGCCGCTAACAAAGAACAATCTTGCTCCCAACTATGAAGTGACTGCAGCCACTATTCCCTACTGATATTCCACCATTTGTTGAAACACAGAATCTTCTTTGCTTTTGTTTTCAGTTTAGGATGTGTGACAGTAATGAGAACAGAATGTCCTGGGTGGTAAACAGCGGAGAGCAACACACACACGGACCTGGTTCCCAGATTCATCCCTACAGAAGACGGGAGGTGGAGGGACAGGGCAGCCACGGAGTAGGGGATGTACAGGAGGAGGGAATAGGCCATCAGCTTCATAGCGCCCACGTGAGCTTCAGTCTGGGGATTCCAAAAGCCACTGGCGCTTCTCTGCATCGTCTGTATGTGTCTCCTCAAGGAGTTTATTAGCAAGGAAGCAGAAGTCACATTAATGAGGAACTGGAGAAATGAGCTCAAGAACAAAGAGATCGCCAAAGACAAGATGCGCTCATTGACGCTGAAATCTGTGCCATTCCTCCTGGTCACGTATTCAGGAAACCGCAGCGTCTGTCTGAGCACAGCATACAGAAGCGTGGTGAAGGCGGAAACCAGCACGCAGGCCACCAGCAGCCTCGGGGTCTTTGAGGAGATATTTTGTCTCAGCAGGAGAAAAACTGAGTGCTGCAAGTTAGTAATCTTCACACAGTAGAGGACGTTGAGCATGGTCACAAACCAGAGACTGCTGGAGTCCAGAAACACCCAACACAGCATGACAGCAAACAGGCTGGCTGACCTTCCGACACGTGGAGAGATGAAGAGGTACAGGATAGACAGGAGAGACAGTGACAGCGTAAGACATCTGGCGGTGCCCAAGCTGAACAGGATCTTCTCAGAAGAAGAGATTTGATGCCTTTTGACCCAAGTCTGGCAACTGACAACTGCAATAAACAGATTCATAATGAGTCCTACAAAATTCAAAGTTGCTGAGACAATAACAACAAAGAGTATTTCCGGCACCATCTCTCCTTGCGGGTTGAGCGGATGTGGTGCTGATGTTGGGAACAGGAGAAATACTGAAATGCACAAGGAGGCACCGGTATCCAGCCAGAAGGAACATTTCCTTCTTTCCTTTTCCCCAGTGTGGCAAATGAGCCATTAGTGGGCTAAGAGCCAGCTGCTTTTACTGAGATGCAAATCTTCCGAGGATCACATTACTCTCTCTTCACTGGCGTCCTGTTTTCCTCAGAAATGCCTAATTCAAACAGCCTGGGTAAACCTGGGAGCCCACTCCTCCAAGAGAAGGACAGCTGAAGGGGCAGTATCGGCAAGCTCCAAGGACATCAAACCCAAGTGACAGAGTTCCCGACCAGCACTGTTTCGGTCACTGTACCACAGTGAAGGCAGCTTTTCTTCACAGCAACCCCAGAAAATGCCTCATCCCATCGCATCCACCCCCATCCACACACCCACAAGTTGCCCGAACCCACCTTTTCTCTACCCTCTGATCTGCTCATGTCACATGGTCATTCTGGCCATGCCAATAGTCCTCTTTCATCCCTTAGCACCTACAATGATTGACAGTTATCTAACAGATCAAGTCCAAAGACCTGACGCCTCCTTGAGAAAGCCTTTTTCAATTAATTCTATCCTCTCGGGATGATTCTCACTCTGCATTCCCTCCCCAGTCACATATAGGGGTTAGGGTCATACTCATCTGCTGCAACCTGCTTTCTCTTGGAAAAGAACTACCAACCATTTCACGTTTCCTTTGTAGGTCTGGGTTTATGCTTCACTCGCGCATGGCTATTCCATCTTAGGCACTTAACTGCCAGTCAAAGTGCTCTGGTACCAGATGCACAGTAACACTTTAGTTACAGTTTTGTGGGCCAAATACACAGGCATCTCATTGCCTGATTTCTCTGTAATGGCTCAGGGAAGAAAGGATACACTATTTTGAGCAAATGATGTTATTGAAAACCCCGAGTGAATGCAAGAGTCTGGCATCTCTTGTCTACTGTAGCAGTCAGGTGAAACCACGGCGCAACCCTGCACGAACCAGTCCAGGTCACCAAACCAGCATCATAAAGCATCCAAAGTCCTGTTACCAAAGCAAATAGGAAAAGGTGAAAAGAAGGAGGTAAGATGTGAAGATTACTCGGTCCAGGAGGGACAATAAATTCATGAGGCCCTTCCACCCAGATGACTAGAAGGCAAGCCTTGGAGAATTCCCTTGGGCTGGAGCCCAGCTGGTCTTTGGACAAAGAGCTCTTGGTACAAAACTAAGGGGCACTGACAGGGGCATTACACAGAGGGAGCAGCAAGGCACTGATTAAAGGGAAGAGTATACATGTCACAGAGCACATATTTCCACTTAATTATGTGTAAAATAGACTACTGCTCTAAAATAGTGAAGTTGAAATATTACAAATACCACATTTAGCTAAAATGAATAATATAAAGTAAAATATTAAATTAAATGTTCCCCAAGTGGAGGGGACCCACCATGGGCAGTAACCGACTGCTTTCAGAGTGTGACACACCACGTTTTGGGTTCTCAGTAGCCGGGGAGACTACAATTCTGATGTGACCGCGTCATTAGCATGATCAGTTGGGTAAGCTGGTTCGGTCAGAAGTCATTTCTGAAAGAGTCAACATAGGAAAGGTGTCAAAATCCTGTCTTCCTCTGCATGAGCATTGGACCTTCAGCGGAATGTAAATATCGCATGAAGATCCCTGCCTCTGACCTCCCTGAAAGTGGTGGCTCTTCTTACGTGTTTGTCCCTTGGCTCAACCCCAGAGGCTATGTCTGTGAAATCACTCCTAGAAGCAGTGACTCCTTTTGTAAAGCAAGTTTTTGTTTTAGGGGAGCTCCTACCCTTCCCTGCAGGGAAACCTTAACGGCTAAGAGTCAAAGCAAAAGAATGACTTGGCTTAGCTTGATGAAGTACTTCAAGGCTCTTTTCAAAAAGTAAAAAATGGGAAGATGAATCTAGATAGGAAAAGAAGGGCCAGGTGAGGAATGGCTTTATGTTCCAAGCCAAGAAGTCTAGGCTTTATCCAAAGCAATAAAGAGCATTGCAAGACTTTAAGAGAGGAGTATTATGATGTCTTTTCACTGTATGAAGAACATAATCCAAGTAACTTAGAAAGGTTTTGCTGGAAAGGGATGGAATTGGAAATAGGAAATTAGTCAGAATCCTGTTGCAGTCCCTCTGATGAATTGAAGGGTAGAAATCGAGACTGCAGGACACTTGAGAGAAGTGTTTACAAAGTACAACCAAATGGATCTAGTAGCCAAATAGACGTGGAAGATAAATATTGAATCTGAAGGAGAAGGAAGAATCTGGGACAATTTCTAGAATTCTTATGCATCTAAAGAAAACATCTTTTAGTGACAAGAAGCACAGGCTGAAACGGTATTAGGTTTTCAAAAGACTGTAGGTGGTAGGGAGGAAGAGGAGGTGGGCAGAGTATTCGGGCAGTAAAGTAGGTACAACACCTGTAAAAAAGGAAGGAGGAAGGAAGAATTCGGTAGGGAGAGTCCCAGGCTACAGCAGAGTCCCTCAGAATATTCCGCCAAGCTCATGGAGAGTCCTTGGGCCAACACTGCCTGTTGGAAGGGTCTCATGTCTCGGGGGAATAGACCTGCCTTCGTAGCCCACAGGGCCCCATCACAGGCTGAGAGCAGCCAGCAGGACCTGTGGCCTCAAAGTGGTGGATCTCAGCAGCTGGCATCATCCATCAATCATGTGCCCCACTGCAGGGGAATTGAGCAACACATTTGCATGGCTGCCACAACAGGGAGCTGGACACAAACGTCACCTGAGCCAGGATCCTCTGTGACAAGATATATGTTCCCTTCCTCTTGGGGGAAGCATCTGTTTCAATGGTGCAGAAATGAAACACTTGCGTCTGCGTGTTTCTTGCCCACTAATAGGACGATTTTGAAAAGAGGAAGTGATCTAGTATAGTGCTTGGTGCAAAGTGTTAGATGAATATCTGTGCTGTGAATGGATAAACCAATTTCAAGAGAAGCTGGGACCAGAGCTCTTGTTGCAGCAGCAAACCAGAAGCCATTCCTTTCTCCAGGAGCTCTACCAGCTGGGCAGTAGGGGCACAGCCTTGAGCAACCACGAATAATTCACACATCATCCCTCTCTGGCTGGAAAGTACCCTATCTGGCAATAAACAGACATCAAGGCCAGACAGAACATGCTGAGAAAGGTCACCCATGAACTTCTGAAAACATATTTCCCAGGGTTAACCTGGAAGAATGTTGCTCTGATCACCTGGCCATTTCCACCAAGTCACAATGACAATTTAATTATAGCAAAGTCAATGAAATGTACTAACTCTGCCAACTCAGAAATGTGCAGGGAAAATAAGGGTCTGAATTTTGTCTACAATAATGAGGTTTATGTCCTGAGTCCTCACCTACTGCCTGGGGCGGGGGAGGGGACTGTTTAACCCAATGAGAGCATGTGAAGAATGTTTTCAGAAAAATCTTCAGACTCTACAGATCTAAAAGAGAAATCTCAGAGACGTCCTCTCCATGCCCTGCTTCTCTCCTGTAGCGAGGGCTCAGGTGTATGGGGAGAAGGACAAGATTAACTCTACTTTGTGGTGGCGGACAAGTGTCAGGTCCTTGTCTCCTGGGGCTTCCAGAATGAGCTTCTTGGCCCGTGGGTGCTGCTTAACCCACCAGCCCAACACCCAAGGGACTACTATCAATAGGAAGCACACAGTTTTGACCAAAAGATCTTTATTCCTGAAATTTTAGAAATGAGTATATAAATTCCACAACAATCCTAAAATTAATTTCTGGTCACACATAACTAAATCCCAGTGATGTGCTGATCCTTCACGCCATGTCAACATGTAACAAAATAACAGCAATGACAAGAGCAATATTCATTGAGTGTTTTTACACCATGTGGGACTTCAAGCAGTTTTCATTTTAACTCACTCATTCCCTCCAACAACCCTACCTACAAAGTACCATTCCCACTTCACACATGAGGAAAGGGTAGTAGAGAGAGGTCAAGGAGCTTCCCCAAAGTCACCCAGTCCATCAGGCAGGGCTCAGGATGTGAACCCAGGCTCTCAGAGTCCACCTTGCTGCTGCAACAACCTCCCACCGCAGAGCCCATTACTGACAGAAACCCAGATTCACAATTGTCATGTGTCCTGAGTATGTTCACGGGTCTGAGAATTCTTGATGATTCTGAAGCACTAACGTGCTCACTGAGTTGTCACCCCCCTTCAGTGACAGGAGGTAAATCAATGCCTATGTAATTTTATTATGGTAAAGGGGATTAACTGCTTATAAGAAGGACTCATATTATTTTTTAAATAAAATTCTGAAATTTTAAAAAGCAGATATCAATCTGGGTCATTAATAAAACGCTTGTACTTTGGTCTAATCTAAAAAATAAAAAATTACTTGAAAATTTACTTTAGCATAATGACAAAGCAATGCAAAGACAACTGGAGTGGAAGGGAATCACTTCACTGCCGCAAGACTGGATGGAACCCAGTATCCAAGGTCTAGTTGTCACTCCAGTGTGTGATGACACAGTGGGTCTGTGGGAACTAGTGTCTTCAAGGAAACTGCTGCACAATTCACCGTTAGCGACAACAGGAGCTTCGCTCATTGAGCACGTTACACAACACACTGACCTAAAATATTGAACTAAATAACAGCAATGACAAGAGCAATATTCATTGAGTGTTTTTACTCCATGTGGGACTTCAAGGACTTTTCATGTTAACTCACTCGTGGATCTCCAAAACCCTGTGAGGTTGGGGTCACAGCCCACATTTTAAAGGGAGGGACGAGAGGATCAGACAGGTGATAAAAGTTCAGATGAGGCCAAGTTCAAACCCAGGCCGGGGGACTGTAATGCATCTGCTCTGTCCCATAATTCACTACCCTGTTTCATTCTCACCAGCTTGTCACAGTCAGTGTAAACTTGACATAAACACTAGTAATCAGCTCATTATGCTGGGCTGACAGTTGTGGAAATATAACTCCATGTCCACATACTGACGGTGTTCTTACTATACTGATATTTTCCAAAGGCTGTTCTACCTTCTCCAAAACAACCACAGAAAGGAGGCCATGCAGGGAGTCCTTGGGTGGGTCGGGTCAGCAGTACTGTCTCTATCCTACTGATGTCACAGAACTGGTGCCTCGGAAGGGTCAGGAAGAGCCTTGTATTCTTCAGCCAGACAGAAGAAGGCCAGACTCCGCCTGTCCCCTCAGCCAGTCTATGGGGCAAGCGGTCCTTTGGATCCAGGCTTCAGATGACCACACGCACAGCAGACCAGCTCCACAAAGGTCTGCTTCAGCTTGTTGTTCCCCAGAATGAGAATGAATGAGTGGCCAGCAGGATAAAGCATTGTAATTAGTTGTCCAATGAACTTAGTCATCTCCCTGCTTGGTAGGAGATAACTGGATGAAGTAATTGAAAAGGCAAGAAAATAAAACAAGAAGAGAAAGAGGAACGAGAGGATAATTCTGATGGCCCTCCTGTGGGCCTCAGTGCTTGCATCGCTGGGGCTGGTTCTGCTTTGCCGCATCTGCTGCATGTGCCTCCCCAGGGACAGGATGAGCAGGAGGTAGGAGGCCAGAGACAGAATTAGGGGAGGGGTGTACCACAGCATGTTAAGGACATAAATCTGCTGATATTCACCCATTTGCTTTCTAAGGTGCTCAGTCACATTCCCTGTGCCAACACTTTCACGGAGAAGAAAATAGATCTGAAACTGAGGAATCAGAGATATGGCACTGCCACAGGAGAAGAGCAGTGCACCCAGCAGCATCCACACGACCACCCGGGACACTCTCCACTTGAGCCAGAGGAACATGGGTTGGGAGAAACTGGCGATTTTCAGACAGTAGAGGACACCAAGGCAGGTGGCCAGCCAAATGCTCAGATGGTTTGTGAATGTCCAGAAAACATGAATAATATCCCCAGAGGAACCATAAATATAGATGTTGAAAAAGAACACCAGTATTATAGAATCAGCCAAGAGAATCCACAGCAGAACAATCCTGGAGAGAGCCAGTGCAGTGATGATGAAGTCAGACCAAGAGATTCTCTTGCTCATGAACCAGCTCCTGACATTGACCACCCCAATGAAACCATTCCCCAGCATTCCCAGAATGAACAGAGTCACAGAAACAAATAGAAACACTGACTTGGTGAGTACCGGCATGTCAGCTCTCAGGCAGACCTGGTCTTTGTTCTTTCTGCTGATGCACCACCTCCTTGCTGATTTGAAATTTCTCCCTGTGAACCTAATGCCTGTCTGTACCTGCTGCTTTACAGTGCCTGTGTCTTCTCTCTTCCCAATGTAGTCTGTTGTAGAGCACAGTCTACTGACTCTCTCTGGCTCTTTCAGGCTGGTCTGTCCTCTGCACAGGTGACATGGAAGGTCACATTCCATCTATGATCTAAACTCAGCAGCTCTTTGCCAATATGCAAAGAGAGTAGTGTCCAGTGTCATGCAGACAAGGAAGGGCCGAGCCACAGAGAAGATGGAGGACTCAGACTCAGTTTCTGAGCCACCCAGAACAGACAGGTGAGTGTCACCAAAAGAGTCACACACACAATCCAGAGGGAGGACACAAAATCAGAGGGGAAATTCCAGAACTCCACCATAAGGCTCTATTAAAGTCATCCTGGGGGGAGGCTAAAGTCCATAAACAGGTATAAGTTGAGTGATTGCCACCAGTGTGCCTCTGGGGTGTGCCTTACTCGAAGGAACCTGGAGTTCCTCCCCAGTGAGCCTTGTCCTCAGAAACCCTGGCTATCTGAACCCCTGAGTGCTAGCACCAATGCAGTAGAGCATATAAGCTATTCGAAGTATGAATTTGCCAGAGGGCTTGACCACTATATTTATATGTAGTTGAGCTGACAGAGATCACACACAGATCACACACACTTGTGAAGCAAAGAAGGCTCCTTACCTGAAACAGGGCCTTACAATTTTTCACCATGACCAACAGTAATATTTTGTATGACTTTCATGTGTGTATGTCACTATATAAAAAATAACATAAATGCCATGATCTGCATATATGTATATAACATATGAGGTCTGTCTGGACAAAGTCCAGCCACTGTAAATATAAAAAGAATAGTTTGTGTGACATCTATGTAACCTGGCAGCCAAGGAGAATGGACTGGAATGGGCATGTGTGGACAATGACAACTTCACTGTACTAGTCAGTGGGGGTGGTAGACACCACTGAGGGAGCATGTGTACTGCGTGGCCATTGCATTCAAAATCACTAAGCAGGTAGAGCAAAAAATTGACATTAAATTTTGCATTAAGCTTGAACATTCCTCTGTGGAAACTATTCAGATGATTCAGAAGAATGCAGCTATGGGCAACTGGTGATTGGCAGCTTCATCATGACTATGTGCTCACTCCTGCGTCACATCTTGTGCAGAGTTTTTTTGATGAACCATCAAATCACTCAGGTGAGTCAATCCCCCTACAGCCCAGATTTGGTGCCCTGTGATGTCTGGCTCTTCCAAAAAAATCATCTTTGAAGAGAACAGATTTCAGACTGTCAGTGAGATTCAGGAAAATACAGCTGAGCAGTTGACAGCAGTTGAGAAGCTGTGTGAGGTCCCAAGGTGGCTACTTTGAAGGGGACGGAGGCATCATTGTCCTATGTACAATGTTTCTTCAATCTTGTACCTTCTGCATTAAATGTCTCTGTCTTTGATATTACAAGGCTGGATAACTTCTGGACAGACCTTGTATACAATAAGTATGGTCTGGGGAACTCAAAATTTTCACAAATCCATGTTTCCTTTTCCCACATGTGTGACTCTCTGATATTCTCTATCATACGCTATTTCTCCCAATGTTGCTTGCTGATCACAAACTTGATTGTGCAACCTACTAGGGGATGGGTAGGGTGGGGAAGACTGGTGGGGTGGAAATGGAGACAACCCTACTTGAACAAAAATAATAAATAAATAAATAAATAACTAGAATTCGGGGGGAAAAAAACAGAAAAAAGATGATTTATTTTACCAGATTGACAAAGCAATACAAGGAGAATTGGAAGGGAAGGGAATGACTTCACTGCTGCAAGACGGGATGCAACCCAGTATCCAAGGTCTAGTTGTCACTCCATTGTGTGATAACACAATGGGTCTGTGGGAACTGTCTTCTAGGGAACTGCTCCACAATTCACCGTTAGTGACAATAGGATCTTCACCAATTAAGCACGTTACACAATACGCTGAACTAAAAGGTTGGTAGACATGGTCTCGTGGATCTCCAAAACCCTGTGAGGCTGGGGTCACAGCCCACATTTTAAAGGGAGGGACGAGAGGATCACACAGGTGATTAGAATACCTTGCCTGATGCCAGTTCAAACCCAGTCTGGAGGACTGCAATGCTTCTGCTCTGTCCCACAATTCACTACCCTGTTTCACTCACATGGGCTTGTCACTGGCAGTATAAACTTCACATAAAAGCTAGTTATCAGCTCATTATATTGGGCTGACAGTTATTGAAATACCACCCCATGTCCACATACTGAGGGTGTTCTTACTACACTGACATTTTCCAAAAGCTGTTCTACAGTCTCAAAAATAACCACACAAATGGGAGGTCATGCAAAGCATCCTTGGGTGGGACAGGTAAGCAGTACTGTCTCTCTCCTACTGATGTCACAGAACTGGTGCCTGATTAGGGTGGGGAGGAGCCATGTGGTCTGGAGCCCACCTAAAGGACTCCCAGGCTCCCGCCAGTCTCCTCTGCCAGTCTATGGGGCAAGCGGTCCTTTGGGCCCAGGCTTCAGATGACCACATGCACAGCAGAGCAGCTCCACAAAGGTCTGCTTCAGCTTGTTGTTCCCCAGAATGAGAATGAATGAGTGGCCAGCAGGATAAAGCATTGTAATTAGTTGTCCAATTATAGTAGCCATTTCACTGCTTGGTAGGAGATAACTGGATGAAGCAACTAAAAAGGCAAGAAAATAAAACAGGAGGAGAAAGAAGAATGAGAGGATAATTCTGATGGCCCTCCTGTGGGCCTCAGTGCTTGCATCGCTGGGGCTGGTTCTGCTTTGCCGCATCTGCTGCATGTGCCTCCCCAGGGACAGGATGAGCAGGATGTAGGAGGCCAGAGACAGAATTAGGGGAAGGATGTACCACAGCATGTTAAGCACATGAATCTGCTGATATTCACCCATTTGCTTTCCAAAGTGCTCAGTCACATTCCCTGCACCAGCAGTTTCACAGAGGAGAAAACAGATCTGAAACTGAGGAATCAGAGATATGGCACTGCCACAGGAGAAGAGCAGTGCACCCAGCAGCATCCACACGGCCACCCTGGACACTCTCCACTTGAGCCAGAGGAACATGGGGTGGGAGAAACTGGCGATTTTCAGGCAGTAGAGGACACCAAGGCAGGTGGCCAGCCAAATGCTCAGATGGTTTGTAAATGTCCAGAAAACATGAATAATATCCCCAGAGGAACCATAAATATAGATGTTGAAAAAGAACACCACTATTACAGAATCAGCCAAGAGAATCCACAGCAGAACAATCCTGGAGAGAGCCAGTGCAGTGATGATGAAGTCAGACCAAGAGATTCTCTTGCTCATGAACCAGCTCCTGACATTGACCACCCCAATGAAACCATTCCCCAGCATTCCCAGAATGAACAGAGTCACAGAAATAAATAGAAACACTGACTTGGTGAGTACCGGCATGTCAGCTCTCAGGCAGACCTGGTCTTTGCTCTTTCTGCTGATGTACTACCACCTTGCTGATTTGAAATTTCTCCCTGTGAACCTAATGCCTGTCTGTACCTGCTGCTTTACAGTGCCTGTGTCTTCTCTCTTCCCAATGTAGTCTGTTGTAGAGCACAGTCTACTGACTCTCTCTGGCTCTTTCAGGCTGGTGTGTCCTCTGCACAGGTGACATGGAAGGTCACATTCCATCTATGATCTAAACTCAGCAGCTCTTTGCCAATATGCAAAGAGAGTAGTGTCCAGTGTCATGCAGACAAGGAAGGGCCAAGCCACAAAGAAGATGGAGGACTCAGACTCAGTTTCTGAGCCACCCAGGACAGACAGGTGAGTGTCACCAGAAGAATCACCACACAATCCAGAGGGAGGACACAAAATCAGAGGGGAAATTCCAGAACTGCACCATAAGGCTCTATCAAAGACACCCTGGGGGAAGGCTGAAGCCATAAACAGGTATAAGTTGAGTGATTGCCACCAGTGTGCCTCTGGGGTGTGCCTTACTCATGGGAACCTGAGTTCCTCCCCAGTGAGCCTTGTCCTCAGAAATCCTCACTGTGTGAACCCCCGAGTGCTAGCACTAATGCAGTAGAGCATATAAGCAATTCAAAGTATGAATTTTCCAGAGGGCTGGACCACTATATTTATAAGTAGTTGAGCTGACAGAGACCACACACAGATACCATTTTTTCAAGCAAAAATGGTTTATTTTTCTAAAACAAGGTCTGACACATTTTGACCATGACCAACAGTAATATTGTGCACGACTGTATGTGTGTGTATGTCACTATATAAAAAACATAAATGCCATGATCTACATTTATGTATATAACATACAAGGTCTGTAAATATAAAAAGAATAGTTTGTGTGACATCCATGTAACCTGGCAGCCAAGGAGTGTGGACTGGAATGCACATGTGTGAACAATGACAACTTCAGTGTATTCGTCAGTGGGAGTGGTAGACACCACTGAGGGAGCATGTGTACTGATTGGCCATTGCATTCAAAATGACTAAGTAAGTAGAGCAAAAAATTGGCATTAAATTTTGTGTTAAGCTTGAACATTCCTCTGTGGAAACTATTCAGATGATTCAGAAGAATGCAGCTATGGGCAACTGGTGATTGGCAGCTTCATCATGACTATATGCCCACTCATGCATCACATCTCATGCACAGTTTTTGGCAAACCATTAATCACTCGGGTGACTCAACCCCCCTACAGTCTAAATTTGGTGCCCAGCAACTTCTGGCTTTTCCAAAAATGAAAATCATCTTTGAAGAGAACAGATTTCAGACTGCCAATGACATTCAGGAAAATACACCTGGGCAGCTGATAGCGATTGGGAGACCTTGGTGAGGTCCCAAGGTGACTACTTTGAAGGGAACTGAGGCTTCATTCTACTATGTACAATGTTTCCTGAACCATGGATCTTCCTCAGTAAATGTCTCTATCTTTGATATTACAAGGCTGGATAACTTGTGCACAGACCTTGTATATGATAAATATGTGCTGGGGAACTCAAAATTTTCACAAATCCAAATGTTTCTCTTTCCCACACGTGTGACTCTCATACATTCTCTATCATACTCTATTTCTCCCAATGTTGCTTGCTGATCACAAATGATTGTGCAACCTACTAGGGGATGGGTAGGGTGGGGAAGACTGGTGGGGTGGAAATGGAGACAACCCTACTTGAACAAAAATAATAAATAAATAAATAAATAAATAAATAAATATAACTTGAATTCAGAAAAAATACAGAAAAAGATTATTTACTTTAGCATAATAACAAAGTAATGCAATGACAATTGGAATGGAAGGGAATGACTTCACTGCTTCAAGACTGGATGGAACCCAGTATCCAAGGTCTAGTTGTCACTCCATTGTGTGATGACACAATGGGTCTGTGGGAACTAATGTCTTCTAGGGAACTGCTGCACAATTCACCGTTAGTGACAATAGGATCTTCACCAATTAAGCACGTTACACAATACGCTGAACTAAAAGGTTGGCAGACATGGTCTCATGGATCTCCAAAACCCTGTGAGGTTGGGGTCACAGCCCACATTTTAAAGGGAGGGACGAGAGGATCACACAGGTGATTAGAATACCTTGCCTGAGGCCAGTTCAAACCCAGTATGGAGGACTGCAATGCTTCTGCTCTGTCCCACAATTCACTACCCTGTTTCACTCACATGGGCTTGTCACTGGCAGTATAAACTTCACATAAAAGCTAGTTATCAGCTCATTATATTGGGCTGACAGTTATTGAAATACCACCCCATGTCCACATACTGAGGGTGTTCTTACTACACTGACATTTTCCAAAAGCTGTTCTACAGTCTCAAAAATAACCACACAAATGGGAGGTCATGCAAAGCATCCTTGGGTGGGACAGGTAAGCAGTACTGTCTCTCTCCTACTGATGTCACAGAACTGGTGCCTCAGGAAGGTGGGGAGGAGCCATGTGGTCTGAAGCCCACCTGAAGGACTGCCAGGCTCCCGCCAGTCTCCTCTGCCAGTCTATGGGGCAAGCGGTCCTTTGGGCCCAGGCTTCAGATGACCACATGCACAGCAGACCAGCTCCACAAAGGTCTGCTTCAGCTTGTTGTTCCCCAGAATGAGAATGAATGAGTGGCTAGCAGGATAAAGCATTGTAATTACTTCCCCAATTATTGTAGCCATGTCAGGTCTTGGTAGGAGATAACTGGATGATGTAACTAAAAAGGCAAGAAAATAAAACAGGAGGAGAAAGAAGAATGAGAGGATAATTCTGATGGCCCTCCTGTGGGCCTCAGTGCTTGCATCGCTGGGGCTGGTTCTGCTTTGCCGCATCTGCTGCATGTGCCTCCCCAGGGACAGGATGAGCAGGAGGTAGGAGGCCAGAGACAGAATTAGGGGAGGGGTGTACCACAGCATGTTAAGGACATGAATCTGCTGATATTCACCCATTTGCTTTCCAAAGTGCTCAGTCACATTCCCTGCACCAGCTGTTTCACGGAGAAGAAAGTAGATCTGAAACTGAGGAATCAGAGATATGGCACTGCCACAGGAGAAGAGCAGCGCACCCAGCAGCATCCACATGACCACCCTGGACACTCTCCACTTGAGCCAGAGGAACATGGGGTGGGAGAAACTGGCGATTTTCAGGCAGTAGAGGACACCAAGGCAGGTGGCCAGCCAAATGCTCAGATGGTTTGTGATTGTCCAAAAAATACCAGTAACTTCCAGTGGTCCCAACTCAGCCAAGACTTTGGAAAAGATCACCATTGATATACAATCAAGAAAGAGAATCCACAGCAGTACAATCCTGGAGAGAGCCAGTGCAGTGATGATGAAGTCAGACCAAGAGATTCTCTTGCTCTTGAACCAGCTCCTGACATTGACCACCCCAATGAAACCATTCCCCAGCATTCCCAGAATGAACAGAGTCACAGAAAGAAACAGACGCCCCACCATGGCGAATCCCAGCATGTCAGCTCTCAGGCAGACCTGGTCTTTGTTCTTTCTGCTGATGCACCACCTCCTTGCTGATTTGAAATTTCTCCCTGTGAACCTAATGCCTGTCTGTACCTGTTGCTTTACAGTGCCTGTGTCTTCTCTCTTCCCAATGTAGTCTGTTGTAGAGCACAGTCTACTGACTCTCTCTGGCTCTTTCAGGCTGGTGTGTCCTCTGCACAGGTGACATGGAAGGTCACATTCCATCTATGATCTAAACTCAGCAGCTCTTTGCCAATATGCAAAGAGAGTAGTGTCCGGTGTCATGCAGACAAGGAAGGGCCGAGCCACAAAGAAGATGGAGGACTCAGACTCAGTTTCTGAGCCACCCAGAACAGACAGGTGAGTGTCACCAGAAGAGTCACACACACAATCCAAACTTAGGACTCAGGGACACACACAGAAAACGGCCAAATTCCAGAACTCCACCATAAGGCTCTATCAAAGTCACCCTGGGGGAAGGCTGAAGCCATAAACAGGTATTGTTGATTCATTGCTACCAGTGTGCCTCTGGGGTGTGCCTTACTCGAAGGAACCTGAGTTCCTCCCCAGTGAGCCTTGTCCTCAGAAACCCTCACTATCTGAATCCCTGAGTGCTAGCACTAATGCAGTAGAGCATATAAGCTATTCAAAGTATGACTTTGCCAGAGGGCTTGACCACTATATTGATAAGTACTGAAGCTGACAGAGATCACACACTTGTGAAGCAAAGAAGGCTTCTTTACCTAAACAGGGCCTTACAACTTTTGACCATGACCAACAGTAGTATTTTATATGACTTCTCTATGTGTGTATGTCAGTATATAAAAGCATATGTGTCAGGATATAAACATATGTATATAATATGCGAGGTCTGTCTGGACAAAGTCTAGCCATTTTTAATACAATGAAAACAGTTTGTTTGATATCAATGGACCCTGACAGCCAAGCAGAATGGACTGGAATGCGCATGTGTAAACAATGACAACTTCACTGTACTAGTCAGTGGGTTTGGTAGACACTGTTGAGTGAGCATGTACACTGTGTGGCCCTCACATTGAAAAATACTAAGTAATCAGAGCAACAAATCTGCATCAATTTTGCATTAAGGACGTCCAGCCAACATGGAGGAATAGGTAGATACATGCTGTCTCTTCACTCAAGCCAAGGAAAAAAAACAACAAATTTAAAAAACAAACAAAAAAACAACCAGAACTGCAAGAAAATCAAACTGCATGGAAGTCCAACCACCAAGGAGTTAAAGAAGAAACACTGATCCTGACTATTGGGGGGGTGGAGACAGGCAGCCGGGGCAGAGAGGACTGGCGGCGGCTGGAGGTCCAGGGTGGTCCCATATTTTCCTGCAGATAAACTAAGAGAGACAACTGGGGAGTGAGACAGGTAGTGCAACCCAGAATTCCAGCATGGGGAAATAAAGTCTCAAAACCTCTGACTGAAAAAACCTGTGGGAATTGCAGTGGCGGGAGATACTCCCAGCCTCACAGGAAAGTTCATTGGAGAGGCCCACAGGTCCTAGAACAAACCCACCCACCTGAGAATCAGCACCTTAAGGGCCCATTTTGCTGGTAGGTAGTGGCAGAAGTGAGTGAAAGCTGGCCGAGAGCTTAGCAAGTGTCATTGTTCCCTCTTGGAACCCTTCCCCATATACAGCACCAGGACACAGCCACATGGATTGTCCCACCCTGGTGGACACCTAAGGCTCCACCACTGACCATACAACAGGTGTGCCAAGGGAAAAAAAAATGGCCCAAATAAAACAACAGATCAAAGCTCCAGAAAAAATACAACTAAGTGATGAAGAGATAGCCAACCTATTAGATGAGGAGTTCACAACACTGGTAATCAGCATGCTCACAGTACTGGTTGAGTATGGTCACAAAATAGAGGAAAAAGTGAAGGCTATGAGAAGTGAAATAAAGGAAAATGCACAGGGAACGAATAGTGATGGGAAGGAAACTAGGACTCAAATCAACAGTCTGGATGGAAGGAAGAAAGAAACACTCAACCAGAACAGAATGAAGAAATAGGAATTCAAAAAATGAGGAGAGACTTAGGAACCTCCAGGACAACTCTAAACCTTCCAACATTCGATCATAGGGGTGTCAGAAGGAAGAGAGGAAGAGCAAGAAACTGAAAATTTATTTGAACAAATAATGAAGGAAAACTTCCCCAATCTGGCAGAGGAAACACACTATCAGGAAGACCAGGAAGCTAAGAGAGTCCCAAAGAAGTTGGACCCAAGGAAGCACACACCAATGCACATCATAATTACATTACCCAAGATTAAAGATAAGGAGAGAACCTGAAAAGCAGCAAGAGAAAAGGAGACGGTTACCTACAAAGGAGTCCCCATAAGACTGTCAGTTGATTTCTCAAAAGAGAACTTACAGGCAAGAAGGGACTGGAAAGAAATATTCAAAGTCATGAGAGGCAAGGACCTACATCCAAGATTACTCTATCCAGCAAAGCTCTCATTTAGAATGGAAGGGCAGATAAAGTGCTTCCCAGATAATGTCAAGCTAAAGGGGTTCATCATCACCAAGTCCTTATTATATGAAATGTTAGAGGCACTTATTTAAGAAAATGAGAAAGATAAAAAATATAAGCAGTAAAATGACAACAAACTTACAACTATCAACAACTGAACCTAAAAATACTAAAACAAAAACAAACTAAGCAAACAACTAGAACAGAAACAGAATCACAGAAATGGAGATCACACAGAGGGTTATCAGTGGGGAGAAGAAGAATGGGCAGAAAGTTATAGGTTACAAGTATAAATGGTAGGTACAAAATAAACAGGGGGAGGTTAAGTTAGTATGGAAAATGGAGAAGCCAAAGAATTTATATGTATGACCCATGGACATGAACTAAAGTAGGGGAATAAGGATGGGAGGGGGGTGCATGGTGGAAGGGAATAAAAGGGAGAAAATTGGGACAACCGTAATAGCATAATCAATAAAATATATTTAAAAGAAAAATTTTGCATTAAGCTTGAACATTCCCCCAAAGAACCTGTATATGACAACACACCCCTCATGCATCACGTCTTGTGCAGAGTGTTGTGGCAAGCCAACAAGTCACCCAGGGGACTCAGCCCTCCTACAGCCCAGATTCAGTTGCCTCATGACTCTGGCTCTTCCCAAAACTAAAATCACCTTTGAAAGAGAAGGGATTTCAGGCTGTCAATGCGATTCAGGAAAATGCAACAGCACAACTGATGACAGCTGGGACAACTGTGTGAGGTCCCAATGTGCCTACTTTGAAGGGGACTGAAGCATCATTGTCCTGTGTACAATGTTTCTTGGATCTTGGATCTTGTTCAGTAAATGCCTCTATTTTTGATATTACAAGGCTGGATAACTTCTAGACAGACATCATATATAATGAATATGTATATAAACTGTATGTGAGAACCTCTTCTGCAGACCCTCCTGAGTGTACCAGGATCCGAGACACATTGTACTGTTATCACCTGGTCTGAGTTGAGGCGCAGGCTTTACTGGAATAAGGGAAAACTTACATCCACCAAAGTGAATGCAAGGCTCCTCCCCGCCACCCTGTGAGTGCACAGAGGGCCAGGGCAACACTGGCTTCGCAGTGTGGGTCTGTCTGCCTGCCCGGGCTCACACTTCTGATGAGCAACTCTGTCAGTAAGCTGCTTCATGCTGAAAAACTTGGATTTGGGGAGCCTGCAATTCCAGTAGTTGTCTGGGGAGGCCAGCTATGCAGAACCTGGGGAGCATGGAGCCCATGGGATGTAACAGTCCCAACTGCCAGGAGAAAGCCTCCAACCCTACGGGAACTGAGCTATGTGAAGCACCTTCTGCTGGAAAATGTGGAAGAAACCCTTTTTTTCTAGCTTGTTGTGCTAGCAACCTAGACTGAACTCCTAAGATCATTTCTGGACAACTTTCCTCTCGATGGTATAAATTCCCTGCAATAATGATCACATTTCCCAGTTTGTCCAGGATATTCCTGAGATATGCCCGTCACCCCAAATTGTTAATTATTCCCCCTTCTGTTGGCTTACTCACTGAATCCTCAGGCCACACAGTCGGTCTTTGGAACATATCACAATAGAACCTCAACAAATATACATTGAACAAATGAAGTTTAAGAAGTTGGATTTTTGTTTTTAGCTCATTTAATTTTTAATGGTGTTCCATTATGTTTTCAGGAAACATAATGAAAAAATAGGTGAACTTCTAGAACTTAAGATTCCATCCCTGTGTCTGCCACGTACTCATCTAACATTTCTTGAGCATCTACTATGTGACAGGCACTGTGCCCAGGACAGGAAATCACAGGCTAGTCAGCCAGAGAGACACCTCCACAGAAAGACTGCACGACAGTGCGACCAGTGCCGTAAGAGACAGACACAGATTACACGTGCCAGCATGGAGGAGGGACCAAATTCCGTCTGAAACAGTCACGGGCTTGAAAGAAGAGATGATATTTGAGATAGCCTTGAAAAATGAATGAGAGTTCACCTGGCAGATAAGGTGAATAAAAGGGAATTCCATGCCCCATAGAAGTAGGAGGGAGAACAGTGGTGATTTATCCACTAACAGATCACGTATTATCTGAGCGTGAAAACAATAAACATACATACACAGTACTGAATTATATGCAGTGTATCGTGTTAAGGTATCTGTAATTAAGTCACTTGATTTTGAACCATGGGGTGAGTGCCACTGTTGGCCCCATTTTTAAGAGGAAGAAGTTCACCTGGCTGGCGTAGCTCAGTGGATTGAGCGCAGGCTGTGAACCAAAGTGTCACAGGTTCGATTCCCAGTCAGGGTACATGCCTGGGTTGCAGGCCATGACCCCCAGCAACCGCACACTGATGTTTCTCTCTCTCTCTCTCTTTCTCCCTCCCTTCCCTCTCTAAAAATAAATAAGTAAAATCTTTTTTAAAAAAAGCATTGTTTAAGAAAACAAGAGGAAGAAGTTCAGGCTCAGAGATCCTCATGGAGTTGTGGCAGCAGAGCAGGGGTTCTCAGCCAGGCAGCCTGGGCCAGGACCTGTTGCCCTCACTGGAGACCTCAGAGGTCACCCACTGGTGACACCCCAACAAACACGAGGGAAGAAACAGGGCCCTGAGCAGGAATATCAGGTCAGGGGCAAGACCTCAGGCCCCCTTCCTCCATTACACACAGCACCATCTGCTCCAGCTCCCGGTGGGATGCGGCTCCAACCAACAGGTGCGTGATGAGCTCTCTGCAGCCCTGTGGGTCCCCTGCTCTGCCTCCAACACGACTCCTGGTCTGTGTAACACGTTGTGTCACGTAGTGACCTGCTGCCGGGGTGAACTGGGAAAACCCTAGAAGATACTTGCATCCTTGTCTTAGTCCTGCTTTACGCTAACTATGTGGCATTAGGCAAATTTCTTGATCTTTCTGACCCTGGAGTTCCAGATAAACGGAATGAAGGGGGACCCGATAGTCAGTATGAGTGAATGGCTATGCCATTCAGGAGTCAGACCTGGAGTTGCACCTGAGGGACACTCTTATGTGACCTCAGGCAGTTAAACTCCCTGAGCTTCAATCTGCTCATCTGTACCATAGGCATAGTCATAGTAGCTACCTATTTATTATGGAGTTGTTCCAGTGATTAAACTGTACAGTGCCTATAAAACACATGAGGTGGGGTGTTCATTAAATATCAGCTAATATCATCATCAGCATTAACAGGGTCATTGCACTATACACTACCTGTGCTTGGGATATTTTTATGGAAACTTGTTTAAGAGAAAACTTAACACATATAAAAATACATGCCATGTCTATGTGAGTTATAAAGCAAACAAAATAAGCCCCCACGGCCCCACCACCCAACTTAAGGAGTCAGACACCACCAGTAGTGCCACGGCCTGCACCCCGAGCACTTCCCTAGCTGCCCCCTTGTGCCTGCCCGATTCCTGTGGCGGCTCACCCTGAGTTTTGTGTTCATTGGCCCTTTCCCGTGCGAATACCTTTACCACACAGGTGCCTCTCCATAAACGTATTTCCTACTTGTGCTTGATTTTAACTTTGTTAAAAGTGACATGCTACACAAGTGTCTTCTGTAAGCTAATACTGACTCCACGTGGTTTATAAACGTTATTCTGGTCACGGCAACAGCTGCCCTTCATTTGCACTGCTGTGAGATAGTCCGCTGTTGAGCATTCATTTGCCCATGTGCTCTGCTGATGAATCTATGGGCTGCCTCCAGTTTGGTATGCTTATGTACATCATGGCTATACACCACCCTTGGACATGTTTCCTGGCCCACATGGGCAGGTTTCCTGCAGGGTGTACCTTAAAGGTGGAATAACCAGGTGAAATCTCAACATTACACGCTAATGCCAAAATGTCTCCTCAAAAGGAGGTGCCGGTTCCCACTCCCCGCTGTGACCCAGGGATGTCTGGACATGTGCCCGTGTAAAGGGCTTAAAATGAAATTTCGCTGCCGTTTCTGGTGTGCATTTCTTTATCAATGACCATTTTTTCATATATAAGTGGATCCTTTATATTGACCTCTCTCCTAAACGCCTCTACGTCTTTGGCCATTTTTCTACTAAGCTGTTGTTTCTGTATTGCTCTGTAGGTCTTTACATATTCTAGAGCTCTCGTTTACGTAACTGAAGATACCTTCTCATTGTGTGACTTGTCATTTTGCTTCTTGGCGACTTCTGATAAACGAGGATCATTTTTTTCCTTTTAATCTTTTTATTTTCCGTACAGTTCACATACAATATTAGTTTTAGGTATACATCCCAATGATTAGACATTACATAACTTAATGAGTTTTCGTCCCAATAAATCTCTCACCCATCTGACACCATACATAATTAGACTACTACTGACTATACTCCTTACGCTGTACTTTATACCCCTGTGACTATTCTGTAACTACCATTTGTCCTTCTTAATCCCTTCGCCTTTTTCGCCCCTTCTCCCAACCAACAAAGGTCATTTTTAACAGTACAATTGATCGCTATTTTCTATGTCCCATGGTCACATTTTTCTTTGAAAACTTCCATGCCCCCAAGTCATAAAACCATTGTCTGGTATTTTCTTCCAAAATTGTTAGAATTTTGCCTTCCACAAACAAGTCTTTAGAGAATCCATTTCTATATAAGGTATGAGACCCAATTTCATCTTTTTATATGGAAATTTTCCTAGCATCACTTATTTAATAATCCATACTTTGCCTAGTGATCTGTAAAGCCACTCTTATCATACAGCATTTTCATGTACTCAGGGTCTGCTTCTGGGTCTTCTAGTCAACACCACTGTTCTGTTTATTGCTGCATCTATGACTACAGCCTTATTTCTTTTTTTAAAAAAAGTCTTGCCAACTGGGAGCGAGTTCCCCATCTCATGTTTCCTCTTCAGGAGTAAATTGTCCTTGCTTATCAGTACATCTTTATAATCAACTTGACCAGTTCCCCCAGAACACTGCTGGGCATTTTTATTCCTTCTGATCTGCCTATAACATCAATCTGGGAAAGGCTGACATCTTTATGTTGTTGGCACTCCTGATACACATGGCATGGCGTACCAACACATTTAGTCTTCTAATGTACTTCAATCGAGTCTTAGAACGTTCTCCAGAGACTACACATTTGAAGACTCCTTTCCCTTTCTGATGTTCTTGTATATGGCATCTTTTTAAAGTTACGTTTTCTTTGCTGTTGTTTGCCACTGACTTTCGTTATACTGATCTTGTTTCCAGAAATGCTTAATTACTCATAGATTTTGTCCTCTGTGGAATCACAGCATTGGTAACTTTGCTTCTTCCTTTCCATCTTAACAAGGCACCATGCCTTGTTCCTGAATTAAATGCTCTCTTCTTTCAAGACTGTTGGAGGCACACCTTTGACACATACCTCTGTTTCCAGACCACAATGTCAAAATTAATACCTGTCAGCATGGAACCTCCCTTTTTTTCAGGGTTTCCCACTTACTGCTCTAGTTTCAGCTCCTAGTTTCAAACTCATCACTTGGAGAGGTCCCTTTCCTCCTGCAAGTTCAATGTCATGGACTAAACTATCTCCTCAAAATTCACACATGGCCCTGGCCGGTGTGGCTCAGTGGGTTGAGTACTGGTTCGATTCCCCGTCAGGGCACGTGCCTGGGTTACGGGCCAGGCCCCCAGTTGTGAACATACAGGAGGCAACTGATCGATGTGTTGCACGTGCATAGATGTTTCTTTCTCCCTCCCTTCCCTTTTCTCTAAAAATTGAATTTTTTAAAATTTCACACGCTAAAGGCCCTTTCTCTGCTTGCATGCACAAAGAGGTCATGTGAGCACACAGCAAAATGGCAGTCACCTACAAGCTAGGAAACACACCTCACCACAGAAATCGACTATGCTGGCACCTAATCTTGGACTTGAACCTACAGAATGGTGAGAAAATAAATGTGTCGTTTCAGCCAGCCAGTCTGTGGTATTTTGTTATGAAGGCCTGAGCTAAGACAGCAATGATGCAATAAAAACGATGTTGCACTTGGGATCCACTCGTTTTGCGACGGAACGCGTCCTCGCTCCTCACTCTGAGTGACCTGGCCAGCACTCTGCCAGGGGAAGCACACGGGCAGCGCTTCTGTCCTGAACCTGAGTGCTCCTGTAGTGAACAGGGGGCTGTTCATTACGGCTCCTCACTGGGAGCTACAAGCAAAACTAAACTGTTTACTCGATTTTAAAAATGTGCTTAAATTCACTCTTTTTTCAACACTATTGCTAAGCTTTTGTGTACATTTTTATATCCCAGTTCCCTCCCAAACTCAGAATGAGACACAGGTGAAGAGCCTGAAGGGTGGTGGGAGCAGAGGTGAGATCACACTTTTACTTGCAGTAGAAAAGTCGTCTAAGAGAAAGCATAAGAATAAAGAGGTGACCACGTATATGAAAATAAAGGCTAAAATGTGCGAATTTGTAAGGATTGGGTTTAACTACAGAGAACAAAAGAGCGGCTGAAACAAGGGCGAGGTTTATTTGCGTCTCTGGGGAAGTCCGGAGGTCGGCTGTCCGTCCGGCTGGTATGCCAGCCCCTCGGTCGCCAGCCATCCCGGCTCCGTGCCTTCCTTCCTGAAGATCACCTCGGGGTCCACGGTGGCTGCCGGAGATCCAATCACCATGTCCACACTTCAGACGAAAGCCAGATGAGGGTCTGGAGAAGCAAAAGGCATGAGCCTCCTGACAGAGTTAGCTCATTTAAGGAACTTCCTTGAAAGCTTCACATGACTTCTGTCTGTACCCCCTTAGCAACCCTCCACTGCAAAGGAGATAACAGTGCGGTGTTTCAGCTGTGCACCCCGTCACCCCCAGTAACGTATGGGTTCTGTAAATGCAGAAGGGATCATGGATAAGGGTAGCATATTAATCATGTTTCCTGTATTTCATGACGCACTGATATCTCAGGGCCTCGCAGGCTGTGGGAGGAACTGTCCCCCTCCCAAGTTTAGCTAATTCCTAGAAATAGTAAATGACTTGCCCATGAACAGGCCTTTGCCATGCAAACCAACCAATCCTGAGTCCACACCCCCATTAGCCTCCTTTAATCAGGCTTCTGCAGGACGGGACACTGCTCCTCTGCACAAAATCACCCCAGGGCCTGGCACCTGGCAACTGGGGACCACCCGCACAGCCCAGAGCCTGCTGAAAATTATGCAAACTGTCCAGTCCTATTCTTGCTCAGCTTGCCTATCCTGTCTCATCCATTTCCACCCCATGAAAAACCATAATAAGTTCTCACCCATACTTCCCCCTCACTCCTGCCTCCTGACCTACCCATGTGGTCCTACAAGGGGTGGTGTGGACCCTCCTCTCAAGAACAGTAAGTAAGAAACTTCTCTCTCGAAGGCAGCTGTCTCCACGTCTGTCACCTCACCAAGCCGAGTTAAAACAAATCCCGGGTAGGCCATAAAACTGCAAAGCTCTCCCCCATTGCAGTTTTCCACAGCAGAAAGCTGGAAGCTAGGCAACCTTTGAAAGTTACTTCACAAAATCTGTTTACAATGTGTTTGGCAGAAGAAAAGCAAAAAGTCGCTCATCTCAACTTCTCTGCTGAGCTCCAGACTCACCAGTCATCACCCTGGCAAACAGAAGCTTAACCTTATCATCTGTGTCCAAACTAAACCCATCACCGACCCTTCTCAAATCTGCTCCCGCACCCACAGTCCTTAGTTTCAGAAACAAAGTGCCACTACCCACACAACTGCCCACGCCAGGAGCTTCAGAATTACCTTAAAGTTGCCTTTTCTCTTAGCACCACTATGAGATTCTGGGCAGTGGGGACATGTTCTTACTATCCCTAACCTGGAGCCCAGCAGGAGCCCAAGACGTACCGGACACACAATGACCGCATCAATGTGAATGCCAAATGCCTCCCCCCCTCACATCCCCAGTCTACTTACCTTTCTGGCCTTCCAGCAGCTCCCTAACGGCCTCCGGGCTCTTCCCTTCGGCCCTCCACCTGTCCGCATTGTTCTTTCTGAAGCCCACTTCCGGTGGGCTGTCTCCTCCTAAAACCTTCCGGGGCTCCCCACTGCCAAGGCCCTCTGCAAGCTTCCCAGGCCCGTTCTGATCTTCCCCGCCCACTGTCTACCGCTTTATCTTTCACTGCTTTGACGTTTTTAAGTTTCTGACCACTGTTCATGCTGTTTCTTCTGCTAAGAACTAACCTAACTATCCCCCTCTGTGCCCCACACAGGGCTGCATTCTACCGTGTCACACTGAGCCGCACAGGCTCCCGTTTATCGTCCCACCCACCCCCATCTCCCTAGATGAGGGCTCCTTCGATGCAGGACTGCTGTGCATTCACCCCCATACACCCAGGCCTGCTCGGTGCACGGCACACAGCAGGTGGCCAACTGACTTCTGCGTGTACGAGGACGCCAAGTCATGGAAGATTAAAAACAAACAAAAGAAAAACACGTCCCAAGAGGAATACATACTCAGTAACCCATGGGTGTTAGGAACAACAAGGTCAAGTACAACACACTCAAGTTAATATGCTTACGCTCTCACATTCTAGTGTCCACGGGACTCGATGACACTGGCTCGGTGACTGAAGAGTCACAGGCCTTGACTGAAATAACTGGGCGGGAACAAGAGCCAGCGTGTGCTGAGCACCTGACCCAGTCACTGCGTGCTGAGTAAGCCACACCTATCATCTATCGTGCTCACCGCACCAGGCCTATAAAGTAGGCACCACTGCTGCCTTTGTTTTATCTACAGAAAAACAAACCAACCCAAATCTAAGGCAGGGAGAGTTAAGACACTCACCAGAGGCCACTCGGCTGGTGGAGGAAGCAGGGATTCAAATTCAGGATTTCTGACTGGACAGCCTTCACCGGGCTAGTACAATAGACCACCAATTTTCAAATGACAGGTGTGGCAGAAAAACTACACAATGTCAACATGTACTACTTTATGGACAAAAAGGCCCTGAGGTCAAAAGCACAGGAGAACAAGCCCTGGCTGGCGTAGCTCAGTGGATTGAGCGCAGGCTGCGAACCGAAGTGTCGCAGGTTCGATTCCCAGCCAGGGCACATGCCTGCATTGCAGGCCATGACCCCCAGCAACCGCACATTGATGTTTCTCTCTCTCTCTCCCTCCTTTCCCTCTCTAAAAAATAAATAAAAAGCTTAAAAAAAAAAAAGCACAGGAGAACAAAAGGATGAAGAGGAGAGGCAGAGAGAGGAACACCGTCCCTGGGGCTGCCTGATTCCAGGGGCAGGAAGAGCCACACCCCGTCCCAGCAGGATGGCAGGACGCAGGACCAGTGCAGAGGCAGTCACAGCAGTGAGGGGACCCACAGGTGGGTGACGCCCGCCCAGTCTCAGTCTCAAGGGAGCCTGACAAATTCTAGAACCACCTTCCTGACGACGTCATCTCTCAGTAGGAAAGACAGTGAGGGGCAGTCCCCAGCCTCATTTTAACCAGTAGAGACACCGCTTGATTAAAAAGCAGAAGAGGATGCCGTGATAACCTGGTACAGAAATTATGACTTATTTTCCTGTAAGTTATCAGAATAAATATTCAGAGGGAATAAGGAGGTGGGGGCATCTCTCCCTCAGGTGTGCTCCTCCCCCCACCAATTAGGTATCCAAGTCCCAGAGAGGTTCGGAAGCACCCTGCATGGGGTGCCGGCACAGGTGAGCAGCGGGGGGTCTGGACACCAGGGGCAGTGGGAGTGGGAGGGTGGCCGGAGGCAGGCAGCGGGCAGAAAGCAAAATGCAAACTCACACACCTGAGTGCGAACTCAAGGTTGCCTCTTTCAAGCTGCATGACTTTACTGTGCTCCTTAACCTCTATCAGCGTGTTTCCCCCTCACAGGTAGAATGGAGATAGCCCTACCTTCTTCGCTGGGCCAAGATTAAATGAGACGGCGATGAAGAGCACTGAGCTCATGCTCGGCCTGCAGTATGCACACGAACAACACCAGCCACGAACATGGTCACTCTAAGATTCCTGTACAACCAGTTACCTACGATCATCTCCCACTGCCAGGCTGCTTGCTGTTGCTCCACAGTCCGCACGGCACACAGTGCAAGCCCCAGAGGAACACCAAGTGAAGTGGCCCTGCCCACGGTGCGTCGGTGAGCTCCAGCTGCACGACAACACCCACCATGCCCTGAGACGCCGCTGTGCTGGGCTGAGCTGGACGGGGCTACGGGCAGTGGGAGTAAAGGCACCCCTGGCTTACAGCACTGCGTGACCTCTGGGGAACGGGGGACACTACCGCTGATGTCTCCCGAGCTGCAAAGGACAGGCTGTTTCCCGGCTGACAATGACAAAGAACCCCCAAACAGCCAAACATGGCCTTGGGGTTCTGGATGTCGTCTGGATTGATCGTCCAGTGATAGGTAAGAAATGGGTCACTGGCTGAAAACCGTGCTGGCAGCGAGCAGCCGGTCCCATACGGGCTGGTCTTTACAGAGGGCCACTCTGGTTTCCGTCCACGCATTATGAGGGGAATGAAAATACAAGGTGGAGCCGTGTCTGGGCGAGAGATGCCAAGGTGCAGGTGGTGAGGGACACAGGAAGATGACCTGTTCACCTCCAGGACATACTGAGTACAGCAAGGCTGGCTTGGAAAGCTTTTTTCCCAAAAGTGGAAACAGCTTTGTTTATTTGTTCTTGTTATCAACGTAACGCACTTTTAACGCTTTAAAAAAATTAGGATGTACAAAAGTGTACAGGAAATCACACAGAATCCCGGCACCCAGAGACCGGAACGGAATCTGGTACTAAAAGGTGTGTACACGCGCATCAACAGACCTCGGGGGAAACAGGGAAAACGGCCGTGCCTGACTCTGCAGCGCTGACCTGCGGAGGCACCGTCCGCGGCTGGCCCGGGAAGCTCCCGGAGAGCTCCGGGCCACACTAACAGGAGAGAGGACACGGCGGCTGAGGATGACAGGGACCCGCAGAACCGCAGCCCCGGGGGCACCACCTGCAGGGGATGGATTTCACCCCTCGTTACCGTTTAGGTCTTTACTGCTAGCAAGCTTTACTCCGTAAACGCTACCGCTGAAACTGCCCACAAACAAAAGATGTGAAGAAGGCAGGTTAGTCTGGAAGCTGTTTAGGTCAGACACCGACCCCCTTCGACCTGGGCTGCAGCTGAATATCCCACTGGGGTCGTGCCTGTCAAGACTCACCCAGCCTCCGTCCACGCCCAGCACGGGTTACAGGGCGAGTGCACGGAGAAGGTAAAGTCCTTGCCGCCCTCGAGTCCACAGAGCAGGCAGGCAGTCAAGTCTGTGCCTACGACAGCGAGACGGACGCCTGGCACAGGGCGATGCCCGACAAACCCCGGGTGGCCGGAGCAGCGCTGGAACAGAGGCGCGCACGGACCAGGCGTCTTCCCAAAGCACGCGCATCCCCTTGCCGTGCACAGAGAAGCCCGACAGTCCCCTGCTTGTACCTTGTGCGCAAAAACCGTCCCTAGAGGAATAAGCAGCTAGTGAACGTCATGGAGACAGAAACTAACGAGGCTGACGACACAAGAAGGGGAACAGGGAGCGACAGTGAGGGGAAAGGAGAAATATTACCACTCGTTTTATATAAAAGAATACTTTAATTCCTGTCCTTAGCACTATAAAGACTATGCATGATTTGGAAAAGGGTTAAGACCGTACCAAGCGCCGGCCAAGGGAGAACGGTCCGCTCTAGGGCTTCTCCTTCGTCTGGTCGCTCAGGAATATGATGTTGTCTGTAAGGAAGCCAGAGCAGAAGCATTATCTTCAGTGCTCGCTGCCAGCCCACGCCATCCTTTCCCTCTGGGACACACACACTCCAGAGCTGTTCACTGAAAAGACGGTCTGCAGGCCCTCGAAACATTCAACCACCCCTGTGGTGTTCGCGACAGGCACAGACAACAGGCACGACGGAGTTCAGAGCTGGGCTGCGGCCGTCCGTCCATCAGCCAACTCCGGCCCTGTGCGAAGAGGTGGGGCATTTCCCATCCTCCCGGAAGGGGGCTGAGGTCCTCTCAGCAACGACTGTCTACCAAGCGAGCCACACATTTCGAGGCTTTCAATGCGCAGACAGCTGCCCCCAGCGCAGGCAGCACACCCTCCCGCGGAAGAGGACCCAGGCCCCGCATTCCGACGCCGGGCGTGGAGGAGGGGCAGGGCTCCACCCAAGGCCTTGGGAGCAAGGACAGACTTATTTACGTCTTCCAGGGAGTTTGAATGCTCACATACAAGCATTTTATTCTTAAATTTCAAAACATCAACTTTACATATTCATTCTTCGGAAAATTTTTACTAATCAGTATTACAGAGAGCATTTTCATCTAAGGGCTCTTAAAATGCTGTCCCAGATGGAGTTAGTTCCAGACGGAGTTCGTTCAGGACAAGCAAAGGAAAAGAAGTAAGTAGTACTTCCTGCATAGCTCCAAAAAATCCAGATTCTTTTAACTTTGAAATTATTCAAAAATGGACATTACATAATGACTACTTGTTCATAACTACATGCATCTAAAAACAGAATATTCTGAGGCAGAATGGTTATTTCAGAAGGGAATGTCAGAGCTGTGACACTGGGTGAAGGCAAGAGCGCCACCCGCTGGTGGGGGTTTCTAAGTTACAGACACGACCCTTCGGAGGAAAAAATATGGCCATGAAACAGATCAACGAAATAAACGCTACTCCCTTCAATTCAAATGTCCCTAAAGACCTATCCATTTTTACTATGAGCTATAAACCTACGTTAATTACTCAACCACCCATGCTAGTGAATACTAGTACCAAGAAAAATACAAATTAGCAGATAATCTGAAACACCTCTATTTGGCTAGGTTCATAACAATTCACACAATCTGAAATCAGCCCACACACTTGGTGTACAGTGAAACAGGAAAGTGTTTAATGCTCGTAAATAAATAATCCAGAGATACAGAAATGTTCATCATTAACAAATGTCTTATTTTAGCACTTTACCTAAGAATGGGGGGGGGGGACTGTTTAATCATTATAAGATGAACTGTCAATTAAATTTTAGTTTTTCTTTTTTTTTTTGGATAATTTCTTAAAAAATTTTATTTACTTTTTTAGAGAAAGGGGAAGGGAGGGAGAAAGAGAGGGAGAGAAACATCAGTGTATAGTTGGCTCTCACACACAAGCTCCCTCCCCTTCTGGGGACCTGGCCCACAACCCAGGCATATGTCCTAACTGGGAATCAAACCAGTGACCTTTTGGTTCACAGGCTGGCACTCAGTCAACTGAGCCACACCAGCCAGGGCAGTTTTTCTATTTATATATCAAAGTTGTTTTGGTCAACTGTGTACTAAAACTAACTGTAATAACCCAATAAAGAAGAAATGTAACATTTAGCACCTTACTTTCAGAGAATTAGAAAATTTAATTTCTATTTATGTAATTTGTTACCAATATAACAGGACAAATAATAAAAGATTCTTAACTATACAATTTATTATGACACACTTGGGGGAAGAACACAGAATGGACAGACACGTTCGGAGAGAAGGCGATGCAGTCGCGTGCCACTTGATGGCGGGGATGGGTTCTGAGAAAAGGGTTGCTGGGCAGTCCCGGCGTTGTGCTGATGCCACCGAGGGCACTGCCGCAGACCCAGGTGGCCCAGCCGACCACACACTGGGCTACGCGGTGCAGCCTGGTGCTCCTGGGCTGCAAGCCTGCACAGCCTGTTACTGTACCAAGTGCACACCATTACTTCAGGCACGAGAAAAAAACGATACAACCCAGAGCTGCTGGGTGTAACACTCTGTTCTACAGGAAAGTTTCTTTTCATGAGTAGAAAGAGTACACCCTAAAATGATAACAGCGTGGTAAATATATAAACCAGTAACGCAGTCATTTAACACTATCGAGTATTACGTACTGTACATTAACTGTGTGTGCTACGCTTTTACACAACCGACAGTGCGGGCTTGTTGACACCAGCACACCTCACACAGGTGAGGAACGCGTTGTGCTATGACGTTACAATGGCTACCACGTCACCAGGCGACAGGAAACTCTCAGCCCCATTATAATATTATGGCCCCACTGCCCACATGTGGTCCTTCGCTGACCCAAAGGTCGTTACGTGGTACCTGACTGTAAAATGTCCAAATGCTGAAGAGCTTGTTCATAGATTTTTTTTTAAATGACAATAGGTTATCAAATTACTACGGTATTGAGATCAATTAACACATTTAAGAATAAGAATTTTATATTGAAAAAATGTTAATGTCAACTTAAAGATGTCCAAAGGGGTATAGAAAAAACCTGTAGAATTCTGAAACAATTTGGAAACTGCTCTGGGCAATAGCTTCTTAACATTCTTTACCTCTGTGCGCCTATCTTTTCCAGGTTATTCTGTAGGTTGTTTAATGAGAACAATAGGAACTCACACAAAAGCATCATAAGTACCAAAAAGGCTCCCTGACTAAATCTGCACGAACGTCCAGCGCCCCTCGCCCCAGGGTAACTCGGCCTCGCCCCAGGCTTCTCCCATTCAGGCCGTGCCCTCCGGAGACCCTGCGTTTCAGCGTGGCTGGCTCCGCAGTCAGAACCGGCACGGACCGTCCAACCCATACTCAGCACTGCCTGCGAATAACGCTGTCTGAGCATGGGGACAATCTCGTAAAGGAACAGGTAAATGTGTGCAGGCCCACAAACCACACGCAGAGCCCCTCCCTCCGCGAGCTGCAGTGCAACCCCGCCAGTACCAGCACCCCCAGCCCAGCTGCAGTCACATACAACACAGCCGAGCTACCCACAAAGGGGGAAGAGAGAACAGCTGTCACCACAAGCTTCTTACCAGCTATGATTGTTGTTGCTTGCCGCCTCACATTATTCTTATCCATGTATTCACCGTAGTCTACTTTCCCTTCCACGTAAATTCGAGACCTGAAATAAAATGTACAGCTTTTAGTCTGGAGATTGATATGCCTTACAAGAGAGAGTCAGATCAGAAGCAGTAATGAGTATACACTGAGGGTGAAATACACAATCACAGATAACCTCATTTTTGCTACCACTTTCCCAAGTTCAGGGTTACGAGTACTGAAACAGAGTGTACAGACCTGACTCATCTAGTTAAAAAGGACGATGATTCCATCCTTGAACTGACTGTGGTCCCAAGAAAGTTTCAATACCCAAAGAGGACACACAGATGGCCAGCAGACATGAAAAGATGCTCAACGTCACCAATCATCAGAGAGATGCGTAACAACCATAATGAGCTGTCACCTCACATCTGTCAGAAGGGCTGTGATCAATAAATCATCCAAGTGCTGGTGAGGATGTGGAGGGAGGGGAACCCCTGTGCACTGCTGGTGGGAATGCAGGCTGGTGCAGCCACTGTGGAAAGCAGTCTGGGGGTGCCTCAAAAAATTAAAAATGGATCTGCCTTTTGACCCAACAATCCCACTTCTGGGAATACATCTGAAGGAACCCAAAACACTAATTGAAAGAACATAAGCACCTCTATGTTAATTGCAGCGTTATTTTCAATTACCAAGATATGGAAGCAGCCCAAGTATCCACAAGTCGATGAGTAGATAAAACAATTATGGGACACTCGCACAACGGAATACTAGTCAACCATAAAGAGAAGAAAATTTTACCCATTGCGACAGCATGGGTGACCTGGAGAACACTGCGCTAAGTGCAATAAGCCAGTCAGAGAAAGACAAATACCGTATGATTTCACTCGTGTGTGGAATCTAATGAACAAACTGAACTAACAAGGAAAACGGGGACAGACTCACAGATGGAGAGCAGGATGGCAGCTAAGGGGAGGGGCAGGGAAATTAGGGAGTGAAAGGACTGAGTGAAAAGGAACAAGGACTCATGGACATGGACAGCAGTGTGGTGATTGCTGGGGAAAGGGGGGAACAAGTGGATTAAATGGTAATGGAAAATAAATACAGTGAAGATAAACAGTTTTAAAAAATGTTTTCAAAATCTTAAGCTAAAATTTAAAAAAAAACGAAAGAAAGAAAAGCAATCTCAAGACCATGAGAGTGGAAGGTGACCTGGCTGCAGCCTTCAAACATCTCGGGTTGGTCTCCAATGTGTCGTTTCCCTTGACCCTTGACTTTGGACCCCCAACAGATTTGACTTGCACTTATTTTCCAATTCCTAAAGTTATTCTCAAGAGGCTTAAGTTATTCAAATTCAAAATAGAGGTTTACAGCTGAGTGTTTCACTCAGAGTCACTGAGACTATTTCTGCACTAGCTAGGAGGCTGAGCTGGAAGACGATCAGAACGGGCCAGTGAGTAAAACTACAGGTACATTTTCCTGGACACTTCCTACCGGTATGCGTGTGCACGTGTTCACACACACGTGTATAAAGGACAAGGAAGGTACACAAGAAGAAGAGGTATGCGGTCACTGAAAAGAAACTGAAACTGCAGTCACCGCTGAAATTACTTTTCGTGACACACAGTAACTGTGACTACAACCGCTGTCAAACACACCCTTCTGTCCTGTGGGTTTGGAGAAAGCACTTGTTATACATAATCAACCCAAGCACTCCAGAGAGGCCTAAGAAGCCTACACAAAAATGTCAACTACAAAATAACTGATGTGAACATGACTGTAACACCTCACTGTGTCAGGCTCCACACACCCCGGACCCTGTGCCAAGGCCGTCACGTAGCAGACAGACGCACGGCACCACCACCGGGACCCTGGCTGTGGCAGCTCGGGACCCCTATAAACCTGTGCTGCATGTGCTCCAGGGCACCCGGTACTCCTGCCTCCCCCTGGTCTCAGCTGCTTCGATGTATGCACACACCACTCTGTTAGCTTTTAGCTCTCAGAAGCCTAAACCAGGTTCCATACACCTTTTCACACAAAGCAGCACCTACGTAAGTATAAACCACTGAATTAATCTCTCTTTAGTTCATATAATTAGTAGTACTCAGGAACAAAGGAGTTACACATTCTGTGAGGAATACTCATCAGATCTTAAACCACTGCAGTTGCAAGGTTCTCCCTGCCTCAACTTACCCCTTTTTCACATACTGATACGCCACATCTCTGAGGCCTGGTCGGAAGACTGAAATTCTGTGCCACGTCGTCTTTTGACTGACATCACCTAAATCACGAGAACGGGAAACAGGGTCACAAAGGCCAGCAGACAAAAGAAACGCCAAAGGACACATGCCCAGCAAAACCACCGTCCCCGTGCCCACGAGAACAGAGCAAAGCCAGAGAAGAAAGGTCCTTTCTGAAAGCAGCTAACTCTCTAGTGAAAGAAATGGAGGGAAACAATGTCTCTTTATTGCTGGTAAAACTACCCACCCAGTCTTTAACACTCACCCATCTGGTATGTTTCGTTTTCTCCTGATTTCCACATCTCATTTGTGGCCAGAGAGAATATCGTGACCGGGTTTTTCCCTTCCGCCTGTCTCATGACGGGGTCCTGCCCCACTCGCCCAAGTAACTGCACACGGTTCAGAGCTGAAATGCAACATGTAGGTAAAATGAGACCGAGAGAAATGTCCACAAGAGGAAAATCAGTTGAAGGGGCAAATAATGATGAGAGACTGGGAGAAGAGGGTGGACAAGAAAGGAGGAAATATTCTTAGAGTAGCTCCACAAAACCATGTTAAGCTCTTTATCTGAAATTCTTCTTTAAAATACCTTTAAAATAAAAAAAAACTGTCTCACCAAAAAAAAAAAAAAGCAAATCTGAGATCTGAAAATCTTTGCAAATACAAGAAAATGTTTCTATGAAACAACAGGTTTCACAAACTTTCAATCCCCTGGCCAAACAGCACATAACCTTCGAAAACTCAGACAACCAAGTATGACTCAAGGAAATTCTACAGCAGGAAAGTGAAGAGAGGGAGTACAAACTGACTGGTAACTAAGAAGGGCCCAGTTTATGCTTGGCCCTGCAGCCTGATGGGGCAAGCCAAGATCCGAGAGGCCAACGTGAGCCAGAGGCCAACGTGAGCCAGAGGCATGATGGCTAACAGATCGTAACCCAACCAGGGCACCTCTGCAACACGTCTGAGAAAGTATCCCAGCACACTGCTGGAAACAGCGTACTTCAAAAGCTCCATACTTGGAACTTAGCCAGTACTTACATCTTTCAAGGACCAAGCTGCTTACTGTTTCAGACTCGTGTCTTACAAATTGATGAAACACCTAAAGTGGAACAAATGAATAAAATGGGTGTAATTTTTTTGGAATTTTGGGGGATAGGCAAACACAAACAGGAGACCTCCTCGCATTCAGGCACCATCCAGTTAGCTGCTCCCACTCCATCCACGGAAGACAAAAGACACACACATCTCATGCTGTCCAATTGCATGGTGCCAGAAGGACCCAGCACCACTTAAAGGGCGGCCCACCACAGAAGCCCAAAGGTACTGGGTTAGCCAAAAAGTCTTTTCCATAAAATAGAAGACATTCTTCATTTTCATAAAATAGAAGACATTCTTCATTTTCACCAGTCACTTTATTGATTTGGATATTTTGAATATGTTGGCTATTTCCCATGAGGTATAACACTGATTGCTCTAAATTAATGTCTCCATTTGATCACTATCAACTTCGACTGGCCCACCTGACTGTGAAGCATTGTCCAAAGCTCACAGGATGCTTTTGACACATTCGATCAATAATAGCGCCTTCTGCAGAAATCTTTTTTGCATTTCAGTTGCTTTTTATTTCTCTAGAAATAATAAAGAATAATATGCTGGAAATGTATATTTTCTTTACCTTCAATATGAAAATGGCTGCACAAAAATTTGCCAACTTTGATTAAGTTTTTTTTAAATGCATGCTGATATGACAGCTGTCACAATACAATCCAACACTATTGTTTCAAATTAAGTCAAAGACAATTAAGTGCTACTAGAGGCATCTTACAGAAAAAACAAACGAACTTTTTGGCCACCCCAGTACAAAGGAGGCACCAGAGAGCACGCCCAAGAAAGCGAACTCAGAGTTGGCTCCTGTTTCTTTTGTGGTGACACTCTTGATTACAGTGCTACTGTGGCTGCACACAAAAGGTAAAATCCAATAGATTCTGGAAAAACTCACGTTTTCAATGGGCCAAAGAAAAAAGGCTAAGATAGACAAACTTGGTTCTTTGAAAAATTTCAAAGATGTGACTGTCCAAATGCATATGCCAGAAAAAGGCAGTCACTGCCATGGAAGAGCAGCACTCACTGATGACGACAGCCACTGAGACTCACAACGACTGAGGGCCTTTGCTCTCACCAGTTAATCCTGAGAATAAATCAATAAACTATGCAAAATCATCCCCACTTTAGAGATGAAAGAAAATGAAGTTCTGGGACATTAAGTAACTTGCGCAAACCCTATAGGAAGTAAGTGGCAAGTCATGCCTAGAACCCAGCACCTTCCACCATCAGGGCTGCTGCTTTCCCGACACTCTCCGGTGCCCCCTTTTTAAAGGCATTCTGTGCCAGGGCTACTGCTAAGACATGAGTACCCATCACCGGGCACGTCGCTGGGCTCACAGTGCTAAATCGTGACATCAAAGGAACCCCACGTGCCAAGTGGCAGCACTGTTAATGTATACAGGTGTCCACCAATCAAATGAACACCCATTTCTGGGGTACTGTTGGCTATCGAAGCCTACCACTATGTTTTTGGGCCAAAGGTGGATAAGAAGATAAAGATGCAAGTCAAAACATACTAAAGAATCAAGCTGCTAACTAGTCATCTGTATCGTGATTCTTCTAGAAATACACTAATTTGAGTACGCCAATGAGTCAGATGGGCTCTTAAGTATTATGGAATAATAAATTTCATTTCGGGCACACAAAAATCAGGACCCTCCATATCAAATCAGGACACATCAAGTGGGTGGGCTCAAAGGTCTTCTGCCTCTGCAGTCAAATTTCTAAAGATATCGAACCACAGAGGCTGATAATAACCCACCTCGGCACTAACATGGAAAAGCGATTACCTGTAATACAGGCCTTCGAAACATTGCTTCTATTTTTCTTTTCCTACAATCCAATCTTTAGTCTTTGTCTGAAAGAAAAAAAAAGGAAATAAGTTAATACTACCTCTCTCATAGCAAGAGCACGGATTCACTAATCCTGAATTCCTACATGCATTCCTCACTTTTATACCACCCACCTTATGACCGTAACAACTCGACAGCCCTGCACAGCTGACGAGGACTCATTCCTCCCCCACAAAAACCTGACACCTGTATCCTTTTGATCCCTTGTTCTCCAACTGATACAAAAAAGATTCTTATAGTGAGTTATTCCCATTTCCATTCCACTGTCTTCTCAAATTTTACTAAAAGGCAAGCTCCCAGAGGGCAGGAATTTTTGTCGGACTTACTGTCAAATCCAATTCACCTGAAACAGTTCTGACACATAGGAAGGGCTCCATAAACACTACAATGTCAGCAAGGGACTTAAATCTGAAACTTGCTGCTGCAAAACGTATTGCCTCCATCCCCGTTAGCAAAGACTAAGGAGATTCCTGGGCTCCCCGGCCTCGCCGCCAGGATGGCAGGCGCCCTTTCTCTAAGTGGCTCTCCCACAAACGACGTAGACGGGCTGCGATGCGGGAGGAAGAAACCGCAAAATCCTCCCCACGCGTGACAAGAGAAGGGACAGGACAGACACCGATAGCACCACCTCCGACCCACGGAGGGCTGCACGAACACCCAGCACATAGCTCATGCCGTCCTCCTAGCCTCACCGGACGCACGAGCCAGACAGCGCCCAGACAGGAGGAGGTCGCTCACCGGCGCAGGTGTGACGCAAGACTCGCGAGAAAAGGGAGAAACCGGAAAGTCAGTGGCGTGCGTAGTCGAAACGCGGCGCGCCAACGCCGCGGGAAACCCGCCCCCTTAACGCGTTAGTTCCGGGAGCTTTTTCACCGGCGGGAGCGGAGAAGTCAACGCCGCCAAGCGGTGAGTGGGGCTGATTTCAAGTTTAAAATGAAATGAAATTCCCGACCGGGCCCAGGAGGGGTCGAGGTAGGCGACACAGCGGATAGCGCCGCCTCTGGGAAACTGGAAAGATTCAGACGTCCTAAAGCAGTAAAAAAACTAGGAAAAGGAGAGTGGGCCTAGAGCTGAGAATGCAAAATAAGGAGTCACAAAAAAATTGGCAATCAATACAAATATTTTAATGCGATGTTTAAAACGAAAATTGATGCAAAAAAATTCGTGCTGAACAAAAAATTCGTATTTTAATTAAATACAAGATTCAAGCCATACTGGATTCCGGGGCACTTGGAAAAAATATGCCCCCCCCCCCATTTCTACGTATTTAAAAAAAAAAAATCCAAAACATTAAATTTTAACTTGAAGAAATATTGAGTACTTGAAAAGTAGGTGTATTAAAACTCACAGTATTGTTTAAAGTTTAAATATTTATACCAAAAACACTTTATTATAATTTTACTTTCCTGGCTTTAATGCACAAACACTGATTGATAATATTTTCAATATCTACTTATTTCCAACTGCAAGAATTGTCATGTCTGACAACTTTTCTTGACCAAGTGGCTATCCTGAATAATTTTAATTAACTTCAGCTTACAGATCTTGTATTTATTTAAAAATCTGGTATTGTTTATCATGGATTTTTTTATTAATTTTAATATTTTTAAGATATTGCACTAAAGTATCATTAACCTGGATGGTTGAATCTTTGGTGCCCCTTAAATTTTGCCTCCTTCACCCTAATCTTGGCCCTGGTAATGAAGAGGAGTCTGGAGCCCTACCAATTGCAGAATAAAGGCCAGAGGGGGTCACCCCCTTATCCTGGTCCTTGCACTGTCCAGCTTCTGGAAAAGGAAGGTGCCCTCCAGATCATTCTAACACATGCAGATTTCCTCAGGACCCAACTTAAAACCCTTCAATGTCCACCTTTGCCCTTGAAAGGAAAAACCATGAACTGCTTAACATGGTTTCCTTGTTACAACTCGACCCACTCAAAAGTCTGACTTAATAGTTGGTATTATTGACATAGAACATCCCAAACCTGTAGAAAAGTTTGACAAGTTTATTGAGCTAAATTGATGACATGTGCTGGGGAGGAAGATGTGACATACTCCGTAGATTGGCAGTTTTGCAGTTTATTTTATACATTAGAATCAAAGAAGATGTAAGGAAGGTGCATGAAATTCAGTGATGGTACATTAAGAAAGTGGAAGAAAGTGGGGACGAGGGATCGGGAAATGTCTAGGCTTGGATACAAGACAAATGGAGAAACTTCTTTTACATCGGAGGGCACAGAATAGTAATAATTGACACAGCACATAGAGGTGGTTGTGGGGCACAAGATAACGATGAGGACTTCTGTGGTCTCACACTGCGGTGCTGACGATTGTGTCTTCTATTGTGTCTTTGAGGCACAAGAAAACGAAATACTCTGGCATTTCAAATGTATGTTATGCTAGCTGCGTAAGAACAATGGACAGAGGTCACTTAAAGATTGACCTTTGCCAAAGGCCTGGGATGCCCAGTTAAGAATTCATAATCAGACCATCCTGTGGGGTTACTTGGGGTCACTGAGCTTGTCAGGCCTGCCTTGTGCTCTCCCCCCCCCACCCCCTTCACAAGGCTTGTCGGTTTTATTGCACAGTCCTCTGTTCTTTCACGGTATATTTCTAGACATTTAGCTCCATTGTCTGTCTCCCTTCCCAATGTTGAGTTCCTGAAACACTATTGTTAACCAATAAAGATTTGAGGTTGTAAAAAAAAATTAAAAGTTTATTTGGAATATTGAAGGATTCAAATCCAAACAAGGAAGATTTGGGAAGCAATCCAACTGCACTCTGGAGAGAAGAACAAAAGAAGGCGGGGTTTATAAAGGCAAAACCCACAAAATGCCATTCTTTCATGCAAATGAAGGATTGCTGCTAGCTTACCAAGGATTGGTTGATTCCAGTATGCAAATGAGGGGACAAAAGTACAAAGAAGGAAGGTCCATAGAAGTCCAGGTAGCAGCTGTTGTTCCAGGATGTTTGTCGCTGGGCTTTGAGCTGAGTTTAGCAACAAGGTTTAGCAACTTAATAACAGCTCTGAGAACTGGGGCACAAGGTGTGCCTCACGGCTTTAATAGCCTCCTATTTTAAGGGACCCCCTCAGCAACTTTTATTCCATTTTATTATACCATCTTCAGGCCTTATACGGGTATGAATTGTTCCACATTCCACCCACTAAATCACTACTGTCAGTGCCCTTCCGTGATTTCCTATTTAAAAATCCTCCTTCCCCTTGAGACGTTAAGTCAAATAAAAAACTAAATTTGTCTTTTCCTTTAAAGACGATGTTCCCCCTTCCAAGCTCCTCATTTGTGTTAGTGGTACCAAAATTCTCCCAGACTTGAACTTTGAAACTATCTTTCTTTAAAACTTGTCCCTGATCCCCTACCTCAATTCATCCATATTCAGTCATTTGGCCCTAAAAGTTCTTTCTTTGTTATACCACTAATCTCTCCCTCTTTCTTTGTGTCCACAAGTACTTTGTAGTGAGAAGCATAAAAAGGTTGGTCTAAAAAAAAAAAAAAAAAACAAAAAGCACCATGCACATTGAAAATAGACCCAGTATCTTCCACATCCGGCAGTGTCTATGCAGCTGCCTTCTCTTTTGGTGACTTCCTGCCCCATGGGGACCAGCAAAAGAGAGAGGGAGAGAAACCAATAATCTGCCACCCAGTACATTCAGGGGTCACGGTAGGAACGTGGTAGAGAAGAAATTATAGTCCCTAGTAGGAGTAGTTGTCATTGGCTAAGAAGACAAGTATGACCAAAAAATTCTCGTCTATACATTGCATACTCTTAATCTGCCTGTTTATAAACCACAAATTGGGGTTGACCTTGTACTCTACTGCAAAGGACAAGGCTGGCTTGGGAGAGGCAAGAGATAAATTAACTCAATTTTAAAGCCTTGAATAAAGATTGGTTTTTAAAAATGGCAATGGGCAATATGGAGCACTATACCCCCACTAAATTGCATGGAAAGAATTGCTACTGTGAGACAGGAAAAAAACTGTATAATGGTTTATTCAATTGAAAAATAACAAACATTAAGGGAAAAGAAGAAAATAAGGCATAAAAAAACCTTACAAACCATTTATAGGCTATCTTTATTAACGTGACACAGTTATCAAATACCTTAATGACCAACATTATTTTATACCATAGACTGGCCATTATAAGCTTTTGGGCCTGTGCAACAGCCTCAAAGCCAAGACCTGTTAGTACAAGCCTACTAAATTGTCACCCATCTACTTGTGAAATGGTTTCCAACATAAGTTTCTCATTCTTTGGTAGTTACATATTACAAAGCCGAGTGCTTTACCCAGATTTGGCTTTGGATAAGATAAAAACCTTTATTTACAAATATTCTATTCCTTTAAAAATATGTACAAAGAAAAGGGTTGGGGATAAAATATGATAAAAATCACAGGAAACAAAGCCAAATTTTGATAAAATCAAGGAGAAATCAGTGACCTGCAGAAAATCAAAACCAGTCATAGCACTTACAAGAGTGTCAGGGCAAACAGACCGAGGAGGAACAATCACATCCAACTTCTTTCATCCCCACGACCCAGTCCTTCTGTCCCATCAGTCTTATTTCTACTCGCCTCAAAAAACGATGAAGTCATTTATACTTAATAAATACGGTATCCGAGAACGAGATCATCTCCGCTCAGAGAGCACAGTAGGAAAACTCAAGTGGCTGAGAATTCTTTCACGAATACCATCATATAGCGTGGGAGACATTTGGTGAAATCGAGGTGCACTTTCTTGTATGCTGATGCCTCAACTCAAAACAAGGTTGTGTTTCTTTCTATGTGCAGGGAGAGCCACTGGGATCCCTCCTGGGTCATTCGCTAGAGCAGCCTCTTAGTCCACAGGCTGCAGCGAGGACTGATTCCTTCTCTCCCATCAGGTCAGAAGCCCACGCTTTCCCGTTGTGCCCAATGGATGTGAGAAATGAACTCTGGGTGGGCGGCGTTAGGAATAGAACAACAGAGGAGATGATTGTGCCTGAGACCATTGCTGTAGGACACCTCAGTCACTTTAGGATCTTGGCTATAAGTACTAGATCAGGAATACATTTGGCATCTCCGGGCATTGAAGTTGGTTAATCCCTCCATTTACAAGAGCGACTTTGGCACAGTCAGTGTTCACTGTGGGTCGGTGTGAGATGAGGCCCTAGGAGGAAGAACTCCCTTAGGTGAAGCTCAAAGACTTCGCACTCTTTCCTCCCACCAGGCGTTTGGGGCGTGATGCTGTGGGGGCCCCCAAGGCCTCAAGGTCACTGTGGCCTTCCTGGGGGGACAGGGCCTGCTGCACTTCTCTCAGTTTCCTGGCAATGAAAGAGGAAAAGCATGTTACTCCGTCCTAAATTAGAGATATTTATGATCAACGCTAACATACAGACAGCGATTTCTTTTTACTTCGGTATTTACAGAAACAAGCCTAAGCTGTACACGGAACAGCAAGTCCGCTCCCGTGGTCGTCTTAGAAGATGGCCGGCACACGTGTGCCGCCACACGCACCCCGTTAGTTTCCCAAATCCTGCTGATGGGGGCATACATTGTCTTTAAAATTTAAAAAAAATTGAGGGAGTGGGAGCAGCTCTACAGGCTACATATGAAGGCACAGCACAACAGCCCCTGGGCCACGTCTGGCCAGCCACCTGCTTTTGCTAATAAAGTTTTATTGGAAAACGTAGCCACCCTCATTCACTTACATGTTGCCTCTCACATTACTGCAGCAGAGTTGAGTCATGGCAGCCAAGATCAAATGGCCCACAGTGTAAAATATTTACCACCTAGCTCTTTATGGCACAGTTTGCCAACCCCGGTCTAGACAAGTGCAAGAAGGCAGCTGCCCCTGCTCTATGATGGGTGCCCATTACTGGTCATTGCTGATGACAGTCATCTGTGCCTGTATAGGTGGCTTCACAGGATGCACACAGCACGCCTGAAGGAAAACTTACATTCCTGTGATTATGTGTATGTGTGTGTCTTATTAGGTAGGAAGATGGAATCCAAAACAAGAGCAAAAAGATATTAAGCTGCTTATTAGGAACGATTACCTGACTAAAAGCTTAGAGTCTCCACAAGTCATTGCCAAGAAATCATTTTGGGGCCTCTGCAGGGTAATTACTCTAAGATGGATTGCGTATCCAAAAGAAGCTGGACTTCTGAGCATATTTTACACACGCACCATGTTTTCATCTTCTTTTATGTTAGTGCACAGTGTATATAACAATCACTTTTAAATGCCTTCAGAACTCTGCTCACACGTCACTGCCTGACCTTTATACCAGCCCCACCCCATCTCATTAATTCCCATTTGTTTAATGAGGGGACAGATTAATGAACTAATGCACCCATGAATACAAGCTAATATGAAGAAGTAATCAGGCTGCTTCTTTTGGTTTGAAAAAGTATCTCTTCCTCTGAACACGGACCAACAGGGAGTAGCTGCCTGCCCCTGAAATTTAGTGGAATCCTGAAACAGGTCTCTTCTCACCTTAACTAGGGTTCCCTTGCACTGGGAGACCATTCGTCAGTTTCTAGAACACGTGTTGTCACTGAGAACCCTACTACGTTTTCTTCCCCAGTTGTATTCCCTTATATTCTTCACTTGGCTTCCTTCGAGTTAACTGAATGCTCTCAGTCACAGCGCCTCCAGCCTGTGCTGCAAAGGGCCTCAGGCTGCTACTCACTTTCTGGGCGGAAACCTGTGTATTACAATGCCGGGTTCCACTCGCATCCATAGAGAAGATACGCCAGTCATATCAGTATGAGCAGTACACAAATAGGTTCTTTCTCAACTCCGATACCCAACAGCTACCTTTCCAGTGTGGCTGTCTTCATCTTCTCCAAGTTCAGCTGCAGCTGGAGCTCTTCTGCTTTCCCCAGCGAGGAACGGAGAACTGGGCTTCTCACCAGGGCTGCTGCAGAGGGTCTCTCCCTCGGGGCCGGGTGGATCATACTCTGATGACCAAAGGAAACAGAAGCTTCAGTGTTGAGGAGATCTCCCCACCCAGGCCAACTCCAAGCCAGCTTCTGCTGGTGGGTTGGCTGAAACTGCTTCTCCTTTGTGCGGAGGGAGGAAGTAGATGACAACTTCGCTCCACCTGGGACAGGCCATCATCCGCATCTGGTAGCATCAGTCGCCCATACCTCTGACTTACCTTTCAGTATCATAGTTTAGAGCTGGTTGGATGACTAACTAGTCTGCTGCCTTAATTTTAAACAGGAAAAAATGGGTCCTGAAATAAAAAGTGGCTTGTCTAAGTCTTCGACAGGACCAAGACTGAAATCCAGGTTACCCAGCTCCTAGTTCAGCTTGCTTTCTACCACAGCATGCTCCTTTCTCACTTAAAATTACTTAAAGATACTGCACCGTGACAATATATTCCTACAGCCCTTGTCTTCAGGTGGGGGTGGGTGTCTGTAACCTAAAACAACTTGAAGACAGTAGAAAACACCTAATTACATGCAGCAGTTAGCAGTGTTATATAATGGGCCTTCCATCTAGGGACCGGCGTTCAGAGCCAGTTCCGCCATTAAGTTGGTCGTCTGGAGCAAGTCACTTGCCTATGCTGAAACTCTGTTTCCTTTCCCTGGTATTTGGGACAGCAGTATTCACCTTCTGGACTGTCCTGAGAATTAAGTGAATTAACATATATGTAGCACCTAGAACAGGGCCAGAACTGAGGCACCCGATAATTTCCTGCTACATGGGAGGGTAACTTACACATAAAACTAGGTGGTTACCCTGGGAACACAGACCACTGCAAGGAAGGGTTTGCCTCCTCCTTTCAGGAAAGCGGACGTGAGGCAGGACAAATCTGTAATTAAATTTGAAGTTTTCAGGCAAACTGCGAAATTCAGATTTAATCTCCAAGAAGGTAGATTATTTCTAAGGCTGTTTGGGGGATCCTAGTGGATCTTGTTCCTTAAGCCCTAGAGTAAGCCTTACATACTTTTTTTCTTAGTATAATTCTCAGCTTCTCGACAGTGCAGATTTTTTTGTGCCTCCTTCAGTGTGAGACCGCCCTTCCCTTGTCCCTACACACACTGAGATGTCACTGAGTACAAGTGACACACAGATTCCTGGGTTGCCATTACGTTTCTTTCAGCAGCTCAAATGGTTGGTGCTATTGTCACTTATTAATAAATTAACTTATACTTTCTTCTATACACTCAAAACCCAGTGTTTGTTTTGTTTGTTTGTTTGTTTAGTAATCACATCACTGCTACTATTGATAATAGTTAAGATCCCAAAATAGAAGCAAAAAGACCAGGTTTCATTTTGGAGTCCGTTGATTATCGAAGGTGGATTACAAGTCAGGAAACCATTGTGAGCCTTGACTTTCTCAACTGCCCACCTCACAGGGTCGTTCAGAAAGGCAAATGGAAAGAATGTAACCAGATTTTTAAACCATCGCATAAAAGGTCTCTCTGATAGTCCCTAAATGTCCCCAAGAAGCCTTCAGTCCGCTGTTTGTCTGCTGGCTTCCCGCTCGTGAGCCCTCTTCCTTCTGTCAGTGACACTACCAACATCTCCACTTCCCTCCCCCACCCACTTGCCATTACATTTTTTTTAAATGCATATATATTTCATCTCCTCGTTTCACGAGAGAGCGCACCTTGAGCAGACTGTAGAATTCTCCCGAGAGCTCCTGAGGAATGTGCGGAAGGTGACCCTGGCGGATGTGATGCCACGAGGCGCCGTTGCTGGGTAAGGGCTCTGCGCCCGCAGCCACCGCCATCGTCAGTCCCAAGGCGAATATGTCTCCTTTGGGGAGATGCTGATAATCCTGCCAAACAGAAGACAGGCAGGCCAGTTGGCTTGCCAAGTGACGTGAGTCTAGACGAAGATACACCGGGTGAGAAAGGTTCATCAGAGTGAGTGTAGGCTTAAACAGACTCATTGGGCAGGGCCACGTCCACGGTGGTGACAGGTTTACTTCTAGGAAGACAGCAGAGGGCAGAGCACAGTCCACCCGACTGACACCGCGGTGCCAGGCCTGACCCCACAGACATCCTAGGAGGTGGGCAGTGACTAAAGGCCTTCTCAGTGACCAGAGCCGGCACACTGTCCAAGCGTAGGTAGCATGATAATGGTGGGTTGGACCAGTAAAGTCTTCCATCTGCTGGGCAATCCATGAGCTTGGGAATTCTAGGAAATACTAGAAACGGTCAAGAACCTTTACAAAGAACAGTACAAATACTGATTAATCCATGAATGAGCCAGCTTTCCTCATGCTTTCTGGGGAAAATTTCTCTCCTATCTTTGGTCTCCATTCTGAATAGGAAAAGGAATAACATAAGTTTACATTATAAATATGTACTTTTCCTTTTTTCGTTTGAGAGCCAGAAGGTTCAGTGGGTTACAAAACAGCCTCCATTCCCCTAATGCATACCTCTTGCAAAATCTCCTTAGCCAGGAAGTGGATATCTCCCTCTTCCACTTTGGGTTTGCTTATTGATGTTGCAAGACCTAAGTCTCCTGAAAAAGAAAGGAACAGAGCTCCTTAAAAGCGTGGCTTGCTTAAAACAGAAACGGATGGAGTCATCAGTATAAATTTTATAGGAAAACAGAATGCAGGCCAGGATACAAGGCAGACTCACCAATTTTGTACATCACATTAGCAGAGAGAAACCAGTCGGCGTCATTTTCAGTCTCTTCTTGGACCGCCAGCGAGTCACTTTGCATCTGATGACAAATGAAGATGTTACCTGCAAAAATACAGGGTTGACGTAAATAATGATTCCTAAGATTTTTCACCCCAAAGGCTTTTTGGATTTGCCATCCCAGCCACTCCCCTCTCTTCCTCTTCCGTGTGACTTACAACAGGAGGAGGTTTCTCTTTTTCCCTGGGATCTCTCACACTGCCTCTGAGCAGTTTGCTCAATGATGGACAGCGTAACACCTCATTAAGTGATAGTGACGTCATACATAACCCCATCCTCCAAAGAGGCTGGTGGCCTCAAAACAAAGAAATAAGGAGGGAAACCCACAATACAGTAACAACGTCTCCTTGAGTTTCACACCGACGAGGCCCAAACCATGCATTTCTGCTCCCTTCAGTCCGTGTGAAGGGCACAGCAACAGTAAACACGGGACGGACCCAACACGTGGTCACTCGTACTTCAGCTTCACTATCTGGGAAAGAGTCTTTTCTTCCTCTGTCCCCTGGGCCCAGGGAGAAAACGGTGAAAGCCATTTAACTGAACTTGTTTAGGGCAAACTCATGACAGGAAAGGATTCTGCCAGCAAACAGCATCTCTGACACTGGATAGACACACAGGCACAGAGTCTGTCTAGAGCTCGGAGAGAACTGAGCGGGGCCGGAGGGGCCGGGGGAGCCGTACTGACTCGGTTTGATGTCCATGTGCACCATGCCAGAGCTGTGGATGTACTTGAGCCCCAGGGAAATCTGGAGGAGGATGTCTTTGAGCTCCGGCTCTTCAAAATGACTGCCGGACGTGGTGTTTTCAGCTATGGCAGCGTGCAAGCTCCCGCCTAGGAAAGAACAACCAAGAGGAACCCCACCACACACAGAATGAGAGAAAAGGTATAAATGTCACAGATGAAAGCTCAGTCAATAATCGTTAAATTTCTTGCAAATTTCCAGCGAATCTGGATGACTCCAGTGTCAACGCAAAACATAATAATATCTCCCCCTGTCTACACCACAGGCATGTTAGAAAGAAGGGTTACAGGGCTTTTAAAGGGGACACGAACAGGTCATATCCCCAGTATCCAATATGTGGCCCTAGTGCCTTGGGTATGCCTCAACTAACATTTTCAAAGTTTCACCTAATGATTAACCAGAAGGCCAATCGGCCTAAGTCACACAGTTACCATGGGTGTGATGATTAATTTCATGCCAGCGTCACTCTAGTCATTATAGCCCGTGAGTAATTTTAATGTCATTGATTCTAAGTTTAATTCCATTAAAAATATGTCATGAAACAAGAACATTTCAGGACTGCTGCCCCGAGGAAAGTGTGAAATGTCGATGCACGCCTAAACCCTGAGTCACTGTATCTGTTCCCCCACTAGAGGCTCCTGCTTTGTCACTGTCATCGTTGGACACGAGGCCTGGGCTCACCTGATTACCTGAGCCTGATGCCCTGCACTGAGGCAGGAGAACGTGTCTGACCCCCCATTTCATTAATTAGCATTTATCGGTAGCCCCTTCCGTCAAAATCACAAAGTCCTGTGTCTTCCTGGCAGTTATAAAGCCCAGTTCTACCTTTCAAGTGCCCATCAGAATAGGATCTCAGATGGCAATGGTATTTTTAAGGAAATCCATATTTAAGAGTATTCCATGAAAGAACTGAATTTGAAGCGTGATCTGTCATGTTAAAATAATTAAGTTCAGAAAGGAAAAGAATTCAGCGCCTTTCAGAAACACAAAGAGGGGCTAAAGGTGGTTTTTTCCACCCTGGGATCCTCCTCAGAAAAATAAAGTGTGCTCTACAGGTGACATTGACTAGGAAGGAAGACCAAGTGAAGGAGGAATGTGTTGGAGCTTGTGGAAAACGAGGTCCCCCGAGACTGAGTTTGCAGGTGAGGCTCTGAGGCAGGACACGGAGGGGAGGGCTGCGTCCAGGCCCCTGTCCACTTGGACTCTCGTTTCTCTCCCAGCCAGGGAGCCCTTCAGCGCAGGGCCTCCCCTAGGTCTGGCACCTAATAAATATCTTCTGATCTGAGTGTCTATCCTGGCGACCGAACGAAGAGAGAGACTGCGTCAAGGGTCCCGTAATAGGTATGGGAAGAGAGAAGCATGCTGGGAGTGCTCGGAAACCCTTGAACGTGTTCCTGTAGGTTAGACGCAGAAATATTTCTAATCCCCTGAAGAACTGCGGGTACTCAGTAAGGGCGACTAGACCAAGGCTGGCAGCACTTGCAATTACTCAGAAGCTCTGTAGGTAATATTAAAGTTAGCCAAGGAATCATTGACAATAGGAGAACTTACTGAAAAGTACCCGTGTATGCTGTATGCAAAGGTATTTGAATATCCCTTTTTTGTTACAGCTAATGCTGCTTGTCCACTTCTTGGAGACAAGCATAATTAACCGTTCTTGACTAAATAGCACACAGTAACAAGGAAGTATGTGTCTGTGGACGTAGCCGTACTGAGTGGACAGTAAACATCACCCCTGCTAACCTCACCGAGCCACACTGGAGCCTCAGCTGCGGAACCCCAGGCAGCCCCTGCGGTGGCTGTCGCCAGCTCTGGGCCCTGGAACGGACCGAGCAGCTCTGGGCAGCACTTCTCATACCCCCTTCAGGGCATGAGCTGCTGAATTCCTTCCTTTAGATAACATAAAGGTACTTGCCCTCTTGGCAGGGGAAAAAAACACAAAAACCTTAAGAGAAATACATCTACAGTTTTCCTGTCTGCTCATGCAGCTGATACAAAACCAAATACATAGTAATAAACAGCAAATGCAGACCGACAATTCAGCAGGATATTTTGTTCATACACTTGCACCCTCACAATCGTGGTTTGATGTTGCTACCTTCAACACGAGTTTATTTTGCTGCTGGTAAAGGGTTCCTGGTTCAGTGGAAAGTGTAACCCGCATTCACGGTATTTCACAGGGGACACCGACTTCCAGATGTCACATCACTCGGACAAACGGACAAACGTGAGAACCACCGTTCTCGATAAGCGCGCTCTGCCGAACCTCAGTGACAGAAGACGTCACTAGAAAATACAGCCTGCGGGGAGAGACTCATGGTCCAGTCCTGAATCAGGTGGGATCCCGGTGGTTGCAGAATCAGTCTGCTCCTGCAAACCTTCGGACGGCTGAGGCTGACCCTGCGGTGACTTGTAGGGAGGGGATCTCCGTGAGGGTTGGGGGAGGAGGAGGGAACACCGGTTCCCTGAATTGGTTCAGGGCCCCGAGGAGACAATCAGGGATTTCAGATGACTGCTAGTCTCTCGTAGTCACAATCGAAGTTGTGTTGAGTTATCTCAACCATCTTATTTACCATCTGAATTAAAACCATAACTGTGTATGTCCCAGCCTGATGCTACGACAGGCTGGGACAGGGGCACAGGGGGAAGGTGGGTATGAGGAGGGAAAGTTGAAGGGAGGGGGCTCAGGGGGAGTGAAGGGAGGAGAAGGGACAAGGCACTGGCTACTCTGCTACCTTACAGATTCTTTGGACTCGTCTTTTATTTAGAGCCACAGGGCAAAGTCTCAGCATGGAGTATCCATAGCTACAGACAAGACAAGGTAGAAGGGCATGCTTTATTTTCCCCGGTCAGTTCACATGCGAAAGGTTCAGAATATGTGAATTGCGTTAGGAGAAATCAAGAGTTACATTTTACTTGGCGAGTGCTCAGTGGAGTTAGTGAACCAGCATCACAAAAAGACAGTGATTGCTCATAATCTGTCACCTCCGGTCCAGACCCACTGCCTGGCTTTCACAGCCCTCTCTGTCTTCCCACAGTGCACCTTGCTTCTATTTCCTGCTATAGGGGCCCTTCCGTCCGTCCCATCGTGTCTCTACTGTCTGTGAGGCCAGACCCATTGCCAGCACCATCATGCCCTTTGCCTGCAGGCTGCCCCCTAACTGGACATCTTCCCGGTCCTTCCACAAACTCTCCTAATCCTCTGCAAGTCTTCCCTCCTGCAGATTTTCTCAGGCCACTCTAATAATAGCTGCTACAGACTTCTTACCATGTATCCTGTATTGTCACTGTGCTAGCATTTGATGTAGGTGGTGGCCAATTGTCAAACTACTCCCCTTAAAAAAACTAGTCTCTCAACTCAGTGAGATTAAGTGACATCCCAGCCAACATACAAGTAGCGTGCAGCAGAGCTGGGCTTCAACCCCAGGTCCGCCCGGCTCAAAAGCCCCGGCCCCTGCCTCCACTCCACAATGCCTCTTGCTGGCAGTCATCTTCTCTGAAAGCTTTTTAGCTGTAGTTGTGCCATCTGGCTTTGCACCTAATTGTCTCTTGCACGGTCACTGTAATGGAGCAAGTGGAATACAGCTCCTTGAAGATAAGGACTTACCTTATCTCACTGTACAGTGTTTCGTACCTACAGCTTAATACAGTGTCCAGCCTGAAGAAGGTATTGGAATGTTGAGAAGAATTAAAAGATGAGTTATAAGAGGAGCAATCACTCTTTCTCTCTTTTTTTTTTTTTTTTTTTTGGCCACTTTGAAATCTTTGCATTGCCCCAAATCTGTTTTGGTTTGCTTTATTGATTTTTGTTGCTTGGTATTATCTTTGTTAGTAGCTAAAAGTCATAGAGATAACATAAAAATAAAACCAATATTCTTACAGAGAGAAGGAGGAAAGGAACAGGGAATCTTGGGTCATGGTGAGGGAAATTAGGAAGAGGAGATGATAAGAAAAGTCTCAACTTTTCAATCCCCTCTGTAAAGATAGGGTCCGTTTTTGTTTTGTTTTGTTTTATCTCAAAGACACTGAGAAAAAGGGGGCTTGGGATGAGCTTATTGAAGGAAAACCCCACAAAGTCACAGACAAAGCTACAAAGGAATCAGGCTGTAAGGAAATAATAAGAGAAATGCGAAATTATGATTTGCACCGTTTTATATGGTTCTAGCATTTCATAATGCTATTTACTTACCCACCTGTGTATGTAACAGTGCATACAGTAATGAAGCATTACCACCGATCTCCGTGCTCACGAGCCAGGCTGGGCACGCGCATGCTCAGGGAAGACAGACCGCGTGCCCGTGCAGGAGCTCTGCGGGAGGGGGCGGGGGGAGGCGCGCTGGGGGAGGGGGATGCCCTTATCCAGTATCCCCGTGCCGGAATACGGACTGCCGCTCCCCAGAGGATGGCAAGCTTCTATTCCGTGCGGTGGCACTTCTATACTTTACCACTGAACTTTCTGATGGAAGGTGTTTCCGAGAACAACACCACACGGCCGCTGCTAAGTCGGCCCCTTCGTCGTGGATCAGAAATACGCTAAACCAGGAGACCGCTCTGTGACTGCAGGAGCCCAGAGAAAGTTCTGCTGGTTACCCTGCGCGTGCCGTCCTGAAGGTTCTAGGAGAACAGATCTGGAGGCCCTGAGTCTCAGACCCAGCCCCTCGCCCCGGGTCCTTACTCTGGGGAAAACCCTAGAGCTCCAAGGAAAGGAGCAGCAGGAAACACTGCAGCTGGTTCCCGAACTCAGCAGCCCACTTGAAAAGTAATCAAAAGTTGGCTGTATAAATTCACCGCCTCCGCCCCCCAAAATGGTGGGGACTATGCCGTATCCTTTAGAACTCCTAGCAAATGGTGAAAGGATGGGTTACCCTTCAAACCACTGGAGTCAGAGTTCTCTGGCATTAAGTAAAGTGGGAAGGGAGTGACAGCTTCTGTGAATCAGCTGCTCATCAGCTTCAAGAGTGACGTGGGGAATAGCGTAAACCTGAAGTCCCCGTCCGGCCCGACCCATGTCCTCCAGCTCCCCGCTTCCAAGCAAAGCGGCCGTGCACACATGTGGGCGTGACTCTGCCAAACAAGCTACAAGGAAGAGGCAGAGGTTTTCTTCTGAAGACTTACAAGTCCGTCTCCCTCCCCATCGTCGTCAGTGCGCATGCTTACCGTTGCAGTATTCGTTCTGAATGACCATGTGGTCATCCTCGACCCACGCGGAGTAGTAGCGGACCACGTGGGGATGATGGCCGAGCACCGAGTGAGCATAAACTTCATGCAAGGCCGAGTTCCTGAGACAGGGGAGCATGGAGAAAAATATGAACCAAGGCAACAGACATGCACGTGTTTTTCAAAGACAAGACACGGAGCATTATTAACCATGTCAGAACATTTGTTGAGTGCTTACTGCTTGCTTACTATTTCATCTCTAATGTCCATAACTACCAGTAAGATATGGTGGCAAGGGTAAAGGCTTTAGATTCTAAAGCCCCTGAGTTGACACAGGGGGGTCTAAATCATTTTCACTGGGAGTCACATCAGCCTTGAGGTTGGCTACAAAGGGCCGAATGTCATTTTAGGACTGTGTAAACGTAACTACTCCTTAATAGTATAGCAAGAGCTCAGCGCCACTGCCAGGTAGAAACAAGGTGCCAGGCCAGATAAAACAAGGTGGTGGACCACAGGCCACATTCGACCCACGGGCCTTGTGTTTGCCACCTGCGCTTTAGAAAATCCAGTGACTGGCCCAAAGTCAAGCCAGTGACAGGAGGCCTCAGACCAGAACCTTGGTCATCTTGGCACAAAAGTCCGTGTTTTTTTATCAAACGTGGCGGAAGTAAAGAGGAGGCCTAGGTGGTGCCACCTCAACAGCAGACAGGCTTTGGGCCTCTACGTCACTGTATCATAATCAGAGTACCCAGATGGGCTTCACGAGAAGGTCCCCATGGCCTTGACTGTGGGTGTTGTCCTGGGCCCTCCAGCTACTCCATGCAGGCCAGACAGTCCAAGCCAACATTAAACTCAGCCAACAGGGGACCAGGCGGACTGTCCTGGAGAGGAGTATTTATTGTGGAACAGGAAATCCAACACAAGAAAAGCAAAATACAGTATTCGGTGAGTTTCCGTGTAAAAATGGAGAATTCCAAAATCTATAATTCCAGATTTGGCTTAAGTATTATAGCCCCACAGTTCATTACAAGCTTTGGCTGGGTCTGAAAATGTTTGTTTTACTTGGGGAAAGGAAGAACAATTACTTCTGGGAATGAGATTTAAATTCTCTGTTAATCTTTTCTTGCGTGTAGTCCTTGAAACTTGGCTATTGAATTCATTATTAATACAAAGCAGAGATAGACCAAGGAGTTAACGATAACTTCCTACTTGGCAATGTTTCTGATGAGCTAAACAGACACTATAAGGTTATTCCATAAATCTATTAATTTTTAAAAAGCAGTAAGACCAAGGAGTAAAAGCCACAGAAACCACACAAGCGCATGTGCACACACACACACCACAAAATGACCCAAAATGACCGTGGTATGTTTTAGGAAGTAACTCATCTCCGATCTGGAAAACTCAGAAAGTTTTCTGAGGTTACAAATGGGAGACGACCTACAGTGGAGGGGTGGGGCGGTCTTTAAAAGCAGCGAACATTTTTCATAATGTCAGTGCTATTACTTAAAATATTTTGACAAGAAAAATGCTTTCCAAATCCAAGTCTGTGTTTCTAGTACATGTCAAAGGTACTCACTCATTGGATAATTGTGCAAAAGATTTCGTGGAGCGTTTTATTGCATAAACACATCCATCCAGCCTCTTAATGCACTTGTAGACTGTACCGAATTCCCCAACCCCGATCTTTTCTACCTCCATGAACTCTTTTTCATAGCGGGAAGTCATGTCGGTCTCTCGTAGGACACATCTCTGAAATATTGTAGTAAAAATAGTTAAAATCATCCTTCCTAAAGAAATTGTGAGCAATAAAATGGAGGCAGATTCCTAAATTTCTCTAGGTTTTAAAAAAAAAAAGGCTTCTGGGGCAATCCACTGGATTCTGTCTATACCACCACTATTCGTGGTAGCAAGAAGCTCCCCAGTTGCTGATGGCCTCCTCTGTACTTTCATTTCCTGTCTGGCCTCACTGTTTGGACCCGCGTGCTCCTGCAAGGGACATGTCTCCTCACAGCCGGAGCTCCTGCCCCTTGGCTGAAATGCTGCCTGGGGCCTGGGTGGAGCATGTTGGAAAAAAAACAAACCAAACAACCCCCCAGCCTGCCTTTGACCCCCTCTGCATGTCTTGCACTCTGGCTGCTAGTGTCTGTTATCTTGAGTAAGCACGCTTATACTTGTGTTCAGCTTGCTTCCTCACAAATCTTAGCTCGGAAAACACTTGTCAACTTGATTATTTCAGGTTACATGCTTAGATATTGTAACCACTTCCCCTGCTGGGCAAGTAGCAACATCACTGATTGCCCGGCTAGTAAATAACCTCAGGCGAAGCAGCTTTCTCATCTGTCAGATGAGGTTGATAGCAACCAGTCCTCAGGGTTCTTTTAAATACTACTCGAGAAGGGGGGGTGTGTGTGTGTGTGTGTGTGTGTGTGTGTGTGTGTGTGTGTGTGTGTGTGTGTGTGTGTGTGTGTGTGTGTGTGTGTGTGTGTGTGTTAGCACATGGTAAATTCTCAGTAAATGGTGGCTCTGATTTTCATGAATTCCTATCAATCTCCATCCAAGCTGATTTATCTCCACAAAGTCAGCATGATCCTAGTATCCCCATTAGCAAGAACTCTTATTCATCTAATTCTGAGTTTTAAAAATCTCGACTCTCCCTGGCTCTTCATTTTCCACATCCAACACCAGTCTCCATCAGCAAGATCTGCCCCCTTGCCCTGAGCCAGTCTCAAGCTCTGGTTCCTCCCTGTCTGGGTTCGCTAGAGCTACCGGCCCTCCCTCCATCTCCTCTGATAGTAAGAATCACTTCTGCAGAAGGGCACTGCAGCGTCGGACACACCTAACTGTTTCCTTCGAGGACCCCTTCCGATCAGAGGCCTCAAGGCCGCCTACCAGTCACCCACCCACTACCTTCCCATCCTCGCCTCCAACACCAAATAAGCCCACTTGCCGTCTGCCCCTCAAACTCAACCCCTCCCCTTCTGTGCATGGACCACTGAACTAGCCACATTTTGACGGCAAACACCTTAATGGCCGTGCGATATCCCACTGACTTTAACCTGTAATTTACTCGGCCATCCTATTATTGGACACTTAGCACTCCTATTTTATTTTATTTAGTTTTTTTTTGCTATATTACAGTTATGGCTGCAGTAAGTGTTTCTGGTGATGGTATTTACAGTGGCATTTTATTAGGTTAGATTATCAGATGAGAGATACTAGATCAAAACTTGTGAGGATTATCAAAATCAATACTGACATACTGATGAGCTAAAATTTTTATATGGAAACCTCTGGCTTCGTGCTATTTTTTTCTGTTCTGTTTTTCTTTGTTGAGCCCTTAGATATCTTGATTTTTCCTTTATTTCTCCACCCCATGGGTATAGAATTTCCCCCCAGATCAAAGACACAAGCAATAACCTTTAATATAAAAATACTCCAAGGTAATGATGCAGCAACGTGCCTATCAGACACTGTCAGGTGAAGTAACAACTAGCTAGTAATGCAGACCCTGATGAGAGTCCAGGTAAATTCAGATGCAAAGCACCTTTGCTACAGAGTGTCAGGAGTGGGGAGGAGTGAAGGAGGGAGGGGGGGGGCAGAGGAGAGAAGGAGGGGAGGAGAATGACTGTCACTACGGCACGGCACTGCGTACAGAGACCGGTGCTCACCTTGGCAGGCAGCCCTTGCTCTGCCTTGCCTTCGCCTGGATCAGCTTCCTCGCTTAAAAAAAAATGAAAAAGAAGTGGTATCAATATACAATTAGCACGTACTGATCTCAATACTATGAGGATAAGACCAAGACATCAAGGGATACTGCAGACAGTTCCCAACGAATTATTTCAAGAGTAAAAGTCTTCCCCAAAAGAGAGGATGTGTAAGCCTGGGTTCCAAGAGTGGGCAGGAGCCAGATGAAGGAAGGGAGCAGGGTTCCAGGCAAACAGAACAACATCTGCTGAGAACTGGGGGCAGGAAGGCACACAGAGCACACGTGAGGCCATCGGTGGTCTTCACCGCCACCCTGCACACTCCCCGCCCAACACCCGCCTCCCCAGGGCCCGGCTCTGTGTGGATGAGGTCCACGGGCAGAGTGTTAGTACAGCAGAAGGAGCTCTAACGCTGGCTAAGACGTTGTCGGTTCCTTTTCAGTGAGCTGAAGCCTCTGACAAACATCCTGTTTGCAAGATTTCAATTCCTACATCAGCCAAGCTGTAGATTTTTCTTCTGGAGAAGTATGGGATGGTAATGGCAAAGGGAAGGCATCCCACTCATGGAAATAAATGGATGCTTGACGTTTGTAACTTAAAATAAAATTACACTCGAAACTATAAAGTAACAACACAATAAATAAGAAAAATACCCTCTCAGAAGTACTAGGTGACATTACCAAATTGTCACCAATTTCCTTGCCAGGAATTCTGATTAACTGTCTAGTCCAACTAGCTTCAGTGACGAGTGAAAACATTCATTCTGACGATTTATAAATAATCCTAAATGGCTAAAACCAATAGAATTCTTGGTAACAAGAGTGGGCGGTTTCCTTGCGCTGAAGTCTGTTTATTTAAGATCCTGGAGGCCGTGCTGAGAAAACCTATCCTGGGCCCAAGGCTGGGTATACGTAGCCATTGATCCCAAAAGAAACAACTCAAGGTAACACATGAAGTACCCCCAAAACTTCAGATTGTTAGCAGTGCATTGTTTTGCTGAGTTCATGGCAACACACATGACTGGCTCGTTGGAGAGGTGGCTCCATTCAGTAAGGAAGCAGCCTTGGGGAGATTTTAGCAAAGAAATGCCCCTGAGGAATATGCACAATAGTGCAGTTGGCTTTTTAGCACTTCTGAAAGCGACACTATCTTCTCCCCTCCAGCCCACCTCCCGTCACCTGCAGAGAAGTTCAAATCCATGCCGCAGAGCTCCCACCGCCAGCCAGACAAGCTAGACTAGAAATGGAACGTACTCTTCGAAGTGTGAACTGCCCCGCCTGCTCCCCTTCTGTTGCCAGAGGCGATCCCGCCCTTGAAGGCAATCCCACAGCCCATTTATCTCCCTAATGGAAGTCAGAGGGCCACGGCGTTCTCCGTGCTGGCCTTTCCTGGAGAGGCCACCTCGCAGCACACCTCAGAGTGGGGAGATGCTGGAACCTCCGTGGCAAAGCCCGTGGAAGCCAACACTCTCCCTGCCTGTCGACCACGGTGGGGTCAGTTCTCCAAAGCCGCGGGCCGCAGCTTACTCACACGTCTCCTCGGAGTTTCCTCTTGCCACCGGACTGAAGGAACTGTTTCCTGTAGGACTCCGGGGTGAAGGGGTTAATATTCACCAGAGCTGATGAGGTCGCTTCGTCTGCGAAGGACGCGGGTGTGAGCCTGAAGTGCTTGGAGGCACGGGCGAACGGCTTCCCCGTCGAGGAAATCACGGGCTGGCTCAGCTGGCCCTGGGGGGAGGATGGCAAAGGGCAAATCCGAACGGGGTTAGTAAAGAAAAGAAAACGGTGGCCTGTCAGCTAGCTAGTTAATATTTGAACCAAAGCCTGTCATTGCTGAAAGGGGCCGTAGAGGTTACCTGCTCCCGTGTAAGCTAGTCGCTTCATAAGTGGTCCTCTGACGAAAATGCAGATTCCCAGGCTCCCCCCTGAGAGTCTGACCGGGGCCCAACACGGGAAGCTGTACTTCTTTGCGTCCCCGGCCAGTGCTGGGGCCGTTCCGACAGGCAGCTTGGAAAACCACCAACGCCATCCAGTCCTACCTCCGACTTTTTAAGGATGCCATTTAAGCTTAGACAAATGGAAATGACTTTAGAAGACCTGGTCCTTACGTTCTTAGAATGTATACTTGAACTTGCCCTCAGGTCTTCATCAAAATGTGGGCTGGGTGCCCACCAAGTAGCTGAGGCCGGGCTGGCCGCTGGGAGGGGGGCCGAGGTGAATTCCGGCTCTTTAGGGAGGGACGGTCCACTAGGCAGCGGTTCATCAGTGTTTCAGAAATAACCACTTGGTAGGGGAAAGATTTCATAGACTAAACACGGGAGAAGAGGTTTCCAATTCCCCTTAGGATGTAGGCGCCAAATAAAGTAGGGTTTAAAAAAAACCCAAAAAACTGAGAAGTAACTCTCAGCCCCTCAGCTTCAACGCCCTACCACCAAATAGAAAAACGTGCGGGACGTGAGGCCACAAGCAGGTGACGGGAGGAGAACACGGGCCTGTAACCTCACCAGAACTAAACCGTGAAGCAGAGGGCAGCGGTCAGAGACACGGAGCTCCGAAGAGACAGCGGGACGCTGATATGACCCGATGCCAGCGGCCGGAGGAGCTGCCCCAGGTCCTCGGGAGCACACGGTGGACACGGAGGCCCTGACCCTGTACCTCAAGGCTCTTTCTAAAAGATTTCTGCTCTTCCCAGAGTCCCTGCCCTTGGCTTTCCGGTGCAGATGCAGAAGGTGGGTCACAACATGAGTCACTGCATGGCAGCATTCACACACATGTAAAGAACTCGGGGTCCAGAAAAATGAGTCTTGCACCTGCACATACGACATGATTGCTGCAAGCAGAAAAGAAGGAAGCTGTAGAGCACACGTTATATTTTTCTTCATTTAAAAAAAACCCTAACTTTTTTTTAATGAAGAAAGCGATGTCACTGCCAGAGTCGAGGGTTTTACACACGTCTTAGAGTTCAAAGGGTGAGCGAGCCTGGGGAGGCTGGCGGAGAGCCGTCAGCAACAGCCTTCCTACATGTTCTTTATAGGGCCGTGTGTCGGTGCTAAAGACGTGCAACTGTGTAGTACTTCTCACATGTCACGTGACTCAGGACATGAATTTAGAATTCCAGTAAACCACCCTGGCTGGCATAGCTCAGTGGATTGAGCACGGGCTGCAAACCAAAGCATCACAGGTTCGATTCCCAGTCAGGGCACATGCCTGGGTTGCAGGCCACGGCCCCCAGCAACTGCACATTGATTGTTTCTCTCTCTCTCTCTCTTTCTCCCTCCCTTCTCTCTCTAAAAATAAATATATAAAATCTTTTTTAAAAAACTTAAAAAAAAAGAATTACAGTAAACCATTCCCTAAGAAAGAGCTTTTCTTTTCTTTTTTAATGCTGAACATCGTGTGGAAAGTAAAACGCTTCCATCCCACACGAAGCAGGGACGTGGCTGCCCCTGGAGGCTGCACAGAATGCTCCGGCTGCCACACCTCAAGGCCCACAAATGAGGCCTGGACACTTTTCAGGCAAAAGGAAGGAAAAGTACTCAGATCTGGGCAGACGATACCAGAATCCCTGGTTTGAAAACGTAATGACTGATAGATTTTGTGATCTCCACTTACAGTATAGGGAAGGGTATCAGATACATTCATATGGATTGTATTACCAGAATGTCAGAATTATGAGTAATCCACTTGAAACCTAAAAGAATGTAGTTTGGAACAAGATTTGTGAAAGGAATCTCAGAGAAGTAAAGCAGGTGGAAAGTTTCCAGAAAGATGACCAGGTTGAGGGTATAAATATGCCCCAGACAGCATAGCTCATTCCATGAGTAACAGCTCTATTATAGAGGGTTAAGAGAAAAAAAGGGGAATTGGGGGAATAGCCCCCTGACTTCTGAATTGGTGGGAGAAGCTGGCAACCTCCCACTAAGGCACAACATCACAGGGTCTTGGGACTGGGGAAAAAAGTTAAAGGCCCAGTTGGTACAATTAGCCCCGATGCTTAAACCCCTTCTGCATTTCCACCAAGTGGACATATAGCCATTAGGGCCTCACTGCCTCCTAAGGAAGCTCTTCTGTCTCTATCTCCGTCCTGCAGGAAGCCCCGATGGTGAGCCGAAGTCACTCCACACGATTTCTGGTCCTGCCCTTGGGCAGGGCTGAACTAAACCAACATTCCCTTCCCGAGTGTCCCGGTCTCGGGCATAACCTCTCCAGTTATCACTGCCCTGGCCTCTCCCCTCTGACCCTGACCCAAACCCTGTTCTTCATAAAGTATGTGCTTTCCCAGTTACACTTCCAAGTTCCCTCCCAAGCTCTGCTCTCTGCCTGTCCCTCAAATCCTGGCACCATCCAAGATCCCTGACTTGAACCACGTCCCTTCTTACTCAGGCCACACGGACTTACCCGCACCCAAGTCCATGTATAGATCTCCGACTTCTATTGTTTTCCTGTGCTCAGGCCCATCTGTCCAAGTGTCTACATGACCTCTCCGCTTTTGCCAAACCTGCACCTCCTCTCCTGCCACCTGCCTTGATGCAAGGAACCATGCACTCAAAGCAGCAAGAGGCCCGACTGCACCCGAGGTCTGTCTTTTTCCCTCAGCCCCTCCGTCAAGTCAGTTACGATTCCTCCGTTTACCGCTGTTGTCGTTCGGGCTCTTCCCCTTCTCAGCAAATCTACCGAGAAATCTCCCGCCCCGCCACCGGATCTCTCCCGCTCCATCCCGTCCTCCACATGAAGGTCGTGAGTTTGCCGAGATGCCTCTGCCCAAAACCCTTGAATGGCCCTCTCAGCATCTTTAGGATAAAGCCTTGACGGAGCTCCTGCCTGCCGACTCTGGCCTCACCGCCTGCCCTCTGACCCTCACGGGCTTGTCACGTGGAGCAACATGCGGTTTTCCCAGGGCCGCACGGCCTCTGCCCTCCATCATTCGGTAGACATTTTCCCTCGGCCTCGAGTTCCCACGCCTTTCTTCTTTGCCAGGCAAACCCCAACCTACTCTTTAAGACTTTCTCAAACATCACTTTCTTTGGCAAGGCTTCTCTGATGTCTTGAGACCTAATGCCTCATCCTTTCTCCTCGCGGGTGCCGCTCCTCTAGCAAACCTGATCTGAACTTGCATGATCGTTTCCGGTGTGTGCTTATCTTTACTTTGTGGGCGCTTTCTGAAGGCAGTAAATGGGTGGGACCGCAGAGGGTCAGCGAGCATGTCAGGGTGTCCAGTTAAGTTTTAAACGAGCGAACGAAATGTACATACCGTGTCTTCTTAACCTGTGTACTTTCGCCCAGCGCCACATTCCCTCCGCCCTCTCTCCACTACTTGCTATGTGTCACAAACACACCAGCTTTCATTAGCCTTCACGCGCCTCCTTCCCCTGTGTATCTTTCCTGAGAAGCAGCCCCCCACAGAACCCTGATGGCTCTTGGAGCCCCTACTACCCAGTGTCTGTAGGCCCCCCTCATCTCTCTCACACACCGTGTCCCATGCTCCTTGCCCACGGTGGGTTCTCAAAACAAACAAAAAAGAAAGAAGGAAATCAGTGGATGACCGGCTGATTGGTATTGGGACCTTTGGAAAACCCACAGACAGACACGTGAGCATATGAAAGTGGTTTGTTTACAGCTCAGACAGGAAGCCCAGTGCTCCCTGTGGACGTGGTGCCCATGCGCACAGAGACCTGCAGGCAGGGACTGCGCTGGCCTCAGCAGCACAGATGTCGTCACGATGATCTGAAGCGCTTCACGCTGAGCCAGCAGGAAGCAGGGCTGATCCCAGCCCTCAGGCTCACACACCAGGGCCCAGCCCATTGGAGGCCGCCCTGCCCGGCCCTGGCTTTCATGACCCATTGGGGGATGATGTAGCAGGAGACCAGTCGCAACAAGAACGAAGGAATATGCTAACTACTTGGAAGCTTCACTTTTCTGCAGTCCTCAGCTTGTGCAGAAGTGTCAGCAGGTCACCTCTTGGCTCACATGCAGTAGAAGAGCCTGAACTCGACAAGGCCCAGGAGGGGAGAAGACTTCCTCCTGGGAAGAGCAGCAGCCAGGAGAGACGCATGTGCTCCGACCGGGAACAGGAACATTCTTACATGAGGAAACATTAGGAAATAATCACATAAAGATAGAGCCAGTTGTCGTCATGGAAAGACTGGGCTCAGACCGAGAGATCAGGTTTCCAGTCCTGTCTCTGCCGCTGGCTGAGCAAAGAGCCAGGTTATCACCAGAGACCTTGACTTTCTCCTGAGCGGCGTGCACGGCCCGGGCGCTGCCTTTCAGCATGCCTGCCGGTGCCAGCGTTCTTTACCTGGGAGCTTTCCCCACCCAACACTCATCTGCAGCCCCCACCGAACAGGCGCTGCCACCAGTGGCTTTGAGAAGACAGACGGCGAGACATTCAGCTCTGTTTTCGGAAAACTTTAAACTCTTCCTCACTTTCACCAAGAAAAACATAACTGGGGATAAGTGAGGCTGAGAGGCAAGTCTATCACAGACACACAAAGGGCCGAGTCCCCTTCCTCCTCCAGCTGAACCGCAGGAACCTGGGTCCGCCCCCCGCCCCTCCACCACGTACTCACTTTGGGAGTGAAGGGGCTCTCACAGTGCAGCAGCTTTCGCCGGTCGCCTGGCTGGGTTGGCGTGGCAGGGCACGTGAGGGGTTCTGACACCAGAGTCCTCAAAACAGGCTCTGGACTCCCTGTGTCTTTTTCCCGAAGTGCGAGCTCTCGTGCTTCGCTGAGGGGTGTGCTGGGAAGTATGAACTTGGCCTTTGAGTCAGGAGCTTCCGACTTCTCTGGGGTGCAGCTCCGGGCCTCCCTGCCCTCTGGGCCTTCCCGCTGTCCTCCGTTCTCACTCTCGTCTTCACAGCCCGAGAAGTTCAGTTTCTGCTTTAGTTCTTTGTTAATGCCGCCGTCGTCCATCTCGGCCAGAGCTCTACGACCGGGCGGGAAGGCCCGGCCGAGGGAAGCCATGAGGAGATGCAGGGTAAGGAGGAGACCCTGGGCCTGCAAGGCCACACGGTCCAGCCCGGCCTTCCCTCTGTCGTCCACCCGCCACACGGAGACACCACTGGGTCTCTCCCTTAAGTACCGCGCGTCTGCAGGCTCTCAGCTTGTCCTTATTTCCATTCTGATTAAAGAAAGTGCCAGCAACGCTTCGAGCAACGAAAGCCAAGTTATGCTGAAACACTTGTGGATCTTCCACACGGTCTCCCTGAACCCACGGGCTACAGAATGCTAGTGAGACAGTGGGCTCCTTTAATGTAGCGTGGATTTAGAGACACCCATTAGCCAATCTGGGAACAAACTCATTACTGAAAAAGAAATCATTTTCACTCGTTTTTACACCTACCATTTAGAAATCTCACCCTCTCCTCTCTTCCTATCCCCACCCACCCAGTAGCTAAGAAAAGTTCATCAGAATTCAGCATCACTGGGATATAGTAATGATCTTTAAACGGCTTCTAACACACCTAGGCTGGAGGTCGTCCCCCAAAGAGAGACACATTTGAGATCTTTGCCAGACACACCTGCCTTAATTCAGGTGCCCCACTCACGCACGCCACCCACCGCCAGGTGTTGGCAGTTAAAGCTTTCGAGGAATCAGACGACTCTTCAGACTGAGGAAAGAAAAGCTCGAAAGATCAGTAACACGAAGAAGCAGACACGTATCACTTGGAAATGGCAATTACTCTGGCCCCTGGTGTCTTATTGGGAAAAATGTGTTTTCTTACTGCTTGGGAGTCCTTAGCACACATTAGTCCATTTCCTTCTCAGAGAGGCGCCCCCCCCTGGGGGGAGGTTTAAACACTCTTTGAAGGAAAAAACCCCACCGCGTCCCCTCATGAGAGAACGCATGTGAGAGGCAGTCCGTGAAAAAAGGAAAATGACACTGCTGATCCCCTCCAGCCCCAGGAGAGACTCAGGAGGTAGCAAGGGTGAGAAACCGCTCATGTGATGAGTGTGGGTCCAGAGAGAGGCCCCCGAGGATGAGTTTGATGTTGACTCAGAGGAATTTAATTCCTCTCCTCTTGACAGCCTTTCCGTTTCTCTCTCCTCCCCCAACCTCCCCCTCCCCCCACCCACCTTCTCTCTCGCTCCGTTCCCATTCCCATTCCCACCCTGCTCTGCCCGGCCTCGCCGGCCGCCGCAGTCTGTTCTCCAGCCGGCAGCCAAAGGGGTCCCATCGTAAAGGTTCCTGTCCTCGGGTCCTGCAGGGCCTCTTGGCCCACTGAGAAGATGAGGCCAGCCCGGGCACCAAGGCCCCAGGCCTCTGCCTCCCCCCACACAACCCGCTGGACGCCCGCCATCCCCCTCGCACACTCCGGTCTAGACTCCCTACCGTCCCTGCACCCTTCCCCCGCAGGTCCCGCTCACCGGCTCCCTGCGGGTGTCTCCTCAACAACCCCAAGAAGCGCCGTCACCCATCCTCCGGCCCCTCACTCTGTGTCCCATTCTTCACAGCACTGACGGCTACGTCATATACTACGTAGTCAATGGCTCGTTTTCAAAAGCGTGTCTTCCCCATCCCACCCCCAGTAGAGTCTAAATTCCACAAGGGCAAGTTGGAGGTCCTGTTCCCATGGCCTGGGACAGGGCTTGACCTGTAGCCGGTGCTAAGAATCGAGGCGCCTGCTGTGCGTTCTGTGTATCCTCATGACGGGCACTGCTGCAGAGTGATACCTTTTATGAGTTTTCCCATTTTTGATTTTCAACTCGAATGCAAATTTCAGAGGCCTGAAAGTCAGGAATATGCTGATTTTAAGTAACTTAGTGACTGTGAATATATATCCTACTTTATTAATCCCTACACCACCAACCTGAGCTCAGCCCCTGGGGTCTGTGATTTACTCTCCTTCCAGCCTGGGATGCACCACCTGGTGCCCCCGGCCCAGATGACCTGGGAGGAGTGGCGGGCAGGAGCAGTGCAGATGGGCCGGCCTGACGGCTAACACAGTCTGACTCACGAAATAAACACAGGAAGGAAGCCAGGAGTCTGCACGGACCAGGAACCCCGGTGTCTCCGGATGGCTGTGGGTCCTCAGTATCCGACCGTGGGACTTAAGTTCACGGGTCAGGTATGGGTGTGGATAGTCCTCAGTCATTCGATTCTTTTCTTGATCTGCATTCACACTCTCGATTGCACCCAGTGACATGTCAGCCTGTCCCATAATCTGGACTCCTGCCTGGGCCACTAGGGTTTGCCCTGACTGGCTAATGACGCAGAGAGACCTCGGAGGCAGGGAAACCCGGTCCTCGCTTGCATGGCAGGCTGCTCCTGGCAGGATCAAGTGGCTCAGTTATATGAATGCGTTGGTGTGCCTCCGGTAAGCGTTTCATTCTTGTGCCATTTGAGTGGAAAAAAAAATCCCACTTGTGTTTTTGGAAAATGGATAAAGTAATTTTAAATTTGACAAAGAAAAATAATTGTCAAAAAAAAGAGCAGAAGATTTTTTTAAAGAGTACAAAAGACAACCCTTCCAAGAAATAAAACTTTAAATTATGGATGTATATAATTTTTTAATCCTTACCCAAGGATATATTTATTGATTTTAGAGAGAGGACAAGAGGGAGAAAGGGAGGGAGAGAGAGAGAGAGAGAGAGAGGGAGGGAGACGGAGTGGGAGGAAGGGAGGAAGGGAGGGAGAGAGAAAAATCAATCCAATAGGTTGCCATCATAGGTGCCCCGACCAGGGATTGAACACCTGCAACCTAGGCATGTACCCTGACTGGGAATCTGGGAATCGAACCTTCATCCTTTTGGTGTACAGGATGATGCAGCAATCAGCAATTTAATATTGCACTTTAAAGGAGAATTATCATCATAGGACATCAAAGACTTATTTAATAAGTAATGTAGCAATCATCGGTTAACTATTCAATAAGAGATTTTAGAGTCTCACTTCATATCACATATCAATATAAACATCAAACAAATTGAGATCAAAATCATTCTACGACTACCTAGAAGAAAATAAAATTGAACGTCGATCAGATTTCTGGGTGTAGGCCAACTTTCTAAATGTCAAAGCAGCATAAACAATCACCAAAAGAATCGCTAAATTTGACTACATAAAATTTAGAACTTCAGTATTTCATTAAGCAACTAGGCTGTATAGAAACCACACAATAAATTGGAAATGGTACTAACAAAAATTACTCCAGGCAAAAAATGACTCTTCATAGCGCCTCCAGGAGCCGTGCAAAGGGGTGACAAGAGCGGAAGGCCCCCCCGGGACCAGTGAGCAGACGGCGTTCCAGGCAGACAATTGACGGAAGAGGGACCACGTGTCCCCGGCGTGCAGTTCAAAACCGTGATTAGGTTCCGTCACAAAACATTCCCTTAAAACAAAATGTCATTCTCATCCGAAAAACCGGCAAAAAAGCTTTCAAACGGCAATGTCACACTTGGACAAGAGTGAGAGGAAACGGACGCCGTCAGACACCTGCGAGTCAACAATTTGTCGGCACCACCGAGAGACCCCGAAGAACAAGAACACGAACACAGTTTCGCCCGGCGTTCCCATCTCCGGCAGCCTGGCACGGTCAGCGATTCAAAGGCTGATTGCTTCTGCCCTGCCTGTCACCTCTCATTCTGGATTTCATTCCTCGCCCGCTCGCTGCCTTGCCCGCGCGGCTGTCAGCCTGATGCGAAGGGGTGTCTGTCTCCCTCACAGCAGGGGTGGGCAGACGAGAGAGGCCCCTACTGCCAGTTCAGAGTGGACCTCGGCCAGCGCTGCAGGCACAACGCAGAAAGGGAACGGGCTTGCTCTTCCAGCAGGGAGAGCTGGAACGGTTAGGTAAATCTGCAAACACACAGATAATGGAAACCATTAAAATGATGCCTGTAAAAAGTGCTAACAGCACAGCAAATGGTTGCGTTCTAATGGTAGAGAGTAAAGATACGAAATTGATATGCGGCCTGGTTTCTACATGTAGACAGAGAAAAGAAAAACATGTACATCTATCACCTATTTTAAGAATAAAAAAGGCCCAAGATGGGGAGTCTAAAACCACACCCTGGGTGGGACTGGGACCCATCGGCCGCCCACGCGGACAGAGCCAGGCAAGGACCCGTGCTCGTCTCAGCCCTCCTGTTGGGTGGACAGAGGAAGAACCTCCGCGAAGAAATTTGGACTACAATCCAGGGATCACCCTGGCTTGTGTTTTAAATCCGTACTGCCAGCGTGATTCAAAGAACCTCAAGCGGAGAATTTAACCCGAAATAGGCTTGGGTTGGTGGCGCCCCCAAATGGCTGACAAAAAGCAAACACGAGTAAATCTCTGGGGAGAACAGGACCTCGGAGAGGCGGGCAGCAACTGTGAAAGATCCCGCATCCCGGGACTGATGCAGCAGGACACGCAAAGCCTTAAAAGGGGCCGGTTCGGGGGTGAGACTACAGACCAAAAGCACTTTAATGTAATGCATGCTTTATACGCACTATGTTTTTATAGATTGCAGACATATTTAGATGATGTGGATTCGGTTTACATAATGTATTTTATATAGTGACGGTATATTTAGTATTTGGAAAGCAAAATAATTTCATTTTAAACTTTTGTCGTAGGGGGGTTTTCGAGGAACTCGTTGAAAAACACAACATTATCCCAACATTCTCCTGAATGGGAGGGCCCTTCATCCCTCCTTGCCCCTCACCCTGGGCTCCCGCCAGAGCCATCCCGATAACTCAGTCCAGTGAGCCCCCTTCCTGTCGTCTTGTGAGAGTCCGGGGACACAGAGAAGGTAACTGAGGGTCAGACTGTGAATGTGTTGAGAGGGGTATCATCGCCATCATTAACATTTTTTTACTTATTTTTAGAGAGGGGGAGGGGAGGGAGAAAGAGAAGGAGAGAAACATCATCAGTTGTTGTTTAAGTGCCCGACCAGGAATAGAACCAGTGACCTTCCTCTTTGCGCTTTTTAGGAAGACGCCCAGCCAACTGAGCCACACGGGTCGGGGCGCCATCGTTAATAGTTTTGAGCACTGTTATGTGCAAGCTACTGGACTACCGCTGGCAGGAGGGGCCCGCTGTACGAAGGCACCAGTCTCCTCTTGGCTTAGCTGACAAAGGGTCGTGAGCGCCCCTCACGGGCCGCGGTAGGAATTGGAAGACAGACACGAAGGCCGGGGCGCTAGAACCCGCACGTCCGTGAAGACTGGACGAGGCGATAGATTCAGGGTTTGGACATTTGGGGCTTCTGTGTATACAGAACATTGACTGGGGTGTGGGTATTAGGTGTTTATTTCCTGGGGGTGGAGGGCGGGGCTCACACAAAAGATCAGGAAACTGAAGTCGCTCGGGGGAGGAAGAGCCAAGTCAGGCCTAAAGCTGACGTCTTTGGGAATTAAGGACTTTCTGGAGCCCCTATTTTGTGGTTTACAACAATAGCATTTTGAGTGCCTCCACCACTGGGGTAAATCTGGTGGCTGGATCACTCTTTCAGAGGAGGGGGGAGTCAGAATTAGGAATAGCTATTAAAATAACGGGAAAGAACATGGTGAGGAGAGAGACTTGTTCAGACACCTGACTCTGGGTTCACGCTGGGCGTTACCCAGGGGTGTTCATGCAGGCCCTTATCCCGAGCGCCAGAGACGTGCTGACAATAAGATTTAACCCCTCTTCCCAGGGAGATGATCAATGACTGCCCAAGACTGCTACTTCGAGGCCAAAAATCTACGACATAACAATAAAGAACCTATTTATGCAGCATTTTACAGCCCCCTCCACCCCAAATAGGAACTGCTTTCATCGTATAGACTTAGTTCAACCTCTCCCCGACTCCCCAAGGAGAGGTGACCCTCCACCACGCTCCGTGGAAACTCAGTCTGAAATGGATGGGGAGCCCCAGGGAGGCCAGGGCTCACTAGACGGGGCTGGGGACATGCCACTCCGGGCCGGACCCCAGCCCAAGCCCAGCAGCACCTGGCAGGCAGTGCTCCCTCTCGTGCCTCTCGTGAGTGCTTCAGTTCCCAGCACAGCGGCGGTCTGGCCGCGCACCCAGGGTTATGTAATGCGCATCTGTCATGGTCTATGTGACAGGGGGGCTTAAAAAAATAATGGTGACATATAAAATTCACAGCGATAGTTATCCCACGGAATGCTAGGTGAGACGGCACCATCACCCAGGCACAGGTAGTCAGATCCAGGTGGATGTGCGGCAGGTCACCAGGCATTTCCCACACCCGAGCGCGCATCGGCATCCAGGCTCTCTCACACCAGGCACGCAGTTCGGGGGAGGCCGCTGGGAGGACTCCGTCTCCGGCGGGAGGGCGGCGGGGGCAGGGCGGGGCCGCACGGGGCAGGTGCGGGCCTCGGGCGGCGGGAGCGCGGGGCTCCAGGGGCCGGCCCGCCAGGCGAGTTCCGCAGCCCGCCCCGGCGCCCGCCCCTCGCCGCCCGCGGCTCCTCCTCGCTTCGCCATGGTGGAGCGAGGCGACGCGGCGCCGCTGCTGCGCTGGGCCGAGGGCCCCGCCGTCTCCCCGCCGCAGGCCCCGGAGCTGCAGGCTGGAGGCCGGGGCTGGGGCGGCGGCGGGGGCGGCCGGGTGGCCGCGGAGCCGCGGAGGAGGCGGGAGACCGAGGAGCTGGGTGCCTCCGAGGTGCTGCTGCAGCCCGGGCGCCTGGAGCTGGGCGACGTGGAGGAGGACCAGGTGGTGGCCGTGTTCGTGGTCACCTTCGATCCCCGCTCGGGTGAGAGCCTCTCGGGGACCGGGGCGGGGAGAGGGTCGCCGCCCCCACACCGGGCTCCGCGGGTGGCGAGTGGCGGGGGAGGGGCTCGCGGCGCGCGCGCCCACACACCTGCACCCCCACCCCGCCGCCGGGCGCCTGCGGGGCGAGCGGGCCGAGTGCGTGCGGTCCGGGCGTCTGGGCGCGGGGCGCGGGGCTTTGTTCGCTGCACCCTCCGACCCCCTCTGCTTTCCGTCGCGCAGCTTCTCAGCGGTTCGGGGTCGGCGCCCCCGGCCCCACTGCCGTGTTTGCGCTTCCCCAGTAACAGAGGGTCCTGTTTGCGGCCACGGACACACGGGCTTTTGTTTTGTTTGCGTGTTGGGCTGAAAGGTCCCCCCCCCACCTTTAAGAGGAGGAACGCCCTGCAGGTTGGCTCCTGAAACTGAGTGTCCGAAGCTCGCTCCCGCCCTCCCCACACCCACCCCGCTCTCCACCTGTCCCTGCTCGGGAACTTTCTAAGCGGCCAAAGTCACTTTCTCCGATCGCATTATTTTGAGGAATTAATGTGGGCGGTGTTTGGAGGGAGGAGGGGCATGGGATTGGGGGACTGAGCTGGAGACGGACTGAAGATCGGGGAAGCCTGCTCAGGTGGGCCCTTGGTGTCCGGAGAACGGAAGGATGGTGGCACGCAGCCTTCACCCGGGCCACCCGGTCAGGAAGCGTGCACTTTCGCGGTGAGAGACCTCACGGGGTCAGAAGTGAGGGGACAGATCCCTCGCTCGGCCAGTCCTGGCCCGCGAGGGGCCTCTCACCCGAGAGTTGCTTGTTGCTTCCTGATCTCCTTTGGAGGCGGAGGGCGAGGTCATGACTCCGCGGTTTACGAACGCCCAGGTGTGCCTTTGTGTCCACGAACTCCCGCGGAGTTGCTGGCCTGCGGAGGGCCTGTTAGCGCAAGATGCACACCTGCTGCTTTCTGGGATTCCCCTCCTGGTCCTGCCGTGGCGAGCGGGGGCCCACTGTGGAGAGTTGGGTGGGTGCCGTGCAGTGGGGTGAAGCGTGGTAAGGACCCTGAGAAGGGGGTGCAGACAGGGCAGCAGGGAGGGTGCCCGCGAGGTAATGTGACTGTGCTCGGGGAGTGTGCACCAGCGGGACTCGGCAGTGGCCTGCACTGGGAGGAGACCAGGCCTCTGACTCTGCCTGTCCCTTGGCGGCGTCCCCGTGGCTCTCACGTGGTTTTGACTGCGACCCACCCCGTGAAATTAATCTGACATCGGATGCATATCCTCACGTGCATACTTTCGTGACTCCCGCAGAAGTGTCACGAAATAGTACCAGCCTCTTGTACGTGTATGTAGTGCGTACTGGTGCTTCCTAATCCATTTGTAAAAATGTTTATGCTATTCACACATTGATTCACATATGCTTAGGCCTCCCGGACACCAGTCGTTTGAAAAGCTGTTCTTTTTTGACCAAAGTAACCCTTCCTGCTAGACAAAAACAGATACTTTGTAATTGATAATATTCATTATACCCTAGCGCATCACCTACAGGTCAGTATAGCAGGTCCTCCAATAACATTGTTTCATTCAACTGCTTTTGTGATAACATTGATGGGTGGGGGGGGCAGGATCGATTCCTGACCAGGGCCGCTGTCTGTGGAGTTGTCACATTTTTCCCTGTCCCTGTGTGGGTTTTCTCCTGGGACTTCAGTCTCGCCACCCCCTCCCCCCGCTCCGACTCCCTGCATCCCAGGGATGGGTGCACGAGGTGAATGGCGTTTCTAAATGGCCCCATCTGAGTGAGTGTGGGTGCGAGTGTGGTTGCGAGTGTGCCCTGCAGTGGACAGGTGTCCTGTCCAGGTTGGTTCCCACCCGCGCCCTGGGCTGCCAGGAGAGGCTCCAGCCACCTGCGACCCTTAACTGGCACGAGCAGATTGGAAAAGAGTTATTTTACTTGTTTGTGTTCCTCTTCCTCAAATGCACGTGTAGCTAACATTTCCTTCAATGTTTAATATTTGAAGCATTTTTCGGGGCCTTTATTTAGAAAATTGATGATGTTTTTGAGACCAGAAATAGGTTGTAGGAACCTACCTCTTGTTTCTGTCCATTAGCCTTTGGTAAAATTGGTTTTGTCATAGGCCCTTTCACTCTGAAGCCTCAGTTGGGAAGACCCGAGGCAGGGTCCAGGTTAAGTGAGGACTTCCTGTTGATGGGAGGGTGAGATTCAGTCTGGGAAGTGCTGGACAGCAGCAGACGAAATGGGGCGTCGGCGGGGGTCTGCCTGAGCAGTGGTGGCTCTGGCAGAAGCAGGCAGGGAGGGGAAGGAGGGAGGAAAGTCCCGTGTCAGCCACAGGTGCAGCGGCTACAGATGAAAGCAGGCCGGCGCCCTCGCCCTGCCGGGGCCGTGGCCGGCACAGCCGGTCCGCGTGGGGGCGTGGGTTCGTGTGGGCCAGGCCCCAGCCCCGTGCCTCGTGGTTTTTCAGGCCACGGTCAGTGTGGAAAGAAGGGATTGCGAATGATTCCCGGACACTGACGTCACGCAGGCAGGCGTTTTGCTATAAGGCTGTTTCGTTTGATCCTGGTCCCCACCGTTACCGGATGACCACTTACACCCAGTTTATACGTGAGGCTGTCACTCTTCTGGATACAGAAGAAGAGAGTAACTCTTTTATACCGTTAGGTACGAGGTTTGGAAGGCTGGGTTGGGCATCCGCAGGGACAAATCTGAGAAGACGTTCTTTCCACTGGACTCATGATTGGAAGATGATGGTTGGTGTAGGGTCTACAAATGGTTGAGGACTTGGGGGCTTGTGGGTGTGTGTGTGCATGTACACACACACTCTCTCACTCTGACATCCACACACTCAGCCTTTATCTGCAGCAGGGAGTCCCCCGGATGGCGGTGCTGGCCATCTGGGCCACAAAGCTGCTATTGAAACCAGGCCCAGATGCTCGCGGCGCAAGCTGGCGGGAGAGGGTGGCGGCCAGAGGGTACCGCTCTCCCATGTGTTCAGCCCGCTCTGTAGGGCCCCGATTTAAAATTTTTATTTTGTTCTGTGGGTTTCTAGTAAAATGTCCTCGCTTTCCTCTGTTTAGTTAAGGGGAAAGGTATCGTCACGCTTGGAAATCCGCCCTCCCCCTCCCCCTCCCCGTGGAGGGGCACAGCTGCCTCGCCCCGGGACTGAGGGCTTGCGTGCACGCCCGAGGCAGAGAAAGCTTCGGACCCCCAGTGCAGGACACCTGTGACTCCTTCTCCTTGGGCTGTTTGTTCACGAGATCCACTTTGAGTGGCTACAGTTTCCCCAGAGTTACTTTCTGGGTGTGTGGGGGCAACTCCTGCCCTGTGTGTGTTTGTATTGGGGTGGCCTGGGGCGTGGAGGTGGGGGTGACGGAGGGGCAGAGAGCCCACTGAGATTTTTAAGGTGTTCCTTTCCCTTTTGTTCTCCTGATTAAGGATGAATTACTCTCTGCGCCTCCCTCAGTCGCTACCAGTGCCTCAATTACACCTAAACACCTATTTAATGCGCTGCACCTGAATGCTCCCATGTTTATGTCAAATGAGTGCACACAAATCACTCCCACGCACTTCAATCTGCATACCCTCTCTGCGCGGCCAATGACGCGCGAGCGTTTCCTTTCCAACGATGGGGCCGGAGGAGCAGCCCGGGGATGAGGGTAGGCGAGGTGTCTGGGGCCTGACCTGGATGCCGCCCAGGGCATCTGACTTGTGCAGACGGTGAGTGGCTGCAGCCTGGGGTGGGGCCGTGACAACGTGGAGTGAGAATGGGGAATCGGGAGGATAATGTTGAGATAGGAAGAGCAGTCCCGAGAGTGGCTGGCGGGCGGGCGGAGACCAGGAGAAGGCCAGTTCCGAGAGCCAGCAGGAAGGTCTGAGGAGGATGAACGCGGCCACGTCCTCTCTCCGCCGTTTCCATCAGATGGCAGAGAAATAGGATTGCGGTCAGTCTCATCAATCCCACGCTGGCAGGACCTTTCCCAGGCGGCTGGTGACTCACCTGCCGTGGTTTTCAGAAGGAAGTCCCCGTGTGGCTCACCGCCGTGAATTCTGCTTCTTCTCTGGAGAGTCTATGGAGGGTAAACCAGGGGCGGGCATTCTAGCGCTCACCAGGGACTACGCACCTACTGTGTGTCGGGAACTATGCTGGGCATTTCAAGGACCTTGCTTTCAATCCCAACAGTCTTCTCTGTGACGACAAGAAAAACCGAGGGCCGGGGCTGCCAGCTCGTCTCCAGTCACAGAGCAGGAGGGAACGGAGCCCAGTGGCAATCCCGGGCGGCCTGTCTCCAGGGCGGGCCCTCCTTGCCCCCACCACACGGCCCAGGGTAAAAGGATACAGGGCCTGGGAAGTGGGAGGTTGTTTTCCATGTGAAATGCATGCCCTGGGAGTCGGCCCTGGGTTGGCCTGGGGCTGACTTGAATTTCCTCCTGCCTCAAGTTTCTTGATGCTGCCTCCTTCTTCCTTGGCTTTGGGTAGGTCCTCCTCCTAGGTGGTTTTCAGATTACATAGTTGCGGCGAATCAAGACCAAAACCAAGTGATACGGGCTGTTTACTTTTCTGGTGCCGGAGTCTGAGCCAGCTCATCTCTTGAGGTCTCTTCCCTGTGGTGTAGAGACCTCGAGGACGCTGGTACTCCTCGTCCTCCCCTCTGGAAGTAGGGCGTGGGTAGGGCACAGGGACAGTGGAAACGGAGGCCCACGGTGGAGAGGGGAAAGCTGGCCCGGGGAGCCGCACCCAGACTTCCAGCGGAGGCAGCCGCTGCTTCCGGCCTGAGACCTCACCTCGGGAGGAGACCCTTGACTGGGAAACACCTGACCGTGAACGAGGAGGAGGAAGGAAGCCGTGTATTTCCCCTTAGCAAGAGACTGTCTTGGCTCCAGAACATGGCCTTTTCTACTTTAAATACATGAGATGAGCTTTCGCACAGGCAGCCGGGGCTAATGCCTGTTCTCCCCAAGAAATGGTGGCTCAGGAACTCCGCATGTGCCCCGGGGGTCCGGTCACTTCACGGTGAAGCAGAAATAGAAGACAGAGGCAACCCTGGGCGTAGATGGGACAGAGTGTGTGTCGCCGAGCCGAGGAGCTTGTAACACGTCACCAGCTCCGAGAGGCCCGCACACAGAGCTGCCAGGCTGACCTTGGAGCGGCAGCTACGTCCGCAGCCGGGCTCTCAGCATCGCTGTCTGGCTCCCCGTGGGTAGTTGAGCTGCCAACCCAGTAAGCTGTTTGTCCAACTTCCTTTAAACATGAACATATTTGCCTTTGCAGGAGCCCAGGTTATGTTCCACCAATATTTACTGAGTGACTGACTGCATGTACACAGGGCAGGCTGCCTCCTTTGTTCCCCCTGGGGACCCCTCCCCAGAAGGTCTCCTTGCAGCTGGAGGCTGGGCAGGGCCTGTAGGTACCTGTCGTAGCCCAAGAAAAGGGTGGGTGTGGAGACAGAAGGAGAGAGAACGAGGGGGAACAGGCATGGTCCATGGTGACGTGTCCCTCTTTGATTGACTGCCCCTGGGTGAGCCCTTCCGTCGAATCTGTCCCAGCCCCAGGTCCCTGGCCGAGTGCCCACAGTGTGGTGAGCACGTTTGGGAAACCACAGGGCTCGGGGTGTGCAGACTGCGCGGGCGGGGCGAGGGGTGGGGAGGCTAAGTTTCTCCAGCGCTAGGTGACTCGCCCCAAGGATTGCTGCGTTTGTGAAATCACTTCCCTCTCAGCCTCAGTGCCGGGGGTGTCCAAACTGCAGCCCACAGGCCGTGTGCGGCCCAGGGTGGCTGTGAATGCGGCCCAGCACAAAATTATGAATTTACTCAAAACATTATGAGATTTTGTGTGATTACGTGTTGCATTGCATTCACTGTGTGGCCCAAGGCCACCTCTCCCCTTCCAGTGGGGCCCAGAGACGCCAAAAGGTGGGACACACCCTGGCACGGTTCGCGCGCAAGCTGGTTTCCAGTTCCCGGGGAGAGCGCAGTGTTTCCGAGGAAGGGTGCCCGGTAGCCCTGGTGCCTCTTCACCCCCTCCTGATGCCACTTTGCCTCAATAGCTTTTCCCCTTTACCGGGACCTGTATCTCACCTTGTGTTTTTCCACGTCTCGGTTATTTCAATTATGTTCCCCAATTTGTTGATTTTTTTTAACCCTCCATAAAGCTGGAAAAACGCTACAGTAAAAACCTATATATCGTTCCCTTAGGTCTTCGTTTGTTGGCATTTCACCGCACTTGCTTCAGCCTCATACTGTGTGTTCTGCTATAAGGTGCAGGGAGAGCTTCTAAGAATCGTAGGCCCAAGGAAAGGGTGGGCGTGGAGCAGGAGAGAGAAGGAGGCGGAAAAGGCTCAGTTGATGGCGACGCGAGTCTCTCTGATTGACTGAGAATCACTGCGCTGTGAAAATAATGCGGTAGAAGTCACGGGTTTATGGGGAAAAAATGGGGCGGGGACATATCACTCAAAACCGGCAGTGATGCATTAAAAAAAATGATGGGAAACAAATTTAAAAAAAAAAAATGGTACGACAGGTTTCCTAGGATCCAGGGTTGAATTCATCAGTACTCAAAACATGGCACTTTACGTTAGAAAAGACCGGAGGTTTGCATATGAAGGAGGTGCTGGAGGGAGAGCTGCGGGGGGAGTGGCGGGTGACAGACACAGGGAGTGGGGGCACCGGGGGTGTCTGCGGCTTGTGTGGGGGGCTTCGCTCGTGTGTGCTCCGTGCAGCCCCGTTCAGCTCAGGGCAGCTTTCTGCGCTTGCATGGGGGCCTCGTGGTCGGAATCACGGATCAGCCGACAGGAGGTCCCCCGTGGTCAGATCGCTGCCTCAGGGATCAGTCGCTGTGGGACTAGCTCAGTATTTGAGAGAGAAAGCCAAGGTGGGGTATGAAAGAAAATTTACATGCTAAATACATACATTAGAAAAGAAAACGTTTTAAAAAGAATGAGCTAAGCGTCCACTCCATGATGTCAGAAAATGAAGGGAATAAACTACAAGGGAAAACACATTTAAAAAATAGCTTTTCGTGTGCACGGTCAAGACCTGCTGGGGTTCTTTTTCAGCTGAAACTCACGTTCAATACCGTTTTGGACCAGTTTCAGGTGTGCAGCTGACTCATATGCCCTACTAAGTGCTCCCCCATTGTCCCAAGCACCCACCTGGCACCACACACAGTCACCACAGTGTCATTGGCTGTGTCTCCCATGCTGTACCTTACATCCCTGTGACTATTTTGTGACTACCTGTTTGTACTTGTTAATCCCTTCCCCCTTCTCACCCCGTACTCAACCCCACTCCCCGCCGGCAATCGTCAGTCTGTTCTCTGTGTCTATGAGTCTGCTTCACTTTTTTTTTTTAGTTTGTTTATTCTGTTCTTAAGGTTCCACATAGAAGTGGGATCATATGGTATTTGTCTTTCTCCAACTGACTTATTTCATTTAGCATAATACCCTCTAGGTGCATCCATGGTGTCACAAATAGTAAGATTTCATTCTTTTTTTATGACCAAGTAATACTCCATTGTATATATGTGCCACCACTTTTTTATCCACTCATCGATTAATGGACACTTGGGTTGCTTTCATATCTTGGCCATTGTAAATAGTGCAGCAGTGGACACAAAGGTGCATATATTCCTTTGAATTGGTGTTTTGGGTTTCTTTGGGTAAATATCCAGAAGTGGAATAGCTGGGTCATGGAGCAGTTCTATTTTTAGTTTTTGGAGGTATCTCCATTCTGCTTTCCACAGTGGCTGCACCAGTCTGCATTCCCACCAACAGTGCACGAGGGTTCCCTCTTCTCCTCATCCTCACCAGCACTTGCTGCTTGCTGGTTTATAGATGATGGCCTTCCTGACAGGTGTGAGGTGGTATCTCATTATGGTTCTATCCTGCATCTGTCTGATGACCGGTGATGCTGGGCATCTCTCATATGTCTGTTGGCCATCTGTGCGTCCTCTTTGGAGAGGTGTGGGCTCATGTCCTCTGCCCATTTCTTAAATTGGATTGTTTGGAGGGTTCTTGGTGTTGATTTGCTTGAGTTCTTTGTGCAGAAACTTTAGTTTGGTGCAGTCTTCTATTTTTTTTCTTTGGTTTCCCTTGTGTTCCACACTCTTGATTACCGTGGTTTTGTAGTAAGTCCTAGAACTGAATACTATTAGTCCTCTCACTGTTTTTCTTAAATATTGGGCTAGCCAAAAAGTTCATTTAGTTTTTTCCATACAGTGCCTCTAGTAGTGCTTTGTTGTCTTTAACTTCATTCGAGACAATTTTGTCAGATTGTATTGTAACAGCTGTCATATCAGCATGCATTTAAAAATACATCAAAATTGGTGATTTTTTGTAGCCATTTTAATATTGAAGATGGAAGAAAATACACATTTTCTGTTTATTATGCTTTATTATTTAAAGAAAGGTAAAAACATGACTGAAATGCAAAAAAGATTTGTGCTGTGTATAGAGAAGGTGCTGTGACTGATCAAATGTGTCAAAAGTGGTTCATGACGTTTCTTGGTCCTGTTGACATTCTGGCCAAATAATTCTTTGCGGTGGGGCTGTCTTATGCATTAGAAGGCATTTAGCAGCACCCCTGGCCTCTACCCACTAAAAGCCAATGTACTCAAAATATCCAAATCAATAAAGTTATTGGTGGAAATGAAAAATGTGTCTTTTATGGAAAAAACTAAATGGATTTTTTGGTCAATCCAATGTAATCTTGGCTATTTTGGGCCTCTTGCCTTTTCATATAAACTTTAGAATTAATTTGTCAATACCCACAAAGTAACTTGCTGAGGTTTTTATGGAAATTGCCTTGAATCTATAGCATAAGCAAATGTGAACTTTCCCCTGCTCACATTCTTCCCTAAAATATCTGTTGTGTTGACACAATTCGGTAAACAGCACATCAGAACTGACCACACACAGACATAGATGTCCTTTCTTCCCCCTGAGCGGTTTGAAAGTAAAAGCAGACATGAGGATCCTTTACTTCTAACACTGGTGCATCAGCGCCCTACGCAGAAGGACACTCACCGGTGTATCCACACGTATATTGCCTCTAGGGAAATTAACATTAAGCCATCAGTTAACTTTTAAACAACATGCCTATCATCAATAAAGCTGAGGGTTTGTTTTTTTTTTTTTCGGTTTTCTTTAGTTTTTAATGCCTGTCTTGTGACAATCGCTGGGCTGTGTTTGGATGTGGAGAGGAATAAGCAGAATCCCTGCCTTGAAGAGGGTCCGTCTCCGGGGAGACAGAGGGCCAGTGCGGTGGAGACAGCAGGCTGGGATGGGGGCCAGGGCTGCTTTTCCCACTTCCCTCGCACTCCAGGGGCGTGTCGTCAGAGCGGCACTCCCTGGGGGCTCGAGAACTCTGCCCCGAGTGGTGTTCCAGAGCCTGGGCTCCATCCCATAGTCCGTCAGCCTGACGGGCCTTCCTTCCCCACCCAGAGGGGCTGGCGTCTACCTAGATGTGAAGAGTGGAATGAATAGGAGGCTGTTCGGTCCATCCGACTCTTCCTGTTTCTGTACGTTAAGGAGTGGCCAGGCACCGAGGAACCAGGAGGAAGGCTTTGGGAACCAGCTGAGGAATGGGGACTCAATTCCATAGGTCAGCTGCATTATGACCTCTGTGTTATGGGTTCAACCCTGAATACCAGAGACGCAAATTAACAGTGGCTTAAGATAGGTTCTTCTTTGTCATGTATCATCAGCCAGGAGATCGCTGGCGCAGGGCTGGCATGCGGGCTCCGATCCACGAGGTCACCCAGGGACCTGGACTCGCAGTGGCTCTTGCTCCTTTGTCCCCTCCACGATGTGCAGGGGGAGCCCTCCCCTGCGTGATTCAGGATGGCTGGTCACCACCTCCACGTTCCAGGCAGCAGGACGGAGGAAGGGACGGCATTCTCCTTCATGGGAAGGCACATTTTGGAAACGACCCACCTCACTTTTGTCCACAGCTCATTGGCTAGAATTTGCTCACATAGCCATACCTCTGAGCGAAGAAGGTACTGAGAAACGTGCTTGTCATTTGGTTCCGCTCCCTGTAAGAAAGGAGGACTGGATACTGAGGGTCAACTTATAGCCCCTTGAATACTAGCGTTTCTTTTTAAAAAAATGCCTTCTATAGAAATATGCCTTAGATGCCCACCTCTTTTAAAGATTTTTTAAAATTTATTTTTAGAGGAGAAGGTAAGGAGAAAGAGAGGGAAAGAAACATCACTGTGTGGCTGCCTCTCGTGCACCCCCGACCAGGGACCTGGCCCACGACCCAGGCATGTGCCCTGACTGGGAATCGAACCAGAGACCCTTTGGTTCTCAGGCTGGCACTCAATACACTGAACCATACCAGCCAGGGCTAGATGCCCCTTAAAAATAGGATTATTGGCCAAAAAATTGCAGAAACTTCCAACACTATATTCATTTCATAATTTCACAGCACGGAGCAACATATAAAGGCCCTGAGAAGTCTTGCAGTGCAGTAATGTGTCCATCTTTATATAGCTTAAACAAAGGTTGTTTGGCTAAAATCCCTTTTTTACAAATGTGTGTTTTATGTTTTGCAGAATCCTTGTTAACCTAACTTTGGAAAACACTCCTTTGGGAGTTGTAGGCATTCTCTAGTTTGCAGTGACTTACATGTTTTTACAGCAGCCCATCTCGTGGTGCAGGCCACAGAAACCTGTGCAGGTAGAGTTGGCCAAGGCGCAAGCCGGGAGGCGGAACCAGGGACTCGGTGTTGCACAGGGTGGCAGCTGGGCAGACTCCGTGTGAGGCTGTGGTCTTTGTGTCTGGTGATGGAGCTCGGCATGTCCTGGCTGAGCAGTCACGGAAGGCAGTAAAATCAGGGAGAGAGAGAGAGAGCACCACACTGGAACTGATGAGGTGGGAGGGGAACCTGGGTCAGTCCGTCACTGCCTCCAGTTGAACGACGCGGGTGTCCTGATGAAGCTGATGCCCAGATTGCTATGGAACCCAACACACTCCTGGCTCAGGAGCCAGAAAAGCTGAAAGAGGACCCAGGGGGAGGTGGGCCTGGCCGCCCCCCCATGGTGTGAGCTGCCTGGTGCTCCTGCCACGCCGACCAGACGTAAACACACAGCGTGGCGCTGCTTCACTTCTGCCTTCCCAGTCTCAGCGGGAAACTGCAGCGAAGGGAGCTCTGAGCAATGGAGCACGGCCTCGCCACGCGTGTGCTGCAGATGGCCTACGGCAGTGCCATTTGTAATAGCGTTCGGTTGAAAATAAGCTAAGTTAGTATCGACAACTAAGTAAACAGTGTGACATACATAGGGTGGAAGTAATCAGTGAGCAAACTATTGCTCCAGGCACCAACATGGATGAATCCTGCAAAAAATATATTGAGCGAAAAGAAACAGACGTGGAAGAATGCAAGCTGTGACCACATTTCTAGAATGTTAAGAGCAGCCAAGCTAATGTATGGCGTTAGAGGTCAGGACCATCGTCACCTTGGGAGAGGGTTGGTGACCCGGCGGGGACTCGAGAGGCTACCGCTGTGCAGACAATGCCCGCATCTTGGTCTGGGTGCTGGCTACGCAGGCATGTGCACACCGGGGAGATTCCCTGAACTGTGCTGTTGTGACGGCACGTCGTACCATGTTTTTCTGTGCGCACACAGTGCAGCGTGGAGGTGGATCGAAGTTCCACAAGTCATCGATGCACTTCCCGGGAAGCCGTGTGTGCTGCTCCCTGCACGCAGCCTCGTTCTCTGCATGCTGCTGTTTTTGTAACCCATGTTCTCCCTTCCCCCACAGGAAACATGGTGGAATGGTGTTTACCTCAAGACATTGACCTCGAGGGCGTGGAGTTCAAGTCTATGGCCAGCGGGTCCCATAAAATCCAGTCTGATTTCATGTAAGTCCTTGTGGATGTGAGTCTCCTCTGTAGCATTTCCTCCCCACCCTTTACTTTCCCCAGAGCATAAGGCTTCTTATTGGGGGTCTGCAGGAGGTGTGTGTAAATGCCCTGGGAAAAAAAATACATATATAGTTTTGTGTTTACATCGTTTTTCTAGCAAGAAGGTCCCTACTTTTCATTAGGTTCTCAATGGATTTCATGACCCAAAACAGCGAAGAACTACCACAGAACTTCTTTCCCTTTCTAAGAAATGACTGGACCTCCCACGAGCTTTGGCTTCAATGAAAGCATGGTGTTTTGGTTTAGTTTCAGTTAGCTCCAGCTGTTTATGTGCTAAAACTGGGAAGTCCAGCTTTCAGTAAGGCCAGTTGGTAGTCCAGTGTAATCAAGACTCTTGGGAGGAGCGAAGAGCATACAGGTGATGAAGCGGCTTTAATCTCCTCGGTGGGCTGGAACCCCGACCAGCCAGTGTGAGAAAGGGGAAGGAAACTCTGTGGCCCTGGTCACGTGCTGCCTTGAAGGCATCAGAGCCCCAGGAAGTGAGGAAAGGGTCAACACGGTTTATGCTGATGAGGCGGAATGCTGGTTCCAGACAGGCCCGCGGAGGACCTGTGCGCCCGGTCATCCGTTGTTAGGCAGGAGCGGAGAGAGGGCCCGGAGCAGCAGGCTTGCCAGAGATCAGGCCTGGCTCCAGCTGGACGGCCCTTGGCGAGCTCCATAATCCATGCGAGCCTTGGATGTCTCGGTCATGAGGCTGAGCAACTTAGGCTAATTGTCCCCCTGAGGTTCTAGGAATGTATGTGTTTTAGGCCAAGCGCTCTCACATAGAGCCCTGGACACAGTTATTTCTTTTCTTGGGGGCTGCATCTCCAACGGAAAAACAAAGCAACCCAGGTTCTCTGTCTCTGATTTCGAAGCTATTTCCGGAAGGGGCCCTTCTTCGGCCTGGCCTGCTTCGCCAACATGCCCGTGGAGAGCGAGCTGGAGCGTGGGGCGCGCATGAAGTCTGTGGGCATCCTGTCTCCGTCCTACACGCTGCTTTACCGGTACATGCACTTCCTGGAGAACCAGGTTCGGTACGTGGCTCACCTACGGCGTGTGCAGGGAGGGGAGGCACCGGGGCCTTGCCAGCCAGGGCCTCGCCAGCTGGGGCCCCGGCGAGCCCTCGGCGGTCCGGGTCGTGTGCCCACGCAACAGGCGCCTTTCCAAGAGCATCCACGGCCGTGCTTCCTCACGCCTCGGGTGCAGGCCTTTTGTTTCAACAGCGTCCTGCATGCTAGTCCTCCCACTGTCACGACCGCTGGGGTCGATTTCGCTTTCGGGTTATTCTGCTACTGACATCAATTTGGTCTAATGAAACAGTTTGCTGTCCTGCACATGGTCTTTGTTTTTCTCTGCCGCAACAATTGCCTCCTCGCCCCAGGTGGGCAAACAGACTCTTAACTCCTTTTAGGCCTCACCATTTATTATTTAGGGTAATTACTACTATGTTGGGTGATAGAAAGGGAGTTCTTGGCAGAACCAGCGAAGCCATTTATTAGTCATTGAATATTCTTTTTCATGATGTAAGCATTCCAGTTTCCTTGCAGATTTTTGAGGGAGAAATCTATCCGTAAACCCTAAAGCACTGTGAAAATTTTAGCGCATTTGCCTCTTCAATGGATGTACGTGTGTGCTTTAAAAAATTCATCCTCTGCATCATACTGCGTTTTGGAAATTTATCATTATTTTGATTTTTAATATAATAATCTTTCTTGATCATTATCTTTGAAAGAACATGAAATCGATTGCTTGTGGAAAAAAATGTACTTATTTAGTAATTTATATAGAAGTGCAAGTGAATTTTAAAAAGCCTCCCAAATCTTACCACTCGAGAGATATCCATTCTCAATATGCAGTGAATGCCATTCTGAAATAGAAGCAATTGTGCAAAACTAGGATTCACATTTTATAAAGATTTAATTTGGTCAAATAGCAACCTGTGTTCATGAACTATATGTAATTTTACTTGTATCTGTCAAGAAAAGACGAAATGAAACGGAAGGGATTGTCAAACTTCAAGGGAATTTTTTTTCACAGTAAGATATATTACTTCTTGATCTGTTCCCCCGAAGTTAAGAAAAAAGATGATGGAAAGCAGGAAGAGATGGCTCCATCCCTATTTTTCCTGAGAAATAACGTGTACAGTAAAGTGCAGGAACCTCTGGACAGGCGTCGTTGGTTTGTAAATCGTGTTTCAGCTGCTGACAGGCGGAGCCCGTTGTCTCATACGCCTGCCCGGCGCCTCCCCCGCTTGTCCCGGCTCCGTTTTATAGAGTGCGAGGTCCGGGACAGGAGTTCCGGAGCCACAGGGCCCACAGTTCTCCCCTCTCAGTTGCCTGTTTCCGACCACATCCCGGGCTCCACGTGCCTTGCTCCACTCCTGAGTTCCTGACTTGACTTATTTCTCGGTTGGTTGGATTTTGCCGTGAAGCACTTTTTTTCCCCCCCATGAAAGGATCGTGGGCGCTGCCTCCCCTGGGGTCTCGCCTGCTTAATCTCTCTGCGACCTTTCCTCTCAGCGGGTCCCAAGCCTGAGTCTTTCTTCCTTCCGCTCGGGAGGCCGCACGGAACGCTGTGCTGCCTTCTATCCGCTGTTGTCCCGGGGAAGTCGCTGCTCTCTGGCGGCCTTAGAGTCTTTCTTCACCTCTGCTGTTTCCGAGCTCCTTATTTTTCCTGGGATAGTCTGTCCCCTTGGACCTACAGACAGACACGTCTTTTACTTTTGACTTCAGGAAGCTTTCTTTCCTTCTGTAATAAAATACTCAGCAGCTTTTCCGTCGCATGTTTTCCCTTCTTCAGGGGCACCAGTTATGCGTGTGTTTTCTCCATATTATCATTTGATGATTATTTTAATAGCTTATAAAGCTAGAGCTGGCCCGAAAGTTGGCTCAGTTATTCCCTGGAGTTGAGCATTTAGCGTGTTTCTCTCCATGTGGGAGCTGTGGCGGACAGCTTCCAGCATGTGTCCCTTTCTTTATTTGAAATACTTAGTTTTGTGTTTCAGAAGTAATATTATAGAGTAAAAAAAAAAACATTTTAATGGGATCCTGACACTTTAAAAAAATATTATTGTTTTGGAAAAAACGAATTTCCCAAACAAGCAGTACATTCTAAAATTACATGAAGGTGTTACTCAGGGTCCTGGCTAAATGGTGGTACCAGAGGCCCCGAGAGACAGTGACGCAGGTGAGACAGGAGAGCCTTCTCCTCGGGGACAGCCCAGGGACAGGCAGGTGCAGGGTGGGCAGCCTGCACTTCCCTGCGGGTGTTCAGGGACCCACGCCACATCCCTGCGTGTCCCACCAAGTCCTGAGAGCGCTTCCCGTCCTCCGCGCTGTTCTTCTCAGAGGCTCAAGGCCACTCAGCGCCGCTGCATCTGATTCCGGCCCACAGGGAGGAGGGAACACCTGGAGGTCACCCACATCGCTTCTCATTCCATTGTCATGTTCCTTGGTCACAAAGACCCGCCCCACAGCAGAGGGGACCGGGAAAGGTCGTTCCTAGGTGGGCTGCCTGATGACCAATGAAAATCCTGGAGCTTCTGTTACAAACAGGAAGTGGGGTGAATGGATTTGGGGGGGGTGTGCGGAATTAGCAACTCCTGCTTCCGTTTGCCCCTCTGGCTACAGAGGTTCCCATGTGTCCTCTCCTTCCCACGAATGGAGGACGTTTTTGCCACCCCAAGAGGGACACAGAGGTTCATTCAGGGAACGCCTCAGGCTGTAACCCGGGACTTGTGTGTGATGTGAGGCAGTCCTTCTCACTGGATGAGGTCACCCTCCTCCCCATGCAAACCCTGTGAAAGGACAGACAAGTTCATCCATTCCCCACCTCCCAAATGCTACATGGGAGCTCGAGTAGAAACCACCACATTAACTCCTGCTGGAAAAGGGAAGATGCGAAATGCAATCGCTAGTCCTTTACCGTAACACAGCCCCGCCGGCTGGGGCTGCAGAGGCTCCTTGGCGAACCTTCGCTTCTGCTCTCCAAAATCCTCTCGGCCGCTTTCCTGCCACGACCACTTCTGAACCTCTTCTTGGGGCTGCATAGCCTTAGAACACCTTTTCTGCTAGTGCAGATTTGGGGGGCTAGCGGTTTCTTTAGGGGTTGGAAAGTCACAGACTTTTTAGGCTGGTGACTATGTAGATCCCTCAAACACCAAACTGGGTTCCAGTTCGTTTGCTTCCAGTTGGCTCCAGGGCTGAGAGCCTGCTGCCCAAGGTCTCTTCTGGGTCTCCGTTTTCAGGCCGGTGGCCTGCAAATTAGTTACTGGTGTCTGTTCTCGGCCCATCCATCTCTCCCTCCTTTTAAGGGCAACTCCCCGGAGGTAGGACCCTCAATCTCATGTTTACAAATGGTCTGACTCCCATGTCTGGCCAAGAATACATTTATCCAGAGAGGCTTTGAGAGAAATTCGTATTTCCTGCACTTGGGGTACAGGAGCAATTGGTTTTTCTCGTCCCAAATGATTAGAGTCTCCATTAATTTACATGGCAGAGCGCAGGGAGAATACACTACCCTTGGGCTGTGTCTCCCTCCACTTCTGCTTACAAACCTGCCAGTTCTTGCCTGTTTTCCTCTTACTCTTGGAGGAGCTCACTTAAAAACAGCAGGGAGCAAGCAATCAGCATCCCGCTTCCCACGGCTGCCCCTACAGCTCCAAGTTCAGGTGACACAGGACCTGTCTTCCAAGTTACTGAGGTTTTAGTACATTTTTTGCTACAGTGTAAGGGGGTTACCAGCCTTAGAGTCTGCAATATCCATTCTCTGACCACCTTCCCTTGCCAGCTGTAAGCCGATGCCACAGCGTGGTTTTGACACTGTGGTAACTCATTTCTGGGTATCACTTTAGTTAGGCAAAGTCGCTTTAACAAAGACATGCAAAGTACAGTGAATCAAACAAGACAGAAGTACAGTTTTTGGTTTTTTTCTTAGCATGATAGTCCCTGAGGGAGAGAAGCACTCCAGCATGGTAGGTGGCTCTGTTTTACAGGGTCATCCTGGGACCCCAGTTTTTGTCTTGTATTCTGCTGTATGATAGAGAAGTGTCTTCATCCACATGGCAGAGACCTGCTTGTTCGCAAGTCCTATTCCAGCGTGCAGGAAGGGGCAAGACACAGGGGCAGTACAACGGGGATCTCAGGAACACGTGGCTTCTGCTCACCTTCCACTGGCCACTCCTTAGTCACTAGCCACGCCTAGCAGCAAGGGAGTCTGGGAATTGTGGTCCTTAACTTGGTGGCCATGTGCGCAGCTAAAATTCGGAAGGTTCTGTTATTAAAGGAAGAAGAGAATGACATACAATGAAGAGTCTTTACCCAGTTCCCATATCCGTCCACTAACCCCCAGAGTCACTGTCAGAGTCTCGTGTCTCTTTCTAGACTCTGGGTACGTGTCTACGCAAACACAGATGCCGAGTCTCATCTCCCCCTTTTCATACGGAAGGTAGCAGGTGTACGTGTTTGGTACCCCGCCCTTCTTTCCACAGTGCATCTGGCCGGTCTTCTCATCACTCCTGTCTTCCACAGTGAGCCTCCTCCCTGTTTCTTCCTGTTGTAAAGGTGCCCTGTGTAAAAGAACCGTGTTTTCTTTGTCAGGTCTTACACTGACAGACACTTGGTTCTTTCCAGTCTGTTGCCGTTACAAATGATGCTGCACCGAGTACCCACAAACAAGTATCGTTCCACATGTGAGCAGAGCACGTGCACGTCAAATCCCCAGAACGAAGGTGGTGGTCCCGAGGGTCTGTGTGTTTGTCACGACCACAGATGTCGTCACATTGCTTTCCGTGCAGATGGCGCCGTTTTGCACGCCCTGCCGTGATGCGGGGGCCTGCTGCGTCCTCACAGCCCGCAGTTCAAAGTTTTGGGGTTTGGGCACTTGGCTAGATAAAACATGGTACGTGAGTAGTTTTAATTTTCATCTCCATCCTCGTCGGGGAGGTTGAGTCTGAGCCATGTGTCCTTTCCGTGAACTGTTCCCAGCCTTTGCTACGTTTGTTTTTGGTCGTTGGCCCTTTAACAATTAATTTCTGGGAAGTTCTTTGTATAATGGGGGCTTTGTTCTTTGTGGTAGAAATTGGAAATATTTTTCCACTTCGTGATTTATTGTTTAGCATTCCTTTTTTGTCATGCAGATTCTTTTCTTCATTGAATTCGTTCATCTTTTTCCAGCTTCTAGATTGTGAGTTGTAGCTAGACAGCTTTTGCAGCCTGGGGATGGCAGAGGGCTCCGGCGGCCCGAGAGAAGGGACCCGCAGGGCACAGGGCAGGGGAGAGAGAGCGGCATCGGGAGCGAGGCCGGGGTCTGGGCAGGGACCTGCTCGCTCACAGCCCTGACGTTACAGAGCTGAACCAGACTGCGTTTCTGAAGACACCTAACCTCTCTGTTCTACACTCATTCTTATCTCTGATGTCTCTGACATCACGAACTTATTATGTCTCTTGGCTTCAGTATCTTCTAGTGAGAAAGTCCTTTCTGTAACTGTTTCTTAATCATCAGAAAATATTGGAGAGCTACTTTATGATATAAAAAACTCAGAAAATGGAAGACAGAGTGTTGTAAAATGAAAGGAATTAAGACACATCACAACAGTTTTGGACCTTGCTGAGGTCTCAATTCAAATAACTAACTGTAAAACAACATTTTGGGGACTGTTGGCATAATTTGAATGAAGGTATTATTGTTGTTCATGTTGTCAGGCATGGTGGTGGTGTTATTTTTTAAATAGACTTCATCCACCAGAGATGTGTACCCAAGTGTTTATGGGTAAAGTGTTATGGTAAGAGACTTGCTTTAAAATATTTCAGGAAAAGGAATGGACTGGGGGAGTAGGATACAGATACGACCATATTGATAAAACATTCATCACAGTTGAAGCTAAGTGATCAATCGATAGAGGGTTTTATTAATTGTCTTCTTTCTATACTCTGAGCATAATTCAAAATTTCCATAATGAAATGTTTAAACAGACTAAATACAAAATTAACATATAGTGATCAAACTTTGAAAAATAAGACAACTCAAACAAGAGTATGATCCCACCAGCCAGTTGTATCTACTGTTAACATTTATATCCTTGTAGTCTTCTCCCTGTGTGTAAATATGCACACGGTAATTTTTTGGAAAATCCATCACTCAATGTTTAAGTTTTCTAACTTGATACGTCAGTCTTTCAGTGTGTCGTGATGGACAGTCCTCACCGTCATTTGGGTGGGCTCATAGCATCTCAGCACACAGGCGACCACAATGTATTTAACTACTTCGCCGTTTGGGGGGCTTCTAGGTGGTATGTTACTTCTCACCAGTCTAAAATGAGCACCCCGTAGGCAAATGATTGTTCACATCCACATATACAGTTCTTTTGGCCACATTCCTAGAAATGGCATCTTTGGGTCAAAGGCTATTTACAGCGTACGATTTAATACAAGTTGCAAGTGATCCTCCAGAAGGTGGGACCATTTTGGACTTGCGCCAGCAGTCCCTGGGGATGCGTCCTTTTCTGTACCTGCAAAGCCCAGACACAGGCTGGCTGGCACCGGGGGCGGATGCACAGGAGCGATGGAGTGTCATCCTTGCACGGGGGCACCTCTCATTCTTACGCCAGGTGGCTGACTGCGGGGTGTGGCAGGGAGAGTTGCAGTGGGCGTCTGCGTGGTCACACAAGTGTGTTATCAGTGAAGGGGCTGTGGGTTTAAGGAGACCACCAGCGTCCCTGGTCCTGCTGGGGATCCTCGATGTGACCCGGAAGCGGCACCCCAGATCAGTAGCTTAGGTTACGTCAGTTACAATGTCAAGTTTCTTGGACATCTCCCATAGGTGCTCGGCCTGCATGTCCACATGGTGGTGTCGTAATCTGTGCCTCCTCACAGGTAAGATCACCAGGAAGGTCTCCTTTTGCGTCCTCTTTCACGCCCACTTTACCTCCTGGCACTCTCAGCTTTGCTTCGGTGCCTTTCAGTGTATCTTCGTAGAACGGTTTGATGATCGATTCTGTTTATTGCAAAATCTATAGTGTGTTTGAAGTTTGAGGCTGTCACACCACAGTCGTTCAGCACTTACGCAGGAACTGCCAGTCCGTGTTGATGTGTGTGTTCACAGTCTGCACTTCACGTTCTTCCCGTTCGGCTCTGCCAGTCAGGGTGTCGTAGGCTGTCAGGGGACAGGTCCTGCTGTCAGGGGTCAGGGTCCCGCAGCAGGACTGCAGGACCCTACAGGACTAGAGTCTACAGAGAGTCTACAGGACTCTAACTGAGAGCTCCCCTTTAGAACCTTGGTTCAAGGGGGAGGCCCTCCTTCTGGCATCTCTGGGCCACACTGGAAGAAGAAGAAGAATTGTCTTGGGCCACACATTAAATACACAAACACTAACACAAACTGATGAGCAGAAAAAAAACGTAAGCAAATTTACGATTTTGTGTTGGGCCACCTTCATAGCCATCCTGGGCCGCATGCTGCCCGAGGGCCATGGGTTGGACACCCCTGGTGGCCGAGCGTTTGATGTGGCCAAACAGAAGACGGTCATTGGAACAGCAAATCAACAGCAAACCTGGGAAATGACAGAGTATCACATAAATTACCCTGACGCAGCCCCCTTTGATGCAGAAAATGCATAATTAAAAAATTCAGTGAAATGATTCTCACTGTTCTTTTTAGGGAATTTAGGTCCCAAGGAAAACATCCTTGAACTTAATCATCTTTGTGTTATTTTGTATGAATCAAACTTGCATTGATTTGACACCCCTCCCCACCCCCCCCAAAAAAGTACCTGAAATCTCCCATCTGCTCAGCCGGACGGACAAACACGCCTGAATCACCACGGATTCCCATCCTCGCCCGAGCATTTTGTGAGAAAGGGAGAAGTGGAGTACGCGGCCTCTGCAGGGTCCTGCCCATCCCAGCCTCCTTGCCCGAAGCTGAAGGCGGAATGTGCAGGAGCCCCGAGTCAGGGAGCTGCTCTTGGGGGAGAACCCTCTTTAGTAACCGTCTTTGGAACGTAGTTGATGGTTTCTTTCTTTCTAAAATGTAAGTTTGCCCGAAGGTCTGTCCCAGGGCTCGCCCAGAATCGTCCCTGTTTACCTCGGCCCCGAGCCCTCCCAGCGCCCGGGCTGGGCGCCGCAGGAGAGCTGGGAAGACGGAACCTCGGTCTCCGAGAGACTGACGTGTCACGCGTGGCGCGAGCCATGGGCTCACAACTCGGAAAAATACCGAGGCGGTGCCAGCGTCCACTGAAATGCAGTGTCGGCACGTTAAGGAAAGAGAAAGGAGTGGGCTCCAAAAAGCTCAGTGAGCTGCCTGAGATCGCGCAGAGGCGAAGGGGCCGGCAGGGCCTGGCCCCGCGAGCTCTGAGTCACTCCGGGGGGTGAGGGGTGGCGGGCTGCCGGCTGGGTGGTGAAAATCTCCCATCGGAGTGGTCTGTGCCACAGCAGCAGTTTGGGGGGCTTGCTCATGTTAGTCTTCGGTGGTCCGGGCCTGGCTATGAGCAGGGGCGCCTCCCCTTGCCCAATAAAGCTAGATTTCGGTTTTTTCTTGTCTCCACGTGATGGAGATTGTAGGGTGCCGCGAAAATGCAAATGGACTAATAAAAAGCTTTAAGTGCCTTTTTGAGTTCCTGCCTACGTTAGTGTCCTAGGGTTGCTGAAACTGAGTACCGGCCACTGGGTGACTTACAGCAACAGGAATGTGGTTCCTCGGGGTCCCGGGCCCGAAGCCGTGTGCGCTGGGCGGGGCTGGCTCCTCTGGGGCTGCGGGGGCTCTGTCCTCGCCTCTCTCCCGCATGGCCGGTTGGTTTCCGGGCGATCTCGACCTCCGTGGCTTGTAGGTCATCCCTCCTGGCCCGTGCCTGCATCTTCTCATGCCGTCCTCCTCGTGGGTGTGTCTCTGTGTGTGCCCAGATTTCCCTTTTAGAAAGATCCCAGTCCTACTGGTTTAGGACCCACCATGAAACCCTCTCTCCCAATAAGGTCACATTCTGAGGCCTCCGACATATTTTTTGTGGGGGAGGGGACACTGTTCTACCCTTAAAACACCCCCATTAACCATAGTGCCAAATAGTATTCACTGCGCCCCTGCCTTCACCCTGGAGGCAGGGTTCTCCATTGTACACATGGTCCGGGGCCTCAGTGCAGCTTTCTTGGTTTGAGGGTCAGGGGTCAGGGCCTCCCGCCGCCAAGGCCCTGCCACCCCAAGCGGGGGGCGGGGGGTGGAAAGAGAAGAGATTCTGAGCGTTTTATTTATAACTTGGTGCAGAGGTTCTGAGTCCTGACTGACATCCTACAATAATGGTTTCCTCTTCTTTGAGACACTGTGGGGTAAGCTTCCTCGTATTCTTTCACAACAACAAAGCCCTCCGACCAGCATGAGTCCTAAACAAAGGCGGGCCTGAAACAGGGGATCGGTGGGCTTCCAAGTCACCCCTTCTCCTGGCCCGTGGCCACGCTCTGGGAGGCCCACAGGGTCAGTCCCCAGCCTACCTCGCTCGCAAACAAAGGCATTAGTCACAGCCCGTTAATTCTGCCCGTTTCCCACGAGAAGGGGAATGAGTTACAGAGCGGTATCGGACCCCACGCTGGAACTTTTCCCGAGAATCTTGCGTAACTCCCGAGGAGGCATCCCGGGCAACCTTCAAAGGGGGTCTTTTCAGTGGATCCGGGCTTCTGCCCCTACATGGCGGGGCCGTCGGGCGGGGGAGAGGGGCTGGCGAGGGACCGAGCCGTGGCAGCAGCCCGTCTCACTGTGCACCTGTGTGTTTGCAGGCACCAGCTGGAGACGCCGGGGCACTACTCCCATCTGGCTGCCTTCTACGAGGACAAGAAGGGGGTGCTCCGTGCAGGGTCCCGGGGGAGGTGGCAGCCTGCCCCCCGTCTACTGGCTGCCATCCATCCACCGGTACATGTACCCTGAGATGAAGGTGAGGTCTGCCGCCCCTCCCGCGCCCGAGGCTCGTGTCTGCGTGCAGTGGCGCTTAATTATTTTCTTAATTAATAAGGAATGTATGTCTTGGGCTCATGCCCAAAGTCTGCTTCTGATAGAGTAGCATTGCTAACTTTAGCATTTGGGTTCTTTGAAAACATCAAGCAGGTTCTCTGAAACAATATGCCTTCTAGATACTTCACCATCATTTTGCAGAGCTGCACTCATAGGCAGTCCTGGTGGGTTCCCGGGGGGAAAGGGTGGATTTGATTTTGTTGATTCTTGCTTCAGATGCCTTAAGGTCAGACATTTGAGCTAACGATAAAGCATTAACACGGGTCTGATATTAATTAGTTGCAGTATTTTGGATATTGCTTTATTGTGTATTGTTTCCTGAAGTACTTTGCCTTTGCACTATGGTAAGTTTGTTTACAGCTAACGAAACACCTGGCCAAGTGTTAGATGTTGGGAGGGAACAAAGATGACTATGAGTTCGAAGCTCTTCCCCGCCTCCCATGTAGGGCTTCCTAAGATACTTCTGCAGACACCTCGGCTCCCTGGCAGAGAAATTAGGCCATGAGTTCAAGGGAGAGACCCGGGAGGGCCTCTTGGAAGAGGCGGCGGCCCCTGAAGTGTTTGGCGCGGCAGAAAGTGAGGGAGGCTGCCCTCAGACTGAGGGAGGGCATGGCCAAGGGTGCTCTGACGTTGCGGTTGAAACCAGTGCGTATTTGTCGTCTTACAGTTTCCGTGCGTCAGGCATCAGGCACGGCTCGGCTGGGTCCTCTGCTTCGTGGTCTCTCGTGAGACCACAGCCAAGGTGTCAGCCGGGGCTGGGGTCTCCCCTGAAGGCTCGACTGGGGAAGTGTATCCACTTCCGAGCTCACGTAGCTGCTGGGAGCTCCGAGTTCCCTGCGGGCGGGCGGGCGGGCGGAGGGCCTCCGTACCACGCTGACGGAGCTGGCAGCCCCCGAGTTTAGTGCGGAAGGCGCTGAAGTGCGGTGGGCTGCTCGGCCACCAGCAGGCCCCGTGGGTCTTGCCCCCTGTGCAGACAGACGCCTGCTTCTGCGCAAAAGCCAGGTCCCGGTACATTCGGGGCCCCAGCCTGGGACGGTTCACTCGTCTGTGTGTTCCTCCCAGTGCTCAGCAACGTCCGTGCGTTGCATGGCCTCGGTGAGGGGTCCTGTGGCTTCACAGGCACTTGTGTTTCTGACGTTCAAGGAGTTATGTCCAGCCCTGTTTCCCCGGCACCTCTCTCTCCTGCGTGAAGTAGTTAACAGTCCTTGAACTTGAACTCCAGCATCAGGGGAGCTGTTGCATTACAGAAATCTGGTTTCAGGATGAGACTCCGAAAGAGGAAAATACCATTTTGTGTGGTAGCAACCATCCCTGCATCTGTTTGGTTGAGCTCCGGGGTTCTTATTTTCGGGGGCGGGGGTTTGCACGCGCCCGTGTTGAACAGTTTTCGCGGGGATGCCTCTGACAAGCTGTCCCTCCCTCCCGCCTCCCCTCTGATTCCTTCCAGATCACACACCCAGCTGGCTGCATGTCTCAGTTCATTAAGTTCTTTGGAGAGCAGATCCTCATCCTCTGGAAATTCGCCTTACTTCGAAAGCGCATTTTGATATTTTCTCCCCCTCCTGTGGGCGTCGTGTGCTACCGAGGTAAATGGAGGCTGGTGCCGGGGGCTCTTCCTGGGTCCCGGGGCAGAAGCTGCTTGCGTCTCTCTGTTGCTGACCGAGTTCAGCAGAGCTGGGGCCTTATCGGGGGGACACGGGTTGCAAGCCTGGGAGTACTGTGGCTGGATCTGTGTTTCCGAACGTGGGCTGTGGTGGCGATGCAGACGGGCTGGGTGACGTGCCCGTAGTCTGGTGACAGTCTGGGTGGGTCGGAGCTCCGGCAGAGGGGGTGGACTCTAGATGTCCTCGTGTCTGAGGGGTGAGCTCGACCACAAACGGGCTGTGGTTGGGCTGTGGGACTCTGGCGGGTGTGAGGCTGTGATGGGGGACCGGTCTCGGACGACGAGGACGGTGGGGCCACCAGACGGGACCAGGGAGGCGCAGGTGGTGTGAGGGCTGACCTTGGCCTTGGTGAGCGTGTGCTGCCGGTGAGGCCGTCTCGCAGTGTCCACTGGGCACCGGTGCTGCTGGCTCAGCTCCCTGGGGGAGCAGCGGGGCTGGGGAAGAAGTGGAGAGGGCCTCACGCTGCACCGGTGACCCCGGGACGGATGGCGTCCCGTGGGGACAGGGAGTGGGCAGAGGCGCGCCAGGGTGTAAGGTGCAGGCACGGGACGGGAACTGGGAAGGCGGCAGACAGGGGGGACTGCGGTGCAATGTCCGTCAGGAGGCGGGGACGGGAAGGCGGGAGGGTTATGGGAGGCGAGCGTGTGGACAAGGTCGGCGGTGCCGCGTCCGATGCAAGCCCAGCTGCGGTGAGGGCTGAGACCCGCCCACTGGGTCTGGTGGGGCATCGCGGAGCGGTCTTGGGATCAGGGCCTGCCGTGGCACCTGAAAGTGCCCCCCGCCGTCTCCTCAGAGGGCAGGGCCCCTGCTCCTCTGGCACCAGGACGGCTCAGAGCCAAGCCCTCGGTAGCATCCGGGGAGGCTGGCTGCCACGAGGTGGCCTGCGGGCCTTGCAGGAGGGGGAGGGGCTGGGAGGCACAGACCCCTGACCCCTGACCCCATCACTGTCTGCCCCCCGCCCCCCGCAGTGTACTGCTGCTGCTGCCTGGCCAACGTCTCGCTGCCCGGCATCGGGGGCACCATCCCCGAGTCCAAGCCTTTCTTCTACGTGAACGTGGCCGACATCGAGAGCCTGGAGGTGGAGGTGTCCTATGTGGCCTGTGAGCACGCCACTCCCCACCCCCCGGCTGCCTCCCGCCCCCTGCCCCCATGCCCCTGCGCAGAGGACAGCGTCCCAGCTCCCCACGGGCCCTCCTGCTCACGGGCTTCGGGCTCCCGGCTCCTGGGTTCCCCGGCAGGTCGGGCCGGTGCCCTCGGCCACAGCCTCGGGGTTCCCACCTCCTGACCTCGGGTCCCACAGGCACCACGGAGAAGATCTTCGAGGAGAAGCGGGAGCTGTACGACGTCTACGTGGACAACCAGAACGTGAAGACGCACCACGACCACCTGCAGCCCCTGCTGAAGATCAACAGTGCCGACCGGGAGAAGTACCGGCGGCTCAACGAGCAGAGGTAGCGGGGCCCGGGCTGGGGCGTGCAGTGGCAGGTGCAGGCACGGCCAGCGCACGCTCTGACCGACGTCCCCCAGGTAGGACCTCTGAGTCGGGGCCTCGGTCTAGCCCGTGCCACCCGTGCCACCCGCGCCTTCCCTCACGGCTCACTCCTGGCAGTGGGCCCGCCGCATTGGCGATGGGTGGTGAGGAGGCCGCATCCCCCTGGAGCACTGGACAGGGCAGCAGACCCACGGGGGGCGGGGAGAACTCCTTCCTGACGGACGTCTCCTGTGGGCGCCGCAGCACCGAACACTCGCTCGTGCTTCCTCTCATGCGAGTCCCTGCATTTGGTTTCCTGGGGAACAAATGGCCTCAGTCTCACCCCTGTTGGATGGGTGGTGAGGAAGGGTTGTCACTTGCCTCAGTGGGCACAGGGCCAGAACCAGCCCTGTTTATTATTTTCCAGTCCCTTCTCGCCCTGCCTTTGGACGGGGTCGGGGTGGGGGTGCTCCTCGGGGTCACTCTCCCTCCCGGGAGGGCGTGGCCTGTGCAGACGCCTGCATGATGACCTGGCGGATGAGGGTCCTCACAGCTCACAGAGTCTGATGGGGACTCCCCATGACAGGCAGACGCTGCTGTACTCCCAGGAGGTGGAGGAGGACTACAGCCCGTGTGAAGAGGACCTCTTCGTGCTGTAAGTCGCTGGGGCTGGGCCACGGGGCCTCCCCGAGGGTCCCTTAGGTGCTGTGGGCCTGGAGCCCTCCCGTGTCACGCCACAGTCCGGGGGTCCTTTATCGCTGCGGTCGGTGTGAGACATGCCTGCACCTGTGGAGCGTTTGTGTGGCTGTATTGAGCCAAAGTGACAACAATGGCTGGGGACCAAATCTCAAGTGCTCCAGAGAATGGCAGTTTGCAGGTTATTTTGTCCATCAGAATCGACACAAGGAAGGTTACGTGAAATCCACTGGTGGCAGACTAAGGAGGCGGGACAAAGCGTAGCAGGGAAATCTCTGGGATTGGATACAAGGCAAATGGAGAAGCACATACTTCTTTTTCATTGGTGGGTGCGGAGAGCTAGTCACGAGCACTTACAGAGCACGGAGCTGGGTGACTGAGATAACGTGGAGGGAGGGGCTCTGTGGTTGGTGCTCTGGTGCCGCAGTCGTGCCTTTGAGGGGTATGTCTGGAAAAGGAGTCACTCTGACATTTGAAAGGTAGGTTATCCTGGCTGCGTGGGGACAGTGGGCAGAGCCATCTTCAAGACTGGCCTTCTCTACAGGAGCTACGCACCTGGGGTGTCACCACCCACCGGACCTGCCCAGTGAGGTGATCGGAGCATCCTGTGCAGTTCCTTTCGGTCACTGAGCTTTGCAGGCCCGCTGGGGGCCCCCCTCCCGAGGTTACCAGGTGTATACTCAGTCCCACCTGGGTTCACACTGCGCAGGGCACTTGGAGCTGGGCCCCCTGCCGCCAGCCCCAGAGCCTGAGATGCTGTCAGCAGGGGACACAGCGCAGTGAGGAAAAGCAGCGGGGGAGGCCATTCAGGGAAAATGGGAGGCCCTGGGGTTTGTCCACGGCTCGGACGCTCTGTTTGTCGCTCGGGATTCGGGGACTTCTCATCCGTGGCTCCCTTTGAACAGAGCGGTCCTTTGCACGGAGTATTATGGAATAGTCTGGAAACTCAGCTCTTGCACCCCCGGGGATCTTTCCCCGAGACCTGTTGGCGGTCAAGGCGGGAGCCCAGCCTTCATCCCTTAGAACATTGGTTTCGTTCACAAGCAGCTGATGACACAGCACTCGGAACTGCAGTGGCTTCCTGCTTGGACTTCCGGCCCCTTCCTGGGAGGGGGTGGGGAGCTGCAGCTGCGGTCAGCACCTTTTCTGGCCTTGATGTTGAAAACTTACTGTTGATGCTTGTACGAAGTGCCCTACTGGGCTTCTCAGACAGTGTACTTTCGGATGCACACTCAGAAAGCTCCTCAGATATAATAAGTGTCTGGGAATCAGGCACAGAGCCAGCGGTCTCCTCAAGGTTTGACACCCTCCCCTGCACCTGAAGTTCCTGGGCGTCCGGAGCGTTCAGGGTGCGTGCAGGGCACCTTTGTGGAGCCCCCAGAACTCTGTGGGACCCGGCGGGAAATAACGCCTTTTCAGAACGCGGCTCGTCCACTCACGTGGTGCTGGCAATCGGTGACATTGAGGTCATGCTCTGTGCATAAGTAAAAAATCCAAGAAAGCCACCCAAGGACGGTGGCGAGCCAGGGCAGTGTTGGTGCCTGCAGCCCCGCCCCTGCTCCTGGGAGCTCCGCCTCTGGAGTGTGGACGTCCGTCCGTGGCAGCCTCGCAGGCGCCCTCAGCTCCTCACCTGACGTCCTGACCGCAGAACTGCTCCATCGGGTGTTTGGCTTTTAACTTCCCCTCATGACTAAGCAGAAAGAGGGGAACACAGTCTGGGGGGGCCTCTCCCCAGGCTGTGTTTAAACCCCTAGTCACCCCTCGACAGAGAAGGAGCTCTTTGGCAGTCAGGCCATCGCTTGCTGAGAGGTTTTGCTCATTATACCTTGATTAATGCTAGTGGATTCTTTGCAAATCTTAGTGGCATTTTAATAGCCCTTCCATTTAACTTTGATCGTGTTTTCTTTAAAAAAAAAAAAAAAAGGTTTCTGGTTTGGGGAGCCAGTTCAAGAGGCACTGAACAGAACACAGCGTCGCGTGGTCCCCACGTGCGGACCGTGTTCTGAGCTTTTGTCTTTCCTTCCCTCCCTCCCTCCCTCCCCCGTCTCCCTCTTGAACGCAGGTTTTTCCTGGAGCAAAACAACCGGATATTCCAGACCCTGCTGGAGGTGTCCGCCAGTCAGGACAAGACGCTGACCGCCGAGCACGCCCGGGGCATGGGCCTGGACCCCCAGGGGGACCGCAGCTTCCTCATGGACCTGCTGGAGGCCTACGGCATCGACGTCATGCTGGTCATCGACAACCCCTGCTGCCCGTAGGACGGGCGGGCCGGACCGGTGAGCCGCTGTCACGCGGGACTGCAGCCCAGGCCCGGGGCGCTCGGTTTTTACTAAGTGGACACCAAGGAATCCTGTGTATACTTCCCATCAGATGTACTTGTGGCGGTCTCTGTTCTTCCCGTGCTCCGGACAGGTAGGGTGAGAGGTGGCGGCTATGGTTCCGTGTCCTGCTTCACGGGACTCGGGAACCGGCCACGTCCCGCGGAGTCTGCCTGGTTGGGTCTTCGGCGTCCTCATCGACGTTTCTTCTCTCACCTCCTCCCCCCGAGTGACCTGAGGTGCGGCGGAGGCCCCAGGTCGCTCGCTGGGAGTGGCTGAGCTCTGGGAACACTGGGGTGGGCTGTTCAGGCAGCCTGCGTGGCCTGCGTCCCCCGACGTACTCAAGAATGGGACCGCCGCCTTGCCAGGGCGGCTCGATGGCAGAAGCCAGACCATGACCGTACAAGGTTTTCATCGGTTCTGGGAGTCCCGTCTTGGGATCAGATCCATTTTCCTGTTCATTGGGACACGTCTGTGTCTTCGTGTGAGGAGAGACCTCAAGGTGGGACAAGGGGGTGTCTCCGACACCAAGTACGAGCTTCCCCAAGGGCCGGATGACACGGAGGGGCTGCCTGTCAGTCAGCTGATGGCTGAAGTTGCAGCGTGAAGCCCTGAGACTGGCCTCCAGGTCGCTGGCGGCCGCTCCGTGTGCTGTCCCTCTTTCCCAGAGTCCCCGCCTCCTGGGATGGGTTGGCTGACTGCTGAGGGCCAGCACTGGCCCTGGAGCTTCTGAGCAAATTCATTTTCCAGATGCGTCTCCTTTAAGGGCTAGCCATGCTCTTGGAATCCTTGGGGGGTTTCTGAAGAGCGGCATCTGTTGCCACCGAAGATGAGGAATTGGGGTGCAGGGCAGAGGAGGTGTTTCTCCATCTGGGTGAGCCCTCGGGAGGTGTTACTAGCAGAGCCTCGGGGTGACCGCCGAGTCCCTGATGCTGTAATTTAGCGAAGAGCTCTGAGTGCGCTGACGGGACCGAGCGCCAGCTCAGCGCAGGCCCGCACGCACCTCTCCTCGGCAGCGAGGGCGTTCCTTGAGCTGGGCGCCTGGGCCAGAGACCCAGCAGGTCTGCCAGAGAGCAACTGTGACAGTGCCTTCACCCAGGAAGTGGTTGGGAACCCCCCAGCGACAGGGACCAGAGTCTGCTTTCCCCCAAAAGGTGGTGGCCCGGCCAGCTCCCCACAGGCCCCGCCTGTTCCCTCCGGCTGGGCGATCGCTGGAGGTCAGGGCAGGGGAGACGGCGCACAGGGAGCCATCACTTAGGATTTGGACTTGGGGCGCGAGGCTGTTGCTGACAGAGAACTCCTCCCCCCACCCTTCCTGCCCAGTGGTCCCCGGAGCAGCCGTCACTGTACCCAGGTCCCTGAGCACGCTCCTGCCAGGCCACCGGGCGCAGCAGAGGGGTCACTTTCGAACGGGCCGATCCCATGTCTGATCTCAGAGACCAGCCTTGTGGGGCTTGCTGTTTTACTCAGAAGCACTTCCACGGTAGCCCCATAGCACGGACTTCAGGACTTCGGAAGGTCACGTGTGGAACTGCACGGAGACACGGATTCCATAGCAGGTCCAGCCGCTGGAGTGTAAGCCGTGCCACCGATCCGCTCTGTCCCCTGCGGGGCGGCGCAGCGCCCCGTCAGTGACACGCTGGTTTACAAAAGAAGATCTGTGTGTCGAGGCCGAGGCTTCACCGCGCTCTGCCTGGACAAGGAAGCTCCTCCTCCTGCCTCTCAGAGCGGCCTTCCTTAGGGGGCCGGGTCCGGGCTGCCGGGGGTGGTGTCCGAGAGGTTCCAGGGTTTCCGACGTGGGTGGGGTGGGTGGTCAGAGCAGGTAGGGGTGAGAGGGTGGGTCGGGTTCTCTCGGGGGATGCAGGCCGACCCCCCTGCTGCGGAATCGGGAAGTCTGGCGGGAGAACTCTCTGTTGAAGCTCTCCTGCTGTGGTCTGTCTGCGTGCGGACGCATCGCTCCTGTGGCGGTGTGACCCGGCGCTCGCAAGTGCTGCGGTGCAGGCCGTGGGGTGAAAATGGGCTTCCTGTGGTTCCCCTTGAATCGTGGGCTCCTCTGAACTCCACACCGTTGCAGGCAGCCATCTGTCTGGCATGTCCGTGCGTCCACCCTCACCCATGTGCAGAGGGCCGGGGTCCAGGTGCCCTGGTGGGGAACGCACGCCCAAAGCAGAACACACGTGCCCCCACCCTGTGCTCCGTCCCTGCACTGCAGCCTCCTCGTGAGGCCCGCAGCCCAGCGTGACGCCCCCTCCGCCTGGCTGCCCAGACTGCCCGCTGGCTCTGTGGTGACCTTTGTCCGGGTTTGTCCACTCCCGAGTGCTTCTTGCCTTGACTGAGAGACGGAGGTCGCCTTTGAAGGCTGCCTCTGTACCCGACGCTCCCATCCCCCAGCCTTCTCCCCACAGCCCCAGGGGGGCAGCCCAGCCCAGCCCAGCCCAGCATCGCTGGCCGCAGGTTTTCTAGAAGGGGAAGAAGTGTGCGAGGTGCCAGGCAGGAGTCCCTTCGGGGTGACAGCAGAAGCTGGCAGCCACGCGGATGTGGTTTCCTGTCACTGTTGAAATGCGTTCTGAGAAACCATCCGCTGTGGTTTGGGAGGTGCTGGTGAGCATCCTTTGAGATCTTACCTTCTGGTCCGTAAGCTCTGAAGGGCCAGCGATGATGACTGTGAGCACTGCCCTCCTGGAAGGGGCTGGAGACCTCCCGAGGGGTGTGGTCTCCTGACCGAGGGGTGTTGCTGGAGCACACCCCCACCTGCCCCAGCTGCTGGGTGCCCCTGGGGGATTTCAGCCTGCTCCAGTGCCCTGCGGGGGGCTGTGTGCCCACCTGGGAACACTGCCCACCTGACCCCTGGGCTGCCCTCTGGTCCTGAGGCCATGCTGGAAGAAGGTCTGGTGGCAGGAGCCCTTGGGAGGCTTGGAATCCAGCCCTGGGGCCTCCTGATGGTAGAGTGGGTTTTGCCAAGTTTGTCGGCTGGGCAGATGGTAGCGTTCAGCCTTTTTGTCAATGTCTGCGGGTCTTCTAGCTTGGGACTCTTCCTTTGGAAGGAGTCTGAAACAGTAGGGCTTCTCTCCTGCCGATTAGCACCAAGTTCTTGGTTGAGAGTTAGCTTTGGCTTTCATCAAGCGTGGAGCTCTGCTGAGGCCGCGGGGGGGGGGGGGGGGCGGTTCTGGTCCAGCGAGGGCGTCGCAGGTGGGGCGCCGAGTGCCCTGGGGACTGTGCTGGCCGGGAACCGGGAGGAGTGTGCCTCCACACCCGTCATCCATTGTGGCACCTCGTCTTCCGTTCGGCCGGGGAAGGGATGGGACTCACCGAGGTGTTGGTGGAAATCATTTATCACAGGAATCTGCATCTGTAGCTTAACCTTGTTTTTGTCCGCGGGAATGAAGGTGGGAATTGAACTGTAGCACCGGGTGCAGATAGTTCTAAATACCACCTGGGAAGATTCATTCATCAGTGTAACAACCTGTGATCTTTTAGCGAGAAGATAAAGATCAATTAAATCCTAGCCGAGCGGCTGCTTTTCCTCCCAGTGGCAGCAAGGACGAACCGGCTATTTGTCTTGATACACTGAAAGCCCTTCAAACACAATAAAAAGATGAGATTATTCACCTTTAAACTGAGGCCTTTGGGGAACCTTTTGCAAAGGGCAGTAAAGAATTAACCTTTTAGTGGTAGTACAGGAACACTCTGGGTAGAGGCTGGGACCTCAGGGACCGTTTTTTTTGTTGTTGTTTTTGTTTTTGTTTTTGTTTTCTGATGAAACCGCGTGGCCCAGGGAATGGATTCCAGATGCTTTCTCCAGTCCCGGAGCAGCTCATCCTTGCAGGGGTGAAGGAGGGAGGGGAAATCAGAAGACAGCGTTCTGACGGGCCGTGAACTTGCCTTAGTGTTGATGACGGTTCTGAAAGAGCAAGACGGTTCACCTGGGGACCAGCATGCACGCCCAGCTTCATCTCCCCATGAGGTTCCTCCCTGGTGGGTTGCGAATCCAAGAGAAGTCCAGGCCGCAGCTTCCCCCCTGCCCTTCTCTGCTCTTAGTGTGCTGGTGGCTGGGGTGTGTGGGGACCCTGGGACCGGAGGACAGGAACGGCCCTTTCTGATTCAGGTAGGGGAAGACAAGGAGGCACAGGCTCCTTTTACTCCCAAGTCATGGACTTTTAATATTCCACTTGTGTTACTAATATACCTCCGTTCCCAGGAGCTGTTGGAGCGCAGAGCGGCATGGGAAAAGGCTAACTGTGAATCCAGTTCATGTTTTTCTTATAAGAAATGGAAGTTTATTTTTGTATCATTATTACTGTGTGATAAAATGAGTATGCAGATCTTGAAATGGAAAGAAATTTCCAAGCTGTAATTTTAGGAGAAATGGGCAGTTTTGGAATTGGGAAGCAACTGAGACCCCCATAAAAGTTTTACAACTTAAATGTTCTGGAGAGTGAACAAAGACTGTGAAATCACAATAGCATTCTCTAGGAGACGCACTTGACCCTCCTAGGGAGGACGACGTCGCGTCCCCAACCTTAAGTGAGACTCTCGTACAGAAGGGGGCAGGTGCGAGAAGTAGTTTTATAACTGGCACTTTGGTTCACTTTTGGAGTTGGAAAACGGGTGGCTGGATGAAGCTGCCCATTCAGAAAAGAAATCAGAAATTTCCAGTGCTAATGAATCTGTAAGTAATGATGGAGAAGGTAAGCTCTCCTTCATGTCTTTAGTTTATTCTAGAAGCTCAGCACAGCACGGCCTCTCAGAGGTAGCAGGATCTAAATTCAGAAGTTGGCTGAATCACTGTAACAGGCGGTTAGTGGGACCACGTTTGCTGTGGAATGCGCGTCTGGACTGAGGATCCACGTACCTGCTTCCTGAGGATTTCTGAGGACGGTTGGGGATGCAAGGGGTGGGGTAGGGCATGATTATAAATTGGCCAGAGACCCAAAGAAGGAAACTCTACCCAGAGGGCAGTGAGCTGATTGCTGATTTTCTTCACGTGAGAGGGAAAACGTCCTCTGGGAGAATTGAGACAAAAGCATTAAAGAGTTTCGGAGGTGGCGGCGGGGAGAGTTTCAGTCCAGGGAGCCGCTAAAGCCACGGTGAGGGGAGGTGCAGGTCCTGGGCGTTCGGGCAGACAGGGTAGGAGGGGACGTGAGGGGACAGAGCACAGGGGAACGGAATCAACTTCCTTCCTTACCCCACGCTGGCCAGCTACACTTTTCGTGGGTCTGGGAACTAAGCCTTTTCTGAAAAGAAACAGCGTCAGCTGTGGAACAAAGGTTTCCCTGTATTTCCAAGTCAGGAAAAGCATCGCGTCGAGGTCGCCTTAAATGTCACGCCTCTGTTGTGACTGATGCCCCGGTGTCGGAGTTCGAGCAATAAGAGAAACGGAATCTATTTTTGTTTCCAGTCCTTACCTCACATTACGAAACCAGTGTCAGCTGATAGGGTTTACCCCGAGTGCTAGTGCTCGCAAGCGTGTTAGTCTCGCTCTGTGTTCCACGGCGACAGCGCCAAAGGCCTCAAGCTGGGGTGAGCCTGAGTTTCCGAGTGGATGTTTCTCGCGGCGATTCTGTCCCGTGGCGCCAGCACCATCTGTGTACATCGTGTCTGTATATACCCGAACCCAGCTGTGTGCAGAGGGGCGGAGATAACTATATTTACAGACGACACTTTTTACAATTAAAATTCACATTTTAACATGAACCCGTGTGCTGCGTGCGGTCCTTCACCGAGTCCGAGGAGTGAGGTTTGTGGTAGGAAGGAGGGGCGGAGCCGAGCCCGCCGCCCTCGCCCCCCCACGGGCAGGAGGACGGAACCAGGAGCTGCTGGCGCCCGTCCTGCCGGGAGCCAGGTCTGGACAGACGTGCTCCAGGAAGCGGGAACCGGTGCCGGAACGACTGTGCCACCAGGAGGCCAGGACGGCCCACCCTCCGTCCCATCAACGACTTTCAAAGAACCCCGCGGGGACCGGAGCCCTCTCCATTCACGTCTCTTCCCATCAAAGGTAACTTTAAGACGATCTACTGTATTTTATACGTGTATGACAATACATACAGGGTGCGGCAGAAGTAACGCCTGCGTGAGTGCGGTTTTAATTCATTCACCTAAAATGTCATGTGGTGTGCTTGAGTGTGATGTGTTACAGAATCACATGCTTATGATTTTGTAATGGAAGATTTTGTGATAGATGATTTAAAAAAGGGGGGAGGGCGTTATTTGTGCCGGACCCTGTATAGAGTGTGTGTGTATATAGACACTGAAGTTTGTTTTATTTTTAACCTTATTTTCAGGCAGCAAATTGCCGAGGTGGCTGCAGTGTATTCCAAGTCAGGCTCCTACTCCCTGGGCCGCGTGACCCCTGTGATGTCACCCGCTTCTCAGGGTCGTTAGAACAGGTCTTGAAGCAATGGCATGTATAAAGCACCAGACACACAGTAATCGTAACTGTGCATGCAAATCGGCCACAGGTTAAGCAAAAGGCTTTCTGTCAAACTGTATGTAATGGAAAGCATCTATGTTTGTAATAGAAACCGTCTCAGCTTGTGAGCGAAGTCCGTGGGAGGGGAGGTCAGCCGTCAGCAGGAGGCAGGCGGGATTCTCCGGCTGCTGCTGGGAGGGCCCATCCCCCCCCCCGCCCCCCCGCCCCTGTCCCGCCTCCCCCCCCCCACCTCCCCCCGCCCCCGCCCCCCGCCCCCTACCCCCGCAGCCCTAGAAATGGCCTCTGCTCGCCTGCGTGTGCTGTGCACAGGGCAGTCGGTGAGAGTGGGCAAACCACATTCTCACAGGAAACAGTCTGAATCAGGAAAACAGTTTGAACCAGGGCATATGTACATTTGGAGTGAGTAAAAGTACTCACCTGGATTAAATAGCCCTCCCCGATCCTAAGTTCCGCGGTTTCAATGGGAGGATGAGAGTCCCTCACACACGCGTGTGCGGTACCCTACCAAGGCTGCCGGTTCTGGGCCGGGTGGCCCCCTATAGTCTGTTCTAGAATCAGGACATGCTCAATCCTCTGGGCTCGGCTCACGTGGAAACTTTTCCCAGACCGCCGCGTCCCCTCCCCGCTCCGTGGGCGGTGTGGAGTGGGCGACCCTCACACCGTGTGCTTGGACCTGCTTATTCCTTTTTTTTTTTTTTTTTTTTGGCAGAAGCGTGGCCTCCAATGCCGCTCCGAAGACGACACAGGTAAGCCCGGTCTCCGTGCAGCTCACACGCGGGCGTTCCGTAGCTGCTCTGTGACCCTGTAGGCGGCGGTCGGCACTCTGCCAGCGGCTGGTGGGCGCAGGCGTACCTTACTGCCCTAGCGCCAACCTGCCGAGCCGAGCCCGGAGCCATGGCCGGCCAGCCCCCTCGCACCGTCCCTGCCTCTTCAGAGAGGCGTCTGTCCCGCCCATCCGACCACCGTGTGCTCGCCCCTCTAGCGCAAGACACCCCACGGGCCCCACACTGAGGGACTGGCGCTGGCGGGGTGAGGAGTGAACCCTGACCGAGACCGGCTGGCCGGCGGTTTCAGGTTCCGGGCTTTCGACAACCTAAGGGAAGGTGTAATCAGGCTGTTGAGGGATCATTATTAATAATTTTTGAGATCGCCGATTTTTTGACAGTTAACTCCGAAGGATTCACAGAGCCGCAGACACTGCCGCAAGGGAACTCCTTCCGTCCCGTCCCGTGCGCACGCCCACCGACCGCGGGACCGGGAGCGCAGCGTCGGGTTCTGCGGCACCTGGCTGCAACGGTCACGTGCTCTTGCGCAGATGAACTAAGGAGGATGAAGAACATTCTAACACAGTTAACGTTTAATTACCCAAACCTTGTGATTACTGACACACAACTGATGAGAACAGTGCCGTAATGTTCCACAGTCAGCACAGAACTACACAGTTTTACGCGTGAAAACAGCCTGCACCACGATGGCATTCTCCGCTGAAGGGGGTGCGGAAACATACGAGGAGGAAAGTCCGTTTAAAATGTTCAACTACTGAAGAACGTGTTTATTTTTTGGTACATGGGTGATGTCAAATTGCTGTGTGTTTAAATTACACTGAGTATGTTTAAAAGAGTGAATCAGTTTTTATTTTAAAATAGTATTTACAGGACAGCAGGACGCACATGCTTGGACAGCGCTGACTCCCTCGACAGATTTCGGACGCCGGCTCTAAAGCGTGACGGGGCGCGCGGTTTCCAGAAGACCCCAGGAAGCCCCCCTCTCGCCCCTGCCGTCTGGTGAGGCGGGGCCCGCAGCAGTCGCCTGGGGAGCGCGGCTGCTTTGCGGGGAAGATGAAGGTTGCCGGGCTCCACCTGGACTGAGTTGTTTAGGTTTGGGCTGGACCCCGAGTCCCGCAGTTCTCAACAGGCACCCTGGATGGTTCAGCATGCAAACCAACACTTAAGGACCGCTACTCGAACAAACTAGGAGTTGACAGAATTTCAGCCATGGCTGAAGAGGGAAACACCTCACCCACACTTTTGTTTGGACTGAGGCTCGAACGGAAACAAGCTAAGAAAGAGTCAGAGCTCACCAAGCAGCAGCACCCGTGGGGAACAGACAGGGACGGAGGGGCGAGGCTAGGGTCCCGCGTGCCCCAGCGGCTGCGTGTGCGGGAGACGAGGTCTAGCCCTTCCCCATCCGCTGTGAGAGAGAACGCCCTTGAACTAGCCTGAGCAGGGAGCAGCTGCCTCACGGAAGTCAGAGCATGCGCGAAGGGGAAGCCACTGCCCTGTGGGGACGGGTGAGGCGTCCGGTCTGTTCCCTTTGGTCCCACGGTGGCCTCGAGCATGGTCTCGGGTGCCCCTCCCCGGGCGCTCACTCAGCGGAGCTGGGCGTCAGCTGCTCTCTCTTCCTAGGGTCACAGAAGAACTGCAGCTTCCGGGGCAGCAGCTTCACCTCCACGGGCATCGCCTCGTACTCCTCACTGTCGATGCTGAAGGAGCCCCCGGTGCCCTGTGGAGGAGACAGCGTTCAGGGGGCCACACGCACACGGGGTCGTCCTCCCCGCCATCCTCTCGGCGGCCCGAGTCTCTGTCCCTCTAAGTCACTGATTCGGTGCTGGTTCTGGAAACATCCCATCCACGAAAAAGGTTCTGTTATTTCTCTGACCTCTTATCTCCTACCAGAGTATTTGGGTACTTGAGAAGCAAGGTTATAATTTTCAAATATTAAAAGACAGGGGTCCTGCCACATCTTTAAGGAAGGAATTCGTACACATAGCGCATTGCAGGTCCTTCTCAGTGAGCAAGACCGCACATCCCACACTTAGGCAAGCCAGGACGGCCGCCTGCCTGCGTCTAAGGTTCTTCCTCAGGACACGCTCAGCTCCCCACGCAGGCAGAGCACGCCCCACTGCAGAGCCTGTAAAACTTGGTCGGAACTTGTGCCTTTAATGCGGCACGTCTGTGTTGAGACTCCGGTGCCACCCCTGTGGGGGCAACGAGGTCCTTTCCTGCATACGGTGACACAGTGGCCATGAGTATGCAGAGGTGACCTGGAGTAACCCTGTTCCTGAGGCATTGCTAATAGAATAACTAACCTTATAAATGAGATGCTATTTCCAACTTGCCCCACTGATACAGGTTGTTCTTCTAGGCCTGGCGTTTCACAGCACAGGAAAACGGAGCACCATTCTGAAAACTGCTCCCAGATCTTTCACAACAAGTGTGAAGGTGGAGTCCATTGTTAACATTTGAGAATTTTCTGTGTGATAATATAGGAACTCTGCGCAATTTACATCTGGGGCCGGGGGAGCTTAGGAGACCCAAAGCTCGCTTTAGAGAACCTTGGCTTAAGAACATTGGGTCCTGTCATCTCTCAGGTCTGCCTCCTCTGACCCAGAGGCTGATAGTGTGCTCAGCACATCCAAGGTGCCTCAGTGAGGGTCTGTTACTGGAGAGGAAGGGGGGCGAACAGAGAGGGAGACCCGAGAAAGACCCAAGAGCTGCGGGACAGGCCCGCCCACTTACCTCGGGCAGCAGCAGGGCGCACTGGCTGGCTTGGAGACACTCGGTGCCCTCGGCGCGCAGCTTGGGGTCTCGCACCTTTTTGCTTCTGTTAGCAGAGGAAAAACAAGTTTGTAAACCAGTGCCAGCCATGGCATTGGGGGGCAAGAACATGGCAAGTTCTTTCTGTTTTTGATGAGGTTAAGCAGAGGGCTCCCGATCCACTGAACAGCATGGGGACCTGTGCGTAGTCTTTCCCACGAGGACCCTCACTCAGCACTGGGACACGTGCCAGAGGGAGGGGCCGACCTGCTGGCGAGAGCTGTGCCTGCAGTCGAGACTGCCTGGTTTTACATCGTCCACACGGGCCCAAGTCCTGGGCGGTTAAAGACCCCACGTTTAACAGAATGAAATTAAATCCTTTAGAAGTACTAAGCTTTTGTTACTTGGTGGTACCTGGGAGTGAGGCAACCCTTGGAGAAACTTATGTCAGTGTAAGGCAGAGGTTTCTTTTCTACGCACGCGTGAAGCACCGGTTCCACACGAGGCTCCCTGCCGACTCTCCATGGCAGCGGCCTGCTTGGCGCAGCCCGTGCTCGCCCTCGCTGAGTGGCGCTGGAGTAGCACTGGCGGAGTAACTGCCCACACCCAGCCCACCCCTCACTGCTGGTCTCAGGAAGTACAGGAAGGGCAAGAGCTAATCCAAGTTAGCCCATTCTTTTTCAACGACTGACAACAGTAATTCATCAGTGAAACCTCATCCATTTTCTAAAGCAGCTTCTCAGGGGGCCTTCAGATACCCAGAGGAGCCATTACCTGACTTCACTTCCTGTAGAGACCAAAGGGGACCATGTCACTGCTGCCGATGCTCAAAATAACGAGGAACGCGATGACTTCACTTACGCACCACGATCGGTGTTCTATTTTTGGATGTCGAATTACAAAGGAGCCCGGGGTAGAGCGGGCCCCACTGGTCGGACTCCCAGTTGAGACAGTGAGAGGCGTCTGCACACTGTTCCGAGGGAGGGAGGTGTTTCCCCTCCCGCCTCCCGCAGACACAGCAAACAAACCAATGGCTGCAGGCGCAGCTGTTCAGCATCTGAAGACTCTGTACCCGGCAAACACACCAGAAACAGACAGTGTAGTGAGGGTGCTGGTGCAGACAATGAGGTTGCCATGGAGACCCGCCTCCCCAGCGGAGATGTTTAACCCCGCAGTGGGCGCGAGGGGGAGCTCTGAGCCAGAGCACAGAACGCAGCCAAGCAGACTGGCTGTTGGCATGGTAACAGGGGTCCATGATGCCGAGGGAGGGCCTAGAGCATCCTTAACCAATAAAACTCTGGCCAAGGGAGGGCTGAACAAATCAGATGGGACCTGAAAGCGTACTTTGTAGCGGAAAAGGGAAACCTGGAAAATGTCCCAAGTACTCAGCCCCTTTTCGGGTTTTTCACAAACACCCGGAGAGCAGGGCAAGGGGGGACTGACCCACAGTAGCTGACACTGGGGAGTAGGTCACGATGAAAAAGGCCCTCCCTGCACATTCCCTCACCTGAGACCCGAAAATGACCCCGAGAGAGTCAGAGGTGATCACATCACTCCAGGCCACACCCAGGGAAAAGGACTCAGAGAACGGAGGGTGCCTCCAAAACAGGAGGCCAGGAGGAGGCAGGACCCAGCACTTCGGGCCCTGACGCCAGCCTTCCAGGCCCCGGGCCCCGCTGCACTGGGTCCCTTCCGTAGAAAGGCAACGACTGCTCCCCTCCGATCCCCCCAAAACGAACAGGGAAGGCCAGAGCAAGAGAGGAGCACTAGACGCGTCAACCCAAATGCAACCAAGAAAGCTGTGATTCCCAAACAAGGCGCGTCCCTCGCTGAGTCCCCTATACATATAGAGACTTCACGGGTACTCGGAACAGGATACAACACGATACAATTCAGTCGATACAATTCAATTCAAATGACTTCAGCCTCATTTCCTCCAAGCCCCAGGCCACTCGCCCCACAGTTAGGAAATTGCAATCCACTTACCCTATACTTATGAAGTCTCCTTTGCTGACATTGTCGGGTTCGATGCAGATATTCATAAAGTCTTCTGTGCTCTGAGAGGTTGGAAGATAAACATCAATACTCTACACTGTGGCTACTGCAGCCTGCTGTCGCCTTTGAGACCCACAGGTTCACATTTCAAAGCTGTGTATTAATTATGCAGGGGACTTTTAGCAACTTAACCTTTTCCTTTTACATTAAGACCTTTATTGAGGTATAATTTACATACCACAACATTCATCTCCATTGTTTGGTTTTTACTGCCTATACATGGCAAGTAAAACTCAGGTTTGAAGGTTTGTCAGAACTCAGAGTGGGGAGTCTGTGAGGTTCTGGCATTAATGATGAGCGCCGTCTGAGGCCCCAGCAGTCCCTCCCTGCGGGCCAGGCTTTGAGCCCCGCCTCTCCAGCCGGGGTCACACCTGCTACAGCGGGCTCTCGGTGGGCAGGGCCCAAGTACCTGTTTTAAAGAGCTGTACGTGCACGTTTGGTGTGCAGCCAGAGCTTAGGAGAAGCGGACCATTCTGCCAAGGCCATGTTTGAGGTGCTTTCCACTCCCAACCACAGAAAGCTTTGAGCGACAAGGAAGTAGCTACAAAAACAGACTTGGTTCTAATGCTTCCTGCTCCCCCGATTTACCAGCAGCCCGTGGCTAGCGGTAAGAGCTGGGCCCTCTGTAATTCAAGCCCAACCCTTCTTTCTGCATCTGCTTCAAATGGAGGTTTGTTTCCCTACCAACAGGCAGGGCATCCGTCTCCCCAGGCTAACCCACAGGCCTCCCAGAGCCGGCAGCACTGCCGAGGGTCACAGGGCTGACCCAGCAGGCTCTCCCTGCCCACGGGGAGCTGCAGTGCACCAAGGAGGGGCCTCGGCTCCGAGTTCCCCTTCAACACTGACTTACTGAATGAACTCCTCCAGGTGCTTGGGTTACATCAACGAACCAATAACCCAACCATTTCTGCCTACAAAGAACTTACATTCTACCAGGGAGACTGAGGGATAAGCACAACAAAACAAAACAACAATCACACTAAAACAATAAATGACAGAGAATATTAGATGTTAGAGTATATCAGTACAAAAACAGCAATCCTGGAGTGATGTATACGGCATAAATGGTACATCACAGAGTACTGCAGGAAACAACTATGCCAGAGCCTATTAGAAAAATCAGGGGACAAACCAGGTCAAGGACACGGAGCGGGGGCATCAGTGGCTTTTTAAAGAGGGGCCCAGGCGGGCCGCGGGGAGACGGCGGCCTCCGAGCAGACACCTCCAGGAGGTGAGGGGAGTAGCAGCCGGACGGACGTGTCCAGGGCTGCAGTGCTCGAGCCCCCGCAGGGGCTACCTGGAGGGCCTGGTACACCTGACTCTGACCCCACCCTGAGGTGGTCGTTTGTGTATCACAGGGGAGGCCCGAGAGGTCTTGTCTCTGACAACAAGTCCCCAACCGAGGCTGCTGTTGCCAATCCACGGCCTGCACTCTGGGAGCCACTGGTCTCGGGAACAGGCGACCTACACAGCAGCGGGAGCGTGCCTGGCGTGCGCGAGGGCAGCAAGGGGCCAGAGTGGCCGCCGCAGGGTGGCTGAGGGGACCACGGGGTGAAGCCGGGGGAGACAGGAGAGCGAGCAGTAGGGCCCCGCAGACCATCCCGGGGGATGCGGCCGGGAGGCTGAGGGACCTGGGAGCCCCAGGAGGGCTCCAGGCCGAGCCAGGAGACCTGGCTTTGTTTGAATAGGGCCTTGCAGGCCGCTGTGCTGGGGGTAGAATGAGGGGGAGCGGGGGAGAGGGGAGACCACGCAGGAACCTATTGTACCACGTGGATCAGGCGGCGCGGAGGTCCGGTGAAGCGCTGGCCATATTGGAAGGGGGAACCACCAGGACTTCCTCAAAGATCAGATGTGTGGAGAACGCAGCCACGAGTGGCTCTGAGACGCCTGAATCAATGCAAGGTCGGAAGGACGTTCACAGCAGTGGGGGAAGGGTGGGTAAAGCAGGTTTCAAGGGGCGGAGTCAGCAGCTCAGTTCGGGACAGGCTGAGACTGAAATAAATGTACAGGAGACATCTAAGAGGATAAGTAGATAGTTATACACACAAGTCTAGGATTTGTCTTTTGCAAAGAGTGAAAACGCAAAAATCAGCGTGTTGTACTACACTTACAGATTAAATGAGAAAATCTTATCTCAGCAGAAGCAGGAAAGGTACCTGGTAAAATTAAATACCCACTCACGATAAAGTCTTAGCAAAACAGGATAGGAGGGAACTTCCTCAGCCTTACAAAGGGCAGCTACAGAAAGCCCCATCAAACTCAAGCGTGAAGCGATGAACGCTCTCCCTCTCCCTCGGGAGTAAGACAGTGATTTCCACTCCACCCCGCGCTGAGGCCCCAGCCGCTGTGGTGAGCAAGGGCAGATCGAAGATCAGAGTGCTGAGCGTTTGAAAGGAAAGAGCAGAACTTGCACTACTTGCAGTCAATATGACCGAGTCAATAGAAAATCCAAAGGGAGCCACGAACTTCATATAATTAATATGAATTTAGTTCGCTGATTCAGCATCAATGTAAAAAAATCAATTACGTATTTTTCTACTGAATCAGACAGTTAGAAAATGAAATTTCAGGAGATACTATTTACAGTGACATCGAAAGTTGGGATAACCAGGCATATATACCCGGCAAAAGGCAAAATGTTATAGAGAAAACTAAAACTTCATTGAAGACACGAACAAGTCTCAATAAAGACGGCGCTAGGCCACAGCCATCTGACAGGGGAGTCGGCACCGCAGAAACGTCATTTCCTCTCATGCTGATCTGCAGGTTCAATGTCATTCTGATGAATGTAGCAGATTTTTATGTGGAACTTAAGAAGATGAACATTCCCAGGGATTTATAGAGGCCAAAGAGTCAAGAACGGCCAAGCGACTCTTCAAAAATAAGAAAAAACAGACTTGCAAAACAATGCTAATTAGGAGACGCACAGAACCAGAACAACTGTAGACAAATAGCGCAACTGAACAGAGGCGCCGCAGGCACTTCCGCACGTGCGGACACCGGACGTGTGCCAGGCTCCGCAGCCAGGGCGGGGTTGGTGGGGAGAGAGCACTTCAGCATGTGGCGCCTGGACGACTCGCCTTCTGCATGGGAAGAATGAAAATTGGGGCCTTACCTCTGTCATCCACAAAACTCAATTACAGGTGGAAGCACTTCTTTTTAAAATAAAAATGAGTTCACTTGGTGCAAATCACTTTAACCCGGTTGTTCGTCTGACAATACATGATGAGCGCCTTTCCCTGCAGTCACTACAGGGGCACGCCTTAAACAGCTGCACCCAACTGTGCCGAGTCGGGCCCCTGATCAGCTTGTCCGCGTGTGGTGCCGCCGTGACGACAGCAAACACGGCTGCCCGGGAGCCTCACGTCCCACGCTCCACACCCGACGCCTCTGAGACTCTGCCTGCGCTGCTTTGAATGATAAATGAACATTTGGAGCTAGCACTTGGCACCTTCACTGTCTTTGAATATTTTATTGACTTTACTTTAACGGAGGGGTGTGGAAGGAAGAAAATGAATGTGCTGCTACAGCACAGTGTCATCAACTTTCAAAACTGGCACCGAGGCAAAAGCCCTGCGCCTTCTGCACGGGGCTTGTCTTGGGCCACCGTCACCTACGCCTGCACGCAGTCGTCCGCTGGTGTCCAACCGCCGGAGAAAGGCGCGGTGCTCCAGAACACCAGCAACGTGTGATCAGACTGGGTCAAAGGGAAGTGTGTAATCAGAGATCGTATCTTTCTGACATTCTTCTAGAACGGAATCTGTCTGTTGTAACCTTAATACATTCGCCTGCACCAGTGTTTCCAGAATCCCACGATGCAGGAAGTGGGGGCTGACTACGCTGTGCACTAATCTGGTGATTCCTGCAGGATCCGTTCTAGAAACGCACGCAACCGGCCCAGGGCAGGACTGTGGTCTCGGTGCTTCACACACGCAGCCCAGGAGCCACTGAGGGAGGGCGACTGCTCTCTGCGCCCATCAGCAGTGCTGGGACTGCCCGTCCTGCCCTGTCCCACCAGCACCTAACGCCGGCGGGCTTTCTGATCTACCGCAGCCTGCTAGTTGCTGTGTCAGTTTGCATTTTTTCATGTTCAACACTTTGCCTGTTTCCTTACCTTTAAACACAGGTAAGAGTTACATCTGTCTACTAATGTAGACATCAAGGTTACATGCGTTGATATGTAAAATTCTTAGTGCACAGCATGTAGTATGTATTCAGTAAATATCAGCTAGTTTTCTCATTTTTTATTTCTTTTGTGAATTCCTATTCTTGCCCTTTGCCTGTTCTTTATTTTAGTCCTTTGCCCATTTTCCTATGGATTTATCCTAAGGAGTTAGTTATAAAGAAAAGCTATTAACTTCCACTCTACCACATTCTATAGATTATGTCCCCCAACTTGTCATTAAAAAATGTTGCCTATGGTTCTTTTTTAATTATACAAACGTAAATGCATCAAAATATGAGTTCTGCCTTAGGCTCCCTCCCCAAGTTTCAATTGCTACTCCTTAGATTTCACTCTAGGGCTTTAATGGTTCTATTTTCGTACATTTAATTCTGAGTCTAGCTGGCAGTAACTCAGAAGACAAGGGAGCTGTATTACACAATGCACACACGTCCCTTTCCTCATCAGGAGACAGCTCAATACCAACGCTGGAATCCAAACGTGCCGCACGCTCACCTCACCCACTCACCCCAGCCCACGCACACGTTCACCACCACGGTCACGTCCACGGGCCAGTTTCCAGAGTGACCAGGTCAACTGTGAACACACTGCCCCGACTGCATAGAGCCCGATTGCAATGATGAGTCTCGAGTCAAGGATGCGCTTCCTACGGCACTCCCATTAACACGCACTGCTGCGGGTTTCTCCGGCCGAGGGGTCAGCAGACCTTCCGTGAGCGGCCAGACAGCGATGCTGGAGGCTCCAGGGTCACCCAGCCCGTCACGACTCCGCCCCGCAGCGTGAAGGCAGCCACAGAAGACATGTATGTGCAGGGATGCAGCTGTGCTCCCGCCCAGCCTTGCTTACAGATACTGAACCTGAATTTCATGTACTTCTCGCGTATCGCAAATTATTTTCATTTTCTTCCAACCACTTAGAAACGTAAAGTCAATTCCCAGCTGGGCCAGACGGCCAACCCCCGCTGTTTCCACGTCCGCTGGAGCGGCGTCTGCAGCCCCCCCCGCCCCCCCCCCACACCGGCAGATGAGGTGGCCAGTGTGCTTAAGGAAGTGAGTTTTCAATTTTGTTTAAGTCTAATTAATTTAAGTTTAAATTGCCACATGCGGCTAGTGGCTACCACACTGGACAGGGCATATTAATAGGCTGGACTCAGATACTATGTAAACATACACACGTGTAAATAAAAACATATATAGTGTTTTTCCCTGGGGGCCTAACCCTACATATTTAACATAGTCACAAAAAGAAGGGATGTTTTCTCCAGTGAAAGCTCCACGATTTTTCATTCCTGTGACAAACGAGAGCAGCTCACCTCTCACCCCTGAAGGCCTCCTGCCCTCGGGCCTCCCCAGCAACGCCCAGACCCGGGGTCAGGCCCCACGAGCTTCTGGGCCACCACCTCCCTCTGGGCCCCACAGGGCAAATGTGAGAGCACTGAGTCGGGGAGAGCGTGCCTCCTCCGTCCGCTTTCCCAGACACCAATGCTCGTCCAACAGAAAAGTGCACTCACGGTCAGGTCGAGCTGGCTGTTCCGTGTTGTGATGGACAGCTCGATGGTGGACAGCTGCACGTCCCTCCAGACCTCGGGGCTCGCCTCCTGGGAGAGGGCTGTGTGGGGGCACGAGATGCAGGTCAGTTCCTCCCGGTAGCCTCTCCCGCCTGCCACCCGCGGCCAGCGGCTCAGCTCCGTCCCCCCCGCGCATCTGCTGACCCCCCACCCGTTTCTTCACGGCACACCCCCACACGTGGGATGAACGGCCAGGCTCCGAGCGGAACCTCTGTGCCGGAAACACCCTCCCAGTGCAGCCGGCAGTACAGAAAGGTGGTGACAGAGAGGGAGCCACCGTCTGTCTCAAATGACGCGGGGTGGTCGTGACCACGGGACACTGCGCTGGTCTGTGCGCGGTGGCACACGGGAGGCTGCCGACGGTGGTCCCTGAAAGGCCCCTGCTCTGGGGAGGCCCAGCGCGGGTTCGGGGGTCTGCTTTGGGCGGCTCTGACCTGACCAGCGCGTTCGACCTTCGGCCACCCGGCCGCTCACCGTCCTGCGGCTGTGCCCAGTACGACACGAGCCTGCGCAGGATCCTCCGGTACAGAGAGGGCCGCGGGGGGGTCTCGTCGGCGACGCTGGGAGGTCTGGCTTTAGGTCCCGTGTACGAGAGGGAGGCTTGATGCGTCTGAGGCCACTCCTTGGAAAGTGGAGAGGGGAAAACACCCGTCAGGAGCCCACAATTCCCATCTCGCGGAGCTCTGCCTGTGCCAAGGCCGGTCCGTGCTCTCCCTAAACCTGCCGGAAGCTGACTAGTCTCTCACCGGGTGGCTTTATCTCCGATGCGGAGCGGGGGACCCTCCAGCTCTCGTTCCCCATCGAGGGTCTGTCCTGAAAACCATGCCCCCAGGGCTGCTGCCCCCACCGACCTCCGCCAGGTGGGGCGGAGAGGAGTGGACTAACCACCACGGCTTGTACTTGTCTAAACCCCCCGATACAAAGAGGCAGAGTCCGCCCCGTGATAAACGTGTCGCTGGCACACTGACGGTGGCACAGACAAGGCACCGACGAAGTTCAGGTGCATCTAACACCTCGCTCACGTCCGGAACCACATTCCACACGGAGGCTGGAACGGTCTCGCCGTGTCTCGGACCCCGCCCGCTCGGGGCTTCTCGGGGCTGCTTCACGGACAAAGGTGCCCACACTCCAGCCTTTTCGTCTCTACCACCTGGCAGCCCAGGTCCAGTGTCATCCTGGGTCTCGCCACTGTCCGCAGGAGTCACTAAAACAACGGCCTTGCCCTCCAGCCCTGGACGTCACCCCTGCCTCACGGCAGCCACTCACGTCCAGAGCCCCATCTGGTCCCCACCGCCACCGAAACCATTCCATCTGGGACGTCACGTCCCGCATTCTGTTTGTCCCAATCTATCTGCGGCTTACGTGCCTCTGAGGGCAGACTGATCCCTTGTTCTCAAGTTTCCATGGGGTGCGTGACCCAAGAGTAACCTTCTGACCCTCCTCACTCCATCTTGCCCCTTCTCCCCAGGCCCAGAGGACCACGGCAGGGACCCAGCACGCCTCCGACTCACAGACGGGACCTCCCCTGACGACGCCACGTTCTGTGTCGGCACCGACCAACACCATAACCGCTGCGTGTATTTGGCTGGCACAGTTTGAAACCTACTGTGTCACGTGTAAGCCTGTATGATAAGATACAAACCTCCCATCCATTTCTAGATGCTGGTACAGACATGCGAATGACTGATGAGATAGGTCGTTCTGTCCCAGGTGTGTCTGGCAGCCGTGTGAGTGAACAGGCAAAGGGAAGGGGAATACTAAAAAGAAATTAACTGCTGGACTGGTATTGGAGGGGATCAGTTGGTGCATGAGAGGCGACATCACGAAGTGACAACATTTGCATTTTTTCAACACGTTTTCTCAAACGTTACTTCATGGAGCAACAACAAAACGAGGCAGGGCACAGCCCCTTGCTGTGAGCTGCCTTTACCTGCAGAGTGCTGAAGAAGTGAGCCGCTTTGGTTTTCAGAGGCCCGAGGTACCAGTACCTGAGAAAGACGAAGACAAAAACCTAATTAGAATATTAACGGAACGATCGATCGATCAGCAGACAGCATTCGTGACAGAGGCGCCCCTGGAATCAATCACACCTCCACTAGCGGCTGCTCTGAGGACCCTGGTTTAGCATAAAAGAGTATCACAGTCAGCTTTTCATCTGCATTTCAATGCCGTGCCACGCAGACAGAGCCTCGTGCTGTGCCAGGGGCAGCCAATCGGTCTCCTGGAATCCCCACCTCCATCAGCCTCGCAGTCACGTGAGCTTCCAGCCACCGACGGGGGCGAAGCCCTCACTCAAAGGGAGCAGAGCACAGGTGACACGGCCACAGGGAGGTGCAGCGGGGTGACCCTGAGGTGTCACCTGCAACCCAGAACACACTGGAGTATTCTCTCACACACCAGCACGCGGTCAACGTCGTCGTAAAGCAGGTGCTTTCACACGACTCGTGTCACGCAGCTTTAAAGTGGCCAACGTAACATCCGGGACGAAGGGTCCATTCGTGCCGCCAGCTGCTGCCCAGAAGCCGCTGGGGGGAGATTCAGGCGCCCGCGTGGAGCGGGACAAGCGGCGTGGGGCAGACTCCTCCTCACCGTCTGTGCCGCCAGCCAGCCCAGCTCAGCCGCCCCCTCCCGGATTCTGACCGGTCTGCACTTCTTCAGCAAAAGAAAGAGAGTATCAAGTTCCTGCCTTTGAGGGCGATCGTTTTATAAAATACGGTCCAAAAGAGAAACAGAAAACAGTGAAGACTGTATAAACACATGTGACACGGCCTAGGCGGACCACTGTTCATTGGTGCGGAGCGTGAAGAAGGCCGAGGGATCACTGAGGCCCAGCATCCTGGGCCGGACGCGCCAGTGCAGCGCGTGGCTCAAGCCCAGCCCGCACTGAGGGCGTGGGGTTCGCTGCGACGCAAGGGGTTTCGATGCGGGACAGAGGGAAAGAGCCCATTTGGCGCAGGAGACCCTGAGGGTGACAGCCCCAGAGGAAGGACCTGTGGCTGCGTGCTCAGGGATGGTGGCGGGCTCAGCAGGGGCCTTGGACGCCAGCACTGGGAGCCCAGCGACAACCCAGGCAGCACTGTGGGGCCGGTCTACCTCTTGCTCAGGTGAGCACTGTGCTGCTGCTCAGGAGGACCTGGGGCACGGGGGCACCTGGACGATCAGCCGACGTCACGGCCGGCTCCGAGGCAGCCAGAGAGAAACGCGTCCCGGCTGGAACCTTTGTTCCTAAACCGCCCGCAGCTGCCGCATCTCTGCCAACAGCAAATGCCGACAGCTGGGAAGTCCCCCGCTGCCTGCCCACCGGTTCTCCCCAGCACACACAGCAACCCCACGGGCAGTCCTGGCTGGGGTGTCAGTAACCGGAATTTGAAAATTCATCGTTCTGAAGTCCACCGGAACACAGGCAAGGGTGTGAGGTCTTCCGAACCGGGGCCTGGCCTGTGCTGGTGCCTCACCGCTGGTCAGCGCCTTTCAGAGGCCGTCTGTCCTCGGCAGGCTTTTCTGGGGACCACGGAGCGACCCCACTCGGCGAGCCGCTGGGACGGTCCGACACTACGGATGCAGCGCAGGGCACGCTGTGGGGTCAGGACGACCCTGCACACTGCAGACCAGAGACGGTGGAACCCCAAATGACACAGCGTGTGGACACAAACCAGCACTCTCTCTCTCTCTCTGCACGGTCCACCACCGGGAACGTCACAGCAGGACGAACGTCACAGCAGGACGAACGGGGTGAAGCGGCGAGAGAAGTCTCCGTGGAGAAGCTGTGGCGGGAAGGCCTCCGACGTGACAGAGGGGTTTCTTGCTAAGAGCTACACGTGAGATCGATCCCAGCTGGTTCACACTGCACTACAATGGGCAGCCCCCGTTTGTAAGGAAAGGCGAAAGCGAACATCCACCATGGAGGGAGTGAGACTCAGCCAGGGACCCCTTCGGTCCTGCCCGGGGGTCTTGGCCCCCAGGACCTCCCAACAGCAAACACAAGAGGACGCCCCTCTGGCCAGGCCAGGGGCTTCCTGTCCCACAGCGAAGTCTCCAAAAATGAGTCTGTTCCCGTGAGGGGCCAGCGGTGACAGCCCTGTGATCGCCGCCCCCGCTGGCCTGTTCCTTCCACCTCACAATGCGGCCAGCACCTGCCTTTCCTTCTGCCCTGCGACGCAGCCTGGGCTTCTCAGGCCGCTGGGCCTTCCCAAGAGCACCTCCCGGGGCTGTCACAGCACCACAGGCTGTGTCCCCAGCGGTGCCTTTCACTTGGCGCCCAGACAAGCAGGCTGATGGGCCATCCGGGTGCCCTGCAGTCTAGCCTGAGCCTCCAGCAGTCTGTCTGGAAACAGAGCCGCACCCCTGTCCCCCCAGCCACCACCACGCCAGCCACCACCACGCCAGCCACCACCACGCCAGTGTGGGGAAGCCGGAGCTGCCCCAGCCTTTGTGCAATGAGATACGAACTTTATCTCCACTAGTTGTGCACACAACTCCAGACCCGCCACATCTATCCCCAGAAGATCAATGCATACTGACACATCGAGGAGAGGAACAGAAGACAAAAACTTTTTACGACAACCGTCACGCATCCACAGAGGAAGTCTTTACTTGCTAACTTGGACGCCAGCATCTCGGAAGGACCCCCACCGGAGGCCGGTCATCGCAAACACGGGCTGCTCCTTCTCGCCCTGGAAGACAAAGGGGTTTCACTGGAATTAGTGATTACGGCAGCTTGGAGCTCTGCGCAGGTTAAGCACCCAGCAAAGGGTCTCGACCTCCTTTTCATCAAATCAGAATCCAAAAGGATGTTCGCAATTTAAGAAATCAACTCGGTGAATGCTCAGTGAGAGTGCGCGAGTAAACCACACTCCACGTGACAGTGATTTCTGTGCTTGGGCCTCACGAATCGGCTGCGAGGGAACCTGCATGCACTTCACGCTGAGGACTGAGGAGGACCCAGCGAGGCTGGTTTTCAGACCGATGTCGGCTCCCACACACTTGACCAAGGCCCAGGTAAGGTGGGCCTGCGTGCCCCTCGGAGGCCGAGGACTGTCAGGTGCGAGCAGCACCCTGGCTCTCTAGAACGCGTCACCTGAACGTGAGAGCAGTCAGACACTCATCCTCATGGGTCAGAACACAGAGTGGCCTGGTCTAGCCCAACACTCCATGGTGAAATGTTGCCCACACATATTGTAACCAGCGAGTTTCTAATAAACCCGTGAGATGTGCGGTGGACATACACAGTAAGGGAACATGCGCCGATGCAGCCACCACCTCAGAGCGCTCCTGCTCCGCGATGGCCCTCCCTTCAAGTCTGAGTAACACATACACCCGCCGGGGGGCTTCCGCAGCTCCGAATCACAGCTGAAGCCCGAGTACCCCACATTCCAGCCGGAGCCTCCCAGCACCAGACATGACGCCGCCGTTTCCTAGACCAGGGCAGGTGGGGGACGGGGCTGAATGGGCTCGATTTCCAGTGTGAGCGGAAGATTCAGGCCACGTGAGCAGGACATTCAGAGCTGGAGGACAATCCTTGACCCCGGAGGTGCCGGCCTGGAGCGGTCGGCTAACAGTCCTCAGGGAGGGCGTGCTCCGCCCTCAGTCCCACCCTCACGCCTGTTCCCACGGCACCCGAACCCAGGGAGGGGTTTCTGGGAGAGTCACACACAAACAGTCAAGGCCGCTGAGTCCTTGGTTGTGCGCCTGCTCAAGCAGCCAGTCTGCTTCTCTACCTTCTGTGCCTGTGAGAGCACAGGGAAGGAACGAGAGACGGGAGAGCAGAAGGGGGTGGGCGAGGCCGCTCTGGCCGGCAGTGCGGGACACACCCGTCTCCTGGGGCCAAGTGCAGAGCTGGACAGAGCAGGGCTTTGAGTCTTCCCACCAGACTAAGCTAATCGTTCATTCATTTTTGCTCCACACAGACCTTTGCTTAACAGATACATGTTATATGTTAGTGGCCAGCAATAACAAAACGTCTGCTCTCAAGGCGCCCGGGTGCAGTGGGGGTCAGACACAGCCGATACAATACCTACAATACCTACAGTACCTACAATACCGCGCGGGAGGTTCCAACAGCATCGAGAATCACGACAGGGCGGAGCAGCTGCACATGACTGTGTAGCAAGTGTGTGGGGGGCAAGGGACCTTCGGGGGAAATGCACATAAAATTCACAACAAAACCAATGAAACGGTGAAGAATCGGGGGGAGCCAGGGGAAGCGTGGAGAGAAAAGAAATGAAGGAGAAAGGGCGCTCTCGCCTGTGAGAGGCAGCACTGTGTGCGTTTGCCCGGACCACAGGAGCAGTTCCCCCGACGGCCTGTAAGCTGTTATTACGTGGCACTAACTGCTGCTAAGAGTAATAGTGACCGAGTCGGTGGTGTAGTAAGTTGGGAAATACCAAGCTTACTTGGTTTTAGCGGGTCACGTTTACTGCAGCTGTTCTCACGAGTCTGTGAGAGGTGGGCGGGCATCATTACAGACACCCCCGAGGAGTACTGAGTACTTCTCGGAGTTTTGAGTACTTCCCCGCCGTGTCCTCGCCCCGCCTCTGAAGACCAGCCCTTCAGAGAGTCCTGGCCCCTTAGCTCAGAGAACGGCTCCCAAGACCGAGGCCCGGGTGCCAGGGAGGCCCGTGGCTGTGGGGAGTCGCCGGTTCTCAGCAACGCAGCTGCAGAGCCGGTGAGCATCTCCCTAAAGCAACTCATGCATTCGCCAACAACTCAGCCCGAGCACGTCGGACCACCCGGCGGAAAAGGGGGAGCTCAGCTCCCATCTAGGGATGTTGGGCGCTCCCGAGAACAGCGCTCTCTGAACATGAGAAAGAGCCAGATGATCTACAGAATCAAACCCCTTCTCATGCCCGTCAGGGGGCCGAGACTGTAAGACAACCCAGTGACCTGAATCCCAAAGGAAGACAAGGCCCGGCGAAGGACAGACGGGACACGAGAGGGACTTCCCTGCCGGCGGAACCTGGGAGACGGAGGCAGCTCCCATGCACACGGGGCAGGGGGAGGAGAAACCAGCCCGGTCTGGTCCAGAGCACCCGGGCGCTTCCAGTGCTCAGAACAGCCACCGAGGCAGGGGTACGCCCGGGGCCCACAGGCAATCAACAGGGGAACTGAAAACAGTGACACAGCGACACTGGGAGGAAAACACAGACAAAGTCTCGGATGTGACGAAGAGGCTAGGAGATAAGGTCAAAAATGGGTAAATCAAAAACTAGTATCGCAGACTTCGCAGCGCTGGACTGTATGCTTTAAAATGGTTACAACGGTAAATTCTATGTGTATTTTTAACCACGATTTTCAGAAGTAGCATCACTAAAACACTTACTGGTGGTAAGTAGAAGAAACAGGTGAAATTGTTTTTCTCCGGGGAGCTGTACTTGGGGTAGGAAAGGGTAAGGGGGACTGTCGTTTTCATCATCTCAGTTCGACGGTAACATTTTGTTTTCTTTACGTGTGTTGCTTTGTTAACATTTTCAAACTCAGGAGAGGACTTTACCTTGATCTGCAGGACATCAAGTGGGACCGTCTCTCCTCGCACAATGGCAAGTGTGGCGTCGGTAATACGTCTGCAAGACACCAAGGAGGAAGTGGTTGTGTTGTGAAGAATAAGCAACACCTCCCCCACCACACATACATACACACTCACTCACTCACACACACACGCTCACACACACACACACACTCCGGCCCACAGCACTAATAGTTGGCTCAGGAAAAGGAGACACAGTCCTTCTAGACACTCTGGGAAAACAGAACCAAGACGTATGAAAGAATTACTCAACAAATACAGTGGGAGGCTCTGGTCCAGACTCGAAGGGGAGGCTTTGGCAAAGAGAAGTTCATACCAGGCACCAATCATTTAATTACTTGACATTCACTGCGTCTCCACATCACACCTGATCCTGATTACTGGAAAACGCCCTGCTACTCCAAAGGGTAACAACAGAATGTGTTTCAATCATTTTAAGAAACTCACAAAGCAGTATTTCTTACTGCCCTAACAACAACCCAAGGGTAACTAAAGGAGATGACATATGGGAGTTATCTCAGCAAAATATAGTCCAGAACCCAAAACACAGTTCTCTTACTTTCCAAGATTACTAGGATGTACTTCATTTTAATTGCTGACTCTTTTGTTCAAAGACACAATACCATTCCTTTCCACATTCTGACAGTCGGCTGAAAATCCACACATGAAAAAGGCATGTTCTACTGACATCGACGCAGGACGTGAAACTATGCCAGGCTTAGAAACCGTTCCCGAGTTTATACTCTATTCGAGCCAGGGTCAGACACACATTAATACACACAGACAGTCGGCAAAAGAAACCATAGATCACCACGTGGCTGGACAAGCAGGTGTTTGCCCTTGGAGCCGGGAGGAGGAGGGAACCCACATCAAGCCCCTCCTGGCCCAGCCTGCCTCCCACCGTCCGCATCGCTGGCTTTTCCCACCTTTTCCCACCCTCAGGATCTCCTCCTGCCCTAACCAGCCTAGACGTGGTCCTTCCCTGTAATCCTCCACCACGGAGCTGTGTTCACTTTCTCCACTGAATTGCCTGAAGGCCTTTGTCAAAAACAAAACAAAACAAAACAAGTGTCCACATACGTGTGGGCCTAATTCCAGACACTTTCTTTTACTGATCTCTCTGTTTCCTCTCATGCCGACACCAGGCTGCCTTGGGTTCCTGTAGCTTCAGAGTAAACCTTGAAATAAGTCCTCAAAAATTTTTACTCTTTTCCTAAATTATTCTGTCTACTCTGGTCCTCTGTTTTCCCATATGAATTTTCGACTCTACTTGCCAGTTTCTTCAACAAGTCTCCAGGAACTCTGACTGGGACTGCACTGACCTTACGCGTCCGTTTAGAAACAGCCAACAGCCAACTACCGAGCCGTGAATGGTGAGTGGCGTGAACACAGGCGTCTTCCCACGCATGTGGGCCTCGGTTCTCTCTTCAGTGTTTTGCAGTTCCCACCATATAAATCTTACACATGCTTTGTCGGACTCATCCCTAAGCAGTCCAGGTTTTTCTAAAAGCTTCGCAATATTAGTATTCCATTGCTTTTATTATTGCTATATATATTTTAGAAAAATAAATATAGTTGTTATTAGTACTAAAGTGAAAAATGTATTGTGTCTGGAGTTTAAGTACAGCTGCCAGACAGGAGTTATTTAGAAATTACTTTAGTTTCCATTCAAAAAAGAGCAGCTTCTCTCTTAATACAGCCCTTCCTAGTTTATTCTGCTCTGTACAGTTCCTTTTTTTAACTTTAATTTTTTTAGAAAGGGGAAGAGAAGGAGAAAAAGAGGGAAAGATACATCAATGGGTTGCCTCTCCCATGTCCACAACTAGGGACCTGGCCCACAACCCAGGCATGTTCCCTGACTGGGAACTGAACTGGCGACCTTTCGGCTTGCAGGCCAATGCTCAATCCAATGAGCCACACCATTGGCTGCTCTATACAGTTCTGATTAATAATGTGAACTTGATAGGCAAGTCACATCTTCATTGTAAGTGACAGGAATACCTATAAAATGTTTTCCTCTTTTTTCAGAATTTTTTTTTATTTCAATATAGTACTTTTTTTTTTTAGATTTTATTTCCAGAGAGGAAAAGAAGGAGAAACACTAATGCGTGGTTGCCTCTCACACGCCCCCTACTGGGGACCTGGCCTACAACCCAGGCATGTGCCATGACTGGGAATTGAACTAGGAACCCTTTGGTTTGCAGGCCAGCGCTCAATCCACTGAGCCATACCAGCCAGGGCTGTTCTTTCCTTTTTTAAAAAAATACTTCCTAAAAACTAAATACTTTCTAAAATACTAAAAAAAAAACTGTTTTGTAAAACAGTTTGCAAGAGAATTTAATTATAAAATCTAATCTCAGTAATTATATAGTCATCCTATTTGTTATTTACTATTTTCCATCCTAAAAAAGTTTTCAATAATAGGCATAAAGTCTTCACTGTATTGCGAATCATCCTAAGCATGATTACATATTTACCCGGCTAGTCTTTATTTTGGTTTGTAAACAATCTTCTGAGATAAGTACCATTACTGTGCAGTTGACAAATACGGGGGGCAGGAGGGGAGTGAGGTTCAGAGAAATTACATAAAATTCCTAAAATCCTGAGCAAGCCTGTGGCAAGACCACACTGACTCCAGATCTTCACCCCAAAGGTGCGCTCCCTGCACCTTGTGAGGCCGCCTCAGACACAGCGATCGGGTCACCAGGGACCCCCAGGGGCAGGCCCACGTCTAAGACCTGTGCCCCACAGACGTCCCCATCGGGGCGGCCCAGCTGAAAATGTGCACACCCGAGTCAGGAGTCATATCCGCTTGAATGGGTGTTGCCAACAAAGTTACATACAACTTCAGATGCTTCAAAACCCCCAAATATACACGTTAATGCAAATACTTAGGTAACGTTCTGGGTTGCTCAGTAAGCATGCTGGAACACACGAAACCACCTGTTTTTACTTTCTCATGCTTCTTCATTGAAACGCCTTTACCCCATCTTTTCCCTTCCAATACAGATGCTACCCGTGAAGTGGGCAGCCCTTTAGAAAACGAGACTCAGTTAGGAAAACGCAGGAAGCACGGTGGCCGGTGTGGCCGAAACGAGCGTGTTCGCTGCGAGGAAGCCGTGGGAACGGGTTCCGAAGCTCTGTGCTCGCTCTGAGGAGTGGCTAGCACGGCTACAGGCTTAGGAAGTGCTTTTGAGAGACGGACCTTAAAACCAAATGCTGCAATAAAAAAAGCCTTTTCATAGTCATTTTTCCCCCAAAATTGTTTTTGCAGAAGACGGCTAAAATGCAACCTTAAATTCATCACTCTCCAGCAGTACCTGCAAGTTCTAAATCAATCAGCATTACAGCACAGAACAGCTACTGTTCCGTGATCAGTTCCCTGCACATCCCCGATCCCCTTCTCTCCCCCACTGACCCTGGCACCACAGACCTTGACAGCAGTACAAGAAGCGAAGCCTTGTTCCCTACAATAGCCTCGGGCACCGGCCATGTTAGGAGGTCTGCACAGCTCCGAACCCAGGGCAGACTAATTACCTAAGAGCCCTGGGGTGCGCTCTGCAGTAAGTTTTCTAAATGTTTAAGTTGGAAACAGAAGCAGCAACAGCGTTAGTGTAACTCAGAGGAAAACCAGCTTCCCCCAGACCGAAGGCCATGCAGACCTCAGGGGGCCACACTGAGCACACGCTGGCTTTCGGAAAGGCGAGGGGTTCTCCGAGGAGCAAGGTCCACCGCCTCCTGGATCACAGACGCGTCTGGGAGTGCTGGCTACGCAGCTCCAACACCTGTATTCACACCAAGGGACAGACGAGCTCTCTGAAGCAACCAGGACCCACCGGATAGGGTTCATCTTAGATATGCAAAACTGAGTGATTCATGGTCGTGTCTGCTGCCCCCTGGAAAGCCTACACTGGGAACGGAAAGTCTGGCAGCCCGAAACGGCCTCAGGGTGACTGGCGAAGAGCTGGGCCGGCCAGATGAAGGCTGGGAGTGGGAGAAGCATTTTAAGGAAGGTCTGCTATACAGCTCCGTGTGTGCCTAGTGTTTGCTGTATGGACCCCCCAGGCTTTTTTTTTTTAATGTAGAATTGTTAAAACATATAAGATGACTCCTAAAATTACAACAGCAAAAATAAAACCACAAAACTGGCCGAAACAAATTCCCAAAGAAAAGAATTTCAAAGAAGAAAATCACCTGAGAATTATTATTGTTATTGATTCTAGGTTATAACCAGAAATCCTAAGATTCTGATTAATTTATTCAACAATTAATTCAATAATGAACAAATTCACTATTCATCTATCTATTAACCCCCCCTCAGGTGTAACACGCTTTCATTAAAGGTCAGGCAACTGACAGTGAGCCTGGAAACAATTTGTTCAAGATTATATTATTCATCACTGTCAAATTCAAGACTCAAATTCAAGGTTCCTATCTACTGGAAAGCCCAGAGCTTGGTGTACTGATGCTTTGGACAGAAATGAGCAAAGCAGCAGCAGGAGCAGCCTGCCCGACTCCCGAGGACACTGCTGGAGTCACAGCAGCTGAACTTGGGCGTCCGTGCTGCCCCGCCCTGCCCCGCCTGCCTGCTTTCTCCACGGGCTTTCCTCCGTGGGCACTGCCCCACCGGTGTGACTCCCTGTCGCTGTTTCAGCTACTTATATTACCAGATAATAAAGACAAGGCTACTGGTTCCGTTTTCAGAGAGCTTGCTATTTGTCATCGTGTATAGTTAAAACAGACAAATGATTAGTGCCAATCTGTTTTTCACTAGAGACTCGTACAACCCAAAAGCGTGAACACAGTCTGGGGAGGGTCTCTTTGTGAGAGACCCTCTCACAAAGGGCAGAAGGACATCGGCGACATCTCCGTACCTGGCCTGGGGACTTGGGTTAGGGCACATGAGTCCCACAGCCCGACCGGGGAACAGACAGGCTAACCTCTGGTCCAGGTCCCCAGTGACTGGAGGTTTCAGGCTATCAAGGCACAAAACCACTATCACATCCCGCGTGTGAACCGTCCACTCCCGGGCTCGCTCGGCCACAGACACCCCCCGCCCGCAGCGACAACCTACTGGACTCTGTTTCCACTCTCGGCGAAGAGGGTCGGGCTCAAACTGCTGGTCTGCCCCAGCGGGATGAAGCCGATGGGGATCTTACTGAAGGTGGCCTGCGGGGGTGGGGAGAAAGAGGCGGGTTTTACTGTTATGGTCAGACAATCATGCCGGACAGGCAGGCACAGGGGTGCCTCCTTTGACAAGCGACTGGAAGTGACCCTGGGCCCACCTCCCGGTCTCCCTTCCCGCCCCTAGACCGGCCATCGGGCAACCCTGAGTAAGCGGTTTCTAAAACAGGGGGTCCGTGAAGACAACATGACTTTGAATTTGAAAGAAATACTCTGGTACTCGTCGGTAACAACTGGTTGAAAAAATATTGGTTAAAAAAAATGGGGATCTTAAAGTTATTAGACAAATAGACAATGGTGACAGAGGCTGTATTATGTTGTCGCACTGTTTGACGAGGTTGCAGATAAAATCCAACCACGAATACCCAAGTGAATGCACAGTCACTGGCGACAGGTGAAAGTGCCTTATAAACGATCTCCAGCCCAAACATGGCAGCGAGTCAGCCAGTCTGAGCAGGAGGAGGGGACGGCACAGCCGTCGATGGAATGAGCGACCACAAATAAGGAGACACTGTAAGGTCCCTGAGGACTATTCTGAAGACAAGCTACTGTTATTACCCAAGGGACTGGGAAGGGTCTTCTTTCTTGTTTTATCTGCAACATATTTTAAATTCTTGCAGAAAAATGTTTAAAATAATGTCACACTCATACATCCACAGCCCACATCTAACAAACGTTACCCCTTTGCTTCTGATGGTGCGAGAAATGAAATGATGGAGATACACCTGAGGCCCCCTCTCCCCCTCCCCTCCCACTCCCCTCCCCCCACCGCAGAGGGGCCGGTCTCCCGAGGAGGCCATGGGGGTCTCTCCGTCCTCGCTGTCCCATGTACAGCATCCTTGCCAGGACGCTTGTCTTCTCAGCTTTAAAACTTCACAGAAATGCGTAACATACTTCAGGAACCTGCTTTTTTTACTTAATATTTTTTAGATTTCAGCGTGTAAATACTTATAAATGCAGTTCATTCATTTTAACGTCTGTATGCCTTCCAGTATATGAATGTGCCACGATTTACTTATAAAGGAATCCTTTGAAAAAGATTTTTACAGAAAAGTTGTATTTTAAACAACTCTTGGTAAAAGCGCTTGGATACCCTGGATTCCCAAGGCAGAAGAGCCCACCGCGGGTGAACCCGGTGCCCTGGGACACGGGAGCCGTGCTTGTCTTTCCAAAATCCACGGGCGCACAACCTATGTCAACCTATGTCAAGCAGGAAATGGGCAAAAAGGTAAGAGGAGGAAGCGAAGAGAGAACAGAAACATAAAAGCTGAAATGCAATGACTCTTCTTAAAACGCTTACCTCATCTGCTCTCCGAAGAACTCCAGTAATAACCTACAAATGTGAAAGAAAAAAATGTATGGACAGCATGTATTTCCTTGGTCATAAAAGAACCAGATTCGATTTTCATGGACCACAGACTTGTTCCTGTTCTCCCCCTGGAAACGATGGCAGAAGCTGTACTGGCTCTTGAAATGCACAGGATTCTCCAACGGGGTCAGAGCTAAACTAAATTTTATCCTTGACCGAAGGCCCCTTGTACAATAAAAACGAAGACAGAAGAATTCTCAGCTCTCCACATTATATTAGCAAAATCACGTTTTCAGGCCTAGAAGATGGGCACACACGCGCTGCTCACCTCAATCATACAAAGGCCCCAGTGCGCCACGGTCAAGTGCGCACGCAGGAGAGGGCCGCCCCTGCTACCCTGGGAGAAGACCGCCGCTCACCGACGAGCACAGAGACGGGGGACCGCGGGCCCTCTGGTCAAGGATACGTTCCACTGGCATTCTTACACAACTTATTTTTACATGTAAAATACAGTCCACTGTGTCTTGTAAAAACCGAACACTACCTGAAGAAAAAACACTTCCTCATAAACCTGCTCTGCAGAGTAACCATCATCAATCAGTTGTTGATACTTGGGTACATTTCCCTCTAATTCCCTTTTCATGAGGACATATTTTTTTATGGCTGGATTATATCGAATACACAACTGGAATCTTTCTTAAGAAGACTTTGTGAAGTCAAGGCTGATGCCCATCTCCTCCCTTCACCTCCTGCCTCAGTGCCTTTTAGGGTCAGAGGGGGCTGTCATGAGGTCTGCTGCATTCTTTGCTGACATGCCATCAGTCTTCACACTTCACTAAAAAGCCATTAAAACAATTACAAGACCATTAGCACAGACTTTTTAAAAGCAGCGTACTAAGGCTCACATGATTGCTAAGCCGAACAAAGCACAGAACAGTGCGCTGTCTGCAGGGCCAGCTCCTGAAGGCTGAACACCGGGGAGACCACCACGCGGAGGCAAAAGGGCATCCGAGCGAGGTGCGGTGTGAACGGGGTCACAGGACACAGACTGCGCGGAGGGCGGCCCGCGCCGGGGGCTGCACCCCTCGCTGGTTTCCCACATCCGGTGGCGGGCGGGGGGGCCAGTAGGTTCCAGTCTACTGCTCGGAAAAGAGCTCTCCAAGGCAACACGCTCACAGCCTCGCCGGCCCGAGTGAGCAGCAGGGTGTGGAAGTGGACAACACAGGCGGGGGCCGCCATCGGAACACGGGGGGCAGAGAACGTGGGATGGAAGTGAGGCGAGAATGAACGGGTGCCTCTGCTAAGGGGAACCTGGTTTACTGCCCAAGGAACATCCCTCGCAACCGAAACTATGATCCCCAGGACTGGCGGTCTCCAAACCATGAGAGGCTTATCGCGCCCACCGCCAGCTGGTTTCCTGTTGTTCTCAAATTCATCAGACTTCAAACAAAGGGCACCTGAGAAAAACGTAATGCTGCGCTTGTCTGGGAAAGGATCCTGGGACCTGGGTAGGAAGGAACCCTTTTCTTAAACGATGCCCACTGTGTGCCGTGGGTCTGTGGCCAACTTCCCGCCCCCCCCCCCCCCAACGTGGTTTCAGAGAGGAGGACGGGGGCCGCACCTCCTGCAACGTCCCGTCGCCTCCGGCCACAATGATCACGTCCGTGTTCTCCATCAGCTCCAGCAGTTTCTTGGCCTGGCCCTCATAATCTGTCTGGAACACAAAGGACGCCTCTGGTAAATGTATCATCCCGGGGCCACTGGTGACAGGTTTAAAATACAGGCTATTTTCTGTAAAGTTTTACACTGAGTCTTCTCTTAAATTCTGTATGAATGACAGACACGAACCGCTGAAAGCTAACAAAGCAGTGTGTGTGGTGTTCACGGCTCTGTGCCCTGAGAGCCGGAGGGACCTCCGGAACCGTCCCATCAGCCCCTCTCCTGGTCTGTCTCAGTCGCACCGTGGGCTCATCGCAGGGCCACCCCAGTCCAGCGTGGACTCCAGGACCTCACTTACCGGCAGCTTTCCTCCGAAGGCAGGGAGTCAGGTGGAAACACAGACGAGAAAGAGAAACAGAAGGAAAAGAGCAAAGATTTGGGAGCCCAAGAGACCTAGATTAAGTCTCAGCTCTGCTACTTTTTTAGCTGAGTGGCTTTAAACTCTCGGGATCTTAATTTCCTTATCAACAAAATTACCGTATTTTGCCATGTATAATGTGCACTTCTTTTGCCCAAATTTTTGAGGGGAAAATAAGGGTGTGAATTATACATGGGTAGTAGCTGAAATACCTCACATCTCTTCTTGTGTTTTGTAATTACTTGTTACATAAAATTTCTTGTGCCATAGTATGTTCAAAAGTTAGTGCTAAAATTCCTTTATAATACAAAAAACAAGTATCTGAATATAAATAAATCATGAATTTAAAAAATTAAAACAAAAGATTTTTTCCTGAAACTTTGGGCCAAAACCATGGGTGCACATTATACGTGGCAAAATACGGTACTTTTTAAATGCTGGGGGGCGGATAATCAGAGCTCCCCCATTATGCTGCTGTTCGGCTGTGTGTGAGCAAGGTAACCGTTCATGACTGGCACTGTACTCAATCAAAGAAGGTCACCAGTGCACACAGAAATACTGTACATAAACCACAGGGACGACTGAAATTAGTCAAAACGTACCGAGGCATCACCATTTTTATCAGTGATATTGCATCTCAGCTATGTGTGTAAAGTAAATGAACCACCTGAGCCGCCGCCTCTAAAACCAAACGCTGAACTTTAACAGACACGGTGCGACTGACGACGCTGAGAGAAGGAAGCGCTCCCCCCGCCGGCACTAGAGCGGACACACTAGTGGGCAGAGATGGAAGACCTGGACTTCAGGCAGGCTGCAGCGTCTGGGCCAGCAGGTCCGTTCACACAAAGGGAAGAGAAGTCCCTGAACTAACAGCACTTAGCTCTATGGTCAATGGTCCTGCTTTTATTCTAAAAATTGAAATGACTGGCTTTATATATTTTCAAATATTCCTTTAAAAAGATGTGCCTATCCTAATCAAAAGAATGGTTTGTGAGCCCCCGAAATGGATGATTACTGGGAATCCACATGGGGCCACCAAGAAGGAAGCCCCTCAGAAGCCGCCTCCCCCTCCTCTCTGACAGATGACCAGATCGGCGCGTCTGGGAGACCAGTCCGACATTGCATCCGGTTTTCAGCAAGGCACCTGCCCAGCTATTGGATAATATTCTTGGGGACCAGGTGGGAAAGTATGGAAATAATGGGTTGGAGTACAATGACATGAGTTACCAATTAAGTAACGACGTCTAGGCTCAAAGCGCAATGCTCAGTGAAGTGACATCAGCGTGCAGGCCGGTTCTCAGTGACCTGTCTTCTGGGCTCCCCCCTGCAGCCTCTTCCCACACACCTCTTCACCAACAGCGGAGGGAGGAGGTGATTTACTGCTCACCTCATGGAGACACAGCAACAATCCTGCCCCTCCTTCCTTCCCAGCCTCATCCTCTCTGTGGTCTCCCTTGGCTCCTTCCACTCCGAGCACACTGCCCCACCCCCTAAACGCCCAAGTGCACTCCCGCCCTGACCCCTGACCGCAGTGCGAGGCTTGGGTTCTTCCTGTCTTGGAGCAGCCCCATCGCTCACTCAGTCCCTTCTGGTCTCTGTCCTTGGCCTTTGGAACTAAACTAACACCCCCCCTATTTTCAGTCTCTTTACCCTGCTTGATTTTTCTCCTTGGCATTCATCTCCGTTGGACAAATCAAATGTTTATCCGTGAGCTTCCTTTCTGCACCCCTTCCTTTCACACTTTGCATGGGAGCTCTATCAGGAGAGATGGGAAAAGATTGTTTTGTTCTGACTGTATCCCCAACACCTAGACAGGGTATACCTCACAGTAGGCACTCAATAAGCATTTGCAAAAAATTAATCAATGCAATTAAGTGCATGGAGGAAAGAACCAAAATTTGAAAAGATCTTGACCAATTTAAGAGACCCTAATTTAAAAGGTTGCATTAACAGACACAACACATTTGAGGCTCTGTCTGATCTTCAGATGAAAATTCCAAATGCATCAAAAGAGGAAGGATAAAGAAGTGGTGTAACCAGGCAAAAAGATGAATCAACACACTAAGCTTACACCTTTTGCAAACTCAAAATGGGTCATAAACTTAAATGTAAATTTAAAAAAAAAAACTACAAAACTTCTAGAATATAACATAGGAGAAGATCTAGATCCTGGGTTTGGTAATTAGTTTTTAGGCAAATCAACCAAAAGCAAGATTCATGGGAGAAAAATTGATAAGTTGGACTTCCTTAATATTAAAAACTTCTGCCCTGTGAAAAACACCATTAAGATAATTTTTAAAAGAGCTTTAAAAGACTGTATAAGAGAAAATATTTGCAGGACACATATCTGCTAAAGGATACAAAGAACTTTAGAACTCAACAATAAGAAAACGAACAAGAAACAACCTAATTAAAAGAGCAAAGATCTGAACAAACACCTCACATAGAAGATAACACAGATGGAAAACATGCACATGAAAAGGTGGTCAACAGTCTATGTCACCAGAGAACTGCAGACAAACCTACTTTTGCCCACCCCTGTATATACCCATTAGAATGGCTAAAACCGAAAACACCGACACCACCAAGTGCTGACAAGGATGTGGAACAATGGAAATTTCATTCATTGCTGGTGGGAATGCAAAATGGCACAGCTACTTTGAAAAGGTGGTTTGGCAGTTTATTTATTTTTTTTTTAATTTTTATAAGTTTATTGAGTGAAACTGATGACATGCTGGGAAGCATGACCTCAAATGCAACCTGTCAGGTTCTTACAAAGCTAAGCACACTCAATTACACTCTCAGGTATTTATCCAAATGAGCTGAAAAATTATCTCTACATAAAAAGCTGCACATGAATATTCATAGCAGCTTTATTCATAACTGTCAAAATTGGAAGCAACCAAGATGTCCACCAAGAGATAAAAAAGGCAAACAAACAGCTGTACACCTGTGCGAAGGAATGTTACTCAGTGAGAAAAATAATGAGCTAGGAAGCCATGAAAAGACATGCCACTGAGGAGCCCGGGCCAGACCGGTGGAGGGGCAGCTCTGAGCACCACCTGCCGCGTGCTCAGACTCAGATGCAGGAAGCAGGAAGACAGTTGTCGAGGCAGTTTGTTATATGGCAATAGTAACCAGTGCAGATATAAATCTAAATATATCAACAATTATAATAAGTGCTCATGGATTAAGTGGTCCAGTCAAAAGACAAAAAAAAAAAAAAAGAATGATTTTTAAAATGTCCTGTTTTCATGCCTTGACAAATGATGCATCTAAAATATAAAAATACCTGCCGTGGCTGGTGTGGTTCAGTGGACTGAGCGCCGCCGGCCTGCAAACTGTAAGGTCTCTGGTTCAATTCCTGGTCAGGGCACATGCCTGGGTTGTGGGCTAGGTGCCCAGTTGGGGGCGTGTGAGAGGCAACTGATCCGTGTCTCTCATACATCAATCTTTCTCTCCCTTTCTTTCTCCCTCCCTTCCCCTTTAAAAATAAATAAATACAATCTTTAAAAAAATAAAATAAAAATACAAAAGGCTGAAAGTAAAAAAATGTGCAAATTACACTAGGCAAAAAACTGCCCAAAGTAAGCTGGTATGGTTACTAACCGTAACAGATAAGATGGACTCGGGACCAGCACCACGGAGAGTCACTCAATGCCGGAGCCAAAGTGCAAGAGAAACAGAGACTCGAGTGCAAATGACCTCACGGTGTCAAAAGCGAAAGTGGACAGCACTATGCAGAGAAACAGACAGGCCCACAACCACATGGAGGATCTCTGACACCTCTGTCTCTGAACACCCTGTAGTCAGAACAGAGGAAAACATCGGCGAGCACGCAGAAGATATGAGCCACACGACAGATCTCACATAACGGACACGGTCAGACCCGGATCTCCAACAGCCGACTCGGAGGAAACAAACCACCGAGCAGGCCACACCAAGGCTCCGTGAATTTTAAAATACTGGAGTTATTCAGTATTTTGCTCTCTGACCAAAACACAGGAAAATCAGAAATCATTATGATCAAGATTTGAAAAAACTTTAAATTCAGAAATGTAAAAACATGCCCATATAACACACAGGTCAAACAAGAAACATGATGAAAATTGGAAAATATTGGGAAATGAAAAACTTACACATGTGAACTTGTAGAATGCACCTGAAGAAGGGGAGTGAAACAGAGCTTTAAACGCACACAGCAGGACTGAGGGGTGCGAGTTAACGACACAGGACCCACGTCACAGCGTCGGAAAGGGACAGCAGGAGCACAAAGTCCAAAGAGAGTAGAAAGAAGAAACAACAGAGACAAACTGGAAATTCATGAAACAAACACATGCGTGGGGACCGAGCACAGGCGGCTCCCGGCCAGGACGCAGCTCTCACAAGACTACCGACAGGAAGAAAAAAAACAAACGAGGGAACAAATAAACTAGACTAAGCAAGAACATGAGATGTTACAGGAACCTAAAAGGTCAGGAGAGGATGCATGAACAATTAATTCGAAAACACTGATGAAATGAACAAACTCCTTGACAAACTGACCTTACCAAAATTAATTCAAGAAGATTAGAACTTAAGTATCTACAGAGCCATTACAGAAATTTAATACACATTTTAAAAAATCCCTCAAAGAAAGCTCCAGGCCCAGATGGTTTTACTTGTTTTACTTGTGAGTTCAACCAAACGTCCCGAGAACAAACAGCATCAGTCTTAAGTAACCAGCCTACGATCCCTAATGCACAGAGCCTGGCATCTGCACCTCAGGAACCTACACAGATGTTAGTCCACCCCGCCCCCCCCCCACCCCCCCGCCGCCCCGTCCTGGAGGCAGACAGCTGAAACCCCACCTCTCAGACACGCTGGGGGAGAGAGTGGAAACTGCACGGTAAGTTGGGCTGACTGACCTTTTAATCGCTATGATCTATTTAATGGAAGTGTGTAACATTAAAAACTGGTTAACCACAGACTCACAAACATGTAGCAGTGGTTTCCACCCACTACACATACCCACGTACACACCACGCACACGTCACTTAAAAGCCAACAGAGTGGTACCCTGAAGCATCTTCTGAGATAGCACAATGCCCCTGAACTTTTTTTATCACCTTTTCTTCTTACCTACATCTTGCAAACTCTGAAGCTTTAGCGTTTAAAATTCCTCACCAGAGATAACTCCTCACCAGAGGAAAAACTGTTTACTGGTTTGTGGCGCTAGCAAGAAATTACTCAAACTTGCAGGTTTTGTTTTTTTAAAAAAGGAATTCTTGCAGCTACAGCAATTTTCATCTTCCGAGAGATAGCAATTCCACGTCCTACTTTCACATGAGGGAGACAGGTTTCTGCCTCTTGTCTAACTCTCCTCTGACAATGAGACACTGGCAATGCTCGAAGGAAACAAAACCGCTTTCACCGTCAGAACCAGCACGCAACGTAGACCTCTCTGACCGTGGCTCCAGGGACTCTGATTTCTGCGAGCCGGCCGAGAGGAGAGGCTGCGTCACAAGCCGCAGCAGCAGGGACAAGACCGACGCTCCGCGGCAGGCCTCACCTTGACGACGGTCACATCCATGCCGGACAAGTGCAAGATCGGGGCAGCGTTTTTTTCAAACAGAGTCCGTGCTTTGCTGTAGACAAAGGAAAAAACACAAACATTTTAACTCAGGTTCTCAAGGGGAGAACAAAGAGCCCAAGCACCTTCTGCAGCACAGAACAAAGAAAGAGACCAAGGCACACAGGCTCCCTCTACGAGTTCACGTGCAGGAAGTTTAACAATGAGAAAGGAGCGTCTTTGGCCAGGGACGCAGAGCCCGCACTGGGGGCCTGCAGGAGTTCAGGCTTTGTCCGATACAGTGAGCTCGTGTCCATTTGGGATGTCTCAGCTCCCCGTGCAGTTCCTGAGGAAGAACATACACCACACAGAGAGCCACTCAAACAAAAATGTTTGATTCAGCCAACAAGTATTTGTTGAGCACCTACTATGTGCTAGGCAGGTGTAGGAGCTGGAGAGACCACACGACAAAGCAGACAAAAAATACTTGCAATTTAAGTATAATGAGTTATTTCCTCAAGGAACTTATTTGTATTCCAGCGGCAGAAGGAGAGAATGTATTTACTCTGTTTACCATTTTTCACATGGCCCCAGGGAACAGACCGAACCAAACAGATTATCGCTTAATTCTAACCAATGAACACAACCTTTGCGGGAGAAACACGTCATTTGTAACTATTCCAAATGCTATCTTTACTTCTTAAGTTTTAAACCTGCAGTAAAATCCCTGGAGAGAGCAATATTCTTTTCCATGACGGCCAAATGTCTGCTAGGATAGAGAAGTTAGAAATGAACTACGGGATAATCAGCAGCTTCCCAAACTCCCAGCAGGGCCCGCCCTTCTCTGAGCTGCCCCAGCACCGGGTCTGCGTCTCCCTCAGGGACTTGCACACAGCAGGATGATGAGGGGTTTGCTAGACGGTCCGGGACCAGACCCAACGCCTTGCGGAGACAGACCCCGAGCACGTCCCTGCGTCCCCTGGCCTCTAGGAGTGTGTCTGGCGCAGGTGGAGCACACTTACTAAAAACCTAAGGAATTAATGCGCAAATGAACGCATGAATAGACCCACCCTAAATGTGGACCTGTGCATTCTGAGAGGAAATGACATGACTATGATGTAACAAGAGAAACAGTTAAAAAGCCCTTAGAAAAGTGTAAGTGTTTTAAAAGTATCAGCCCTGGCTGGTGTGGCTCAGGGGACTGAGTGCCGGTTTGTGAGTCAAAAGGTCACTGGTTTGATTCCCGGTCAGGGCACAAGCCTGGGTGGAGGGCCGGGTCCCCGGTTGGGGGGTGCGAGAGGCAATGGACTGATGTGTCTCTCACACATCACTGCTTCTCTCCCTCTCTTTCTCCCTCCCCTCCCCTTTCTCCAAAAATAAATAAATAAATAAAATCTTTAAAAAATAAAAAACACACATCATTCTGATAGTGACTCTTGTCCAGTTCAGGACAGGATGCAAAAAAAAAGCCTAGGAATCAAGGAACACAGAGGTTGCCGAAGGTCCCCAACGGCGCAGTCTCGAAGCTGAACAAGTACGTGTGAAACATACCGACCGGGAGACCCGCCTTTTCGCCCAACTACTTTCAACTATCACGTCGGAAACAAACCAGTCCTTCTGAAACAGTCAACTGGCCAAACAGCTAACTGTTACATCCACATTTACTCAGCTCTCTTTCAAAAAGTTTTTTTTAAACAGTCATGCCTGCTTTGACTTTCTTGAGAATGATGTATACTAGAAAGATGCAAGGTTAGCCAATGACAAACACGTGCAGACCAAATTCCACATTCTCTACACGGAAGAGAACCACCACCAATGGCAGACAAAACACAGAACCTTTATTGTGAATTAAAATGGAAGTTGAGAAGCCTGGATAGATGTTCCCAAGAACCGTTTGAGAGACCATCCCAAGCCAAGGGCCTAACCGAGCGGGTGATAAGCACATTACACAAACACCCCCTGCCTTTCCCACTGCGCTGAGCGCGTCACAGAATTAACACGAAAGGCTCAACGGAGGGGTCTCCTCGCAGCTCGCCGTGTCTGCGGCTCAGCCCCAACGGCAGCGGGCTGGGGCAGTCACACTGCACGCACCCCTCCTTCCCGGACGCTGTCATCATGGACGGACGGAGAAGGCAGGATCTGCTGGAGGTGGATAGGATCTATCTCCGAGAAGCAAACCTCTGAAGAAGTCTCAATCCGCCACATTAACTACTTAGAAAAATCTGGAAGCTCCTTTAAGTGAGCCTAAGAAATAAGACTTGAACATTTGGGTCTTTATTCATGGCTTTGTGTGATGCCACGGGTACAGAAGATTTCTGAAAGTGAAGACACTGTTTTCCTTTCTAATGTTCCGTGTAAAAGATTAAAAACCGGGTGTTATAGTAAGAAGTGCATTATTTATTACACAATCAAGGGTGAGACAGCACTGGAAATAAAAACTGTATATACTTGTAGCAATTTCCAGGTTCATGCACACACACACAAAAATAATTACTCCTTAATGCATTATTTATTCATGATAAACACACACTTATGTTATTTCTTAAAGCCTCTTATGTAGTTTTAAACCAGCACTACATAATGATGTAGCAACACAATAAATAGTAAATTGTGTGTCAGGGAAGAGTCAAGACGAGAAAAACAGAGCAGTAAATAGTGAAAGCTTTAAAAAGCGATGCTGGAGCGTCTCAGAGCGGCTGCTTGCTAGCGTGGTGCAGGGTTCACCTTGCTCAGGGGACGACCACTTTAGGGGGGACAGCCTTTCCCGAGCCTCGCCTTTAGATAAAGACAGTGTGCTTTTAAGCAAGAATTTATCTTTAAAAATGCAAATACATTTACGTGTACAGATGTGACCAAACCTAAAAAACAAAGTCTTTAAAAACGTATCTCTTAGAAGTAGAAACTCAATATAACTGATTATAGCCCAGACCAGCTGCCGTCTATTTCTCTTCATCAGAATTAACAAGTTGCTGAATTACCGGTTTCCAGAGGAACAGGACCTAGAACAGGCCAAGGAGGCGGCAGGAAGGGTGCACGCACTCTCGGGACGGGCGGGAGAGCACAGCGGCGAATCTCGTGAGCCCACAGGTGAACAGCAGCAGTGACAGCCGCTCGTATTGCCCTCACCCCACCTTCCTGTGACGCTCCGAAGGGATCTCACTGCATCCTAAAGGCACCTGTTACAGTGGTAGTTTTGTAAGGTTATGGGCTATTGCTTTTCCCATTTTACGAAAGAGTACACAGAGCATTTAAGTGAAGTAGCTCCCACAATATGACAGAGCAGAAAAGAGTTTACAGACTGGTCCTTCAAACTTGGAAGCCCAAGGAGTTCTGTGCTACTTCTGCACTGACCACCACTGCTTACCGAGTCATCTTGGGTGTTCTGACTGTGTTGTGTTAGGCTCCACAGCTGCTATGATGCAGTGATGCTGTTAAACAAGAGTGATCAACAGGCATTGCAACTGGGTGCTTATAGGGGAAGGAGTGGCTTTAACAAAGCTGTGCAGACAGGATCAACTAGGCAGAGTAACGGAGACGATTTAAATAATCTGCAGGTGAGTATCTTACATTGTTGAATTAAAGAGAAATAAGGGCACGCCTTGTCCTTGTATCTGTGAAGCCACACTTCATCTCAAGAAATTACAAGAGAAACTTCTTTCAGAAGCTGAAAGTGTTTCCTCTAAGACCAGGAGCAAGGCCAGGATGGACGTCACCACCACCTGTGTGCTGTACAGCACCGAAGCCCCAGCCACAGCAGCCGGACGAGACAGAGAGAAAAGGCATCCAACACAGAAACAAAGAAGTGAAACTCACGCTTGCAATGATGTGATAGCACATATACCACGGAAAGCCCTGAAGACTTCACCCCAAAACTGTCAGAACTAATAGATGGCTTTGGTAAAATTGTAGGATACAGAATCAATACATAGAAATCTATTGCATTTCTACACACCAATAATGAATGATTACAAGAAAAAGTTAAAATAAAATCTCATTTACAATGGCATCAAAAAGTATAAAACGCCTAAGAACAAATTTAACCAATGAAATAAAAGACCTGTACAAAACTATTATAAGATACTGGAGAAAGAAACTGAACAAGATACAAATAAATGGAAGGATATACTTTACTCACGGATTGGAAGGATTAATATTGTTAAAATGTCCTTCCCACCTAAAGCAATATACAGAGTCAATACAGCCCCTATTAAAATACCAATAGCATGCTTCTCTAAATTAGAATAACCCTAAAATTTATATGGAAACCTAAAAGACCGCAAACAGCAAAATAAATCTTGAGAAAGAACAAAGTGGGAAATATCATGCTCCCTGGTATAAAACTACACTACAAAGCTACAATAATCAAAACAGTATGGTACCAGCAGAAAAACAGACACACAGACCAATGGACCAGAACGGAGACCCCCAAAATAAACCCATACCTGTGGGAAACTACTTTTCAACAAAGGAGCAAAAACACACAATGGAGAAAGGGAAGCCTGTTCAATAAGTGGTGCTGGGAAAACTGAAAAGCCACAGGCAAAACAATAAAACTAGGCTGCTGTTGAATACCATACACACAAATTAACTCAAAATGGATTAAAGACAACTGAAACAGTAAAATACATAGAAGAAAACATAGGTACTAAACCTCTGAACCTTCGTCTGTCTCAGAGAAGTTTTTAAGAACTTGACCCCAAAGACAAAAGAAGTAAAAACAAAAATATGTAAACAGGACTACATCACACTAAAAGCTTTTGCACAGCAAAAGAAACGATCAATAAAACAAAAAAGCAACCAACTGAAGGGGAGAAGACATGCAAATGACACCTCTGATAAGAGTTTAATATTAATATCTAAAATATAAAATGAACTCATGTAACTTAACAACAAAGAAGCAAACAGTCCAATTAAAAACGGGCAGAGGACTGAACACTTTCCCCAAGAAGACATACAGGTGGCCGACAGATACATTAAAAAATGCTCAACTCCGCTAGCAATGAGTGAAATGTAAACCAAAACCACGAGATACCACCTATTAGAAGGGTTATCAATGAGACAAGAAATAACACGGGGGAAATGGTGGTGGGAAAATGGAGACAACTGTATTCGAACATTAATAAAAAGAAAGAAGGAAAAAGAAAGAAAGAACAAGTGTTAGAGAGGATACAGACAAAAAAAGAACTCTCATTCACTGCAGGTGGGAATGTACATTTGTACAACCATCGTGGAAAACAGTATGGAAGTTCCCCAAAAAATGAACAACAGAGCTACCACATGACCCAGCAAGCCCTCTTCGGGGGTCTCTCCCTGGAAAACGCGGAAACATCTATTGGTAAAGATACACGTGCCCCTGTGTCCCCGCAGCATCATTCACAGCGGCTGAGGCTGGAAACACCCGAACGGCCCCCCGCAGCCGAGGGAACACAGGGGAGGCGGCACACGCCGGCATCCACGACAGACACGAAAAGTGATGAAGTGCTGCCGTTGTCAACCACAGAGACGGGCGCGGACCGTTTCAGGCTCAGTGAAGTCAGTCAGATGCTGAAGGACAAAAACTGTCTGATTTCACTCGTGTGGGGTATAAAACAAAGTGACAGACAAACTCACTGACGCAGACCACGGTACAGTGGTCACCGGAGGGGAAGGAGAGGCGGAGGATGAAGGAGACAGGGCTTCAGGTGGTGAGCACACAGGGCAACACGCAGGTGAGGTACGAGGGAACTGTACGCTTGACACTTCTGTGATTGACCAACGTCACCCCAAAATTTAACTGTCTAAAAGAGTGCAGAGAGTTCCCGCACACTCCTCGCCCCACTGCACACACAGCCCACCCCCTTCGACACCTCACTCCAGTGTGGGACACCTGTCTGTGGGACACCTGTGTGTGGGACGTCTGTTACAGTAACGCACAGGGACACGTGAGCATCACCCAGGGTCCCAAGCATCCCTCACAGCTGGATTCCCACAGTCCCTCACCTGACCCAGCCAGCCCGCCAGACCGCTCACGGTCCTGCGACACAGCAAGAAACACAGTTAGTCGCCCCTGCCCTAGGCCCCTGTCCGTGGACCGTCTCCTCAGCCCAGAAGAGCGAGCGCTCTCCCTGGGGTGCCCCCCACCCCACCGGCCCGGCTGAGGCTCCCTCCTCCAGGGAAGAACGCTGCTGCCCGTGCCAGCCCAGGGCGCTTGGCCATCCCTGATCGCCTTGCAACAGAGAAGGTCTAATAACCCACGTCACAGCGGCAGGGGCTCCCCCAAGGGGGCTGCTGCCAAGCAGGAGAGACTTACTTGCGGGTGTTAATTCTGGAATGGTCAGTGAACTTCAATTAGCCAAGCCTGCTAAGCACCAGTCAGCTTTACAGGTGTACCTCATTACCCGTTCTCTCTTCATCACACACACACCTGATTGCTGGGAGAGTGTTGAACCTAGTCTTCCAGTTCCAAACAACCCAACTAGCTGCCTGCCATCCCATGATTATTCCCCCCCTATAAAGACTGAGCACGCAGCAGACCACCAACGCGTACTTAACGAGTCGCCTACCCTTTGCAAGCGGCGGGGTTGAGGAAGACGGTTGCCCTCTTCACCTGCGCGTTGGGAGGGATGAGTTGATTGCCAAACACCTAGAACGGGACAAAGAAAAGGTTTAAGTGAATGTCCTTTTATTTTTATTCAGTTAGTGATCACATATATTCTTTCATTCCAGAAGAATTTACTTCCAGAAGATATAATAGTTACTCTAGGAGGAAAAAAAAAATGTTCTTTCATGATTTCACATTAACACAAACGCCATAAGCAACAACACAAAAGTGTCCCGTTATTTAATAACAAAACAAGCCCTGCTTTACCCACAAGAGGTAACTTGTGTTTTCTCCACAAGCTACGGCCAGGTTTATCACAGACACACAAGTGAGACAACAGCTGCCAGAAGGGGATTCTAATCCATTTGTCTTTCGTTTCCAGAGTGTGATCTTTTCCCACTTCAACTTATTACTAAAGCTTATTTATGAAGAATCTTTGTGTTACCAATTAATCTTCATATATTTACATACATCTGAACTAATACTCTACCTGCCTCCGCTGCTTTGCTACCTTGAATGACAACTAAGTAGCATCAGCTGTGACAGGAAAAGGACTGTAATTAATGTTCTCCAAGTACTTAGTATTTGCCACTTTCACACGCATTATTCTTCGTTCTGAGAAACCTAGGAGGTCTTGTCTTAAACTTTCCCCTTTTAAGAGATTAGAAAGACAGCATTCAGAAAGATTGAATCCACGTCACATTGTTAATAAAGTACAGCCTAGCATTTACATCGGTGAGCTCCAAAATCCTGACTTCTCCTTCTCTGTCAGCTCTAAAGCGCGGAGAGAGGACGAGGCAGATTCCGAGGCCTGGAGATCTAGGGCGCGACCACCAGGAGCGCAAGGTCCAGGAAAAGGACGAGAGGAGGAACGCGGCACAGAGGGCAAAGTTCCGCGTCTCAGACGGTGGGGAGCAGGTCTGGGCCCAGAAGGCAGGATCCCAGGGTAGGTGCACAAAGCACCTAAAGGGAAGAATGAGAGGTAATAACTAGATTTTCATTAAACAGCTGACTCTACATCTACCTCCTGCCTGAGGTCCACTGGAGAGCCTTTTTTACCATTGTCGATTTCTTGCTTTAAAAAAAATAAACTTTTTCTGAATAGTTCAGAAAGACATACTGTTTCTTTGTTTAAAAAAAAATGACACTCTGGTGCATTATAATTTCTACTGTTTTCAGTCTTACTGAATTAGACCTTAACATTTGGCTGCCAAATCTCTAAATATTACAATTTGTTCTTGTTCTATCCATACTCTTTCTGGAGTGTGGCCACAAATGATATAATTGACAAGTTCTCGTGCCCACCCAGTTCCGGGTCCACAGCTCCACACTCTTCCCCCTCGTCCTGGTTTCTGTTCTGCTCTCCGGAACACTTACTTGCAACTCAACTTTCAGGTCAACAGCAGGTTAAGGAGTTTATGTAAGACTATGATGAGCTAAGTTTACATGAAGTTTAAAAACTCACATTCTTTCAAAAATTTAGACTTGAGAGAAGGGCATGAATAGGAAATGTAACTAGAGGACATTCTAAGAATGAATTCACTTTTATCAGACAGAAGGTAAGTGTGTGTGTGTTGGGAAGAAGAGAATTCGAACAGTGGGAAGAGCCCCAGCTGGCGTAGGTCAGTGGACTGAGTGCTGGCCTGCAAACCACAGAGTTGCAAGTTCGATTCCCAGTCGGGGCACAAGCCTGGGTGGTGGGCCAGGTACCAGTAGGTGGCACATGAGACAACCACGCATTGATGTTTCTCCTTCCCTTCCCCTCTCTAAAATAAAAAAAAATCTCTAAGAAAAGAAGAGCGTAAAGAGGTAAATAAATGAAAAGGTGGAAATAACTCGAGAACACAGTCTCTGAAGAAGTAAGAGGGAATGGACTTTCAAACGAAGGCAGAGGCATTTATCGTAGACAAGGGAGGACCCCATGACCGGCCTGTCTTGAAGAGAGACAGAAAAGGTTCCCCTCTATGATTTTCCAGCTGCTAATGGTAAGTTAACTTGTGGAGGGGATCACCTCGATTTGAATACAAAGTTCGAGTTCATTTCCAAAACCACTTAGAGCCCTATGAGGTAAAACAAGCGACCAAGTGCTCAGATTCAGAAAACAGACTCAGAACGGTTAGGGGATCACAAAAGAAAGGAACTTACTTGCTGACGGTACCTACTGTCACTGTCACCCATGGAAGCATTTCGGGAACAAACAGCAGGTTTGCCACCCGCGTCTCCTACTACAGACCTCATGCCTTTTTCCTTTCCTGTTTCTTTTTCTGGTATTTCTGCCATAATAAACATAAATGGCACACAACAAGAAGGCAACTCAATCACAGAATTTGCCTGCGAGGTATAATGCACAGGTTTGGAGAGGCGAAAAGAACCAAAATGCGGTCTCGGCCTTGAGAGGATTCACAACTGCACTGTCCCGAGCACAGCGAGATACTGGGAGATTTAAGCGCACTATCACGGGGCGCACGTGGGGCGCACGTGGTACGCACTGGCTGCGATGAGGGAGCGGAGCTTTAGAGATAGGAACCAACAGCTGTAAGGAGGTTTGTCTTTGAGAAGTAACACCTGTTCTGAACTGACAGCCTGTGGGGGGCTCTTCGGGCCGGGATGAGTCAGGGCTTAGCCTCGTCCTCAGGAACGCCCGTGGAAGGGAACAAATTCCCGGAGCCCCGCCCACGCGCCCCGGGACTCAGCCCGCGGTAGACAGGCCTCCGGAGGTGGGCGCTGCTCTGTGCCAGGCGGCTCACGCCCTCCACCTGACGCGGCCCCGTCCCCGAGACAGTGGGCAAACACCGCACCTCGGGACGGGAGGCACAGCGCGTGCGCCCCGAACAGTGCACATCTCCCGCACTGTGGAAACCAGGTGCTCCCACTGGTTCACAGCGAACGGCCTTACCTGAGCTTCCTGACAGGCCGCTCTCCGCAGCAGGTTATCACTAGCAGAGAAAACAGAAGAGAACGAATGTTAGCTTTAATAAGCAGGTTAAAACCCAAACAAAATGTTCTTTTAAATATGTACAACTCTTCCCTACGCACTACCCGAATGAAGGTTTCCTGAAGACCTGTGACAAATGACGACCGTGTCCGAAAAACACTTCCTCCGAATGACATACGGTGTTAATGACTTCCATATAACGGCAGGCAGAATAACACCCCCCGAAATGGCCACATCCGAACCCCCAGAACCCGAGGCTCTGTGGCGTCACAGATGGCAGTACGTGTGGCACCTGGTGACGGGCACGTTCCGATGGTCTGTGAGGGCAGCTGAATTAAGTCTCCAGGGTGCTCAGAAGAGAGAAACGCTCGTGGCTGTGATGATGAGCAAGTCTGACTACGGCAGACGGATGGTGGGAAAGAGGCAGCCGTGCTGGCTCTGAGGACGGAGGCCAGGACCGCGGGGACCTCCTGGAAGCTGGAAAGGCAAGGACGTGGGCTCTTCCTGACAGCCTCCAAAAGGAGTGCAGCCCTGGCCGAAACCTGGATTTGGGCCCAGCGGGACCGCGCTGGCCGCCTCCCCCACAGAGCTGTAAGGTGATAAATCTCCGTGCTGCTAAATCACTCAGTTTGCGATCGTCCGGGAGGGCACAATAGAAAGGTAATGCGCCCATCCTGCATGTTTCTGACCCGGCGGAAGTTGCTCAGGTCACTCACCAGAAACAAATCTGATGTTTAGTTGCTTCTGCTGCTGTTTTATCTAAACCTCTTATTTTTTGTATCACTGTCAGACACCCACTTATATCCTAACGGGCAAATTGTGGCATGAGGCAAAATTTTGCCTTTCATGAAATAGACATACAAGTCCAGGAAGCATTGAGAGTCCCACACCAAGACACATCGTAATTAAAATGCTAAAAGTTAAAGATAAAGAAAGAATCTTAAAAGCAGCAAGAAAAACGCAGTTACCTACAAAGGAGCTCCCATTAGACTGTTAGCTGATGCGGGCCAGAGGAACTGGCAAGAAGTATTCAAAGTGATGAAAAGCAAAAAGCAAGGACCTACAACCAAGATGACCCTGTCCAGCAAGGCTACCAATTAGAATGGAAGGGCAAATGAAGTGCTTCCCAGACAAAGTAAAACTACAGGAGTTCATCATCACCAAGCCATTACTACATGAAATGTTAAAGGGACTTGTTTAAGAAAAGAAGATCACAACTATGAACATTAATATGGCGAGAGATTCACAACCATTAACAACTGAATCTAAAAAACAAACTAAGCAACATACACAGGTTGGGACTGACCTGGGCCTGCACCACCCAGGAAACCCCAGGGCTAGAGCACCCAGTGGACAGCAATATAGGTCATTTTGGAGCGCCACCACCCTGCCCCTACACAGCTGATCCTCCATGGAGGGAGGAGGTTGGTGGTCAGTGGTCACAGCCAGTCCTTGCAGCTGAATAGCCTGGGTAAATCCCTCCCATTGACCTGCCAACAGCATCCAAGGCTCAACCACAAGAGGAAGGTGTACTCAGCCCACAGAAAGGTCACACCTCGGGTACTCAGCTTGTGTGATAGGGGAGGCTGTGCCACTGGACCCTACAGGACACCTACTACATTAGGCCACACCACCAAGACACAGAGTCAAAGCAACTCTACCTAATAACATAGAAACCAACACAGGGAGGCTGCCAAAACAAAGAGACAAAGAAACATGACCCAAATGAAAGAACAGATCCAAACTCCAGGAGAAGAGCTGAAGAGAATGGAGATAAGCAATCATATCAGATGCAGATTTCAAAACACTGCTCATAAGGATGCTCAAGGAACTTAGTGAGGACCTCAGCAGCATAAAGAAGACCCAGTCAGAAACAAAGGGTACACTAACTGAAATAAATAACTATTACAGGGAAACAACAGTAGAGTGAATGAAGCCAAGAATCAAATCAATGATTTGGAACATCAGGAAGCAAAAACCAACCAATCAGAACAATAAGAAGAAAAAAGAATTAAAAAAAAAAACAAGGACAGTGTTAGCAGCCTGTGGGTAACTTTAATCAACCCAACATTCACTTCACAGGCGTGCCAGAAGAAGAGAAAGAGCAAAAAACTGGAAATCTATTTGAAAAGTAATGAAAAGAAACTTCTCTAATTTGGTGGGGGTGATAGACATGCAAGTCCAGGAAGCACAGGGAGTCCCAAACGAGACAGACACAAAGAGGCCCACCCCAACACACGTCATAATCGAAATGCCAAAGGTTAAAGATAAAAAGATGGGAGGGTGAGTATGGGAGAATGGGTGAGAGGGGAGGGGCTTAAGAAGTACAAAAATAAATAAATAATTTTGCCTTTCAAAAATAAAAACATTCGATCAAAGTATCTATTCAGCATAAAGGTCTCTAGAATGCGTCTGCTGTGCACACCGTAAGAGCACTTTCAATGGCGGACTGCCCACAGGGCCCCAGAACCTTCTCCGTGTGACGCCTGCTGCCGGCACTGCCAAGACAACTGCTGGTACTCAGGTTGAAATTAAGAAAACTAGTACCCAGAACAGATGACCAACACACAATTTACAGAAAAGAACTAAAAGGAGAAATGGGCATTTCATTTAAATTCTCTTTCTAGACCTCTTTCATAACATCGTTGCCCTTGAATTTTGCAGCTTTATAGTGATTTAAACTGACTTTTGATATTTAAGGTTGAACTAAGAGAAAACAGCCAACCACTTGCTTTTGGCCACAGGTGTCGTCTAAGGCTGCTCCGTGATTTTCCTTCCACAGCCAGGCTGGAGAAGCGGCCTCAGATTCCACCGTGCGGCCAGCTTCCACCAGAAAACCCTGTCCCAGGGCACATACCAACACCGCCCAGCTGAAACCTACGATCGAGGTGCCGGTAAAACCATAATGACACCAGTTCCCCCAAAGTGCCTGCTGCACTGTGACAAAGACTTCACGGGCACCAGGCCTCGTGAGGTCCGGCTCACAAGGCCTTTCCTGCCGGGCTCAGTCCCCACGTGCCCAAGTGACACTGCTCCACCACCACCCTGTGGCAAGGGGGAGTTAGCTGTACAAGTTCCCCTCTCCCCCCTCACCCAGGGTTCAGAGAGAGCCGTGCATCCTTCTCCCCACCCCCATCCCTCTCCATCATTGTAGCATCAACAAATACACACACACACATACACATATGTACACAAACACACACACACAGGATGAGGTAAGTCCAGGGTACAAACTAGTGAACTAGTTTAAAATAACTAACGTGTCCACAACCCTTTACAGCTGCCTCGATACCTCACATCCATAACCTTCTACACAATGACGAGGGAATGCACCAAACCCTCAGCAACCGCTGGGCTACAGACTGCAACGAGGCTCTGTGCAGCGACCTGCACACTGTGACCGGTCCCCGTGGACTGGAACCCCCGGTCCAGCTCCCCCACGAGCCTGGGGTTTCACCGCCTCCAACCTTGCCCGGCTGCTCGCCCAACCACTGGGTTGGATGTGTCTTCTCGTTCAGGGATTAACCTGTGCCTCCAGTCGTGCACCTATAAGCACATCCTGAGGGTTACACTGTGCACATCCTCTGTGCTTCTGCAGACGCCAAGTGCCTGTCTACATCCCTGTCCTTTCCCCCGGCGGCTCCTCCCTTGTACGAGGAACAGGCCCCTGAAGGAGCCAGGTTCTCTGCGTCATAGTGGGCCCACCTTCCACAATGCGTTTCGGCCACAGACACTGTGGCCTCGCTGGAGAGAGAACAGCCCCAAATCTGTGTAAGAATATGGGGCAGCACCTCAGATCATTTTTTCCTAAATTCTTCTTTGCTAGAAGGAACATTTTGATGGTCGACTGGTGATTAAGAATAGTATTAAAGATGTCTCTCTTGAGCTTACTAACACTGCTTGATTTTATCAGAGTGCTATTCAAAACTCAAGATTTCTTGATAGTTTCCTGAATGTTAATGAGTCAAAAGGAATATGCTGTCAGTACTACTTGTAAGAAAGCCGGAATATGTATCAATTTAGATACTACAAAGGAAAATCTCATTGTGATCATACTTTTATTAAATATCAAAAATGGTGTTAACCATCTTGGTCTTACTCTGTGAACCAAGCTATTTCTAAAAATCAAACATTCTCAAAGAAAAAAAGAGTTCTCCCACTGAGGTATTCTGATGGTCTATCTGCAAACTATTTCAAAAGAGAAGTTCCTCCCTGCGTGGTGTGGCTCAGTTGGCTAAACCTCACCCCATAACCGTAAGGCTGAGGGTTCGATTCCCCATCAGGGCCCGTGCCTGGGCTGCAAGTTCGAACCCTGGTCCAGGTGTGGAAAACCTGCAAGTGTTGGAAGGTGACCGACACAGCAGCCTGAAGGCGGGTGGGGACAGCTGGGGGTGGCCGGCCACGGCAGTGGCAGCAGAAGAGGAGGTCTGAGGAGTCAGGCACAGGAGGGTCACCAAGGGCCTTTCAAGCTATTTAAAAAGTCTGGATTTTACCCGACAGGCCGTGAAAAGGTTTTAAAAAAGAGAACAGATGGAGTAACCCCCTCTCCATTTTAGAAGGACCTTCCTGGGCGCAGGGTGAAGATGGCACTGGCCAGAGAAAGACTAGACCGAGAGAGGAAAGGCAGGGCCCTTCAGGGACTGCAGGTCAGTGATGGCAGCGACGACGACGGACCCCAGGACCCCGGCAGCAGCGGGGACAGAGGGAAGAGGACAGACTCAGCAGATATTCAGGAGGAAACCTGAGGGCTGGCTTGTGGGAAGGAACGGAAAGGGCGGGGTCAAAGACAGCGCCTGCGTTTCTGCCGCGGCCACGTGGCGCTCTTTGCAGAGCTGACAGGCGCGAGGAGGTGCAGGCGAGGAGGAACTGGATCTGTGGGCGTGAGACCTTGAGGAGACCCCAGGCGGCGTGTCTAGGGGACAGCCAGACACACCCCTGGAACAGCAGTCTGCCGTGCTGGCTAAAGACGCACACGGTGATCAGAGGGAGGGGCCCGGGGAGGATGCACAGCGGCTTAGGAGCAGAGCGGTGGGAGGAGCCACGCTGGGCACAGGCGGGAAGAGCCAGCAGAGGCTCAAGTGGACGGAGACTGCTCCGCCTCTGAGAGCCGAAGGAGAAACGGTGGACACGGGAGGGGCAGGGTAAGCGCCATTTTCCTGATCCCCCAGCATCCCCGGACGCTGCCTCGACGCTCGACAAATTGCAGGTTTTGCTGTTTCTAAAAGTGCCGATGATGGGCCCCTCCAAGGATCTGATCGTTTTATCCCCTCTGCCTTTAAGACATAGAAGGCCAAACACCTACCGCCCGCGCCCTCACCCCGCCGCACACAAAACTGAGTGTCTTAGCTTTCTTCCTTGACTGTAACTCAAGTCATGGAGAAGTCACCATGTTCTCTTCCAGAGCACAGACTCGTATAGCTAGTGGTCCTCAGTGAACACCTGCATGGTAGTAAGTAGCAAACGTTTGAACAGGAGAGACAGACTCACTACAGGAAAGGCTGGTTGTGCGAGTATTCCGCGTCCTTGAACCCAGAGATCAGCGGGGCCGGTCCTTCAGTGGGACGACCCCCAGGGGCAAGAGGAAGAATCACCCTGGTGAGTACGGAAGAGGACAAAAAGCCTACAACAGTCACCGGTGTGTTACTAGAGCAAGACGACCCAAGGGGTGTGTGCGTGTGCGCATGTGTGTGTTTGGGGAGAGGTAATGGAACTGGTTCCCTCTAAACCAGCTCAGTGATGAACCCCAAGAAACATCCCAGTGGCTGGGACTGGCCAGCTGAGAAATCCCGGAGTGTTAACGGTCAAGAACCTGAAAGTGAGCTGAAAACCCTGTCTCACACACACGGACACACAGACACACGGACACACAACTACGGTGCCTCCATTCCAAGCCCGTGTTCTCCCCACTACCCCGTGGTGTCTCCCGGGAGAGCTGACGCTAAACGCAACCTGGAAGCGGTGCTGTGAGATGGAGTCGCATCAAACAGAGTCTCCGAAGATGTGCTCACTATGAAATGCAGGTATTCTTTCACCGAAAGAAATTAGAAGCTCCTGGATTATAAAATGGGAAAAAAAAATCTGACGTCAGTCAGCCCCAGGCTTTAAAAGAATACGAACGTGCCCGCTACCACGGGAAATGAGATGCTCTCAATTCGTTCTGTGCCGTAAATGTTTTATTTATTGCTGTAGGACTGCAGAATGAGCTAAGTTCTCACTTCGGTAACAACTTCACAGGGAGCGAGAAATCCCATCGATCCCTCCCGCTTCTCTAGACACAGTCCTTCCCGCCACGGGCCCGAGGCACATCGTGCCGTCTCCACCACCAGCCTTTCCCCTCGGTGCACGCAAGCACAGTTCTGCTCCACGTGAAACAGATTTCAGGTTTCCACACTTACAGCAATCACTTCAGCCTATCCGAGCTCCCCAGAATAATTCATCATGACATCGCCGGGGGCAGTGCCCACTGGGGGCCCCCGTACCGGTGGGGATGGGGTGGGGATGGGGTGGGGATGGGAGCACAGACGAAAAGGAAGCTCAGAGGAGGCAGTCTCTGGTGCGCAGGGAAAGGGCTTCTTCAAATGAACACTGCCCCCCCCCCATTCACCCGACTCCCCACCCACACAGACACTGGTCTACCTGGGCAGTGCGGCCCCGCAGGCGCGGGGAGTGCGGATCGTGTCTGCCCGAGAGAAAGACAGGACCACGTGACCACGAGGGGGCGACGCCGGCTGCGAAGGAAGAAAGCCTGGGGTTCTGGACCTAAAGAGGGCTCATATGGCTAGGAGACGAAGGGCAGTGTGCGAGGCCGGAAACTCTAAGAGAACAGTAAAAATGTTAACGGTTCTTATGAGGATTTTAGGGCCTTCTGGCCTGGCCTTTCCAGCAACCTAAGGATGACCTCTCTGCTCGTTCCCCAGGCCTCCCCATCATGTGTTACCTGCTACTTACGGAATTTGTACCTTCTTATCGGTCCTGAGCGTGAGGACCTGGAGACCTTCCCTAGTGTCGTGGAAGCACAAAGGGCCAGGAAGGAACCCACTGATTACTGTGGAGTAAGGGCCGGCCCCTCATCCCAGCGCCCCTTAGCATGCATACAAGAGGAGTGAAAACAGGGGCCCTGGGCCGTCACCGGCATTAAAACGCCACGGTCTCAGTGGCTGATGGTGAAAGTGCAGCAACAGGAAGACCGAGCGAACGGTGCCCACCGTCACACACACAGGACAAGGGCACTGCTTCCCTCTGGACAAGTGGCAAGTGCGCCACCCTTGTGGTCCGGGGCTCTGAGGTCAAATGGTGTCTCTGAATGGGTGTCTTTAGTTGCTGGTCTGTTTAGCAAGGCCACCAAAAAAAACAAAAAAAAAAAAAAAACACTTTTAATAATATAAAGCAAGCCAAGAGCATTTCCCCAAGTCTAAATTTGCTAAAATAGGGAGGGAGGGAGGAGTCTTATTCTTGGTTAACAAGAATGAATGGCTGAGCACTGAAATTGAAAATCTAGTAAAAATCGCTACTGAGGAGTGAGCTGATACAAGAACTGCAGTATCTCACGTCTCTGAAAAGTCAATCCTCCCTGCGGGCCTTTGCCGAAATACATTTTAACCTGCTCACAGCATGAGATGTGCAACTTACCCCCGACAATGAACTTACCCGCTGTTAACCACAGCTTCCTAATGTCTACAGCAACTTCCAGGTCTCGAACCCCTGTTTTCACTACCTCTGTCTACCTCCTTGTCGAAGTATCAAAGCCCACGGCAGCCAGGCAAATAAAATGCCTGTATCAAAGGTACCGAAGCCCAAGTTCTACTTCCTGAAAGCCTCGAGTGTTACGGTTGGAAGAGTCCTTAGAAGTCGTCTAGTCCCACGTTTCCAACCTCGCCCCGCACACGCGGATCCCCGCCAACCGCAGGACACAACAGCACCCCAGGGGCAGCACAGGCTCTGCCATCGGTGATTCTCATCTGGGCAAAGGGACACACACGCGCAGCATAGGCACCACAGCTCCGACCCGAGTCCCGAAGCCCCAGGGGTCCGGGGTGCTCCGTGCGGGAGGGTGGGTGCTGTCCAGCAGTGCCTTCTCCTTCGAGCGCCTGGAAACTAGTAACCGATGTGGTCTGAGAAGACGCCCCGCCTGGGGAGTTGTCCAGCGCCGGACAGAAGTTACTAAAGACGGCCCTGGGAGTCGCGTCTCCTGACTCTCAGCCTGGCCTCTTTCTCTCGAGGTTCTGCGTCTACTCTGTTCTCTGAGGGCCTTCCCCAATGACAAAAGTGCAACCGATAAGGGTCTGTCCACGGTCTGTTTACTCATGCACACAGGCAAACGCCACCATCTGCGGTCAGCTCAATTCGTGAGTTATCACCATAGTGGTGCACTGTTCTCTTTCCTGCAAGTGCGCTCAGGAAAAAGCCCAACTAAGCCCAACCCCGCTCTCTATTCATTCACTCAAAAGCACTTAGAAGCCAAAGACTCAATCTCCCCTCAATGAGAAAACTCCGCTAATAATAATAGTTAATAATTCAGTAAGAGCTACAGTGAAGCGCTAATGTGTTGCCTTTCTTTCCTACTCTCTGAAATACAGAAATGCAACACCCCCCTTCTCCCAGTCTCATTAGTTCCCAACCACTTTAGTCTACACAGGGTGGGGTAAAAGTAGGCTTGCAGTTTGTCTTATGGGAAACAATAATTAAAAAACAATAATACAAGAGTCCACTGTGTCTCACATGCTCACAACGGTAAGCCGGCATCTGCCCCCCTGGACTGAGGTGTACTTCAGCGGGAAAATCCACTACCTGTAGACATGGTAAGCACCTCCAAACTTCTTAGGTTTTCTCCACACAACGTGTTCTCCCTCCGATTCAGGACGGGAAATTACTTAATGAAAGCGGCATCCCCTGAGGGGTCCCCTCACACAGCCCCGCTAATCGTGTTGGTCTGTGCTAGAGAAGCTGTCAGCAACCGAGGTGGAGGTGGATTCTGCAGGCTTCCCCTCACTCCGTGGAGAAAACTGGAAGTGGAGGAAGCCTCTATCCTCACAGCTTGCTCTTTTTCTCCTCCCGGAACACATAATTATCCTATTTTCACCCTCTTATTCTAGCCTCAGCTTTCCGCAGAAACACCAGTTTCTGCTCCTGCTCCAACATCCCAACACTCACAGGAGCAAAGGGAGTTGGCAGAGCTCTGTGGACCATCTCCGAGGGCTGCTGGGTTCGTCTCTGTGGGCTCCTGGGTTCACGTTCAAGTCCAGACGGCACCACGTCAGGTGAGACTCCAGCTGCCCCTAAAGGCCACTGTTCTGAGCTGCCACCACCAGCCGCTTTTGCGATGGTTCCTACCCCTGCATAACTCTCCTCAGCATTCCACTGGCATGTTTCACGGCCCATTTACTCCTCCTTCCTGCTCTCTTCTCCGCCCGTTCACTCACACCCAGCACCTCAATTTAAACATCCTATGCCAGATAGTTTTCTTCCATTTGCTATAAAACATCAACTTTACTAGGCAATCAAAACCTGGCTCTTTGTTTTACTGACCACTACACGTTGGCACACACGGCACAAACACACACACACTGAGTGTCCATTACATACAAGGTACTCCGGTCTACAGGGGTTGTGAGAGCTCTTCAGGAAGACGAGGTGCCTCCCGCCCAAGCAAGTTGTTCTGTATCAACACTGTGCACAGAGTGATGTTTACTGTGGGCCCCAGGGTGCAGCGCAGATCTGGACAACTTCTGACCTGTAAGCTCAAATCACACGGTCAGGATCTGTGTTGGTCCATGACCCAAAATATATGAGAGGCCAGTTATTGCCTAGCGAGGGGTTAGAACAATCGCAGCTGATGCTAAAACTGTCTGCAGTGCTGGAAGCAGCTAAAACCATTGATATAAATATCACTAAAAATGATGTAAAATCAACAAAACAAACTATAACTTAAATGTATCTCCTGCCCTTCCATCTCAGCACCCCCCACACCAATAAACATGAGGAAGAAACAAAACAATGATACAGATTTTTTAAAAATAACAAACATCTGTTTTCTAAGTAATCTGACAAAAGAGTTGAAAGGAAAGGGAACATAATGAAATTTCATTGTGCTAAATGCCCTGGCCGGGCAGCGTAGTTGGACAGAGTCATCCCCATGCACAAAAGGTTGCAGGTTCAATCCCTGGTTAGGGCTCATATAAGAATCAACCAATGAGTACATAAAGAAGTGGAAGAACAAATTGATGTTTTCCTTTCTCTCTCTCTCTCAAATCAATAAACAAAATAAAATGCATCTTTCTAAAATAAAAAAGGTTCCCCGATTCCCAATCAAATCGGGGCTGACAGGCATGTATATCATTTAACTGTCCATAAATGAGCTTCTTTAAATAGTAACTATTAATACCCCAAATCTCAGCATCTGCTTGGGCACAGAGTGACAGACATGAAGCTTGAAATGGCTAAGAAGTCAAACAAACTGCTTTCTTAAAATTATAACATAGCCCTGGCTGGTGTGGCTCAGTGGATTGAGCACCAGTCTGCGAACCAAAGGGTCACTGGTTCGATTCCCAGTCAGGGCACGTGCCTGGGTGGTGGGCCAGGTAGGGCCCCCAGTAGGGGGCGTGGGACAGGCAACCACACACTGATGTTTTTCTCCCTCTCTTTTTCTTTCCCTTCCCCTCCCTCTAAAAAATAAATTAAAAAATATCTTTTTAAAAAGTTATAACACAATCCGCAATGAAGAGAAGCCATGAGGGGGCAAGCCCTCACTACCCTCTGCGGCGGCTGCACCAGCCAGGCCCAGGCCGCTGACTGCCACATCAGGGGCTTCTCCAGGCTGACGTCACGTAAAACTCCTGCTTTGTCTGAAATCCCAGAGACACTGACAAATGAAGCACAAGACATTACTGAAACCATGATCTATAACCCTCCCCGCAAAATACAAGTCCAGTCAAGTGTGGCTCCCTCCTAATTTCCCCCTGGAATCTAACAATTCCCCTGGAGAGCCTGCCAGCATCCAAAACCAACATCTCTAAAAGGGAACAGAATACTGTCTCCTTCAACCGATTCTCCTGGCAACTTTCCTCTTTCCATACAGCCAGTCATCCTTGTCCTGACGCCAAAAACAGATTCCCCTGCCTCCCTCTCCCTCAACCGAACACCCACTCGGCCAGCAGTAGTAATAACAGCTAGCGTTTTTCCAGAAGTCAACTACTCGCCAGGCACTAGACACTCCAAAACCACCTGCTAAACGGATCTCAGCATCCCAGTCACCTCCGAAGAAACTGAGGCGCGGTTCCAAGTTCAGAAACTTGATGAAGGTCACACAGCCAATAAGCAGCGAGACCCAAGCCCGACAGCAGCCTCTCTGCCTACACGCCACGCTCAGGCGCGCGGCATTCACGCCATCGCGACCTCACATCTGCCCACTTATTCGTCCTATTCCTAAGGCCGCCACGCTGGCTCCTGCCTTTCTTCTATGCAAACTCCAGACACCCTTACACCTTCACACTTCCCGTTGGAAAAAAAAAATGCAGCTCTACAATGAAGTCCAATTCTTGGCCAGTCTCCAAAGACACACTCCGCATTTCCACTTCCTGTCTACACTGAAGTCATTAATACCAAGGACAGCGCTGTCCTACTCACTCTGCAAGGCCCGATCCAAATGACACCTGTGTTGTGACACTTTCTCTGACAAGGAGGGAAGAGCCGTAAGAAGGGAAAAGGAGCGCTGTCCCTGAGGGAGCGCTTCCTCTGTGGGAAGCCTGCATGGGCGCCCAGGGCGGTGGGCACTGCTGTGCTCCCCACTGGCAGACAGACGGGCACGTGGGGGTATGCGCCGCATCCAGGGCGGCACGGCTGGTGAGCGTGAAGTCGACATTCCAATCCACGCCCGCAGCTCTCCTCTTTACCAGGCCGCTCTAGTGAACTCTCAGGAGCCCCCTTCTTAACTTTCTCACGGGTGGACCAGGCTGACCACAGCTGACTCCACTGCTCAGTCTCGGCGTCCCCAGAACAGGACAACCAGGCACGTGGACTTCCTGAGGGGTGCAGCGAGGGGAAATCAACGTGCCTCTGAAGCGTTCTCGCCAAAGCCACTCAACCCGAGTCTAATGACCCCGCCCGAGCGGTGCTCCTCAAATGGTAACGTGCACGCAGCTCCCGTGGGCTCTGGCTGAATGCAGATTCTGACTCCGCACGTCTGGGCTTGGGCCTGAGAGTCTGCATTTCTCAGAAGCCTCCAGAAGTAACCTGTGCTGCTGGCCCACGCCCATGCTTCAACCAGCGAAGCCCAGCATCTGGACCTGACCCCTAGTTTGTAAGACACAGGAAAGACAGAGGAACAAATTAAACAACTCATGGCCAGGGCTGGAATGAGGGGAACGAGGCACACGCCTCAGATACAAAATTTAAGGGTAAAAAAAAAAACAGTAAACTGGGAACCAAAGTGTCCCAGGTTCGATTCCCAGCCAGGGTACATGCCTGGGTTGCAGGCCATAACCCCCAGCAACCACACATTGATGTTTCTCTCTCTCTCTCCCTCCCTTCCCTCTCTAAAAATAAATAAATAAAATCTTAAAAAAAAACAAAACAGTAAAAAAGATAAATATTCTAATACAAAATTTTAAAAATTAAAATAAATGCAAAGAGAGCCCCATGATGAACACAATGCCACGGGTTTAAATAAAGACGATCAGCACTACTGAGTCTTCTTCCTGTCCCCACGCCAACACGGCGGCACAGCACCGCATGCCATGAGCAGCATGGCGAATCCAGAGCACGGCAGAGTCCAGGGGCAACAGAGACCCGTGTGGTCTCCACACCACATCCGTCCTACAAAAGGGAGGAGGCGTTACGAGGCTTCAGAGACGACACCAAATGCAAAGTATGAAACTTGTTCTGACACCGGTGAGAACCCACCTGTGCCACAGAAAACGGGGCGATGCCAGAGGAAACACACACAGATGGAATGTTCGGTGATACGGGAGATTGTGGACTCCGAAAGGTTCAAGATAAGGGCACTGAGGTTTCTTAAAGTCCTTACTCATTGAAATAAGGTGCTGAAGTATTTATGGGTAAAATGACATGAGAGGGAATATCTGCGATATTCCAGGAAAAAAAAAGTTGTAAGACAAGATTAGTAAAATGTTGCTATCTGTTGAAGGTGGGTGATGGTGTGTGTGGATTCATTATACCATTCTCTCTAATGTTTATACTTAAAATTTCCAGAATGAAAAGTAACTAATCCAGATAATAAAAGCAGCCACTCCTTCTAGCACGTGCCGGGCGCTGTGATGATCTCACTGAGGTGTCACCACCATACGGCAGTGAGTGACTGTGCCACGAATAGAAGTGAAGTTCAGCAAGCTGGAATAACTCGCCCAAAGTCACGGGAGGCTGGAGCCCAGGTTTGACACCATGCATTAAAACATCTATGGGACACCTCGAGGGGCTTACGGCATAAGCAACCTCTGCTAAGCAACCTCAGCTTGCAGTCCCTTCCTCTCCCGGCACCTGAACGGCGGAGCCGTCTTGAGTGGCTAAGATGAGGACTACCTGGCCTTGAATCGTGGCTCTAACCCTCACCCTCCGTGTGACCTGGGGCAGTTAGTTCCCGCTGTCCCTCAGTCCCTTCATCTGCACGGGACTATTAATCTCACACCACTAGGAGATTAATTACCATCTTATAAAGGAGTTAGGAAGATCAAACGAGTTAATAAATGTGAAGTGCTTGAATCATGGGTGACACACGGCCAGCACTGATTAAGTGTGAGCTATTATTACCATTATTATTACTGAGTTCTCAATAAAACTGAACGACACTGAACCCACCCTCAGGCAAACTCCCAGCCATTTATTTTTACGTCTTCTAAGCAACAGGACTTGGAAGGTGAGCTGCCACCAACGTTTATGAAAGCCCATGCACAGTAATCAAGACTAACGTTCCTATATTCAGGGGAGAAAAAACCAGTATTAGTAAAAACGTAGAGACAGTGGGCCCAGGACCATCACTACAGTATCTCTGCTTTGCAAGTTTAAGGTCGAGGAATTCATGGTGTTTATAGGATTTAAAAATCTTCAAGGAGGTACCAGGAATTCCTGCTAAGCTGAGAGGCCGGGTGCCCACAAAAATAAGCAGGGAGCCCTGGGTCAAGGGCAAGGTGGGGGGCAGAGCCGGTGCCAGCAGCGCGCAAACGAAGGAGGCTGAGAGCCAGGAGCCAGAGCTGAGCGGCGACAGAGCCGCTGTCCTCGGCCGGGCCCAGAGGGTCAGTGGAGGGGCTGCGTGCACCAAGGCGCACCAGCCAGGACCATGGGCAGAGCCAGGCCAGGATGGGCGGGGGCACGGTCCCAGTGGTGAGAGGGCTCTGACTGGGTTTGCTGGTTTTAACTGCCCTCTTTGTAGTTAAGTTCTGTCGGTCCTAACACAACGCTTCCCCGAGCTGTCCTGCTACAGAAGGTGAAACAAGTAAGGACCCAGATCTTCTTGGGCCACCTGCCAGCCCCCTCCTTCCTTCCCCACTGGCGTCTCTGCGCTCACTCACTGCCCCGCTGCCAGCACGCATTCACTCTAACTCCCCACGTACGCAGCGTGGGCAGCGTCCCGTTCCCCCACAATCGTGAGCATTTACCGAAGCCTGAGATCCATCAGGCACTGTGCTAGGAGCTTATAGTCATCTCGCCTGGTCCTTCAGCCATGCATGAGGTGCTGTAACCATCCCCACTTCACAGATGGACCTGTGGCCGAGGAGCCCACAGTCACGCTGCCACAAGTGTGGTTCTGTCGGACTCCAGAGACTGCCTCCTCTCTGCTGCCTTCTGTCAGCAGGCCTGTGTCCTGACAGGGCTGGGAATGAGGGAGAGACCGCTGCAGGCAACCTGAGCACAACCTCCCCTAGGGAGCCCGGCAAGCTCGGGAACAGCAGGTGAAGAGGAAGGAGCAACACGTGAGTTCTCTCCGCTCTGGGCAAATGGGTCGCCTCCTCCCCTCACTCCCCCTCACCGCATCCTGAGGGCGGTCCGGGCTGCCCCTGCCAACCACCACCCGGACACAGAGGGGGGTTATGCAGAGGGGGACATATCCCAGGTTTTTCCTCCCTTAAAGGAAGGGAGAAAAAGGCAAGAGGATTCCCAATAGAAAAGAAAACTTACAAATATAGTAACAATGGAATAAAGCCAGGACATATAAATAAATACATTAATTTTTTTTACAAATCTGTTGAAAAAAAAACTTTTTTTCTTAAGAGCAAACTATACTTTACACTATTATTTCATGTTCATTATTAAAATCTTAAAATCGACATTAAAATACAGGCAATTATCATTATTGTCATGTGATTCCTATATCAGGAGATGTTCTTTTCCTTTCAAAGCACAGAAAAGTCAAATACATACGATAAGACAATTCGCTTGCTATTTGAAATGAGAAATGTAAATTATTATGTTCACTAATCTTTGAAATCAAGATCAAGGAGCTTGAAATCCTGTACGTTTAAAATAAGTGGCAGGTGATTATCTCCTAGAACACTACTCAGCAGCAGAAGGACCAAACGAACGAACTAAAATAAATGCGACGACAGGGACGAAGCCCAAAGCCACTGGGCTGAGAGGACGAGAACTCACGAAAGGGCCGTGAAGAAAACACAGAGTGATGGCAGGACCTGCACTGCGTGGGGACCTCAGTCACGCAGGTGTGCGCGTCTGACAAAACTTAGCAAATGTGAGCTTGGGATTCATCCTCCGTACTCCAAGTTTTACAAGCAGGGAAGCAAATGCTGAACTCTAGTTACTGATAGGCACGGTCAAGTATTTAGGTGGAAGGGCACTGATGTCTACAAATTACTTTGAAATGCATCAAAAGTAAGACTGAGCCCTGGCCAGGTGGCTCAGTGAGCTGGGGAATTTTCCCAAGCGCCAAAAGGTTGCAGGTTCAATCCCCGGTCAGGGCACGCACCTAGGATGCGGGTTTGATCCCCGGTCTGGGCGCATACAGGAGGCAACCAAGAGATGTTTCTCTCTCACATCTCCCTCCCTCTCCCTCTCCCCCTAACACACACTTCCTCTCTCTCCAAAATCAACAAACATATCCGTGGATGAGGATAAAAAAAAATAAAAAGAATGAGAAAGGGATGCAGAGATATACAGATATGCAATAAAGCAAATATAATGGTAAAATCTAGAATCCAAGTAGCAGATAAGCAGGTGTTTATTGTAAACTTCTTTCAACTCTGCTGTACATTTGAACATTTTCATAGAAATAAAGAAAAATATACTTGTTTATATATTAAACAGGGGACTAAGAAAAGGACAAAAAGAAGTAAAAGGCAGAGTGTAAGGGAAAGAACAGTAAGTAAAAAGGAGAAAAAATTAGAAGGGGAGTCAGACAAAAATATAAATTGAAACACATACAGAAAACTGAGGGCATGCAGAAAGAACCGGAAACACTCAGGGGGCTTTGCGATGAGTGCCTTGGTCCCTGGGCCACGTGTCCAGTTCCTACCGCTAACCTATATTAAATGCTAACCGCCCTGGCTGGGGTGGCTCAGTGGATTGAGTGCTGGCCTGAGAACCAAAAGATCACCGGTTCAGTTCCCAGTCAGGGCACGTGCCTGGGTTGAGCACCAGGTCCCCAGCAAGGGGCGCTTAACAGGCAACCACACACTGATGTTTCTCACCCTCTCTTTCTCCCTCCCTAAAATAAATAAATAAAATCTTTATAAAAAATAAATTCTAACAAATATGTTCCATTTCATAAAGGAACCTCATTCAATCTGAGGGCTGAAAATGTAATAGGAACATGACATTCTAATAAAGTTACAGGAAAGGCATTTAAAAGGTAATGCCATTAATAAGTACAGCACAATTTGTATGCTGAAGTGAGCCCTGCTCTCCAAAGCTGTCACAAGCACAGAAATTATGGGAGATTTAGAGCATGATTAACCTGCGTCCGAATCCCAATTTCGTGAATAAGCAGCCATATGACTTAAGACAAGTTACTAATCCCTCTAACCCTCCATCTCCTTATCTGTGATATGGAAATAGTATCACCTCTCTCCCAGCGTGATTTTGAGGATTCAGTGAGACCATATACATGGAAATGACTCGCCCGGCACCAGGTACCCAGCAATTCTTCATTAGATACTGTTTTTCTTTCCTCTTATTCTAATAATGCCATCATTGCTTTACAGAGTTTTGTGACACACTTTGAGGTATGGGCCAGAGGAAGAAGAGAAAAGGTGCTGCAGGTGGAGGGGAGGGCAGAGACACAGGTACGAAGGCCAGCAGGAGAGGGGCCTTCTTTCAAAGGCTGCTGGGGCATGGAGGTCGGGTTTAGAGGTCACGCAGGGAGGGTGAGAAGGGATGTGAACAAGCGAGAGCAAGACAAGGGCAGAATCGGGCAGGGCCTGTCCCGCCACGCCGAGGAATCGGGTCTTTGTCTTCCCGGCACGGGGGAGCCACTTACAGCTTGTCAGTGGAATAGCGACCTGGTCTGAGTTGTCTCTTAGAAGGAATATTCTGCCCCAGCTGGTGTGGCTCAGTGGATTGAGCGCCAGCCCATGAACCCACAGGTTGCTGGTTCGATTCCCTGTCAGGGCACATGCCTGGGTTGCGGGCCGAGTCCCCTTTTGGGGGCGAACAAGAGGCAACCAATCAATGTTTCTCTCCTTCTCTTTCTCCCTCCTTTCTCCTCTGTCTAAAAATCTAAATTTTTAACCCAAAACATCTAAAAAAAGAAAGACTATCCTGATGGCTGATGCACTGTACAACTCCAGGGACACTGTGAAGTCAGAATGTCAACAGACACAGGATGTGGACTGGAGCAACATCGTGAGTCCGGAACCTAAGCACCACACCCGGGAATGCTGCTGTGGTTACCGTCACCCGACAAGCACGGGGAATGAGGACGGAACCTGGGGACACCAGCACTTACTGAAGGGACAAGCAGAGCCAAGACACCCTACAGGAAACTGAAGGGGACACGGTCAGAGAGAACCACATGTGGCCGCTACGGACGGAGAAGCACCCGTCCAAGGTAGTGACCAGGAGGCTGTCACCGACCTTGTCGAGCAGGTTCCCTCAAGTGACAGGACAGAAACCAAATCTCACTCAACTATTCTGAAGTGGGGACAGAGACCGTGCGCGTGAGGCGCGCTCTCAGGACCGGCGCACACCGGAGAGAGGCAGGGCAGCGGTAAATGGGGATGCACAGTGGAGAGAGTGCTGGGAGGAGTTTGAGAAATGGGGGAAAGATGAGTCTAAAGATGCAAGGGAGGAAAAGGGTAACCATGGTGGGGGCGGGGGCTAGGGACGGGATGCAGGTCGGGGTGGAGGGCCACACCCAGAGACAAAGAACGAAATGCTTGCACACACGAACAGCTGGCTGGTGCTCTTCACTCTCCCTTTGCAACAGGAGTTCCAGCTGTCTAAGGGTGAGCGTGGAGAAGGCGGAGCCAGAAACGGGAAATCTGCAGATATTTCAGAATAAATGCATGGAGCACGAGAGAGTCACCTGGCTGTGGGCGTCGTGCTCAATCCCCCCCAGGGGCATTCAGCGGCCTGGGAGTGTGGGCTTCCCACCACCGGCCAGCCAGGCCAATCAGCAGGACTGGGATCCTGCCCTCCGGGGACTCAGACCTGCATCCTCACGCTGGTGCCTTCCTCTGTAAATAAAGTGTGCGACAACTGTCTCCTATGGGTGGGGATTTGGGAACAACACCAAAAAAGACAAACAGGACTTCTGCTCTTTTTAGTCTTATGATGTAAGAGAAGAAACAAACGGAACAAAAAAGTTTACAGTGGTGGTAAATATTACACAGAGAAGTTTACAGCACCATGAAGAGAAGGTAGGAACTGCCTAACCGAGACTGTCTCCCTGGAGAGGGCAGAAGCGATCTGAGACCTGGAGAAGTAGCAGAGGACTGCTATGTGAAACGGGAGGAAGAAACAGGGAGAGCATTCCACGAGAGAGCAGCACGTGCAAAGGCCCCCCAGGGAACCCCGAAACAGAAAGAACATGTCACTCAGCAAGACCTGGAAGTCCCACGTGCTAAAAGGTAAAGCGTGGCAAGGGGACACACGTTTTGTGGGGATGTATCCACAGGGGACCACGGCATATAAAGCTGATGAGAATTGTGGACTTGAGCCTCAAAAGCAATAGCAATCTGCACTTTTCATAAGACTGTTCTGGCAATGGTATGCAAAACAGATTGGAAAGAGACAAGAGCGGATGCAAAGAGGATGGTCAGGAGCCATTCAGTAAGAATCCAGGCCGGGGTGATGGTACTACAAACAATGGTGGCGACAGTGAGGACAGACAAAAGAAGTCAAACAAAGTAAGAGGTTTAAAAGAAGCAAAGTCACTTAGAATGTACAGTCTGAATGTGGGGAATAAGGATGAAGGACAAATGGAAGATGATGGTCAGTTTTTAGTTTGGGAAATCAGTCGGATGGTGAGCGGTGCTAATCACTGAGAAGGGACGGGTTTGATGGGCAAGCTTTTGATTTTACTTTTTAGTCTGTTGAGGCCAGGCACCTGTGAAGCACCCAAGGAGACAGGCTGAGTAAGCAGCTGAATGCATACATCCCTAACACTGTCATACAGCAGTCCTCGCATTCTTCATATTTGTAAAAAGACAACAGAGGGGAACTTCCTCAACATAATAAAGGCCACGTGTGACAAGCCCACAGCTCACATCACACTCAACAGCGAAGGATTTAATGCTTTTCCTCTAAGATCAGGAAGAAGACAAGGATGCCCACCCTCAGCACCTCCATTCGACACAGTATTGGAAGCCCTACACAGCAATGAGGCAAGAAAAAGAAATAAAAGGCATCCAATGTGAAAAGTAAGAGCTAAAACTATCTTTGTTTGCAGCTGACATGATCCTATATCTACAAAACCCTAAAGATTTCATGCAAAAAAAAGTTAGAATAAACAAATTCAGCAAAGTTGAACACGCAAAAAATCAGTTGTATTTTTATATACTAACAATGAACAATCTGAAAAAAATATGAAAATAATCCTATTTATGATAGCATCAAATAGAATAAAATATTTAAGAATAACTTAACCAAGGAGACAAAAGATTTACACACTAAAAACTACAAAAAACTGCTGAAAGAAATTAAAGACAAACACAATGGGAAGATATCCCAATGTCATAAATTGGACCACTTAAAATGTCCACACAGTCCAGAGTGATCTGCAGATTCAATGCAATTCCTATCAAAATCCCAGTGGCATTTTTTGCAGAAATAGCAAAAAATCCTAAAATTTACATGAAATCTTCTGGGACCCCAAATAGTCAAAACAATCTTGAAAAAGAACAGAGTTGGAAGACTTACACTTTCTAATTTTAAAACACATTACGGAGCTACAGTAACCAAAACAATGTAGCACCAGCATAAAGACAGAGCAACGGAACAAAGCAGAGGCCCAGAGTAAATCCGTGCACATACAACCAAGTGACCTCCAACAAGGATGCCAAAACAACACAAGGCGGGGAGACCGAAAATGAATTTAAGACCTGAATATAAGGCCTAAAACTATAAAAATTCTGGGAGAAAACAGGGCGAAAGCTTCATGACATTAGATTTGGCAATAATTTCTTAGGTGTGACCCAAAAGCAGAGGCAACAAAAGCAAAAACAGGCAAATGGAATGACAACAAACTTAAAAACTTCTGTGCATCAAATGATACAATCAGCAGAGTGAAAAGGCAACCTATGAAAAGGGAGAAAATATTTGCAGACTTATATATCTCATAAGGGGTTAGAGAATGCTTGCAACTCAACAACTTAAAACCAAATACCAGGAACCTTATTTTTTTTAAATGTCCAAAGAAGATAAATGAGTGGCCAAGAAACATATGAAAAGATGTTCAACATCATCAATCACTGGAGAAATGCAAGTCAAAACCACGAGATGCCCGGTCTCCCCCATTAGGATGGCCGCTATCAAGAGCCTGGAAATAGAGTGTCGGTGAGGACGTGGAGGAACTGGGGCCCATGTGCACCTGGTGGGAACGGAAAGTGGTAGAGCCGACATGGAAAAGAGTATGGAGGGTCCTCAGAAAATTGCTGATAGGACCACCATGCGACCCAGCAATCCCACTTCTGAGTGCCCACCTGCAAGGATGGGAAACAAGACCCCGAAGACAGAGCCGCACACCTCGGGGCACTGTGTTAGCGCTGTTCGCGGCAGCCGAGAGGTGGGAGCCGCCCACATACCCACCAACAGATAAATGGATGAAGAAAATGTGGGACATACACATAACCAGTATCACTCAGCCTTAAAAAAGAAGGAAATCCTGCCACATGCTACAACATGGATGAACCTTAAGGACATCACGCTAAATAAAATAAGGCAGCTACAACAGACAAATACCACGTGATTCGGTTCATAGATGGAATCTCCAGCAGTCTCACTAAGAGGCTGAGAGCAGGAGGGAGGTGGCCAGGGGCTGGGGTAGGAGAAGTGAGGAGTTATTGTTTAGTGGGTAGAGAGCTTCAGTTTTGCAAGATGAAAAAGTTCTGGAGATCTATTGGGTAATGATGTGAATAACTTAACAGCAATTGCCACACACTTAAAAATGGTTAATGTAAGGGGGTACTTTATGTTCTGTGTTTTTTACTGTTGTTTAAAAAGGGGGGCTAAATTTAAAAAGGGCAAAATAGTACCACTGCACACAGCAGGAAAGTTTGAGGACAAGAAGAGCAGCAGGACGATGGGGTTGCATTTGGAGCAGTGACCTTGAACGTCAAGGGGGAGACGGCAAAGCGAGGCCTCCAGGCTCCCACCACGCGTCTGGTTTGAGCTGTTTCACACCCAGTTCAGCATGAGGCCGCCGCGGGGAGTCGAGTGGCGGCTGCCAGGTACTGGGGGGGGCGGGGGTAGAGGGGAGGGATTATTGTTTAATGAACACACGGTTTCTGTTTTGCAAGATGAAAGCCATTCTGGAGATGGATGGGGGTGATGGTTGCGTAACCATGCAAATGTATTCCATACCACTGAACTGCGTACTTAAAAAAATGATTAAGATATTAAATTTTATGTTACGTGTATTTTACCAAAATAAAAATTGTACAAAAAAAGAGAATGAGGCCCCTGGTGTGCAGTAGACATGATGGAACTTTTCAAACTTTTTTCTTTAATCCTCACCGGAGGACATGTTTTTACTTATTTTACAGAAACAGGGAGGGGGAGAGAAACATCGACGTGAGAGAGAAACAGTGACAGGCTGCCTCACACACGTGCCCAGACCGGTGCGCCAACGGGTATGCGCCCTGACCAGGAATCCAACCAGCAGTCTTCCGGTGCACGGGATGACGCTCCAGCCCAGGGAGCGACGTGGCCAAGACCACACTGACAAGAGATTATTATGGGGCCTCTAAAGACACCCTGACCAGGGGACTCGGTTGTTTCCTCAGATCTTCACCTGGTAACAGGAACAGCAGCAACCCTCCATGGGTGGGGAGTTCTCCCCGACTGAGCTTGCCTTGGCCTGGACTGCGCGCTCCCTCCCGCATGGCAAACCCTTGTTCCCACCTACCAGGAGGTAGGAGGAGCTGTGTCCCCAGGTCCAAAACAGCGTCACTTGTGCCCATGATGCCAACTGTAGATTTAACCCCTGACCTAACTGCAGATCCCACCTCTCCCAGAAACACCGTCTTAATCAACCAGCCTGGGGTATTCTGGTCGGGCACCAGCAATCTGTCCCACGGCCCCTCCCTTCGCCAGTCAGAAAAGGCAGGATTACACCCTTCCCCTTCTCTCCCACCCCCTCCCCCAAATATCCTGGACCAAGAAAAATCCTCTCTTTTCTGCTGTTCATTGCTCCCTTGCCCCACCCCTCTTCCTATCAAAACCTTCCACTGAATACAACCCCTCAGCGCATCCTTTCAGCTGCGAGATGGGACGCTGCCTGATTCCTGAATCTCTGCATAGCGCCCATTCGATCTCCACATTTACTGCTAAATTGTGTGTTTTAACGGAGCCTTTCCTTGAGGACTCAAGTACAGTTAGAAAAGGGAGGAAAAGGCAAACACCATGGCTGTCATATTCCATTTATTAAAACCTTTCCTCCACCCTTTTCTTTTCTATATATTACCAGATTTAAGCTTCTTGCGTCTGTTCTTTATATACCAGTTAATGGAATTCAAGTTTAGCATTGAGGATAGTTAGAAAGAAAGCAGCGGGGTAGGGGGCGGGGGGAGTTCATCTTCTCTGTAGCTGCAAAAAGCTAGACGCCGTGCTGCACCGTAAAACCATCTGACAGCGGAGCACACGGAACGCTCCCAGGAGCATCAGCACGCGTCTCCTTCCCGACGTGGGGGCTTTGTCAGGAGGCCTCCCTGGCCCGTCTTCTGTTTGACAAAGCAGTCATTTAAGACACCGGATTGCAGAGGAACTTGCTATATATTTAGGATGGAGCCCTTAATCCCCCAGAAGCCTGCAAATTGATTGGCTCTCTGGAAAACCTGTATAATTTTTATGCAAAAACTCTGTGTATTTAAATCTTAGTAGCCTATTAAATCAGAAGAGGCGCTCCGCGCTTTCTCCGCCCTCCAGGCCTGCAGGCTAATAAAACCCAGGACCCTGTGGAACTCCTTATTCAAACAAAAGGTCTGACAGCCTTTGTCTCATTTAAATGAGCCCAAGCTAGAGGGACGCAGGAGGACAGTCCCAGGGGCTGCAGGAGGCAGACCAGTCTGGCCGGGCAACCAGAGTGGTAGATCAGGAGGCTGTAGTACGAAGCAGAAGGAGTGAAACCCCAGGGGACACCAGTCCCGTCCTGGTCCCGGTCCCAGTCCACTGTTAACATGGCAGGTGACCTTCTCTCCCTAGGCTGGGCTCCACCGCTCACCTCCCCAACCCACAGCTGCAACGCACATCCTCCGCAGCATCAGTGTGAGCAGCTCTGCATAGCTCCGACTTTACAGACCTGGTTGCCACAAGAAGCCTCTGTCTGTGGTTTGAAGACTTATTTTTCTTTCTACACCACAGCATTTTATAGAGACCGTGTTGGGAACCACCCTCCCTGGTTTCAGAAACTGTAACCCCTTGTGGCTAAGGCTGAGCAGAGAGGCCTTGGGACCATAATCCACTAAGGACACAAAGCTTATCTTCTGGGTAGCGGCACCTCCTCTGCACCCTTTTACCCCACCCTGCTTGGCCCCGGGCAAATGACCGGTTAGCCAATGATAGGTAAGATTCCTCAAGGGAGGGACGACCTAAGACAGGCAAGGTCATGACAGGGGCCATCAGGGAAAGACTTGCAGGGCTACAGAAAAAGGGGGTGATGGACCCTTGCCCCTCAACTTTGACATAGCCTGAGTCCTCATTCTGTCTGCAAGAAGTCTCCTAATCTCTTGGCTGCCTTACTTCCCCTGCCTGACTTCAGCCTGAAACAATGCTGGAGGGCGGTACAGGCCTGGGCAGGACTGGGAGGTTCCCATGGAAGATCAGGCCTAAGGAAGGATGCATAAAATCCTGTGAAACCTGCTCTGCTAAGAATGCCCTCAATCTTCTGATAAGGGTCCAAAGCATAAAATGAGTCGGTTTCCCAAAGTGTTATAGCCCTTTAGCTAACTGACCCTGACTCAGAATAAGCCCTCAGAGTTCTTTGAACATTACCTGTTGTTTGATCCTTACTGCCTGACAATGATTGATGAGCTTTACCTGTATTCCTGTGCAAACTGAACCCAATAAAAGCCATTGAGGAACGGGCTCCTGGCCCTTCTCCTTTGAGAGATCAGCCACCTCTCCTCCCCAAGCAGATCATGTCTTGGTAGACTTATTCTCAACCTTGGCAGACGGTGGTGGGGGCGGGGGGCTCTGCCGGCAAAGCTCCCCCACAGAGACAAGCACAGCTGAACAAGATTTCACCCTCAGGCCTCCTGGGGCAGTTTGGTTGTGGGAGTGAAGGTGGGCTGGGGACTCTCAGCTAGTTACCAGTGTTTCCCGTACAGCCAATGGCTTCCCCATGTCAGCAGGCAGACTCCAGCCGTGGTTTTCTTCCAGTGACTTCGAAGCGTTTTAAAGAACACAGTCATCTTCTAAAGGGAGAGAAAGAAAAAACGACACACGCGATCATCCCAGGCCAGCACGGGGTGCCCCTGGGGCTCCTCCACGGTCCCTTCCCTCGCTCGCTTCCTCCTTGAGGCTTCTCGGGCCCCAGCTCATCTTCGCCCTTCCAGTCCCACCGTCATGACCTTCTCACCTGCCCACCCACCTTCTGGAGTTCCTCTCTCCACTTCTTTGCACTTAAACTCCATGTTCCCCCCTCTGATCACTTGTACTCATTGGGGGGGGGGGGCGGGTGCAGAAAGGCAAGAAGGGAATTCTAGGCTTCCTGTTTTTCCTTTGTTCTTACAGTCACTACACACGGTTGAAGGGTGCATGTCAATCTGCTGTGTGTGCATAAAAGACTCAACGCCAAATTAGTAATGTAAGAGCTTATTCAAAATAGAGGAGAACACTAGACCCTCAAGAGGAGAATAAGCAGAGAACAGGCACAGAAACTCAATGATGAGGAGATGTATGCAGCTACGTGAAAATATTCGGCCTCACCCTAGCTGGTGTGGCTCAGTGGATTGAGCACCAGCCTGTGAACCAAAAGGTCACTGGTTCGATTCCCAGTCAGGGCACATGCCTGGGCTGTGGGCCAGGTCCCTGGTTGGGGGAGTGCAGGAGATCAACGTATCTCTCACACATCGATGTTTCTCTCCTCTTTCTCCTTCCCTTCCCCTCTAAAAAATAAATAATTTTTTTTAAAGTCTGGCTTCCTGAGTAATCAAAGACATGCAAACTACAAAGAGCTATCGATAGTCACCTATAAAATAAAATGTTTTCAGTGCTCACATTCACCGATCACAAAATGAAATGAGAGAGGCACACTCCCACGTGGAAGGTAAATGAGCTCCCCCTCTCTAAAATACGAAGGGATAGCACATGTGTTTGCTGTTACGCTGTTTGCCTTCCTCACAGCACTCATCACTCGATGATCCTCACCTGCTAATTTGTTCACTAGCTCCTCCCACTGGGATGTCAACCCCATGAGAGGGAGGAGCTGGACTGCTCTGGCCACTGCTGTGTCCCCTGTGCCTAAAATAAGACCTGGTGCGTAACATCTTTGCAATAATTAACTGCTGAACGTGACGAAGTTCAGGACATGCTACCCCAAAATATGACACCTTGGCATACTGAATATTTTAAGCAGAACCAGTCTGACCTCCTCCCCAATTTACCTACTGGCCTCAAACGGGTCAAAAAAAACCCTCACATGAAAGATGCTCTGTTTACACCTAGAGGAGAGCATCCTTCCCTCCCTGGGCAAAGGGATGCCAAGGAGAACCCTAGCTGGCCGGCCCTGCTAAGCTTTCCATTTGCGACAGTCACTTCATACCCTTTACTCAATCACATTCCTCCACTCTTCATCAAACCTAGCACCAAATACTCAGGTTGGTCTGTCTGGGTCTTCCACTTCCTTTGAAGTCTCCCACGTCACCACGTAAAACTCACTCCAAATGAACGTGCGTGCTTTGCTCCTGCTAATCTGCCTTTGTCGGGTTAGTCTGCAGGCCCAGCTTCGGACCACACGAGGGTCAAGTGAAACTTTTCCTCCCCTACATTAACTGTTTCTTCACTAAGGATTTTTGATGTGGGAAAAACTCAAACTACAATGGTAAGTAAAATCAGCAGGCGAAAAAGCCGTATATAATTGGTACTATCCCAGTTATGTCCAAACACAAATATAAATGGGAAAAACACCAACAGAAATAAACACACAAAAATTTAAGCAGTTCCCTCTTGCTTGTGGGATAATGGGCGACATTTATTTTATTTATTAAATTACAATGTATTTTCTAAGTTTTCTAAAATGAAATAATTTTCTGAACAGATAAATATTTAAACAGAATTTTTTATGACTATGTGTGCATGCGGTAAATAAACCAATAAAAAAAAAAAGCTGCTTTCACTGAAGATGCTACTTCTCCTGTTACTCCCTGGAACCGCAGACAAAGGCTCTCTTCTGCCCTGAGTGTAATCAGGTTCCTCTGAGCTCTCTCTGCTGGTCTGAGCCCAGCCATGGGTTTCGCTCTGTCCTAACAGAATCCAGTTCAGGCAAGAATCCTGTCGAGTAGGTTTAGCACATGCGCGAGCACACTCCCGCACGCACACGCAAACACACAAACCCACCCTTGGTTTTCTGACCGCCCTGCCAGGCTGAGCCATTCTAACAAGAATCCCCTGTATCCTGGTATTTTCTGTAAGTTAATTTCTCACCCACTGACCTCCACCTCGCTCTTGGCTGGGAACCAGGGTGGGGTCGGAGCCCGTCTCCTGCTCCTATGCCAACACGCCCGCTGCAGTGGTCTCTACATCCATGGAGATGGATGCCTCTCCCCTGCCCCCTCAGTAAAGTCCACCTTACCACTCTTTAACAAGTGTCACAAGATAACTGTTTTCTTTAACACTTCCATTGGTTAAAATGCCTCCCAAGGCAAGAAACATCCTTATCACCAGCAACAGCGAGACCAGTACCAGACAGTACAGCTTCCTGTGAACCAGGGGCCCAGTCCGTCCAGGCTGGCAGCAATGGAACCCAAAGGCACACCTAATAGTAGACTGGAGGTGACACAGAGGTGCACGGTTGTGCACGGTCGGGGAAGCCTTCCCAGGAGTTACAGTGACACTGAGTCTTGAAGAATGAGGAGGAGTTACCAAAAAAGGAGCTAACGAGACTGATGTGTACAAAGGCACAAAAGAAGCCAAAGTGAACTCAGGACAACACAGGGGGTAGTCAGGTGTAGATGAGAACAGGGTCAGTTTGAGGGAGCATCTAGCACAAGCCCTCACCAACGCTAGTAAAAAAGTTGCTAAAATGCTGAGAACGTATATAAAATGCAGATTCTTAAGCATCACTCCCCCAAGACCCTGATTTCTTCTGGCTGGGCTGTCATCGCCATTTGTAACAAGTACACCCGAGTCTCTAACTGAGGTCTGCACTACACCACGCCTGGAGCGACAGTGGTCAAGAGGTGAAGGACGGGAAGGTAGGGGGAGGCCCGGAAAAGGTCAGGAAGGACCTTGAGTCCACGCCAGGGACTTTGGATATTATGTTGACGTTTACAAAAACTTGAAGGGATTTAAGCGAGTGAGTGATATGATTATTACATCTGAACTATAGAAAAGATCACTTCCTAGCAGGATGGACAACAGACTGGGTGAAGCTGAGCTTCAAGCTAAAGAGAACTAGTAGGACGTTAGTACCATAACTTCTAGTCACCAAAAGGAAGGAAGAAGGGAAGGAGCAACGGAGATAGAGGATGGATTGGGAGATCCTTATAAAAGAGAATGTGGGCCCTGGATGGTGTGGCTCCATGGATTGAGCGCAGGCCTGAGAACCAAAGTGTCGCTGGTTTGATTCCCAGTCAGGGCACATGCCTGGGTTGCAGGCCAGGTCCCCAGTGGGGGGCACACAAGAGGCAACCACACACTGATGTTTCTCTCCCTCTCTTTCTTTCTCCCTCCCTTCCCCTCTGTCAAAAAAAAAAAAAAAAAAAAACTTTAAAAAGGGTTTTTTCTCCCTCTCTTTAAAAAGAGAGAGGAAATTTGGAAGCACTTGGTGATCAATGGATTGTGGAAGATGAAAGAACAGGAACCAAGCCAGGTTCGTACTTGGGCGACTGATCGGGTAATGATTTCAATCTTTAGATTGGGAGTGTCGGTTTCCGGAAAAATTCAGTGTGTGCACTTTAGGAGATGCTAAGCTTGAGATGGTTGTTGGGCATCCAAGTAGAAACGACCAGTGAAGGTCCAAATTTAGCAATTTGAAGCTGGGAGAAACAGGGTGGAAGATGTAGAATGCAGAATGATACGGATGTGGGATTCTTGGCTATGAAGGAGGTCGAGTGTGAGTGCAGATAAGATCACCCAAGGGTAGGGATCGAGAAGAATGCCAGTAAGTCCGAGAACAATCTAAGAGTCCGTGTGTCTGTTTAAGGGTCACCACGACCCAACGAATAATCCATATGTTCTAAGAACAGTGGAAACATACAGGCTACCTACCCAGTGTGCTGTAAAAAGCGCTGGTTCAAAGGTCCTGAGGCCCAGACTCTGGCTGCAGCTTTGTCACTCACTGGCTGGGTGGCTGGCTGGGCAAGTCACCCAGCCTCTGCCTCTACTTCTTCATCAGTAAAATGAGCCCCCCCCCCCACCTGCTCTGACTAACTTATTAGGCTGTAAGGATCACACCCGAAGGGGCTGTGAATGCACTTCCCTCGTCAGTAAAACAAAGACACACCACCTGCTTGATGAACTCATTAGGCTGCAAGGATCACATCTGATGGGGCTGTGAACGCACGCTGTAAATTTCTCTGTAAGCATTTAAGTTGTCGTCCCAATGTGCAATATTTCAGCTAACAATGTATATGCCTTCTAAGTACCCAACGGAATTCTCCTTCCCCAACATCAGTAAAAGTCTAACTTGTATATGTTTGATGACTATTTCTAGCCTGAAAAGCAGGGTGTTCTTTCCCCTCGAGGAATTGCCAAAATCTAATGGTACTGGGCCCCCTCACCAGTCAGGTGGGGGTTCTCTCACTAGACCCCGAACCCCTCACCATACAGGTTCTGTCTACGGCGCCTGCAGCAAACAGAACCAGGTAAAACACCTGGAATGAATGAACCCAATCAATCGACCAGACACTATTCGCCCCGTTTGTCAAATGACTCACAGGAAGCCCAAAGGAATAAAATAAGAGTCGCACAAGTGAGCGACAGCTCTGGGACCAGAACCCGGGACAGCTGACTCCCTCAGTGACCCTAGGGACCCCGCCATCCGCACGGGGTCCTCCCCGCGACACTGGCGCTGGGCCCTCGAGGCTCCGCCCGCACCCGCGGCCCCGACGCCGGTCTCCGAGCCCGGGTCCCCACGACCAAGCGCGACCCCTGCGACTCCGCTCCGCGGCCCGGGGCTCGTCGCTCCCGTCTCGTCCCAGCGCCCCGCTCCCCGCTCGGGCCCCGCCGCACTCACCACCGCCGGTCGGCTCGCCGCCCCGCCTTCCTGTGTGCTCCCTCAAGCGTCCTCCGCCTATTTCAGGGAAACCGCTGCCGTCGCCCTAGGGTTCCGGCCCGGGTTCCCGCCGCGCCAGGGTGGTGCGGTATGCAGGGGCCGCCACTTGGGGGCTGCCTTCATTTTTCGCGCACTCATTACTCAACCTTCCATCTATCACTCAACTCTATTTTAGGGCCTAGCACCACATCAGCAAAGAGGAAAAAGGGCTCATGGACATGGACGACAGTGAGGTGGTTGCTGGGGGGAGGGGGGCCTAAGGGGACTAAATAATAATAATAATAATAATATATATATATTAAAGATTATATTTAAAAAAATAAAATTAAAAAATAACTCAAACAGGGCAATGTTAGGTAGTGATAAGGACCACAAAGAAAACGGGTGATATAAAGGAGCTGAGTGGGGGAGAACTATTTTAAATGAGGCAAAGTTAGGCCCCTCTGGGTGAGAGGCAATTAATCTGAGGCCTAAAAGGTGAGAGGGAGCAGGTCAAACAGAGATCCAGGGGAACAGCGAGCCCAGGGGAGGGAACAGCCAGTGCAAAACTCTAAAGCCTGAGGCAGTTTGACAGGTCAGAGGTCAGTGCGGATGAAGCCCAGGGAGCTAAGGAGTAAGGGGTGGAATGAAGCCCCAGCGGTGGGCCAGACAGGCCCCGGTGTTGAGGAGTGAGGACATTGAACCAAAAGGGATGGACAGGTGTTGAAGGGATCCAATCTGGGGAACAATGGGATCTGGTTTACATTTTAATTTAATTTTGTTGATTTTGATATAGAGAGAGAGAAACATTGATTTGTCATTCCACTTATTCATGCACTCATTGGTTGATTCTTGAATGCACCCTGACCTGGGATCAAACCCACAGCCTTGGCACATTGGGGCGATGCTCTAACCAACTGAGCTACGCTGCCAGGGCTTTGGTTTATGTTTGTAAATATCTCTCTGGCCACAGTCTAGTGAATAGATTCTAGGAAGCAAGAAAGCTACAGAGAAGCCAGGGCCAATGCTGACCAACCAATAGCACTTCCACTCCTCAGTCCCCACCCCCACCCCGGTTGGCATGGAGACCAAGCCAGTCAGCCCAGGCTTCTTCCTTTCCTCCTTCTGCCCGTCATTCTGTCAACACAACGTCTGCTAAGTGCGTTCAAGGATGCCCTCCTACACAGCACCCCTCACGTTGCAGGCTTAGAGAGCTCACAACCTGGTCTCCGCATGTACAGGCTGCACCACAGCTCACTCTGCCCTCTGTCCAGTTCACCTCCTGCTCTACCTTCTTCACGGGCATTGATTCTGAATACTGAACCCCGTGTGCCAAACAGAAGGACCCCTCCTTCCCCAAGGATGCCCCTCTTAATCCCTGGAACCTGTGACTACCTTACAGATGTGACCAAATCAAGGATCCTGAGAAGTTTATCCTGGATTATCCAGGTGGGCCCAGTATAATGAGAGGGGTCTTCATAAGGAAGAGACCAGAGATGGGGGGGAGGGGGGAGGGGAGGAGGGAGTTGAGGAAGGAGCCATAAATCAAGGAATGTAGGCAGGATTTGGAGTGGTGAAATATTCTAAAATTGGTTGTGGTGATAGTTGCACCAGTCCATGAGTGTACTAAAATCCACGGAACTGGGCACTTTGAATGGGAAGATTGTCTGGCATGAGACTTACAGCTCAATAAAGCAGTTTTTAAAAAGAAAGTGATAGTCCCACGGTTTCCCTTAGATAGGATCAAAGGCGTACATGATATCTGAAACTGCTAGGGCCTTTGTTGGGCCGTGAAGGGAGTCAGCCTGGGGCAAAGCCAACTCGCAGAGGATGAAAAGAATCCCAGTCCTTGATGACATCATCGAGCCAAACGGTTCTACGCTGCCAAGAGCTTGCTCACACCCTAGGCGTCCTATTATGTGAAATAATAAAATCCCTTATTGTTAAGCCATCAGAGTCAGGGATTTCTCATCCCTGAAGATAAATGACAAGCCACAGCCTACGGATGCGTACAGGACACAGTGAGGACAGTGTTTTTAAAAAGATGATGCGGCTTTAAGGGAGGGGAAAGGCAGGTAAAAATAGATGGCATCCATGGTATGCTTAAACTTTTCTTGTTCCTAACATCATCGCCCAGCTATTTCCCTGGCCCTGTGCCCTGCTCGTATTCTACAGGTTTGTTAACAATAAAGCAGAGTTAAAGGTTCAGAAAAAGTGACATAACACTCATATCACAATGACTAGCCTTAAATGTAGCATCTCAAATGAATCCTGCTTGAGGGAATAGATCCTCCCTGGGCAGAACTTCCACCACAGAAAATTACCCACAAATTCTTTTAACATTCATTTTGGTTTATTTACTTATTTTATGCACAGAGATACTTCTTTAGACCACTTTGTTTACTTTGAGACAAAAATACGAGATGGGGTTCTTAGGGTATTTATGCTTAAAATCTCTCCCTTATTATAACCTTTAATACCCACTGCATCTACTACTGCCAGATTGGAAACATGTAAATGAGACCTTTCAAGAAAGCCGTGGGTTCCCAGGAGAGGGAGCGTCTTCCATATCATAACATGGAGCTCGCAGGAACCCTCCGTAATGCCCATTCTCATGCGAGATCCATATGGCTCTGCCTTTTCCTGAATGTGACTTCTTTTGCTCATGGGTCTTCTTGTCACCCTTTGCCACCTACTCCTCCTGAGGACATCTGGCTGGCACTTTCCAATGGCCCGTTTAGTGTAGGAGTGAAAGGGGACAAAGGCAGGGTCCATGTTGATTGCATCAAGCGAAGCCCCCAATATTGTCTTGCAAAACCCAGCCTGCCAGACAGGTGGGGTCAGCAGGCAGGAACTGATGCACCGGCAGTTCCTGTTTACCCAGGGACCTCAGTGGGTGTAACACCCAGCTAAGAGTCCAAACTTCAGATTCAGCAAGAATATTATTCTTTTGGTGCCAGCATCCCTTTGTTGGGTATTACATGTTCGACACAATGGGGACGCGAAACAAACATTGTGAGTACTTGCGAGCCGTGCTATCCCCAAGTCTGTCACTTGATTTCCTGACTCACGTATTCTGGCTAAAGGAGGAAGAGTTGCCTGGGATCATGCTTGTTCAAAGACTCTCCTCCGTCTGACGGGCGGCACTCCATACTGAAAGTGCTTGTTTAACCAGCTGGAGGCACCCGTGGATTTTAACACACCATTCTGCCGCTCTGCAAGGCCAGTGCCTTTGGTATGGTGAGAGCAGCGACTCTCATGGGCTGCAGCCTGTGACCTAACTTGGGTTCTTGGGTTAGAAGCAATGCTGCATAACATACCATGGCCATTTATAAGGCCCATGGTAAGTCCCAAGGCGGTGGCTTTGGCAAGGCATGACGGGCATGGAAACTAAAACCAAATTGTGACTCCTTCCTGGGTCTTGCTGTAGGCTGGGAGCCTCCTGATCCAACCCCAGGAGTGTGATCAGATCTGCTAGATCTTCAGGGTTCTGAGTCCACCCAAACCTGACTGCTTTTGACCCACCCATGAAACAGGTCACCGCAGCACACACAGATGTCATTCTGTCACCTCAGACGTGTGTCCCTTCTTTGGGTGGAGGGTACAGTGCACCGTGTCCTTCACTGTGATGGCTCTAATGGAGTGGGCTGGCCAACAGGATGTCTTTGGGGTGGTGTGGCAATGAAAGTCCCTTGCCCTCAGTGGCCGCAAGTTTCCAGGGGATCCTAGATCAGAACAGGTGCCAAAGGTACCTCTGAAACCTAGGGTGCGCAGAGATGGGCAGGTTAAGATGGGCCACTAGAGAGACTAGCAACCCAAGAAAAGGTGAAAGATGGCAAAGAAAGAAAGTGAGAGCCTTTTTAATTTTTGTGGGGAGCCCTGGAGATATCACTGTACCACTGAAATCCGGCTCTCCTACATTAATTCTGTCTTGAACGAGGGACGTTCCCAAAAATAATTTTAAAATAAAATTATGCCCTGAGCTCTTTTCGGCAAGTACACCCAACGACTGTTTTAAGAGATTGAATCTGTATTCAGTGCACAACTCTCTCTCCAGACCCCCCAGCAGGTCATCTCCACCAGCATTTCTCATGGTGTGTTTACAAAGCGTCATTCAGAGCAGAGTTAATAGTTACATACACACATGCCAAACAGCAGTAATGGGGGAGAAAAACCATCAACCAATAATTCCATGAGCGTTGAAATCACTAAAAGTGTCTTTGCATTAGAATTCAATAGAACCTTTGATGTAGAAATGAACACACAAATTTCCAAAAGAGCAATAGAGTACACAGTGTTTTATGTATTTAAGTTGGAAGTAAAACTTAGACTTCTTGACTTTAAGTGTTGTGGAGTCGAGTGGCATGGCAGAAATACTACCAGACTTCGAGACAGGAAACCCAGGTTTAATTTCCAGACTCTGTTTAGTTGTTATGTCGTTGGGGGTGGTTGTTTAAAATGTCTGAATCTCTGTTTCTTCATTAACAGATAATTCTCTAACTTACCTACAGGGCTAGTCATGAAAATTAAATTAGTTATTGATGTAAAATCACCTACTAGGTGCCAAATACCTGTAAGCTCTCTGTTTAACTCCAAACCATGTGCCCCTTTAAAAAAAAATGCAGCTTGTAGTGTGGCGATAGCCAGAGGGAAGTGGGAGCAAGGGCTGGGAGGTGGGGGGTAAACGGGGGGAAATGGGACATTTGCAATAATGTCAACAATAAAAATAAAGAAAAACATTCATTGTGACTTGTATAAATTAGACTTAAAATGTTACCTGCAGAGATGTGCCTAAAACTTTAAAACAGATGAAGGGGATGTGAGTTGACATTATATATACTTAATGTAGATAGCAAATGCAGTAAGCTGCCATCCACATTACTGAAATTCTCCGGAATTCTAGTGCCTCCACGAGGGACAGAGCGACCGAAGGCCTTCAGTACAGTTGGTGAGTACAGAACAGAGATGGCTGACCCACTGGTAGGAGGACACCAGTGTCACTGCAGCAAAACAAGGCAAAGAGCAAAAGAAACAGGGGGACGCTCCGAAGCAGCACAGCAAAAGGAAGATAGCCCGGCACCCAGCTAGGCTCTCGCCTCCTGCGCTGGACACATTTGACCTTGGGCAGTTAACAGAGACTTTCTTGCTGTAATCGAGAAATGGAAATAACACTTCCTCTGCCTGCGGGCAGGGGCTGGATCAGATTCTCCTTCCCGCAGTGCTCCGCTGTGCTTCTGATCTCGGCCCCCTGGTCCCAAATTGCTCCCTACCCCACACTGCAAAAAATGGTAAGCACAAATACTAAATCCTGCTACTAACTGTGTATGTAATTGCTGAGATTAAGTTCTGCGACTTAAAATTTCTGATGTTAACTCTTATGCTCTTAATATAGTCATTATTTCCCTGTGGTCTCTTATCTTAAACCTAAAGAGGAAGCTTCTGATCCTTCTAGGTTGAAACCTAGGCAAGAAGCCTTGGTTCCTTGCGCGGGTAGCGCAGCCAGCCTGAAGCGCACGCCACTAGATGGCGCTGAAGACCCGGCGGTAGCGGGAGAACTGGGAATAAACACGCACAAGCCATTTTCTCCTGGGTCTATCGGTTGCCACCAGGCTCTTGTTTCCTTCATTGCCAGGGATCTTGGGGGATGTCTTGGCTTGAATCTAATGCAGACTGTCCCTCCTCAGTGCTCAGCAGCTTGTCAAGGGGTCTTCGGTTCAGCAATAGTATCTCCAGGGCCTGATCACAAGATCATTGATGAGCGGGGCTTTCTGCCGCCCCCGCACCTTCGCTCCGTCCCCAGTCTGGGGCCTGGCCTGTGTTTCTTCAGCCATTCATTCACGTGTGTATCGCCTGTTCTGAGTGTCGGGCATACCGCCAGGAGTGATGTGGGTGGAGAGGCACCGGACTTCCGCCCTGGTTTTTCTCGGTCTGCTATCAGCATCAAGCTGTGCACCAGCGTGACCGCTCAGGCCCTGAACTCAGGGGACCGAGTTGCTGGCAGCTGAGCCGTGTTTTCAGGAGGGACCAGAGGGGAAAATACTGTGGTTCTTATATTTACGACCGGCCCGCAATCCCTGTCTCCTCTGACACACGCCATCTCCTGGACTGGGTATGTGATTTCCCTGCCTACACAACCCGCCCCCCCCGCCCCCGCCCCCCATCAAGCTGCCGTTACTCCTTTTTCTTTTTAATTCAGCTCTTTCTCTTCCATGTGATATAGTTTTTGGTGTTTTATTTTTTTAAGTAAATAGTCTGTCGGGAACACATTATCACGGAATATTACCCAACAATGAAAAAATGAGCTATCAATGAAATGACATGGAGAAACTTTAAAAGCATATTACTAAGTGACAGAAGCCAATCCGAAGGGCTACATACTGTCGGATTCCAGCCATGTGACCCTTGGAAGAAGTAAAGCTATGGAAACAGTAAAAAAAATCCGTGGTTGCCAGGGGTTGGGAGCAGGGAAAAGACGGACAGGTGGCTGGAGAACGGGGGATTTTTAGGCCAGTGAGACCAGTCTGTATGATACTGTAACGGGATAGATGTCATTGCACATTTGTGTCCCCAAAAGATGTGCTGAAGTCCTAACCCCACGATACCTCCGAATGAGAGCTAAGGTGGACACAGGGCCTTCAGAGTTATAGTTAGTTAGGATGAGGTCATATTGGCGTAGGACTGACCCCTAATCCAATAGGACTGGTGTCCTTCAACGAAGACAGAAGGACACACAGGAAAGAGAGCGCCACATGAAGACACAGGCGTGTGAGGGGGGACGTTTCCACAGAGGCAGAGTCTGGGGCGATGCTCCTACAAGCCCAGGAATGCCCAGGAGTGCTCGAGAACACCAGAGCTAGAAGCAGCAAAGAAGGGTCCGGCCCTCGGGTTTCAGAGGGGGTGTGGCCCTGACGTCAGCTCAGTTTCCGGCTTCCCGCCTCCGGACCCAGTTCTGGTGTTGGAAGGCCCGGGTCCGGGTTCGGGGTGCTGGGTCAGGCAGCCTGGGGAGCCCAACGCAGCCTTCGCTCTGCTCCGGTTTCCTCCTAAGTGACCTCGCCCGCTCCTGTGGATTTAAACACCATCTGTTTGCTGGTGATTCCCAGGTTCACACGCCAAAGCTGTATTATGTGGGTGGTGATTACAACTCTGCCCACTTGGCAAAGGAAACAATTTTGTCCATTTTCTCATTTTTCCCATTTCCACCAACCAGGCTTTGGTGTCCATTAACCCAGACAGATATTGTTGGCGGTGGGGCGGGGGCGAGGGAGAGATGGGAGTCGTGACCACAGTGCAAAGAAAAACAGAAGGGGACCCTAGAGTTGAGCTTCTAAAGTTCAGGGGCAAGAGATACTAGAGTTTTTCAAAGGTGGTTTCTAATTGTCTATGCTTCAGCCTCACGTGCTGACTTGACAACCTAACCCCAAGGTCAGAGGAGACTATTCATCCCCCTGCCTACACGCCACCTGCTAACTCCATCTGGCGTCACTGACCGCTGGACGCATCCGCTTGAACGTCTCGCAAGCATCTCAAACAAGAATCTCCAGAACTGCACTTGGGGTTTTCCTCTTCAAAAGAGATGAACAGGCCGAAAAGGAAAAGACTGGTCCTTGCCAGAAAGTTCCTGTCTCTGAGCGTGGAAAGCCACGTGGAAGGTAGGGATGGTGGTAGAGAAGGGAAGAACTTAACAGGAAGATGAAGAAATAGAACCTGGTTGGCTGAAATCCTGAAAGTATTAACGAGGGGCTGCTGAGGGGAGATATTCTGAGGATCAGGGAAGGTGAAAATCAGCATTGCCTTGCCCAGCGCTGTTGGTCTGATGACCCTACAAACCCCCGCCCTGCGCCTCCCCCTCCCCGCCTTGCCCCCACCCCCGCTGTAACGCGGGAGCCCCTACGTGTACCGGTTCACCACGGGGAAGAATCATATTCTGCATTAACAGTTTTGGCTTTCGGCCCATCTTCATGCACTTTCAGGTCTGATTTTTCTGCTACTCACCAGATTGCACTCTCAGTTGCCTTTTAATTATTGAATCGCTGTTCTTTATCTGCTGCCTTGACTAGTAACCTTATTATAACAATTGCCCGAGACTCCGAACCGAACAGTGCACAATAAAAATCCACAATAATGAAAATGCTTCAATTGAATAAAAATCGCCTAACAAGTAGCAGAGCATTCTGGAATGGACTGCATGAGTCACTGACTGTATGATTTATTTTGGAAGTTATATCTGCTGAAGAAAATCATTGCGGTCCCAACATTCAATACCCAGGCCTGTCCTGACACGAGTCAAAGCCTCGGAGTGAATTAGCCTCGTGTGGTCGTTATTAATCTGTAATGAACCCTATTAATCTGTTGGTATTTATGACGTTTTCCAACATACTTGCTGGTGACTTCAGTAGTGATGGCATATTTCTCTTCATTGTCCTTTAACTGTATATGTTTAAAACTCTGTGTGTGCTGTGAACTCACTATAATAGTTACTGTATTATCGGACTATAAGGTGCACTTCCCCCCAAATTTGGAGGGGGATGGGGGTACGTCTCATAGTCCAAATGTAGCTTACCTGGCTTGCTGTGGGGGGGAGGCAATGGTGGAGCAGGGTCACAGGTTATTAAATACTTTACCACATTTTTGGCTTCAAAATATTTTTTCCTATTTTCCTCCTCTAAAACCTAGGGGCATCTTATGGTCCAGTGTGTCTTGTCGTCCTACAAATATGGTCTACAGTGACTTACAGGCTGGAATCCTCTTCTTTTCTTATTTTTAAAGAAGAATAAGAAAAGAAAAAAGTCTCATAACACATTTAAGGAAATCCTAATTTTGTGACTTGAAAAAGCCGAATGGTTTCATGAACAAACAACTGGGGAGTTATGTTCTAAATTCTGTTCTTCTCTTCCCAAAACAGCACCGAGTCACCACGTGGGAAGAGGTTGGATCAGACACTTTACAGGAAAATCAGATGCAAATGGCCAATAATGATACAAAAAGGCACTCGGGCTCCTTGGTAATCAGGGGAACGCACGCTGAAACTAAAAGGAGATGCCGTGACAGAGTGGCTGTAATGAAAAGACGGAGGGCACCGGGCTTCGAGGAAGACACGGAGCAGGGGGAACACCCACACATTCCTGGCAGCAGAAACCCGGTCTGACCACATCAGAAAGGTATCCGAAGTATGTGCAGCAGACAAACATGGACAGACCCAGTGATTCTACTGATAAGGGTCTCACTGTATTAATTTTTGATTGCTGCCGTAACAAATTACCACAGACTTGGTGGCTTAAAACAACACCTGTGTTATCTTTTAGTGCTGCAACCCCAGACTCTGAAATGGGTCTCCCGGGCCGACTCCAGGTGTCAGGAAAGCACTGTTTGCTGGTCATGTGATCACTTCAGCTTCCAGAGGCCGCTGGCCGTCCTGGCAGGTGGCCCCACAGCCTGCAACAGTGAGTACAGTCTCCCCCTGCGCCCCTCCGGCCTCCTCTAGTGCCCCTGTTTAAGGACCCCCGAGGTTACGCTGGGCCAGATCACCCAGAATCATCTTTCTATCTTAAGTTCAGCTGATCAGCAAATTCGCCTTCACTTGCCACCTTAATTCCCCTTTGCCACTCAACGCAACATACTCCTAGGTCCTGGGGGTTGGGACGTAGACGTCCTGTAGACCGTTATTCCTTTGACCACCACGGCGGCCAACTGGGATGCACACATGTGGGCACCAGAACACATGTGTAAGCATGTGTCGAGTGAGTGTGGTCTTCACCAGTCCGAAGGGGGAATAGCCCAAGCGCACGTCAGTGGGAGCCTGGACTGTTACATATTGTATGTTGTGCTATATTCATAAGACAGAATCCTCTAGAGCAACAAAAGAAATGAGTCCCAGCTACAAGCTACCTTTTAAACGGACCTCACAAACAGAACGGTAAGCCAGGAGCCAGACACAAATAAATACATATGGCAGGATTCCGTTTATATAAAGTTGAAAAACAGGCACATGTATCCCTTATACTTCACTAAGGCTGGGGGAGAACCAGCCAACCGTGTGCTACACGCCAAGGCCATGACCGCATTCAGGGAGGAAGGAGAGAGGCGCTGCCTCGGAGGAGGTCGGGGGCTTTGGGGGTACGCCGGGGTCCTGTTCCACTCACTTCTGGGCCTGGGCGGTGGGTTACGTGGGCGTGTTCACTGGATGAAAACTCGTTGAGCCGTACAGGTAAGATGTGGGCGCTTTCATATCTGTGTCCTGCTTCCATGAAAAGGTTTTTGAAATGACACACTGGTGATGCTGTGCCTCATTAAATAGTTTCTACCCAGTGGTCTCGTGCCACGGGGCAGCCTGTGGAGTGTGCAAGCGGGTCTTCCGAGGCCTGGAACAGCCACAAAACAAGCTTGGAAGTGGCCCTGGGAGCCTTTCCATGAGACTGCAGTCGGCTGACCCCGTGACGTGGCCTATGAGAGAAGCTGGGCCAGTGGCACCAGCTAAGCCACTCCCAGATCGCTGACTCCCAGGAATCACGACATAATAGATGTTTGCTGTTCTAAATCACCAAGTTTTGGGGGGCGTCTGTTGCTCAGCAGTAGCTCACCAGCAGAGGGACCATCAGCGGAGAACTGTGGGAGAGCCTTGGCCTGTGCAGGGCACCCGCCCGTGTGGAGCGTAAGTGCGGTGCTGAGCAGGACGTCAGTCACCTGTCACAGAGTCCGTGCGAGGGACGGATTCAGTGTGCGGTCCACACTGGCCGGTCAAAGAGCAGCACCTTGGTTGTAGGAGACGGAAAACAGCGACCGTGCACCAGGACCGTCATATCTGACCCTCCCAAACGAACTGGGCGGCAGAGCTCCTGCTGGCTAAGGTTCCCACACACCGCAGATGCCAGTCCGGAGCACGGGCCCCTTTCCGGCAAGACTTCAGACGAGCCCTTCTCTTCCTTCAGGTGCAGCAGCCGGTGGTTCCCAGGTCCTTTTCAGCCCCTACAGTGGCCATGCAAGCCTTCCTTGGAGCCGCTGTTCGGAGGGTGCCTCCCAGCTGAATTCTGGGAAGTCGTGTCTCCCCGTACCTGCCCCCAGCCTGGCTCCCACAGTCAGGGAACCCGAATCAAGACCTGCCTCTGGGACCGTGTCTCCTCAGCTGCCCCTCAACAACCAGCACAGAGGAGGGTTCCGCCCCTCCAGGCCAGCCTTGTGCAAAGCTTTCGTGGTCCTTTATCACTGAACCCGGCCACATGCTCTCGTGAGGACATCGTCAACCTACCGGAGGTGTAAGACAGCACCCCGACTCACTCGCCAGCGTTTGAAGGCGGGGACTTTATCTCAGGGATCCCTGGTAAGCATGGCACACAAAGGCAGGTCGGCCACACGTGCCCTTGAACCCACTCGAGGAGCCACAGAGACATCCGTGTGCGGAAATATTCGTATTGCTACATCACATCACCCAGATGGGCCACGAAATGCAGATTTTTAAGTTCCCCATAACTGGCCTGCTCTTCAGCAGCAGCCCCGAGTCAGGCTACTGGATGATTATGGACAGAAACAAAATTGAAGCTCAATGTGTGAATGAAACACACACACACACACACACACACACACAATGGCTCTACCCCTAGCAGGGGGCAACAAGAGCCTGTCTGATTTCCTGCCCCAGCTCGGTCCCTCCTCACTCTTCAACCATCCTCCTACCACCCACCGGATGGGTCTTCTGTCTGACATGGACCCGCCTTTCTGAAACTCACCCATCCATCCATCCAACCAGGCATCCCTCCGGCTGTGTTGGAGGGGGCGTTCTAGAATTCAGGAGTCCCTCCTCCTTCCCACAGACGCTAGCTTTCATCCAAGACCAAGCTCTTGCTTCAGAGGCCCAGTGCAATTCGCTCCTGAAAGGTAATCGCTTGCCTGCCTGTTCTGCCCCCCTTCCCCTTCCCTGGGGCAGGGAACTCCTGGCTGAGCCTTGGGACGGGGGTTGGGGCGGGGGTTGGGGAGGAAATAGAAGGTGATACGATCTCAAGGAGAAACAAAAAACAAGTCATGTCGATGCTTTCAGAACACGATTCTGTTCTCGACTCAACCGTTCACACTCAGTTTACAGCTGTCCCTCGTGTTCCCGCCCGACGACGCACCGAAGAGGAGGGGATCAGGAGGTGAGCTGTGAATGGGAGATTTCTGGGCCAGTGGCTGGGAAGAGTGGGACGGAGGAAGACAGTGTGAGAGGCCCATGAGAACCAGGGCCGGGGGATCAGAGCTGTGAGAGCAGCCTCATCCCAGAGGCCACCTCCCCTGCCTTCCCCGGGCTGGGGAGGGGCTGCAGCACGGAGGGGAGGGCACCTATTTTTAACGAGCAGCTCCCACTCCCGGAGTCAGGTTCAGGGAGAGGCCTGAGAGTGCCAGGCCGCGGCCGGCCAGAAGAGGGGAGCTGTCACGGAGCCCAGGGAAGATGGAGCACATTGATTTGTCTCCTCCCCTTAATTTTTTTTCTAGTCACTGTGGTTTGTGATGGAGTGGGGAGGTTGGGGAGGACGGCCAAGGCTTTTTCTCTTCCCCAGGCATGGCTTTTAAAGGTGCCGATACTCCAGCAAAAAATAAGAAATAGTGGCCGCTCAGAGTGCGTGGATTCCCTGTTCTCCCCGCCCTTGACTCGTTTTTCTTTTCCTTTTTTGCTTCCCCCGATGGCCCTGCCTGTCGGGGCGGTGATGCACAGCTCTGGTGAAGCGCAGGGCAGGACGAGGGGTGCTCAAGACGGGCAGTCGGGAGGCTCCGGTCCTGGGGTCCTGGTGCAGCTGAGGACCCGGCCTCGACTCCGGGCTCCTCTCCTCCTCCCTGCGCCCCTTCACTCTTGCACCCCCCCCTAACGCTCCGGGGGTGTCCATCACGCACCCAGCATTCCCCATCCATACAGCGAGACAAAACAGACACAGCCCTGCCCGCGGGGAGCTCACGTTCTGACCTGGTAGAGCACTGACTGGTGTGACTCAGCGGCTTGGGTGTCGCCCTGCAAAGTGAAGGTCGCCTGTTCGATTCCCAGTCAGAGCCAATGCCCGGATTGCAGTTTCATCCCCAGCTGGGGCGCCTACAAGAGGCAACCGATCCATGTTTCTCTCACACATGGATGTTTCTCTCCTTGCCTCCCTCCCTTCCCCGCTCTCTAAAAAGAAATAAGTAAAATATATATAAGAATAAAATGGTACAACCCTGGCTGGCGTAGCTCAGTGGATTGAGTGCAGGCTGCAAACCAAAGTATCGCAGGTTCGATTCCCAGTCAGGGTACATGCCTGGGTTGCAGGCCATGACCCCCAGCAACCGCACATTGATGTTTCTCTCTCTTTCTCCCTCCATTTCCTCTCTGAAAATAAATAAAATCTTAAAAAAAAAGAATAAAATGGTACATAATACTGAAGAAATGGCAAGACGTGACCGTGTGCCTACAGGTAGTAAGTGCCGGGAAGAGAAGCCGAACCACACGGTGAGGGAGACGCACCAGGCAGGGGCTTCCTGCCTCCGATGGTGGTCAGGGAAGGTTCCCCTGAGAGGGGACACTGAGGCAGGGACCCAGATCAAACCCAGGAGGGCACTATGCCAGCGAAAACCAGAGGTGGTGGGGCTCCTCACACCTGACAAACAGATGGAGGAGTTACTTTCCACTTTTTTTTTTTTTTGGTCATGCTTATTCATTAGCCCCACCTGAAAGGTGGAGTCTGTCGAAGGAAATCGTGTCTGAATGTTTCCTGTTTTGGGGGAGGGGCAAGTTAAGCCCCGGAGTGCTACAGGTCGGTGATTTTTTTTTTTTTTTGAAAAATAGAACTTTCTAAATCAAAAGAATTTGTGCATCATGCTGTAATTCGAATCGAAAATATTTTTTTTATCCAAAAGTCGGGAAGCAGACATATTTGTGACATTAGCTGTCTTCCTCATTTTCATTGTGGGGAAAGCCTCGAATTCTTTTGTGGGAAAATAGGCCGTTGAGTCTGTCCCGGCGTCCTTCTCGCACGGTGGTGGCACTTCCAGCTCGTGGACTTTGAGCTATTACCAACAACGGTCACCAAAGCCGAGCTGCGTGTGCATGACGTGCCCACGCACACTCCTTCTTTTCTCCCCATTGTCTGCCTCTGTGCCCACTCCTTCGATGCAGGCTGGGAGCACAGGTGTGAACAGAACAGAACAGACAACGTCCCTCTTCTGATGCAGCTTAGATTCTGCTGGGGGAGACCGTCAATAAATAAACAGATCCACGCGCAGTGGGTCTGTTGGCCATTGGCGATGATGAGAGAAATAAAGCAGAGAAAGGGGAAAGACAGTGATTCATAGGGGTGGGGGGTCCTCCTTTATACGCGTATCAGAGAAGGCAACATTTGAGCAGAGGCTGGGAGGACTGGAGGGAGAGGCTATTCCAGGCAGAGGGAATAGAAGGGGCAAAGGCTCTGAGGTACTGGAGACCAGAAGCTGGTGTGGCTGAAGCGGATGAGCGGAATCTTGGTCTGCGTGCTCCCTGAGACAGGGATTTGCATGCGAGCCTTTTCTTCTGGAGCTGCTCTTAGGAAGCACCAGGTAGAATGGGGAAGTGAGGGAGGGACAGAAGGGAAGCTAATCGGTGGGACACTGAGGAGGGGGTTACTGCGGCAGGCAACCGAGGCTCAACCTTGCTGGGGACTTCTGAACCAAAGTGTGGACCGTCTGTGCCTGGAACCTCCCCAGGAGCAGTCAGGAGGCTGGCCATGGGTCCCGCTCCCATCCCCTTGGTGAAGGTGGGTCTGGAACCTGCCCCTGAGGCCACGGAAGACTTCAGGCAGAGGCAGGATGGCCACTGGAGGATAGGGCAGTGTCTGCAGGTGACCTCTGGGGACACAGCTACAGCATTGACCTTCTGCTGGTGGAGGGATGGTAGAGATGAGCCCAGAGAGGAGGCGGGGGCGGGAGGGGGTGCCCAGGTCTTGTGGGCCTGGTAGGCCATGATGAAAACTTTGGGTTCTATTTCTAGCAAGATGGCAAGCATTCGGAGAGTTTAAGCAACATGAGCTAACTTCCATTTTTTAAATAAAAATATTATGACTGCCGTGGGGAGAACAGACCCAGGGGGGAGCAAGGATGGAAGCAGGGGACCATGAGGAGGTCTCTGCGATGGTGGAGGCGACAGATGATGGGAGGTGGGCCAGGCAGGCGAGCAGGCTGAGGGCAGGAGGCAGCTGGCTCCTCGGGACGTTTGAAGGTAGACTAGCACGCAGAATTTGCCAGTGGGTTAGATGCGGGGCAGGGGAGAAAGAGGAGTTAAGACGAACTCTGTGGCTGCTGGCTGGAGAAAACGGAATAGACAGTTCCTGAGTGGGGGCGGGCTCAAGGAAGAGTTTCCGGCCTGCTCTATTTGGGGTGCCTTCCATGGAGGCAGTTAGGCAGCGTGCTGTGGGATCTGGAACTGAACTCCAGCCGACCTGACCCACACCTCCAGCTGTTCCCTCCTGGCCAGCCCGGGGTCTTCTCTGTCTTGGCGTGACACTTGTCCTGGCGTGCTGTGGGAGCCCCTGCATCCTGCCCCTACGCTTCTGGGCAGGGCCGCTGTTTTACCCAGTTCTCCCCCTCCGGCTCCCCTGACTCCCAGATGAAAAGGTGAGCAGGAGGTCAGGAAGCATCTTATGTCTGCAGAAAGACCATGTTAAGGCCTCCCCCCAACCTACTTCCACCGGCCCCCTTCCAGTTCCCCCTCGAAGGCACAGATGCTCGGGTAGGTTGTACTGAAGCCTAAATAAACGACATCCATGTCACGCTCACCCTCAAGCTCTTGGGGACAGGGTTTCTCAGGTACCTGGGTATGGGGACCGGAGTGTCTGGGACAGTGGAGACAAGTTATGTTTGCCCTAGAGACACATGCTAATGCTAACTTCACAAGTAACAATCTCCCAAGTTCAGTGTCTTCACGCAATGTAAGTCTACTCCCCGGTCCGCATCCCAGTCCACTGTGAATCGGGTGTCTCTCCCGGTGGGGGACCCGGGGTCCTTCCACTGTGTGTCTCCTCCACTGAAGAGCCCTTCTCGGCCAGCACTCGGGGCGTCTTACGGCCAGCTCTGGAAGCAGCACGCACAGCCTCTGCCCACATTCCACGGGCTGGAACGCAGACGCATGGGTCCACCCAAGCGCTAGGGAGGCCGGGTAATGCAGTCAACCCGCCTGCCCAGGGAGAGGAAACGGGACTGACGGGCACCTGCCCTGTCCGACACAAAGGCTCAGCCCTCCCAGTAAACAAACACACACGGTGTGTTCCGGTTTTGTCTTGATTCTCTGGTGAGCATCACAGTGTCCTCCTCTACGTCTCGATGCGCGATTGCTCCGAGTGAACCAAAAAGTTCAAGTTTCTGAATCTGCAACGTTGAAGAACCAAACCGTGCCGGCCCCAAAGTGCGGACCCCCAACCTGGGAAGCGCCTCCAAGCACATCTCACCGGGAGCGCTGCCCCACTGGGGTCACCAGGAAAGGCCCAAGGACACGACCTGTGCTCTGTGTAACCGTCCCCGTGTCCTCCACGTCCTTATTTCTAGATCTCTTCCTAATTCCCCAGGAAGCCAGGTTTCACCCCTGTCACAGGCCACCTGGGCCCAGGAAGGGAGCCGAGAAAACGTGATTCAAAACAGAAAAGGACAGGGGAAGGGAGGGAAGGGAAGGCAGGAGAAAGGGCTCAACAGAGAAGAGAAAAACCTGTAACCTGGAGGACGGAAGAGAAACTAAAGGCACAAGTCAATGCAGGAGAGAAAGGGGTGGTGGGGAATCACACAGGGAAAGGAAGGTGGGGGAGGCCGTGCAGAGGCAAAGGGGAAAGCAGGCGTTCAGAAGACCCTCAGGAGGCAGCCTGGGAAAGGAGCGGCACCATTAATAAGGGAGCACAGTCTCTTGGCTCGCTGACCGCCAGTAGTGGGGCCCTCGGGGCCAGACGCGGGAAGCTGGGAGATGGAGCGGGGAGGCCTGAAGGGGCGGGAGGGACGCCAGTGGGGAAAAGCAGAGATGCACAAAGGGAGGGGTGGAGCTGCCACTGCAGGAGAGAATCGCCAGGCCACCCTGTGCTGGCCAAGAAGACCCTCTAAGCTCACCCTTTTCCATCTGAGTTTCGAATAAACACACTTGCCCAGCAAGAGAGGATGGGTACCCCCTCACCTGTCCTTGGCTGTACCTGGGTGTACCTGGGCAGGTGCACAGCTGGTCTCCTGGAGGTTCTGTGGCTCCTCAAGGATGCCAGGGCTAGGGGACAAGGAGTCTGAGGTGGGTGGGGTTGCCAGTGACAAGAAACCTCTCTGAGTGCTCAGGGGGGACTGCGGTGCAGCATTGGCCATGGGGTCAGCCACAAAGGATCAAACCGGCCCCTCTGTCTGGTACCCTGCTGGGAGCTCTGGTTTACTTGGCAAACATTCTTCAGACCGCGGCAAGCAGCAGACAGAGCATGCGCAGCAGAGATCGTGCTGGCTGGGGAGAACCACGTGGGGCGTGAGGTGGGGGAGGGGCAGGATCAAGGCCAGGCACAGGTGGGGCGGGCAGGTTGTGGAGGAAATGCCCCTCCAGGGAGATTCCCCACAGCTGGGCAAGCGGGGCCTGGAACCTCCCCGGACGGTTCACTATTCTGCTCTGATTTTGTGTCTTCTTCTCTTCCTTTTGTTTTCCTTCGTTCAGAGCCCGTCTGACACTTCTCATGGCCCCCTAAGGAGGGGGTATCCCCAAGGGCCTCTTTCTCCAGGCACCTTGGGAAATTCGCGTCTGTCACCACCAGGCTTCCTCGTCGCCCAAGCCCAGCCAAGCCTGTCCGTTAAAATGCACGATTTACTTTACAGCCATTTAAAGCCAGGAGAGACACAGCTGGTCTCCGCGGCGCAGTGTCGCGGCAATCCAGCCGTCTGTACGAGCCGCACAGGAACACCAGGAACACCAGGCCATCGCTGCCGGAACGGTGGCCGTCGTGCTGCCATCTTGTGTCAACTCACACACCTCTGCATGGGCTGGATGCCTTTCAGGGTGCCCCTGTCAGCACCCCCTTTCCCATCCTCTTGGCCAGGTTCCCTGGAGCTGGGGGAAGGCCACCAGGGGTTGCTGTTGCCCCCGCCCCCACCCTGCCTGCCTCTTTCTCCAAGGTTTCGGAAACCAAGGCCTATAGGTTGTCTGAGCTGTCCACGCCTACCACGTCCAAGTAGTGTCTGGGCTCCACGCGCCCAGATCTGCCCTCCCCTTTGGTTCTCACTCCGTCTCCTCCTGCCGTCACTTGCAGGGCTTCCCGGCCCGCCCTTCACTCTGACTCGGCTTATGTTAGTGGCTCTGCCTGTTCGGGCTCCTGGCCCGGCCTTGGCCGTCCCCACCTGCCCTACACGTTCCCTCCACTCTGACCCGCAACCGTCGGCAGGCTCCAGGGGCGCGCGTCCCGGCTGCGGGGTCTGCCCTGGAAATAAACCTTCTCCAGAAGTGGAGTCACTCGGCTGTACTGGAGACACTGGGGACATTTCCCACGTGGACCCCGGGTTCCAGTGGGGATGCAGCCACTGCGGAAGGGGGCTGTGGACGGGGTGGGACAACTGGGAGGTCCCTAAGTAATAAAGCACCTCCCGGACTCTGAACGACGGATTGGATCTTACCGGTCCCCTCGCCCAGTGGTTCCCAAGGGAGAGAGGGAGGGTGAGCAGAGCTGACACGCGCCAGTGACAGAGACCGCGAGTCTGAGCGTCCGCAGCGCGCCAGGCGGGCGGGCAGGGGGGTGGCGGCGAGCCCGGCTGGTGAGCAGAACCGCAGAGCAGCCGCGCCGGCGCGGGCCTGCCGGGCGCACGCGCGCTCCCCTTCTCCGCTGAGTTTCCCTGACGCGGCGATTTCTCGACGCTCTGTCCACTTGTTCTTGCGAAACGTCCTATCCTCCCCGCCACTCCTTCGGTGCTCGGCTCCTCCCCCTCCATGGTCTCCGTGTCCTCAGACCCTCTGCTTCCCCCCCATTCCCCGCCAGCCTGAGCCCACGCGGATGCCCCAGAACAGCACAGACGCGCTCATCACTTTATACCGACCACGGGCCTCCATGGCCGCTCTCGTGGGTGCCAGCTCCTAAAGGACACGCCCTCCTGATCAGCCCCTCGCCCCGGGGTGCAGACAGACACGACTGTGCATGTGCACGCATAACGGGGTGTTCAACACCACTCTTCCCGAGACTCCTTGTTTCCATCGAATCCCCAAAGGTAGAGACCCAGGTAACGGGCATCAAGCGCCCCGCCTCCTAACCAGGTGCAGGACACCTGGTGAGATAAAAGGGTGCTGACGGAGTTAGCCCTTCCCCCACCTGCAGCCTGTGGAGGAGACATTCCTTCAGGAAGAATTTGATACTATGCATTTTTCTTAAGTCAGCAGGGGCTGCTAGGGAATCCTCGGAGAGCCTGGCCTGCTTTGGGGGCATATTGAGGACCAGTATATGATATGTGTCTGAGAAATATAAAGGCAAAAGGCTTGAGGTGGAGGGAGGGAGGGAGGGAGGGGGTAGAAAGAGAGAGAGAGAGAGAGAGAGAGGGAGAGAGGGAGAGAGAACCCTGGAAACTGCGGGCACTGGCACAAGTAACATAGACCAAGGACGTTTCCCGGTGGGTCCCTGTGTGGCGTGCCGGAAGGAGATGACCCACCGCCATCTGCAGAGGGACCTGGCCCACAGGCACCGCCGGGGAGGAAGAGTGGACCCAGCAGAAGGGTGCACCATGAAGCGAGAGCCAACGGTTACACGGCCATTGCGTGGAGCCATGGTCACCAGACTCACGGCAACAGCCCTGAAGCTCCTCATGGGGGGGGGGGGCGTCCAACCCTCGGCCTGCAGGCCACGTGCTGCCCAGAATGGCTGTGAACATGGCCCAACACAAAATCTTAACTTCACTCAAAACACTATGGGGTTTTTTTTGTGATTACGTGTCACAATGTATTCAGTGTGCAGCCCAAGACGACTCTTCTTCTTCCAGTGTGGCCCAGAGACGCCAAAAGGTGGGACACCCCTGTGAGTGGGCCTCTCAGGGACACCACCGCAGAAAGCCTGGAGCGAACAGTCAGCTTGGCAGTTCTGCCGGGGTCAGAGGCCATTCGTGTCACCTCGGTGGGAAACAGGACATTTTTCCCCTCCCCCCTCTCCCCACGCTGACCAGGGCCCCGAAGGGCAGCCAGCGTGGGGTCGGGTGCCCAGCAGAGGAGAGACAGAAGCAGCCACTCTGCCCCGCCCTATCGGCCTGGGAGTCGGGAGCAAGCTCCAGAGGGCGATCCTTACTGTGCGGGACTGGACGCGTGCACCAGGAGAAGACATCTGTTCTGTGATTATGAGGATCAGGACAGTCTCAGGGCTGCCCAGAATTTCCTCCAAGGCAAGAACCGGGCCGAGGAGCAAAGGGACACAGGAGGAGTGAGCACCCTCCTCATTCAGTAGAACGAGCACACATGTTTGCACCCGCCGGGGTGACACGTGGGCAGATAAGGACATAACTAAACAGGAATCGCCCCGTGAAAATAGTTGAGAGGGTTGCAGACTTGGTATTGGACCGGTCATTCGGTCCAGGATGTTCCTTGTGACTGGAGGCTGGGCCCACACACCCACCAGCAGGGGGTGCCGTTGCTTTCTGTTAGGTGCCCTGACACCCAGTGCAGCGGGGCTGGGGGTCAAGGGTTTATCGCCCAAACCACTAGGCTTTCTATAGAGTATTGAAGAGCATGCTTTTCTGCTAGATTATACTTTTAGTATAAAAAAAATCACATCCCTAATATAACCAGATCAGCGTAAACTAGTGTTAGAAGAACATATTATTTTTCCAAATGGTGACTCTCCTATTACTATGAAGAGACAGGACTATCTGGCTTTTTTCGTCGGAACCCAGAGATTCCCGTGTGCACAAGAACCACCGTAGGGCCTGCGGGAAGGCAGGCTCCCGGGCCTCGTCCTGCGGGGCACAGGAGCCGTGAATCCGGATTTTAATCAGCCTTCCTAGCAGCTCCAATTTGAGACGATTGTTTCAATTATTGGCTACTGGCTACTCCGTACTTACTCTAACCTTTTGTTTCTCCTACATTTGAGTGAAACTAGCTTCCCCTGAATCTTTCAACTGAGAGTTACAACATTTTGAAGGGCCCTGGGTTTTAGCAACTTTAGGAGAGCAAACCTACTAATGTTTCTTTCATATGGAAAATTAATCTGTTCTAACGACCTGCCATCTGGTTTTCTAGAAAAGTACATATTTGCCCTTTTTGTGGCTCCTTTTCATCAGGTGACAGAAGCAAATAAAATGACGAGTTAGCTATAGATTTACAGGGGTTTTCCCCATCAGAACTTCTGTTCCAGTCAATTACAAACAATTGCTGAAACCTCTCTACGAGACCTTTTCTGCAGCCAAGATCCCACGTCCTAACGAGACTCAAGCCTGCTTCAGATAGGGTGTAAAACTCTAAGCTAGCCCAAGATTAAACAAGATTTTTCAACAGACAACGTGATTTCTCCGCACACTCGGAGATAATCAGGCAGAAGCAGGTGTGAGTGGAAAAGCAGAAGCCGGGCAGGAGGAAACCCTTCCAGTCAGAGATTTTAATCAGAGGCTCCCGACGCCGACCTCTCGGGTCTTTTTCCTCTTAAGATTCTGCCGTTTGTTTTTTCACTATTGAATCTCTTCTTGGCTTTGGCCCACCATGCAGCCTGTTGGGAACACTGAGAGTCTTGGTTTTGTCTTCTATCTATCATATGAGCTATCCCCTCAACTTTGTTTGGTCCTCAGTTCGCCTCACTGCAAAGAGGCTCTTTCAAGCTGGTGAGAAAGCCTGGGGCCAGACACAGCCCTCACTTTACTGCAAGGCAGCCAGGCTCACCCACACGTGCGCCACGCCGGTTTGCACGAAGAACCTCAGTATACACTGGTGATCACACACACACACACAAAGAGGGCAGAAATGTATCAAACACATTCACTGCAAGTTGTCAGACACGGAGCAGCTGTGAGGGGGTCAGGATGGGAGGCAGGCAGCAGGAAGGTGGCAGGGAGGGATTGACAGATGTCTGTCAAAGCCCCCAGGACACTCAACAACTATGACAATAGCAGGTGCGTTTATTTGGTGCTGACTGTGTGTCAGTCACCAAACTAGGAGAGCCCACGGTTTGATTCCCAGTCAGGGCACACGCCTGGGTTGTGGGCCAGGTCCCCAGTAGGGGGCGTGTGAGAAGCAACCATACATTGTTTCTCTCCCTCTCTTTCCCCCTCCCTTCCCCTCTCTCTGAAAATAAACAAATAAAATCTTAAAAAACAAAAGAAAATGATGATGGTAATAGCGCTGCTGGGCATGGGCTTGGGGAAGGCAGCAGGGATCTCTTGCTGCTGCAACAGTAAGCCCTCAAATCCGAGTGACCTAACATGGTAAAGCTTTACTTCACACACGGAAGAGTTCAGTGGACAGAAGTTTAGGGACCCGTGTTCCTTCCTCTTGGCAATCCTGCCAACGGCTGGGCAGAGAGAGAGGATCCTGGCATGGGCTGGGTGGGGGAGGGGAGGCGCCTGGGACCAGACCTAGAAGACACGCACGTTCCACAGCACTGGAGCCCGGTCCCGTGATGCTCCCACTGCGAGGCCAGCCAGGAGCCGGGCTCTGCGAGTCCAAGAGGCACAGTAAATGAATTCAGCCTCTTCCACGGCCGTGAGGATTAAATGTAAATCCTTGGACTGGTACCTGGCGCAGTAAATGGCAGTGATTATTACCATTTTTATTGCACTAGCTCTGGCTGCGTTCCCCTTGTGTCTTCCTGATCTCCGTGTCCCAGCTGCCTTCACCTTTCACTGCAGACTTCCCCCAGCCGCACCCTGACCTTGGCTTTGTGACGCATTCAAAGCCCTGGCATCTTCCCTGAACCCTTCGGTCACACCACCAGCGGGATGTGAGGGAGAGCGCAGGCTAGAGCGGTCAAACCTGCATGAGGAGCCCGGGAGAGAGCTCCAGAACGAGATGGTGGAGTCCACATGCTGTCGGCGGTGAGTGAATCTGCGTTTTCAGAGAAGAGGTCACCCAAAGAATGCAGTGAGAGGAGGCCAGAGGCCCAGTCCTGAGGGGCACTGCCGGGGTGGACCGTCTCCCAGACCTCAGGCATCGGACGCCAGGCTTCTGTCCCCTGTGCTGTGGTGTTCTGGAGCTCCTTCTCCATTCATCATCTCAACTTTAGTTTTTATGAGGTTATTTTGTAAGGAAACCACTACAATAAAATGAGAAACCACTACAATAAATGAGAAACTAGGGTCACTGCCACCAACAGAAAGTACTCCCCCAAATAATACAACTAGAAACAAATAAATGGACAAAACCCTGTTTCCACATTCCAGCTGGTGACTAGTGGCCAGAGATAGCTCTGAGACGCCTTCTTCTTCTCCCCTTCCTCCCCACCCTTCTCTTTCAGAAAAGGAAGATTAGCAAGCATTAGAAAGGTGCTGAAGACATTAATTCCAAACCGAGGCTTTCTCTTAGTTCGATCAGAAGAACTGAAGGAACTAAAAGAGAATCTATATCCACACGACACAACGCACACGTCATTCCGTGCTAAGGTGGGGCTCAAATCCAGAGTGGAACACGCGACCCAGTGCACACGGCTCTGCTGTGGCCCCGCACCGTCCAGGATGACCCCTTCTGCCACCAGCGGGACAAATCCCTTGCTTTGGGAAAACCAAGAGAGATGGTGCCATGGCATCTGAGGGCGGCAGCATCCGGGAAGGGAGTGGTCGGTGTCAGCAGTGGCGGAGGGGCGGGGCTGAGTCAGGACAGGGAAGCTCCCCCTGGACTTGGCCGCCAGGGGTCGCTGGCGTTTCTGGTGGAGCAAACCGAACACCATGACTCGGCGAGGAGCCGAGGTGGAACGTGGCGGCTGATGGGTGAGTGGGAGGCGCCACTGTGGAAAATCAGCATCAAGGAGCTTGGCTGCGAGGACTGAGATAAAGTGCCACTTAAAATTCAAGGAGGCGTTTTGCTTCTTTGCATAAAACATGCAAAAGATTTCATAAGGTTTTAGGTAGCCCGGAAGGAGATGGGTCCGGGCCTGGAATTACTGGGGACAGCTGGAGATGCATGGGGCAAGGTCCGGGTTTGGGGAAGACGAGAAGGCTCAGATCAAGAGCACAGGTGGAGGGACGAGCCTAGAATTGGGAAAGGGCCCTCTTTTCATAGGCTGGAGCTAGGAGGCCAGGGCACATGCGAGCCCAGGTACGTGCAGGGGTGTAGGGGTGGAAAGAGAAGGGAGTTCATGTCTGGAGCCTCATTTTCCTCTGTCAAGTGGGAAGGGGTTGAAATTATTGCTAGGGTCAAGGCAAAAACTTGAACTATTTGTTCTTTAGCAGGAAGATTATATTAGCCAGGGTTCTCCAGAAACCCAGAACCAATATAGTGTGTGTATATATCCCCGCTATTGACAAAGAGAGAGATTTTAAGGGATTAACCCACATGATTGTGGACACGGGCATATCTAAAATCTGTAGGGTGGGCCTGCAGGCTGAAGACCGAGGGAAGGGTTGATGTTGCAGCTCGACTTCAAAGCCAGTATAAGGCAGAACTCTCTCTTCCTCCTGGAGACCTCACTCTGTTTTCTCTTAAGGCCTTCAACTGATTAGGCAAGGCCCACCCACAGCGTGGAGGGCAATCTGCTTTTCTTGAAGTCCACTGCTCTAAATGTTAATCTCTTCTGAGGAAAAAAAAAAAAAAACTTCGCAGGAACACCCAGACTGGTATTTGACCAAATATATGGGTACTATAGCCTCACCAAGTTGACACACAAATTAATTAACCATTGCAAAAAGTATTCATGATCTCATTTATATCAATAGCAAAAACGAGATGATGTAGAGAAGGAGAAGGCTATGGAACAGGGAGAGAATCCTCTGGATTCTAGGGGGTTCTACCTGCTAGGAGGTGCCCTTTGGAGCACAGGGTTCCGAGCTGGTACAGAGAGCATGGAAGAGCCACGGGGGCCAACCCCACCTTGAAGGGGGGGCACCTTCTCAGCACAGGGTGGACCCTTTGAAAGGGAACCTTATTTTTTTTAACTAATATTTGTTGAGTACTTTTTAAAGATTTTATTTATTTATTTTTTAGAGAGGGAAGGGAGGAAGATAGAGAGAGAGAGAGACATCAATGTGTGGTTGCTGTGGGTCATGGCCTGCAACCCAGGCATGTACTCTGACTGGGAATCGAACCTGCGACACTTTGGTTGGCAAAAGGGAACCTTCTAAGTGCAAATTCTGATCTCGAAGCGCTGCCGTTAGCTGCTGGGGATGCCCCATCCTGCCGTGCAAACAGCAGGACGCGGTGCCTTCAGGACACCAAACCATAGGAGTTACCTTGTCATCCTTTCTCCTTCCCCTGTTCTCGGCTGGGGTCAGAGGCATCTGCGCTCACCTCACTGAGATCCGTACGACGACTGACTTTGTCTTCTAGGCCGCCTTTTCTTGGTGGAATAGAATTTCCAGCTGAGCTTATTCTTCCCTCCACTCACAAGCCTGAGGTCTCTCCACATCCGTCCCGGCCTTGGTAAGAATCCTTGGAAGGCAGCCTGGCACAGAGCGAGTGGTAAGCTGCCTGCTCTGGGTGGAGGGCGGATCTATTCTGGTCAAAGGCTTTGTGATCAGGACAAAGGAATGGTCAGGCTCTGCTAAATGCGGGGGCCAGCTGGACTCCAGCAGGAGCTCGTGGAAGATAAGGGTTAGTGACTGGGGGGAAAGAGGCCCACAGGCAAGAATTGGATGAAATTCAGTAGGAGGAAGTGGCCGTAGGCTTCTAACACTTGGGCGGCCACTACCTCTGGGGCTGTAGCGCAGGGACCAGTCCTCGGATACAGGAGAGAGTGTGCCACATCCAACAGTTTTGGAGTTAAAGGGACCTTTGAGAAGAAGCCAACCCCTCATTGTTTAAGCATCAGGAAAAAAAAAAAAGCTTTCTCCTGGTTCTGGTTCTCTGGTTTTGGTTATGGTTCTCGCCCTGGCTGGTATGGCTCAGGGGATTGAGTGCTGGCCTGTGAACCAAAGGGTCACCAGTTCAACTCCCAGTCGGGGCACATGCCTGGGTTGCAGGCAAAGCCCCCAGTAGGGGGCGCACAAGAGTCAAGCACACATTAATGTTTCCCTCTCTTTCTCCCTCCCTTCCCCTCTCTAAAAATAAACAAGTTAAAAAAAAAATAAGTTATGGTTCTCAAAGTTCACATCCTCTGAGCTCTCCTGACTCTGCCCCTGATCCTCTCCACCCAAATTCTGCGCACCGGCCCCGCCCGTCCCCCAGGGCCATGCTCAGCACTCTGCGGCCCTTCCTTCCCTGCCCGACTCCCCTTCCAGTGCAGCTCTGCATTTCCGAGGCCTATTGCCGTGCCTGCTACATCATGAATGGTCAATAAATATTGATTGAATAACAATAAAAAGAAACTCTACAGTTGTCCGTCTATATGGTTATCACATTTCCTCACCTCGGATACTCTTCTCTACGCACCGCCTAAGTCAGTGACTCTCTCAACTTTGTGGAGGTCAAACACTGGCCACATTTCTCTAGATCTCTGAGCAGCGAAATACAGAAGGAGAAAAGATACTTTGTGCCCAGACATTTCACCGCTGGGAGGAGAAACAAAGGCTGCATTGGCTTCCTTTTAAAGATGCACGCCCCACGCTCAGCGGGAATACTGATGTTTTCGCACAGGTCTCTGCCAAGCTGCGCCCTCTCCTTCTGCAGCCTGCAATGACCTTGCACCCAAAATGTGGGACTTTGTATGAGTTTAAACTCAAAGTTAAACTCAACCAAAGTCATGTTAACTTTGGTGCTGTCAGTGACTGCGTTAGCAATTCTTCGTGGCCTCGGGTCACCGGCAAATTTGACATTTCACCTTTTCGGTTGTTATCCGCTTTGACAATGGTGTCAGAGGGGGTCAGGACTAGGACAGGGGCCCTGAGGCCAACCATCCCCTTCTATGCTGACCCCAAACCACTGATGAAGCGGGTGGCTCCTCGGCCATGAACTGGAAAACACAGCCAGACACCCCTCATCTCTCCATCTCACCCACGCACACTTTATGGACGACACGTTAAAAACTTTTTGTAGAGCCCTGGCTGGTGTAGCTCAGTGGATTGAGCGTGGGCTGTGAACCAAAGAATCACAGGTTCGATTCCCAGTCAGGGCACATGCCTGGGTTGCAGGCCATGGCCCCCAGCAACTGCACATTGATGTTTCTCTCTTTCTCCCTCCCTTCCCTCTCTAAAAATAAATAAATAAAATCTTTAAAAAAAACCTTTTTGTAGAGTTCACACATGCTCTCTCTACAGCAGTGCCTGAAATTTGCCGGTCGAGTACTCCATGAAAATAACTAAAGCAGAGCTTGTGTGATACACCTCACCAGGCCTATGCCAGCCGGCCCTGGTACCGCTGGCACCTGTTTTTGAAATCTCCCGACACCACTTACAAATGAATCTAATCAGGATTATGGCCCGGCGTGGACGCTGAGCTGACTTTACAAGGCTGCAGTCCCCTCTGGTGGCACATCCGATGTCCTGTATCTCTTCCACGATTCCTCGGCAGTGACCCACCGGGACCAGGGGATCGCAGGACACGTTCTTCACGCGTCCCGGGAGGAACTCACTCAGACCTGAGGACATGTTGTCGGGGGCGGGGGGGGGGGCGGCCCTGATGATCACAGGGGTGCTGTCACAGGCCCCGGGGTGGCCGGGACCTGCCGTCAGAGACTCTGGCTAGTTCTGGTTTTGCCCGACTCTGCAGGGCGAGGCGCTGGGGCAGGACTGTCATCCGGCACGCCCTCGACGCCTGAACGGCCGCCTGGTGAGAGCCCGTGCGCCCTCCTCGCAGGGCGATTTCAGTCCCGTTCCCGGTGGAGAGGGAGAGGTAACACGTGGGTGTCTGTCTGCTCTTTCGATGCTGAGCCATGACAGGGCTGCAGGCCACCCGCTGCTTCCAGAGGGCAACCTGATTGTCCCAAAATACCAGGGACATAGCAGACCTTCGAGGACAGACACGTCAGACTCAGTGGTGACAGTCACCAGGCAGCCTCGCTCCGCCCCTGACCAGAGCTCGGCCGCTCCGTGAGCTGAGGGGCCGATCCCACAGGAAACAGGAGAAGGTCCCAGCAGGAGGAGTTTGCCTCTGTGATCTCGGCTCAGCCCGTGAGCTCTGGGACAGGGCGGGTGACGCTTGTGTTCTCGTTCCCATCGTGTGTCAAACAAGGAGATGGGTGGCATGTCCTACGATGCAGAGCACCTGGCCTGGCTTGGTCTTTCCTGCCCGACTCTGGGACTCCAAAAAGCCACAGGCTTACAAAAGGGAACAAAGGAGCGAACTCATTTCATGGACGAGTACTCAAGTCTGGGTCTTCGGAAGGTAGCTCAGAGATACAGGGGTGGAATTGCCTCCTTCTACAGGCAAGGACACGGAGGTCCACAGGGGGCCGATGACGTGCCCAAGGTCACACAGGTCCCCAGAAATGGAGCTGGCCCGTGAACCGGGGCTTTGCAGCCCAGGGTCCCCTTCACTGTGACATGTTGCTGGGCCTTTCACACAGGATTTGGCAGTTTCTTTCTTACCCTTTAAGTCTGCTCTTCCCGATTCGAAGGTGTTTTTCTCTTCCTAGACGACGTGAAAGAGAACAGAGTTTGAAGAGTTCCGGCTTCTGCTGCTACCGTGCCACGTTTCCTAAGAGTGGGAGGGTGGAGCGTGGTGGATGTGGAGGCAGGGAAGCCGGTTATGGGGGAACAGCGTTGGAGTGGACAAACAGGCCCAGGTGTGACCCAGGGGTGCTAGGGCAGTGACAGCAGGCCGCAGAGGGAGGGAGGCCGCAGTGCTGCAGCCGGAGCGCTGCAAAGCCGAGGCAGGGTGGGGATGTATTTATAGAAGGGTGACACGCCCAGCCCAGGAAGTGGTCATGAGGCTGCAGTCTGCATCAGGCAGACAGCTATCGAAGAGGATGCCCAGCCTGTCACGCTGCGAAACGCGAGAGCCCGGAGCAGGGAGCTCCGTGACAGGCAAATCGTTACTTAGCCCGAAGGCGACAGTTTCCCGGATCCTACCCCTCCCCCCAATTGCTGCTGCAGGTGGGAGGCGGGAGGGTGGAAGGGGCGGGGAGTCACCTCAGCCAGAAATGTCCCTCCCACCTGCTGGCCTCTCACCGTAGAATTTTCGAAACCAGTTCTGTCCTTTCTCTTCACAGTCAAGGTTAAGATCCCCTGCCTGAGCTCTGTCTCTCTGCAGAGACCTGAAGGTCTAGCATAATCAATTCTCATTGATTACAGATGGCCTCTCTACCTGTGCAGGGCGCTTACTAAGCTACCACCTCCACAGGTTGGTGACAGGGAGTTCAAGAGCAAAGTGTTGAGCGGACTGGGGCTTGTGCCTGTCACCCCAGGCTGACCTCAGCGGCCTTACGGCCTCTGCCTGATTTCCGAACTTGCTGTCAGCCCATGCGTGAGAGCTGTCTTTCCCTCGGTCTTCAGCAAACCCCCGTGGGAGCCCACACCTGACAGCCTCGCCTCCTCCACACCTGAGTGGCTCCAGCTAATGAGGGCGGCAGAAGAGACAGGTGAACCTCGGAGACTCGACGTCAGGACTCATCTGCTTCTGGACCTATCTCCTGCAATGATTGCCTGTTTGGGGAAAAGGCGGTGATGTCTTTAAAGCAAGTCTTCTCTGTCGTGCCTCCTCTGCCCTTCTACAGAGATTTTCAGCTTCATTTAATCTCTCCTGAAAATAAAGAAAAAGACACTCACAGGAGAAAGCACGTCGTACGGACCACAAAGCAGTTTCTCGCGGACCAAAGGCTACGAGGAAAAGTCCTCATGCTAGCTCTCTCCATCACACCCCAAAAGAAGCCCCCCCCCAAAAAAATAAGTAAGAGGACCTGTGTCCCAACTGCAGTGGAAAAACTCAAAAAGCGGAGTCCCCAGTGGCTGACCCTGGGACCAGCTGGTCCTTGCTTCTCTCCAAGGAGCATGGTCTCCGCTCGCCCTCTCTGGTCCAGAGCTTGGGGGCCATTTATCGAGAGCTGTGGGGGTGCACAGGACCGTGGAAGGGGAGCGTGTAGCAGGGAGGGGCCTCATCCTCACACACACTCCACCAGCATTGCAAAAGATCCAATGTGTCAGCACCAAGAGGCCGTGAATGTTCGGGAGCTCAGGCTTTGCACTCAGACAGACCTGGGGTCCAATACCACCACCTCCAGCTCCCCGCCCCCAGCTCAGGGTGAGTCTGGGCTGCAAACATGCAAAGATACACCCACAGACCTTCCAGAAACTTCTAGTCTCCTCTAGGATCCAACCCCGCATCTGGTGTTTCTCACTTAACACTTTATCTGGTACATCTTTCTATCCCCACACACTGAGACTGGCCTTGATTGTTTTCGTGGCCGTGTGGTGTTCCACCGTGTAGCCATGTTCATTTCTGCCATTCCCCAAGACTAAAGGCCTTTTTTTTTTTTTTTTTACAATTTTTGCTACAGCAAACAGGGCTGCTATGAACATCCACGTACGAACACCTTCACGCGGACACAACTGCAGGGAGAACTCCCAGAGAGAGAGCGGCTGTGTCTCTGCAATTCCGACATTGTTCGATTGTCCCCAAAGAGCCTCCCTCGACATGGCCGCCCGCGGACGGTCCCCCATGAAGTCCTCTTTCCGAAGAGGCGACACAAAGGAGGACGACAGGCGTGTCCGTGGGGGGAGGCACTAAAAATGTCTTTTGTCGTCCCTGGCCTCGCCCACACAGCATTGTCGGCGCTATTCTGGGGGCCCCGGGGGGTGGGGTCCGTGGAAGACGAGAACACAGTTGCGCTTTTCTCGGAAGGGACATCTGTCGGAACCGGGCCTATTTTCGGCAACTCGGGGACAGGCTCCCTGGCTTTCCAGGGGATTCTTGGCTTCCCTCAACGCTGACCCATTTGTGGCTGAGCAGCTCAGCCGGTCGCTGCATCCCGGAATCTCCCCTACAGCCCAGGTTGAGAGTGGATGGGCTGCTCCCAGCAGAAACTGTGGCTGCGAAGCCCCCATGTGAGGACCTTACTTACACTCTTGTTCTTTGTCTGGGAAGGGCGCGTGCACGAGACATGTTTTTTGCTTTTGTTATTCCATTTTTAAACTTTTGACATACACAAAGATGGATGCAGAAGTAGAGAAAAAACCGATCATCCGTTTCAATGATCAACTCCAGGCCCATCTTGTTTACTCCCCCTCCCTGACCCACGCCACCCCCGACACTACACACGGACGCGCACCCAGCAGCTCAGCATTGCACCCCAACTGTTTCGGCGTCTGCCTCTAACATGTAAGGGCTTTTCTAAAAAAAAAAAAAAATCACATTGCTGTTCACACCCTAAAATAACGAACAATAATTTTTGAATGTACCAAATTATTCAGTCCATGTTCGAATTTCTGATTGCCTCATAAGATGATTTAAACGTGACTTTTACCGGGTAGAAGAACAGACACTCAGGCCCGGGAGGGCGGAGTTCAAGTCCTGGATGTGCCCCTCTCTCCTTGGGTGACTTCCGGTGATTCTCACGGCTCCTCCTTGCCTCTGTTTCTTAGACTTTGGAGGCCGGAAGAGGCCAATCAACCGAAAAACTTTCAGATCACGCTGACGACGAGAGGAAAGAACCAGCAAAAAACCCACTGCAAGGATTGAAACTAGAGTAAAATCTGATTTCTGCCTAATCGCGACCAGGTCAGTGCATGTCTGCTAAAGTCAATAAAAGTTACGAAATCTGTCTCCTCTCATCCCCGTGAAAGAGATACATGAGGGTCAGAAGATCCTTACCTTCCCCTCTTGGCAGATTAGTGGTTTTCAAAATGAAGTAGATATAGGAGCTGCTTTCATTTTAACGCACATAGTCTTAACGTAGTATCTGTGTAACCCCCCTAGATACTCCTCAAAATACCCCCGTGTTAGTTAGGAGACAGGGAACAGGGTGGGGAGGGGGACGAGAGGAGATAGTTTTGTCAATTATTCTGGAAGCCCAGCCATGCCGTGGGTGACTGTTATCGAGCGAGGTGATGTATGCATGCAAAAAAACATCAAGTGCCATGAAATTGTTTTTAGAAAGGCGAGGACCTCCAGATGGTCCGAGATCACTCCGAGTGTTTTCTCACTGGGTTTCCATTAGCAGCCGCCCGATCCCTCTTCTGAAGAAAAAGCCGTGTTCTCTGCAACACCTGGGTGACAAGGGGAGGAAGGGGGGATTGCTCAACAGAGTCAGACATTGGCAGGAAATGGGAGCTGCTGCTAACATCATTTGAAGTCCTTTTAAGAGAGACCATGGCAAATGCCTTTTCCCTGCTGTGCCTGTGTGGGGGCAGGGCGGGGCAGGCGGTCTACAGGGAGGCCAGGGAAACAGAGGGAAGAGGAATCCGTATTTCTCAGTGTGGTCTGGGGAGGACAGAGTGAAGAACACCTTTCCCCAGCAGGTGGGCCGTGGCTGCCTGGAAAGGTGTGTGTATGTCTATTTTTTCTGGAGGGTGTGTCTTCTCTTACTTACGACTCAAAATGTTTAAAAAAGCCCTGGCTGTCATAGCTCAGTGGATTGAGCGTGGGCTGTGAACCAAAGTGTCGCAGGTTTGATTCCCAGTCAGGGTACATGCCTGGGTTGCAGGCCATGGCCCCCTGCAACTGCACATTGATGTTTCTCTCTCTCTCTCTCTCTCTCTTTCTCCCTCCCTTCCCTCTCTAAAAATAAATAAAGAAAATATTTTTAAAAAATGTTTAAAAAGCCCCAAGTATGCTTGCATCTCCCTGTGACTTGACATTCCTTGCTACCCCTTTCCGGCCACCTTTATTGTGCGGTCCGTGGCCCAAACTCACAAGGGAATGTAACTCCCTAAGCAGAGGGAAGATCAGTCCCTCCATCAGACAGAAGCTCGGAGAGCTGCCCAGCCCCTGGGTGACCCCACCCTGCCCTGAAAGCTCTAAGGAAGGTAGACTGGGCCCTTCTTGGTAAGCACACATTTCTCATTGTATGTTCTTTTGTTTAATTGTGTACTTTTTTTTTTTACTGAGGTGAAATTCACACAAGTTAACCATTTTAAAGGTATCATTCAGTGTACCCACCATGCTGCACACACGTCTGCCAAGTTTCGAAACATCTTGATCGCCGCAGGAGGAAACCTTGTACCCTTAGCAGTGCCTCCTGCTCCCTCCCTCCGCCAGCGCCCCAGCGCCCGGCCATCACCGCTCTGCTTCCCGTCTTCGAGGATTTGCCTGTTCCGGACGCGCTGCTCCTATCAGTGGGATCTCACAGTCTACGGCCCTCCGCGTCCGGCTCCCTTCACTCTGTCTTCTCAATGAGAGGCATCTTTCTGCAGAAAAACAGCTTGGGCAGGATGCGGGGTGGGCCCCTACTCTGCCTTTGGAAAACAACGGTGGTGCTTCGGGTTTGAAGAGGCTGGATTTGTGCTATTCGACCGCCTGCCTGCAGGGCGCCGTTTCTGTCCTTATTCTGAACTCAAGGGGCACGCACGCATGCAGATGTGACACCTTCTTCCCCTGAAGGAACCGGGGACTCTAAGGAGCCAGCCCTCCATTCCTAGAGCACAGGGTGGGGAGGAAGAGACGCCCCATGGGGACCTGGTGTGGGGTCCTCACACAGACCGCCTTGGGACGCCCGGGCGGAGTCTGCAGAGAGGGGCGGAGTCTGCAGAGAGGGGCGGAGTCTGCAGAGAGGGGCGGAGTCTGCAGAGAGGGGCGGAGCCACGTCCTCACGGGCTGACACTGGCCAGAGCAGTGAGATGCAGATTCACAATTACCTTGGCAACCAGATAACAGGCAAAGCTGTTACTTGGCAATTTCCATCGACTCCCCATCCCCTTCCCGCTACACTTTCTCTCCCACTGCCACACACACACACACACACACACACACACACACTGTTCCCTTTGATATGCCTCTAAGGCCGCAAGACTATTTGTGTACGAGGAAGCGAGGGAAAATGAGGAAAACAGAGAGATCCAAGACGCGTGGAAGGAGAGCACGCTTTCTGAGCACAGGTGGGAGTTGTGGTTTGAACAACCTCCTCCCACCGGTGGGTGACAGGGCAGAGAGGAAGAGGGGACGGGGCCACGGGGAAGAGGGAGAGGGGGAGGGTAGCAGCAGAGCTGAATACCAGGCTGTTGACTTGCTGGTTGTTCCCAGAAACCAGGAGAACTGAACAAAAGTGGAGGAGACAGGAGACTTCACCCCTTATTCCCATTTTGCTTCCTGCCCCTCCCCTGCCCCGCCTCCTCTCCCGACGGCCCATCACGGAAATTCGCCCTAAGGGGTCCATGCTCCTCCGGTTCCTGCCCAGTGGGTGCTGACCCCCCTTTTTTATTCAGTCATTTCACATACATCACTGTGTGCCCACTGCGCGCCAGGCCCTGTGCTGGGCTCTGAGGCCACGGAGTTAACACAGGCAGAGTCTGCCCTAACGGTGCAGGGAATGTAGTCCATGAGACTGAGATAGGTCTGCACAGTGACAGGCGACTACTGGAATCAGTGAGGTGACCGCATGGTGAGGTATAAAAACATAGAATCACGCCTGAAACTAATATGATATTGTCTACCAAATGTACCTGAGCAGAAATAAACAAATAAATAGACCAACGAACAAGCAGGCAGCAAACAAAATCATCACAAATTAGAATAAAAGTGCAATCATGAACATCAACCAGGGACCCCAAGTGAGGGCCTGAGGTCAAGGCTAAAAGAAAAGGACTTCATGTTGGTTTGTTTTCCTTTAAACTTTTTATGTTAGAATATTTTGGGGCAGAAGAGCTGAGCTCTCATGTGCCCTTCACCAAGCTTTCTCTAAGTTCTTTTTAGCAGCTTCATCAAAGCATTGCTGGCATGTAAGGAACCACATGTACTTAACGCGCCCAGTGTGTGGTGGGTGTGGACGCAGGCAGACGCCTGTGATACCATCACCACAGTCGAGATAAGGAAGATGCCCACCACCTCCCAGAGAGAGCTTCCCCATGTCTGTGTGTGTGTGTGTGTGCATGTGGGGTAAGAACACTCAGCACGAGCTCTATCCCCTTAACAGAGGTGTTTTGGAGTGCACAATTCTGCACTGTTAACTCTAGGCACTGCGTCCTCCAGCGGATGTCTAGAACTTATTTCTCTTGCAAAACTGAAATGTTGTACCTGTCACATAACAACTCCCCATGCCCCCACCCTGGGCCCCTGGCAACCACCACTGTGGCATTGTCCGCTTCTGCGAGTTTGCTTGCTTTAGCTCCCTCACCTAAGTGGAATCGTGCAGTAGTCGTCCTGTGACTGGCTTCTTCACGTCACGTGATGCCCCCTGGGGTCCATCCATGCTGTTACCGATGGCAGGGTTCCCTTCTTCTTCAAGACTGAGTCATGTCGTCTTGTGTGCATGCATACACCTCCCTTTCTCCACTCGCTCACCCAGCAGTGGACACGGACTGTTTCCGAGTCTCCGCTGCAGCGAGTCGTGCTGCCGTGAACACGGGGGTGCAGCTGTGACAGCCTGGGTGACGCAGCAGAAGCAGCACTGAGAGGAAGGACCTACTTCTGAGGAGGTGGTCGGAAAAGGCCTTTGTGAAGGAGTGCCCGTGACACCCAGGCCTGCAGCCACGGGGCCGCCCCCTGAGTGTTGTCCCCACTGCACGCTGCGCAGATTGAGAGGAGGCCGTTTACACGCGGCCTGTTCTGCACAAAATGTGCAGAAACCATAGGACCACAAGCCCAGTCTTCGCAACTGCTTTTCCCCATCTCCTAGCTATGTATTCAGGCTTCCTTCTGATCGATTGGTGGGATGTGGCAGTGTGTGGGGTGTGTGTGTGTGTGTGTGTGTGTGTGTGGAGAGAGAGAGAGTTGAGAGAAGGAAGGGGAGATAAATGAGGGATGTAAGAGGCCAAACTAGAATACTCTTTATATAATCCTTCAAAAGACTACCAGCAGGAGCCCTACCTGGTGTGGCTCAGTCGGTTGGCGCATTGCCCCATAACCCAAAGGTTGCAGGTTCTATTCCCAGTCAGGGCACATAGCTAAGTGGCAGGTTGGATCCCTGGTCTGGGCAGGGACAGGAGGCAACTGACTGATGTTTCTCTCACACATCGATGCGTCTCTCTCCCTTCCTCTCTCTCTAAAAAGCAATGAAAAAAATGTCCTCAGTGAGGACTTAAAAAAATAGAAGGCAAGCAACAGGAAAAGCAACAATTTAAGTTCTGATAGTTCTACTAAGGAAACCTACTGAATGATGGAGAAGAAGCCATTAGCAGAAACACTGTGCTAATTATGACGGGATAAAGGAGGGGAGAACGAGAAGCAAAGCTTCGCTGCTGGGCACTCGAAGGCGCTGTGTGCAGGACTTAACGCCGACACAGACTTTCCGGTGAGTCTGGAGCTGCTGGCTGGAGGCTAGCCTCACTTCCAGCCAAATAATTCTGAGGCCGAAGCAGGAAGATGATGAGGGATTAAAGGATGAAACTGCGGGTGTGAGAAAGAGCAGGCGCCTGAATTTTCTAAGCTGGTATATCGCTTGGGGTGCATAACCAGTGTGCTTACTGTGATTTCAACAAGCAACAGGTAGAAAGGAAATACGTCAAAATACTTGGTGATTATCTTCTCTGGGGGGTGGGGTAGGGTGGATTCCTTCCTCCTCCTTTTCTCTCCTTCCTTCTCCTTGAATGGAGGGAGGTTCTTCAGTCAGATACGATAGCATATCAAAAATATCAGTTACGTACAACGGCTAAAAGCCATTGTACATTTTAGTTTCAGAAAAGTGTGCCGTGTCAGAGGAATTGGGTTATTCCAAAAGAAAATGCATGTGCTAGGGTGCGTGACATTCGGTAAGATGAATCCACACTCGGCCTTCAGAATAGCTGTGGGTAGACCGTATTTTTGCCTAGTCCTAATTTTAGGGGAGACAGAGCCCAATCCTTCAACACTGGAAAGGGATATGAAAAGGCAGACCTCCAGGGGCTAGAAACCAAATTCTCAAGCTTGGAGGGCCAGACTACTTTCCGAAGGCCATTTTGTTTTCGTGACCATTTGGTTCAGAATTAATGAGAACTGCTTTGCACGCACATCATTTTACATTGCAGACAGTACCTGCTGGGGATTCTGCCCCTCACCTTGTAGATAAGGATTATCAAAACTATTTTCTTTTGTTCCCAACCCATTCCTGTTCTAGCCTGCGCACCTCAGAGATAATTACCTTTGAAAGCGCACAGTTTTAGAACATCGATCAGCTTATTACAACCACCAGTTATGGCGGTGAACACCCAAGGAATTGGGGGCCCGTTCGGGAGAAAATCAGCTTCAGAGGTTTCACTGGGAGGACGGGGCACATGGAACAAGCAAAGCTTCTTGGTCTTGATGAAGCCCTCTTGCTTCCCCATCTTTGGAAATGATTCCCTTTTCTTCTGCGGCCGCGGTAGTTTTTACTTGTGAACCAGACCCCCCCGAAGGCAACTGACGACTACAACTTTAGAGATGTCCCCAAGTCTTTTAAGTGGTTAATGGCCCCAAAGAACGCGGCAGTGGAACGGCATTGCCGCAGATGGGGAGCCGTATGTGGTCCCACAGCCGGCGAAGACCCCGGGGGCCCACGGTGCCAGGTGGGGTGACTGCATCCAAAACCACCCCGGAACGCCCATCTCGGCGCTTTGTTCTCAGGGCTGGAGGGAGCCAGAGCAACCTCCCTTTCCCTGGGTAGGTCCAACCCTCACCAAGACGTCGGGCTCCGACGCCTAGATAGGGCGCACAAGGGCTCGTGGGCGTCACAGCGCGGCGCACATTCTGTTTTGAACCCCACAGTTGTGTGCAGAGCGTAGTGCAGCCAGGCCGCGTTGCACACGCAACTTAGGACGGAATTCCCTCTTCCTCCGTTCATCCTCCACCCGGCGTTCTCTGCGGATGGATCCGGGGACCCTGGCCCCGTATCTCTGCATCCCAGCATTTGCATTCCCACTCTCTGATTTATCGTTTTCCAAACAACTCATCGCCACATCGGAGGCTGCTTACCTTACCACCCATCTCTCCGATGCCCGCACTGCGCCGTCAGCTCCTGGAAGGCGCGGATAACCAGGTCCGTTCTGTCCACTCCCCCGCCCCCTGGGCCGGACTGTGCCCGACACACAGCTCGTGCTCCGAACAGTGCCCGGCGAATGCTTCTGGAACAGGCTGGAACCTGAGAAAAATGGTCCCCGCCTCTTTGGGAGCTGATCTGCAAATCTGAGGCCATTTTCCATTTCTGCTGGCTGTCTTTATTCAAGAGGTTTCAAGTGATGACGTTTGAAAGATAGGCGAGTGGAATATACACGGAGAACAGTAAGATTAATTGGTTTTAATGATCAGTAGCCCTGTTTTGTTTTGTTTTGTTTTTCCCCCATAGGCCAGGGGCCAGGGGGAAAATGATTTCTCAGGGGCGGGGCTAAGTCTGGGCTGCCTGGAGTGACTTCCCTGCGAACAGGACCGTCAAAGAGGGCAAGAGGGCTTCCCAGCAGCGAAACCTGGCACACAGAACCTCAGCCACACGGTCAAGGTTGATGCCAACAAATAAGTCACGCTGACAGGATGTCCCTCGAGATAAAGGGACCCCTAAATAGCCTTAAGCCCAGTCTCATCATGAGAAAAGTGTGAGACACACCCCGACGGAGAAGCGGTCTGCGCAATACCTGGGTCGTGGGCCTCCGGACTGTCCGGGTCGCCGAAACCAAGGGCCGTTGGAGGGGACCGTCAGAGCCGAGGGGAGCCCGAGGAGACCTGGCGGCTAAATGTGACGTGGCGTCCCGGTGAGATCCCGGAGCAAAATAAAAAGGTGAAATGATGTTGAAGCGAAGGAAATCTGGATCAGGTGTGGGCTCCAGCCAACAGCGTGCACAACACGGGCTCATCCCCTGCCGCCGACACACCGCACAGCTGTCGCCTGTCAGAGAGAAGGGGAGCCGCGTGTGAGGCGCGAGGGGACTCGGCACTGTCTGCGCGATCTTTCCGTGCAGTGAGAAGTGTTCCAAAACAAGGGAGTTCATTCTTCAAAAGCAAACAAACATTGGTTCCTTTGCCTCACCTGGCCCACGCCCCAAATCCAAAGAGTAGGTGGGGAAGTCAGGGAGGAAAAGCCCCGGGGGGCACCCCTGGCCTCCAAGGTGGGCCTGCTGTCCCACCTCGTGGACAAGACCAGCTGAACGCGGGCGGAAAATGCTGCCGGCGGTCATCTCCGCCTCTGGTGCAGGAGTGGAGGGGTCCTGAGGCGGGGCTCTTTGTCCTGCCCCTGAGCAGGGAGAGATGGAGCTCTCCCGGCAAAGCCCAGAGGGGTCACCGCAGTCCCAGCCGCCGACCAGGAGGAAGAACCGTGGACACGGTGGCTCTCGGGGCTGCAGCCCCATCGCTGGTGTGACACCCTGGCGTGGGAAGGTCACGCCACAGCCAGCGATGCTGACCGACCACCGTGGACACAGGCCTCCCCGTCGTGCCCAAGCAGCTAGAACCGCCTGCAGCCTCCCGGCCATGCTCCGCAGGAGACCCCGTTCCTCCGCCGCGCTTCCCGCAGGCGCTGCTGGGCTTCGGCCCCGGCGTCGCGCCGCCTGAGCAGGTCTCACTGGTCGTCGGTGGCTCTTCACCCGGGCCGCTGGAAAATTGAATTATTTAATAATAAATATGCATACAGTACCACCCATGTGCCAGGCACTGTTTTAAGCACGTGGCAAATATGAACCGATCTCACCCTCACGACTGCCCCACGAGGCAGGTAGGATTGTTGCCATCCTCAGTCACTGAGAGGGGAGGGGAGGGGAGGCCTGGGCGTGCTAAGTGTCTCGCCCAAGGTCACACCACGAGTGGGTGGGGCCACACTTGAATCTGACCGGTCAGACCCAGAGTCCTTGCATATAACCAGTGAGCTGTGCCATCACTGACTAGAGCTCCGCCATCTAGCTCACAAAGACACACAAGAAGGGGTATGGAGGGGGGGATGGGCTTCCACTCAGAACCGTCCCCCACCTCCCACTTTCTTAGGAAGAGGACACAGCAAACCCCTCCCCCAGGGCCACCTGTGTCGGCTCTCCCGTGGTGGCTGCAAACCACGTGGTCTTCTGCACACCTGCTAGCAGACAGCTGCTCCTGGATTAATGCTGCCCGACACCTGCTCGTTAGAAGAAACGAAACCTAATTACTTGGCTTTGTGCTCCTGGCACTTACCCGCAAAACCAAGGTTAGACCCCGAAGCAGGAGTCTTTCTTGGGACAGTAGTTAAAGATCATACCTGTTCCGACGTGGCTTTGAAACCTCAGACTGGGACTAATTTCTTTTTTCGCTGTCCTTGGAAAGTCTCCTGTGACCTTTCCCCTAGATAAAAGACATTAGCAGAGGTGTTGTTGAAACAAACTTCCAAATCATGTCGCCAGGTACCGAATTCTTCGGACCGTGAGATGCACCGGACCATACGACACACCTAGGTTTCAGAGGAGGAAAATAGGAAAACAATTTTGAAGCAAAAACTGTGATAAACTATTCAATAACATAAATAGCATAGGCTGCCCCCTCCCCCCCCCCCCCCCGCCCCACAGTGAGCCAGGTAAGCTACTTTCGGACTATGAGACACACCCCCCATTTTCCTCCCGAATTTGGGGAGAACAAAGTGCGTCTTATAGTCCAAACAATACGGGTAAGCAGGTGTCCCAGACCACTGCAGGCAAGCCACCCGGCGGTCACGTTCAAATGCAGATTCCGATTCGGTGGCCCTGGGGTTGGACTGGAGCTTCTGCATTTCCAGCGAGCCCCCCAGGGACGCGGATGCTGCTGCTGTCCCGCGGACCGACCACACCCCGAGCGGCAGCACCCGTCTCCCTCCCGGGGGAGGCAGCGCGCCGGCAGAGGGAAACATCCGGCAAAGGACGTTCAGTCCCAGGTTTTCTCCTCTCCTGAGTCGTGTTGCAAATCACGATTGTATTTTACATGGCTGGTGGCCGAAGTGAGGGGTCGTCTTGACTGAACACTAGTTGAGTGCAGTAAATGCGAGTTTGCATTTACACGGTCAGTGTGCACCCCGTCCTCAAGCTTTGGGTGTGGTGAGTGAGCACGGTGCCAGGGGGACCCCGCCATCGGGGAGGCTCTGGTCCAGAAACCCGCCCTAGAGGGGTGAGGTCTGGAGCCTGCTTAGTAATGAAAAGGGGACTCGCTGTTGAGGGGGGGCGGCGAGGGGGGGCTGACAGGCACTGAGGAACAGTTCTGGGCCAGGCACTCTCATCCGGGTTAGCGCTTTCATTTTCTGCAGCAGTCAGTGGTCGTGGGGCGGGGCTGGGGGGATGTTGGAATTTACACACATACGAGAACACATCTACTCTGCCCTCTGTGCCGTCCGCCTTTGCCGGTTTTGATCTGAGCCCCTTCTGTGTAGCAAACCACACCCCTGAGCGCATCAGCTTTTCCGAGTTCTGTCTGTCCTTCTAGCAAACCGTGGCCACTGGGGTGGTCTTGAGGGCTCCCGATGACACTCTAAGAAGAATTTACCACCACCATGGATGACCAATGTGAGTGGGGTGGGTGGGGAAGACCTCAGTTTGGTTCATTTCAGTATTTATTGAGCACCTACTACACGCCAGGCACCACTAATTGCTGGGAGATGAAGATGAGTGACAATCCCTGTCCTTCCGGACGGCCCAGTTCCTGAGGTGGTCCCCAGGAAGTGCTAAGTGCCACAAGAGGGAGACACAGCCAGGCGCCATGGGGCTGGGAGAACAGCACTTGGCAGGATGCACAATCAGGCTAGGAGGGCTTCCTGCAGGAGGTGTCCCTCCATGGGCCACCCCAGTATTCGGGGGACTTGGTCACAGTTCCTGGAGCTGCCTTCCTCCAATTGTTTACCAGCTCTCACGGTGCGGATTTTGGGGTCTGGAGGCATCGGCGCCGAGCTGAGGTAGGGCAGGTGTGTTAAAGCCAGCAGACAGCACAATTCGTCACAGACACAGACATCAAGTTGTGTTTTGTTGGGGAAAGAACCAGCCTGTCCACCACCTCTCTGTGGCTCGGCCCCGGCTGTCCACGGGGTGCGCAGGCGCGGGGCCCAGGTAGCTGCTGGCCCCCACACCCAGCTCTGCAGCACACATTCACAGGGCCTGGGGGGGGCAGCAGCCCCGCCCTCCGCACCCCGCACCCCCGCCCTCTGCACCCCCCACCCCCCCCCGCCCCCACCCAGGCTGGTGGGTGGGAGGTCTCCATCCCACCTGCTGAAAGGCTGTGCTCGTTTCTCCAGGTCAGTTGGGGTTCCCAGTCTTTCTCTTTCCAGGGACATCACGACCGAGGAGGGGAGGGGACCCTGAGGATTCTGCTTCCCTGTGTCTTCAAGTTCTTCTCCATCGCCCATTCTACAACGGCACTTACCTTTGACCTGCACTTACTTTTAAGACATTTTATTGTTTATTTCCATTGCTTCTGGCATGCTTCCTTTAAAAAAAAAATGCTACTGCTTGTATTCGTGTCCCTGCTGCGGGCTAACTCCAGGCGGGACTTCCAGTACGATCGATGGCCGACACGGCAGGAGTCTTTCGAGGGAGGCTCCCGGCCGTGGGGACATTGGTGTCCTGATCATACACATGTCCACTTGCCTGCTCTTTACAGGGACCACAGGGCTGTGGCAACACCCCCCTCACTCAGGGATGCGTGCTGTCCCCCAGGTGTCCCGCCGCACACGGACATTCCTCCTCTGCCTGCCCGGCCTCGACGCCCCTTCCTAAGTCTGGGGAACTGTCTGCTCTGTGAACTTGGTGGCGGGCAGAGCTCACCACCCAGCAGAGAAGCTGAAGACTCTCGGCCTGTTTTCCCATCGCCCCTGGGCGGGGCGCCACCTGGGACTCGGAGAGCAGCGGGGACCTGGGGTTCATCCCGGCGAAGGCGGCCGCGGAGCCAACACACGGTCTCCAGGCCGGCGCAGTGTCCGGGGCCCAGACTGCACTGCGTGTGAGACCAACCCCTGGGTGATCGTTTCTCCTCGCCTGTGCTGCGAGCTTCCGGAACCGCGTGTCGTCAGGACATCGCTTTTCCTTGGAGCTGCCAGCTCCTCTTCCTTAAAACAACAGATGCTGGCTGACACACACCACCCTTCGAAAAGCACACGCCTCCCACCACCCTCCCTTCCTCCCTCGCTGCCCCACCCAGCCCTGAGCCAGAAGCTTTTCAAAGGGGTGTGGGTGGCCTTGGCCAGGTGGCTCGGTTGGGTGGAGCTTCATCCCATACACCAAAAGGCTGTGGATTCGATCCCCAATCAGGGCACATACCTGGGTTGAGGTTTGATCCCTGGTCAGGGTGTCAACAGGGGGTAACTGATCAATGTTTCTTTCTCACATCAATGTTTCTCTTTCCCCCTTCCTCTCTAAAACTAATAAACATATCCTCGGCTGAGGATGGATGGATGGATAGATAGATGGATAGATAGATGGATAGATAGGTGGCACGTGGGTGGGAAGGAACTCTGTGATTCTAAGTTAGGGCCAGAGAAGGCAAAGATGTGAGAGAGATTTCTCTCCTTGTTGATAGCAAGGAAACAGGTTGAGGGGTTAGAATGTAGCCAGTAATCCCAGCATCTCCTAAAGTCTCTAAAAAAAGGGGATCGCTGTCAGCAACGGGAGAAACACAGCGGTCCCTCCCTTCTTTTCTGGGTGCCTCCCCATCGTCTCCTCGCCCAGCTGTGAAAGCATGTACCGTTGGCTTACACGTGCTTGAGATGGTCACTGTCTATGCCCTTCGAGATTAGAGTTTTCGGCCTGCTGTCTACGTAAGAGTGATTCTATTTTTTTTTATACAACACCTGAGAGGGAAACATCGTCCTCTCTCAGCTACAGCAGGGCCTCCCCCGCTTCCCCAAGCAGACACCATCGCTTAAAACACACAACATGATCTTCTTTATTTAATTGTTTAATCAGTTTACATTCCACAACTGACAGGTTATTTATTTTTATTTTTTTTCCATGAACAAGTCATTTAATTAATTACCAGACACCTTTTTTTTCTTCGATCGATGGAAATACAATATTTCTGCCAATTTGAAAAAGAAAATTGCACGATGCAGTCAGTGTCAGTGAAGTCCCCAGATGCTCTCTGCTTCCTCAGTCCTCTCAAAGTCCCAGGAACCTGGCAATTTCCCTTTTCATCCCCCCTCCCACTTCCCCGTGAAATTCACCTCTCAGAATAGCACAATAGTTTCAAGATCTGGTTTGGATCACCTTTCGTGTAATTAATTAATTATGAGAAGGAACAGACAGTACAGTAGATCTGATAAGATGTAGCATTCTTATTAAGATTAAACAACACATTTATTCACATCGTATCAGAACACATTAACATAATATTTAATCTTATTGTAGCACCAATAACCACAGGAATTGCTACCTCCCAGGGCAGAGGCGTGTTGGAATCCTGCAGTACACGCCGCTCTTTGACCAATCAGAAAGCACTATGCAAATCAAAGGTAAATAAATTCATATTGACTGAGCAATAATCTGGTGGACCATAAACACGCCAGGTGTTGGAGAGTTTTGTCGGCTATGGTCCCTGTCTAATGACCACATATAAAACATACCAAATCGGCTCATTTTCTTGCACTCAGAAACAAGGCTCAGAATGTTATACTGTATTTCAAATGTGTTGAACCTTGTCATATTGGCTCTTTGAAAGGCTTTGAGAATGAGGGGTCGCTTGCTTGCATTTTATTCTGTTCTCTGCACTATGATCTTGCAATTTGTCTTTTCTCTTCCCGAACAAAAGAGGTTTCTCTAAATGTAAGGAAGGTCCCAGACAGGGAGGAGATAGGCAATGGTGGACCGAGTACCAGGGCAAAGGACAGAGCTTGTCACTGCCACCTCTCAGGAGACCCAGTTTGCCTGCGGCCGCTGCTCCTCCCAGCATATCCCCTTCTAGCATTTGACTCTAAGACACAGATTTAAGGAAATTGAGTGCTGAGCAAATAGCTCCAAATATTGGTGAGATGTTATTAGCGGGTGACTGGAACAGATGACAGAAGGTGGTGACAATCTTTATTCTTGACGAGGAAAACCCTGCCTGCCCCGCCCCCCAGGCCACACACCCATCACTTGTGTAAGACAATTGGGCCTGGATAAGGGATAAGCTCATGCTCCTGTAGCAGGAGAAAGTGACCTGCTTTGGCCTCTAGGATCTCCACAGGTCACTGGGGCTATGCCCAGGGGCAGTGCTGATACCCCTCTGGGGCGGTTGTGACATGTACTTGATAAGCATTGGTCTTCTCTAGCTCAGCAAGTAGGGCAAGACATGACAGCAGCCTGGACACGGCTCCTACCCCTTCTCCTCTGGGCTAACCCTGACCTCTAGCCTCTGTTGGATGTCAGAGCTGAGGGACTCCCAGGTGAGAAGAATCCCCTTCTGTCTTGCGACAGAGTCCCAGCCTTCGCTGTCCTATACAAGAGCCAGTAGCCACATGGGGTTATTGAGCCCTGGAAATGTGGCCGATCCAAACTGAGATATTTTCTAAGAATAAAATGTGCATCGGATTTTGAAGGCTTTCTTCAAAGAAAAAAAAAAACATATCCTACTCGGTAATTTTTTATATTGATTCCCTGTTAAAATAACAATAGCTTTTCACATGTTGGGTTGAAATCTGTGTTAAAATGAATTTTGCCTGTTTCTCTGGACTTCGAAAAATGGGGCTCCTATTTTTATCTCTACCTTGACTGATATGTAAAATTGCATTTGTGGCTCTTGTGATATCTCTGTTGGACAGCACTGGTTTAAACTGCCTTCCTTGCTCCGAAGGGTGTGGCTCAGTGGACTGGGTGCCAGCCTGCGAACCGAGAGGTCACCGGTTCCATTCCCCGTCAGGGCACATGGCTGGGTTGCAGGTCAGGTCCCCAGTTGGGGGCGCTCGAGAGGTATCTCTTGCACATTGCTGTTTCTCACCCTTTCTCTCTCCCTTCCTTCCCGTCTCTCTAAAATAAATAAATACGATCTTTAAATTGCTTCCCTTGCCCCAGAGATGACCCAGGCGGACCATCAGAGAAGAGGCAGGGTTGGAAAGAAGGTGCCACGGAAGGGGAGGGGCCAGGTCCCCGGCCGAGCCCAGTGTGAACACCCCTCCCGGGGCAGCTGGTCTTCCAGGCCCAGGGGGAGACCGCTCTTTAGGTTCTAAGATCACCGCTCGGCTCCTCTTTCCCACTTCCTCTTATTTCAGGGTGCCCTGCCTTTGGGGGCTCCTTCTCTGTCACCACACTGAGGATGCTCTGCGATCCTGGCATTTTCCCTTTAAAAGGGTCCTGTATCTTAATGCCACCTCTGCCGCCCACTGCCTCAGCCCCGCCGCCCGCCGGGGATGTCTTCCCTCTGATCCGGCCACATCCCTCAGCCAGACTCCCCGCTCGGGGCGCCGCCTGCCGGGTCTGTGCGGGGAGCCATAGGTCACAGAGAGCTTCACATGCCATCACGCCCTGTGACGACAGTGCTTCTCCTGCCCCGGCTCAGCCCAGCCCTGTCAGCAGCAACAGTGGAGTGAGATCGTCAAAGAGGGGCTGGGGGAAGGCATCTGAGGATGACAGGCAGATCGAAGGCTTTGGACTCCGCGCCCAAGCCGGCCGGGAGCTCGAGGCTGCTTTCTGAGGACGGGAGGGAGGCGGGCGAGACCAGCAGGGAGGGACCCTCCCGATGCACCTCCGGGACGTGAGCACGCCCCAGCGTGGGCTCCCAGCCGCTCTAGAAATAGCAGCAGAATGGCCAAGGAGCCCCCTGCCCCCGCTTGGCTGGGAGGACACGGAGGCATGGTGAGGTAACAAGGCGTCCCTGAGGCGGCGAGCAAGCCAGTGACAGAGCTGCCCGTGCGACCCCAGGGTCAGGTCTCTGCGCTGACCTTCGCGATCACCTGTACCTTTTGGACTCTGATGACTTGCTTTCGCTTTTTGGAAAAGGATATTGTACTTGAAAGGCAAACAGAGAGCTCCAAGCACACACTAGTGACTGTCAGAGGAACAACCGGACAACTGTCCTATGCCCATGGCTTCTGTCCTCCCAGGTCCCCCCCAGTCAGGCCTGGGGGCAGTCCTCCGAAAACTGAGGGCCACATCTGTGCATTCCTTTAGTCCAAGTCCCTCCCCCTGGCGTTCGGTTTCCACTTCTATTTGTACATTTTTACAGGGAGTCTGGAACAGCAACACGGTCACACCAGAGGCGGGAACGGAGGGTGAGTCCGTGGAAACACTCTCCGGGAAAGGCATCGTCGCACTCACACAGACACCCGACACGTCCGGGCTGGAAAGGGCCTGCAGGTGCCCGGGGGGGAAGGGAGAGGCTGACCCAGAGGGAGAGATGGGAGGCAGGAGAGGACAGAGGGACAGAGGGACAGAGAACTCCCCAAGGAGGGACAGCCAGTCCCCGGAAATGCAAGAGGAGGGGTTGCGATCGCTGAGGTTAGCGTGTGTCAAAGAGCGGCCGGGTGTGAGCTTCCGCTGCGCAGCCTCCAAGCTCACCCCCAGGTTTCTCACCCTCCACAGTGAGCAAGCACCCCTTCAGGGGGGTTGCTCCCCTGTTCCTTAGGGAAGCTCTCACCGTAACACCAAAGCCCGCTCGCCTGCAGAGCAGAAAGTGTGCAGGCCCTGCTGAAGTGGATTCCTCCCTTGCGTAGACCCTAGGGGTCCGTCTTCCCCAGCAGGGTCACACCCAGAACCCGTCCCCGTGAATACTCCATCGGAAGGAATTCCTAAAAGAACCCACACTCTTCTGATGACGCCATTAGCTGCACCTACCAAGGAAAGGTCCCAGTTCCTTGGAACGTGTTCCCATCTTAAACCGAATGGACCACGGACATGTTTCAGAATCTGATCTTCTCCCACCACTTGGGCCTGTGCAGCGAGATGTAATGTTAGGAGGACGGTAAAGAAAACACTAAGGCACTGACCACGTGCCTTGGTTTGTACAGTCAACTTTTCTCACTAATGTATGTGATCTGTCCCATAGGGTTGACTCATTCCATCACCTGCGGGAATCAGCAAGAGGCAGTAAGAGCGCCCTTCGCAAAACTGGCTTTGGACAAAAGGAATGAAGCCTGGGACTGACTCAGTCAGGGAGCCAGCTTCGTGGAGGGACCTGAATGATGAGATAACATCCCTAGACCCGCGGCCAGGATGACCGGCCGATCCCTCCGGGCCAGCCTCTCCGCCGTCCGTGGGGACGTGGCTGCGGCAGGGTAATCTGAACGGTGCACAATTTATGTGGCACTTCGTGCTTGCAAATCACTTTGCCATTTCCTTGTCACCCTTCGTATACCATGAGGTAAAGTGTTAGCACTCTCCTCACTGCGTGGATGAGGAAGTTCAAGTACGGAGAAGACACAGTGCCCAGAGCTGCAGATCATGGTGGTGCTGAGCGAAAGGAGGTTTACGGGGACTGGGTTGTACAAGGGTGGCCAGATTATTGAGTTGCTGCAGCTTCAGAGCTCTTGCACCTACAATTGGATAGAGAGGGCATGCAAAAAAAAGGAAAGGAAAGGAAAGGAAAGGAAAGGAAAGGAAAGGAAAGGAAAGGAAAGAAAAGAGAAAAAAAGAAAAGCCCAAAGTAGGAAACTTTTAGCTCTGTTCCAAGACTGCTGCTACATTCGGCACTGAGCTTTTTCAACGGCCTCTTTGCTCTCTTTGAGGGCAGAGCCCCGGGCTCTTGCTGCCAAGAACACAGACAAGGTCAACTCCACACGGAGAGGTCACTGTGGTTCTGCGACCTGGGCCGCCCTCCTAGCCCCGACTTCCAAACCAGAGACCACAACTGACCGGGAAACGCTGGGGCCAGGACCCTGGGATGCCTCAGAGTGATGGAAGGATGAACGATCTTAGTCATTCTTGTATTTTATTTTTCCAATTCTCTATAATGAGCCTATATTATTTTGGAAAAAAAAATCAAGTAGCCAATAGCAGCGTAGTCTAAGAACTCACGGTAATGTCAAAGAAGCATTTTTGCACCAGGGCGGCACCCACAGGAAGGGGGCAAGCACAGCCCTCCACGCTGGCCGCTCAGAAGAGACACCGGAATCTCTCGTGTCTGTCAGCTCAGGGGGGTTTGTTTCAATGTCTGTCCCCTGACTAATTAATTCATTATATACCAGCTGGAAGACAGGCCAGAAGCCAGCCTGGCTGGCGTGCACCAAATGTTTTTACCTGTGATGAAATCACCTCTGGAGATGACTTGTGTTTCCCTGGAAAGGGCTGCACGCGCCCACCGGGACGGGTGGGCTCTGGGGCAGAGGGAGCACGGACGGAGGAGAGCTGGCCTCACCTCCGTTCTAAGGACCGGGCGGACACCCGACGGAAACGCTACCGAAGATGGCCAGAGGGTATTTCTTCCCATTCCTTCTCCCCACATACTCGAAAGCCAGTGAACGAGTGCTTTCAGAACCAGCCAGGTGAAGACAGAGGCAACTCCAGCTGTCTCTGGGTGATGTACTCGATCTCGTTACTCTGGCCCTGACTCTTCGGAGACCAAGCGGCGTGTCTTCTTGCTAACTCAGCACAAGCACAGGTGACGACTGTGGGTACATGTTAATATGCAGGGCCCAGTCTCGGGGTCTCGGGACACCTTCTTCCCTTGTCCCCAGCAACAGCACACACCAGCACGGCACCGGGCCCGAGGTGCTGTTACGGACGTGCGGTCTGGGATGGGTGGAGTTGTCAAGCCTTCATGACTTCCTGGTCCCTGAAGCTGAAAGGCTGGGGGTTGCAGAAAGGTTGCAGCTGGAACAGGCACATTTTTTTTAATATCTTGATACCCAGGAGCCACAGACCTGCTTATAAAACCTACGGCCACACCAAACAAGGAAGGGGCTGCCTCTCAAACAAGGAGTGCACCAGCCTCTAGAGACAAATTCTGTAACGATTTTAACGGACCGACGTTGACACAGAAGGAAAGTGGACAAGAGATGGGAAGGAAAGAGAAGAAACCCTAATTCCCCAAATGGGGAGAGAGAGAAACAGGACCTCTTTCTAGGCAGATGCCCTACTCGCCTGAATCCTCAATCTCACAGACAAGGAAGGAAACAAAAGCTCAAGGGGCCCCTAGGCACGGAGCTCAAAACACACACACAAGGTCACAGATCTTGCATGTACACCTGCAAGGAATTTGAACTCGAGCTGGCCTCAGTGAGGTGAAGTTGCTGACCCTAAATCCCTCAGAGGATTGGGTTCTACTCTGATGTCAAGTTAGCAGAACCCAACTTATAGAGTCTTTCGGTCAAGGTCCCCCCCCTTCTTCCTTGTCTTATTCCTCAGCCACCTCACACCACGAACCTTTAGCAACTGCTTGGACCAGGAAGCTTTGATCTGACCTCCAGCTCCCAGGCTGGAGGGATCAAGGTCACCTGGGGAGTTGCCCATTGGTCAGGACTTGCCATGCATAAGGGCTTCCATCCCGGTCACGCCGCTGGGCACTTTCTGGACTCCAAGCAGGACCGGACCCCACAGAGTGTGTGTGTGTATGCGCCTGCGTGGACCTGTCTGGCCCCATTCCCCGGAAAAGGCGGCTCAGAGCGTCTACCCAGCGGATGGTGACTGGGCCCCTGATGGTTTGCTTCTCTCCCAAGAGTCCTCCTGACAACTTCAGGGAGGTTTCGAAGGGACGCGGTAAGCTGCGTCAATGCCTGTCACACAGATTAGCACTTGGAGAGCGTGGACGACCCGTCTAGGGCGAGCGTGGCACAGAAACAAGAGGGTGTAAATAGGGAGAGGTCTGCGAGGGGGGATCCTCACACATGCGGTCACTGAACTTTAAAGGGTTGACAGCAAATGGCCCCATTTAGGATTCCTTCCCCACTTTCCTGCAACTGCAAAACAGCTGGAATGCGGGCCCGGCCACACACCAGCCCTCTGCCCCTAGAGCACCCTCCTGGACCCCCGCCTCTCTCTGCTCAGCGGAACCCATTCAGGACACTGGCAAGGAAGACGAGGCCTCTCCATCTGAGATACTTCTCACTTATCCTCAAGCCCAAGTACGCCGCCTTCGCCTTCAGAGGGAAATCTAACTTTTTAAAAACACAATTCCCCGTACAATTGAAAACTGGATGTTCCTGAAAATGACTTCCCTTCTTATAGACTAGAGCCTCTGTTTTACAAAGATCCTTAGAAGCTAAGTTGGAAGCTAGCGGCATTTCCTGCCTGTACCCCTCCCCCTCAGCACCCCGCATGCCCGTACCCAGGGCACGCACTCACACGCGAGACCTCCTGCAGAAGCTGGCAAGCGCCGCTGGCCAGGAAGCCTTGAAGAGGACACCCAACACCTGCGCCCAGGTACGTATGGGCGAACACACGCAAACTGAACCGGAGGTGTCCGCACACACAGAGACCCACACTCAGGCCCACCGTGCACACCGGGTGTCCTGTCCCATGGGAGTCGCGCGCAGTCAGAAGGGCAGAGGAGGACACAGGCAGGACGCACGGCCTGGCGCAGGGAGCGGCAGAGGCCCAGCGGTTAGTGGGTGAGAAGAGGAGGTGGGCCCTGGAGGCGGAGCTAGGAAAGACAGGGCGCCGGCGGGAGGGGAGGCTGCTGAGAGGTTGGTGGGCAAAGTTTCCAAAGCGCATTCATTTCTGAAGCAACTGAATTCTCGGCTCTAGAGCTCGGGGACTCTCTCCTGCCTCTGCGGGGCGGCTCGGCCCCAGCAGGGTCACCGAGGTGGCCCTCCGCTGCCCCTGCCCCTACAGCCTCCACGCCTCGCTGGCCGCCTCTGCAGCTCCATCGCCCGCAGTGTGCCGGTGTGCGCGAAGGAGCCGGAGGCTCAGGGCTGCACTGGCACCACCTCCATCTGGGGGCTGGCCTCTGGGACGGCTCTTTTGGGGTTCCTGGCTTTGACTATCGAGAGGGAAGGAGGAGGAGGAGGAGGAGGGGAAACGTCGAGAGTTCTCCATTAATTTACATCATATCATACAAACGTGGGCCCAGGGGACACGGAGGTGCGCTCTCTGCACGTGACCCATTTTCTTTCCTCTGCACGGACGTGGCCTCTAGGGAAGGGGTGGATGTCCAGTGACGAAGGGCCGCCTCCAGGATGGGGAGGAAAAGGTCTCGTTGGGGGCACAGACTCGTACGACCACAGCAGGGGCCACTTCTGTCCCCCTCCTGAACCGTGTCCCCGCTGTTCGCGCACGGCTCGTGGGCCCAGCTGCGTCGAGGACTTCTGCAAGGAGAGGGTTTAAATCCCGTGCTGCACCCCGCACTGTCCTGTGAAGAACCAACGGGGTCCTCTGCCCAGCGGGTTTGTTCTCGGCTCTGCCCTCTGGGAATTTCAGCTGCACTAAAAATAACAGAAAAATGCAACACAAACGGTAAAACCTACACTCAGGAAACATCCGCCACACGCACACACGCTGGGGATCAGAAGCTGCAGAACTGGCACCCACGTGGGCCTGCCCCTCATTATTCCTCCTGGTGTCAGGGCCTCGGAGCTGGGCCCTGAAACCGCCCCGGTGGGGAGAGAGACAGCAGGCATAATGCAGTGTTTCCATTTTAAAAGGTGAAAAGGAAAAAAGGAAGCCACCGGAAATAGTTACACACACACACACACACACACACACACACACACACACACACACACACGACAGCATCACTCCAAGGCTCCGGTCTGCCCAGGGAGTGCAGGTGGGGCGAGGGGAGGGCAGCCTCTTGTCTAACTGGGTGTAAGGCAGCTGGACGGTAAGACTGGGTTTTCTGAGCATCCGCCGAAGCGTCCTTTCATTGACGCGGACCTCGCCTCTCAGCAGGTTGTTCTCGCCCCCTCTCCACCTCCTGAGCTTTGTCCAAAAGTTTGATGGCTACGAGGAAACTTCCTTCTCGCTTTGTTTCCCCCTCCGTTTCTTGCGCGCGGCTGGGGCGCCAGGAAGGAAACCGGAAGGGGAGGAGCCCGAGGAGGGGAGGCTCCGCCCCCGACTCCGTTCGGTGAATGACAGCTCTGCTTCTCCGCCACGTGGCTGGTGCCGGGGTGACGGCCCAGGGGGTGGCCCTTCCGACTCCCCCTCGGTGCGCTGCAGCCCGCTGGCCGGTCCCTTCCCAGCCCGCCGCCCCGTCCTCGTGCGTGACGGGGACCGGGAGGCTGTTGTGAGCGGGGCGTTCACTGCGTCTTCAGGGAACCATGGAGCCAGAAGGTAAGAAGTGATGGAAGAGCCGCGTGGTGGGAACGCCGTCCCCATCTCGGGGACGAGGCAACAAAGACGAAGTCCGACAGGATGCGGGTGCCTGAGCCCACTCCACTCTCCTTGGCACTAGCATCGTCTGGATCGAGTTTTGTTTTATATATGTATATTATATATATATTTATATATATATATGTGTGTTGGGGGGGGGCGTTTGTTTTTTAGCACACTGTCCCATTCTCGGGTCTGGATTTGGGGCAGTTGGTCCTCGGGACAGGTTGGACAGAAGGGGCCAAGGTACAGAAGAACCCCGAGATGAGCGTGAGGCCCAGGCCCCCCCACGCGCAGAACATGGACCATCCGTAGCCATGGCTGATGTCGTCGGGGAGTCCATACAGGTAGCGAGGGTAGCGGGACAGCTCGAAGTTGATCCCGGCCACACAGGTGCACAGTGATATGATGCAGAAGGTTCCTGAAGGGCAGGGGGAGAGACGGGGTGGGGGGGGCAGAGAAGGGAGGGGAGAGGAGAGGAGAGGAAGAGACAAAGAAAGAGTGAGGGTTATCGCAGTTTCAGTGCTCCCGAGTCAGAAGAAAAAAGAAAAGGTCGGGTAGGAGGAACCGGCTCGCAAGTTCAACACCTGGACACAGTCAGCGAGAGGAGAATGTGTTAAAGGATCAAAGCTTCCTTGCTCTCCAGCGACTGCCCGTCTCCGACAAACTGGGGAGGCACCTCCTTTGGGAGAAGACCCAGTAAACGCCCCGGCAGAGTTTCACGCAGCATGGAGGGAGGCAGAGAGCCCTCGGTTCATTTTCCTAAAGCACTTAAAAATCCACTGTCTTTCTTTGGAGACACAGAACGCATCCCCTTGACTACTTCTTCAAAGAGAAAAATAGCTTTATTCGTCTCTTTCTGCAGATAATGTCTTACTACACACTGTTGGGGTTTCCTTCGACCCATCTCTGCCCGCAGGTCGTCGACATCCGGGAAACCCTGTCCTGTTTCCTGCGGGACAGTTCCCCAGCGCAGGGACCCTACGAGAGACACTTTCACAGAGCAGCAGCGGGATCGGCGCCCTCTGGGCGCCCCTACACCCCACCTCTCCCCACGAGGGTTTGCAGCCCAGTGTGTGGACGTTGACTCTTCCAACCTCGTCTCGCGAGGCATTCCGTGGGCTCCCTTCCCATTAGGGCCTCCTCTGTGCAAACACATCACCCCCACGGACCAATGAGAAACCTGCTGTGAAAGACCAGATGTTACAAAGTGCTGCAGGGGTACACACCCATTTTTAACCGGTAGAGCTATGTGGTGTGCCTAAAATGAGTTCAAGAGCTTTTCTCAGTATTTTCTGTACCTTGTGTTTCTTCAGTGGCCACTAACGGAGGCCGTGGCCTGAAGGAGTGTGCACAGTGTGGAAAGGCTGGGTTGGGTTGACGGAAGGCAGAGGGAGGAGGGTATTTTTTAGGGGTCAGGAACAAGAGAGGTGTGCTCTGTTTACATGTATGGAAGACCTCTTGCCTCCAGCCCTCAGGCCCATGAACTTGGGATAATTTAAAGGGCCACAGTTAGGGCCGACACCCATCGGACCTAACATTGTCTAGTGTTGCATGCTAGGAACTGTGCTAAGTGCTTCTCATGTACTGGCCCTTTCATCCTCAAGACAAACCTTTGAAGGAGGTTATGTTATTATTGCCACTTTACTGATTGAGGCACTTGAGGCCCCGAGAGCTTAAACCGCTCGCCCAACATCACACGGCTGGAAACTGGGAGTGCCAGGCCGGGAACTCAGGCAGGCCAGCTCCAGAGTTGACGGTCTTTCTTCTGTGCTATTCGGGACGGGGCTCACGCAAGGTGGGACCCGCCATGGGTCCCCTCCGTTGCACCCCCGGGTTCCACATGAATTCTGTATTGCTCGGTCGAGGGTAAGGTCGTCTGGGTCCCAGAGGCACGTCGAGGCTGACTGGTGGGCCCCCCACCTCCGCAGTTTTGGGTTCAGAGGGTCTGGGTGTGGCTGGAGAATCAGGGTTTTAACAAGGTCCTGGGTGATGCAGATACCGCTGGTCCAACGACTGCACTTGGGAACCAGTGGGTCAGGAAGAAGGTTTTATTGGGCAAAGATGAAACTTAATGGCCCAAGGTTCCGATCACAGAGGAAGAAACACAAATGGGCAATAAATGTGAAAAATGCTCAATTTCACCAACAACCAGAGAACTAAAATTAAAAGCATCGTCATAGACCATCATCTATCAAGCCAGCAAAGTTTTTTTAAAAATCTAAATCTATATTTTTGCTTTGCTTTGTTCCTGAGTGACCAGCCCCGAAGCGGGTAAGGGAGCAGTGAAAGGGCCTGTCGCACAGACTCTGGGGAGGTCTTTGTGGAGATACGCGTTCCTCTGACGCAGTGACCGCGTTCCAGATTAAGCAAATGGTCCTGCCTGGAAACAGAGACGCAGATCGGAGCACGTTCAGGTGCCGAGGCTGTGTCGGAGGCGTGGCTGTCGGAGCAGGGCTCAGGGCGAGCCCCGGATATTGGGGCGAACACTGCTCTCTGGGCTCTGAGGGTGGAGCTCTCCGGGCAGGGCCTGCAGGGGGTGGGGTACTTTGGTGTCTCCGATCTGCATCACCAAAGACCACTGAGTTCCAGGCAGGTGGAGAGGACAGTGCAGAGGTCAGTTAGGCCACTGCAGTCATCAGGGAGTAGGGAGGAGGGGCTGCAAGGCGGGGACAGAGCAGGGGTGAATGACTGTTGAGTGAATGGTTGCTTGGAGAGGCCACTGAAAGCCAGGCATCAGGGGTGACCTGGGCAGAGGGGCTGCATGAATGTAGGTGTGCATACATACATGTGTGATGTGTGCACATACATATGTGTGCAGTGGTGCTCAGGTGTGTATGAACGTGTGTGTGTGTGCGCTTGTGTACAGGCAAGTGTGTAGGGACAGCTGCGGTGCGCAAACACATAGGGCACCATCATTACTCGGGAGAACAGTGGTCCTAGACTTGGGGGAGTTACGAAGCACCCCAGGGCCCTCCTGCTGGGCACTGGGCTTCAGACAGAATTCCACAGATGGTACCCAGGCCAGATTAGGTCTCACCCCAACTTTCTGAATCACAATCTCTTGGGGGGGGTTGGGAGGGGTGCAGGGGAGAGGGCAGGAGTCTTCCTTTTAAAAGTTCCTTGATGATTCCTGCTGACCGGCCGGGTGAGGCCCCAGTGCTGGGGCTGAGGCCCTGCGGATAGCCCTGACACACAGATCCAGGAGGGGAAGGAAGCAGAGGGGGGCAGAGGGAGGAGCAGCTGCGGAGCAGAACAGGGAGAGAGAGAGAGAGAGAGAGAGAGAGAGAGAGAGAGAGAGAGGGAGAGAGGGAGAGAGGGAGAGAGGGAGAGAGAGAGAGAGAGAGAGAGAGAGAGGGACTGCCCGGGAGTGCGATAGCTAACATAGCTTCATTTTGACATCAGCTTCAAATCCCAATTTCCAACAAACCCGGGCTGGCCTGCTCGGGCCTCGAGAACGCTTTCTGTTCCTTTGGAAACCTGGGCACGCGACGAGTGACATTATTTACTAAAGTTTAGACGCAGGGCAGGAAGGGAGTGTGCGCGCGCACTCGCTGGGTCAGATCTGGGAAGCGAAGGCCCCTGGGTCGTGGATCTGGGGTCTGATGGAAGGTTCTGCGCTGGAGAGGCGGGCTGAGCCATCTTTTTACAAATCAAAGCTCTGGATGGGAGCGAGGGCACCCAGGGACTTTCTATGAACTGGGTGTTCAGAGGGGGGTTTAAAAAACACCTTTTCAGGGACAGGTGTACGCTATTCCTGAGTAAGCCCAGGGACCTGTCCTGGGAAGGGAGGTCGACCTCAAGCAGGTTTCGACCCTCCCGGGTAGCCTGCGGCTGGCACAGCGGGATGTGCACCCTTCAACGGTGCAGTCTGCCAGCGGGTGCACAGGACACGCAGGGTATCGCAGTGAATCAGGAGGGAAGAGAAAGGGTCCTCTGTGGGCCTGCCCGCCCACTGGAAACGGCCCCACATCCTGACAGCTTGCATCTGGTCGTTATGTTAATGCAGTTAATTGAGGGATCTTCCTGCCTCCGCTTCCTGTCAGTCCTGAGAACTTTAAACGCTTTTAGAATTTCTTTGGTTTGTTAGCTTTGCCCCCGTTTTCCACAGAGGGGGAGCAAGCTTTGAGGGCTGTCCCTTACGATGGCCCTTGAGACGGGCCATCTATGCAACTTGTAAGGAAACTCCCAGGACCATGAGGAAGCCCTGGGACAGGCCGGGCTAGTTTCCACATCTGCTGCTGTTTTCTGTTGTGAGCAAGGATTTCTGTTTTCCTCTACGCCTGCACTTACAAATTCCACCCTGGAAAGGTGTGCCAATAATTGGGCATGGATATATGTAGGCTCACGGCGGAGCCTCAGTAATTGGACTGCCTGAATGATGTGTTGTGATCGTTACTTAGCAGCACATTCTGACAACTGAAATAACAGCGCGCTTTGACAAACAGTGGGGGAGGCAGGGGGTGCAGCAGGTGAGGACCCGCTGGGTCTGACACTAGCTAAACCTGGACCCACCCCAGGGCCTTTGTCCTTGCTGTCCCCTTGCCTGGAACGGCCTTCATCTAGCTGCTCTGAGGCCACAATTCAACTGCCACCCCTGCAGACAGACTCTGTCCTGCTCCCTCTGCAGCCGTGCCTCCCAGCACTTTCCAAACTGGGCTGCCAAGCCTCTCCCCTCTCTCTGGCCGGCACGGCCCCGCTCTGATCTGTTCCCATGTGAACTTTTATCTGAAGAGAGGAGTCCAGTGACTTCAATGTTTCTGAGAAGCACAGGCTCAGCCCATGCACAAGAGGACCTCAAGCAAGGTGTGTCCTTGCGGGGACAGTGCTCTGACAGCCAGGTCCGAGGGCCCTCATTTGTTAGGAGTCCACGCCTTTCGGCAGAAAGGGCTGATGGGTCTCAACGCTGCTTCCCCCTGGTTCCAGAAGGGGCGTTGGACCCCTCCTCAGCCTGGCCCTCCGGGCAGCCAGCCCCCACCGGTCAGTGTCGGCGGGCAGGAATGAGAAATGAATCTAATCACCCTCTCTGCCCTGCCGCTCGCCCACCTGGAGTCGGAGCTCGGGAAGTCCAGGTGAAAGAGCCGCCCCTCCCCAGGTAGCCGTGCTAATAATGAGACTCTGCCACCGAGCGGACGGTGCCCTCCAGACCCGACTCCTGTCCCTGTTTGCAAACTCCATCTGTGAGTGAGCAGGCGTGGCCGACGGGCGTGACGAACTACGTCAACAGAAGTGCTTCCTTCCAAGTGTGCAAACAGCCCCAGCTTCCCAGGATGACCATCCCCACCCCCTGGACGCTGGGTCCACGGTGTCACCTTGCGACCTAAGGCCCCACCCTGGCCACTCCTGCTGCGGATCCTGTCAGCACCCGTCTGGAGGAGGAAGGGCGGGGCGGTGTCCCAGGGTTGCCGCCCACCCGCTGTCCCCGCCCCCACCCGGCCCTGGCACAGCTGAGCCTCGGGCGGGGCCGAGCGGAGGGAACAGCCCGCCCGCCCAGGCTGCCGCCGCGCCGTGTTCCCGCGCCACATGCAGCTTCCGCCCCGTCCACCTCCCTCGCGTCGCTGCCATTTCTCATTAATGGTCCCCTGGCTGCCAAGTATTAGATTCGAGTCCCCCCCCCCCCACCCCGTTTTAGCTTCTGGGCTATTCGACAACTTCCTCCTGCTTGGCTGTCTCTGCCCTCGGTTTCCCAGCTGTCCCCGGTCCCAGGTTGCTCCCGCCTCTCTAGGTGTCCCCCTCTGTCTCCGGTGGGGGTCCCTCAGCCTCCTTTTGTCTCTACTCACTTGACAGTCCCCCCCCCCCCACACTCGTTCTGGAACCTCCACCCTCTCCTCTGACTCGAACGACCACCAGGACACGACAGAGTCATGGCTGTGTGACGTCATGTCTTCTGTGACCGTGTGTCCCCAACCCCAGGCACACGGCATGTTCACGGCGTTCCCCCGCCACACGCAGATGTCCAGCGCTTCCCCATAAGCTCCGATTCCCTTGACCCCCTGACCCCTTTCATTCTTTCAAAGTCTTGCTTCCCTTGCAGGGGGCTCAACCACCCCAGCCTGCCTGGGAGTGGGTGGGGGAGGCAGGTGTGTCCCTGGCCTGTGGGGCTTTTGCTCCTAAAACTGGAAAGTCATGTGCAGAGTGGAACACTGCGGTTGCCCCCCTCCTCACGAATTCCCTCCCAGTTCTGCTCTCCGCTCTGGGGCCCGTCAGCGATACCCTGAGGGAGACATATTTCACCCTCTGCTTGCAAGTGAGAGAAGCCGTAAGGATGCCTTGACCTGGGCCTGGTTTCTGTGCTCCCTGGGCCCCTGGAAGGTGGTGCTACTGTTAAGAAACGCCAGGCTGGGCCCTGGCCTGGAGGCCCGGTTGGCTGGAGTCTCGTCCTGTACAGAACAAGGTGGTGAGTTCAGTCCCCGGTCAGAGTGCGTACGGGAGGCAGCTGATGGGTGGTTCTCTGTTTCCCTCTCTCTCTCCCTCTAAAATCAGTAACAAAAAATATCCTTGGATGAGGATTGGAAAAAAAAAAAAGGAATGCCAGGCTGGAATGGCATTGCTTTGGGGCAGCTAACTCTTCTGTAACCCTGAAATGTCGCCAGGGAACACTCAATCAGCCACCCACGGAGGGCTCTCTCCCAGCACCACCAAGATCGGTCTAAGCGGATATTGAGGGTTCTCGTGTTAACCCCCCGTTCGGCTCACTCCTGAGCACCGAGTGCAGGTGTGTAAGACGGACAAGACAGCTCCCTCCCACCCTCCCCCGCGTGGCTGCTGCTGCCTCAGCCCCCACAGGAAGGGGCGGGGGGTGGGCCTGTGTCTCCACTCCCTGAGGGGACTCAGAGTAGCCAAGGCAGGACTGTGCCACCCAGGGGCCCGTGGGGAAACAGCGTCAGAACCGAGGCCTCCGGCTCGGTGGCAGAAATGCTCTTACTAATTCAAGAAGCCATCACCTAGGCAACCGAGGCCCTCGCGAAGGTTCTCGCAGGGATCCAGGGCAGACCGTGTACGCAGGCGTCTGCCCCAACAGCTACTCCTTATGTGACCGCGTTGTGCCCACGTCTTTGCCGGAGCATCGTTTCCGCAGCTCTCTAGGGCGGGAAATCCATCTGCGTGACATTTTCCGCTCTTGGGGAGGAGGAACAGCGTGTGCGTAGCCCCGGCCCCTGCTGCTGCGCGGCCAGAGGGCCCTGTTCTGACCCGAGCCCAACAGGTTGCGGCAAAGCTGTCGCTGCAGAGGCAGCCGCCCACGTCCTCCCCGAAGACTCTCCGCGCGCAGCTCCTCTCCCATCCTCGAGACCGGAAACCAGCAAGTCAGCAAACAGAGGAGGGATTCCTCCTCCTCCAGCAGCGGCGTCTGCATCCTCGGAAGCTGATGTAGACTAAACCCTTCTTTTGCTTAGATTAAATGCCTTGGTAGCATTTAGCTCCTGAGAGCACTTTATAGCTTTGCTCAGACCTGCATGGAATATAAATGACTGTTGAATTGTACACCATTGCATCAGCAGCAGCAGCAGCCCACGGGCAGGTCACGTGGGGCTCTACCAAGGTGCTTTGGGGGTTCATTGGGACCATACAGGGGGTGGTGACAGCCTCAGGAGAGCACGCAGCAGGGGATGGGGCCCTGAGTGAGCACAGAATCACCCGTCAGTCCGCAAATGCTGCACAGGCTGCCGGCGGAGACACTGCGTGGGTGTCGCCACACCCCTGGGGAGAGTGGCACGAGTGTTTCTGAGGCTGTGCCTACAGGCTGCGAGGCCGTCCAGCATCTGGATGGGATTATGTCCTTATAGTAATGCAACCTCCGGACTCAAGCATCAGAGGGGCCTGGCCCACTCACGGAGTTTGGCATTGCTTCTAAAGGGGAAACTTCCGATTCCTATCACAGAACTTGGCCCCTGGTTTTCACGAATGGACAGGGTGGCCACAAACGTGGAAACACAGGCGGCATGGGCTGAATTGCACCCTTGCAAAATTCACACTGAAGCCCTAACCCCTAGCGCCAGAGCCTGTGACGTGACCGTTTGGAGACAGGGCCGTGGAAAAGGTAATCAAGTTAAAATGAGGCCATTATGGTCGCCCCAATCCAATTTGACTGCGGTCCTTACAAGAAGAAGAGATGAGGACACACACAGAGACACTGGACAGCCATGTGCGCAGAGGGAAGACCGCAGGAGGAGGCGGCAAGGGGGCGCCCGCCTGCAAGCCGCCGAGGCAACAACCCTGCCGACGCCTTGATCTTGGCCGTCCAGCCTCCAGCGCTGGGAGCAAGCAAATCTCTCTGTTTAAGCCACTCAGTCTGTGGTGTTTTGTTCTGGCATTGCAATTATCCTCTTAAAGATAACGTTTCCATAGGAGATCAAATGGGACTGCCTTTGGACTTCATGGCCGCCCCATTGCTGCCATGGGCACAGGAACGGCATTGAAGCCATTGAAGCGATAGCTGCTGGGCCTCTTGGGCCTTTTCCTTCCTCCAGTCCCGTCGCCGATGCATCTGTGCTTACTCCCGTTTAACGCCAATCTGTCCCTGTATTCTCTTAGGGGCATATTTAGATTTGGTCACGAGAGCCGTGGCCTTGGAGGCCTCTACACCGAGGACAGAGCCTTTGCGAACACGTGAAAACCTCAGAGGGCCGAGCGATGAAAGGGGGCAGTGGGGGGGTTGTGTTCAAAGGGCCACGTCACTGTGGGGGTTGACTCAGGTCAAAGCGCCCTTATCCTGTGTCTTTGGCTGGAGTCTGGCATTGCCATCCTCTCCTGCTCTGCAGAGGCCCTGGAGGCTATTCCAGAAGGTGTGTCTGCCATGGGCCGGCCCTCATCCCCAGTCTCCCAAGAAGGCTTCCCTGGTGTGCCCAGCACAGGATAATCCCCGCTTTTTCCGAATCCCTAACACCTTCATCGGCAGGCTACCTGACAAGTAATGGAAGGGACACCATTCATTTCAGCTTGCTCGGCTAGACTGCAGCTTTCCCCAGCGCCGGTAGGGTGGCGGGGATTCTTTTTGCATTATACCCAGCCCTGAGCGTTACAATCCAGACCACCAGGAGAGACAGATCTCCAGGCTGTGGAGCTTCGAGGTGAAAATAGGGACTTTGACACCTCGAGGGGAATGAGGTCGACAAGCCCCACCTCCCCATCCTCACTCCTCCTGAATCATTTTGTGCCTGCGGAGGCGTCGTCAGCTGGGGTGTGAGTGAGCCCGCGGCGCGCCCACGCACAGACACGCCTCCCTGGGTTTTGGTGGGTCCCGCGGATTTCGGGAAGCATTTTAATTTTTATAGAGGTTCGAATTCCACATAATACCCTCTCGGCAGGCTTATTTTGAGGAGCGATGATAATAAACGTGAAAAGGCTCCGAGAAGTTAAAATTGCCTTCTCTCTGCGAGGTATAATATTAGAAATTGCCAGCTTTAAGTGAAGGTGACGACGGATGTTCTGGAGGACAAGGAAAAAAAAATGTGACTGCTGCCTCCGTTGCCGACACCCGCCCCTTCTCCCCGGCCCCGGCCCCGGGTGCAGGCTGTGCCAGGAAGCCACCGCCCTCACCAAAGACAGCGCTTGTTCAGGGTTCTTCATTCCGCGCCCTTTGTCGGGACCAGAGAAATTGGGAAATCTCAGAACACGCTGCTGAGGCAGACCCTCCTCGGTAACACATATCGTCTTGGGTCTCAGAGAGGTGACCGTCCGGGGGCGGTGGGCGGGGGGAGGGGCTGGGGAAGAAGAAGCTGTGAGGCTTGCGGCTCAGCCAGGACGGATGGACGGAACCAGCCCACAGGAAGCGCTGGGAATCGCTAGGTTACGCGAGATGGGGACCGTCGGTGGGTACTCCAGGGGTTCTGACCCCGGTCCTGCCCTGGGACAGAGAGGTGGCAGGTACAGTTAGTTATTCCAGACTCATTTAGTAGACACCTACTGTATAAATGGCCTGCGAGAGCTAGCTTTTTAAAATTATTTTTAGTCTACTTTCCCCTTCTTCTTTTACTAAAACACCACACCATTCTTTCTCCTGGGGAAGCCATTCTGCGATCACAGTGACTGGCTCAGTTGTTGTCCCTTCTGTACCTCTTAAGATTGCTGTGAGATTACATATGTGCACATGATTCTGTATGTAATTATTATAAATACATATGTATATTTATGTGTGTGTGGGTGTATATATACACATACATACAGCATAGCGCATAAACTACATAATTCTCATATTAATCTCAAGTTAAATAATTTGCTAAAGGTCCCAAAGCATAAATCCCAAGCAAATATTTGATTTTGCTGTAAAGTCAGACCGTTTGATTGCAGAAACATTTGAGAACTAGCCACTCTCCTTGCTTCCTCGGCCCCCGTTTAAAAACACATCCCCCCGCAGGGAAGCACCTACGGGGCCCATTTCACCTCTGCACCCCAACCTTGGCATTTCATGCTTCACGGAGTAAAGAGTTGGAAAGGTCTGAGGCGGCTGGTCTGCGGTGAGCTGTGCGCATTCGACTAGGATGGGAAAGGGAGTTGCTGGAAGAAAAGGAGCCAGAGGGCAGCATGTCAGAAAAGCTCACAGACGCGGACAGCAGTGCGGTGATCAGCAGTGCGGTGATCAGCAGAGGGAAACGGGGTGGGGGCAGTGGAAGAGGGAAAAGGGGGATCAACGGTGATGGAAGGAGACCTGACTTTGGGGGATAAACACACAGCACAATATACAGGTGATGGGTTATAGACTTGTACACCTGAAACCTATATAGTGTTTTAACCAGTTATCCCCATCAGTTCAATAAAAATTCAGTACTATAAATAATTGTATGCAAACAAATTAGGTCACTTAGATGAAATGGACAAGCTCCGAGAAACACAAAACGGAACCATGAAGAAATATGAGCCCGAACAAACCCATAACTTCTACGAGAATTAGAAAAAGGAGGAGTGCAGCATGCCATCCTTCCAGCGCGAATCTCTGCAGCTCCCCTCCATCTGGGCCCGGGTGCAGAGCGCAGGATGGCGGGATCCAGCTGGCTCCCGCGCGGAGCTGAGAGCAGCGTCTGCAGCTGTGCAGAGAGGAACATTCTCAAGCTGTGAAGAGAGAGCTTCCAAGAGGACAGCCACTTAGAGTGTGCCATCTTCCTGCCTCTGCTTCTCTCTCTTTCTCTCTCCTCTTCCCCGGCAACTCCTTCACTTTGAGGAGCTCTAGGGTAGGGGGCCGTCTCGCCTGGGTTTCATGCTGGGGACAGCGCTCCAAGTAACACAAAACCTCCTGCACAGCCTGACTCTACAGCTTCCCAGGCAGCAGACCAGGCTTTTCTTATTATTTTTTTAAATCCTCACCTGAGGATATTTTTCACTGCTCTTTAGAGAGAGAGGAAGGGAAGGAGGGGAGAGGGGAGTGTGTGTGTGGGGAGAGAGAGAGGGAGGGAGGGAGAGAGAGGAATATATAGATGGGTTGCATTCTCATACACACCCCAACCAGGGACCAAACCTCTAACCCAGGCGTGTGCTCTGCCTGGGAATCAAACCCACGACACCTTTTGGTTTACAGGGATGGTGCTCCAACCAACTGAGCCGCACTGGCCAGGGCAAGGCTTTTGGAGAGATCACTTCCCAGGACCAGCAGGAAGCCCGGTACACGTCGCTCTGTGATTACATTCAAGTTCCTGTCTTAGTCATGAGGCTCTCCTGGCCCAGAGGTGCCCCCAGGGGTCCTGCTCCAGCTTCCTGGTGGGAAAGGGGCACACGAGGGGGATGCGGCTCAGTGGACAGAGAACCGTACCGAGGGTCAGAAAATCCGGGCTCTACTCTCATCCCGGCCCGTGAAGTGGGCGCATCACCCCAACTCTCTGGGCTGTGATCCCTGCAGCCATGAGACACGGGAGGTAGGACCGATCTTGAATTCCTGCCAGCGAAGTGACGCCATGACGTCGGGCATCGGCGTGAGGAGCTGCCCTCCTCTCCAAATTGCTCCAGGACTGGCCGTACTTGTTTTGCCAAACACGAGCCACCTGGGGAGAAGAGCCCGCTGCTCACCTGCTGACGTGCACAGGAGGGCCAGACGATGAGACCGTCAGAGGTCACTATTCAACATCGAAGTGCATCTGGGGCTCGGCTCTGAATCGCCTTGATTTTAAGCGTGGAAGGACTGGGACCCAGCTGTTCCAGTGTCTGGAAGAAACTGGCTCCTGGAAGAAATCTCTCTGGCTCCTGCCCTGTCTGCTCCGAGCCGACGCCATGTTCATGAGCAGAGAAAGCGGCTTGGGGTGGGAACCAGCGATCAGGCCAGCCTGCCACCTGGTTTGGTCTATGCTTCCACATACCCGGCACATTCGTCAGCTGGGCCTCGCTTTTCCTCGAGATGCGAACCTGTACCCAAGTGACTTTTGCACACTGTCGCCTCACTGCTGGGTCACTGAACACGGACATAGCTTTACGTGGATCAAACACTGACATGTAATATTGATAACGTGACAGGCATTGTTTCAAACGCTTTGCCAATGTTAAGTCTATAATGCTCACAGCCATCTTCTGAGGCAGACAGCCACCTCAGAGGAGGAGGGAAGCGAGGCACAGAGAGGTTAAGCACATGGCCCAAGGTCACACAGCTCGTAAATATGGAGCCAGGCTTCAAACCCACGCTTTCACCACGTGTTACGTTGCCTCTCATTTCTTAAGCACACGCATTGTCTCTCAAGCTGGACTGCGAGCAATGTGAGCAGAGGGGCTCTTTCCTTCCCCACTAGGGTCCTACGTGCCATGGTGTTTGAATAAGATTTATCAATCAGATGATGAGACGGGGTGGGGGGGCGGGAGGAGACCCCATCGCGACCGAACGTGGCCCTGAGGTGGTTCTGGGCGCCCCCGGACTCGGGCTCGGCTCAGAAATCTTGCCGCTGACTTCTTCGGAGAACTAGGAAAACCTGTATCACACCCTGCATACAAATCCACTCTCCACCTGTGTCAGATGTGAATTGGACGTGAGTTTTCTTTTTAAAACGGGAACGGGGGGGCAGGGGGCAGCAGGATTTACTGGAAGGAGGTGGAAGCTCAGAGAATCGTCCGCAAAGCTGGAGAGCCGGACAACAAGCCTCGGACAGTACAGGGCAGCAGCCGGGGCCGGCCTGCGATCTGGTGGCGGGAGGGACAGGTGTCCCCATGGAGCTCTGCTGAGGACAGGACTCAGCCTCACAGTGACTCTCCTCTCAGGAGTCCCACGGGCAATGGGGCCGGCTTCCTGGGCTGGGCCGTGAGTTTTCTACGAGGGCGGAGAGCTCGAGAAAGAAAAGGAATCATGGCCAGAGCAGTGAGTCCTTCCATAGAACTCCCTGCAGCTTCCTGACAGGCCAGAAACTAAACCCCGTGGGCAGAGGGAGCTACTGGTTTGGGGCGGGGCACTTGGAGGGGCTCAGCACGGAGCCCCGCCTACAGCCCACCGAGGGGCCCGCCTCTCCGCCGGCTCCGCCCCCAAGCCTACAGCCTGCCGCTCTCACAGCTCCTCTTTTCTCCTGAAGGTCTTGGGAATGAAAATTACTCTCTCTTCTTCTTGTTCTGAACTCAAACTCAAATGAGGAAAGAGCCACAGACAGGAGGCAGACAGGGAGGAAAGGGTCAGCTTTATTCCCGAGGCAGGCAGTGTGGCCGCTGGGGCTCGGGTCCCGGCCACAGCCGTGCTGTCCCGCACCTACCCGGAGGCGGACAGCCTAGGCCGGTTTGCCAGAGAGGATGTTCAGGTCTGCAGGGAAAGTACACTCACTCGGAGGTGTTGACTCACGAGCAGGCCAGAGAGAGAAAGAAAAACGGGCCTGCAAACGGGCCTCCCGGTGCTGGCCTTGGCCTTGGGCTTTGGCGTGGGGGTGCTGGCCGCCTGGAGAGCTGGGCAAGGGCAGAGGACCCAGATGGTGCTGGGCCCCTCCCAGCTCGGCCCCTCTCCCAGCCCCGCCCCTCGGAGAAGTCGGTCATCTCTGGTCCCTTAGGAAGAAGGGCCTTAAAAGGCAGACTCTGTCCTAAAGGGATGGGAAAACGCCCCCCAGTTTTACTTGGCCGTACTCACTCATGGGCCCTAAAAACCCGAGACTCAAAGGCTTCTGGGAAATGTGATTTCAATGGAATTTGTCTGAAAATGTTAAGAGCTGAGCCAGAGACAGGATTTTGATGAACGAATTATTATTTTAAATAAATCGTAGCCAGGGTGTATGGCGGAGTCTTTAAGAAGAGACTCCTAGGTCTTGTTAGGGAGGCAGTGGTCGGCATTCCATCCCACCCAGGGCCAAAACTCAGGGGGTCGAATGTCATCTATACTTTTTCTTTACATAAGCTGCTTAGGCCTTTTTTTATAGGTAAAGAGAACTTCTTTGCTTCATTCACGAGAGTTTAGTTACCCAGAACTACATGAAAACAGCGATGTATTAATGACACGTGAGATTCTAGATGAGGATGCGTGAGTAAAGGCCCGGCACGCTGCTTCTGAGGAGCGGCCAGCGCCGAGCCTGGTGGCCTTTCCCCAGGCAGGTGAGCGTTAAGAGCCCTTTGAGGGGCGACCATGAGGACAGGGCGAGCGGACTCAACTCCCCCTCCAGCCCTCGTCATTAGCTCCCCATGAGGCTGCTCCTGATGCCCCAGAACGGGTCCCCTTTCTCTGGGCGCCCACGGTCCCTTCTGCTACGGCACCGAGCTCTCTGCCTGCACCGCCTGCCTGGGTGGCCCTTAAGGACAGAGGCCACGCACATTCTTGTGTGTCCTGGGTGCTAGCACAATGCCCGCCACATACATAGTGGCCACTCGATCCACGTTCACTGAGTAGAATGTACTTTGCAAAGCAGACGATTAGGAGGAGCAATAGGGTGCCTTTGAATATTTGAAAGACCATTGGCGGAAAGTGGTGCTGGCCTTAATTTATGCTACTTGAGCAGAAAGGGCCAAGGGCAATGAGTCAAAGCTACCAGAAATCGCATTAAGGCTTAGAATGAAAAAGAACAAAATAACGACTAGAGTAGCCAACAGGGACGCAGCCCCGGCCCCTGTGGAGGCTTGAACGTGGGGAAGAGAGAGGCGATGCACTCGGTTTCTGCTCCCCGAGGCCTTCAGGATGGGCTGGGTGCTGCCCAGGTGGTACACAGGGTGTCTGGGCTCACGGGAGGAGTGGGGCGTGAGCTCCCACAGTCCAGACGGTTTCTGGAAGGTGCTGACTGTCAGCTGAGCCTCGAGGCAGCACAAGGCTTCCACGGGCGGGCGGAGAGAAGGGCGGGGAGGCCCACAACGGCGCGTGGTCTGGACTGGAGCGCAGGACGTGGGGCTGAAGGCCAGCCGGGTACAAGAGCGTGGGGACACTGAGCCCCACGCTGGGGACACTGCCCTGTGTCCTGTCAACAGCACGGGACTCAGAATGTTTTGCGTCAGAGAAATGACGTGGTAATCCACGCATTTTAGAGAGGACAGTCAAGGCAGGATTTAGGGGGCAGTATGGAAACGAACATTTGTGGGATCCACACCCCCGGCTGGGCGGTTTTCCCGTGTTATCTGTCTCCAGCCACACAACAAACCCGCACGGCAGGCGGCTCCATCTCAATTTTACAGGTGAGATAAAGGAGGCTCAGAGGTTGGCGACTAAGTGGTGGGCAAAGATTTCCATCCGCCGCGGGCTAAATGGCTGTCAAACTGCTGTAATAGGAATAAGCGAATGAATGGGCCGCAGAGAACACTGCAGAGGAAATATTGGCAGATGCGGACAATTGATGGAAAGGCGCGGGTAAAACCGGAGAAGTGAAAAATGACTCAGAGGTGACTGACAGGCTGAGGTGCCAAGGAAGCCGAGAAAAGCAGCTCATTTCGGTGGGGAGAGGGGACGGAGGGGAGCCGGCATTTACCAGGTGCCGCCAGTAAGCCAGGTGCGGAGCCCGCGTGCAGTAGACATAAAGCACCCACGTAACGCAGGTAAAGGACAAGTCAGTTCAGAGCCAGTGTGAGGTGCCAGAAGGGTGCAGGGGCCTAGTGCACAGTGGGAAACATGAGTCTGCAGCTCGGAAAGGACTGTCTCACACACAGGGCCCAGGCTGCACTGCGCCGAGATGGTGACCGTTGTGAGGGGCGGTGCTGTTGACAGTTGACATGTTTACAGGGAAAGAGCAGAGAGAGCCGGCACCCACGTTTACAGGCAAGGTAGAGAGCAAAGAAAACAGAAAAGCCTCGGGGAAAAGGAAGTCAGGAGCGTGCTGTCTTGGGAGAGCTGGGAGTGTCGGGAAAGATGGAGGAAGAGCAGTCCTGGTGAGGTCAGGAAGGTGGGGCGTGAGGGGACAGCTGGGGCCAGCGGTAAGCGCGTCACCAAGACTGCAGCTTCGGTGACACGGGGGAGCAGCAACCAGGTGTCAAGAGACGAAATGGGTTGGTGGCGGAGTTCTGGAAGCAATTAAGTAAGGAGTCTTCCTTCTGCAGCGTGAGTCCCAGGCTCGGTCTTCTGGCTCAGAGCATGGGAAAAGGTAAGGCCCTCAGCCAAAGGGGTTCCTTGCCTGTCTCCCCAGGAAACAGTCCTCGGAGGGAATCGGCCTCATCTCCACCGCCGCCCCAGGAGCAAAGCCCTCCCTGTCTGCCACGGTGAGGTGTCTGCGTGGGGTTGTCTCTCGCCCTATCGGCTCACGGGCTGCTGGGCGAGTGAGTGTACGTGTGTCAGCAGGTTCATGACTACCCAGGAGATAGGGCTGCATGGTCGTTACAAGCCCAGCCTTCGGTGTCAATTAGATCTGAGTTTTGGAATCCTTGGTCTGGAGACTCTGTGACCTTGGCCAAGGTACTTCAACTGCCTGAGCGAGCAAGAGGAAGGGCAGAGAAGGCGAGAGCCAGGGACAAGGGGACCGCCGCGAATGAAAGCGCAGAAAGCGCCCGTGCTGCGCCAGGCGCAGTGCGGAGCCCGGGACACAACTTCCTTCCTTCTGGCAACAACCCCTCCCCCCTCACGACCACCCAGGCAGGCGCTATTTTGCAGAGGCTGGAACTGAGCTCTCGGGAGGAGAACTGTGCCCGAGATTACTGAACTTGGACTCAGGCCTGACCTCATGCCATTTTTAACACTCCAACAGTAGAAGTGACTTCCTCTGCTCCTTCTCTTTCCCTCCCAACCTGCCCCACACACCTGCCTGTCCCTGGCTGGTGGGGACCGGGGAGGACCCCTCTGGGTCACAGATGCCAATGATTGCTCTTCGGGAAGCCTGTGTCTGCCCTGCCAGGTAAGTCCTCAGCCTACTTCTCGGTCCCAGGTGGCCTTGCCCAGCGGCCTTCTCTGTTCCCCTCCAGGTCCCAGGAACAGAGAAGTGGGAGGTGAGGACCTCAGAGTAAGGCTCCACCAGTTACTTCATCGAAGGGCCCTACGCTGGTCGCATTTCCCCGGCCTAGTTCATTATCGACACAATGAGGTGCTGATGACAAGTGACAAGCATAAGGGCTGCCGGGCTGGTGAAGGAAAGCAGGTTTGAAGGGCATTTGCCACCGACACAGCTGAGATGCTCTGTGAGCTCTGACCTTGCCCCTGTCTGCCTCCTCCACCTGCCTCCTACAGGGATGTCAAGGTCAAGTGAGACCTCACACCCTCTGGGGCCCTATGAGCTGAACAGTGTGACCTGGACCATAACTGACCCCTGTCCACCCTTTCTGGGTGACCAGCACCTTCCTTTCCAAAGAATGGTAGGCTGAATATACCCTGGCTTCTTTTCTTTTGAAAAGACAGAATCCTTTTTATATTTTGCACTTGGAAGCTGTCAGTCATTAGGAGGAGAACAGCTCATTTATCACGCTAATGGGCCTGAGTGTCTGCTGCCCTCCAACATTGGGAGCGACTCCGGGGCGGGAGTGAGCTTTATTTTCTTCCATCCTCCAGGGTCCCTCCTGCTTAGCAGGTGCTCACCGGCGGGTGGTTTACGTCATGAACAGTAAGCAGTGGGTGGGGTCTGTTGGCGAACTAAAGTGGGGGTGGGCTCAGCCCTCTCGCAGATGCATCTCGGACACCTTCACTCTGCTGGCGGCTTCTGTGGGCAGACAGGGTGAGTGCCTTCCAAGTCCCAAAGACAGGTGCATGATACAAGGCACAATCTGACAGCGAGGAAGCATGTGCCGTCAGGAGACATCCGGAACGCCAGGGAGGCACAGCTGCTTCACACGGGCCCTCCTTCTCCACTTGTTTTAGGGACAAACGCAAGTCACGACCCGCCTGTCCCAACGGCCCAGGTTCCGTGAGGGTGACAAGCACGTTCACGAGAACAGAATTCCTTTCCACTCCAGGGGCCAGCTCCATACGCCCTGTCCAGCGGAAGGCCTCCCCAGACGCCGCCTCCCGTTAGCACCCCCTTCAAGGCCATCGCCACCCCCCCTGTGCAATGCAGACAAACAGCTCAGGCTCACTGGGCTCCCTCTACCCCCACCCACGGGGGGGTGTCGTAACAGCGAGGTGCAGGGATGTGCCCTGGGCCCAAAGGTGTCCTGACGGCACACTGGGGGGCTGCCTGGCCCTGCCCCTGCCCCCAGCACCTCTGACTTGGGCCACTCTCCCAAGCCACCTCTCTGGTACACAGAGGTAGTAGCTGGGGCCCCTGATTCCCGTGTACAAACTCCAACTCACTGGCCGGTGACACCCTCTCAGCCTGTCTTTAAGGCCCCGAGTCTGGTCACGGCCATTTCCCCTGGTGCCTGGTCTTCTGGCTCTGATCCGCACATGCATGGTGCGTCTCAGACTGCCAGTCACGGGGGTGACAAGGGGACCTTCAGGGCAGAGCCCCTCTCCCTGCCCCCGGGACCGGAGAAAGGAAACTCCTCACTCACACCTTCCTTCCTGTTTCCTGTGGGAGCAGCTCCCGAGCCCAGCAGGCGGGGTCTCTCCACTAGCTTCAGGGCCCAGCATTTTTCTTGGACTCATATGACTAGTTTCAAGGGCCAGAAGCTTGCCTGACAAGTTCTTTCTCTGAAGCTTTCACACCTAGGAGGTGTAAGAACATCCTAGAAGAGCCACAGGGAGGGTGGCTTTTGAAGTCGCTTTAGAAACACCCAAGTTTCCATGGCAATCAAGCACTGTGGATTCCCCACCCCATTCTGGGTCTTTCTGTTTCCACCGGAAAGGCTGCTGGAGCAATGCGTTTTCCCTGCAGCCACCCCAGTAATGGAGGCGGTCTCCAGCCACCCTGCCCTCTCTGCTCCTGCCTGCCCGCCCCCAGCCCCCACTTGCTTCCATCATCTAGAAGCAAGGGACCCCAGCTCGGTGCAGCGACGTTGGTATTCCTACCCCACGAGAGACAGTCTTGCTTCAGGACAGCAGGGGACCTCAGGCTGTCAGGGTCCCAGCCCGAGTCTGGACGACAGTCACTCAGTAACTCGGACACATCTGAGCACGTCTGTGTCGGTGGCTGCAGGCTGGTCCAGAAGGCACCAGGGTGTGGAGGAGTCACTCATCCTGAGGGACGCCCCGAGTCACCCACCCCACGCTCAACCCAGACAGTGAACCGAAACCACGCCTTACAGTCCACAGTAACCTAACTTGGCTGTTCTTCCCTTCCAGGGCTGTGCCGCCCACGGAAGGGGCTTGCTTGTTCACTTCAGGCACCTCCCAAAAGATCCATCCACTGCTACGGACACTGTGTGTGTGTGCGCGCTCAGGTTTGATCAGTTCCGCTGTTCCCACTGGTGTTCTCACCCCGTCTCCATCCAGCACCCACACGTCCAGTTCTGAGGGACGTCTGGCCTTCCCCACCCCCTTCCCCAGGCCCCGCCAGCTCTACAAAGAGGTGCCCTCCCTCACCCAGCAGGAGGTACACGCGGCTCAGCCCTGCGAGCAGGCTGTGTGGGCCGTGTTCAGGGAGTCAGCTTTTGACCGAAGGGAAGGGGAACCCGCTCTGTGTGATCACTCAGTCGTCAAACAAGGGGGGGATTTTAAGCACAACGGACGTGGCCTGAGATGGGGGAAGGGAGCTGCACACAGAACAAAGACCTGATCTCTCAAGGTCCCTGGAGCTCCTGGAGCAAAGGCGGCGGTGCCCTGGGATCACGGAGTGTGAGCGTGGCCCGGTGCCAGAGGCAGGGCCAGTGGTTGTGCAGTGCGAGCCTGGCCTATAACACAATAAAACAATGCACACAGCACTACACTGTGCGCTGATACAAGAGGTCATAGGACGTCGCATGGGTAAATGAATGAAGGAATGAATGGGCAGGTCGTCTGCCAGGAAGACACTGTCTGTTCAAGCAATTTCCTCCTCCTCACCCCACGGCACGGTCTCTGTCGTGGTGGCACAGGGCCGCTCACGGCAGAATGTCTCTAGATGTGGCTGTTTAAAGAAGCAGTATCTCCGTGGCTTAAAAAAACCCCAATACTTAAAAATGGATTGAGAACAGTGCCAGGCGCTGTCCAAGGCCTTCTCCTGTGTCAGATCTCCAGGCGGGCGCCATCGTGACCCCCGGGCACAGATCAGAAGGCTGGAGCCACGAGTCAGAAGTGGTTCAGTAACTCTCTCATGTCGCACGGCTAGTCCCCTCTGGTCCTACCGGTTCTCTGTGATAGAACCATTATCCGCCCTTCACAGGGTGGTTCCACTTCGTGCGCAAGGACCTTACCGCCCGCCCCCGCTAGATGGCAGGACATTGGGGGTGGGCAGGGACCCCGAGAGACGAGGGTTACTTCTTCCCAGGGAGCCCTCTTGGATGCCCTCCCCAGCCACCCTGCTCCCCGTCTCCTCCCAGGGGCTGCTCTGTCCCAGCATCTCCCTCTGGGGACTCAATGACAGAGCCACCCCTGCTCGGCGAACACTCTTCCTTGAATGTGTGGGCAGGCAGGTGCACCTGCCACGGCCTTTGCTGACCAGATCTGGGCCGACAGGGCCCAGGCTGCCGAGTACTCTCTTCCCAAGGACAAATCTATAGTGGAGGCAGGTCCCACTGGGTGGCAAGGGTGGGACCCCTCTGGGGTCCTTTCCTGCTCAAAGGTGACCTAAACTCTCCCGCTGCCTGGGTCGCTGAAGGGACAGATCCCGGCCACTCACCCTACCTCAGGAAAGAGTGATGAATGTCATGTTCCAACCCTCCCAACACTGTGCCTCCTCCGCCTGATGTCTTTGTTTGGAATGTAATTATCGAATGCTAATACATATTCAAATATATTCCTTCCAAAGGGCAAGACATGCTCCAGGGTGTGAAGCAGTTTCTGGAGCTCTGCCTTGGATTTTGGAAGAAAGGTTACAAGACAAACAGTCAAGAGAAGAGCTGTGATGGTCTGGCGAGATCTCCTGCCCAGGAAACGACAGATCGGTTTAGCAGGGTAAAAGCAGGTCAGCGTTGTGCCCTTGGCTGGCCGTGGGGCAGCATGGACACTTCTCTGCCTGCTGGAATGGACTTCACTCCGGGAATGCCTACAGTAGTGACGGCCACCATTTCCTGAGGGCTTCTCGTTAGCTTTGCATCACGGTAAGTCATTGGCTTACTGACTTTTCCCCCCTCCCCAGATCATCTAATTCATACACGTGGTTTCTCCTCTCCCACCCAGGAGTCATGCGGTTCGAGGCACGGTGCCTCCTGGACGTACAGAACCACCGTCCCGGCCGTGTTCCCACGGCGTGAAGAATGACAGCAGAGAGGCCGATGGGAACCTGGGTGGAGCTCTCCTTTGTCAGAGCCTCTGGAATGACTTTACTGCCTTAAAGAAACAGTCCTCCAGGCAGGACTCCTCTGTCTGAGACTTTTCGTTTTTAGCTTCTACCTCTTCAGAATGGCTGGACCTTCATCAAGGTCTTTGTCTATCACAGGGGGCTGTCCGGGGCTCATGCCACCGACGGACTGCTCCCTGGTGAGCCGGGGACGGCATTTGGCATCTGTGGTTTGCAAATCACTGCAATCGCTCAGACTTGATAGCCTGGGCTTCTTCAGGGCATTCTCTGTGTTCCTCCTGACTGACCGGGAAGGTAGAAAAGGTTACACTGACCACAGGTGGTAGAAAAAGGACCTTTAATGACTTCCTTTTCCCATTACCATCCATGCCCTCAATTATGGCCACCAGATGCCCCTCTGTGCTTTGAGAAGGGAGGGAGGGACAGAAGGGGAATGGGGAGAGGTTCCAGGAACGATGGCATCGGCTCAGCGGCACGGAACTGGAGCCACGCCATGTGGGAGGCGTGTGCGAGGCACGGGCATGTGGGGCCCTTCAACACGGGTGCGGAAAGCAGAGGCAGCGGGCTGGAGTCACAGGCTGGGCTTGGGCTCCCGTGATGCCCCTGCACTAGCTGGGCGACCTGGGACAACCAACATGACAGTCTGGAAGCACAAGGAGGCCAAGCTGGGTGGTCTCCGGGTCCCTTCCATTTCTAACATCCCTACTGCCAGAGAGAATCTGGGACGCATCATGTCAGAAGCACACAGACCCCAAGGCCTGTTCAAACCAAGGTGAAAAGAGAATAAGGAACTCATGAAGGGGCAGAGAAGACCAGGGACAGGAGATGAGAGGGTACTTGCTCGAAGGACTGCCACTCTGTGGAGACAGAATACTTCCTCTCTCCAGCACATAATTCACGTTTGCAGTGCATGTGTTCGGCAGATGCCAGAGCCTGCAGACACTGCGCCATGCTCAGGGGCCACCGGAGAGCGAGGCGGACGGGTCTGGGGCTCGTGCAGTTATCACGTCAGTGTTGGGGGTGGTTACTCGATGGACAGACACAGCATGTTGAAAACACTGCAGACACTGGTGCCCGGATCTCGGTTTCTAGGACCACCCTGCCGCAGAAGGAACCAGGGCCCCTTGGAGAAAGGGCTGATTCTAGGACTGGGGCAGGAAGTAGTCAAGGTGAGCGGCAGCACCTCCTAGTGCCAAAAACAAAGTGTTCAAAAGCGAAAACACACAACGACAAAAACAAAACCCGCATTGAGGGGAGAGTGTCAAAGGGACACAGGGCCAGAACAACAAAAGACATATAGTACTGGGTTACAACTCAAAGCATAAAAGAAATAGGCACGAGTCCACACTGATACAAATAAATGGCTAAATAAATTAATAAATGGGAAAGAAGAGACCGATGTCCTGTGCAGAAGAATTCCAAGTAACTGGTGCAGCTGTTCCATCTGCAGGGCGAGGGAGCCGCACGCCCACTCCTGTGAGGGGTGGGCTGAGCCCAGTGGCTTCCCTCCAAAGAACAGGATGGGGACAGGGAGGGGAGAGTGACTGTACAGAGGGGACACCCGACACACCCACTACTTCCACCAGGCGACCAAGGTCACCATCAACTGTCACACATCATGGTGATACCCTTGGAATGACGTGCTGGAAGTGGCCTTTGACCCATGCGATCTTCCTCTCCCAAACCAGACCCCGGTCTACCCCTGAGAAAAACGTGCCTCGGGCTCCGACAGAGGAGCCCCCCGCAGTACAGACGACCGGCACCCCTCAGAGCGGGCGAGGCCCTGGAAGACAAAGAAGACCAGAGAAATTGCCACAGTGAGAGGAGGCCGAGGGGATGTGACCACTAAATGTGACGGGGAATCCTGCAGGGGCCCCTGGAACAGGAGAAGAACATCAGCTAAAACCCAAGACTCTGAATAAGCTATGGATATTGGTTATTAACAAGATGCTGACATTTATTCACGAAGCATAACACACGCACCCCACTCATCTAAGATGTTAACAACAGGGGAAGCCCTGCCCAGGGGCAGAGCGTAAAGCTTGAACTCTGCACTGGCTGCTCAGTTTTTCTAAAAGCCTACAACCAGGCCAGAAACTAAAGTCTTAACAAAAATGATCTGAAGAGCAGAGATTAAAGAAGTCGGAGACTCTCCCTCCCGCTGGCCTTGAAGAGCCCGACTGCCTGAGCCCCACGGCGGCTGCACGGAAATGGATTCTGACGGCGCCACGGCGAGTTTGGGAGGGAGGACCCCAGCCTGTGATGAGACTCGACGCCCCGCCCCAGCCGACGCCCTGATTCTTGTTCTCCGAGCAGAGAACCCACGTAAGCTGTGCGTGGAATTCTGACCCAAGGGAACTTCGAGATAATCAATGTTTTAAGCTGATAAAAAACATCAACTAAAACCAAAACGCAGTAACAAACATTTCAGAAAGTAGTGAATGCACTGCGGAAAATTAAATTGAGGTGTCGAGACCGACTTCAGGAAGGTCAAGGAAACCGTCTCTGAATCCTTGAAGGAGCCGGCCACAAGGCTTGGGTGGGAAAAGCCCGCGGGCAAAGGGACCGGCCACCAGGTGCCTTGAAGTAGCGCGCTCTGTCCCGGGACACAAGGGCAGCTGTGGGTGCAGCCACGTGAGAGTAGGGGGAGGACGGAAAAGGGGGTGAGAGGGGCCGCACAGAGCCAGACGACACGGGGCTCCTGCTGTGTGTGGACAATGGTGGTGTGCCCCCACCAGTCCAGGGTCGGAGTCCTAACCCCAGGGGGTGGTACTGGGAGGGGCCTGTGGGAGGAACTGGATTGGTGTCCTGACCAAAGAGCCCCCAGAGAGCACCCTCGTGCCTCCCACCAGGTGAGGGCCAGGAGAAGGTGCCGTCCATGACCAGGAAGCAGGTTCTCACTGGACAGCCTCCGGAGCTGCGGGTGCTAAAGGTCCATCCTTTATGGGCCCCCCAGCCTGGGGCGTTTTGCTGCAGCGGCCCAAGCGGACCGAGACAGCTGCTGAAGGAGAGAAAGGAATGTGGGCTTTCAAACCCACTCATGCTAATAATGTCTCTGTGCAGGGCTGATTGCCAGGGGGCAGAGAAGAGGCTGCAGCCTCCACGGGAGCTCCAGGGGGCTCCGTCCCTCGGGGGCGGGGATGGTGGAGTCTCCCAAGAGTGTGTGTGTGGGAGGGGGAGGGGCGCGGGCCGGATGTTCAGGGTCACCTGGCGGATCCGTGTGCACGAGGCTCTGAGGCTCAGCCAGCGAGCGCGTTACGAGTGATCGCAGCCGTCACAGGCTCCCGCAACAGGCTGTCTTCCCCTGTGTCATCCTATTCCTGCGCTTCTGAATGCCACTGGTGATTCACCCGGACACTCGTCTCTGGCAGCCGCCGGCACCGGGGTGGTGCTGCGCCAGTTTGGGCTCGATCCTCCCCGGCAGCCCTGCCAGAGGAAGGCTGGATCCCACCCGCCACCCCCAGCCTCCCGGCTCGGCGCGGCTGCCCTACTTAATTGCCTCCTCTGGGTTGAGTGTTAATTAAACAATTTGTTGCTAGTTATTTCACAAGGTGTGTAGGTGTGTGTGTGGGGGGGAGGGGGCCCTCTCTGCAGCCCAGGGAAATAGTTAAACCTGGAGCAGAGGAGTGCCGGCGTGGGCCGTCTTCCTCCGAATCTGCACAGGCGCTGAGTGGAGCTCCTCCATTGTCACCCGGGCCCCCGTGGTTTCACCCAAAGTCAGCTTCAGTTCCGTCTTCAGACCCCGGACTCCACATTCATCTTTGCCCCTCCTCCTCCGCCCGCGCCCCCCGCACTCCCAGCTCCCACGTGCGGCTGCGGGTGGTCCCCGCCAGCTGGTCTCACCTGCCGCCCATCTCACCCTCTGGGCACCTGTCTGCGCCCAGTGACGGGCGCCCGAAATGCACTCTGGGAGCAGGCGGGGGCCGTGGCCCGTTTTGTCACACTTTGCCATCAAGGTCTGTAGTTTTGTAGACGGGTCGCTTTGCTGCCTCCGTGAGGTGGTTGTCACGGCAGCAGACTCTCCGAGTGCTTCAACAGGTCAACCTAGAAGTTTCGCTCTTGGAGGGCGGGGACTGCCCAGGCTCCGGGAGGGGTGGGGCTGGAGGGTCTCCGTCCGACACACCTGGTGGAGGCATCATTTCTGGGTTGATCCCCAGCCTCGCAGTGTAGCGCCCTCTGCTGGGCAGGTGTGGAGCAAGCACGGCTTGTGTCTTCCTCGGTGGGCTTCGCCCTGGCTCTGGGCACCTGAGCTGCCCCGGCTGCGGGTAAGCACGCTAGGATTCTCTCTGGAGGCTGACTTCTGCAGCCCCGGAGGAAGCGGTCAGAGTCCACAGGCCCTGGAGCCCTAGCACCTGGGCAGACGGGAGCCCCGTGCCCGGCCTGGAGAGAGGGGGGTGCGGGGGGTGCGTGCAGGGAGCTGGGAGGGGCAGGGGATGAAGGAGTGTCAGCTCCAAGAGCTCCCATCCTGGATTCCTGCTCAGCCCGAGGCCTGTTTGCTCAGCTTTGCTCAGGTTCCTGGGAGACGTCGCAGGAGCCTTAGAAAAGCCCTGTGTTCCTGGAGCCCGTCTTTGTAAAACCAAGCGTCTTAGCGAGACCACTCACTATAAACAGAGCCCCCCACTTTTCTTGTTACATTCCCAGAGCCACACAAGACATCCACTGCGAGTAGAAGCCGAAAGGACCCAGCTGCCACCAAAACCACGTTCGAACGAGGGGTTTAGCCCTGGTTGCCCTGGGGTGGGCGCCGAGGCGCAGCAAAGGTCAGAGCAGGCTGGTTTTGTGCGAGCTGCCAGAGAGCCCCCTAGGCCCTCCCGCCACCCGCCCCTGCCGGCCGGTGCGGGGCCCAACGGGGCGGCCCTGGGCCCAGTCTTGCCGTTCTCCTCCTCTGCCAAGCCCGTGCTCACCAGCCCCCAGAGGCCTGTGCGCACCTGCAGGGACAGCCACCCCCTTCCCCCAGCTGACCTGCTCCTCAGCTCCCTCCTCTGCTCGGAAACCCAGAGCCAGGCAGCTCATAACAGGGACCTGGGCTGGGCGGAGGCACGTGGCCAGTGGGACTCAGAAACATCCCTCTGTCTGCTCCCGATTCCCCCCACCCCACTCTGCGCTTTCGCCAGCCCACTACTCTCCAAGGGGAGCAGACTGGGGTGGGCATGCCCCATGGTTGGCTCAGCTCGGACCTGAGACTCATCACACCAGAAGGCCAAAAAAGCACCATTTAGCTCTGCACGGAGAAGAGAGGCACATGTAGATTGCTCACTAACATTCGTTTCCCACAGACGGGGGCCTGTTCCTGGTCCTCTGCACCGACAATGACAATCCCTTGGTAAGAACCGCACTGGTCCTACGGCCGTCGGGGTAACAGACAGCAACCAGACAGCACCTGCTTCCAACCCTGATGTCTAGTATGTGCATAAAATGCCAGGGTCCGCCCTCCGTCAATGCCATAGCCGCACAGCCTCTCCCACACACCAAGCAGTCAGACCCCTGAAGGGAAGGACCACACCTACTCATCTTCTCAGCCTCTGCACCTGCAGCAGCTAGAGCGGTGGCAAGTGGTTTAAAAGAATTCAAAAATCATTTTGATGAGCAAATGAATGAGTAAACAGGTAGAGCCCACCCGAGTTGTGGCTTTCATCAGCCCTGCACCTAGCCATCCTCCCAGAATCCCTCCCAGGAGCCCCCCAGGAGCCCCCCAGGCCCGAGCCTTACCTCCCATGAGGAAGAGCAGCCCCGCCACGTACTGCATAAGGCCCCGGTCCCAGCAGCAGCCCAGCACGCCGATGATCCAGCCGAAGAGGATGATGGCCACCGCCATGCCCATGAAGCCGGCCGTCATCCTGCGCAGGTCTGCGGGGAAGCGGGAGAGCAAGGGTTAGCATCAGAGCCTGGCACTGGGGTCAGAGTGCACCACGCCCCCAGGCAGAGGGGGCGAGGCAGGGCACTGCAGGGGGCAGGAAGGAGCAAGCCCTTCCAGGCAGGCTGGCGCAGAGATTCCTTTGTGGACCAGAGCCCCCACGGTGACTGCGTCATCACGTACAAAGCGTGGTGGGACAGCTTGGTACATGATACAGGGAGAGACCGCCACAATAGTTGTCACTTCCTGTATGCCTCCTTTGTGCCGGGCGCAGTGCTGGCCTACCCGCATCTGTAACAACCCTGTGGGACAGGTACTGCTCTATCCCTGTTTGAAGATGGAGTGACTCGCTTCACGCCATACCCCTAGTGTGCGGTAGGTCAGGGCATCCTGCCCAGATCTGTCTGCCCAGCCTCAGCCCGTTCACCTCTCAGCTGGGCAGGGGCCGGGCAGTCGGGCTCCACCTGCCGCGAGTTCCCTCCTCTCTCCCCGGGGTTTGCTGGTCTCTCCAGGAGGTGCTGTAGGCGGCAGCTCCAGCTCCCTTCCCTCCAGGCCAGCCCCCAGGGCCGCCTTCCCTTGCGTGGGGGGCTGCAGGGGGGCAGCCTCACTCCCTGCTCTCAGACTGAGCCCGGAGCAGACCCTTTCAGCCCCCCACACGCCAGGCCAACCCAGCTTCCTGGGTCAGGCCCTCCCCCGCTCCAGACTTCAGTGGCCGTCCCAGACGGAGCCCAGCGTGGGTGCCGGCAGCAGGAGGGCTGTCTGGGAAGCGGGGATTGTCAGCGGCAAGAGGAGGGCAGAGCTGCCGTCCCATCTCAGTGAGCCGCACTCACACCTGCAGATGGCTCGGTCTTTGCTACAGATGCTTCGTCCACCTCCCACTGTAGTCAAGGGCAACGGGATAGTGGGACTGGAAAAGGAGAGGCTGGGTGTTTTCACTGGGAAGGAGGTCGGGGAATTTCTCTCCCAGGCCCCTGCATGCCCGCAGGTTCCCTCTTAGAGCAGGAAGGGTTTCCAGGGGAGGTCTCGGCCCCTCCATCAGCACCAGAGACATACAACCCTGTGGAAGCCACAGAGCCCCTCCCCGCTGCACTTGGCCTTGCTCCTTAGAAGGCCTGACTGGTCCCCGGGCTCTGCAGACCCACGGGAGCCAAGGTCCTGTCTAGTGGATAATGTGGCAGGTGAGGTGTGCCCACTTGGCCTGGGCACACTGCGGGGGATGCGCTGGGCAGGAAGAGGGAGACGCAGGTCAGACAAAGAGGGAAGGCTCTTGTTATCGGAGGAGGGGAGCGCAGTGCTTGTACTTGGAAGGAAAAGAGGAGAAGGCAGGAAGGGCAATGGGGAGAGGATAATGCCTCTTCCAAAAGTTCCATCGCCGATAATAGTCGTCCGTGGCCCTGGGCAGGGAGGGCTCTGGCCTCTCAGACATCAGTGCACTCGCCGTCTCCCAAATGGCCGAGTCAACAGAGGCGCAGGGTGGCGCTGCATGGTTGATCGGGAAAGAAGGATGGAAGCCGGAGGTCAGGCCTGAGCACTTGCACTGACCTGGGAGGAGACTCACCCCCGCCCTGCGAGCCTGATTCCTCCAGAGCTGTTTGCTTTAGCCTGGAACCCAGGTGGCAACGCTCAGAGCAGCTGCAGCAACCGCCTGGAGACAGGTGTGACGGGACACAGTCCTGTCTTACAGATGAGAAAGGCAAAGCGCCAGCGGAGTTAGGTAATTGGCAGTCTCGAACCCGGGAACTGAAAGGAGAGGGAGTCGGGTTGAGCCATGTGGGAAAACGAAATTCATTCTGTACCTGACGACCTACTGGGTAACCCTGACAGCATGAGCAAATCTGCCTAGCGTCTCTTCCTCCCTCGCTAAGAGATTCTTCTTTAAGATGGCAATGTAGAAGGATGGAAACAACGTAGGAAAGGAGACGGCGACAGCAACCCCAAAGCTGACGGACAGTGTGGCTGGTTTTGGGGACTCAGAGCCCAACCTGAAACCGCAGCCGGGAAGCCGAAACCTGCCGGATGCCCAGGAGGCTCGGGACTGGCCCCGGCAGCTTCCTTTGGGCCAGGTGCCCAGAGGGGACGGACATAACAAACACGAGGATTTGGTGGAGGTTGTTTGAGATGAAACTGGACCCTGAGATCCTCTCCCCCGATCCCACTGCCCACGCCCAGGGGAGGAGCGTGAGTACTCAGGTGTGGAAGGTCCACAGGCCCAGGGCTGGCTGGCCAGCACAGCTGAGGGCCGCCACCCACAGGGCAGTTGCGTGGCTATGCCCACACAGGATGTTGAACGCCTTCTCTTACACGCAGCCGTCCTCACTGGGCTCCCGGAAGCTGACTGCCCGGGCTTGGCCCTGCAGCCCAGAGGCCGGGAGAGGCCTTTGCGGTGGTGACCAGGGCAAGAGCACAGGCCCGCGCACGCCGCCCCCAGGGCCGCCCCAGGAGAAGGCCGCCCGGCCAGCACCCACTCATGCCTCCAGGCAGCGCTTCAGCGGCCCAGCCAGACCGCCCGCATCACTGGGTTTCTGGGAGAAGCCTGTTGCCTGGGAGAAAAAGAACTTGAGGGAACACGGTGCAGAGAGGAGACACAATGATTTAAAAATATTACTGATGTTCCCAGAGCGACCAGAGAAGAAGCGTAGTTTGCCTCCAGAAAATAAGAACAGGACACCATTGAAAAGAACTATCTAGAGAACAAAAATCACTCCTTAAAATAACAGAATCAAAATCACTGGGATTTATGTTACAAACTCAGTTCTGGTTTATGGATTAACAGTCCTATCCGGTTCCCCCCCACCACACCCCCCCCCCAAAAAAAAGATTAAAGGGGGCTTGCCAACCACACACAGTATAACAAGATAAACATTATTAACGAGGGAACAAAGGAAAGAGAAAGTAAAAAAAAGGAAAGAAACATGAAGCCAGACGTGCACTCCCACACCCAGTGGAGCCCAGGAGGTCCTCAGAAAGGCAAGTCAAGGGGCCATATTTGAACGCAAAGGCATTAGATATTATCTTCATTGTCTTACAATCTGTGATGCTTTTTGTTTGCACGTGGGCGAGTGCAGGGGGAGGAGGCGGGGGGCGGCTGCTCACTCTGCCTCTGGAACTGGATGTCCCACGGGCAGCCGGCCCCACTGCTGCCCCCCCCCCCAACAAAGGCCACCTGCGTGTCCCTGTGGTCTCTTCTGAAGGAAAAAGCTGCCGTCTCTCCTCTTTGTGACCACTCACTGCACGCACAGTGGTGCTTTGCCTCCAGGAACCTACATCTCTTATAATTCTTTTCCTGCCTCTTCCTGCCTTTTTAGAAAGTAAAAAAGAAGGGAAAACTGAAAACCTATCTGAAGCCCTGGAAAAATATCATGCAGGGTCGGCCTCAGAATCATCCCCTTGGAGAAGCTCCCGAATACAGAGGGGAACTCTGTGGGCTGAGGCTGAGATAAAGCCTCATGAATTGTGTTGGGCAGGAGTCCATTATCTGTCGCCCGTGACCCTGACGTTTAACATGCCAATGTTTGAAATAAGGAAGGTGCATTCTAGACTTTTTAGCAAAAGAATTCAGTTCCGAGAGGTGGAAAGGGGTGGGCAAGGCGGGGGTTGATAATGAGGGAGGGTGGACAAGGAAAACCACGGAATAGAGACAGAAAAAGCCCTTCTCCCACATGCAAAACTTGATTTTGAAGTTTACACGCCCATTAACATTTCAATTGAAAGGTACTGCTTGCCCCTCTGTGCGGGAAGCCAGGGTATATGCATTTAAATAAACACCGCTCAGAGAAGAAAAATGCATATGTGCTCTGAATAGCTTTCTATTTGCGCTTTCAAGACCTTGCACACAAAAAAATATGATGATTGGAATTAAAAACGAAACAGAAATGGTGAGGGTCGGTACGGGTCAGACCTTGTGGTGGTGGAGACCGAAGACAGGGAGAGAGGACACTGTCTCAGTGGCCCCAGCGTCAAGAGCGTGGAGTGACCAGCAAGGCCGTGGTGACCCGCCCCTGCTGGCCACATGCGCGCCTCTGGGAGAGCCTAGTTCACAGGAAGCTCTCCCTTCCGCGGCGTGTGTGATGTGATCAGGGGGCCAGCGGAAGGGCGTCGGCTGCTCAGGGGGCCAGCCATGCGCCCCTGGAATTAGTCAGGCCCTTGGGGTGACCTTCTGTGCAGCCACCACCTGTGAAGGGAGTGGGAGTGTGGATTCTGGGTAACCAGGCTGCGATTCACCAGATGGGGCGGGAGCACAGATCGTTGGAACCAGGCTGCCCTGGTTCAAATCCTCGGCTGTGCGAACGTGGGCACGTCAGTCCAGTTGCCATCCTTGTAAGTGGAGGTTATGACAGTACTTACCTCAAAGGGGATTTTCTAGTATGAGGATTAAATAAGTTAACACGTGTAAACTGCTTAAAATGGCACCTGGCACCAAGCTTGAGCTATGTGAGTGTGAACAGAAGTGGAAGTCACACAAATTGCTTCTCTTTTTTCATGTCCCTCATCCTTTGCATCTGCTGCCCATGAGCACATAGGAGCTGAGTAACATGTTGGGGTTCGCCCCCTAATTAAGACTTTGGTGCCCGGAGGGAGCAGTCTCCTGCAATCTGTTCATGTGCCCCTCAGGGGCCTGCAGAGGCCAAGGTGAAGGCTCTAGTGTTCTGTTTATTAACACTGAGGTGCATCCACCACAAAGTACTGATGTGTGCTATCCCCGAGGAGGACCGAAGCAGCTGGAGGCTGCAGCAGCGGATAGCGGAGGTGCCGGTGGCCATGGGGGCTCGGTGGCCACGGGGGCTGTTCGAGCCCCGGGCTCTGCCGGTGAGGAGTGCACCGAGCTGGGAGGAAGGGACATGGGCGGGGCTGTGACTCTGGTGGGAGGGCTTCGGGGAGCTGGCTGGTGACAACGAAACCGAGAAGAAGCTGACAGGAGGGTTTGGCTGTAGTTTTCTTCTAGAGTGTGAGATAGCTCGGCGTTGCCATGCAGTTACGTTGAAGGGAGTATTTTTATGGGAAAACAAGTCATTCTGACGTTTCCATGAGCTAGTGCCTGACTTGGGGCTCTGATCCCAAAAAGGTCCTTTCCTCCATCTTTCTCCAAGCCCCCCCACCCCACCCTGGCACTCATCGTGACAGAGTGCACGTCTCCGAAAGACTGGCTCTTCCCCCACCTCTGCTCCACGGCACGGTGCTCTCTGCCAACATGGCTGCCCACGCGCTCCACCTGGCAAGCTTCTCTGAGCATCCTTCGAGATTTCCCCGACCAGTCAATGTCGGGTACGTGAGCGTGCGCCGGTGTCCAGGGGCTCCCGTGGCACTTGGCCGATGCCACTCCCCCAGCACTTGCCACGGGCCTTGACTGCAGTTACTGATGTCTCCCTCCCGCCAGTAAATGCGAGCTGCGCAGGGCCGCGGTCGTGTCTGCCTTGCTTTGTTTCCCTGTCGATGACACGAGCAGGTGTCTGCTGAGTGAGATCACCCTCCCACGCTGTCACGATGACTAACACGCCGTGCGCCGTGCAACGATGCAGGCTGAGGACGTACCTCCCCGGTGCAACCCACTCCTGTGGCCCAAATGTCACCGTGACTTGGAGACGATGTCCCTCTCCTCCAAAGTAAAGACTGGGTGAAAGCCAGCACGAATTATCGTTTAGAAATTCGACGTAGTTTTTATCGTACACCAAGCACGGACAGAGGTCCGGATTCCAGACCGCACGGGCCATGCGATGTGGGGGGGCTCCCTGCCAGGAAGTTTCGTGAGCATGCGGAAAACCCCACTGATCACGGACCCCACAGGTGTTTCTGTGCCGCCCCTCAGGCCAGGAAGAGATCACGGGTGAAGGTCGCTGCGGTGAAAACAAGAAAGGACTTCTGGGTCAGAAGATGGGCTGGACACTTGCCCTTCCTCAGCCTCACCTCCGGATCAGAGAGCCGCCATAAACAGGGACATTATGGGGTGCAGCCGGGTACAAATCACATCCATTGTCAAAGCCACGGAAGGCAGATTGCACAATGTCTGCTTGCCCGATGAGAGCGAGGTCAGCAGCGAAAGCAAGAGCCTGGAGACAGGAAAGGAGAAGAGGGGAAGGAACCTGGAGTTGAGAAGGCAGAGCCCCCCCCCACCTCAAGCCAACACGCCACAAGAATGACTCCCCTGCCCCTGCAGCCACACTGTTAAGCCGACAGCAGACGCTGCAGATGAGGAAGACGAAACGGGAGCCGTGGCTCAGCCCGCCGGATTCAGCTGGGTCGGCCCAGCCCGGCTCTGGGTCTCGATCTCGGGGGCCTCCTGCTGTGGGGGATGCCCTAGACCAGCACCACGCTGCAGTCCACGCTGCAGTCCACGCCAGAGAAGCCCCCACGTCTCCTCCTCTGTCTTGCGTGTCGCTGGCAGCTGCTCTGAGCACAGAGTCTAGAAATCGGGGCGGCAGGGCACAAATGTGCCCCCAGAGAGTCCCCGCAAAGCAATCGGAAGATGGGAGCTTTAAAACGCATGAGCTCCTTCGAGGGTGCTGTGCTTTCCAGAAAGAAAATGCCGCAGGCGTCCGGGAGGTGGTTGATGGCAGAGAACAGGAAAAGCCTGGAGAAGGGAAAGGTAAAGAGGAATGAACATTTATTGGGCATTTACTTCGTGCAGGCCTTGGGTTGGGTAATCACGTAGAACATGTCCTCTGAGCCTCCCAGTGGCTCTGTAAGGGAGATGTGGTTTTCCTCACTTTGCAGACCTGGAAATCGAGGCGAGGGAGCTTCAGCTGACTGAGATCACACAGCCAGTCTGGGGGAGCAGTCAGCCTGCCCAGACCCTGTTCATTTCCTCTGTCCCTTCGGGTCCGTGCCCCTTCAAACCCCAGGGGGGAATTTAACACGAAACGAGATGGAACAGAGTGCTATTTGGCCACATAAAATGACTCTTTCAAAGACTGTCAACAACAAGGGCAAAGTTTGTAATAGAAAACGAAATGACGAAGAAGGCGCACAACCCCCACACTGCAGGGCACAGAGGTGCGCCCAGGCACGCACCTACACCGCATAGGGAAGCCAGGGACACCCACGTGTTGACAGGGAGCCTTTCCAGGCAAAGAGAACATTGGAAGCAAAGAAGTACTTGCTGTACGTAGTGGCTGAGTTCTCTTAGAAACTAAGCAGGGGCGGGGGCGGAAGGCAGAAGAATTGACAGGAATCGGTGACTGACTGTGAGAAAGGACAGAGATACATCATCGATGACTCCCAGGTTTCTGGCTCAGAGGACGAGAAAACAGTAATGAACCCAGACACAGAACAAAAGGAGAGGCATAGAGTATTGCTTCTCCGTGTGGATTTGTTTTTATTCCCATTCTTCTTTGGGAGAAGGGACAGGAGGAGGGACAGGAAGGACAGGTCTTGGACGAGAAGAGAGGATGTTAAGCTCAGTTTGTTAAGTGCCAAAGAGACACCTCAGTGGAGCTGCCCACGTGGCCCCGGCTGACCAGGTGCAGTGCACGGGAAAGAGACCAGTGTTTGAGATGCGGATGTGAGACTCACGTCATTAAAGCCGCAGGACTGAACGCCTGCTCTCCGAGGCTAGGGGTATAAAAGGGAGAAGGCAAGGGGGCCTGGGACAGAATTGGAACACCAGCATTTAAGGGCTGAGAAGAGGGAGAAACAAAGAATGAGAGCGGATGCACAAAAGGGCAAATACCCAGCCCAGGAGACATCCCAGCCCAAGGGACATCCCAGCCCAGGGGACATCACAGCTCAGGGGACATCCCAGCCCAGGGGACATCCCAGCCCAGGGGCATCCCAGCCCAGGGGACATCCCAGCCCAGGGGACATCCCAGCCCAGGGGCATCCCAGCCCAGGGGACATCCCAGCCCAGGGGACATCACAGCCCAGGGCAGGGAAACAGAGCAGGGGTTTCAGGCACAACCGATGCTGCTGAGATGACAGGAGACACAGTGCCATAAACACAGGTAGCAGATGTGCTGAGCACCAGCTGTGTGCCAGGCGTTGCGCTAGCAACGGCAGTTCGTAGAACTGGCCTGGCCTCTTCCCACGCGGAGTCGTGACCTCGAGGAGGCTCTGCTAGGGGAACTCAACCTCCTTCAGGTAGTAGGGATGAACTGGAGGTGAGAAGTAAAAGTCAACTCAAAAACTGTGCTTTCAAGTGGACCGATCGTCGAGAAGAGGAAAATGTGGGGTCAGAGGGTGAAACAGGAAGGGAGGAGGGCTTTTCTCCTTTTTTTAAGTACGTAAGACTAGAGTCTCCGTCTGCGCAGAAGAGAAAGAATTCGCTGAGAGGACGAACCTGAAGACACCGGAGGCAGCGCCCTGGCACACACATCCTCTGAACTTTATCCGAACCCAAAGGTCAGACCCCCACACAGACCCGGGGACGTCCCGGACTCCACTTGACCTGTGTCCTCCCTGAAACCGCTGGAGGGACCCCTACGCAGGGTCACCCATTCTGCAGGGAGCGCCCACCCCGGGCACACCTGCGGGCCACGCCCCTCGCTCAGGGCACTCATTCATTCATCCACGGCCTCGCCCACCTGATCGTCCTCTGCTGAGCTCCATCTCTCAGCCAGGCGCTGCTCTACAGAGATGCGCCGGACGCCGGCCCTTCCCCAGAGAAGGTGGCGGGGCCGCACAGTCACGTCTCGTGGGGTCGTTCCCTCACTTGGAGATGCAAGGCGGCGTTATCTCTTCTTTGTGTCTCTCTCAGCACCTAACGCATAGTAGGGGCTCTGAACCTCCAGAGGAGGAAGGAACACCTCTACTCCGTTCAGGAGACCCAGGTGCCTCTTCAGGGAGATCAGTTAGCAAGGGGCAGAGGGGCTGACATTCATCAGTCACCTAAGTGCCAGGCACGGTTGACAGTGCGCAGCTCACTCACACCGGTCGTGAGAAAGCCTTTTCTGTTGGTTAAAAAGTGGCACCTAATGGCTTCACTTTCACGTTTCCAAATGTGTGCCACTTTGTACGGTGTGTTCTCCGCTCTCAAAGGGTCTCAGGGGACTGGACACGTTTCTCTGCTTCGTGTGTCATCGGTCCCTTGGACCGTGCCAGTGTTCGGCTCTGGGTGTCGGCTCAGGAAGCGCTTATCATGACCTTTGGGTCCAGCTCCGTAAGAGACCAGCACTCCACCCCAGTGACCCCGTGCACCCCTCTGCTCTCGACGTTGCCTAGTGGTGGCGCTGCTGTTCCAGCAAGGTTCTCAGGACTGAGGCCAGGGTCAAGGGCCCATGCGTGAAAACCCACAACAAAACGGGAAATGTTGGGCAAAAACTTCATTTTTCCGTTCTCCCAAAGGAACTGGTGTGTTTGGTTTACCTTCGAGTTAGGGGGAAAACCGCGAGTGGCGTTCTCTAAAGCACGATGGATGAGATACTGAAAGCACCACGTTTATTTGTGGACACCCAGCCTTTCTAACCCCCAGTGACTTCTGAAGGCCCAGGAGCCAGGCTGTTTATCTGACACCCGCTCATCAGTCTTCATGCTTCCTGTGCCCCTCCCCCTCCTGGCAGCACAGGACATCCTCACCCTCAAGGGTCACTTGTGCTTTGGGGGGCACCATCCTTGTCACTGGAGAAAGGAGGGAGTCAGAGCCGCCAGTGCTCGCAGGACTGAGATGCAGGAATGTGGGGGTTGGGGGACCTTCGTGCGCCCGGGCTGGACCTCCCGGGTCTGTGGCTGGAATGCACTCTCCTGGCCAAGTCACCTCCATGGTCCTGGAGACGTTAAAAACAAGGAGCACGCTGTCCTGCCTGCTCAGAGGCCTCAACGCCAGAGGACACGAGACAAGAAGACAAGGCTTCGGAACTGGAAGAAGATGAAACCTGGCTCCTTCTGGCTCCGGGCGCTTGGGACTCCCCAGAGAATTTAAAGAAAGCATTCTCTACTGAGAGCTGAGAATTTAAATTTATTTTGTCACGTTACATTGTGCTTCGGCTGCTTTAACGTGTGTTTGCAACCCACGTCAATCAGAACTCAGTTCCCAGTAACCCGATGTCTATGAACTCGACGTCAGCAGTGCAGGCCCTTCTCCTCGGCTCCTGGCCCGCGTGCCTCGTGACGTTCTGCACGTGTCAGCGAGGCTTAGGCCTCCAATTCCGCACCTCTAAAACCCAGTTTCTCATCTTCACCCTCTAAGTGTCCCCTCTCTTCATGCCAACAGCATCAGCATGCATGTGACCATCTGCCCCGAAATTCAGTGGCACTGGGAATCCCCCTCCTTCCTTGCCCCTTCATGTCTGACTAGCTGCCCAGTTCACCAGATTTTGCCTCCGCAGTCATCAATGCAGGCACCCCTTCCTCTCCAGCCGCAGTGCCTCTGCCTGGCCCCACCCCAGGGCAGTCAGTGGGCCTGAGCTTCGGTGTGAGAGTCAACACCTGCTCTGCAACTCTCCTGCCACGTGACTTCAGCAAACCTCAATTTCCCCGTCTCTCAGTAGAGGCGATCAAATGAGAGGCTGCAGAAGGAGCCCAGTTCTGCAGCTGGCTCTGTTCTTGCCGGCTGACCCGCCCCTGGAGGATTTCTCCGCTCCAGCCCACCCCATGCTCTGCCACCATGTGAACTCTTTAAAACAAAACTCTCTCTCTCTCACCTCCATGCTCAACACCTGGATCAGCTCCCCGCTGTCTCTCAGAGGAAAGGCCACACGAAAGCCCGGTGTCCGGCCCTTCGTGCCTGACCCTCATTACCAGCACAATCTCTCTCCTCCCCTCCCCTCTCCTCCCTCTTTCTTGGAGTCTGTGCTGTGGCCTCCTGAGCGGCCGCCCTTCTCCGAGTGCACTCCTGGTTCTGCGCAGCTGTGACTGCACCTGGCGCTGGACAGAGGCACCCGCGGCGCCTCTGTGGGTCCAGCTCCTCCCCGTCCGGCTCTGGTCCGCTCTTCGCCCGCCCCTGCCCAGCAAGTCTTCCTCCTCGTGCCCGGGCGGAGGATTCGCTCGCCTTCGTAGGACACGTCCGTAGCCGATTTAACATGATTTGTGGCAAAACCCAAAATAAATAATAACATGTACACATCATTTACCCAACTTTTAGCACTCTGCAGGGATCATTCAACTGTCTAAGCTGAATAATGTTTCTGTTAAGGAGATGTCGTTACTAAGTAGAGACATATAAATTTGTAGGAGCTTAGGACGTTTGTGAGTGTGTGGGGATAGATCGTAATAGAAGGTAGATAGATCGTAATAGAAGGTATTCGTTTTCTATGTTGAAGTGATTATATTTCTATACAGTAAATTAGTTTCAGGAATAAAAGTCATTTGCAAATACTCTCTCGTGAAGTATTAATTTCCCAATGTTATAAGCTGACCACACATAACTTTCTATGTAAGAAATGCATTGCAGACATTAAAAGTCCCACTGAGAAATCTGAAAACAACCTAAACTATTCCAATAATTGGAAAATAGTTAAGTAAATTATGATATACTCACATTATGGGCTGCAATGCAGCCATAAAATGTTTTTGAAGAAATTAAATGATGTTGAAACAGCAAGCATTAAAATTGTGTATTCTGTGTGCTCCTGGATATGTAATAATAATTATTATGATAAACACTAATGATAATAATAAGCAAGAAAAAAGACCAAAAGAAAACATACTGAAAGGTTAATTGTGGGGGAAGACGATTATGGGTGATTTTTATGTTCTTCTTTATCCCTTTCTGTGGTTTCCAAATTCTCAACAATAAGCATGTGTTGCTTTTACAATCAAAGAGAAAAATATTCAAAGCATGATTTATACACAGAGACGGGAACAAACAATGTCACTGAGCCCAGATGAGGCGTATGGGGACAGGGGAAGTTCAAGCCGCTCCTTGCAGCCTCCCCCACCCAGAAGCGGTTCCTCTGCAGGGGGGAGGGGAGGAGTTGGCTCCCACGGCCCAATCACAAAGCAGCCTTCCTCCTCAACAGCCTCCGAACCCAATAGGTGAGCAGCTGTGTGCTAAACACCTCGCTGGCTTTACTTCTAGGCGAGATGACCCGGGAACGCAGGCAACGGGAACGCCGAGTCTTGCAGAAGAACAGAGTGGCTTTTCTTTTCCCTGTATTATGTCTGCCCCTGCTTGACCATGCGTACTGGTAAAAAGTCTTTATGTTATTAATTTAGTCTTTTACATTCTTGAGACGACTATGCCCTTTCGGCACTAGGCAGCCTTGCAGGAGGCCTCTTGTCAAGAATCAGAATGTAAGGAGCGTCTATCAGTGTAACTGCAGATTTATGGGCACAAGCGATTGGGGCAAGAAAAATGCTGCTTTCGATAGACAAGCAGAAATGAAAAATGCACATGCGCCCTGCAGACGGCACCAGACATAGAATCCTGGGGGTCAGGCAGGACGGGGCAGCAGACAACTGCGTTGACCTGGGCGCCGTGCTGGGCACATACAGAGTGCTCCAGAAATATTCCTGGTTGACCAGGGGACAGCTGTTGAGTGTGAAAGCTCACAATGACACGGTAGTAAAGTGCTCCTCTGGGTTCTCAGCGAGGTGCTGAGGCTGAGCACCCTTCCAAAGACCTAAAGAAGAGCAGGAGTCCACCGATCACAGTGATGGTTTTAAATTAAAAGCAAAAATGTTGAACCTTGAAAACCAGAAGAGCCCGAGGTCGGACTGCCTGGGTTTTCAGCATTGGCTCTCGCGTCAGCCACGTGACGACGCTGGTCATCTCTAAGCCTCAGTTTCCCCACCTGTACCACGGTGTTAATAACAGTGCCCCCCTCAGAATGAGGGTTAAAGGGGATCGTGTACAGCACACAGTAGGTTCTCCACAAAGGTGAGCTCTTGGAGAAACTGAATTGCCATGTTGGCAAAGCAAGTTCTCTCCATTTCCCCTCTGAATCTGTCTACATGCTCTTTAGCAAATGGTGTAGATCAAATGGGACCTGACACTTTCCAGACTCTAAATGCGTACGTTAAGTGAAAATTTTCTTTTGTCAATAAATAGCACGAATCTTGTTGTCAACACACTCAAGATGCTGCAGATCTCTTGGGGCCCTGATGCGCAAGCGGAAACATCGGAGAGGACCCGGCCGCTCCTGCCCTTGCCGTGATGCCAGAGCCCGGGGCACACGCACAGCAGGCTGTGGGACAATTCATACATTTGAAATGAGGCAGGCGCAGCGCGTGGAACCTTGCTCAGACTTTACACCTCGTCCCTGCACCCCCTCACTCTCATCCTTAGGGTCTGACACTGCGCCTGCCTCGCCTCATAATAATGAAAGCATTTATTCGACACTTCCCATGCCCCGGATGAGGCACTAATGAAGACTTTTACACTCATTAACTCATTTAGTCGTTACAGCAACCTTATGCTTTGGAGCTACTCAGAGGGACTCCCTGCCCAATGGGGTCACTCTCACTGAAAAAAAAAAAAGCGGGCCCCATCAGATCCTCTGTGGGGATGCAGGAATGGGAGGGGCATAGACAAAGGCAGGGGACTCAAGCGCGGTCCGGCGTCCACAGAACCCCGGGTCACCATTCCCATACCGTCCAGGCGGAGCCCTGAGACCCGAGGACGCTGTGGAGCCAAGGACACGCTGCCCCCGTACTTCATCACCTTAAGTCTTTGCAGCAAAAGCTCATGATCGAATACAATCTGGACCTGCCTCCTCCCAGCAGCCTGAACGGGCCTCGCCAACCAAGCCCGCAAGAGCCCAGAGGTGCCCGATTCCTGAAGTTCCGAGGCTTGCGGAGCGATGTGCAAGAAAAATGTTGACCATTTTGCATTAAATTCAATTAGTGAGTTTGCATTGATTGTTTTATTCAGTGCTGAGTGCTGTGCCTCCCACTTAGGCTCCATAAACGCGCTAAATGAATGGGTGAGTCGTCTGAGTTCCACTTCTAAATTGAATCCACCGAGCACGATCGTTTGGTGAACAGCCGGAGTTGCACGTGATAACGTGTTTACAACCCACAGGTGAGAGAATGACTTAGAATCAATAAATGGGGCTTTCAGAAAAGTTCATTTGGTGTTTTTGCTTTCCCCCAAATGTTCATTTTGTGCTTTAACAATGCTTTCTTCCCATGAGGTGGTTCCTCCCTTTTTGATACATAGGGTTTACCATTGTAACAATTTCTAATCGCTGCAGCACAGTTCACTGGACTTAAGCACATTCACATTGTTAGGCAACCATCACCTCACCCATCACCCACGAAGATTTTTTCATCTTCCCAAACTGAAACTCTGCACTCATTAAACACTAAACATCGGTGTAAGACAGAAACATCGATCAGTTGCCTCTCGCACGCACAGCAACCGGGGACCAAACCCACAACCCAGGCGTGTGCCCTGACCGGGAATCGAACCGGCAACCTTTTGCTTTGTAGGATGCCACCCAACCAACTGAGTCACACCAGTCAGGGCCCACCTTTGTTTTTTTGTTTGTTTGTTTTTTGTTTTTTAAGAAAGTGTCCAAGGACACAGACTCAAGGAAAGCAGTGACACAGAGAACCAGAGACCCGACATGGAAAGACATCTGTCCAGGGGGTTTCACTGGCAGGATCCATTGCGCCCACACTGGCAGAGCGGCGTTAGGAGGGCCCACCGGCCGAGACGCAGACAGAGAGAGGCTCATGGCACGGACCCAGGCGCCACGCTGAGGACCGCAAAGGCACGCCAAGGCGAAGCAAAGCGCTCGCAGTAGAAACGCTTGTCCCCTCTACATCTGCGCGGAACCAGGAAATTTTCCAACAAGCAGGCACCTGGGGATGCTGGGGAGAGGAGGAGGCAGCAGAGTCAGGACACCCAAGGCAGGCCAGTCCGGAGGAGGCCCCGGCCCCTGTCCTTCTGGCTGCTGGGCCCAGGAGGGAACAAAGACAAAGGTCCCCAGGGCTCAAAAGAGGGGAGCGGGCACAACTCGAACCCCAAGGGAGAAAGGGAGAGTTTGAAAGGAGTGCGGAGCTTCAGTCCCACGTGGTGTTAATTAACAGAATAGCAATTTGCCGATGAGCCCAGCAGGGCGATCGTCTGCCCCACCGAGAGGCTCCGCTCTCCTTCCTGATGGAATCTCAAGTGCATGGGCCATGAAATTGCTTCTTAAAAAAAAAAAAAAAAGACAAAGACATAGACAGTCAAAGAGGACAAGCACTTACATTTGTGTGCTGGATAGACTCTCGCTGTTCTCTTACTTGAAGAAAACAGGCTAATTACAGACCTGAGATGACACAGAAATACCCGACCTTAGCACCTCTCTCGGGAAAGCAGAAAATGCTAACTAAAATAAACTAATAAAAATGCTGAACCGGTGCAAAACAATGCACTTGGAGGTATTTTACCTACACTATCCCATGCAATCTTCCCAACGACCCACTCTCATCCTCATTTCACAGATGAGGCAGTGGCGGCGGCAGCGGCAGCAGCAGCAGCAGCACAGAGAGGTTAAGGAACTTGCTCAAGGTCACCCAGCAAAATGGAATCCAAAGATTCCACCTTCCTCCCTGACATACTCAAATGAAACCCCAGCTCTTCCACGAGCCATGCAAGGCCCTCTGGGCCCTGGCTCCTGATGCACTCACCAGCCTCTCACTGCTATCCCCCGCCCATCTCTCACCCACAACTCTTTCATGCTACTCCCACTGACCAGTGAGGGCCTCCCGCCCCTATGCTTGTCAAGGGCGCTCCAACCTCCCACTCTTCTGGGCCTGGGCCTTTTCGCCTGCTGCTCCTTTTGTGTAAAAACACCGGCCCTTCTGCCTGGATGAAGCCTCCTGCATCTCCAGAGCCCACCTGAGGCCACCTCCTCCGCAGAGCCTCCTGGGCCTAGCCAGCCAGAGCGGGCTTCTTCCCTCTGCTCCCTGCAGCACCTGCACCGCCCTCTGCTACAGCTCTTCATTCGTTCACTCACCCACTCGCTCGCATGCGTAAGCTCCGTGTAAGTTCCGGGGCAGGAACCACAACCATCTCTGATTTACTTGCTGTGTCTCCAGCCTCCAAGCCAACAGTTCCCCATGTATGGTCCTGGCAGCAGCCTGGCCAACCTGGGGACTGGTTAGGAATGCAAATTCTTGCCACCCCCCCAGACCTACGGAATGGCAATATCAGTGATGGGGCCCAGAAGTCTCTGCTTTAACGCGCCGTCCAGTTTGGAAACTACTGCTTGAGTTCAGTGCTTGGCACCGTCGTATTCAACGAGGGCGGCGTGAACGGACACGCAGCTGTCACTAGAAGCCTGTGACCCTGGAGAGCCTGCGGACTCCTCACACTCCATGCTCCCGGGGCGGTGACCCGACTGCCTCTCGTAGCTTCCCTGTCCTGGCCTGAGACTCTGGGGTTACCACGCAGCTGTCCCTGGGTGTCTGCAGGAGACTGGCCCCGGGGCCCCCTGCAGAGGTCCCCCCACCAAACTCTGTGGATGCTCATGTCCTTCGTATAAAATGGGACCGTACTTGCATATAACCCGGGCACATCCTCCCGTGTACTTTAAGTCATCTCTAGACTACTTACAACACTTACTACAATGGGAATGCCATGCGAATAGCTGTTCTGCTGTATTGTCGAGAGAACAACGATGTAAAAACGTCTGGTGTATGTGTTCACTGCAACCACAACCCTTGCAGGCCTGACTACACAGCACCTGACCACATCAGCAATGGCCTAACATTCCCGCCCCCCTCCCCCAAATATTTTCAATCTGAAACTGCCCGAACCTGCAGATGCAGCTCCCATGGATGTGGGAGGCCGACTGCGTCTTCAACCCTGTTCTAGCCCTGGTGCAGCTGACAACAAGCTAGGTGACTTGGGGACAAAGCAAACCAATGGATGGTTGGCTCAGGTGGCCTCGTGGAAACATAACGGGCCTCGGAGTCAGCAAACTCAGGGACGGGACCCAGCCCTGACCCCTGCTGGGCGACACATGGCCCTCCTTGCTCCTCCGCTTCCCTCTGGAAGAGCCGACCTGCCTCCCTCCCGGGGCTGGCCTAAGCACCGTAAGAGAATAATATGTGGATTCTTCCACTTTAAAGTACCCTATAAATGTCCATTACTACCGACAAAATGAGGTGCGCTGGGGCCGGGTGAGTGCCAGCGTCCAAAGTGTTTCCGTGGTAAAGCTCTGTGATTCTGTGAAATCCAGATAAAACCCCATTTCGGCGGACACTAAAAAAGAGATGGGCTCCTCGCGTGAGGGGTGGGCCGTGACGCAGGGGAGGGGAAAGACCGCTTCTCACCAGCTTGGATACTCCCAGGTGCGTGACATGGTGAAGCTCCTCACCCTGTTTGTGTGCAGCTTCCTCCTCTGTAAAATGGGCCATTACCACCCCCCTCCCCCGGCCGAGGCCGCTGAATATACGTAAGACATTAAAGTGTATCGTACAGCAAGTACGGGGGCTCTCGCACTCTCGCACCGCTGCCGCTGCTCGCAGTCCCGTCTTCAGCCCTGAGCAGAGCAGCACAAAGCGGGGCGGAGGGGGGGGGGTGGCCTGGTGTCAAACAATCCACAAAGAGTAACTGGAGCTACTGCGATCTCCTGACTCTGGGGCACCAGACTGAATACGGTTTTGTGCTCCAGACGATGGAGCCCCGTTTCTTTGGTTTTGGTTTGGTTTGGTTTTACCCGGTTGATTTGGACACCTAGCCGGGCAGTCTCTATGAAATGGTTTGAGTCTCAGGTCTCGGGGACCGTCACTGCCAAGACAGTGCCCGACAGCTGAGAGCAAGGGCCAGCCTACGTCCTCTGTTCGGGGCCAGACGGTGAACATGCTGGGCTGTGCGGGCCGTCGCCTCTGTTGTCACTGCCGCTGGATTCTGTCCCTGTGGCACCAAGGTGCAGCAGACGCCACGGAAGCCAGTAAGTGCACCTGGATTCGGCCCCGGGGCCACAGCCTGCGATCTCCGTCGTGGAAACCCAAGAAACTGGGGGTGAATGAATCGTGATCCCCTCTTCTCCCGTCTCCGTTCAAAGCACTGCATTTTCTTTGCTAACTGGTTATCGAGAAGTTAGCTATCAACTATTTGGTCGCTGGTTCAGGTAGCCTGAGGTGGTGGATTCTAGAAATGGATAAATTGTAGCAAGCTCAGCTTCAGATTCGAGTCATGAGAAGTTCATCATAGGGTTCTTATCCCAACGAATGACATGCGCAGGAAGGTCCAGCATCAGAAAACAAAACTGTTTCCAGGTCTGCCCACACACACTGCTTCTCTCTCCTTCTAACTGGAATACAATGAATTTTACTAGGTAAAAAATTTAACATACAATATATACTTCAATTAATCTGTTTTTCTAGGAGTTAATTAAAGCTATGAAAACATGTTTTTTTTCCTTTAATTCTCACCCAAGGACATTTTTTCATTGCTTTTAGAGATAGAGGAAAGGAGAGGGAAAACATTGATGCAAGAGAGAAGCATCGATTGGTTGCCTCCCAAACGGGCCTGGTCCAGGGATCACACTGGCAACACAGATATGTGCCCTGACTGGGAATCGAACCCACAGCCTTTCTGTTACAGCACGGTGCCCAAACCAACGGGGCCACACTGCCCCGGGTGAAAACATGGTCCTTTGACCCAATATATATGTACAGTACAAATGTAAGAACATCAGTGCCATGATAAATAAACTTAATGCACTTAAGACACAGATCTCCACGGGATGTGGGGTTGGCCTGTCCTGGGGGGAGTCTTTAGAATTCGGAAGCGGTAGGTGGAGTTCTCATTTCCATACCCAACTCTGGTGCCACCGGGGAGAGAGGACAGGATGCTTGGTCAAGGTAAGAGGTAGCGGGCAAGGTGACGGATGGAGGGAGGCAGGGGTGTCCCAATAGCTGGAGGCAGGGGCTTTGTGGGACACAGGACCGAGAGGAGGCCAGAATGCAGGGAGAGGAAGCCAAGGCCAGGAAGGAAGGAGGAAGCAGAAACGACCCCCACGCGCAGCCAGGAGGCCGGGCACCCCCGGCTTCAGAGGGTACCTCTCGGGGCTTCTGACGCGCTGGGGACGGAGCGTTTAACCTACGACGTGCAGTGAGCAGATGTGAGCTGGAAAATGACAGGGTGCAGACAGGTGGGTGGCAGTTTTACCTGCCATATGAACCTGAACAATCCAGTTTTGGGAAAACGGAGTTTAAAAAAACACAATAAATGAGGCAGTGTGCCTCCTCTCTGCCTGCTGGCGACGGGCTCCCATGTTAAGGAGGACTGAATGTAACACAGACCTTCCGATGCCCTGATCCGTGCAGTAAAAGGGAAATCTGCCTGTAGGGGCTGTCACATCTGCTTCACGGCGCCAGGAAGCCCACTCCCCACTCCAAAGGGACCCAGAGGTTTCCATGGCAGTGGCAGAAGTGTCGTAAAGAGGCCTCTTCTTTACGACAGTCCCCAGGGCGGGTCCTGGAGGGCCTGGGCAGAGGCGTGAGCATGCACCGGAGAGAAGGAGCCCAGTTTCTCTGGAGCCTGTGTTTGGGCTTTGTGGGTGGGGTACAGGGAAAGTGGACGGAGAACAGTATAATTAATCCTCAAACTGTATTAAAGCACTTTCCTGCAAATTAGTTCATTTGACCCTCAGCCAGCAAGAGTGATGGGGAGGCTGTTTTTCTCACTCTGTAGTTAGGAACACGGGTCCCATGGTCAGAGTCAGCTAAGGTCAAGGTAAGCGGTGTACACAGATCATGACCTTGTCTCTGGGCTTGGGGAAGGGCTTCCAGGATGGCAAGGTCCCTCCTGTTGCCTAGGGACACGTGGTTGACGGCACTGCCCCAGCCTGGCCTGGTGTGGACACTGGGTGTCTGGCTGTCCCTGGGTATGAAGCAGATGCCCCAAGGCTCAGGTGCCCAAAGGGTGCTAGTTTGTCAAAGGAGCCGCAATTCTGTGTCCACGTGGTAAGACTCGAGGCCTCCAGACCTGGCTGTGCTCGAGTACCCAGCGGATGGGGGAGGATCACATCTGAGTCCATTGTAAGGGGAGCGGGAAGCCCGGGGCAGGGCACAGGGAAGGCCCGTGCGGGCGTCAGAGGGGGAGGAGGGGGTGAACGGCCTGAAGCAGAAGCACCGAGTGCCCGCCCGCCCCGCAGCAGGCTGCAAGGGGAGCTCCGCCCGTGGTCTTGCCCTTGAGGTACTGGCTGTGCTCCGAGGGGCAGGCCCGGCACTGCACCAGACACAGAAAGAAGACCTGGGTCGCAGGCCCAGCTCTGCTGCTGAGCACAACCTTGCGCTCAGCACACAACCCTGGAAAAGACAGGAGCCCCGATTTCTTTGTCGGTAAGTAGGTGCCATGGGTTGGATTGTGGCCCCCAGAAGAAATGCCCAAATCTTAACCCTTGGTGCCTGTGAACATGAGCATATTTGGAAACAGGATCTTCGCAGACGTAACTACGTTAAGGATCTCAAGAAGAGATCGTCCTGGATTCAGGGTGTCTCCTCAACCCAATGATGGGGGTCCTTAAAAGAGGCAGATGTGCCACGCGGGGACACGGGGAAGAAGGCCACGTGTGGAGTGTGGCAGAGGCGGGAGTGAGGCTGCCACAGTCGGTGCGTACCGGCAGCCACCGGAAGCTGGAAGAGGCAAGGAAGGACCCCACCCCACCCCCCACCCCGAGCCTTCAGAGGGAGCGTGGCTGCACCGACACCTGGCGTTTGGACTTCCGGCGTCCACACCTGGGAGACCATAAGTGCCTGCTGTCTTACGCCCCTCAGTCTGCGGTCAGTCGTTATGGAAGCCCCGGGAGACTCCGTGGGGACAATGGCCATATCCTGCTTCCTTCCTACCAGGACGGCCCTGAGCACAAGTGACATTTTACAGTTGCAAGGGGCGTGTTTTCTGGGAGAGTTTGGGCCCTCCCTCTGCAGAGACTCCTCTCTGCACAAACTCCTCCTCGCCATGCCCTGCCCCGCCCCCCAGGGGTGGAGGATTCTCCGTAGTAACCACGGATACATGGAGAGAGAGTGAGTGAGCCGACTCTGCTCCAGCCACTGAACTTGGTATCTGGTGTAGATGCTCGTACTTAGTGCTTTCAGAACTGCGTGAACCAGGTCCTGCTACTAATCCCACCTTACAAATGAAAAAGCAGACGCAGAAAGCGGGCACCTGGCCCAAGATCACGGCAAGTGGCAGAGACAAGAGCCCGAGCCCGTGAGTCTGCGCCCCAGACCCACCCATGAGGGTGACTGACAAGCAGGCCCCTCCCCACAGGGGCTGCGCCTACCAGCACGGGCAGCGGGATGCGCTGACGCCCTTGCTGACTAAACCCACTCCGAGCATCTGTGAGGGGTGTCCAACCTTTCAGCATCCCTGGTAGCATCCCTGGAAGAAGCAGCATTGTCTTGGGCCACACAATGAAAACAGTGCAACATGTAATCACAAAAAAAAATCTCATGGTGTTGTAAGTAAATTCATGATTTTGTGTTGGGTAGCATTCATAGCCATGCTGAGCGGCGCTATGTGGCCAGGTCTGACTTCAGGTTTAGGGCTTTTCTTGCCCCTTCTTTTCTTGCTGTATTTGAATGCAAATGCAAAGGAATTCTCTATTTGGGGGAAAAAAAAAACGTAGTAGGCAACAAAAATAAATATCCAAGAAACTTAAAAACAGTAAGCCTCCCAAGTGTCAAACTCCGTGCTGGGCTCTGGGAACACAGTGATGAATGTAAGCTGGTGTCTGTTCCCGAGAAGTCCACGGTCACGCGGCGGAGCAGGCCTGGCTGCAGACAGTTACGCCCTGACATTACGGGTGTGGCGGGTCATCCTTCGCCCGCTGGTGGCGGCTGTCCTGGCAGCAGGCCAGCCTGGGACACTGGGGGTTCAAGAGTTTCAGACCAGCCCAGGTAGCGTTCACAGCTTATATTTTTCATCTGTCCCGTATCTGTTTGCCAGGTGACAAGAACAGAGAGATATGCAAATTCACTTACTGAGTGTCAGAAGTACAGAGAAGTCTCTGTCCTTGCCATCTCTCCTTTCCTCAGTCCCCGCCCCCCCCCGAAGGGGGGGGCGCAGCCCCCAGTAGCCTGCGCCCTGCCTTGTTCTCCCTCAAACACAGCTGCGGTTTTTCTGCTTTATCCCACGGTTTCAACTGGCGCCCTGAGCGGGATGCGGGGCCTTCGCTTGGGTCAGTTTTGCCTTTCCTTTTCCAAAATAGTTTCATCTTTCCTGGGACTTCCCTTCTTTTCCTCTTCGTCCTGTGCTGGGACTCTTTCTACCCACTCCCAGAGCAGCGTCTTTGTCTCATACTCTTGTTTAAGGAGCTGGCTGGCAGTTTTCCATAGAGGTGAGCCACTCACGCAATTCTGGGAAAAGGTGTTTACGTTCTCGTGTACAGCCAGAGCCTCCTCACACTCTCCCAAAGAAGGCTCAGGCAACTCTCTCTGGCGGGGGTCCGGGGTGGTGGCCAAGGAGGGCTGCAGGAGGCAGTGGGCTTCCGGCTGGGCTTTGTGGTGTGACTGGTAGTGCAGGGGAGGTATCCCAAGGACAGAGAGCGCCTGGCGGGACAGAACAGGGTGCGGCAGGACACAGAGCAGCACGTCACCGCCTTCGGCCTGTCCTCTCTGCCCCGAGTTTACACGGCGGCCAGTTGTCCTGATGTCCTATTTTCCTCTTCCTTTACTCTCCAACACCTTCTCCAGAGGCCTTGTGGCCTCCTCCTCCTGAAAGAGCTTCTTGGAAGTACGATGAGGGCAAACAAGAGTGGGAGCCGGTGACCACTCACGGCCCCAGTCTCCAGTGGCTAACTGCTCGTCTAGGGCAGCGACTGCCTGTGAGCCCGCCGCTCCTGATTCTATCTGGGGCCAAGCGATGCTTTTCCAAAAGTTAAGCACATGACTTTTATACAAAACAGAATGAACATGTCTCAAAAACGTATCCACCTCATTAGTGAGAGGACCAGCAAGATGGTATAGCTGGTTCAAAGACCATTCAAGAGCTGGAGTTTGTATGTCCCCCTGGGAACGGCACCTAAAGTGCACTGGCTTTAAAGATAAGGTTGCTGGGTTAGGCACAACACTGGTTCATGGGCCGCAGTAAGCACAGGACTTCTCTTTTCTCCAGGCCAGAAGTTGTTTGTATTTCTGCGGGGCAGTATGCGTGCATTGTGTCTGGGTAGAATCCATTGCTTTGCTGTCGGTTTTCTGAAAGTTAACACCTGCCCTGATAGAGCTGTAGAAATCCCCGTCGGTGATAAACAGCACATCCAGCCAAAGTGCTCACCCCTGCGGAGCCAGCCAACTCCAGGCAGCCAGCTGGACCCCGTCCCCGCCCTACGGTCAGAGCTCCCCCCAAGAACCCCTTGCTCCATGCCCACATCTGGGACGATTATTTTCTTTAACACCAGCAAAGGTGGCCTCGGAAATTCCCACACAGTAGCTTCCCTCTTTGTTATCCTTTGTTTGGAACACTTAGTGTCTCCAGGGGGTGTGCCAGGTATTCCGCCCCCGCGGTGGCCACACCAGCAGGAGGCTAAGGCTTAGGGCCTGCCCCCTGGAGGGACTTCTCCACCCCGCCAGGCACTACAAGGAAGGGCTGAAGAGAGGGGCAGCCCACACGACAGACAGTATTGAAGTTCTGGGGAGAGAGAGCCCTGCTGTGGCGGGGAAGGGCAAGGAGGCTTCCTGAGGAAGCTCCTTCTGCCTGTGGGTTCGGCTAACCTGGCTTCCCCCTTGTCTGGCACGCGGTGTCCGCCTGCCTGACTGCAGGCGTGGGTGCGGGCTCCCTTCTTTGCCTGCTCTGCAGAGCTGGGAGCTGGGGCTCCTCGGCGATCCCTTTCCTCGCCCCTCTCCGTGCCTGTCCCTACTGCCCACACTCCACCTGCTGTGGGGGAGCTGCGTCGTGGGAGAGAGACCAAACGCCCTGCTCCGTGACTGCACGGGCCATGCCGCGGCCAGCCTGGGATCAAGAGCGTCGGCGCGGCTGTGCAAAGACCAAACCAAGAGAGGGGTGAAAAGGTGGGAGGAAAGGAGATTTATGAGCAGTTGCCTGGAGACCGGTGGACAGATGTGGAGTGTGCTACGAGGGACAGACTAGAGGAGACAGATGTCACAACCTTGGCCAGTCTGGGTCTGTGATTATCGGAGCCTCAACCGGCCTGTTCTTACAGGCGCTCAGCCGTGCCAAGGGGAGGCCCGAGGCAGCCGGAGCGCTCTGCGGCCGGAGTGCCCATGGCAACTGCAGACCCAGGCAGGTCTCTGGGTTATACCCAAAAGGAAGAACAGAAGGAGAAACAAGGATACTTACTCTCTTTTGTCACTCATTTAACCCCCACAAAGATGAACCTACTACCTGTGGCAGAACTCGGCCGGGGGCCGTCTCAGGTAATCACATGGAGACGAGCCCGGGACCGCAGGCATTTCCACCCCCCCCGCCCCCCGTGGTTGGTACGAACTGCACGTGCCCTGGGCATGCGGCTACCTGAAAACTCTCGTGCAGGTGTACCACCCGTGGCCCTGCCTAGCCGGGCGCTGTCCAACAGAAAAACAATCTGAGCCACACATGACGTTTCTCCTTTTCTAGTTGCCACATTAAAAAAAAACAAAACCTCTTAACAAAATAAAACTCTACAACTAAACAGGTGAAATTAATTTTAATAATATACTTTCTTTAATTTAGTGTATCTGAAATGCCATCCTTGCGCCAGATGATCAGAGTAAGACACACCAGTGAGACAACGCACAGTGTCTGCACTCGACAGCACGTCTCCGCTGGGGCCAGTCAGGGCCAAGTGCTCAGGAGCCACCTTCGGCTCGCGGCCACCGCACTGGACAGCACAGGCCTGGGCGAGACGGTTGAGGTGCCTGGAACCTGGCACATCAGGGCCATGGTCCTCTCCTGCTGTACATGAGGACGCCGACTCTGAGGCCTTGACTCAAAGGGGTCAAGGACTTGCACGAGGTCACACAGCTGAAGAGCGAATCAGCGGCAGCGTCACTGTCGGCAAGTCCCGTGAGGGGTGTGCGGTGCTGAGATTCACTGGAAAACAGCCCTCCTGATGGGGAAGGGGGCAGGGAGGGCCTCCACCAGGGTCGGGAACAGGGAGAGCAGGGCGATGAACACATGCGGAAACCCTACCCGCTCTGGGGGGTTGTTCACGGCGTATCCCCGACCCCCCTCCCATTCCAAGGCCGCCAGCAGCCCGTTCTCCAGCCCCTACGCACCCTCACCTTCAACTTCTGTGTACAGACCGCCTGTTTCCCCCCAGCGCCTGCATTTTCCTGCCTGTTTCACTCAGATAGAGAGGCACCACCAGGCATCTATAGCAACTGAACTCTAGCTCACCTCACGAGACCCAGTCAATGTCACCTCCTCCATGAAGCCTTCCCCCATTCTTTCCCAGGCGGAATGGATTTCTTTTTCCTCTGACACCCCAGCATGGCTTACTGCACTTCACACAATTGGCCTTATATGTTGTTGGGGTCACCATACATGCTGCCCTGTGTGCCCTGTGTGGGGGACGCATCTTGAAGGCCGCAACTGACCCTGTTCCCCTGGGCACCCCCACAGGGTCTTGCACTGGGCCCAGGAGAAAATATGCTCTTACTTCATATTTGCTGAATGATGAAAAGCCCATCTGGCCTGAGCATAGCTGGCCTCGGAATGATGTGATGCTGTGAAAGCAGGGGCAGAGATAAGGAAGGGAGAAGGACGTCCATGCAGGCGGCCAGCCCCAGCATGGACACACAGCGGAGAAGCCAGAGCAGCCCCTGGGGACAGTCCCTGCAAGAGGTGACTCTGCTAACAAGCTCACCCTGTTCCATCCCCAGGACGTGCCTCGCCCCCTCCTGCACCAGGTCTGGAGGCCGTGGCCTGTGGCCACCGAAAGCCACACCACGGCCACTGGCGAACCTGCTTCAGAATGGCCGTTTCTCAGAAACGAGGTCGCTTGAGCACACACGGCCCTGGGTGCCCTCTGTAAGCAGAGGCTGCTCCCGCGAGAAGGGGCCGGACGCAGGAGGGTGGGGTCGGTGAGCGTCCAGCCAGACACTCGCCGCTCCCTCAAGGTTTCAAGCCTCCCCGGCTGTGCACAGCCGCCCAGGAACAAACCTGCAGGGCTGGGAGACAGCTGCTCTGTTCCCTGGGGAGCCGGTGGGGCACTGGCTCCCGAGACTCCGCCACGTGCTATGAATGACGACAGCCTGGGTCTGGTGTCACAGGAACCTAGCTGGACTTTAACAAGGAAAGCAGAACAGAAAATCTCGGGGCCAGGAGAAGAAAGAAAGGGACCAGAGGAATGTAGGCAGGTGTTGATGGTTTAGCTTCTGGAAGCCACTGAATTCTCCCCAAAATGTAGCCCACGGTGCAAGCAAAGAGGCCAAGAGTACAACACCTACAAATCATCGTCCAAGAAATGGCAAAGACACAGACCTGGAAACGGTGTGTGGAGCTAATCACTCGGGCAGAGCCCTGGGGTGTCAGGCAAACCCTGTCAAAGACAAGTTATTTCCCTAAGACATTTGGGAGTACGGGGAACGTTTCATCACGAGAAGCTGGAGAGAGAGGTGAAAGTCCACCCTGAGTGCAAATCAGCTATTACCCCGAAATGGGACTCACCACACGGGCCGTGAGTCCCACGGCCTTCCGCAAAGGCTAACTCTGGCACCCGAGGGTAGCACTGCCCACGTCGGGGGCAGGCAGAGGCGGGGGACCAGGCAGGCGGCTGCAGCCAGAGTCCAGGATCAGGAGAGAAACACCTGAACTGACTTTGAGATAGAAAGGGCAAAGCCTGAGTTGGGGGTGCGTGGCAGGCACCTGGAGATAAGAAACAAGAAAACGGGAGGGACATCAGGACTGGGGAGATGAATCTGGCTCGAATTTGCATGGATGTGAAACCTTCCCAAAATTAAAAAAGCAAAAAAGAAAGGAAAAAAAAAAGCAAACAGGTACGAATCTGTGCTGTTCACATATTCAGCGAACACTAATTGCAGCTTGGCGCGTTCTAATTTGGGACGACGAGGGGAGACGGCATGCCTGCCTGCTGATGAAGACGCCCTTGGAGCCTCTCTCCCGCGCGCCCCTTCTCTGGAGATGGGGAAGGAGCGGCAAAATGCCACGGCGCGGAGTCATCCTCCCGCCTCCGTGGCCTCCCAGCTGCGCGTCCTCGGAGCAGTCTGTCCACCTTCCTGGGCCTCAGGCTCCTCCTGGGCACAGGGAGCAGGCTGGACGGCAGCCCTGGACGCTCACACCACAGGCTGTTACCATAAGCGCCCCGTGGCTTCCACACAGCCCAGGCCACTCCACCCCACCATCTCAGCAAATCTTTTCTGCTCCCGGCCTAACAGTCTGAGATTTTTTTTTTTTTTTGCTGTTGTTGTTGTTTTCATTAGTGTTTGTGTGTTCAATGTGCAGCCCAAGACAATTCTTCTTCTTCTTCCAGTGTGGCCCAGAGACGCCAAAAGGCTGGACACCCCTGGTAGCCTTTAAGAACCCAGCCCTGTCCCCTTCATCTTCCGGGGGCTCCATCCTCTGCTCTGTCCCGTGAGAGGCCTGGACCAGTTAAGCCCTGAAGGTCGCGCTGGCTCTCAAGACCTCTGAGCCCCCAAAGGCAGCAGGCCCAGGGCTCCCACAGCCAGACGCAGCTGGAAAAGGAGCGCAGCCCCACCCCCCAAGCAGGTGGGAGGCTGGTGGTGCGAGAGAGGGGTCAGTGAGGGGGAAGGGCTGGGGCAGTTGCCTCTTCTGACCCTTGAGACAGATTCTGTCCTCTTCCTCGGGAGTTTGGGGGGCAAACTCCTGGAAGACGAGGCACCCAAGATGACCGGGAATAACTCGGGATCAGGAACGGGCAAGGGGTGCGGGCGGAGCGGCCCCTGCCCTGGCGCGGTGGCATGACCTCCCTCCACCCTCGTGCTGCCTTGCTCTGCACTCCCCCTCTTTCGGGAGGGTGCTGACATGACCAGGAGGGGCCCCTGGCCTCTCACCTCACCCCATTCCCCGGGGCTGGGCCAGACGCAGAGCTGGGAGGATCCCGACCTCCATTATGAGTAGGAGGGTGAAGATAATTCCATTATCAGTAATAGTATATTGTAAATATCGCATCTCCACCTGTTAATTAGTGTCGCCCCCCCAACCCACTAGGAAGCAGTGCTGGGTAATCATGGCATTTTGCATTTTGCGGGTGCTGCTGTTTATTCCATGCGGTATTTCAGCGGCTTGTGTGGGAGAAAGAATTAATTATAGCGCTCTGGCTCCAGCCCGCCCCAACCCCACCCCAGCCTCTCCTCCCATTCCCCGCACGTAGAAAGCAGAGTAAACACACAGCGCCGGCTGCTCACTGAGGCGGGGAGGGCACCGCACTGCGCACCGCACCGGGGGGGGGGGGGGGTGCGGAGCCCGAAGTCCAGGGCTGGCTCTGGTGCCGCCACCAAAGGACGGCGGGGCCTCGGAGGCGCTGCTGCCTGTCTCTGGGCCTCGGTTTGCTCCTCCTGAGACGGGAGTAACGCATCAGCCCTGCTTGCTGCGCTCTGAGCTCGTTATAAGGTCGAAACGATGAAACTTTGGAAGTTGTGCGAGGCTATAGAGTATACAGCACACACGCAGTTAGATGCTTAATTGTAGTGTGTGTGTGTGTGTGTGTGTGTGTGTGTGTGTGTGTGTGATTGCCTCTGTAGATGCTTCTCGAATATATCCGCGGCCAGGTTTCTTTGGAAACCTGACCGAACTGAAGAACTGAAATCAGAATGATTGGATGTCAGGACGTCGGAGGCGCTGGGGGTGGCTTCGGCAACGGGGAGAGGGAGTGAGGGGGATGCGCTGGGCGTCAGGCACTGCAGGGGGCTGTGGGTAGACACAGAGGAGGTCCGAAGTGACACCAGGTCAAAGGTATCACAGGCGGGTCCCGAATTGGTGGGGAGCACACGTGTAAATGGAACAAGAACCTAGAAATGGGCTAGAACGCTGGAGGGAATTCAGAGCAGGGAGGCGGGGGAGGACTGGGGTGAGGTATGGCCAAGGAGAATAAATACACACATATAGACACACACACACACACACAATTTATGTAATTTGCTTCATCTGATCCTTAGAATGAGAGAGCATGTAAACAAACCAGGCATAGATGGAAAATGACAGAAATTGTTCAAAATACTGTCAATTCACATTAACACGGGCACTGGCGGAGGACAGCCGTGTCGCAGACGTACGGTACCCCTGGGGTGGAGGTGCCACGGACACCGTGGTTCCACACGGGGGCCGCGATGGGGCTTCTGTTGTCAGACACTATGGAGGGTGAGGCACTTTAGAATTAATAATCCCCTGAACAGCTCCTGAAGTTAGGTGTCATTACCGATCAGGAAACAGAGGGTCAGCAAACGCCGATATCTTGTCCAAAGCCACACAGCCAGCTCATGGCAGAGCTGGGGTTCACGCCCGTATGTGACTTCCAATCCCCTCACTGGGCCGCCTCCGCAGTGGACAGGAGGGCCCCCCCTTCACATCAGGCCCACGTGACTAGGATGGGGGGGCAGCATCTAAACCGGGGGTGTCCAACCTGCAGTCCGCAGGTGGCAGGTGGCTCGGGATGGCCGTAAATGCGGCCCAACACAAAATCGTAAATCTACTTATGTGATTTTTTGTGTGTGATTACGTGTCACAATGTATTTAACATGTGGCCCAAGACAACCCTTCGTCTTCCAGCGTGGCCCAGAGATGCCGAAAGGTTGGACGTCCCTGAAACCAAACTCTCTTCAGCTCAAAGCCTAAGTTCCTGCCGTCACACCCCGCTTCCTCAGGGGAAAGCCCAGCCTGTGTTCGTCGTGAAAGCTCAGGAGATGGGGGACTGAGGCCAGCGACAGTCAGGAGGTGCTGGACTGCCGTTTCCTTTCTTGTCCCACAGGGTGTCCCTCGAGGCTCAGAGGGCGCTCTGTGGTCGTTAGAGGGCACACCCTTGACCGAGCTGTGCAGGATCGAGCGTGAAACAAAATCCCCCGGGACTGCAAGTGCAAGTGCAAGTGCAGGGCAGGTCAGACGCCAGAGCTCGCCGATGATTTGTGGAGACAAAAAGAAGAGTTTCCTTCAATGTGTCCAGTGTTTAGAAGGTAAGAGAATATAAATTACAGAAATAGAGGATAAACTCCGAAAGTAAAGCCATCCCTTTGTCTAAAGTGAAAAAGGAAAAAAAAAAAAAGAGAAAAGTCAAGGCTAATATATTCTTCCTAAATGAAGGCAAAAGCAGTGTCTTTGTTCTAATCCCCCCAACACAGGATGCTGCGTGCCTAGAATTCACGTGTCTCGTTAGCCTTCTCCAAGCCCAAACTTGGCTCCCCTAGGAGAAAAGTGGGTCTGTGGCCTGTGGCAACCACGTGCGTAAGAACAAGCAGGGCAAACAGTAAGGTCTTCCGGAGAGCGTGAGGACATCTTTGTGGAAGACTTGTGACTCTCTCATCTCGGGGGACCTTGCTTTGCAGAGTACCAGCTGCCAGTAGCTCCTTTAGGTCAAGAGCCTGGGGGGTTTCTAGGAAGATGTTATGCCAGGGTTAGAACTAAGCTCTGAACCCACAATGCAGAGGACGTGATTTCATTTTCTATCTCCTGATCCCTTAACCGCATCCCACAGATTCTTCCAGACCCTTCAACTTCCGTCTTATCCTGGACATCTGTCCCCTGGCTCCTTCACGCACCCTCGACCCAAACGTCTTCAGCCGTGTGCACTCTGGGTTGAATGTGTTGCTTCCATAATTATTACGCCTTTACTAATTCTCTTTCTCCTGGTTTCCAGAGCTGTACATTGCCTTTGCCTCCCCCTCACTGCTGACTAACGAGTTGCCACTCAGCAAATATCCTGCTGATTCAGTAACAGACTAAGGATGTGGGAATGCTCAGCGTCATGGTTACTTAAAGATAGAGGGAAGGGGAAAGGAAGAGAAAGTCTGAGTTGCCTCAGGGGAGAGAAAGGCCCCAGCAGCGCCTAGGATGGCCTCCATCCCCAGAAACAAGCTCTCTTTATCAAACAAGGGAAAAACGAGTTACCGCCCGCATTGTGAATTCCCAGCATCCAAATGTACCACCAACGTGCAGGCGAAAACTGCTGGGCCTGGCAAGTTACTTGCCTTAAATGACAGGACTCGGAGATGGTATTTGCAGAGCTTCTGGTAGCTTGGGAATGAGTCACTGCGAGTCTTTTTTCAGACACGTTGGGGGTTTGGCAAGACTCTCGCTCAGAGGCAAGCCCCATTAGAATCCGTCTCTGGTTTGCTTTGGAATAGGCAACTCACACTTCAGGGTCTTTCTTGAACCCACTCTCCAGAGTTAGATTTCAGCCCCAAAGGGTCCATAAAAATCCTGCTGTCCGTGATGCCAGATTTCAGATGGAATCTTTCTTTCCTAATCAAAACCTTCGGCCTCTCCTTTTCATCTGCTGGATGAGTCAAAATGGTGTCATGAATGACCTTTGGGGGCTGGACTCCAGTTTGGAAGAAGAAATACAACCACGAAAGACATCTGGGGGACACCTGTGGACACTGGGGTGTGAACTAGACCCGGGTGATGTCAGGACACTATTGCTCACGTCACTGGGTGTGGCAGCAACGATGTGGATGTGTAAGTGCACGGATGCCTCGGGGTCATGGGGTCTGCAAGGAACATTGAAGCGGCTCACCAAAAATCGAACGTTTCTGATAGACAGAGAGGAGAGAAAGAGGAAGTACAAACGACAAAAATGTTAGCATGTGTTAAATTTGGACTGCGGGTCTCTGCATGTCCCCTGATCCATCAGAAGTACAGAATTACAGGTTTTCTCTCGAGGAAAGAAGACATGGAGGCTTGTGTCTGACAGGGTGGGGAGGGCTAACGGCCAGGACTGGGCAATGGGGACCGCCGGCTCTCAGCCCCAAACCGTGCGGAACGTCTCTCACCAAACGGCGACCCAGGGCCGGGCAGGCTGAGACTTTGTTTTCAACCTGAGAGGTGAGCATATGGGCATTACCGCCCTCTTCTTTCAACTTCCATGAATGTTTAAATTTTTTCATAATAAAAATGGTATGCAGATTCCTCGGAAAGTTGAACACAGACTTATCACATGATCCAGCAATTCTACTTCTGGATAAAGAACCAAAAGAAGTGAGAGCAGGGACTTGCACAGACGTTTGCACACCGGTGCTCACAGCAGCATTATTCCCAAGAACCGGAAGGTGGAAGCTCCCCAAGTGCCCACAGGCAGATGAACAGATAAACAAATGTGGGCTGTATATACAATGGAGTATTATTCAGCCTTAAAAATGGAGGGAATTCTGACACATGCTACACCACAGGTGAACCTTGAGGACATTATGTTAGGTGAGTCGGCCACAAAACAGCAAATACTGTATGGTTCCTCGTAAATGGGGGACCTCGAGCAGCCAGTTCGCAGCAACAGAGCGTAGAACAGCCGCTCGTTACCAGCTGTTGGGGGAGTGAGTTTGCGTCTCCTAGGTGCAGAGTTTCAGTCGGGGAAGCTGAGAAAGTTCTGGAGATGGACGGTGGGGATGGTCGCAGAGCAATGTCAACGTACTGAATGCTATACAACTCTACACTGAAAAATGGCTCACGTGGCAAATTCTATGTTATGTATGTTTCACCACCATAAAAAAAAGTCTCATAATGGGGAAATGAAGGAGAGAAATTAGAAACACTAATGGTAACCTTCCTCAGCCTGGCCTCACGGTCACCCCCCCACTCTGCTGAGTGCTCCCCGCTCAGCGCTGGGCTCTGCACACACCCCATACTGCCCAGCCTCATCATGCCTTTCCCCTTGCTAATCCTGCCACTGAACTTTCTCCCTCTTCTTTTCCATGTGTTGAATGTCATCCATTGGGGGAGTCAGGCTCAGATGCCGTCTTGTTTGCAAAACCCTTCCCAACTCTTCTGACCAGAGCGATCCTTTCCTTCTGATTCCTGCTGCATTTTGCTTGCATTCTCCATAAATGTTTATTTACTCCTACCAACAAAATCAATGCTCAGATACTGGCCAAGGCCGAGTTCACTGTATCTATCATTCATCTGAGAGTCCCTGCAGAGGTGCAAGAGCATAAATTTTCCTGTGAAGAAATATGTCCGTTAGAAAGGTTACGGGTGACAAGGGACTGAGAGCTAAAGGTCAGAGCTGGGAAATTACGGTCCCTGCTCTCATTCCCAAGCTCAACATAAAATTTCTAACCATATGTCATCTGAGGATGGGCCAGACAGCTTCAGAATGTCTGGCTTTGAAAACCCAAATGCAAGGTAACCCAAATCGTAGAATGTAACACGTATCCTTAAAACCCTACTAGGATACCCGCTAGCCCCCTGTAAGAGCCGGGAATGAGGTGGTGCCCCTGAAGACGGAGAGAGTCCCCCAACAAGTAAAAATCACGCAGTTCTGAGTAGGAGCTGATCCCTCCAAATCCACAGTAGAGTACTCTTGTGGAAGAGCATACAGTACATGAAAACACAAACAAAGAAGGATTTGTCACTTGAGAATAGAAGCTTCTTCGTAGCAGCAAAGTGTGCAGCTGGGCCTTGGAAGCCCACAGTGCGTGTCATCAGGCCTCACATGTAACCACTCCCTGACGCAAAAGAACATACGCACCCCCATGTTCGTAGCAGCGCTATTTACAATAGCCAAGTGCCGGAAACAGCCCAAGTGCCCATCAGTAGATGAGTGGATTAAAAAACCCAGGTACATTTTACTCAGTGGAATACTATGCAGCAGAAAGAAGGAACTCCTACCCTTTGAGACGGCATGGGCGGAACTGCAGACTATTATGCCAAGCGAAATAAGCCAGTCGGTGAAAAATACCATATGATCTCACTTATAAGAGGAGTCTAGTGAACAAAATAAACTAAGGAGCAAAACAGAACCAGAGACGTGGAAACAGGGAACAGACTGACAGCTGCCAGAGGAAAGAGGGAAGGAGGGGAACGGCGGAAAGAAGGGGAAGGGACTAGTCAAAGAACAGGTATAAGTACCCATGGACATGGGCAACAGGGTGGGGACTGACGGCAGGAGCGGGTGGTGGCCTGGACGGAAGAGGGCAAAGGGGGAAAAATTGGGACAACTGTAATAGAATAAACAAGAATAAAAATATATATTAAAAAAAAAGAAAAAGAAGAAAGAAGGGAGAGTATTGGCCTCAAAACCCAGGAAAGAAGGAAGTTTACAGAAAGAGAAGCAGTGATTTACCCTCTCACTGGGTTTTGGCCTGCACGCTTACACGCGCTCGTTCTCTCTCTCCTTTAGGCCTAAATGATTTTCTCTGCTTTTTTTGAGGGAAATTTTAACTTGAAAGGAAATGGAGTCTTAGTGCTTGAAGTATTTCTGGGCGAGAAGCAAAATGTCCCTTAGTAGTAATTGCCTGGGCTGAGAACAAGATGTTTCCGAGGCATGCGCTCGGTCCCTGAAGGCGGTCTTCCGTCACACGCTGCTCAGTTCCCACGGCAGCCGTGGTTTTTAAAGAGCAAAGAGACGCTCTCCTCACTTCTAGAGATCCCAGGCAGAAGCAGATCGCGGAGGTGCTCATGTGAGTCACCCTGCTGGAAACATCCTTTTTCCCCCAAAGTCTCCGAACGAGATCCTGTTCAGACCCAGAGGTTTGCAGTAAAACTGTAGACCCCACCCGATGTTCTCCACTCACGTTCATTTAGACATTGCCCCCAGATGAATGTCTTTGACACTGATCAACGGCAGTTTTGAAAGGACAGGGGATTGTCCCTCTCTTGATGACTTTGATTGCATGGTGATGCCTAGCGACAGCTGATATAATTGGTGTGCTCGCGTGTTATTAGTGGCCAATCAGAGACGAGCTCCTAGGACTTGCAGGCCCCCCACACTCACCAATAACCCCAAGCTGGAAGTGGTGGATGCGGAACAGCTCTCGCTACCGTTGCTGCGCTATATTAACTTGTGTACAGATGCTCCTTCCTTTTCCATTAGGCTGTATAAATGGAAGTGCAGGCCTGGGGATGACCCAGTTTCAAAACCAATTTACTAGAGAGACCGCTCCATGGGTCCAGGAGGGGCTGTTAGGCGAGCAGCTATGACGTGCTGGTCATGGCAAACCGGTAATAGAGGAGCAGACACGCTTTCCCTTTACCTCATGCATTATCCGTGTAATTGACAGAGGAGAGCCCAGAAGAACGATGCATTTTTTTTTATTGTGGATTTTCTACTTATACCTCCTGGACCTTAGAAGAGGAGTGTTATCAGGGAAAAGCGATAAACCTGCTGGCACATTGCTACGGATGGTGGGTCGGGGTGAGGAGTCAGTCAGTCTGCCAGACGGGGAGAAACCCGGGAAGGAAGACCCAGGTCCTGGCGCCTGTGGGTCAAGGCGTGGGGAAATCGTGCCAGGTTCCGCTGGACTGGGGGAGCCAGGAAAATCGGTCATTCCTCTCTGCTGCCGGGACAAAGCACCACCGCCCCCCCGAGTCAGGTTTTGGACCTCCTGGGACGCTGACGTGGGTGTGGTCGCAGAAATGGTACGTTTATGCCATCTGCAACTCCGGGGCTTTTTATTAGCAGGAAAGATTTAATGTACATAAAATATCCAGTAATCAATGTACAAATTAGTATTAGTACATACAAAGGCTGCTACACTACCTATCATCTCAGACGAACATTTTTCCTACTTTACTGAGTTACAGTTGAACATGTAAAATCTATTTCAGGTGTACACGTGGTCCGAGAGGCAGACGCGCTGTGAAAGGTCTACCGTAATCCTAGGCATCGCCACCTCCGGCACCTCGCCTCGCCCTGTGCTTCTGGCTCAGCTCTGCCTTTCCGCGAACCTCAGATGCACAGCACGGTCGGTCTCACTGTAGGCACGTTTACATCAGGGTTCCAGAACTCACTTATCTTGCACAGCCGAAAATTCACCTCGCTTGACCAAAATCTCCCTGTGACCCCCTCCCCGACCCTAGTAACCACCATTCTACTCTGTTTGTATGAGTTTGGTTATTTTTGATTCAACATGTAAGTGCAGTTACTCGGTACTTGTCTTTCTGTCTCTGACTTATTTCAGCCAGCATCACGCCCTCCAGGTTCACCCACGTAGTCACAAGAGGCAGATTCTCCATGTATATATGTCTATATACACACACACGTATGTGCACACGCAGTGGACTATTCTTCAGCCTGGAAAAGGAAATATACATATAAATAATATATAAATATGATGCTGTGTTTATGTAGTAACAAATAAATGTATATGTGTACATATCGCATTTCCTTTATTTGTTTGTCTTTTAACAGATGTTAAGGTTGTTTCTATCTCCTGACTATTGTAAATACTGCTGAAATGAGCACGGAAGTGCAGGCAGCTCTTTGGGACACTGATTTCACTTCCTTCGGAGAGATGCCCAGAGGTGGGATTGCTAGGTCACAAGGCAGTTCTAGTTCTGAATTCTCGAGGAGCCTCTGCAGTGTTTCCCATGAAGGTCGCGCCAGTGGAAACACCTGCACGTCTGGACGGAACCTCCGAGAACCCAGGGCATTTGATTCCACCCCTTACACGCCTGTCTGTGTGATCTTCAGAAATCAGTGGGAGTGCAGCTGACTCCTCCCTAAACTTCCAGCGCTGGGAAACTGGGAAACCGCAACAGCGCAGCTGGGCACGCGACCACTCTCGCGCACCCGGGCTGCCACGGCCCGTTGGGAAGGGCCATGCCAACCTGAACCAGTTACAAGGCTGGTCCTTTTTCACTAGCTCTCCCACCGTTTCTGGGATCAGGTCTGGGGCATCACACAGGGTCCACCTCCTGATTGGCAGGAAGAGGCTTAGGGAGGGGCACAACCCCCTCAGGAGGAAGAGTCCGCTGCCTTGTGGTTCAGGATTCCGCACGAGTCGGTTCCAGCGACGAGAGTATTTTTCACCTGGGGAGAACTGGCTGCATCTCTAGTGAGTTCACAGTTAGGCTCGCAGCACACCAGGCATCTGTTAGTGATACCCTTGTTAAAGCAGAAGCACAGGCGTGCCGTTCCGCCCGGGTGAGCATCCCCGGGCACAGCCCGACTGTTCGGGCAACACGACGAAGGCTGCTCAAGGTGGGTCCTCACTGAGTACCTACTGTGAGCCTGGCCTCGTCCCAGGCACCGTGCGGGGAGCCAAAGGTTTACACCTGAGCTGCTTCCTGCTCCTCTCTGGGAACGTCCGTGCTCACCTGACAGACACCCGTGCTGAAGTAAGAGTATCTGAGTCAGGGAAACCGGCTCGCTGGCAGAAATATCCTCTGTAAGTCCTCTCGACGCACCCAAATGCCTCAACAGACACCAACCTTGCAACCAGAAAGCACGCACTCCGAAGACTCAGCTGATGAAACGCGAAGAGCGTGTGTGTCTTGGCCACCGCAGCAAGGGACTGCAGGTGAGTGGGAGAAGGTGTTGACACAGCAGGTGGGTGAAGAGTGAAGAAGAATGGGCTTCCAGCAGAAAGGAGCGGCCAGCGGGGTGACCACAGGCAAGTGGGGGGGGGGATGGCACGAGCCTTGGGCTGTGTGACAGAAGCCGGAGCACGAGTGGGTGGATGAGAGGCCCCAAAATAGAGCTGCGTGGGCGAGCCATGTGGTGACGGGAGGCAAATGTCAGGCCACAGGGAAGCGCGGCAGGAGGCGGTGGGCGGGCAGGGGGAGTCCACGCCGCCGGGTGACAGAAATGGGGGGAACACGAGAGGGCTCAGCGTTCCCTGTATTAACAGGGGGTCTGCTAAACTTAGCTTCTCTTCACGGAGCCTCTTTCAAGCCTTGGTTGACAGCGGCACAAGCCAAGATGGGCGTGAGGAGGGGTTCATCTGTCCCGAAACCTGTTTTTAGGTGGGGACACGCGCTGTTCCGTCATTTACTCCTGACCTAGTTAGAGTAACTAGAAATGAAATTTGGATCCCGGGGACCGCAGAGGCGGGAGCAGGGTTCCATCTCCCAACTGGGATAAATCAGGAGGAGTTTAGGAGATTCCAAACTCTCTTTTTCTTAAGCCAAGTGTTTCAGTTTCCTTATCTGTGGAATAATAATGCGGCGCGTACTTGAATTCTGGAGTTCTTATAAAAATACAAAGAGATGGCACGTGTAATGTGTTTAGCCTGACCCACAGTACATGCTAGATTAAATGATATAAATATGATCTAAGCTTCCTTCCACTCTAATGTTCCGAGGTTCTGTGAATTTTCTCAGAACTAGGCTGAGCTCCCTCCGGAGCGGGCGGACTGTGAAATTGCACGTGAAGTTCAGGCCATAGGAGACGCACCTGCCTAGCTCACGACGCGTCCTCCGTTTCCAGCAGTGACCTGCCTCCCAGCTACGCAGCGTGGATTCTCAGGAGCAGCCCGCCCTCCTGGCACAGCTGGCTGCTCTGACTCAAGCTAGGCCGTTAGCTTCTTTCTCCTGGGACTTTGAAATGTGGGGCAGACACGGAGACTGGGGCTAATGGAACTGAGTCAGGAGGAAGACCCCCCACACCACACACACACACACACACACACACACACACACACACTGCTGAGCCCCTGGTTCCGGCCCTGACCCTATCTAGGTGCTCACCTCCCGGTCAGTTCCCCGAGCCTCCCCAGCAGCCCTCTCTGTGGTTGACACTAGCCAGAGTAGACCTCCACTGCTTGCAAACTAAGGACAGGCCCACGATGCACAGGAGTACGAGTACAATCACATTATTTGGAAAGAAGACCCATAGTTTTCATAACAGCTTCACATATTCTTGCCCCCAGAATGATTGAAGCCCAAGACACGAGACCTTCAGGTAATAAGGAAGCAGAGAGGCGGCTCCATGGAGAACAGAAGGAGCACGGGACTCGAGTCACCGGAGATCCGCGTTCCTCCGAGCGGATTTCACTGCCTTGGACTCCCCCAACATTGTGGAGTCCAGGGAGCGGTGCCGGGGTTCCTGCAAAGTCTCCAAACGACCTTTGCACTAGAATGCCACCAATAAGCAGATAAGATTTTTAATCAAGTCATCACCCAGGAGAGAAAGGAGCTGAAGGAAGAAACAGAGATGTCTAATGATATCCACAACAATCCAAAGCCAAGAAGAGGGGAGCGAGATTTCAGAACCACCCCAGGGCCTCGGCACCCCTGCAGCCACCTGTCCTCGGGGCCCAGGGTGCCCAGTGCTTCTAACCGTGACGAATGGATGCTGAGAGGTAGAGGAATGTTCTGGCAAGTCCAGAGACTCAAAGAGAATCTTGCCATCATCATCATGTGGGGTGATGAGTTTTTTTTAAAAAAGCCCCAGAAGAAGAGTTCAATCGTCTCTGTGTTGCAGCAGAGTCCAGGGGAGGCTGAATGAGGACTGGGAGGCGTGTCCCCGAAGAGGGCGGCAAGAGAGAAAGGGCTAGCTTCTGGCCTGTCCGCGAGCTGTCTTCTTGCAGAGAGGGGAGGGGGCTGAGGGACTGATAAAGGCTGTTTCCAGACTCGCCTGGGTCACCACGAGGTCCTGGGGACCAGCGGTGGCCCAGGAATCACCGGCCAAGTTCTAATGCTGTTGGTAGGGTGTCTGCCCCGGAACACGGCTGAGAATGAGCAGGACAGACGGGGAGGGCTGGGTAACGACGCGTGGCCAGCCCTGTGACGACGACGACGACAGTAAGGGTCACTGTTTGCTCACAGCCGAGTGCTCACGGCGGTGCTTTGGGAACCTGGAAGTCTGTTTCCCTTATTTACTCTCAAACACGAGTTACTCATAAATGAGTTCAAGGTTATATGTAATATGTCTAATTTTTTTAATGTAAAGGTTTCTATAAAAAGCACACATGGCTAGATGGGTGGAGGACCTCGGCTCACCCAAACTGAGCTGATACAAAGTCAGCCCACCTGGGAGGATGCCCCGAGAGGGGGCCCTCTGATGGGTGGGACTATACTTATGGGTCTAACCAGAAATCAAGGGGTCCAGTTTAACTTTAAGGGCTGATCTTGCTACACAGTATTATTCTATTTCAGAGATGAATGTATTGCATGTGCTGATGAAGTGGCAGAATCAAGGGCCCTGGAGCATCAGGAACAGGATCAAAAGGGTTACATTAAAAAATGAGAACAGTAGGGAAAAGGTTCTCTTTTTGGTGGGAAAAAAATTGTGGGGGAGTACCTTTTGGAAAACCTATATGAATTTAAGTTAGGACAGTCACTTGGAATGAAGAATGCTCTGGGTTTAATTTTGAGTTCAGGGCTCCGTAACAAACTCAGAAAGAAGCTTTGGCTCGTCTGGGAACAAAGACTTGGGGAGAGAGTAATAAGCGCCCCAGCCGCTCCACAACTAATTATGTCTGATGGATTTCCACACTGCATAGATTATCAAAACACTGGGCTGTCAGCAAGATCTCCAGGAGCCTCTGACCACAGAAAGTGGTGGGAACATATTTCAAAACATACAGCTCAACAGAAAAAAGAAAACCAAGTAGCCCAATTAAAAGATGGGCAAAGCACCTATCTAGACATCTTTCCCTCCAAAAGACAAAGACACACCAATGGCCAACAGGTCCATAAAAAAGTGTTCAACATCACTCATCATCAGAGAAATGCAAATCAAAACCATAGCGACGTATCAACTCATACGTGCTAGGGTCTCTATTATCAAAAAGGCAAGAGACAACAAGTGCTGGTGAGGATGTGGAGAAAAGGGAACCCTCATGCACTGCTGGTGGGAATGCAGGCTGGTGCAGCCACTGTGGAAAACAGTATGGACATACCTCAAAAAATTAAAAACAGAACTACTGTTGGCCCAGCAATTCCACTTCTGATTACACGGTCAAAGGCAATGAAGTCACCACTCACAGCAGCCGAGGTGTGGAAACAACCTCAGCATCCGTGGATGGACAAGTGGACGAGGAAGACACGGCACCTACACGTGTGTCTACAACGGAACATTCCCCCGCTTTCAAGAAGAAGGACACCTGTCACTAGTGACGACGCGGATGAAACCGGGGGGTGTTATGCTAAGTGACGCCAACCAGACAAAGACAAACACTGCACGGCATCTCCTATATGTGGAATCTAAGCAACAGCAACGACACATAAAACGGAACTCGCGGAAACAGGGAGTAGAAAAGTGGTTGCCAGGGGCTGGGGGCTGGGGAGGTGGGGAACAGGTCTGAGGCTCCACGCACAGCACGGTGACGGCCGATGACAACAGTGTCGTGTGTGACGGAAATCTGCTGAGACAGAAGAATTGAAACGTTCTCGCACACACACCGAAAGGTACGCATGTGAGGCGATGGGTGTGTCCGTGGATTTGATGGGGGATCCTTTCACAATGTAGATACATATTGAATCATGATGTTGTATAGCTCTTACAATTTTATTATAAAAATTATTTTCAAAGTGTCAATAAATTACATCTGTCAATTAAGCTGGGGGAAAATGACCAAAAAAAAAATGGGACGACAAGTAACTCTGCTGATGAACAGTCTCCGCTACATGTTAAAAGTAAAAGCAGTTCCAAGAGTTCAGCGCCAGCGTGAACTCAAGCCAAGCGCAGGCCTCGGTGGCCACCAAGGGCTCCAGGGCGGACTGATCGCAGCCACGCTGGCCCACACGCGGGCACGGCCTGGGGCAGAAAGGTCGGTTTGCTTTCCAAGCTTCTGCGTTCCCAAGGCGACTGGGGTGTTAGGATGCGGTCGTGATGGTAAAGGCCCCTGAGGGGAAGTGAGGTGGCTTCTGTGCATCCAGTGGCAGACGGCGCTGTGGTGTCTACACTTCTCGTGAGACTCCAGAGACGTGGAGGATCCCAGCGCTTTGCTGAGACATGACTTTCAGTCGTGCATGCTGTGGGGTTTGTTCGCGGGACCAAGTCACGCAGCTCGTGAGAAAGGCTGGCCTACTCCCTGGCACACCCAAACCGATGTGTTGGGGGTGCCTTCCCTTTGTTGTTACACATGCATGAACACTCGTAAAGGCATTATTTTTTAAACTGCCCTTCTTGTGAAAAAATAGTCCATTAAAGGAAGCCGTCTGCTAATGCTGATAATGGACGAAAAGAGGTCTTAGAAAGTGGTATTTTGTTTGAGCTAACAAGTGGAATGAATGTTGAATTTGGCAGCAGATCAGACATGTGCAATAAACAAGTCCACTTGCAGGGAGATGAGAAAATACAACTTACGAGTGTCCTGGCCGGTGCAAACGCTGTGATTCACGGGGCAGCTTTTAATGATGTAGCAACGTTCACAAACAGGTAGACTTGAGGAGGTCTTGGGACCTGACCCCTGAGCCTCGCCTGTGGCCGACAGCTCTGGGAGGGCGGGCTTCGGCATTTCCCAGAATCCCGGAGCCTAGGACGGTGCCCGGCACGCCAGAGGTTGAGAGACAGGCAGTGGCCGAGGGGCGTGGCGCCTACTGGTTCATAATGAGGAATCTGGGTACTGATCAGAGTGCAACAGGGTGACTCTGAACGTTCCTACACAGAGCGGTGACACGATATGGTGTCTGTTTTGGAAGGCTGCTCTGGCTGCTTTGGGGAACAGAAGGTGTGACTGGAAGAGTGATGATAGAACACACCAGGTATCCTTAGGGAGAAGCCACTGGACCAGACCAAGCGAGGAATCACATTGGCCCGCATTTGGGGGCACTCAACTGGTTCAAGGTAAATCGGAGACTAGAGCCCATAGTAATTGTCCTAAGACGCAAAAATCCCTCCTACACTTGTCGACCTACCCTAAAAAGCCAAAACCTCAAAGAAGCGGTGGTTGTTTTTTTTTCCAAATGTTGGGAATGTTGGCTACTAAAGGCCCTATTTTCTTGATTCACTTAAAGAGACTTGAGACTCACCACGTCTTCAGTCGGGCAAGGTTCAAGGGGTAGCTGGAAAGAAGGAAAGGGCACAAAGGTAGACTTCTGAAATAAGGACTTGGAGACAGAAGTATTGGAGGCTTGGGCAAGAAAAGGGAGAAATAAGAAAAATGCAAGCTGCTTCTTCTAAGGAAGGAAAAGGCCACCTGACACTTAGCTCTCTGACCACCGGGGTGGCACAGGAAAATCCAGGGAAATTACTTCCTCAGGTGGAAACCACGGCAGGGCAGGAGCCAACATCTTTATTCATGGCAGGAGGCTGGACTTGGCGGCGATCTAGCTGACAGACCTAGAATTATTTAAAAAGTGTGTGCAAAGCCCGAGGAGAGAATCAGGAGGAGCCATTGCTGAATTAACCACAAGACTCAGGGGTGGGAGTGGGCACGCCGGCAAACTGCATGGGAAGGTCATAGTCATGGTGACGCCCCACTGAATTTGTCCACCTGGCCGCACTCCCTGTGACGTGAGTGGACAGTGAAGCAAGCACATAAATGTGCTGTGTGTGCGGGTGAGATGTGGATTGTGGTTTAGGGGGCCTGGGGTGGGGAGACGGTGAAGGATCTGTCACGAGGGGCTCGGCAGCCACACACTAGCCTCTGTGATACCCAGGGACAGGTCTGCTTTCCTCTGGATGTACATCTGAGCTTGAAATTTCATGACAGACGGCAAGGCATCAGTTTCTTTTCAGAGATGATCCCGTGCGTCCAAAATGCAGTTACTGGTCTGTGTCGAGAGTGGTGGGAACGGATGGCTGTGTGCAATTCTGTGCATTTACATCCGTTTCCAAATTCTCCGGAGGTAAAATAATTTTCTGGTGGGGTCATAATACACCTGAGCCATCTCCCACTTTGGTAAAAATCTCCCCGATATTTTGTCAGTGTTAGCCTGGACAAGAAACCTTCATTTCTCATGACACCACTCGCAATGGAGAAGACGTGAGCGCCACTTTGCATCGGAGAGACTTCCACTGGGTGCAGGAAAGGGGGGTGCGGTCCTTCTCACTCTCACAACCGAAGTGCGAGGGCAGGTCTACCTGGGAACCCCGGGGGTGGAGCACAACTGGCGATCCTTCTTCACTCTCGGGACCACCCCTTCCATTCTCCAGGGCAGTGAAAGACCAAGGAGAGCAGAAGTAGCCCCTGTAAGGGAAGACCACTTCTCTACCACAATAAAATGAAACCTAGTTGAGTGTGGGAAGGAGGAGCTCCCAGCTGGCCACAGGACCAGGGGAAGGAGCGGTGGCTGACCGAGCGACCTGGCTCAGTGCCCCTGAAGATCACCTCTCCTTTAGAGTCCACCCACTGCACCACCAGCTCCCCCAAAGCCGTGGCCCTAGTGTTTGCTACCTGACACAGCTCTTCCAAAAGTAGGCAAAAATAAGCTCCCCTTGACTCAGTGAAAATAACCAGTGCGCTGGGCATCCTGGGGGTGGGAGGCGGCACAGGGAAGCCTTCTGTACAAATGAAGGACCACGTGGACTGGACTCAGTGACTCACTTCCGGAGGATGGAATACAGAGAGGGAAGATTAGTAACTTTTAAAAAAAATAATAACTACAAAAATACCGGAGAGACCTTTCAGACACTACCTTAACCAAGAGATCAAGGTGAACCTCAGCGATCAGCCGTGCGGGTATCAAGGCCCTCCCTCGGATAATACAATAAGGGACGCATTCACCTGGGTGGCATTCCTCCCTGAAGCCCATCACCGCAATCTGACTACAACAGCCACATCAGACAAACCCAGCAACGAGAGACCAAACTACCTGAGCAACGTTCTTCACAACAGCCAAGGTCATGAGAAGCAAGGAGAGGCAGACCACCTGGCACAGGCTGAAGAGGCACGATGACTACATGCCACGTGGCATCTGGGAACAGAGAGGGGACAAGACTGGAAGAAGCGGAGAAGTCTCGATCAAGTCTGGAGTCCCGCTAATAGTGATGCGCCGACGTGAACGCACTCTGACAAACGAACCGCGGTAATGGAAGATGTTCACCCCGGGGAAACGGGCGGAGGATGCCCAGGACGCCCTGGCGCCATCTCTGCCACTTTTCTCTATGTCTAAAAATGCTCCAAAATGAAAAAAAAAACCCACAACACTTTATTTAAAAATATTGGAGGTCCAAAGAAATTCAATAGATCTTAACACAAAATGAGATATGAATTCCTTGTTGGTGTGTTTGCTTTATGGTGATTTCTGAAAATAACAGAAACAGCCTCCACGCATTAAAGAAACTTATAAAATGTGCACATGTAAAAACTATAAATCAAAATATCACATTTCTACCACCTAGAAATCAACTGTTACTATCTGAGGGCATACTCCCTTTCTGGTGCTTGGGCTCTCTCTCCACACACACACACACACACACACACACACACACACACGTGCGTACGTACGTACCTGTATATATACATATACCCATATAAGATTTTATACTACATACTGACCTGCAGCCTTTTAAAAATTTTTTGTATTCTCACCTGAGGACATTTTTTCATTGCTTTTAGAGAGAGAGGAAGGGAGAAAGAGAAACACTGATGTGAGAGAGAAGCATCAGTTGGTTGCCTCCCATACACGCCCAGACCAGGGATCGAACCCACAACCCAGGTGTGTGCCCTGACTGGGAATCAAACCCACAACCTTCAGGTTATGGGAAATGCTCCAACCAACTGAGCCACACCAGCCAGGGACAGCTTTTTTTTTTCTTTTTTTCATACAATGATTTCTTGCTTTCCATTTCAGCAAGTTTTCATATCATCTAATAATTTTAGCACATTCAAATTCCCCCCCAAATGTCCTTACAGCTTCTTCAAACCAGTATGCAGACCAGGATGACTGCATCTAATTGTTATGGACTTCAAACAGTTTTAAACCTAGCCATTTTCCCTACTGACCCTGATTTGCCAAGAGGCCAGGCCAAGGGCCCTACGGAATGAACGTCTCAGCATCTAGATGCGTGTACAGATGACATCCTCCTGGTGAGGCTTACCTGTTCCTCTCGCCCCCGTATTTGCTAAAAATTGAACTACAGGGTCTGGCACAAATAACGCCCCCTTTTTATTATAAAATCTTCTATTATAAAATCATAAGCATATAATTTTGTAACATAACAACATCACACTCAAGCACACCCCATGACATTTTAGGTGAACTGTTTGAACTGTTAAACTATAAATTATCACACCCGTATTACTACCTTGCCAACCACACTCAGGCAGGCCTTACTTCTGTTAAGACCCTGCATTTACCTAAAGGCTCGATGGACTCATGTTAAATTTTTCTAGAAAACACTGTAAGTGATGTTGTGTACTGGGGTCAATTACATCGAAGGGCACGTAACAGCAAGCTGTTACGCCACTGGTGATGGTATGACCGCTTACCAGAGACTAGGGCGATGCTATCTTTTCCCAATAGTCTACAATTACACCTTCCTCTTGAGATGAGAAAGCAATCTGCAGTATCTATCCGTGGCATCCCGGCAGTATAACAAATACCCACTTTCCCTCACAGCCACATATCCAGTGATTTTCATACCAACAAAAAAATGCTTGCCTGAATCAGTCGTTACTTTGCGATTCACGAAATGATTTCTTAAAAATTTCTATCACTATTAGCTGGCTTCCTGGGGTAAAGGAGGAATCCCCTGACCATGTCAGTCGAAGTGGTCCCCCTGGAGTACAGCTCTTACAGAACAGACGGGACGAATGCTGGCTGAAGCATTTCAAAGACTCCACGAAGCATTAAGGGAGAACAAAAAGGAGCTGAATACTGAGTATTACAAATACAAAACAGAAACATGCTTGGCTTTACAAAGCTCAAGATGGGTGTCCGGAGGGCTGGCACAGCCTCACTCAGGGTCCCCTTGCCTTAGGCCCTGGGGACTCCCGGGTCACTTCTGCATGGCTGGTCCCACCCCAACTCCTCCGGGCATGAAGCCCAGAGGGACGCGCCCTTCTGTCGCTCACCCGAGGCCTCGCCCTCTCTATTTCCACCTTACGTCTATGAGTCCAACCTCTTCCCCAAGAATGAGCCCTCCCTTTAAGTGAGACACCTCCCCCAACCTCCTAATTAACGCGGCAACCTATTAAATTTGTACAGACCCGTCCACATGGCCATTTCTAAATACACTACAAGAATCACAGCCTCAAAAAAACCAAGCACTGGACAGAGTAACGGAAGGCTCATTGCCTTGTGGCTTCCTTCCGAGAAAAGGGTGCAAGAACCCCTGGAGCCCAATACTTTCCCCGGGACCATAACCACTACCCGCTGTAATGAGAAACGGGAGGTGATGCGGTGGCTTCTAACACAGACATCAGTCCCGTCTGCTCAAGTCAGCACCACAGAAGGTTCCCACTCCGTCGTTACCTCCTGGTCTCTTTCACTTACACATAGGACTCTGACTGCGACAACCTCCACGCAGGTGCAGCCGGGGGCATGCAATGGAAGGAGGCACTGCTGGCCATCCACACGGCATGTGCCGATGACCCGGGAACGACGAGGCCAGTATTTTCAGGCTGCAGCCGGTTTCAAACCTGGGCCACGGCGAAACCTTTCCACTGTGCCCTAACCGATCAAGGTGGTACAATTCCAGGCACGATTTCCTCCTGCTAATTGTTCAAATCACAGGGAGATGGAGCAACATTTACATGGTACAAAGGAGCAGAGAAAAGCCAACAGCAATACCCATCATCCAGTATATAAAGTGAGGTGGTGATCTGTCCATCAAATATGTAAAACCCGGAAGGGAAAAAACATCTGTCAGCACCCGGGGGATACGCTAAACCACGAGACAGAAACATATGGAAACAGGAAGACACACTCTCAATTCCCAGACACGGGACGTGGGGACACATATCTTAAGACAAACACAAAGCGAATACTGACGAGGACGCAGAAGGTGTTACGCCCGCCGGGACTTTGTGAGCGCCGTGGGCACACCGCCCCGTTACACGCAGCAGACACAGGCCCCGAGGGGCGCACGGTCCCGCATCACCATCCAGTCTATCCGATTACATCTTCCCAAATTTAGTTCCAATGCCAGAGGTGACTATCTAGTCGCAAGGAGGAGGTGGACTGCCCAAGTAGACGCTGGAGTGGAATCAAGTGACAAGTTGCCGGTTTGGGAAAAGAAGGCCCACGAGCGCTCAAGCAGCCCTCACGTGGGGCGACAATACGTGAGCGCACGTGCAAAGCGGCAGCCCCACGCACGGACAGACACCTGGCCGGCTGCGGGTGAGGGCTTCTGCTGGGGGCCCTCTGGGCTGTTCCCGCTCTGCACCCACCGGTCAGCCCACTTCCCCACTGGAGCAGCGCCTTTCTCGAGCCCACCCGTGCACCCTTCTCCCCACTGGGACGCACACGGCCACGGACAGGCATGACACGAGTGTGTGCGGACGCGAGGCTGGGAGTGGTGTTCTCCTGGTGTACCTGTATCTGTGAGTCTACAGAGGTCATCCCACCTCTGTGGGTAAGCAAGAGTGCTTACCCACATAATATCATATACCAACTCTACTGTAATAAAGATAAATTTCAAAAATAAAACATTTGAAAAACTAATAAAAAGTGCTTAGCCAAACAGTGTGGCTGGCACCCTGGACCCCTAGGAGGTACTGGAGGAGATACCACAGGCTCTCCCCTTAGGGCCGCGGAGGCCGTAGTGCCCCCTTTGCTCCTCACCCCGCATACTCTGTGCTCACACGGTAACTTCTGTTGGTCACAGTGCCACTCTGTGCACACATGTCCCTGTGTGGCTGAAACAAGAGCTGGTCCAGTCGGCCACTGGGTATCCACCCCCATGTAACCCTCCATCTGTAGAAACCTGTGCATGCAGGTTTTGACCTCAGTCCCCTGCACTTGGCCACCCACTGTGCGCCCTCTCAGGCAAGACGGGTCCACTCTCGGAATGCTGACGACACCACACTCCCGACCCGCACGAGTGACAGCGTGTCCAGTGGCCAAGCAGCAGATGCCCTTTGCACAGCCGGAGACGGGTGTGCACCCCTTCTGTGTGTGCCACGTGCCGAGGTGGCAGTCAACCAACCTTCGAGGCCCGGGCCCAGCAAAAACAAGCCCCGTCAAGTGTTAGCGCGCGTCACAGAGCCAGCGTCTGCAACGCTTGCCTTCCCGTCCAAATCTCGTCCACCTCCCAGACTCGCATGCGTCCTCTCCCTCCCCAGGCACTCCTCCTCAGCCACTTCAGCTCAACAACTCCCTCCTCCCGCCGGGCGCACGTGGATTCGACTGCCCCGCCCGAGACACTTCATATCACGTCGTTTTCCACAACCAGCTGTCGCGGGTACGGTCTCCTTAACTGGAGCGATGCCCCTCGAGGGCTGAAACCACGCGCGATCCATTTCGCTCGCATTTCTCGGAGCTCAGGGCGGGCCCTCTGGAGCGTGAGCCAGCGGGGTCGGGGGCCCCCCTCGCCCGTGCCTCTCCCAGCGGCCCACAGGGAGGGGCCGCTCCACAGCCGCCACTGGGGGCACCGCTTTCTAAACCGCCGGCCAGCTGCACACCTGGCCCCTCGCTCAGTTCTCCCGGGACCCTCGGCCACACTCTTGATATCCCAGGCCCCGCTGCCCTTCGCATGACTGTCTCCATGTGCTTTCTTCCTGTTGCCACTCCCGCGACCATTCCTTCTGTCCCTGAGCTTCGGCAATCCACCCGGGGACCCCGTCAGCTCCCCTGGGCCACAGCCTCCGAGCTCCCCTCGGCCCTGGGGGCGCAGAGCCAGCACAGACTCCGCAGTCTGAGGGGTGACCGAGGTCTGCCTTGTGCTGGGAGGAAAAGGAACCAGATAAGCAGAGGTTTCCTTCTTGCTTCTGCTTTTATGTCGTTTTCTCTGCTTTCCTCCGAGGGGCATGGTTCCACGAACCTTTTTCAACGGGGGGAATATTTCCCCAACTGCCTGGCACGTTTCCATTTCATGGTTCATGTAAGAGGCGTGCTGAAAAAGCCGCTGTGGGTGCGAGGTAGGGAGTCATCCGGCTCCAGGGGACAGATGGGATGACACACTGGGACTGTGCCACGCCCGTGCCCGAGAGAGAAAGTGGCAGAATGTTTCTGTCTGAAGTGGGTTTCCGCAAGCCCGGGCGCGCGGCCAGTCCGCAGAGAGCCAGCTCCATTAGTAACACGGGTGGGACCGCTTCCCTGGTCCGTGTTCTCACTCGGGGGCAGGGGGGAGGGAAACACCTTCCTTCGAATTTCCCATTTTGCTCAGACATGCAACAAGGAGGAGAACAGGAGGCCGGCCGTTTCAAACAGCCAGAGAAGCCCAGAACCCGGAGCAGAGTCGCTGCTTTGAGGGAAAGTCGGTGCCAGAGAGGCCAACAAACTTCACCTTGTGTGTGATGGTGCTTACTCTCTTTTACACATGCACACCAGGGAAAAAAAAAAAGAGGAAGTTCCTAGACAGTTTCACTTTAAGAAATGACATCACCCTTCACGGCTCCAACAAACACATCTGGAATAGCTGTAGCTCGCGGGGCGCGAGCAGGCCCACTGGGGAAGAAAAGGCAAGGGGACAACAATCCAGAAGCCAAGGTGCAGCAGCAGCTCCAAGATGTCTCAGAGCGACAGGTGGGGAGACGAGGAGCAAAGCGCTGGACCTGCTTCTCGGGCCGGCCCCACCTCCAGGGGGGCTGTGCCTCCCAGAGGTTTCCCTGGGGTACACACTGATCGCTCTGCAGCGGGGCAGCATGCCTCGAGGGCCCCATCTGGGTCCCTCCCCCTTGTACCTCCAGGGTTGCTGCGAAGGCAGCCACAGGTGCGCCCGCTGACACGCACAGCAATGCTCAGTGCGCTGTAGGATGGGCACAAATGAAAACCAGAGAAACGGACACACCGATAAAGGGGTCCCTGCCGAGGGGCCCTGCGATAGCCCGTCTGCATGGATCTCACTCTCAGCATCCTTTAAACCACGTACGTTTCGTGTGAGGTGAAGTTACATTCAAAAGCAGAGTGACAAGTTTCTGGCAGTCTCTGTGCAAAGATGCAGCGAGATACACACTGAATTACACTTCATGCGCTGTACTGTGCGTATACCTCCAAAGAGTCTGACGTGTGAAAAGATTGTCCAACACGAACTCAGGAGAGTGGCTAGCCGTCTTTTGGACCAGTTGCCCTTGTCATGTTTTCCCCCATTTCCCTGCATTTCCAGAAGGAACACGGCCGCTGCCTCCCCGGCTCACTTGGTCTGGGCCATGCGGCGCCCCCCACACCCCCAGCCTGCTGGTCTCCAAGGTCTGCCTGCATCAGCGGCTCCCTCTGCTGGGAATCCCATCTGGTCCGCCCCTCAGTCCCACCTCTTCCCTTGGTTAGCCCCTCTCCCCCCTTCAGGTCTCAGCTCAAGGTCACTGCCACAGGGGGAAAGCCCTTCTTGCCTTCCCTCCACTTCCCGTCACAGCAGGTTGGTTTAGACCCCAGGTGTGTGCTCAGCACGGCCTGACATCACATGGTGTTTCTGTGATCATCCGACCAGTAGGGTCTTCAGGTTTCAGAGATGGCTCTGCTTCACCTTACAGCAGTCCTCCTGGTCCGTGGTTTCGGTCACCTACGCTCAGCCACGGTCCAAAAATATTTAAAAAAAAATTCCAGGAATCAACAACTCACAGTTTAAACTGCACAGCATTCCGAGCAGCGTGATGAAATCTCACGCTGTCCCGCTCTGTCCTGCCCAGGACTCGAACTGTCCCTTTGCCCACCATCTCCACACTGCCTACGCTCCCCGCCCATAGCCCCTGAGTTGCCGTCTGAATGACCAGGTCACCTGTCATAGTGCCACAGTGCTTGTCTTCAAGTCACCCTTATTATTTTTTTTAATTGTGTATTCTTTTTTAATTTTTTTTAGATTTTATTTATTTATTTTTAGAGAGGGAAGGGAGGGAGGAAGAGAGAGAGAAACATCAATGTGCGGTTGCTGGGGGTCATGGCCTGCAACCCAGGCATGTACCCTGACTGGGAATTGAACCTGCGACACTTTGGTTCACAGCCCACGCTCAATCCACTGAGCTACGCCAGCCAGGGCCTAAGTCACCCTTATTTCACTTAATAACGCCACCAAAGCACAAGGGTAGTGATGCTGGCGATTCGAATATGCTCAAGGAAGCCATAAGGTGCTTCCTTGCAGTGAAATGTATGTCTGCATAGGGAAAAATACAGTCAGCGAGACAGGGCTCAGTATGATCGGTGGTCTCAGGCACCCACTGGGGGGTCTAGGAGGCATCCCCCATGGACAAGAGGGACACCTGTGCGCTCTCAGCACCCAACATGAGGCCTGGCCCCTAATGAGAGCTCAAAAGGTAACTGCTGAGTAACGGAGAGCCTTCCCATCCCATCACCAGATCGCTGGTTTGTGGAGGAAGTTCAAGTCTTCAAGGAAGGACAGAGCACGTCCAGTCCTCCCTTCTCCCTCCCTGCCCACGGGGCTGGTGTTAGAGGCGGTGCCTGTCTCACCAGGGCTGGAGCCTTAGCTCTGCCCTCCACGCGGGGGCTGCTGTTGGGAGGGAGGCCCTCAACCACCGGGGCACAAACCCCACGGGACTAGCAGCCCCACCCGCAAAGCCCTGTGTGTGCGATTCAGTGTCTGCCACCCCATTTCGGGGCAGGGAGACGGAGTGGTGTTGAGGCCCATGAAACAGAGGATGAGGTGTCACAGGAGAGTGGCCGCGTGTATCCTGGGCTGGACAGCCCGAGAGGTCTCCAGACTGACAGTAAAGCAGAGGTTAGCCAGGGATCCCGTCCCATCCGGCAATTAGAAGATGAAGTGAGTCGGGGGTGGGGAACGGAAGCTGTGTTCCGGAAGGCGGGGTGGAAGGGAGAAATGGCCGGGGATGGGGGGGACATGGAGAGGGGACGGACTGAAGGAGAAACAGCGGGAAATCAAACAAAAGAGAGCAAACAGTAAAGTAAGGGAGGCCAGGCGAGAGCATGGAGGGGCTGAAGTCTGAGCAACCTCTGCCCCCACCCCCCCAGAACCCATCCCCTCTGAGTGCCCCCAGAGGGCAGCGTGTGACTCCTGGGAAACAGCCAGGGCTCTGCGGAAGGCAGGCCACCTCTCTGGCCGGCAGGCCGGTGAGGCAGGGTCAGCGCGGATTCGGGAAGCTGAGTGCCTTGAGATGGACATACCGTGATCCCTGTGTGTGGAGTGGGCTTTGCGGGGGGAGGGAAGCAACACCATCATTTCGCCCTTGGGCCAGCTTTCAGGGTGCGCAGGAGGGAGGGGGGGTCGGAAGTGAAAACGAGAAGAGCGCCAAAGGATTCCATCAGCGGGCTCCTTGGCCTCCGGGGATCATCGGGCAAGCAGGTTATTAATGGTGAATACCGCACGCTCCTGTTTTTATGACAGCCCCGAAGGAACGCACACACTCGGCGATCACCACCTCTGACCTTAGCGCGTCACCTCCAGCATGGCAGCAGAACCCCGGGCGGTGGGAAGGGCTCTGTGCTTGACAGAGGGGTCCCCCCCCACTGCCCGCCCGCCGTCAGTGCGTCTGACCTTCCAAGCGGCTCTGGACGTGGGCGAGACACACGCGTCTCCGTGTGTGACCACGGACCGACGTCACACCCCCAGTGTTACACGGTTAGCCCGCGGTCACTGGTGTGGGGTGAGCAGTGTCCCCCGGAAGATGTGCTGTGGTCCGCGTCCCCCGTACCGGTGGGCGTGACCTCACTGGGAACTAGGAGAGAGCATCTTGGTCGGCGTGATGAAGACGTGAGCTGAGGGGAGGTCACGCTGGTGCGGGGTGGGCCCTTAATCCTGTCTGACCTGCACCTCTGCAGAGAGAGACGCAGGCAGGCACACACACCTGGACACACAGATGCACGGGAAGAAGGCGGCCACGCACCCTCGGAAGCGGAGCCGGAGCGAAGCAGCTTCCAGCCCAGGAGCCCCAAGGGTTGCGGGAACCACCAGAGGCCAGGCGCGAGCAGGGCCCTGCCGACACCCTGGCTTCGCACTGCTGGCGAGTCACCGGTTTGGGGGACTGCATTTGGCGACCCCGGGCAACTGCTCTGGTCCCTGGGGCACAGCTGCGGGGTGCGACCGAGATCCTGGGCCCCAGACGTCACACCCGACGTTTCCCGATGTCCTGCCACGGCCCTTAGCTCAGCGCCAGCCGCCCCGCCACCCCGGTCGCCCTGGCTGGGCCGCTCGGACACTCGCCTCTGCTCCCCCAGGCCACCAAGCCGCCTCCCCGGCTCTCGGGGTCCCTATCACTCAGCGAGGCTATGTCCCCCGGCACCAAAGTCTCTCCCCCCAATCCCGCCCTTGGCTCTTCTCAACAAATTCCATCTCTGTGGGCAGTGGTCTCAGTTGTCAGTGAGGAAAGAAACCTGATATTGTATCGATAAAACTGGTGTAAAATAGACACATTTTACGGTGGTGACATTTATGGGGCACTCTGCCCCCAGAACTTTATATACACTTCCTCTAACCCCAGAGCATCCTTACAAACCGAGGACCACTCATTATCCACAATTTACAGGTAGGGCGATGAGCCTCAGGAACGTGCCCTGATTCACACAGTTATCATGGGGACAGCACGGCACGGGGATCCAGGAACCTTCATGCGAAGAAGGCCCCGGCACCCTTACTGCAGATGGGGTGGGGGAGGGTGGCCCAGTGGAGGCCTGTAAGGCTGGACCATCTCGCTGTACAGGCGGCGGAACTGTCCTTTAACTTTGTCAAGGTCACACCCCAATGTCATCCATCACAAGGGCCACATCACGAGGGCCAGTGTAAACCAGAATGTCTACAGGATGGATCTGAAGACAGCGACCTGGTGGGAAGGAGGGAGGGTTCTCGGAGCTGAGCCGTGCGGGGTTTTACGTGAGACCGAGAAAATGCCAGGCGTCCACCCTGAAGACGGGAAGAGCGATGGGGGTTCTGAGGCAGAAGCTACCGCCTCCCCACCACAGCCCCTGGCACCAGCGCTGGGCCGCAGATGGGGTTGGTTTAGCCCACAAAGGATTTAAAAATATTTTTTAATGAGTGATGCCATCAAAAACTCAGGACATGTCACCTAGCTCTTCTGGAGAACATCAGAAGACCCAGCGACAGCAGGCCTACAGTCGCGCACACACCGTCGCTGAGCTCGAGCTGAGAAGTGGCAGAGTGTGCAACCTCAGGCCCCACCGCTCCCTACCGCCCCACACAGCGCCACGTGACAGCTGCGTCTTACGTCTCTGGTGCATGCTGCTTTTCCCACCTCCAGCCCCCTCCAGTCTTTGGGGTGACTGCCCGGCCTGGGCAGCAGCTGCTTCAGTACGTGGTCCCTGGCCCACGTGCCAGGGCTGATGGGCTCCTGCTTGAGAGAGATGCCTCCTCTTAAAGGGGACACGTCCCAGGTCGGCACCAAGGACTGTGCCAGGGCAGATGCCTCTGGGGGACTATTTTAGGGCAGGAAAGGGGGATCGCTCCCTCACGAGGTAAGATTTGAAGGTGCCCATTACAAAACAAATCAAAAGAAGTCACCCTGGTTTTTATAGAAAGAAAGCACGTAAATCTATTACCTCCTGAAGGTGTAAAATTATAACTAGACCCCGAACGGGTCTAGATCCATTCATGGGCAATAAACACGGCAACAGGCATCGAGAGGGGGTCAAGGCCATTTGCGGGCCCGGAGAGGCCGAGCGCCCTGACCCGCCCTGTGCCCGGGGCGTATCTGGATTCAGAACAACACTTCATTTTCAATGAGCAACTAAAAGGGAGCTACCTTCCGCAGAAATCCCTGTTTCCCACCTGTCACGCACAGGAGAGCTGGGAGGGGACAGTTCTTAGTGACACGTAAAGAAGGTCGTCCAAGGCCTTGTGCAGGGGGAGCTGGGCGGCAGTCAGAGCCAGGGGCACGTCCTGCCCCCTGCTAGTGAGCCTGACCTTGGCCAATCCCTTCCCCGAGGTTCCGCTTCTCTCCCTTGAAGATTAAAATCCTCCTGTCAACTCCACGGGGCGACGTGCAGGGTTCTCTGAGGCCCTGCGTGGAAGCACCTGGTGGGCTGAGCTTTGACTTCTCGGGCGGCCAACCAGCCAGAAGACACAGGAGATAGACTCGGGGAGGACAGAGATGTGGAGGGTGCTTTCCTCTCAACAAACTGGCGCTGGACATCCAGGTCCTCAAGGAATTACCCCTGGCTGACGCACCCAGCAAAGGCCGGGCCCGAGGGTGCCACGCCAGTCCCCATTTGCGAGTCGCAGAATTCTGACTCATGGGAAGATGAGCTCACTGTTTTTGGTGTTTTGTTTTTTGTTTCTGCTTTTTTTTTTTTTCAAGCGTTAATGAATTAGCTCCTCTGTTCTAGGCCCCAGAGACTTGGGTGGTGATTTGTCCCCTCTGACTTTTCTGCCCAGCCCATTCTCCAAACGCCACTGCCATGGGAGCCCTTGGCCCGTCTTGACCCTGGAGGACAGTCTCACTTTTGCCTTCTCAGCCCTTGTGCTGTCTGTTAGAAAAACAAAAAACAAATGTCCTGAGCACCTGTCGGGGCTCCAGCAGGGCCGGTGACGGAGTGGGTGGGACATGCCCCTTCTCCTGTGGCTTACAAACTACTGGTTGCATCCCACCCCCGCAGAGGTGGGGAACTCACAGACGCTTTCTCAACTACTGCCTGAGGCCCAGTAGCCAGGCCCTCAGTCAGTCCTTCACCCAGAACGTCAGCAAAGTGACAAGGCTGATCTCAAAGCGCCTAAATGCCCAAGACAGTGCTCCCGGACCCCGGACCCTAAGAAACAGATGCCCATGTCTGTGAGTCCTGATGCTCTCTTTAAATGTAAACCTCGATCATAAAATTAGCCAGGCCTTCCTGCTCCACGGAGCTCTTTTCTTTTCATGCACAAATTAATAACCTGGCTCATTAACGGGTCTTTAAAAATTATACATGTGTCAGGCTTTCAGGCTTATTTATGACAGACTCAAAGAGGAAACCAGCAGTTTTATTGGTGTCGTGGGGACGGCATTTCACTCTGAGGCCTGAGAGAGGCTCAGGCAGAGAGAGGGGCACCTCGTCTGCGCATTTCAAAGCCGGAAGGGTCCACTTTGGCATGACTGCCGTGTCCTGTTTACTTCCTTGCACCAGCCCTGAGTGGGTTCTGCCCCAGCAAGTGGCCCTGGCGGGAACGCCCCCACCCCTGGAAAGTGAAGGGCTGGCTACAGATGCCCAGGAATCCCTCGGAGACAGCCTGACACTGTACATTGTCTTAATTTGTGACACCTACTGAAAAGCCTTAATTGTGATCATCAGATAGGGGGTCCCTCCCCCCCGACGCAGCGCACTAATTAGCAATGACATTTGTCAGACTTGGCTGTCTTGCGGCAGAGGGGTCTCAAAAGCTGAATTAATTGAGCCACCGCCTTGCACTAAATGCACTGAAGATGCATCGCCTTCTAAGAATAATCAACCTCCTCACCCTTCCCTCTTCTAAGAAGGATGAGTCTGAAAGTGTCACAAAGACAACTCTCCACTTGCGACCTGCGCTGCAGTCACGGTTGGATTTGCAAATTCTAAGGCCGACAGGTGTTGGTAGGCAGCTTATTTTACCGACACAGTGGGCCAGGTGTAAGAAACACGCAGCCTACTCTGTTCTTTTGTTTCCTGATTCCTGAGAGAGACAGTTTCTATTATGATTTTTTTTAAAAATAGAAAGCATTTCAAAAGGGAGGCTCAGCTCACACACAGCCTCGGTGTCACGGGGACAACAGAAAGAGGGTGGCCGGTGGCTCAGGAAGCTTAGGACGCTGGGGTCAGCATTTTGTGTTCCTCTTGACCATCTCTTCACGCTTCCGAGACAGCGCCTGCAACTGCCGACCGTCCACCCGCACACGGCGGCATGCTGGGCAGGGAGGAAGGGACTCGGGAAAAGGCCCTCGTGAGGATCTAGCCTCTTATTTGGAATCAAATTCCTTTGCAGAAGACATCTCCCTTCCTCCCACCGGGTATAACAGTCCCTCAGACAGCCCTAGGTGCCTGGGAAGCTGCGAAGGGAGGCTGGGTCAGAGCAGAAGGGGATGGCCATGGCCAGCCCAAATCAACCGAGACGCGTCCACTAAGGCTGACAGAGAAACCGACCTTCCCCGCCCTCCCTTTATGGGGACAGAAGCTGGGTCCCGTTAGCAGGAAAGGATGGGCCTATGGCTACCACACAGGCAAAGTGTGACGCAAAGCTAAACCTACGAAACTAAATACGTTCACTGTCAGAATCGGATGCCATGCGCCCACGGGTTCTGAAGGAATTCACGAATGAAAATGGCTAAAGGTCCAAAGATGGGACTATTGAAAATGCGCCCCCTGTTGGTAAGAACTCGAAGGTCGATCTAGAGGCACGGCTGGTGGAGGCTGAACGGAGAGGACGGAGCGACTGCGAGAGCAGGTTACCGACGCCCGTGTGTCCAGGCATCAAGGTGCAAGTCATGTAACCGTCGAGTTCATGATGATGGGTGGATTAGGAGAGAATGGGATGCAGGGTAGAGCGGATTTAAGAGGCTGGATTAAAAAAAAATAGCATGACAGTTACTATAAGAAAGTGGTAAAGAGAAATTCAGTCCCAAACCTCCAACGATAGATATGCTATCAAGTGTGTTAATGGGGCACAGCCTCAGGGGGGCGCCACACCGGTGGGGATCCTGAGGCGGAGCTGGAAAGTACCTCTGGGACCAGTTTCTTCCTGGGCAGGACGGAAGAAGACAGGTGTCAATAAAACACTGACTGATAAGACCTAAAAATAAAAATAACAAATACTAGTACAAGATTCCTGGATTTCGTATGAAAGTGTCTCCCAAATAAAATGTATCGAGGCTATTCCATTTGATGCCAGATGTAGCCACTATTTTGTGAAAAAGAGCAGGTGGCTGTGAGTCGGTTACGGCGACAATGAAGTGTCAGTGCAGGTGTGTGCATGGAGGTGAGTGGGTGTGTGTGTGTGTGTGTGTGTGTGTGTGAGACTGAACATGTGGAGATGACTTATACCAACTAATAGAGCTCTTGAAAACCACAGTTCCATATCCACTGATGATTTGTCTAAACCCCATCTCCCCGAGATCTAATATCTATTAAAATATTCATTTCAGTAGACAATTATAGAGTCTAAAGCTCCCTGTTAATGGGAAAGCAACATAGTTCAAACAAGAGAAAGCTTGTGTCTGCCTACTTGTTAGAATTCTCGAGAAAGGAAGTAGGAATCTAGATGAAGAGGAACAGAATTTCTTGGTCATTAATACAGGTTTCCCCACTCGGTGCTTTTTAAATGTATTAAATGAGCTTTGTCACGGGATTGAGGAAATAGGGGAGGGTTGGCGGTTTACATAGAAAGGGCTGTTTAGGGAACCACAAGTGTTTACAAATGTCTCTGAGAAAAGAAACACAGTATCCAGAGCCTGGTTGCTGAAAGTATCCAGAGCCTGGTTGCGCCAGGCCAGAGCCATGTAGCATCTTTAAAAACAGCATTGGGGATAAAGGTTACAGGGGGTGTGTCACAGTGACAGACACCACACTGGTCTGGGGAGAGAAGAGTCAAGTTATCGCAAAAAGATACAGGAAATGCTTACAAACCTATGCGACCAGCAAAACAAATAAAATGTGTCTTAACGAAGGTAACAGAGTAATGCATCCATTGCAATATAAATCTCCCAAATGTCCCACGTGGGATGGAGGATCAGTTAAGAAAGAATGGTTTCCTGAGGATGCGTGGTCAGTGTGTTGCTAATGACCAAGGTCCATAAAATGTTGACCGTCCTCAGCTGTACATTTGAAATGGGCCAGAAAGGATTACCTTTCCTCTATAAAAACTGGAACATTTTGGTTTCTTGAATGCTACGTTCAATTCTGTCCTTAAGAAGTATCCAATAGAACTGAGGCCCCAGATAAGAGCAGTAAAAATGGTTTCCAGGGTCTACCAGCTGCTGTGCGAAGACAGAATCTCAAACAGCCTGAGCATTTTTCACCCATAAACCAGGGATTCAGTTCATTTGTGCAGTTGCTTCCAGCAGCCGACCGAGCCCTGAACGCCTTCTCGGGACCGTGCTGTGCATCGTGGGAGGCACCCTGCACCCTACTACTAAGAAAACCAGTGATGGCGCTACCTCGTCCTCAAAATATTTCTTACAAACAGGTAATATAGTTATATATATAAGCTTCCTTACTAATGTAATAAGTAACAAGGTCTAATGGCAGTTCTAGTAAGCACCCTACTTGCAAACTAGTGATGAGTAGTCACTATATTTCTACATGTCTGCACCAGTAACAACATGATATAACAACGTTGCCATGTCTATTGCTTGTATTGGTAACAAAAGGAAACATGAAATTTCAGTTAGATGTTCCTGAGCAAAAACATGCAACTTTTCCCACTCAGGTTCATGACCTTTCCGGATTTCTCCCACAGGCCCCTGGGGGGCTGGGACTCTGACACTTAGTACCCCTGCCACACAGCAAGGGCTGTGAAAGAATTTAACCGATGTGTATCACATCATGCATGATGCAAATAAAACAAACAAACTGCTTTCACGTGTTCACAAACATGAAGACAGGTGGAGAGAAAGGCATAAGAAACTTGAGCAATGTGACTTTAGGACCCAAAAAGGACCATTTTACAACCAGCCTTACAGAGATGGATACCGCATTATTTTAGAAGATTGCAGCAGCTGGAAATAACAAACTTGTCAATTTCAGACATAAAAGGCTCCCGAGGCAGGAGAGCTGGAGGCACTTACCCTTTAAGGTCGACATTAGCAAGACAAAAGATCCCTCATTTGAGGAAATCATTTGTGGGAAAGATAAAAGTGGAGACAGTGGCTCTGAACAAATATCACAATGTTTCTCTCCTGCCTTAAGCATCCACCCTTGTTCTGAACCAGTATTTTTTCTCCTCTCGGCATTAAAACAAATGGGAAGCCACAGTAACTACATCTGCGTATTTCACCGCAGCCCCCAGTCACGGGCACTGAGCACTAAAACTTGTGCTCCAGGTGTCGATTTTAAGGTATAGTTTATGGATCACGAAATACCACATTTGCAGGGAAGCGAGCAGAGAGTGACTTTAGGGCCCGGAGAAGAACCTGAAAGGAGGGAAGGGGTGGGGTCACAGTGCCAAGGGCAGGAGGTTCAGAGTAGTCAAGTTCGCAGGCAGGGACCTAGGGTAAGGTGAGTGAACGGAAGTCATCCGAAGGCAGAGGCAGGTCAGCACCCTGGACAGCTCCGCCGGGGCGGTCTTCCCTCCCCCAGGCGCGTAAACCCGGGGAAACGTCAGGGCTGCCCGCTCCGCCTCGCCCTTTCCAGCGCAAGCGCACACCCACTTTGCCGCACTCCAAAAGTCAAAGGTCTTGACATTGTTCTTTGCTCCTTTCTCTCTTAAGAAAACCAGTGATCTTCATCCGTCTGGGATCTCCCTCAATTCAGTTTAGGTGAATGACTGATGAAGAGACTGTCGATCGGTGGGGGGGTGGGGGGGGGGGAGGAGCGCTGGAGGTTCTGGGGGGCCCAGTGCTTCTCCGAGGCCAACTGGCAGGAGGGAAGTCTGTCTGTCTGTCCGTGGCTCTGTTTTTGTCCTTAGAGTGTCCGTCCCTCTGCCTCCCTCTGTTCCCCGAGTTAGTCACCAAGTCTGAACAGCAGCCAAAGCCCCGGCAGTACTAGTGAGAACATTTGATTCCCTTCAGTAAAGCTGGAGATGGCCCTGAGGAATGATGGTCGCTCACCCCGGCGCTCTCTCTGCCTTCCCCAGGGGCAATCCTTCATCCTCTCCACGCCTTTCATCACAGCAGCAGAGAGTCGGGCTGAGGAAGCTGTTTACTCGCTCTGGCTGCCTTTAGTAATTTCTTTTTATTGACGTGAAAAACTTTGTTTCGTATAGGCAAAACAAAAAGCGAAACACATCAAAGGGTAAAAAAAAGATTACACTTAAATGGAGAGTGGCTAGAACCGCTTCGCGCTGTAAGGGTAGTCAAAATCAGCTCACAGGAACGGTGGAGAAGAAAGAGGACCTGGAGTCCCGACGAGATGAAGACGAGAGGGAGAGACTCAGGGAACTGTCTCAGGAGGCCGGGGTGCAAATGGCAAAGGCTCGGGAGTAAACGGGGGTGGTAGAGATGGAACTGGGGGGGGGTGCGCGAGTGAGAGCCTTAGGAACCATCAAAGGGAAGTGAAGTGGGGAGCTGGGTTGCCGCAGCTCTCCAGGCTGAGTAAGATTTTACTCTGGAGGGTAATGATGGAGAGCAGGGCATGAACAGGGAGGAACACAATAGTGGAGAGTAGAAGAAACTGCCCTCAGGTGAAAATAACTTAACTCCTGAGCATGGACAGCATGGACGTTTGCGCACGTGCATGCCCTCACATGTACGTCCCCCCTCCCCCCCCCCCGCACCAACTCCTGAACATCCCAGTTGACTGGACTGCACTGGGAACACTGGGCTGCTTCATGACTCTGTCAGAACGGTGTGGCCCGCCATGTCTGAGGTTCTGGGGTTGTGGTGAGAAGGGGAAGAGAACTTCCTGTGTGTGACACCCCCACCACCGCACCAATTCTTTCGTGTTCTTTGAGGATAGCTTACTCTAAAATGAGCAAACAAAAGAAAAACTACAGGATTTAAAAGGTTATGTTAAACTCAACACATAACATATACTAATACTCAAAGGATGTATACTGCTGCTGCCTCCTGGGGCCTTTGTGAGTTCCAGACCTCACGCTGTGGAGCAAGGCGCAGGGGAAGGAGACGGCAGCCTCCCTGGAGCCTGAGGTACGGGTGAGAGCTGGTTCTCAGAGATGCTCCGCCAATAATCAGAGGCCCACACTTCGTCCTCTTGTTTGACCCTCCTGACACCACGGGCTAAAGAGCAGGTTTATTCCTGTTTAGCTAATGAGGGAACTGAGACTCCAAAGTGGGAATGAGATTTCCTCGAGCTCCAAAGGCTAGTGAGTAGCAAACCAGCCTCTTCGGGCATCAAGTCCAATAATCAATACACGCCGCCTTGCTGTCTGCCCATCTGTGTCATTAAAACAAACTTACTATTTTCCATTTTTTTTCTGGTCTTACTTTATTCACTCAGTTAACATGTGTTAAGTGCTAGCTGCCAGAGAAAGAAGGCCGAAGAGAAGGGAGTATTGTCTTAAAGGAGGTTTCGGACGATGATCGAAACGTCAATAATATTAAGGAGAAGAGACGATGCCAACGCGGCATGGCTGCAGAAGGAGGGGAGCCCCGGGGCTGACACTTGAAGGGGCACTGAGCAGCGACGGGAGTCTGAAGTCTCGGGAGCCAGCAGCCACGGCACACACGTGAGCTTCCTGTACAGCCTCTGGGCAATGCGGTGTCTTCGCGAGAGCAGCCCGCCTTCAAAGCACGGTGACGTCTTCAGGCAGACGAGTGGGAGAGAGGCTGTCCCGGTCCAAGGGCACAACGCACGTAAGGCGAGGGGTTTCGGGAGGCGTGATGTGCTCAAGGAGCCACCGGTGGTCTGGCTTTGCTCAAGGATAAAAGGCGAGATGAGCCTGGAGAAGTGGTGGGGCGAGGAGATGCCGGCCCCCACAGGGTCCTGCAGAGCGTGGGGAGGTCTCCCGCTGTGAGCCTCACACGGGAGCGAGGTGACCCAACGGACAGGCTGGAGGGACATTCCGGCAGCAACGTGGACGTAGTCAACAGTTTGGCAGAGGAGGAGGAGGAACTAAGGCGGGGAGACCGGCAAGAAGGTTGGGTTGTAGTCATGGCAACAGAGGAAGAGGACTGAATTGAGGAGGTGGTGGAAGGGATGCCTCCGGGGAGCATTTAAAAGTAAAATCCGCAGGATTTTGTATTTGAATGCGGGGGGGGGGGGGCGGGCTACCTGACACAACGCTCAGTCGTTCTAAGACTGCGCGTGCCTCAAGGACAGGGGCCGTGCCCTGTTCATCTTTGGCTCCCTCTCGTCCCGTATGGAGCCCGGCACATGTGAGGTGCTCCGGAAACTTCTGAAAAATCCTGCCGTCCTCACGTTCCTTCCTGGCCTCCCTCGGCCGCAGCAGCGCGGCGGAGCTGGGGCGAACCAGCTGGATCACTTGTTTCCTCGCTGGGACTGCCTGGTTCGGGGCTCTGCAGCTAGGGGGCGCTCACAAGGCCATGGACTTAGGAGGTTCTTCAGATTTTCAAAAAAGATGACTTGAGAAGGAAATCAGACATTTAGGTTGTGTGGAACGGTGAGATGATGAACCAAGAGGGAGGTGGATGGATGGCGGGGTGGGGAGACGGAGGGATGGGGGATGGATGGGCAGATCATTGGATTAAACAAACAGGTGGATGGATGGGTGGATGGGGGGTGGATGGACGGACAGGTGGACAGGCGTGTGGAAAGATGGACTGAACAAATAGGTGGGAAGATGAGTGGACGGACAGGAGGATGGGGAGATGAGCTCCTTCCCGGGGCTCTCGGACTGACAGGAGCTCAGTAAATGCCGACTGGGCCGCCAGGGGGGCCTCACGCCACGTTCCGCCCCACCCCTGCCACCAGCCCTGCCACGGCCTCACCCTGTTGCACTTCTCCTTTGCTCCATGGCAACAGTTGCCATCTGACCCACCGGGGTCATCAACCCACTTGTTCCCTCCATTGCCTCTCTGTCTCCTGTCACGACGATGTCAGCCCCGCCAGGGCAGGGATGTTTGTCTGCTGTGCTCACTGCCAGAGCCCAAACACCTCATACGGTGCCTGGAACACAGCAAGAGCTCAGAGCAGAATGTGTTGGATGCCTGGGTGTGACTGTGTCCACCTCTGTGTCTCTGGAGCCCAGTCTAACCTGCGCCTGAGTCCCTTTCCTGTCTAGCTGCTCCCGTAAGACGTCTGTGGTAGGGTGGTCCATCTGTCATCTGTTCTATCCAGAGACTGTAGGTTCGCCAAAGAGAAGGTAAGACAGGCCCCATGAGTAGTTTATATTTAAAAACATGCAACCTTTTTTGGCAATCTAAAATTTGAGCAGGCTACATATGAAGAAAAAAAGATCAATCAGAAACAGAATACCTAAAAAAAAATACAGAACACTACAGGTTTTCAATAAAAGCCAAATTCTTCATTATGTATGAGCCAGTAATGTCAAGGAACTATGAAACAAAGTGAATAAGAAGAGTCTGATGAAAAAATTACAAAATCTATTCAAACTACCATTCCTAGACCTGTTTGTTCCCGTTGCCCACGTGTCAGTCCAGCGGAGTGCACCAGGGTCTGTCAATCAGCGGTGCCCTGCCCCTGGCGCCCTGCCCGTCGCGAACCCCGCCTGTCATTCTCTTAACAGGATTCTGACGGGTTCCGCTCACTCACGCTCCGATGGCTTTGTAACCTAGTTAAGGTTTCATTTTCTTAACTAGGCTAAAGCTATTCTCTTCCAGACAAAACCCGCCTTCCACCCAGAATGAGACCCATTATCTGAAATTGCCCCCTGTCTCCGCAGGTAGGTCCGTTGCGAGCGCTTGCTCTTATTTCTTTGTAACCCAGTTAAGGTTTCATTAGCCTAACAAGGCTGGAGATAGTCTTGTCAGTTAGAATTTGCTTTCGGGCTGAAATTATCCACGCTCTTTCTGAAATGGCTGCGTTTTTTCTCACAGTCTAAATTAGATTAACTAATTTCAGGCTGCTCTCGCCCAAATTACAATTTGCCAAGATGGCCCAGAGAGGTTCTCTTTGTCCCAGAAAACATTCTTTCTTCTAATACTTGACTCCTCGGTCAGAATGTGGTTCTTGAAAAGCCCGGCGCCCCTTCAAGAACCACGGGTCCATTGCCCATCGCACGCACGTCTTAAACGCCGTGGATGGAGTACTTGGCTTCTTCAGACGTGACTGCAGAAAACTTTGACACAGCTCGGGTTTCACTACAGGGGAAGCCTGGGTTCATCGGCTTTGTGATCGTACTCACAGAGTAAAACAAAACAACGGCCCCGTTTAGGAACAAATAAACAACAACAACAAACAGAAAAAAAACACCCACTCTGGCAAAAGCCAACATTTTAGCGAGCATAAAAAATAAAAATAGCCCTGGCTGGCGTAGCTCAGTAGATTGAGCGCGGGCTGCGAACCAAAGTGTCGCAGGTTCGATTCCCAGTCAGGGTATGTGCCTGGGTTGCAGGCCATGACCCCCAGCAACCGCACACTGATGTTTCTCTCGCTCTCTCTTTCTCCCTCCCTTCCATCACTAAAAATAAATAAATAAAATCTTAAAAAAATAAAAAGAAAAATAAATAAAAACACCTGGTTAATAAAAGTCTCAAGAGGAAGCAACAGAATACGTAGCTTGTGGCTCAATGCGGCAAGATCTTTTCAAATTCCCTGCTCCTCCAACTAGGGTGAATGCTGTTTTTAAAAGTTCTGTGGTCACTGGATGCGGACCTTTGGAAATCAAATTTAAGGCTGTCCGTGAAATCATCTTTCCTAGGCAATGCCTGTGACACAGCAAGACCGTGGGGGCGGTCTGTCCCCGGGCTGCACTCACGATGCACAGGACTCGCTGTCGGCAGGGGTGGTGCAGCGGGGGGTGGCCGTGAGGAGGGGCGAGGAGAGGTGGCAGGAACGGGGCAGAGGGAGGAGGTAGAGAAGGAGAGATGGGCAGTGAGGGTGAGGACACGTCGGCCCAGTGCACGTACCAGACTCCACCCAAAGAGCAGAGAGCGGGTGGGCCGCACAAGGACCCCGAACCTGCCGGCCCCACAGGCCCCCCGTCACCACGGCTCTCCGCTACGGGCCTCGTGCTGCACGGAGCGTGCTGCTGGTCCTTAAAAACAACTATTTTTGCACACGTGGCTCCTCAACACAGACGAATTGTGTCACCTGCTGTTGCACTAACAAACAGTGTCTCCTCCCACGTGGAAGGAAAATCGGACTCTGCTGGGCACCCGAGAAACCGCACGCTGTCACCAACGTGACAGCCCGGAAGGACGTCCACGGGGGCAGCCTCGTCGTACAGCCCGGCTTCGGGGTCTGCACCTGTCAGGGCTCCTCCACTCCGTGTCTCTGTTTATTTTTTAGTGTTCTTTTTAAAAAATAATTCCTCTTGTTTTTAAGTTTAATTGATTTGCAAGAGACAGACATAAAGAGAGAGAGACATCGACTTCTTGTTCCACGTATTTACGCATTCATTGGTTGACTCTTGCACGTGCCCTGACCAGGGATCAAACCCACAACCTTGGCGCATCAGGACAACGCTCCAACCAGCTGAGCTACCCAGCCAGGGACATGGGAAACCTAGGCAGAACCTGGTCTAGAAGATCCCTATTGGGGCAGGAGACATCTCTCTCTTCTGTATGAGTAATATGCTTTGTAATAGAAATTTACTTCCTAATAGAAAAAATGTAATTATTGGGGGGGGGGGCGGTTGTACACAGAGATACCCAGAGCCTTCATGGGCGGGGGGGGGGGGGAGCTGGAGTGAGGACAGGGAGGAAACACAGATCAGGACATGGGATCCCTCCTCATTAGCTAAGACACCAGGAGCCCTACACAAAGCTGGTGGTGAGTCAAGCCCTGGAGGGGGGGAACTGCCTTGATCTTCCAGGTGACACATTACATAAATCAGAAAAAAAGGACGTATGGTGATAAAACCAGGGTAGGTGGGTAACACCTAATAACTATTGAAAAGGGTGCCAAATTATACCTAGGTCTTTCTTTTTTAGTATTTCCTTAACTGATTTCCTAACAGTATGATTTGTGGTATCATCTATTTTTGTGAAGAGTTACTTTTCACTAAAATAAGTGAATAAAGATTTCAGAGGTGAGAGCTGGTCCACATGCCACAAAACCAAGTGAGCTTCTTATCGTCCACCCCCTGCTGGCAGGAGGCCCAAATTGCAGGTCTCCTTTGGTTAACAACTCAAAGATTAAAAGTGCCCATCTAAGGTTAAAAGTAGTGCTTAATACAAAACAATCAGTAAGCATATTTTAAGTAATCATTCATAGTTCGATTTAGTAATTAATTAAACAGAACCTCTTCAAGGTTTTTCTTTTCTTTGCAAAATAAACATCAATTTCCTGGCCACATCAGATCTCGTTTTGCATTTTCTGGGAAACACGGACCATCTGCACACCAAACCACCCCTCGTGAGGATGGTGACAAACATCACCTGATAGCTGAATATAAACAGGACAACGTGACCCTCAGGCACACCCCACAGCTCATGCTGAGGGGACTGTCATTCACTGTGAATGACAGTGTCCTCGTCACGGTGTCTCGGCCAGGAAAGAGACCAGCCACTGTAACAGTGAGGACAGGAAACAGAAGGAAGGCGAAAGGCGGCATCCTACCTCCCCGGAATCGCTTTCCTATCAATCCCAAGTCGTCGATATTTGGACTTAACATTTTTATTACAGAATTATCAGCTTCTCTAAATATACTTGCAAATGCGGGAATTCTCATAAATCACCTATTCGTAATTGCAGGTACTACTGATAATGAATTTGTGCCAACTGGACCTGGCTCGGTTGAAATGCAGCTGCATTCTCTCGATCAATGGGAAACGGGTGGGGCGAGAGGGTCCAAAGCGAAGTCCTAGTAGAAATGAGAACACCTCTGTAACCTTCTACTTTAGGGCCTCAGTTCTTTCCAAGTTCTTTTTCATCACACATTTGTACACAACGTGTCCATTGTGGCTAGCTTTAATCTCTTCATAAAAGGAGAGCCTGTTTTCCTTTACCGGATTTGTTAGCCATTAGTTCAAGTTTACTCATCAGCGACGGGGTCATAACCAGACGCGTGGCAGGACCCTCGTCCGTCTTCACAGCCGAGACCACTGCAGAGCCGGCTGACGAGCCGCGGGCCTCAGGGCCGGCTCCCGGCAGAGCCACGGCTCCGAGCCGGGCCTTCTGAGTCCCCAGGTTCCGAAAGCGTCACGTTCTCCCGTGCTTCTCAAATCCGTCCGTGAGTGGGTGGGGTGCTGGGCCTTCCAGGTCCGTCTTTATTGTTTTTTTTTTTATGTTAACCTTCCTTCTAAGAATTATTTGACTTTAAAAAAAGTAAAGAAAAGAAAGGAAATCTGTGGCTTTACACAGCTTTAAAATCACATTAGAATTTTTTTCAAAATAACATAAAAATTTCCAAAATATGCTGGGAACTCATCCTGGCGCTCCGTTATAGAGTGGAATTCGGTGTGACTTGGGTCCCTTAAACGCCGTCTGGAGTCTAGGGAAGGGCCACGGCCCCTCCAACTCCGTGACCACGGTGACTCTCGGGGGCCCGGTCTGTGAAACGGAAGACTGCCCGAGGTAATCCGCGTTCAGGGCTGCTGCTGCTGCTGCCGCCGCCGCCGCCACTAAAGGGCCACTATTAGGCAGCGTCCACTACGTAACTGACACCAGAGAACAGAACTTCAGATCAGCATGTAGAGAGGAGCCAACATTCTCTGTGTTTTCAAATCTATATCCAAACTACCGTGTCCTCTGTAGTGTGAATATGTCGATTTACGTTGCTTCCAAGGAGGTTTGGGAATTGCAGGCCAAGATCACAGACGCTCTGGGTTGGAGAGCAACAGTCCGTGGGACCGGGCAGCTGGCCCTGCAGTTGTCTCCAAAGGACAGGAGGACGGAGCTTAAGGGAGTTTGCCCGTCACAGCTGCGCCCGTGTCCAGCCTGATCCTGAGCCGGGCAGCTGCGGGAAGGTCAGCAGCCTGCACACCAATCTGGCCTTCGGTTCCGTGGCTGCAAGTGTGTCCCACAACAGGCCAGACAACAGGGTCTGGGGAGTGCCAACCAGGCATCTCTGACGGGGCATCTGGCTCTGGAAACACAGAGTCCGAACCCGAGGACTGGTCTGAGGTCACGGAGGTGTCTCATTTCATTCGCTCAGTTCAGCATAACGCATGTTTTTCGTGTGTGGCCTTGTCAGATGCAGTGCAAGGTATCGGTGGGACAGGGATGAATCAGACCCCTTAAGGGGCTTTCCTGGGCCAGCGATGTCAGTCAAGTGCTTCTCAAAGTGTGGAGCTTTTATCTTAAGGATAAAATAAGCATTTACAAAAGAAATAGACTCATTTGGTCCTTCCCAAGATATTTTCACTTGGAAGGTGGAGAAGGGACTCCTTGAATATGAATTATTTTGAATATGCATTACTTTTTACAGATTTCATTTATATATTTTTAGAGAGAGGGGAAGGAAGGGAGAAAGAGAAGGAGAGAAACATCAATATGTGGTTGCCTCTCACGCACCCCCTACTGGGGACCTGGCCCACAACCCAGGCATATGCCTTGGCCGGGAATTGAACCACTGACCCTTTGGTTTGCAGGCCGGCGCTCAATCCACTGAACCACAGCAGCCAGGGCTGAATATGCATTTTTAACAAAGGGCCCCACCTATCTGGCCTTAGGTGGTCCTCAGATGACAGTGTGAGAAATGCTGGCCCAATGATTCACCCATCCAATAGCAGGAGAGTTGGAACCAATGACACACAAAATCTGTTATTCCTCTTTTATTCAACTATTGTTTGTTTGACAACCATGTTTTTTGATGCAATTCATACATGTCTACTAGAAGACACTGGAAAAGTCAAGACTAGTTCCTGAAGTGGCAAAAGGTCACCGGAACCCCAAAATGTAGGGAATTTCCCAGATTGTGGTGGAATGGGGTGGAGAAAAAGCACTGGCAGATTTCTGGAGCATCTCAGGACAGGAGCTTTGCAATTGTGTATATAATATTACACACATACACACACATACACACATACACAGGGTCCTGCAGAAGTAACGCCTGATTGACTACCCTATTTTGGTAGGGTAATAATATGGATGTGATCATTTATAGTTTTAATTCAACATTTCACCTAAAATGTCATGTGGTGTGCCTGAGTGTGATATTGTTATGTTACAGAATAACATGCTTATGATTTTGTAATAAAAATGGGGCGTTATTAGTGCCAGACCCTGTGTGTGTGTGTGTGTGTGTGTGTGTATATATAATTAAATTATTATATGTATTTTAAGCCCTGGCTAGCATAGGTCAGTGGATTGAGCACGGGCTGCGAACCAAAGTGTCGCAGGTTCAATTCCCAGTCCGGGCACATGCCTGGGTTGCAGGCCATGACCCCCAGCAACCGCACATTGATGTTTCTCTCTCTCTCTCTTTCTCCCTCCCTTCCCTCTCTGAAAATAAATAAATAAAATCTTTTTTAAAAAAGTATGTACAGAAAACTAACAAAATATATAGTGTATGTATTTTAATATATATGCAATCTACATTGTAGATAACAAAGGAGATGCAGCTGTAACTCAGCCCCATGTCCCCTAAGTCAAACGACCAGAAGGATCGATCCCTGACTCACTAGACAGCAGAGTGGGCAGGGCCCGGGGGGTCACCCTGGCCCCTCTCAGTCCCTGCACCAGCCGCTCCTCGGTCTCTGGAGATGACAACACCCAGTCAGAAGGCAGCCGGGCCTCTGGTTAGAAAGATCTTCCCCATTGGGAGCAGGACTAGTCTCACCTCTTTCCTTACTGAGAAGTAACAGATTAGCATGCTACCTTTAGGCTTCCAGGTAAATTCCTTTCTTTGGGAGAAGAGAGGTGATGAGCAATTAAAGGGAAAAACCTTAATTGGAGTATGCATTTAAAATAAATCACAAGGCAGCAGGTAAAACCCTGTCCCTCTTCCTTCTGCCACTGCCCGCCCCACACCTGTGGTCTTTCCGACTGCAGCATTGAATACGTTCATGTCGCAAAATGGGGAAAGAGGAAGGAACAAAACCCATGTTGTTTTGTTTTTTAATCCTTAGATGTCATCTTATTCCTTCATTTTTCTGGCCTTTTGTCTCTGCCAGTTTCCATAGCAACAGCAACCAGCAAGCAGCTTGCCTCCCTCTCTCCAGCTTGTGCACCAAGAACTCCAGACGGGGTCAGACCCAGCCCTGGGTTGAGGCAGAAAGCAGGAGATTCATTTCCTCCTCATCAGTGTCGACGTGTGGATTTGCTGTGCAGGTGCGCCCTTGTTCCTGGGTGCTGACCCCCTCGGTGTCTTTTGGCTGCAAGATATATATGTATACAAGTGTGTGTGTGTGTGTGTGTGTGTGTGTGTGTGTGTGTGTGTCCTTCCTGGGTGCGACCTCCTCAGTGTCTTTTGGCTGCAAGATACACATACACACACACACACACACACACACACACACACTCACACACACACACTCTTTATTTTTAGAGCTTGTCTTTCTTTCCATTTGGAGGGTTGGGAGCAGTGACTTTCATCCTGAGCTTCAAAAGATACATAATGTGTATAACACGGAAAAACTAAGGGGCTACAAATGATCTTGCAAAAATAATGCCGTGCAGAACCACCCACCAATCTATCAGGTTTCACGCCGGCACAGGGTAATTGCTTTTACTTCGCAACGTTAGTGTCTTTCTGGTGCGATGCTGCACCCCAAGTGCTCTGTGTTTTTCTAGATATTTGTCTCAAGGGAAGGCTGTGCCACCAACAGGTGGCGGTGTGGCCACAGTCAGGGTCCTCTATAGGGAGTGCACACCTTTCGATGAGTTTTAACGAAGATTGAAATGAGTATGATTTTTACTCCCTTTAAAAAACATACGTCCTTATTGAAATGTTATCAATGACAGCTCTGTATGCCAAATTATAAACTAGGAATTACAGATGAAAGTTCCCAAGTAAGCTTCTAAGAAAAATAAATCACTCGGAAGAAATCAGAATCTGTATTGGTTTCCTACTGCTGATATAACAAATTACCACCCATTTACTGGCTTTAAAACAATGCACATGTGTTATCCTATAGCTGTGGGGGTCGGGAGTCGGACACGGGTCTCACGGGTCTCCCAGCAGGTGTCGGCGGGGCTGCATCCCTCCGGAAGCTCCAGGGGCAACCGCATTCCCCTGCCTTCTCCGGCCTCTAAAAACCACCTGTGTCACTTCAGTCACGGCCCCTCCTCCAACTCCAAGTCCACAGTCCAGCATCTGCCCATCTCCCCAACCCTGCTCCTCCCCAGTGCCCTTGACTAGGACCCTTGCGCTTATGTTGGGCCACCAGAATAATTTCCCCTCTGACGGTCCTTGATTCAGTCACACCTGAAGGCCCCTTTGGCCATGGAAAGTAACAGACCAGTCCTCGGGATGCAGACCTGGACGGCCTTTGGGGGGGGGCGGTGATTCTGTCGGCCCCAGCACAGCTGTAGCAATCAAACCAGGACGAAGAACCATCCCATTCTAGTTTGGTCCTGGTCCTACTCCACCTTTTGCAACTTGCCCTGAGTCCTCCTGTGCAGTCACAGGTCCAGCTCTTGGACGTCAAGCCAGGTTGGCCGAGTCCAGGAGCCGGAGGCCGCCGCCACTCAAGGGCGGTCTGGGCGCAGCAGGTTCTGCCTGCTCCTGCCCTTCTGCCTGCAGCCCGCCCCCCCCCGCCCCCTCCCCACGCAGCCAGGTGCTCTCCTCCCCCACCCCCGCACTTTCAGCACCCAGGACTGGTCTGCCGAGAAGGGCGGGATGTGGGGAGAGTTTGCTTTAATGTTCAGATTTTCTTTCTTGGAGCACAGGAATGCCCTTTGCTTTTCTGCTTGATTTGATATTTGCACCTTCAACCTGATGAACTCGTTTTTGACAATCTCCTTTGTTAACGCTGCTGAGTGCAGTCTTGGTTTCCCACCCTCCTACCTGGTCTGACGTCAGAGCACGGTCCTTCCTGCAGCTGGTGTCCTGAGCCTGACCAACCCCCACCCCTCCCCCCGCAGGGCTCTGGCTGCCCCATGGGGTCACCGTGGCTCCCACAGCAAGTGCACTGTCTGTTCTGCCGACCCGGCCACTGAGTGTGAGTTTGACCTGAGACGGCGGCCTTTTCTGTCCTGGCGGTGCGAGGCTGCCCCTGCTGAATTGACTCCTCCCGGGCTCCAGACCCCCTTCCTGGGAAGGATGCTCTCTCCGCCCCAGGTGAGAGGAGCCCAAGAGAAGGACGGGGCCCAAGGGGGCTGCCGCCGCCTTCCCCACCTGAGTGTGAAGAAACTGCCCACCCAGGGTTTTACAGTGCACATCTCTGCCTCGAAGCCCTAACCTGCGCCCCCCCCACCTTCTCTCCCAGACGCCTGCCCTGGGAGTTCCTACATTTCTCTGAAATAACCATTCACATGCGAATGGGTAGCTCCAGCTTCCTGCCACCGTAGGAAACACACCCAAAGCCAATGTGCTTCCCAAAACCTGTTTTCTGAAAGGCAAAACCCAAGGACTTCTTTCTAAACTATGCAGGAACACCCCGGAGATATTGTGGGTCTGGTTTCAGAACACCCCCATAAAGCGAGGGGCTGATAAAACGAGTCATAATCTTTTTGCTGGTGGAGGGTCTTCCTTCAACTTATTAAAAAAATCACAACATCTGTGAGGTGCCCCGTGAGGCGGGGCACAATGAGTGACGACTGTAACGTGACTTCGTGGGTGTGGACACGTCACCACCGGCCAGCCCGGACTGGGTCTGACAGCCGGGAGAGGTGAAGGCGGCGGGTCAGGCGCTGCCTCCCCTCTGCGTACGGCACAGACCACAGCCACCAGGCCAGGAGCTGTGGGTGACGTGGGTGAGAGTCTGGTCACAGTTCTCCCAGAGATGCCATATGGCTCAAACGCCACAAACACACCCACGGGCGAAGCGATCCAGACCTCAGGGGCCACGCGGCTCTGGCTCCTGGAATCACGGAACAAGGACTTTCTCTCCCCCTTTCCCTTTTGTGCTGGACAAAGCAGAGAGAAAACACGCATGACCCCTTGCCCTCCTTCCATGGCTGTCCAGTGTCAGACAGGGGGTGGGCGGCCCTCTGGGGCTGGGGTTGTCGTCATTAACGATCTCAGTGAGATGCTTCTGGCCGGAGGGTGAGTGCCCTCCAAGCCTGCACCCCAAAAGAAAACTTTTATATGTTTCTTTGATTTCCAGGGAAGAAAATAAAGTGGGGAGTGAATAAAAGGGAAGGTTGGGAGGAAGATCAATGATTTAATTGACTAATTTACAGCAGTTATCCACTGATCATAATCACTTTTAAACAAAATAAGGTTATGAGTGAAGGTTTTAACTGCATCGTGGCCAAACTGCTACTCTCCTTCCTCTTTCTCCCGCCGCCTCTGTCGCTCTAATTCCTGTAACGGTTTCAAAACCACCTTGTTATTCAGCACACCAGGCCATCGTGTGCTATCACATCTGCTGTTTGCAACGACTTACAGTCTTTAATAAAAGCCACCGTGGCCTCCTCATCGTCAAAATGATGATGCGTGCACCGACCTCTGCAGACAGACTTACATCCACAGACACACAGACAAGCTGCAGAAACACACGCGTAAACAGCCTGAAAGGTGCAGCCAAGAGCAGACACAGGACAGAGGCTCCATCGGCACCTACTGCCTCTACGACCGTGTGCAAGGAGCTGTCTCTGAGATTCGGATGCGTCCTCTGTCGCCCAGGTAATCGTACTGAAAACGGGGCTGATGATATTGAAGCGCACCCTAGAGTTTTTACGAGATCTAAGTGGGTAGGCAAATTCAAAGAACATCCAACAGTGCTGAGCAAGTCAGCCCAATGAAAGAGTCCCTCGTTGCTGATCTTAGGGGTGGAGGAAGTGGAGGTGGTGGAGGTGGTGGTGATGGCGGTGATGGCAGTGATGGCGGTGCCGATGGGGGGACCTGGGGGCCACAGCAGCGGAGGTGGCTGGAAGGACCCTGAGGATGAGGTAGGGGAGTGAACGAAGCGGTGCAGGTGCCAGGGAGGACGGGAGGAGGGCATTCTTCCAGTCGCTCGTTAACGGTGACTCTCCAAGCCTGCCTGCGGCAGGTGATGATTACTACCCTTTGTCAGCTGAAAAGACTGTCAAACACTTTAAATTACAGTCGTCCGTCCGTGGTGAGAAGGTGTTTCATCGTGGGAAATGATCCGAGGCTGCAGAGCACAAAGCTTTCTCCAAACACCAGGGCAATGGCTCCCCGCAGAGCGGCAACCTCAAGCCCCGGCTGGGGGCTCTCTTCGCCCAGACAGACGCTGGGAGGAAAACCAGCCGGTCTCCCCGGACGGACGGATGCATGGAAGGAAGGACAGGCTTCTGCAGCACGGAGGCTCACGCACGTGCACGCACCGCCCTTCTGGTCCCTTCTCTGACAGACTGCTCCGACGGAACCCCGGTGAGCCTCCGCTCCAGACACACCTGTGACGCAGACGAGTTCCCATCCCGTCCTGCTCCCATCGTGGGAGCGAGGTGAGACAGTGGGACATGTAAAGGGGGGGACACAGCAGCCGTCCCAAACCACACACTGTGTGACAGCTGTGTCCGTGGGCTTCTCTCACCCGACAGAAGGCACAAGGGAGCAGCAAAATCGTCCGCGTGTGGGCTCCGTTCCTCTGTTCCTTCGCAACCGCTGCAGGGGCACCGGAACCGCAAAGCCGCAGGACGCCAGGCAGCAGGCAGGGGGAGCTGAAGAGCCCACAGACCTGCCTCCGACGTGCAGCCCCCACGGGCGAGCAAGACCGCAGGTGAGAGGAGTGCAGGAGAGAGGGAAGGCGGGAGGCCCAGAGCCACCAGGGCTGCGGGCCAGAAGCTGGGACTGGAGAAAGGAGGGTCAGAGGCATCATGTGTTACCTGCAGACCTGCTTTTGACTTTTCATTTTGACCACCTGTCCCTGTGTTGCCAGTTGTCCCTTCTGTCCTACGGCCCAGCTGCCAGGAACTGTCAACTGACAGGAGGCACCTGGACTTGGGGTGCCTTCCTCAGCAAATGGGGTCGACAGAGTTTCTAAAAGCTCCAAGGAGAGCCCTTTCCCCACTTCGCACAGGATAATTAAATCAAGACAAAGAAGGGAGAAGCCATTCATTCATTCACTTGTTCATTCGACACATATTTACTGAGCACCTACCACGTGCCCGGAAGAGTTCTAAGAACTGGGAACACGGCCTCGAAGGAAGCAGAGAGGGAGAGAGAGGCCACAGTCAGGACAGGTTAGCGGGCGGGAACTCTTGGAAGGCTGGGCATTTGGGCAGCCCTCCGGGCTGTTACCTTGGGCTCGGGGTGCCCGTCCAGCTGTGCAGAACCAAGACCACAAGGAAAGATCTTGCGGCCACACCCACCCCCATCTGTGTCTCTTTCCTCCAGACCCAACTGCCCACCGTTGTCGGTCAGCCAAGCCCCTGCCTGCACCCTCAGGACACAGCCAGGCGCTGAGGCGGAGGGGCGAGAGGGCAGGTGTGGACCCTGGCAGGTGGTGGTTAGAGGGTGTAAGTAAGGACCTCGTGACCTCTTGGGAGCCACCGGAGCACAGGGCTGCGCTGAGGATTCAGGACTTTCAGGACCGTCCCCTCCCACCAGTGCCACCTACCCCTCCCGCCGGATCCGACTCTCGGCCTCCCGCCATCGAGTTCCCCGCCCCCACTTCAGGCTGCCCCTCCCGGGCAGTGGCGCTGAGAGGGCTCCTATCAGAACGGCCGAGGCTGCACGAACCCAGCAGCTCGTGTCTTTGTCTCTGTGGGTTCAGCAGCCCCGGGAGAACCCGCGTGCGCGCCTCACGGGAGGCAGAGACAACGCTGGAACAAAGGGCCTCCAGACTGTGTGCTCCCGCCCCTCGCAGGCCCTGCCCTGGCTGGGGAGCCACCTTCCCAGGTTTACCAGCTGCCTGGCAGCGTGCCACAGATCAGCAAGTCTCCTTCAGAGCTCCAACGTGCAAAAATATTTACTGTACATAATTTAATAGAACCCTCTCCTGGATAAGGAGCTGACACTTTTAATTGCCTGGATCAAGTGCTCTCCTTCTATAGGACACGGCGCACGCGTGGCCCGGAATGCCAACTAGACGCGCTGCGCAGGGCTTTCCCCCACTGGTTTGCAAAGAGGGGGGTCGTGGGATGGCGACCCCCGCGGGGGCAGCTGGGGGCCAAGGGCAGCACAGACATCCCTGCTAGCGATTTTTTTTCCGAGTGGAAATTTCAAGATGTTGCTCCTTCCCTCTCTTCCCGTTGCTTTCTTCTCCACTCCCTCCAAGAGATCTTCACGTCCACAAACAGGGGCAAACCTTTTCCCCCGTTTCCAAGGAACGGGTGGTGCATCTTCTTTAGGACCCTGCCTGCGGCAGCTGGCGCCCAAGTATCCCTGTTCTTCGGGTGTCGGGGGACACACAGCTGACAGTGTCCGACCCGGAACTGACCACAACTACGACGACAGCGACAGCAAACACGGGCCCTGGGAGGAGGTCCACCCTCCGTCCAGCACAGTGGATGGGCCCAGCCTCCATCCGGCTCTGGCCCAACGTGCTAATTAACTTCCTTCGGCATCTCCGACAAAAGCCATCCCCTGGCAATCATGTTCTGCATAGCACCTGAAATTTGTGGGTGTACAGTACACATTCAGCTCCTAACAGCAATTCCCACACTTGCTAATGACTGTGTGGGCACATTCGGTTCCATAGGCAGAAAGGCCAAATAAGAGGTTGCTGAGCCCGGAAGGAGAATGATTAACTTCAAGCAGCTGTAGCTGGCTGTGACCAGGGGCTGGGGCTGGGGTGCAAGGCAGAAACCTCGTACCTGCACAAATCACAGCTGGTCCCCGCCGGGCTACGGCCGCCAGCTAATGTGCAACTGGGCCATGTGAATGTTCCTGCCCGAGGGTATTCTCTGCACCATGGGACGTGAGAGCTGAGTGTTGACTTGAGATGCTACTGGACCTGAAAAAGAGTAGGTGTTGATTCTGCACACGCCAGCCCGGCCCAGGACCGCTGACTCTGTGGGAACAAGCAGAGAGGCAAGGTCGAGAGGACACGATGGTAGAGAAACGTGGAAACGTCCTTAAAATGGGGGATTCAGTGTGGATGGGCACGATTCTTCAGCTGCGTGCTCTTTGGTGCTCCCCCCAAAGACCCCTGTGACCGGTTACCCAAAGCAGGGGCTAGGGGCAGGAATGAGCAGCAAAGCACCAAAAGCTATCAGTTCCCAGACTGATGAAGCCCTTGGGCCGGCTAGAATGGAAGTTAATCCATACCACTTACGACAGCGTGAGGTGGCGCCAGGGAACCCGCCCCACTTTGCATATTCCAGGTGAGACAGCGAGAGCGACCTTTCTGTGGGGAATAAAGGGACTGCAAGCGGGGGACGCGTTAATATGCGTTTCACGCCTCTATTTCCCTGGACACACTCTGCCTGCACCCTCCTCCTCCACACACAGGCCCTGCTGTGTTCTGTAATCTGAGAAGGAGTCTCGAAGAGATTCCTGGAAACCCCCGTGGACATCCACGTGACAGGCCGGTGAGTCTTCAAACTGATGACACCTCCCCGAGAAGGGGTGGAGGGGGGCAAAGGGAGCTCGTGCGCAGAGATGGGAGAGAATAAAAGCACAGGGCGGGGCAGGGCACGGTGGTCACGCTGATCTGATGATCAGAACATGCCAACAGCATGTGTGTTTCTGCATGTGTGTCTCTGTGTGTGTGTGAACCATATGATGGTAACAGCAGCTGGATGAGGGCGGTGGGCTTACAGGGGATTTTCTCTCTTTTTGCTCATGGGTATAATCTCATTGCTGACAACGCAATGTAGACTTTAGGCTCTGAAAAGAAGGACTTGTGTAACATGTGTAACGTGAATCTAGATAAAGGGTGCCTGATTATATATTCACGAACAAACCTGTGTGTAAAAATTGGGGGGGAGAGTCTCGGATCCTAGGCAGCAACACGAGACGATGCAGAAGTGTAAGTGTGGTTAGATGACTCAGAACAGCAGATGTGACCACTGGAACTGTATGAACAGACAGTCACAGCCAGAAGGTCTCCTTCTTGCTCACGGGGGCAGGTGCGGACCCTGAGAATACAGCAGAGCCCGTTCAGAAGACACGACCTCACGGAGCAACGGTCCCAAGAGAGCAGCAGAAGGCCCTGAACCAGGCCAGTGACATGGGCAGGCACGCAGAGAGAGCGACAAGCAAAGGGACCAACAAGAAGCTGCCAAGGTCTGCCGCTGGCCACCGGCGCCCTGCACCGGCTGGCCCAAACCACTCACTGTTTTCCAAGGACGAGCAAACAGGCACTCGGTGCCCCCCACCCCCACAGCATCGCCCACTGAAGCTGTCTGCATCCAAGCCACTGCTGGCTTCCTCGACCTCCCTCCCACAGCCAACTCACCATCCCCATTCCTCTCCTTCCCTTTGCAGCGAAACCCTTCGGCGGGCATCTGTAGTCATTGCATCTAATTTCTCGTCTCCGTTCCCTCCTGAAACAAGTCCAGTCAGGTCTTTGCTCCCTCCACTTCCCCTCAACAGTTCTTATCAGGCTCAGCATTGCACTCCGTGCTGCCAAACCCAATGGAAACTCATCAGTTCTCTTGCTTCTGGACCCGTGCACAGCAGTCAGCACATCCGTCATCTCCTGCCCTTGAATAACTCACAGGACTTCCAAGCACCATCGCGGGTTCCTACTAACTCACCGGCCCTGGTGTTTCCATCGGCTTTGCTGCCTCTTCCTCGCCAACTCGACCTCTCAACGTTGGCGTGCCCCAGAAGTCAACCCAGCTCTTTTCTATGGATCCTTAGGTTTACGCCCTTGGTGATGTCATCTAGTCTGGGGCTTTAAATGCCATCTCTATGCCGGAGACTCTCAAATTTATGTCTCCAGTCTCTCCTTCACACTGAGCTCAAGACTCGTAATTCAATTGCCTACTTACTATCTGCACTTGGATACATTAACTCGACACTTCCCCCATAAACCTAGCTCCTTCTGTCTTCTCCATCTCCGTCAGCGGCAATTCAACCTCAGCTGTTTAGGCCAAAGAGTCTCGAAACCATCTCTAACTTGTTTCTCTCACCCATTACAGCTCAACTACCAGGGATCCTGCTGTCTCAACCCTGAAAACCGAGACAGTATTTGACGTTCTTTCACAACCCCCGCTGCTGCTGTCCTGGTCAGAGCCCACCATCCCTTGCCTAGACTTCTGCAGCCGCTGGTCCCCGGTTCCCGTCCTCTCCTCGCCTCCAGAACACATTCAACCCAGAAGCCAGAGGGACTCGCTAAAACCTAAGTCATAGCCTAGCACCCTTCTTCCCCAAACTGGCTTCCCACTGGCTTCCCACTGGAGAGTTTCTCTCCAACCCATGGGTTTCTTTTTTTCCCACACGTCACTTCTGCCTCCGCTTCCTTCTGTGCCAATACCACCCACGTGTCCCCGCATCGTTCTCCACCCAGCAGGCGTGACCTTTCTGAATGAGAAATTGAATCATTGTACTCTCCAACCAAAAGCGCTTTGGTGGGGTTCTAGCAACCTCAGGATACAGTCGGTGCTCCTCAGGCTCACCACGGCCTTCTCGGCGAGCTCCACCGTCCCCTCTCCGCCGGGCAGCGCCAGTGCTCGCGTCTCTCCCGGCCAGGGGCCTTGCTGGGCTCGTGCGACTGCCACTGACTCTGTGCACTCCACGTCAGTAACCCGCTCTTCGAGTACTTTCTGAAGCGTTCCCCTCCTTCTGTAAATTTCATCTTCATAACAGATTGTGTTTAGATCTTTGTGATCTGGGATCACATATTTTATCTTCTCTCCCTTTATCAGCTCCCGGCAACAGCAGGTCATTCAATATGTGTTCAGTTCATGGGGAAGAGCAGACAGTGTGAGTTCTGTCCGGGGAGCCGGGGAGCGTTTCCGGGCTGTGGGGCGAGGTCCTTCCCCCAACACGCCGGCAGCCGCTACTCTGCAATGCTCTGCCGCACGGCCAGTGTGCTAGCAGATTGGCACGACTCGTTTTTCAAGTCCTTGGAACAAACACACCCAAAACAAATGATTTTACCTTAATATATTGCAATGACAGAATGGATTTATCTCCTGGGACAAGAATAAAGGGAGTTCTGTGGACCTGATACACATCAGGACAAAAGGATGATGGTTGGGTGCGGTGGTTCGGCGGCCGGTGTGCTTGCTGGCCTGCGAAATCTGCGACCAACCCGGTCTGGGGGGCGGGGGGACTGGCAGTGGGGATGGCAACGACGGCGGCCAGGCTGGCCGGAGCCCCAGCTCCCCTCCTGCTGCCTCCCGTGGGCGGGTCCCCAAGATCTGGCCCACACAGACATGGTTACACACTGAACCCCAGTGGGGGTGCGGCAATGGTTTGAAGGGTGCTGTTCCTTCATTCATGTTACCACGGCCCGTTTTAACAAATCTCCGCATAACCTCCCCTAGACACCCACGGCTGCAGTGGTTGGAGGAGAGTGGCTGACGCTATACCCCCGGGGGGTAATTTGAGTAGCTCCTGTGTCAATGCCCCACATGCCCTGGCGGGCCCTCCCTCTCCAAGACTCGCAGGCTGACTCTGCGGGCAGAGAGGCGCTCACCCTAATTAAGGCATCCTAGATTGGGGGCACATATTTACATATAAAGAGGGCCAATCAGGGAGGAAGCCCAGGGCACCAAAATGATCTGTGAGACACGAGACCTGATTCTAGCCACTCACTTCCTAAGTCACCTTGAGCTAGTTAGAGAAACTCTGAGCCTCGCCTATAGAAAGAAGGGGCTGGAAATATAGCTGATCTTAAGCTAGCTGGCCTCCCAAGGCCTCTGCAGGTCAGGGAGCCCAGGACCTGGGATAGGAAAGGAAAACGGAAGGTGTCTCTGGCCTGGGTTGTTTGACCTGGAGGTGACTGCCAACGGCCAGGCTCCTTGGCCCAAGTGGAAGAAGGTTCACAGCAACAGCTCCCACCTCTTCTCTGCAGCGGGTGGGTGCTGCAGCAGGACACGGTGGAGGGTGGAGGTGGCAGGGTACCAGCCAGAACGTTAGGACTCACAGGACGCAGACACATCTCTCCCATTACTCCTGATTTACACCCACGGACCCCGAGTGGACAGTCAGTCACACACTCGGGGGCCCAGGTGTCTGATCTCCCAGGCCAGAGCTCTTCCCACATTAGGGTGGCGTTTATGGGCTTAAAATGCCCTCCCACAGCCCCTGCCCTTGGGGAAGGGAGTGGGGAAGAATCCCATTTGTTTCTCTTCCTATGGGCAAATGCTCGCCTCCCGGGTTCTTCTCCGATTCCTCGCATCAAGAAAGGCATTGGCCTGGCTGGTATAGCTCAGTGGATTGAGCGTGGGCTGTGAACCAAAGCATCGCAGGTTCGATTCCTAGTCAGGGCACATGCCTGGGTTGCAGGCCACGGCCCCCAGCAACCGCACATTGATGTTTCTCTCTCTCTCTCTTTCTCCCTCCCTTCCCTCTCTGAAAATAAATAAATAAAATCTTAAAAAGAAAACCCTAGAAATACCTTTAGAAAAAAAAAAGAAGAAAGGCTCTGGATGCAGGATACCACTGGTGTGGAGTCTGGGCAGAAGCCCAAACCGGCGTATACCCCCACACAGGTGCAGTCACGGTGCCTATGCCTCCAGGAGAAAAGTAACGACCAGGAAGGAGTACGGCCGTGCTCTCCTGTGGGAGCGGACCTCACTTCTTCCTGCTCCACTTGTGGAATGAGCGTGCAATGAAAGGTCTTAACGGTGCATTTGTGATTCGTGCGAGGCCCCAGGGGGCAAAGTTAGCTGAGTGTCCCTGGAAAATCCAGTCTTTGACTTCCCAAGCGGGCTGCACACGCAGGCTCTGCGCCCTGGCATGCACACCGCGGCCTGGCAGGTTCGTTTGGTCTCCGTGTCTCTCTGAGGTGTCGTTCACGTTCATGTAGCGATCATGCAGAATTACAGACGCTCTGTGAGAGTGGTTTTGTCTTGAAGTTGTTTTGAACTGGCACTTGAATAGAAGTGACCCCTAAAAAGACAATGTTGCCTTTTGATGGGCTACCAACACCTTGCCCCAATTACGTCCGTAACTGAGGACCCGCAAGCCTCACACAGGCTGCGCTGTGCAAACCACGCCTTCCCGGTCCCAGGCCGGTCTCAGGCTCTCCGTTCCTCCCTTCGCCTGCAAACGCGTCAGAGGCCAGGGTCTCTGGCGGGGACAAAGTGTAGTTTCACATCATCCTCTGGAAGACGCTAAGATTCCCTAAATGCCCTTCCAGTGCGCCACCATAACAATTAGACATCAGAGCAGGGGGAGGAATTGCAGGTACAGTGTATCAGATCATCATCAAAACCTGAGATTTTCAATAAAGTAAACACGGTTTTCTTTAAAAGACCCAAACATTAAAGCATGTTGCCTAAATGGTGATTTCTTCTTGAAGCCGTTGTAAATCTATGTGTCATGGCAAACAGAAAACCCTACCTCAGCCTTGGGCGATCCACAGACTAACCAGAAGAGGCCAAGTTCAGAGAGTGAAGTCCACAGACCTTACAGCCCTTGCAGAGTCAGCTGCACTGACCACGCGACCGCCGGGACACGAGAGCTCCACGAGCTCCGACCGGCAGAGAGAGCGCGGCTGGGCGCACGAGTCTCCCGAGGAGAGTCGGCTGCTGCCGCTCGCCTTGCCAGCACCGCTCTGGGCCAGGGCCAGGCGGCCCTGGGGATCCCCCGAGACACGTGGGAGCCTGGCATCCCGTCCTGTATGGTCACGGGAAGCCACGGCCGAGGAAGGACGGACGCCTGAAGTCTGCGGCCCACATCTACGCATGTCCACCCGCCTCCAGCCTCTGGCCGGGAAAGGATGAAAACTGTAAAGTGAACAAACCTTTCTCTTCACTGCCCTCCCACTCAGCACGTCCTCCTTCATCCTCACCTGCCTTCCTGCCCTGCCCCCGGGCTGCCCCGTCCTCCAGGACACTGCTGGCCGTCGTGGGCTCTGTCCAGAAACCCAAGGCTAGTGGTCGGGCTCCACGCCTTGTCCTTCCCTCCACCCCCCAGAGGGATTTGAACACGCACGTTGTATAGTTATTATACGTCTGTCAGAAAGCACAGAACACACAACACCCAGAGGGAATCCCGGTGTAAACTACAGCCTCTGGGTGATAATGACGTGTCATGAGGGTCCACGGAGGGCGACAGACGGGTCACTGTAATGAGGAGTGTCAGCAGCGGGGGAGGGTGTGTGTGGAGTGGGGCGGGGGCTGGGCACATGCGGGAGCTCTCAGTACTTTCAGCTCAGTAATGCTGTGAACCCAAGCCTGCTGTAGAAAATAAAGTTTTTAATTTTTTTTAAAGTTTAAAAAATGGGGGCATGGGGTTTTCAGTTTTTCCACACTCTTTGCTCAACATTATCCAGTGGAAAATCTGTCTTTCCCATCATCGGATATTTCTGGACAGGCAACTTCAGGGACTCTGTAACTCATAAAAAGAGACCACAGTCTACCCACTGTGGGAATAGTTGGAATTATATATATAAAGGAAGGAAGGAAGAAAGAAAAGGGTTCAGTCAAGAGAGTCTGGAGAGGACCCAGAGGAAAGTATCCAGGTTCAACAAGGGCACAGCAAACAGGACCCAGAAGGACAAAGAAGTTCAAGTTCATGGTTTGGTCTAGAGTCACATTGCCCATTTCGGTAGTCACTAGGCACATGTGACTATTTAAAGTCAAACGTAAATGAATTTAATTAAATTAAATAACTGAGATGTCACTTCCTCAGTCATACGGGCCACCTTTCCAGGGGTCCCTCTGTGCACGTGGCTGCTGGCGACAGTCCCGGATGGCACGGACACAGAGCATTTGCGTCGCTGCCAAAGGTGATTGGGCAGCTCTCACTGGGAGTAAACGTTTTAAGCTTTGTGGGCCAAGAAGACAGTTTTTGTCTTAACTGCTCAACGCTACCTCTGTGTGTGCTGCAAAGCAGCCACAGACAATGTGTAAACAAGTGGGCAGGGTGGTGTCGCAATAGAACCTGATGTACAAAAGCAGGATTTGGCCTGCAGGCCGAGCTCGCCAAGCCCTGGTCTGCAGGAAGCATTCCTTGCCCAGGGACTTCCAGCTCCCGGGAGGTCTTAAGTGACGGCCAGGCATCTATCTACCCACAGGCACCACCAGCAGTGGCTGTCGACGGACTGAGCCGTGTGTCCAGCACGTCGTCACTGGACCTTTTAGTGCTAGGATACCTCTATATTAGCATGACTGATACAATTGAGATGCATTTAAAATCAGTGCTGCTTGCAAAGGAACATCTGTCATTGTGCATTATTCTCAAGAAATGAACCGTGGATTTTATCGCTTTTATTATGTTTCTCTAATACAAGTAATGCACGTTTGATTTAGAAAAATGAGAAAGCAAGATAAAAAGGAAAGGGGAATTATCTGAGTTTCCACTCAGGAGACATTTAACCACTGTGAACATATAAACATGAGCAGGCGGTTCCTCTGCGGAGTGCCGTGTTCCCAGTACCTCTAACAGCTAAATGGAGGGTAGGTGCTCAAAAAAACATGTGTCGAATAAAAAATGATTGCGTATTACAGAAACAGGAGGGCTCGTGATTTCTGCAAACTTCTCGCAGCATTACTAATGCTGGGTGCACGTGGGCATTTCCGCAGGGGTCTACAGCTGACACGGGACCACCAAAGGTGTCTGTGACCCACAAAGGTGCAGAAACCCACAGTCTTGCCCAGGACGGAGCCTAGAGAGGCCTTTCTGGTTTCTGCCCATCCTGGAGAGGCGGACCCTTTTTCCGGGGCAGTCTTCCGTGACTAACCAAAGTCATCTATCCGAGTCCGAACCGTCCTGGGCGGAAGAGCTGCCTGGCTTGGACAAAAGTCCCCTGGGAGAAACGGGGAAGGGAGGGTCCAGTGCTTTTTAAGTCTGAGGATGTGGGTCCAGCACACAGGAAAAGACGCCCTGTGGCCCTCCCAAGACACGCAGGCTTGTCTGACCTGCTGTGGGCCCTGTCCGCTCGCCGGGCTTGAGTGCTGCCGCCTGGATGGACTCAGACCATAAGCCTGACCCCTGCAAGGACCAGCAGAGACTCAGGTGCCTCTGTTGGCATGTCCAGGGGCCTTTTGCCTCTGGGGGACACTCCAGGGGATGCCCTCCCGGGGAGCAACCCATGCCTGGGGTGACAGGGAAACACATAGTGTTGTGTTAGGCGTGGTTCACAATGAAGCGTTAACACAGGAACTTGGGGAAGTTTTCTTCCCCAAGATGCTTTTATGATGCGGGAGGAGCGGGGACTGGCCTGAGATTTACGGAAGCCCATTGAGAGCTCTCTCTCGGGCGTTTTACCTGCCTCTGCTTCACAAGGACGCGCACTCAGGTTTCCGGACTGAACCTTCGTCACGCAGCACGCGGATCAGTGTCGTTCGCCACTCAGAGTAAAGGGCTTTCTGGTGCCCCACGGAACCTTTCGGAGAGCAGACTTCTTAGAAGCAGCTCTATTTCCAGAACATGCCTCTTCCCGGCCTCCCTCTTTCAGCTCCGAGAGCAGGGGTAGGAGGCAGGAATTCTTTCCTTCTGGGGAAACAATCATTCCGCCCCTCCCACGCATTCTCCACCTGGAGTCCTAAACCAATTACACACCCCAGCCGTTTTGGAGAGCAACCACTGTGTTGTCACAAAGGGAGGATTAAGATTTCAAACTGAGACAAGGCGAAGAGCTAATCACTGCTTCAGAAACAGAAGGCTCTGTTTTTATGCAAATGGACAAAGTTATAAAGACTCTGCAAGAGATAATGACAAAAAAAACCCCATAATCTATGATAAAAAAGATTTATGGCTAAAACAAGATGTGTGCTTCCAAATTCTCAAGCAAAAAAAAAAAAAGCGGCAGATGATTCTTTGAAGGTATGTGATGCCCGGATTCAATACCAGGATGAGAAAATCCCCCCAAATCTAACAGTTACACTTCTTTCATAAAACCGGGAGCCCGCCTGCGCCTTCAATGGGGCACAGCTGCAGAAAGAACTAGTTCCAGGGCGCACTGCATCTCAAATGGCATTGAGTCTGAAGTTCAGCTCCTGACTCCCCACCCACCCTGCCCTCGCACACAGAGCGCTCAGCCCGTGATAATCCTCCGTCGGGGGCAACTCCATTCCCGAGCTGCTCGGGACCGGAACCCTGAAATCATCTCCTTCACTCCACCGCTCTGGCTCCGCACTCCACATCTGACGACTCAGCCAATCTCGTGGGGTCAAAGTCCATCCACAGTCCTCCGACCGCTTCTCACCATCTCCCCTGCCGCCATCCTAACCCAAGCCACTGCCACCTGCATCCTGGAATATTTAAATAGCCCCGCCCACTGTCCCTGCCTCTACTTTTGCCCTGCTTTCAGGCTATCTCCTATACAGCTTCACAGTTTTGTTCACATGACATCACTCATCCAATCAGAACTCTCCCCTTTCAGGAACCCAGAGCCTCAAATGATCTGCCACCTCCCTCATTTCCTCAGCTCACCTCCTACTAAGCTTTCCCTCACTCACTCTACCCCAGATTCATGGCCGCCAGGGAGTTTCTTAAACGTGGCCACACCTCGATGCCTCGGGGCCTTGCACTGGGCGGTCCTCTTCCCCCGATATTTCCAAGGCTGGCTCTCTCCCGTCTCCCCCCAAAAGCCCTCCCCCCACACCCCCCACCCCACGGAGGCCTTTCCTGACCACCCTTCTCAAAACCTCAATTTGTACTCCAACCCCAACATTTCGTACCCCTGCCCACAGTTGTTCTTTCCTACCCGGCACACTTTACCCTTTATGTATTTATTGTGTTCATCACTGACGCCTCACAAGAGAATGTAAGCTCCATAAGAGCTCAGATTCTCGTCTCGTTTGTTCATGAATGAATCACAGTTACGGTGCCCAGCACAGTGCACGGCACTCAATAAATTCTTCCGAAACATATAACCACTGAAAACGTAGCACTCCACACTCCAGCTGTTCATTACACATTAAAAACAAAATGACAGAATGAGAAAAAAATTAGAAGTGGCCTAAATGCCTACGAGCATAACATTGGTTACATAAGTAATGATCAGGCCACACGACGGATACACTACGCAGCCCTGAAAAAGTAAGGACCTAGGATTTACTCACTGACATGGAGAGATCAGCACAACATACTAAGTTAAATTAAAAAGCTGCAGGGAGGAGGGGGGCATGAGGGGACTAACAGTAATGGAAAAAAAGACAATAAAAAAAGAATGGAAAAAAAAGCCACAAAATAACAGACGTATTTGTCCCGGTGTAAATACTGTGTGAGTATTATATGTGTGAGCGTCACGTGTTTACTCTAAAGCTCCGCTGTGTGTGCGTGTGTTTGCGTGGGTGGGCAGACTGGCGGGGAGAGGAGAGAGACGGACTGACCGATCTTGGTAGACGAGTATAAGGAAATTTTGGCTTCCTGTTTCCTTTCTGCACTGGATTTTCTCCAACGAGCAGCTTTTGAACAGAAATTGTGGAAGAGAGTTTCCTCTTTTAGCATTTACCGAGGGTGGGCTACATCTGCGGAGAGCCGGACCTGACCGACCCACCCCGCAGACGGCAGCAAGCAAACCGTGTCGGCTCGGCCCACCAGAAGCCTGATTCTCCGGATTCCAAAGGAGGACCTAGCTCCTCCCCTTACAAGGCAAACAAACAAACAAACAAATACCCACATATAAGGAGAGGATAAAATATAGGTAAGTCCAGCTCACTAACGAGAGTTTTGTGAGCTCAGATCTCAAATACGATGGGGGGGGTGGTGCAGGAAAGGGGGTCCTCATGACAGACCGTCTGCCTTTTTCAGCCGTGGCTTCGCTCCGGTCTCCGTCTCTTTCTTGCCTGGGCACCCAGCCTCAGCTGCAGGCCTCGGTCCGGGCAGACGGGGGCAGCCGAGTGGGCTGGCCACCCCTGCACGCTCCCACCTCCACGCCCGGCTCCCGCCACCGCCATGCCCCGAGTGCTCCCGTCCTTCTGGGCCCGCTAGAACCCCCTTCCTCAGGAAGCTTCCTGGCCCCCGATTCCCACAGGTCTGTGCTCTTGCGGCGTTTCTGACTGATGTGGAGGCTGTGATCCTCTGTGATCCTCGGCGTTGTTGTCGTGATTATTGTTACTAATGACGACATAAATAATAATGCGCTACGTTGGTTGTGCCCCCGTGCTGGGGCCGGCAGTGAGGACACCGAAGATGAATGAGACGGGCTGGTCCGGGGCCTCCATCATTTCACATTCGCAGCCAGTGTGCACGCTTCTGATCTGAATTTGATGCCCCTGTTTCCCAGCACAACGCAGAGAGCGCTTTATAGGAATTAGAAATGGCACCGTGGATGCTGGCAGTAAGGACGATGAGCCCAGGCTGCCTCCGGTCCGTGGGAAACGGCTTCCACATCTGCTTAAACCCACCCCCTGGATCCCGGAGTGAGGGCCGAGGCCGTGCCCCAAGCCTCTCCATCCCTGTTGGCCCACGAGACTCACCTAGGGAGCGTTCGTTTTCTTTTTTAATCCCGATAGCTAGGACCTGGACAAGGAAATCAGAAATTCCAGGGCAGGCCAGGGCCTGGGCCTCAGGGCTGTTGAAAACTCTCCAGGTGATTCGGACAGCGACCAGGGCTGAGAACCGCTGCTCTGGACCCAAGGCCTTTCTGCCCCGTAGCTGGGGAGCAGGCTCCCTGCCCCTCCCGCACTGCCCTGTTCCGGCCCAGTCCTATCTGGGGAACGCAATCCCAACACACAGAACCACCATCAGGCCCGTAATGCCACTTTCAAGAAACTGTGGGACACAGGAGGAAGGGTAAGACTGGATGCCTGGCTCCAGGACATGGGTAATGACCCCTGCCCTCCGCCTGTGCCCTCTGCCTGGGGTGGCTTCCTTGAGAAGTCCAGACTTAGCCCTCTGGGCCCCAGGGACCAGCCCAGGGTGGGCGTGTCACTTACCACGGAGGTCAGTGAGGTTGCACTGTTCACACGGGCGGCACCTTCAACACATGCAGGCAGAGATATGCACGTCTGTGAGGGCCAACCGCTCTGAGACAGGCCCCTAGCATTGTGGCAACATCTGGCCTCTTTCTATTTAAATCTTGCCCAAGGATATGTTCATTGATTTTTAGAGAGAGAGGAAGGGAGAGGGAGAGAGAAACATCAATCACCTACCTTCTGCACGCTCCCAGACTGGGGACCAAACCTGCAGCCCTTCGGTGCTCGGGACAACTCTCCAACTGACTGAGCCACACAGCCAGGGCCCTCTGGCCTCTTTTATGGGAGGGTAAACCGCCAAAGAACGGCAGTCACCGTCCTGATGGCCAGCTGTGCTTCCTTGGTGGGTGGAGGTACTCTGGGCCATGGCATGTGGTCTCGGCTGCCCCTAGGAGCTGAGCCCCACGCACCCAATGGCACACACGGTCAATGCCAAGGTAACAGCTAGAAGCATTTTTCTCTATAAAGAGGAGCCATACTCTGAAGGGCTTCATTTTCTTCAGAAGCATGTGCACAGGACGAGATCCCACTAACGACATAGACGAGGCATCTTCCCAGCCTGGGCTTTTCAGAGGGGATGCGGGTGCGCTTGGACAGGAAGCAAATTGGAAGAGCAGCCCAATCTCTGCAAATGTCCCTCCCTCCCCCAGGGAAAGGCCAGTCCTCCAGCCGATCCAGGCGCTACAGTGTGGGCATTAAGAGCAGGAGTTGGCCTCGCACCACCCAGGTCTGTGTCCCTTGCTGCTTCCTAGCTGTGTGACCTTGTGCAAGTTACTTAACTTCTCTGTGCCCTGGTTTCCTTTTCTGTAAAATGCAGATGATAAGGAGAATTAGCATAGATTTGTTAAGGGGTAATAATCAAAATATTTAACAAATGGTATGGCAGCAAAGCGGTGAGTGAATGAATGCAAAAATGGATGAATGACTGATAAGTCAAGGGTTCCAGGATTTGCTCAGGATCAAGCATGGGCCAGCAGCTCCTGGTGTCTGGGGTGCAGAAGACGGAAATCAGAGGAACCACGATGAGACGGGCCACCACCGAGACTGTAGGAAGGCACAGAGCTTAGCATTCTCACGAGGCTCAGAAATTCAGTGTCATGGTTCTCTCCCCCCAGAGCTCGCTCCAGTCACAGGGGCCATCTCGACTGTCCCAGCTCAGTGCGCACGCCTGAGAGAGACCCCTTACTCAACGAAACAGCCAAGAGGTGATGCACACGTACCGCGTGCTGAGCCCCTTGGCACCTTTAATCCTCACCCCTGCCTTCTGAGTCAGGTGTATTACCTCCCTAGGGCCCAGGTGAGAAAACACTGAGAAGGTGCAATACCAAGAAACTTGCCTCGGCTACTAGGGGGAAATGCAGAAATCCTAACCCCAGGGTTCTTGCTCCAAAGCCCACTGTTCTGAAGAAGAGAATCTCACTGACACAATCAGAAAGACAGTTCTTCCATCCCATTCTTCAGAAGCTGGCCTCTCTGTTAGAGTTTTTCACCACCAACAAAGGCCTAGGTTCCCTCCCCCTTTCCTCACATGGATACGAGCAAATGAGTGCTAATTTGGGCACCGGAAAGGCTGATCGGGTGGACACAAATATTGCAAATGTCAAGCTGCTATGACCTGCTGGAGGCTGGAAGGGACATCTGCGTCGTCTATCTGTGTGACCAAGTTCAGTGTCACACATGGCCAGGAACTTCAGAGGCAAAGCTGTCCATCTGTCTGCAAGGCCTCAGCTTCCTAAAGAAAACCTACTGTGAACCCCTGCTTTTTGGGACAGGTCTTCAAAAGCCAATTTATTTCTAGAGAGAGTCCCCTATGCTCTCGTCCTAAATACAGTGGTCCACTAGGATCACCGAATCTCTCGATTTTACACTACTTAAAAGCCTTCAGCTCTGTCACGTTACCTTGCTGGACAGCAGTGACAGTCACATTGGGCAGTGGCTGACAGTTCTCTCTGGCCATCCCAGTCACTGGTTTTTCCTCAACTGCTTAAAACTTGGTAAAAACTGTTCATTTCTTTTGGCAGAAATATCTCCTATTCAACCTTGGGTCCAAGGTAAGCATTTCTAGCACATATGGTTTAAAAAAAAAAAGATCTCTTTGAATTAAGGCAGCACGAGAAACACACACTCACTCAGCGCACTTCCAAGAGCGGACTCCTAGCGGTCTGACAATATTTGGCAGTGTTATTCAGCACGTGGGGCAGGAGTGCTGCGTCGCGCTCGCAGTGACGGAGAGCTGAGACCGGGCTGAGCTGTGAAGCCGACGGACTTAAAATAAAGCAGCAGAGTTCCAGACGCCTCGTGCAGGCTTCTGCAGGGCGGCCTCAGGGTTAGCTGAAAACCAGCCCGGCAACGTGGAACGGGTTTGCAGAAAAGGAGACATGTTTCACTTCCCGGTACATTTCTATTCCTCCTGGGGTGGTAAGGATGGCAGCCTGACTCGTAGCAGAAATTTTTAAAAAATCAGCAAAGCATGTATTCAAATAAAGAGTATGGAAAATTCAAATGGTTTTCTGAATCCACCCAATTTTATTTAATTGACTGGTTTTGGGGGGGGGGGTGGCCGGGGAAGAGAGAGAGAGAACCATCTGTTTGTTGTTCCACCTATTTACACAGTCACTGGTGGCTTCTTACATGTGCTCTGACCGGAGATCGAATCTGCAACCTTCACGTATGGGGACAATGCTCCAACTAGCTGAGCTACCTGGCCAGAGACACACTTGTTTTTCGTTTCCCTCCACTAAATTAATTCAAGTCAACCTGGATAGAGGGACACCCAAGCTTTTAGTACTGAAACACCCAGTTATTGATTTTTCAGCCACATTTCCACCCTCAAAACGAGCTGTAAAAAAGGACAGCCAGCCGTCACCATACGTTATGTTTATAGACTCAACATTCAATACATTTGTGTGTTACTTACACAGGAAATCCCATATTGTAGGCTCGATGAGTGGTTACTGAATGGATGGTGGGTGAGTGGAAGGATGGATGGGCAGACGAATAGACAGATGGACAAATGGGTGTGTGGATGGATGGACAGACATCCCATACCTCCCCAGCCTGTGAGTACACTGCAGTCATAACCACAAGGTCTGAAAAGAGAGCTTATTCAATGAGAGATGTTTTAACTAAATGTAAAATGAATCTGTAATTCCCTCCCAAATGCTCACCCTCCTTTCAAAACCCAAAAATAATAAAATAATTAAAAATAAACATCGGGCAGGAGAGAAATGCTCCTGGCGTGACGCACTCACGGACGTTAGCCAGAGCCGCACCCCGCAGGTTCCGACAGCCCTATACGACCGTCGAGACGGCTGCGTTTTGCTTGCTCAGTGTGCAGCAACGGGACGCTTCATCGCTGATCCTGAGCTCCTCGCAGACTCGGACGAGCTGCGGTCTTATCCCTAGACTCAGGTACAGTGCTCTTTTCCAACTCGCCCTGAAGCAGGCCCTGGGATAAAATAACTCCTGGGACCAGGGTATCGTCCTGGAGATTCCAGTGAGTCCCGTACCCAAAGCCTGACTCGAACCCACCTTCCTAAGTCACACGGAGACTCTTTAACTTGGCAGATGTGCTGGGAGTTCCGGCTCTGGGGCTCAAGGTCATCCTGGCATTCAAAGTCCTCCCCGAGCCTCACGGGGACCAGACGTTTTTCTCGGGTCCCGGTGCTCCTGCCACCTGCTCTAGCTACTCCCACCAACTGAAGGCACAGCCTCCACCCGCCCCTCCCGCCTCCTCACAGGGAGAAGAGGCCTGCCCTCCCGGCCGCTGCGCCGGCCGCACGTGCACCCGCAGCGAGTGCGCAGAGCAGAGAGCAGAGCGCAGCACCGTGAGGGCCACGTGGGGCTCCTCTCCACTCCCGCACGAAACCCCGTCATCTCTTTCACTTTCCCACTTGGATGACAGTCTCCCACTTTCCTTTAGAGGGAAGATGAAATCCCTTCACCAAAGGCATCCCCAGTAACAGCTTTGCTGTTAGCTGCCCCTTTTAAATACAGCGATGTTTCTCAAAGCAGCCAAGGATGCGAACTGAAACTCCTCCCACTTGTGTTGGCCGCGGACCACTTCCCCGAGGCCTCTTCTGAACCAGTTTCCACGGGAACTCTCCAGACATACCAGCACCCAAGCGGGACTGAGGAACAGTGGCGAATGCCTCCCCCCAGCTTCCCATTCCCGTCCCTGGGCGTTTGTGCAATACATGCATGGGTCCACCCCCCTGAGCACAGTGTCACCCAGCACTGGGGGACAGGAAAGAGAACATCACTACCAAAAACAAGGTGACATGTAATTAATAAGCTTGCCCAGCTTAATAAACACACCGGCTTCGGAAATGATTCTTAAGTCACGAAGGAAACTGTCATCTGCAGGGAGTTAGAAGGAAAGAGCCGACGAGTAAGAGTTTGTTACTGTTTGCTCACTGCTCCGAAGGACAGGTACCTGGCTATGAACTCCAGGAGAGGAACAGCACCTGTGCCTGCAGCACGTGGCACCAAGCACTTAGTAAGTGCTCAGTGAATGCTCACCAATGGCACAGGTGAACACACAGGCACGTGGGGGGGGGGGAGACAGAGAGAGAGAGAGAGAGAGATCCAGAGGCAATTCTCCAGGCCTTCCCAGAGTTCAGGATCCCCCCTCCCCCGCCCCGCAAATACCAGCGCTCTGACTCTTTCACGGCCATCAGTCAACCCTCTGATTGAGGATTAGGTTGCCCATACGCCTTCATACCTTCCCAGTGTCCTTCTAGAAGGTGGATATTAGCACATCAATCCCTAACTTTTTTCCAGCCCTCACCGAAGGACATGCTTATTGATTTTAGAGAGGGGGGAGAGCAGGGGAGAGAGAAGGAGAGAGAAAGAAACATCGACTGGTTGCCTCTCATACGTGCCCCGACTAGGGACCAAACCTGCAACCCAGGCACGTGTCCTGACTGGGAATCAAACCCACAACCTTTCAGTTTACGGGACAATGCTTCCACCTACTGAGCCACACCAGTCAGCATGATCCCTGATATTGTTAAGTTAATTATAAATTCATATATTGAAATGTTGAGTTTACAACCAGTGCTTTAGGTTGGGCTGGTATCAATTTCCACCCTCAGAGAGGTGGTGAACCATTAAAAGAACCCTCTGGATTTGCCAGGGCTGACAACCAGGCCCAGACTCACCAGCCAATCAATCTCCAATCCTTCAATACAAAAGCCTCCAGGGCCAAGTTGTGCCTGAGTCAGGTTTGGGAGATTTCCCTCCCTCCCTGGGGCTCAAACATGTGACCACAAGAAGCAAGGTGCCACCCTAAGTAAGCATCACTCACAAGGCCTCGCTGGGGAAGATGAGCCAACCACACGTCTTAAAAATCAAGGATCGTATTAGTATGTCTCAGCTGTCAATCACACATAATCAGCCTCACAAACAATAAACAAAACGCTTCCCTTTTGATGAGGAAAATTTTATTTTTACACATCGACCGAAAGAGGGGAGGGATGAATAAGTTAATAAATAATTTGGTAGGAAAAAAACCCAGTAATTTTTAAAAATAGATTTCCTTGATTAAAATGAAGTCCCAGGTAACCTTCAACTGCCTGCTCTCGAGTGCTGGGCAACACCCCACCTGCCAAGTTCTGCACCAGATGACGGCGGGACACACGGGAAAGAGGCCAAGTTCGTTCCTCCACGAAGCTGGTCCCGTGTAGGATCAATGAAACAGTCAGAGAAGAATACCAAAATATTTTTAAACCCCAAAATAAAATGTAATTGTCAATAAAAGGCGAACAATACAAAGGAAGAACCAAGGAACCAAAAAGAAGCGTGTGATTACATGTAAGATGAGGGCGAGTATCAGTGTTCCGATGTTGCAGACGAGGGTCCTCAAGGCTCGAACGTTTACAGGAAGCTTCGTGGATAAGCAGACCCTGACCTGGACCTGGAAGAAGGGGCAAGATTGGCCAATGGGAAGTGAGAAGGCATTCTAGTTGAGGAGGCTACCGTATTTTGCCATGTATGATGTGCACTCACGTTTTTGTGTGCATTGTATATACATGGGATTGTTATACCCATTATTATACACATGATATGTAATACATGCCCTTATTTTTTCCCCAAAAATTTGGGCAAAAAAGTATGCATTATACATGGCAAAATATGGTAGCTTGGAGATGTTCTGGGTGTGACGCTGACGGAAGGTGTGGGTTCACGTTGGCCTGGCCTGGGAGTTCCTTCGTGACAGCCTGAAACCCGCACACTCAGGCTCTTCGTAACAGCGAAGCGTCTGCACGGAGGAGAGCAGTGTTTCCAGAAGGCTGGTCGGGCAGAGGGGCACAGAACCAGCTACAGCCGGACAGAGAGCACCCAGACCGAGGCACCGGTGGGCGCCACGTGCACGGAACCGAGTGGAGGGACATTCGGAGAACAGCAGGCAGGCCTCGGCAGCGGGTTGGATATGAGCCCCCAAACAGAACCAAGCATCAGGAACGAACCTGCACTTTCCTGGTTGAGGGACATTGGGAAGAGGACTCAACTGTGGATGGAAGATGGTTTTGTGAGTTTGAGGCAGACAGAGCTGAGGAAAGAATGTGATAGCTGGGTAGAAGTGGCCGGGAGGCGTCTGGGCCACACTCTGCTGGGACATGATGAGACCAGGGCCAAAGCTGGGGCTCTCTGAATAGAGCAGACAGCCTGGCTGTTGGGGTGTGGTCCTGGAGAGAGGACGGCGAGTGCCAAAGAACAGGCTGACCGGCTGGACAGAGCAGACACATACGAGAGCCGCCGATGGAGAAGCAGACAGATACGAGAGCCGCCGACGGAGACGGACACCGGAGAGGCACCGAGAAAGCAAGCTCAGCCCATGGCCCGAAGGCCGTGGGAGCAGCCTCAGCGCCGCTGAAGAAGAAGCAAGAATGAGGATGCCCCGGAAAGGACACAGGACCCAAGCCAGCTGGCCCCCGGAGAATCCCGGCCCCGTCAGCCGGTGAGGACAGGAGCCGGATCACAAGGGCGGGAGAGACCCGGGGAACGGGAATGGGGACTCGGTGGGAGGGGACGACCAACAGGAGTAACCAACCGCGTGGTGGTTCGTGGGAGCCCGACGGAGCAGTACACGGCAGCACGTGCAAGGCGGGAGAGCAGCAGACAGCACACAGCCACCCGGGAGTCCCGCCCCTGCCCGTCAGGAGGGGCCCTGCTCTGTCTTAAGGAGAGTACAGACGCCCTGCAGCAGAGCGCCCGCCTCCTCTCTTTCTTACAAGGCCCACTCCCGGGGCCGTGCAGCAGAAAGCTGTCCCGTGGCCCCACTGACGGTGCACGAGGTCTGGAACCCGTCGCTCCAGAGCAGAAGCCATATGGCTGCCGCTCCTTCCCTGCCACGCCGATGCCCGCCGGCAGGGGTTAAACACTCCCGAGAAGAGAGGAGAGAAGGAATCTCCTGGGTTTCTAGGCAGATTGAAATCTCGAAATAAAAGAGATGTCAGGTGGTGGTGATGCTCGAGTGAGGCGGCGGCGGCGCCGAAACGCTGCGCCACAGGCGGCCAGAAGTTTCTGCTCTGTTTGCTTTCCCTTCGTTGCTCTCAGAGCTCGCTGACGTCTCCAGTGGAAGCTCTCTCAGCTCCTGCCTGCTCCCTATCAGCCACCGGATTTAAATCAGCGATTTTTCGCACTTAACTGATTTCCCCGGCTCGCCAGGGGGTTCCTAAGCCGAGTGCACCTTCTTTCTGAAATTAGACTCTCCCTCCAGAGACACGTGTCAATAATGCCAAAAGGGCAGATGCAGACTTTTACGAAGGAAAGCATTAAACTATGTCCAGAATGCCGGCCTTTGTCCACTGAAAGCCGCAGGTACATTCTGCGTGCAGAACGTCAACCGCGCAGAGTGAACGTGGTTGCGGCATCCTTCGCTACGGAGGGTCAGCGGAGGTCCACAGAGGGAGAGCATTTCAGCTGAGGTCATGCAGCCTTCAGGGCCCAAACCGCCCTTTGGGCACAGGCTTTCCTTTGCTTCTTGATGCATGAGTTCTACTAAACATCTGTGAGGCTTCCACGAAAGAAAATGTCTGTGGTTCATTTCTACGGCTTAGTGGGAGGTGTAGATGCATTCGTTACCAGGACAGCCGATGACGATGCTGTGAGTGGCAGTGTCCTCGGCAGGGTTCGAGTCTCTCCTGTGAAAGGGGACAGATAATCCGGGGAAGGCAGGAGGCGAATGGGCAGGAAGGAGCCTGATGTCCAGGGTGAGCCCGAAGCCCGAGTGACCACAGCACCCATCAACCTGGAGAGCAGTGAGGGGTGAATTTCTCTTTCCGGTGAGCTGAGGGGTGGCCCGAAAGAGCATGGTGAGGCCAGGGGAAGAAGACACCGGGGCCAGGTCCCCTCTGCCACCCCTGGACAACTACACCTGCTCTTTCCAGCTCACTCAGGCATGAGCGTGGGACCCGACAGTTTCCGCTGTGATTAAAAAAAAATGACTCCCATATTCCCAGGTCGATAAAAAGCACTGCTTTACGTTGTCTTCTTCCTCACATATTTAAGTGGCTCAAATTTGGATAGCTATTGCTTGAAAGTTTAAAACACTTATCAAAAAAGAGCTGGCCCCCTTCTGATCAACCTGTTGTGTCTTTTGTTAATTAAAAAAAATAAAATATAGAGATAATTCTGCTCAACTGAGATGTCTGAGAGGTTTTCCTTTAAGAGGTGTCCAACCACTTTAGACACTGCCTTTGCGGCCCTCCCTGGACCACCAGCAGAGAGTTTAAATGCCACCGTTTAGTTGTCACCTACGCGATCTGCAGGTGCATCTTCTTACGAATGCAAATCACAGAGACAAATTTAGAAGCTGTTTTGGAATACGTGACCTTTGGAGATTGAATTTGCCAGCTGAAGCCTGGGGAGGGCATGGAGAAAACGCTGACTCTGGAGGAGTGCTCAGTAACCCTCGCCTCCCAAGGCGCCTTGCAGGGCCTTCGAGATAGCTAGGGGTCGAGGGCTCCGCTTTACACCTCAAAGAACAGGACGTTGTCTCTCCTGCTTGCGCTTTCCTGGGGAAACTGTTCCCGTCCTCTCTCATTCTCAGCCACAGGGCCATCAGCTCCATGTTCACGCCAAGTTCACCCCTGACATGCAAGTCCATTTCTTCTAGCCCTACCCTTTCTGGAAGCAGAGCTCCTGAGCGCCTTGTGAAGGCACCCACTCACTCAGAAAATCCTGCAAGAAGAACAAGCTGGGGGTGGAGGGGAGGAGGCACCAAGATGTGTTTGGTTTGGGCCGAGATGAATTTGCAGTAAGACATCGAACCATTAGGTGAATGCCTTTCCCCCACAGTTCAGAAGAGAGGTCCAGGCTGGAGATACAAATTAAGGGGCGAGGCTACCCGCATGTGGATGGAATCAAAGGTGCAGGGAGAGTTTACAGAGTAGAGGGTGTAGGGCTCGACCTGGAGACAGGGGTAGCGGAAGAGCAGAGAAATCCTCTCCTGAGAAGATGGCGTCAGGGCACCTGAGGGGACCTGGGGCTTGCAGGAACAGGAAACGCCACGTCAGAAGCTGCAGAAAAGGGGCACATGAGAGGCAAGCACACGCCGACTGATGCTTCCCTCCCTCTCTCCCTCCCTTCCCCTCTCTCTAAAAATAAATAAATAAAGTCTTTTAAAAAATTATTTTTAAAGCTGCAGAAGAGGAAAGCAAGGAAAGAAATGAGGTTTGACAACTGGGAGTCCCTGGTTACCATGGCTACAGCAATGGTGGGTTTTTGCCCTACTGATCCCTGACCAGAGCCACCCCATCTCCACTGTCAGGAATGCACCTGCCTTCTCTTCACAGCGCTCTCTCTCTCTCTCTCTCTCTCTCTCTCTCTCCCCCCCCGACCCCGCACCCTCTCAGGTTCCCTCTGTAGTCCAACTGTGCGGATGCCTACATCCTTGGAGGGCTCACGGCTTTACCAGCGTGTCCTCTCTTCTCCATCTGAAATCCCGCTTCCGTACCGCCAGTGGGTGTGAAATATAAACAAGCAAAATCACACCAGAAAAACAATCAAAATACTCTTCAAGGCATAAGACAAATGGGTGGAAAGCCACAAAGAATCAAATAGATTTGATTATACCAGGGGAAACCCCCCAAAACAGAATTTATTTATAAAAAAGTTGTGCATTCTTACATGTTTAAATTTCAGTCACCTTCAAAGTACTCTCCATTTGATGCAATACAGCTATTGAGACTCTTTTCCACTGCTCAAAAGTTTTTAAACTCATTGATTTTGACACCTTTTAGTGCTTCTGCCATTTTTTGTTTCACCTCTTCCACATCAGCAAAACATTTCCTTTGAGGACATTTTTCATCAGAGGAAACAAAAGAAAAGTTACTCGAGATCAGGTAAATAGGGAGAGTGGGGCATGGGGGTTATGCCATTTTCGGTCCACGCAATGTGGGTGGGTGCACTCGTAAATCACCCGTCATAAATTGGGCAAACACTTTGAATCTTCAAAAAGAAATTCACTAAAATCAAACGCAGCCTCTCACAACAACACCAGCTGGTACACTGATACAGATGGGTTCCTACAACACACCTAGCACAGGAAGCTTGTACTACCAAGGGCCCACCCTCCAGAAGATAATTCTAGGTTTTTTAGGGGTCCCCCTGGTATGATCTAAACTAGCAAACAAGAACCAAATCAAATATAAAATAAAAAATCATAGGACAAAGAAACAAATTTGTAGCAAACAGTGCAATATTAATACCCTGGATCAATATATTTAATAAACCAATAAATCAATTAGAAAACCAATACCAACCCAATTGGGCAAAGAACAACCAACACACAAGCATTCAGATACAACTAGATGATAAAATATGAAAAAAAAATAATTTTCTAGTAGCAAAATAATTTAAAACTTAAAAAAATCTATTTTTTGCTTATTAAATTGGACAGCTTTTTAAAGATAACACTCAGTTATGCTATGAAGTCAGAGAAATAAGTACTTGCATATATTTCTCATGGGGAGCAACCCAGTAATCCCATTTCTCCGAATCAATCCCAAAGTAACGATGCAGATAAGATATGCGTGCAATATGAAGTGTCACATTATTTATAGTAGTGAAAACTTAATATACCATAGAAGACTGATAAAGTGTAGACTTTTTAATTATACAGTCAATATTTTCACATAGATGTAAAGGGGGGAGATAAGTATCTTTAATCTAAAAAGAACATTTATAAATCAACAATAAATCTATAAAAATGACCAGATATGGACAGGCAATTCACAAAAAATAATAAATACTCAGTAATGTTTTTTGGTTTATCATAAAGTAATAAAAGATGATAAAACTAATATCTATCCCCCAATTCATCACCTTGGAAAATATTGAAGTGTATTTTTACTTTTTTTATTTTTTAAAAAGACCTTATTTATTTTTAGAGAGAAGTGAGGGAAGGAGAAGGAGAGGGAGAGAAACATCAATGTGCAAGAGAAACATTGACTGGTTGCCTCTCACATGCCTCCAGCTGGGGAGCTGGCCCACAGCCCAGGCTTGTGCCCCGACGGGGAATTGAACTGGTGACCTTTCGGTTTGCAGGCTGCAGGCCACCGCTCAATCCACTGAGCCACACCAGCCAGGGCTGAAGTGTACTGTTAATATAACCATGAGCATATTAATGTCTACACATAAGTAATGTAATCAACAGACTAGAATATTTGCCAAAAATGCTAAAAACTGTCATTTCTGGGCACTGAGACTACCAGTGATTTTATTTTCTTCTCAGTGCTTAGCTATATTTTCCAAATGTCTATAATGAACCTATATCCCTCTTTTGTAATGGGGGAGATGTTTGAAATCATTTCAAAAATACATTGGTGAAATCAGAAAACCCACCTGCCACCACATTAAGAGCATAAACAATGTCCATCCCTTCCTTCCCCACAAGCAATGCCCCCCCAACCATGAAGGTCCTTCCCACTCCCTTCTTTGAAAGAGCAAAGGTGATTACTAAATACTAATTAGCAAATGGGAGGGGGTTCTGCCTGTCACTCACATTTGCCATCTTCATCCTTCCTGATTCGGTTGGGCTCATCTGGCCTTTGATCTAGAAAGGACTAGACCACATGAACGACACTGACTGGCCACAGCCAAGGAATCTGGAATGTGAACTCAACCCTATTAATTCTGGTCCCGCAGACGGAAGCTACCCAGTGCCCGCTAGGTGTAAAGTGCTTGCTGGAGGCTACCGGGAATACACATTTGGAGGGGACAGTCCAGGCCCTCAGGATCCGTCCAGGAACCGGAGAGGACAGCCCAGGTGCACACCTATCCACAACACCTGTTGGGAGAGGAGGCATGCGGCTGGAGAGAAGCAGGAACTGAAAGCGCCCGGTTGACGGGAGACCCCTGGGAGGACAGGGCACCGGTGATGACCTCAAGAAACTGCTGACAGTTAGACCTGGAGGGGTGGAACGGAGGCACGGCCTCGTCGGGCACAGCGGCAGGAGGCAAGCTCCCTAAAGACTAAAGCACAGTGCACGCTCTGCAGTACACGCGATGCATTCACTGGAGTAACAGCATCTGCTCACTGGGTGGCTACGAGAACTAAATGAGTTCGCCACATCGAGCACTCAGCACAGTGCTCCGCACACAGAAAACGCTCTACGGCCATTTGGCGCCGTGGCTTGACTGCTCCCACTATTATTACTTCTGCGGCTGCGGCCGCTCCTTCTGTTTTGGGTGTGGAGAAGTGCCAGCGGAACACCAGACTGGGGAGTGACGTGAGCCCATGCTCTGGGAAGCCTCAGGCGCTGCAGACCATAAAATATTTTTGACAGGGCTGATGGGGTCTGAGTTTTACTGTGGGAATGGTAATCGGGCAACGGTATAGAATGGAGGGGCATGGAAATAGAATTCAGGAACACCAGATGAGAGAAGTAGGGCGGGGAAAGAGCGTGGCCCTAAGAGGGTGCGTAGTAGAGAGGTGTGGAATGAATAGAGGGAAGGGGTGGATGCCGGAGGCATTGACAAGGCAGCAGTCACGGGACTCGGCAACCGTTAGATGTGGACAGAGGAAGGTGGTGGAGGACACTGGGAGGGGACCAGAGAGCTGCGGCGACACGGGGTGGCGAGACGTGTGGGTGCTGGAGCGGGGAGGGCAGGGGAGGTCAGGGGACTGGGAGCGTGTAGGACCGAGATGCTGGAGCAGCCCGCAGGCAGGTGAAAAGCAGGTGAGGATCAGAAGGGAGAGCTTGGGCGGGTGACACAAAACGGAGAATCACTGAGATGAGAGGGGTGACAGGGGAAGTCGTGCTGGCAGAAGGTGAAGTCGTCAGTGAGAGCCCCGGAGAAAAAAGTGTGTGAGCGGAGAGAAGACAGCTCAGCATCGATGGATGCTGGCTCTGGGAATGTCCACGGGGGTGGGCAGGGAGTGGGAGGAGGGTTGCTGGGGCGGGGGGCACAGCACAGAGCCAGGGGGGCGCTGCACCGCCATATCCTAAAAGGGCACCTGCAGCTTCAGAGGGATGGTGCCCGTCCATCCCATGGCAATTCTGCCCACCCACCCCGTCGCCCACTCTTTCCACCCCCTGCACCGCCGTCTTCAGTCACCGATACACGCAAAGTGTGTAAGATCAGCACAGGTGGGAAGATAGGAGGAGAACTACGTGGCACTTAGTAAAAACTGGATCAGTGAACAACCACATAATGGAGCTCGCTGGTAACCTTCACCACGGGTGGTTTTCACCTTATAACTCCTGCAGTGAATGCCTGAGCCATCCCTGAGCAGCCGCCAATCACAGCCGAGAGGACAGACAAACCAGACTCTGAAAACCTGGTGGGAACCTCGTCTCTATGACTTTCTGGCTGTGCAACCTGAGTCAGGTCACCGAACCTCGCTGGGCCTTGATTCCATCATCTGCAAAACGGAGGCCATGGTACCAGACCTCTTAGGGTTAGGGTTAGGGTAGAGGTTAAAGGGAGAAACATGTTCAGTGAGTTCAACATACTGCATGGACTTCATAAGGAGTGGCTTTTGTTTATTATTTATATTAAAGGAGACCGTGCTAATAAATGTTCTTTGTTCCTTTTCTTCCCCCTGCTTTGGAGAGAACATCCAGTTTCTCACCTCCGAGATTTTCAGGGTCTTTGCCCCCACTGGGTGATGGGGATTGGTGGAGGCAAAAAGTAGGAATCACCGATGCAAAGGCTCTCTCTCCACCCAGCACTGGTTGCACATCTTGTGTCCCAGGGAAAACATTAGCAAGGGCAGCCTGGGGCTTCTCTGGGAATCTCCTGAGCCCCTCAAAGGGTCCAGGGTGATGCCTATGGCAGGTGGAGACACGCAGCTCATCGAGTGTGGGGAGACCACCTCTGGGGGCTGGGTCCTGCCCGGACAGCAGGACACTGGTTGTCCGTGTGGCCCAAGCTCCCCCAGCAGGCGCCTCACGAGGAGGACCCTGGACAGGTTCTGAATCTCCATGTAACTGAAGCGCAACTGTCAGATCCTTACCCATGACGGCTATTCGTGGAAGACGCTACAAACACGGCATTTGGCCTTGTACCTTCTGGAGGCTACAAGGATCCTGCTCACACAGGCAATAATTCCAGCCAGACACATTTCCAATCCCTCGGAAAAGCTACAAGGCCTCGTGATCGAAGAGCAGGAGGGGTAGCAATGGGCAAAGACAAGCTAACATCTTCACGGCATAGCACACATCTGGCTCCTGAGGGGGCCAGGGGGGGATCGGCACTGAAAAAAGACACAATTCCTGGAGGAAAAATCTACTTGTAAATTGGTTTAGCCATTTCAATGGCCAAATTACCCAAGACATAATTAGGGCAACACTTCTCCCCCTGGAACTCCGCTATGTGAATTAATGGACCCCTCTCGGTAAGCCAAGCTAGCACTAATAGCGCTTTCTTCCCCTCAGACCGTTTAAACCATAATCCCTTTCCAAGCTGGCATTTGTGTTTGCGTCTCCTGTGCCCAGAGGTCAGGCCTCCACCGGGCTGCCATTTGCCCTCTGGCATGCGGGAACAGTGGGCATATGCTGGGACAGGAGAATTATTTTTTAATCCTCACCCAAGGACAGGCTTATTGAGTTAGAGAGAGGGGGAGGGAGAGAGAAGGAGAAACATCGATCGGCTGCCTCCCATACACGCCCTGACTGCGGACCGAACCCACAACCTAGGTACGTGCCCTGACTGGGGATTGAACCCACGGCCTTTTGGTGTACAGGGCGATGCTCAACCAGCTGAGCCACCAGGCCAGGGCCAGAGAGACTCTTTTCTGGTTCCAGGGAGGTAGTGAGCGCAAATGGAAGGGACACTGGGCGGGGACGGTGGGCAAGCTCCGTTTGTGCCTGGCAGTCTGCCAGGACTTGTGTGTCAGGGAAGGGGTGGTGGTAAATGATTCATAAAGTGTATCATTTTAATTGTTTTTAAGTGGACAGCTTAGTGACATTAAGTGCCTGCACACTGTTGGGCAACCACCGCCCCCCCCACCCATCTCCAGCAGTTGCACCCTCCCCGCCTGGAACTCTGCACCCATTAAACACGAATGCTCCGTTTCCCGCCCCCTCCAGCCCCTGTGGCAGCCGCCACTCTGCCGTCTGTCTCTTTGAACTTGACCGCTCTGGGCACCTCGCATGAATGAAATCACACAGTGTTTGTCACTGGCTTATTTCACTTGACATATGTCCTCAAGGTTCATCCATGTTGTGGCCAGTGTCAGGGTTTTCTCCCTTTTAAGGCTGAATAATGTATAATACTCCGTTGCGTGTATTTACCACATTTTGTAAATCGGTTCATCTGAATTTTGTGTTTTCACATTAACGAGTGGCAATTATGAAACTTTGGATTGAGGTAAGTATGTGTAACATTCAACCATCTTTACGTAGCGCACAGTTCAGAGGCGTTAAGTGCCTTCACACTGTTGTGCCACCGTCACCCCCACCCATCTCCAGAGCTTCTGCCTCTTCCCAAGGGAGACTCCGCACCCATGAAACGTGGCCTCCCGGTCCCTCGCCCCCTCAGCCCCCGGCGAGCGTGCAAGCCGTGACTCCGAACTAGCCCCAGCCTCCGCCTCTTCATCTGAAAAACGGGCGCTGTAATCACAGCCTTCAACGCAGGGGTCACCTGAGCACCAACTGGGTCATCTTCATTCAGCTCGGGCCCCTCTGCTGCCCCCTCAAACTCTCTTTCTGGGCAAGGCGTGCAGCCCACTCAGTGGCAGCTGGATGTGGGGAACTGCTGGGACCACGCAAGGCCCCACACACCACAGGAAAAGGGGCCAACGCGTCCCACACAACAATGAAGAGTAGAGCTGTTCCTCACCCTCGCACACACCTACAACTCACTGTCCTTGGTGCAAGGAACTACTCGTGGCTGGAGACTGCAAAACCAAGTGCTCCGGAGCCGTCTACATGTCAGTCCCTTTGTTTTCATGGCAAACTTTCCAATCCAAACAAAAAGCAGACAAAGTCAGAGCAAGTGTGGCTGGTTTAGATCACTCATTGTTACCTCCTACGTGAGAGAAAAGAACACTACAAACATCACCCACCCGTCAGTGAAACAAGAATTCACGAGACGGCCATCTTCTCCAAGAGAAGAAAAGTAAGTCCCTGTTCCAATTAAGCATCTCACTTTTGGCAACGGAGCCAGTTTTAAATTAATATATTATGTGTGTTTATTAGATTTTAACCAAGAGGAGAAACCTCATGTAATTGAATTCCCGGAGGACACCCACACAGGCCCATGAAGGTAGCAGAGGCATATGGACGGTGGCTCGAAAGGAAACACTAATTAAATCCCCGTTTCCCCCAGATACCGCCAGGTCTTTCAGGTCTGAGTTCACTTCCCGGTTGCTGAGCGTCTCCTCCAATGGTTCCAGGTCTCAGGGAGGGTGCGGCGGGGCACGGAATGGTCTGGAGGAAAGCTTTCGTGGGCAGGGAAGTGTTGCCCCCCACGCGGGGTGCACCTTGCCCCGCCAAGAAAAGTAGAATGGAGACGAAGAGACGCAGGAAGGGGTGTAGTCAGGGGAAGTGGCAGGAACAGCTGAGGAATTTTCTGGAAATGTAGCAATGTAATACAAGCTAAGAGTTGTGAGTTGGGAAAGAATAAAAGGAAGGAGGGGGTAATAAAGACGGACAGAGACAGGAAAAGGAAGAAGGACGGGAGGAGGGGGTGGCAAAGGATGGAAGTTGGGGGGTGTGGGGGACACTTGAAGGGACAGAGCACTGAGACCCTCATGAAAGTTGGAGACAAAAGCTCTTCCCCACCATCTCCAGCTTGTCCCTGTTCAGTGTCTGGCGATGAAATGAGCCAAAAATGATGAGAGAACCAAGAAACTAAGGCGGAGGTGTCCAGGCCCCTGGAGAGAAACAATGAAAGTTCTCACTGTCTGCTGACATTTTGTCAGAGAGGAAGGGTAGCTGGGGACTCAGAGGCACCTGGACAGTTGTCCTACTGACCAGGTGGTGGCCTTTCTTCCCTCACTGCTTCTCATCCATCTCCCCGTGCTGAGCACTCGGGCGACTGCGATGGTCTGTCTTGCCGAGGACAGCCAGCGGTCTAGCACGGATGTGCGAGTCCCCTCAAGACGTGCCCACAAGCAGCGAACAGAACCAAAGGGCACCATTTGCCCTTCTGTTGGGTGAGGCAGACCACGGCAATGACAGAGAGCAGGTCGTGGGATTCCGACCACCGAGAGAGAGCACCCTTGAGGGGCGGCCGCCACTTGGACCCTCACCGCTCCATCAGGAGTTAGGGTCTGTGACTTTTGTGTGACACCTGCCCAGTGTTGACAATAAAGTTAAAAACAAAAGCAGCCACTGTGTGGACCACACAGAACTGTCCCCAGGATTCCAGATTTCAGATCCCTGCGTGTGTGGCCAGGAAGAAGGGACAGAAGAGAGGACACCTTCCCACCTGCCATCAGCAGAGAACTGAAGGGGGAAGACATGGGGTCTTCCCATCCTGCTTAGAATAGGACGCTAGGGAGCATCGAAGAGAAAGAGCCCAGAAACCTAGGAATGAAGGACCCAGGGAAGCCCTGGGGAGGGGGACCCCAAAACCCCTGAGTTAGCCCGGGCAGCAGGAAGGTGGCAAACAGCAACATTCTGGGAATCCGTCAACGGAGTGGGAAGTAGCAAAGACCCGGCATCGTAAAAGATAAGAAACTGGCTTGCTCTCTAGGAGGAAGGAGGCCATCAAGCAGTCCCCATCTCTGAAACACCACTTAGCCCCCTGCCCCCCACACCAGGAGGCTCCCCCTCTCCCCAAAATAGGTCTTTTTCCAAGCAACACCTCCCTCACCCACCTCCCAGAAACAGCTTCCCAGTCCCGCCCCCTGCTGACAAACACCCACGTGTGTCTACCATGAAACTCAGGCACGCATGCCAGCAAGGGGGACTTGGAGGTGGCCCAGAGCAGGGTCCCGGCCCGGCCTGTGAAATGAGTGCCCTCTCTTTGTCTCCTCCAGCGGTACGCTTGCCACCGGGCCAGTCAGCCGCTCTGATTAATCTTCTTCATAGGAAAAAAAAATAAGACTCTTTCAGTTGGTACATGGATTACCTGTCTGCAAATAAAGCCTGCTCAAATGCTTCCAAGGACTCAGTTCTCCTTCCCCGTATTTACTTGTTCATGGGGCCCTGCCCTCCAATAGTGCCGTGAGAGCTGCTTTCACCCCAGGCTCCACTGGGATGGCCATAGACCCCAAATCAGTGAGAGAAGAGCTACTGGGGACTCAACGCTATTCATTCAAGAAGCGTAAAAATAAGCTCCTAGAAAACTCTACCCCAACGTCAGGCTGCACGTACGATGACCCTAGATCTCGGCTCAGAACAAAGGGCGGGGACTGTGCGCTGGGCTTTGGACAGCATTGGAGGTCCCCGGTCCCCTGACGGGGCCGCACGACATTCCCCAGGCTCCTGAAAGTCCTCTGGGATCGACTCCCTTCTCTGGAAAGTGCAGGCAATGGGCCAGGGCCCAGAGGTCGGTGATCTGCTCCGTAGCAGTCTTGTCACTTAAGCTCGCAGCTCCGTGAGGAACGGTCACCGCACCCACCCCTGAGACTCGAGAGCATAAGACACGGCAAACCAGACAGAGCCCACGGCAGATGCCTCATTGTGCTGCTGCCATTGTAACAGTGCCCATTGCTATCACTCCCTCTAAGCCAGAAAGTCCCAGTGCCCCTAACGATGCCCTGCGATGTAGCAGTAAGCGGGAGGAGCGGGGCGGGCTGCGAACTCCCATCGTGAGCCTCCTCTCTTCAGAACAACAACCTCAGCTTGCAAGTCACCAACCGAAGATGAACGCGTGGTGATTAAATGACTTTGCTGTACGACTGCAGAAACCCCACTGCATGACAAGCCGGTGGGGGTGAGATGAGGAGGATTCGCTTAAGATTAAAAAAAAAAAAAAAAAAAAAGAGGGGGCGGGAGACAGTGCAGGGAAAACACGCTTAAGCACACTTAAAAGTCTCCCAGATCGTATGAGAGCGATGCAAGAGGTTCATCGGGGGACCTTTCTGTGACATAACAGTATCTCAAAATAAAAAGTTAAACAAAAAAAAAATTAAAAGACTGCCAGAATCCCAGATCCCTAAGATTCTATTAAAACAAATCTGGGCCCTGAATGGGGTGGCTCCGTTGGCTGGACACCCTCCTGCAAAGCGAAAGGTCGCCGGTTCGGTTCCCAGTCAGGGCACGTGCCTCGGTGGAAGGCTCAGTCCCTGGACATGGGTGTGTAAGGGACGCGACCAATCGGTGTCTCTCTCCCTCTCTTTCTCCCTCCCTTTCCCGTTGTCTAATAATAAAATTAATTAACTCTTTAAAGAAAAAAGCACCTGGGGTCCATCCACGAGCTGGCTCTTCTAGCGCGCCTGCTGGGACCTGGCTTCCTAAGAGCGGGATCTTTTCATCTCGGCACTCCCAGCGTAGCGGTGTGCCTGGCACGCTGCAAACTTGCACCAAATGCTACATCGAGGCATAAAAGGATTGATTCATCCTCTTCCCAAACCCCTTGTCCCTGAAGACCAGCTGAAAGCACTCCTTCCCCTTTGGCTCCAGTGCAAACGCTGAGGGTTTTGCTGCCCTGCCTTTTTTTCCCCGTGTCTTTGGAAGCCTCCGTGAGAGGAGGTGCGTGCACCGCTGCCAGCTGCAGACGCCCAGCCAGCAGAGGTTAACGGGAATGCAAACCACCCCCATTAGCATCCTGACATGAGATGAAGCGAATGAGCGGAGGAATTGGTCTCCTGCAGAAACCAAAGGCAAGGCCAAGTCTGTTTGCTAAGAAAACACTCCCTGCTCACCAATCCCCACTAGACAGGTAGCTCCTTCTTAGTGCCTCATAATAATCCTGGAGCATCTGGGATCCACCGGGCCCTGAACTGAGTGTGCTCATGAATGAGAAAACCAGATATCCCTGCAGGGCGCAGCATAGCAGGCCAGGCCAGAGGTACTGCCCAGACAAGCCAAGAGAAGGGAACGACGCGGCACCTGCTGGGTCCGAGGCTCCGGGCCGGACGTGCCCTCTTCCCACGGTCCTGCTGTGGAGGTCCTCTCCTCTGTCCTTGCTGCTCTGCACCTTTCTGCCCTGAATACCTGACTTCCTTTCTCCCAACTCTGCCGGAGCGCTGCCCAAGACTCACGCCACGAAGGCCCAAGATCTCTCACAACACCCTCCTCCCTCGGGCCCTGTGTTTAGACTTCTGGAGTCTGGATGTCTTCTTTGCCATGACTCACGGCCGAGCCAGCGCACAGGGTGGCCACACCTCATATCTGAGGCCGGCTCCCAGGCAGGCAGCTCCTTCAGGGCCCGGGACTGAGGGGAAGGACACTCCACGCCACGTCACCCAGGCCTGTGTCAGGTCAGCAGGCCCCCGACGGTCCCTCTCTCCAGTGGTGTTAAAATGGCCAAAGCACAGTCCTGGCCAGGTGCCTCGGGTGAAGTGCCATCCCGCACACCGAAAGGCTGCAGGCTCCACTCCCGGTCAGAGCGCACGCCTAGGTCGTGCATTCAAGTCCTTGTTGGGACGCACACAGAAGGCCACTGATGGTCCTCTCTCACATCCATGTTTGTTTCTCTCTCTCTCTCTCTCTCAAATGAATACAACATATCCTCTGGTGAGGAGAAAAGGAATGGCCAAATTACGACAGCAAGCGGAATGCCACCAAACAGTATTAGATTTTTTTAAAAAAAGATTTTATTCATACAGTTTTAGAAAGAGGAGAAGGGAGAAAGAAAGAGAGGGACAGAAACATCAGTGTGTGGTTGCCTCTCATGTGCCCCCTACTGGGGACCTGGCCTGCAACCAACACATGTGCCTTGACTGGGAATCGAACCAGCAACCCTTTGGTTCACAGGCCGGTGCTTTTTCCACCAAGCCACACCAGCCAGGACCAAACCGTATTAGATTTTGAAGGGCCTGTGTGTGAGTGATGTCAATCCTCAGGTGACCGCTGGGACACACGGCAAGGGCACATTCCACCAGGCTTCAGAACTGAGAGGTGGACAGGGCAGGGGTTTCTACCAGAGATTCTCTGTCCTTCTCTGTGGGGGAGGAACGAGAATGAAGTGAGAACAGCTCGGGATTTCTCTTCTCCTGTTGTCTTCTCTACATCCCCCTCGAGGGCGGGACCCCAGTGAGGGAGGCAACAAAAGGCTCCGCCCCCTGAAAACCCAGCGGCTCTCTGCTGGGTCAGGCAGGGGCTTGAGGGGGCTGGGCCCACGCAGAAGGGACTCGGCGCATTGTGGCCACGGCAGGGTGTTTCACTGGGAGTCCTGGGTCGGCTAACAGTCTTTCACGGCTGCCGTAGGAGAGGAACAGGTGAGCATCCTGAGCCTGGGCTGGTCTCTTTCAACCGCCTCTTTCTTTCTGTACAGAACAGCACTGAGAATAAAGTCGACAATATTCTAGTAACTGCGTATGGCGTCAGACAGGCACGAGATTTCTCGGGATGATCGCACTTAGTCATGTAATTTCTAACCACTGGGTTGTACACCTGAAACTAATATAATATGGTACGTCAACTGTAATTGAACGATGAAAATGATTTTTTTTTTTAAAAATGATCACTCGGAAGACACAGTCACGTGCCAACAGGCACCAGAGCCTGTCAGAGGCAGAAGGATGGTCTCCTGCTGTGTCTTGTTTTGGGTCGAAGATCTTGAGCCTCAGAATAAAAGTCCTGTCCCATCAGAAAGTCTGTGCTCTTTTTCCTGGGTTCAAGTAGCTGAAACTGGCAGGGGTGAGAGGGGGATGATGGGACCCTAAAACTATACCTTTATCACTGGTAATTACTGTAATATTTATAAACCACTTCTGCGGTTTCCTGATTACTCTTGTCTCTAGCATTTTCTTTTATCTTTATAGCACCTGGCAGGGGTGGGGGAGGGGAAGGGGGAAGGGCAAGAGCCATCACCCGCAGGCGACACAGAGAGGCACACTCGCACCAAGATCGCTCAGCTACCAAGTGGCGAACTCAGGGCACAGACCCCGGCTCCTGACGCAAACTCTCCGCCCTTCCCAGGGCCAGGCAGCCTCCCGCTTTAAGCTCTGAAGTTCCAGGGGCAGACACATCACAAAGAAGAACCGGAGGTGCTCTCCTTCGCCATCTGCCAAATGAAAAGATCAAAAAAGAAGTAACAGCCTGACAACCTCATACCGTTTTGGATGTCCGACATGTGTGCCGGAAACAAATGAGATGCTATCCAGTGCTATAGATTCATAAAGACTTCCTCCTCTTTGCTCTGGGCACACCAGGCCTGGTGCTAGCCACGGGTACGCAACCTTGACAAGCATTACACGCAAAACCTCTCTGCTGTGAAGAACGAAAACGCTCTCCTTTGCTCTCCCAACAGCAAATTAGAGAGCTGCAAGGGAACCTTCATGGTCCATTATGCAAAACGGCATCAAGCCGTTCTCGGTGACTGTTCAGCTGGAGGCGGAATCCAGGGAAGCCGACCTTCTTGTCTCTCCACGTGGTCTCTCCTCCTTTTCTTCCTTTCATTTCCATCGCCTGCACCCCACTTCTGCCACCGCGCACTGCACCCTCTTAGGAACCAGGCCACAGATACAGTTATTGGGCCTACGCTCCTTAGTACTTCCATCTCCTAAGGCTTTCCCCCTCCTCCCCCGCTAGGAAAATACATTTAAAAAACCCAAGGCAGTCAGAGGTTTTTTAATTTACTTTAAGATCAACACAGACCCGTCTAAGTGGGAGGGTCGCTGGAGACCGTAACCCCTAGTGAGCGTGGGGCCCCCAGGGAAGGAGGAAGAGATGGAAAGGGGTGAACGCATGGAAGACGCTCACATCTGGCCGAACCAGGAAATCAGAGCTGGGGCAGGTCCCTCTCCAGGGGGTCCCCGGCATGACGGACCACAGTCAGGCCTGCTGAGGCCGTAAGCTTCAGGGTAGGTCTCTGAGGCCACTTCCAGTGTGACTCACCCCCAAATCCCACAAGCCCTTCTTTCCAGACAAGAGTGATTTGGACTCTCCAAAAGTAGAAGGCTCTCTGGGACTGAGGGGGCCCTGTAGGCCACCGTTCGATTTTTATCTCACAGGCTCCTTTCGCCACGACCCTGATAATGTCAGTACTGCAGAGTGCTGCCCCAGAGTAGTGGCCAGAGAACTCCAGAACAAGATCTGAAAGCAGCCCTGGCATGACTCAGTGGATTGAGTGCCAGCCTGCGAACCCAAAGATCGCCGGTTCGATTCCCAATCAGGGCGCATTCCTGGGTTGCAGGCCAGGTCCCCAGGAAGAGGTGCATGAGAGGCAAGCACACATTGAGGTTTCTCTCCCTCTCTTTCTCCCTCCCTTCCTCTCTCTCTAAAAATAAACAAAAATCTTTACAAGAAATCTATGGGGTCCCAGTGAGTGGTTCCCAGGGCCTGGCTGGCTGCACTCTGGTTCCCCAGCCTGTGAGGGAGCCTGCAAGGGTGAGCTCCCGCCTCTGCTCCCAGACATGAAAGGCACTAGGGAAATGATTCTTCGCAGTCTGGTTTCTTAGACACGATAAAGGGCTCCTAGACAAGGTGGCAAGATGACAATGGAAAGATATTTCTGGTGAGTTAGAATAAAACCAAAGATAAGAGAAAATAACATCAAGGAACATGACAAAATAGGTTAAGACAAGGAGAAACCCAGTAAGTTTGCCAGGACTTTCCATACCTGGATCTTCTAAATAAGAACGGTGTTCTGTGCGCCAAGGAGCACTGAGTAAATCCTTGCAGAGGGGCAAGGAAACTCATCAGTGGGCGGGGCCGGGGGTGGTGCGGACACCACAGATCCAGCCAGGCTCTCAGAGGCCCCCTACTGAGAGGCACCAGCACAGAAATCTTCACTTTCTGGAATATGTATCTAAAATGAAATGACAAAGGGCCAATAATAAAAGGAAAAAGAACAGGAAGGGTTTTGATAGTGAAAAAAAAAAAATTGTTGTCGCCCTGGCTGGTGTGGCTCAGTTGGTTGGAGCATCATCCCATACACCAAAAGGTTGGGGGTTTCACTCCCAATCAGGGCACGTATCTAGGTTGCACGTTTGATTCCTGGTCAGGGTAGGAATGCGGCGGGGCAGCTGACTGATGTTTCTCTCTCTCTGTAAAAATCAGTAAGTATATTTATTATTTTTTAAAAAAGTTACTGTCTAAGAAATGCACAAACCAGAGGGCAGAACTCCACGGGAGGACATTGCAGTGAAGAAAAAACGAGGTGGCGGGCAAGTTGTCAAAATAATGGCCACCCCACTGTGGACTCGACAAGACTGATTTTTTTAAAGATTTTATTTACTTATTTTTAGAGAGAGGGGAAGGGAGGGAGAAAGAGAGGGAAAGAAACATCAATGTGGTTGCCTCTTGTGTGCCCCTACTGTGGACCTGGCCCACAACCCAGGCACATGCCTTGATTGGGAATCGAACCACAGACCCTTTGGTTTGCAGACCAGCACTCAATCCACTGAACCACGCCAGCCAGGGCTGATTTTTTTTCCTCATTGTAATAAAATGGAAATCTTAGTACTGCAGAAGAGGAAGCTGGGCCAAAAGTTCCTAAATTTCCCACCAACTACAGGTGAGACGGTTCAGTTCTGTCCACAGTTCTGGGCACAGGGCTCCTGCTGCTGGAGGGTGACGGGGTCGGCAGAGCAAAGGAAGGCGGCGTGATTGCTGACAGACAGAGTGGGCAGGGCAGCCTGGCGGCCACTGTGGACTCTCATTGCTGGTGGCACCACCAGCTTTGTCTCCCTACAGGGGGCACAGACCTCGGTTTAACCTACAGGGTCCTGCGGAAATAGGGCCTGCTTGGGTGTGGTTGGTAGGGTAATAATAATACGGGTGTGGTCATTTATAGTTCTAATTTGGACACTTCGCCTAAAATGTCATATGGTGTCTCCATGTGACAGTGTTGTGTTACAGAATCACACGCTTCTGATTCTATAATGAAAGAGGGGGCGTCATTTGTGCCAGACCCTGCACTTAGGGATGACAGACCACAGGCGCCGTCTGCTAACTCCAGCTGCTTCTCATAGGCGAGGAAAATCTGTCACATGGTGGTGTCAGAGAGCCTCGGTATCATAAAAAGATTCCCCAGAGGGTCTCCTAAAATAGGAGCGGCAGCCAGAAGTTGCTCTGGTTGAGGTAATCGGGTACAGATCGCTCCTCCAGCTGCAGGAGATAAACAACCCTTCCCCAATAGAATTGATAAACCTTTCCCAGGATCTAGCTACAGCCACAACAGCAAGAAGCCTGGCATCTCCTTGACGATGCAGGAACTCCCAACATGCAGAACACGGAGCAGACTCCTGCCTCGTCCTGATGACCATTTGCTCTCTCAAAAGGCAGAGAAAGCAATTGGAGGAACTACTCTACTTGGCACAACTGTAGCCACCGAGGAAGAACCAGAGGGCAATGCGAAAGTGGCAGGGATCTCCCGAGTGGCCCCTTCATCTCAGGGCTTATTTTAGCTTGGGAAGGGGACACTGTGCACGGGGGACACGGTCATTACTCAGCCAGCATCTGTGAACAGAAATCAGGTGTGCTCCTTGCCTGCTGAAAGCTTCCAGTCTACACAGAAGACTGATAACAGCCAAGGGCATTTCATCAGTGACGACAAGGCAGAGGGGGTGTGTCGTAGAAGCCTGAGGAAGGAGGAGCCTCTTGTGGGCGGGACGAGGTGGTCAGAAGTGACCCGCTACAGAAATCTGACTCGAGCGCCTTATAGAAGGCAGTGGAGTAGATTAAGGCTGTAAGTGTGTGGGGGTGAAGGCAGGGGGAGGAATGCACAGTCCACGCCTGGGCAGTGGTTTGACAATTACAGTGTGAATATACACGCGTTTGGCATTGAGCTTGGCCCAGTGGAGGCTTCCTATATATGGACACAGTAAGCGATGAGATTGAGCAGGGAAGGCAGTGCGTGCCTTTGCGGTGTCAATGAGCCACATCTGTATTCTCAGAGAACGGCCTGGGCCCTCAGGGTAGACGCCTGCCATCATGTATTTGTTCTAAGTACCATTCACACCCCGCCCCCGCCCCACATCGCAGCATAGCTGTTTGTGCTGCAGTACACAGAAAGCTCACCCAAACATGCTTTCTCCCAGGAACCTGGAATTTAGAGTCTCTGCTGGTTGGCTGCTTTATGGGTGCAGAAACTCGGGAGCTATGGGGAGACCAGTTAAAAACAAACACACACACACACACACACACACACACACACACACCCCAATGGGAAGGCAGCCTGCAGCAGGAAAAGGAAGCAGAGAAAAGCAGAGATGAGCCCCCTGCCTGGTTCGGTCCCAGCCCCGGTCCCTGCTGGGGCAGGCTGGAGCTCCTCTCCTTCTGCGTCAGACCAGGCTGCCGGGGTTCTGGGACCGCTCCCCGCAGGCCAGGATGACGCTGGCAGCCAACATCCTACTCTGCGCCAGATGCTGACTGATCACCTCACAGTTTTCCCGATAAATCTGTAGGCAGACAATGGACTCTGAGTAACCTGCATGAGGTCCCCTAGCCGCCAGGACAAGGACAGGGCCAGGACTGGCTCTCGGGCATCCTGGCTGGGCCCGGAGCTCTCCTCGCCATGGCTCTCCCCGTGCAACCAGAGTCTGTGACTAAAGACCTCGGACTCCATCCTTTATATGACGCGAGCAGCTGACAGTTTTTAGGGAAGGGAATGGTACGTGCAAGGAGCACCAGTACACGGGACAGCAGATCCTGGGGTCAGGCCCATGCCCACGCCCATGCAAGAGATGGATTTTGTTTTCAGGGCAGTGTATACATGCATTATGCTGGAGAGGAGCCTAGCTGGGAAAGAGACAAAGAAAACTGGAAGAGTAGCCAGGCTCTCAGCCAGAGGGATGAGAATGTGTCAGTCTGGCAGGGAGGTAAGGACAGAAGGACTGGAGAGCAGCTGGGTCAGCAGCGAGGTCCGAAAACACAGGCCAGGAAACAAACAGAGAACGAGCCAAGGAACCAAGTTATCCTGGGTGTGGATGGCACATGTATGTCATGCTTGGCATCTGCCACCTGGATGGGAACAGCTCTTTGGCAGGACCACCTGGGAGCCCTTAGTTTCAAAGGCACCGCGAGGCCCAAAGTCAGTGAGGCACCGAGGAACCCGTGGGTGGGGAGCCAGTGATGGGGAGGCAGGACTGTCCGGGAACATGGGTGTGGGCTTGGGAGGGAGGGGAGAATGCAGTTGTTGGAGGAGAGAGGCGAGACCAAGTCCTCTTCTCTCTCATTTTAGGTCTTTTTCTTTCTTCTGCACAAGGGAGCTCTGCCACCTGTGCAGGCAGGGGAGGTGAGGAGCCAGCGGGTGGAACTGGAGCTGCAACAGACCGAGAGTCAAGGTCGGTGCGGGTATGGCGGCAGGTCCCAGGCAGGCCTGCTCTGCGGCAGGGGCCTGGGCGTGTCTGGCAGCAGGGCTGGGGACTCAAAGACAGCAAGACGACTTTTAGCCCTGACCGGCGCGGCTCAGTGGGTCGGGCTTTGTTCCGCGGAGTGAAAATGTGCTGGTTCAACTCCCAGCCAGGGCACATGCCTGGGCTGAGGCTGAGGCCCCTGGGGGGCACGTTTACAAGAGGCAGCTGATCGATGTTTCTCTCCCTCTCTTTGTCCCTCTCCTCCCCCGCCTCTAAAAGTAAATAAATAAAATCTTTTTTTTTAAAAAAAGTGCTAGGCAATTTTTAAAGAGCTCTTGAGCTATGTTTGGGAGAAAAAACAACCCGGAAAAGATGAGTCCACTGCTTGGGGGAGATAACTTAGCGCTCACAGATGGCAAAAGAAGACAGAACTCCTGCTTTGCTTGCCTTTCCACGGGAAAATAACCTTGGGAGTGAGGGAGGAAAGCAAACGACATAAAGAAGCGAAGCGTTGGAGGGTGAGACGATGAAAAGAGAACAGTCGGCTGCCATGGATGAGTTCAACTCTTCAGGCCCAGAACTGAGGGTGTAGCACTGGGGACCTTTCCAGAGATGCCGGGCGGGGGTGGGGGGAGCTGGAGAGGAGTCGATGCTGTCCCCATCAGTGGGAGAAGGAGGAGGGCAGCCCCCCAAGACCCCAAGCTGGGCCCCCCAATAGAATTAATTATTAAGCTGGTGGCTTGTGAGTATTTAGAAGAGAATCTGTTCATTATCAGAAGGCACCGGGGTTCATAAATGGTGCTAAGTAATCTCATTTCCTTCCTTGGAGAGGGGGAGGCTGCTAGACTGCCTGCTGTTCATTGACCTAATGTCCTCTCCCATTCTAAGAAGGACACCCCAAATCTTCCGAGACACCACAAGGTACAAAGATATGGAAGAGAAAACAGGAAAAACAAAGAAGAGGAGAGGCACTTTTTATAAAAGAGCCGTAAAGGAGCGTGTAGTGGAAAGGTGCGGCACGGTGTTGTACACCCACTTACTTGCTCAGGTGAATTCCGTCCATCGGCTAGAGCGGACACCAACTCCAGCAGGCAGCAGACAGAGAGAAAACCCAGTGGATTACTCACAGCGCGCCACTGAGGAAAGGCAGAAAAGACGTGAGAAGAAGTCGGAAAGGAGAGGGCAGGGGCATGGATGGCGGAGGACGGAAAGGCAGAAAGCTTGAAAGAAATAAAGAAGTACAACACACGACAGTACAGCGTTCATTCGTACTCGTGGAGAGAGGAGGGGGAGGGGACGAGCTGTGCCGGAGGGAGAACTGTGCGGGGGGCAAAAAATTCCTTAATAACCTGGCCCAGGAGAACGGGGACTTGTGTTGACACGACACGATGCCACGATGACAGCGAGGAAGGGAAGCACTCAGAGGTCACGGAGGACAGACTGCAGGGACCACGCTTTCCATGCGCTTGCGCGTCCTCGTTAAGGACGTCAGAGTTTTGTGTCGGAAACTCGAAGGGAGCAGAGTTTGGGAGTTTGGCAGACTTGGGTTAAATCTCACTTCCTTCGCCCATAGCTTTGTTTGCTTGGCTAAATTTATTAAACAATTTGAGTTTCTGCTTATTCGGCTATAACACTAGAATAATTTTACCTACCTCAAAGGATTATTGTGAACATTAAGTGAAAAAAAGGACAGTGATTCCTGAGACTGGACTCAAAAGAAATTTCTCCCATGATCCCTCACAAAGGGCATCAGCAACGATCCCAAGGCCTTTTTTGCAGGCAGGTGAAACAGACCTCCAAGAATCTCTCTGACTCCATGATCTATTATTGTTTGTAATTCAAACTAGAGTATATTTTTTAAGTTGTGTAGACTATTTACTTGGTTATAGTGATATCAGAAATACCAAGAATCGCAAAAGTGAAAAAACAAAAAAAAAAGCTAAGTGGCACCAAAGGGTCCCGGGGTTCTGTGAAGTTGCAGCTGGTCTGCAGACACTCCGGGAGGTGGCGGTGGGGAGCAAGGTCTCAGCAGGCAGCGGGGGCCTGGCCCCGTCTTCTTCTTGTCTTCCAGCTTGTGGCTTCAGGGAGCAGACACAGGCAGACCCGCTGGCGATGGCCTTGGGCAGGTGGGTGCCTTGACCCCACTTGCTCTTCTAGGTACACTTGGGCCGTCTTGGACACAGAAGCCGGACTCTCCCACTTAACACAGCCTAGGACGTAAATGCGGCCCTTCCACGTGGCCACGCCCGACTGGCCGCTGGAGCGCAGCAGCGGGGCCACACGGGTTCACTGGTTGCACCATGGGCTGCAGGCCTCAACGCCCAGCATGTCGATACTCACCATGGCCTCCCGGCTGTCGCCACCGCCATCGCTGCCCCCGAGGGAGCAGATGCGGTCCTCCAGGCTGCACGTGCTGTCCCAGCCCCATGCTGTGCTCATGGGCTGGCCTCCTCCCACACGTCCCTCCGGTGGTCACACCAGGCTCTTGCAGAGGGGGCTGAGAGGGTATTCGTGGCCCCCCAAGATGTACACAGAGTTTTTGGAGATGATGTTGCATGGCCATACAGGAAGCTTGGCAAGCCCGCCATGTAGAACCAGGAGTCAGTCATGGAACTAACTGTAAGTCTCTACTAGAGAAAGCTCCATTGTCATCCCAGTCACCAGTGGCCACCAGCATGTCTTCAATGGAGGCAAAGTCGAAATCCGCATGGCATTGGTTCATGCAGGCCACCTCGATCCATTGCTACAGTGCAGGTCATACCTATAAAGAAGATTGGACGCTGTGTCCCCTCCAGTATCCCCCAAGATGATACCGCCAGCGATGAAGGTGAACCCCACCCAGGACAGCAACACCGTGGTGGCTCTGCGGGGCCAGCAGGGTGTCTCCTTGACCCTCTGCTTGCTCTGGGCAGCCAGGTAGCAGGTATTGTCACTGTGCTTCTGAAACCGCTCGGAGACACCACCACCCATGCACATCGAGGGCTCCTCGTTCGTGCAGAGAGCTGTGCGTTTGGTCTGCATGACCGGCTGGGCCACCAGGCTGTGGTGGCAGTGCACAGCCTCCTCAACGAAGCCCATGCCGGGGCCTCCCTGGGCAGCGGCGAGCACACAGCCGGCTTGATGCGGTGCGGCAGGCCGTTCTTCGGGTGCAGAGGGGATGTGGATGTGCTCCAGCACCTGGTGTGTGTGGGCCTCATGCTCCGGCTGCTGCGTCAGCCACTACAGGGCAGCCTGCAGCAGGTCACGCTCACGTTCCCGCTGCACCTCGCTGCTGCTCGGTAGACGCACAGCTTCTGCATGGAGATGTTCTGCAGGAAGTCAGGCATGAAGGACAGCGTGCCAAAGTGGCTCAGGACGAAGCCCTCGATGAAGGCATCTGGCTGTTTGAGGCTGTAGCTGGAGGCCAGCACTTGCATATACAGGTAGGTGTCCTCACTCACCTCCTGCTCCAGGTACCCGCAGCAGAAATCCACCACCGTCCGGATCTGCAGCAGCTGGGCCATCTCCAGGATGCACTAAGCATTGCCACTGCCCAGCGCCAGCTCCACGCCATACAAGAAGTCCATCATGGCTTTGAGGCCAATATAGGAGGCACCAATCAGCTCCACTTCCTTCAAGATGGCCTCACGCATGCCCAGGGTAAACATGGGACTGAAGCAGTCACTGCCCATGGCCAGCGGCGTGTGCTGGGCCGGCACGGGCTGCTCACTGGCCACCAGGACAATGCCGCAGAAGAGGCCACATAGACGCTGCTCATTCAGCTGCTGCAGCACTGTGGGCGGGTCCTGGGGCCAGCAGTACACCTTGAAGATTCGCTGATCTTGTAGGGTCGAGATACTCCTGTCTGCCAGCTTCCCTCCATCATCAAAGACGTCACAGTCTCGCTGCCAGCAGGGTCTCCAGAGACACTGCTGTGACTCAGTCAGACCTGGGACCCCCGGCAGAACTGCTGGCACAACAGCCACCAGGGCAGGCTCGAGCTGGCTGCCGGGAGGCAGAGGCAGGACGCAGCCCTTTGTGATGGGGCGCCGTGGGTGGGCCGGGTGCGGGTCCTGATACTTTAAAGGCCTTCTCAGCCCCTAAATGTTGGCTTGACTATTTTAAGCAACATTAAGTACAGACTGACTTTAGGACAAGCTGAACACTTTCCACAGTCTTCTTCTAACAGCAGCTCAGGGTCACACATCCTTGGTGCTGGTCTGTCCAGGGCACAGCTTTGGGAAGATCCAGGCTCAGCTCGTGTGTGAGGACCAGAGACAGCACGAGGCTGGACGGGCCCATGGGGCAACCAAGGACCCTAGCTGGGAAACAGTGTCCCTGTCTCCATACAACGCGGTATCAGCCCCAACCACGTCAATGATGACCTTATATTTTTTCGGATTATAAGACACACTTTTCACCCCCAAACTTGGGAGGAATAATGATTGTTAATGCCGCTGTGGAGTTCTGTTTATATTTAACATTGGTGAAATATTACGTCATTTATCTTATTAAATATTTTACCACATTTTTTGCTTCACATTTTTTCCCCTATTTTCCTCCTCTGAAACCTGGGAGCATCTTACAGTCTGAAAAATACGGCACCTTCGGACAGCTCTGGTAAGGCGTCACAGTGTCTCCAAGGAGAGAGGTTGCACACAGGACCGCCCGGTCTGGCAGACCCAACCCTTGCTCTCACGGCCAGTCCCCCCACAACATGAGCCTCGGAATCCCTACCTCCGCGCTGCCCCATGCTCCTCGGACGTCCTTGGACTCTGCTCTCTGAACTACTCCTACCCACCTGGCTCCCGACAGAAGCCCCTGTACAGTCACGTAGCCCCATCGCTACAGTTTCTGACCACCCTGGGCATCTTTGTGACTAAAACACTGACCAGTCCCGGCCCCGTGGCCAACGGTCCTCAGGATTCAGTCTTCCCGCTGGGCACACACGGCGGTGTGGGGTGGTCTTGCTTTCGTCTCACAAACCTCGCCGACCCCCTCTGTCACCCTACATTGTTCTGTCCTCAGGCACTTTGGAAGAAGAGCGTGGCCTTCGATGACAAACACTACTTTCACTTTCAATTCTGGGTGCAGACACAATGGAATCAGAAAACGTCTACAGAAGGGCAGCTAAAGTCCTCAAAAGACAGAAAAGTCTCCTTTGTAAGGAGGAATTAAGGAAATTAGGAGTCTGTGAGACAAATGAACAGGTCAGGAGGAGACGATGTCAGAGCTTTCAGAGTCTCCGAGACCATGGAAATGCGCTCGCAAACCAAATTCCGGAATGCCAGACTGAGACGTCACCCCTCGAACCTCAGAGCAGACAAATTCAGGGCAGTCAGAAAGAAATCACTAACAATAACAGTAAAACTGGTCACATCGAGAGGCAGTAAAGGGAGGGTTTAAAGTCACAGAAAATCTACCCAAGTGCATTTAGAGAAAATGGAATACCTCTGACCTCTGGAGACAAGCTCAGCTCCCACACCATGTGTCACGGTCATTACCAACAGGCTTGGTGCTGGCTGTTCATCTGTGGTGAGGATACGTACGCAGGACCATTCATGCATAAGTGCATTTCACACAGAGCCCGGCACGTCAAACCTCAACAAACAGCAGCAACCACGTGGCAAGAACCCTCGTACGACTCAGCTGAACGAAGCTGGACACAGCTCATGCAGCAGCCCCCCATCTTACCCACGGTTTCGCGTTCCGTACTTTCGGTTACCCACACCCAGTGGTGGCCCGAAAATACGAAATGGAAAAATTCCAGAAATAAACAATCCATCAGTTTTAAATTGAGCACCCTTCTGAATGACATGATAACAACCTCACGAGTCTTGCTCTGTCCCGCCCGAGATGTAAGTCGTCCCTTTGTCCAGCACCGCCATGCTGGACACGCTCCCCGCTGTTGGTCACTCAGTGGCCATCTCGGTTGCCGGACCGACCATCACAGTACTGCCGAGCTTGTATTAAAGTCGCCCTTGCTGTACTTAATAGCGGCCCCAAAGCACAGGAAGAGTGATGCTTGCAATTTGGACATGCCAAAGAGACGCCATCGAGTGCTTCCTCTAAGTGAATGTCCTCCACTTAACGAAAGGGAAAAAAATGGTGTGCTGAGGTTGCTAAGGTGTATGTAGGGGAAAAAAACCCATCCATGAAATTCTGAAGAAGGAAAAATACATTTCTGCTAGTTGCTGTCATACCTCAGGCTGCAAAAATTATGGCCACATTAAATGTGCATTAAGCCCTCAGTTAAGATGGAAGAAACATTAAATTTGTGGGTGGAAGGCGGACAGAAGACGTGTTCTGGTTGATGACAACGTGTTGTGCCAGGAAGCACCGGGCCTTTCTGAAGACTTCAGCAAGGGGTCCCCTGGGAGGAGAGATGCCAGGCCATTCACTGCGAGGAAGGGACCGGTACACTGATCCAGGGACAGGTTGGGACTGAAAAACATAAACATCGCTGGAGAGGCTACGTCTGCCCACGAAGAAGCTGCGGCCACATCTCCAGCAGAGCCGCGGTTGACAGGGGTTCAGTTCCATCCATGGTGCCAGCATCCCCAGGGGTCTCAGAATGTACCTCCCAGAGATAAGGGGGTTCTCCCGCTGAGTCCTCACCCCATCTTCACCAGGACGACGACTGCCACCTCTCCAAACCGTAGTCCGTTCTCTGTTCCTCCTTCCCACCTCTCAAGGTCCCCAGGTTTCTTATTTCTTTCCCTCCTTTCTTGTTTTCATGGTTGGGCATTGCAGATAAGCCCTCTCACACTTAGAAAGAGGATCTAACACTAGGAGTGTTCCAATGTCAAGATCGTTAAAACGATCTTGACATTGGAAAGAAATCTGAGAAAGAAGTCTGAGAAAGAAATCTTTTTGTAAAGAAGAAATAAACATTGACCAACCACTATGCAACCCTCCACCCCAGCGGCACTGGGTAAGGAAGCCGTGTGCTGAGAAGTAGAACGTCAAAGAATGGCCACCTCGGGAGGGACAGGAGAGAGTTCCATAAATGCTTCAGCCGTGTGTCTTTGCAGTAAGACATGTCCGAAGGCGAAAGATAAAACATTGAAAGGTGAATGATAAGAAAAAGACCTCTAGACCCACGTAAAATTACCAGCAGCTCCGAGCGCACCATGGGGAAACGGCACACCTGGCTGCGGAAGAGAGGACGGGAAGTCTCTGAGGAGAGGGAGACCACGGGTGGGCCTCCCATACCCCTCGGGTGCAGCTCACAGGGCCAGGCTGGCAGCTGCTGGAAGCAGACGTTTCGCCTTCCGCTTCCCCAAGTCGGGAGGCTGGTATGATTATTTCCATTCCCGCCGGTCACTCCTTCTGTGGGCCATGGCACAGTGGCCAGGTTGCTGGAGGCAGGGCCAAAAGCAATCACAAAGGGTGGGAGAACTTGGTTGGATTGCAGAGCCAGAGCATTTTAGAGTATTTCGAGCAAACTTCCACCTTCTGCTGAAAAACGAGCTCAGGCCCAGAGCATCAGGGAAAGAGCGGAAGCTGAGCCTGGCTCTTCTCACGTGGTTAAGTCTGGCTGTGCCCAGGGATCGTGACGTCCCCTCAGCCAGCTGTGTGACCACTTAACCTCCAAGTTCCTCAGTGCCAAGGGGGAATGACAGCCCTCCCTCACTGGTTGTAGGAAGCATTAAGTGAGATGGTTTAATATGAGATGGTTCATGAACCACACTTAGCACAGTACCTGGCACCATCTAAGCATTTAACGAGTTATAGGAGGGGGGACACAAAAAAACCTGGAATTTTCTTCTGGAGGGTGGGCCCCTTGTAGTACAGGCTTCCCCCACTAGGTGTTGTAAGAACTCATCTGTATCAGTGTACTAGCTGGTGTTGTTGTGAGAGGCTGCGTTTGGCTTCAGTGAAATTTTTTGAAGACACTTTGAATATGTTTGCCTGTTTCATGATGGGTGATTTACTAGTGCACCTGCCCACACTGCGCTGAGTGTTCAGCACTTTTTGACCAAAAACGGCATGACCCTCACACCCCCCCCCCCCTATTCTCCTAATCTCGCCTTAAGTGACTGTGTTTTGTTTCCCTGGATAAAAAAGGTCTGCACGGGGAAACGTTTTGCTGATGCAAAGGAGGTGAAACAAACAAACAAAAAAAACGGCAGAAGCACTAAAAGGCATCAAAATCCACGAGTTCAAAAACTGTGTTGAGCAGTGGACAAAACTTCTCGAGAGGTGTACTGCACCAAATGGAGAGTGCTCTGAAGGTGACTCGAGTTTAAACATGTAAGAATAAATACACAACTTTTTATAAATAAATCAGAGTGCTTTTGCCCACCGCCCGCCCGCCCCCCACCCCCCGCCACAGCTACTATTAGAGTTCTTCATTAATCCTTCCTTTCCTCCTTTCTCATTGCCCGTGCAATTGGGAAGGAAGAACGAACAATGAGAACATTTTTAGACTACCTGCCCTTCTACCATCCCTGCATTTGCAAGTGTTCATTTACTTAATAGGCTGTGCCTTGATTACAGCGCTGTCTGCGTTTGAATCTACACTCGCCAGCGCCGTGTCTGAATTCCACTAACGCTCCTCTCCGGGGAGTCATGCTATGTCAATACCTCGTATCTGATGAGGCTTAAACTGGTGTCATAAACTACCATTTGGACTCCGAAACGGAACTGTAAATAGAGTGGTAATTAAGGAAATTCCCCATTATTCTCCCCTACTCCAGATTCATCAGGCATTGCGTATTCAGGGTTGTCGTTCACGCTCAGGAATACGGAGTGAAAATAATGACCAAAGGGGGTTTAAAAAAAAAAGCCTCACTGATTATAGGCAGGTGGCTCAACTCTGCGATTTACTCCCCACAGTTGAACACCAGCCCCGATGCTTCCTTCTCCCACCGTGGTCTGTTCCTCTCCCTCCATCCCTGCCTTCTGCCCCGAATGACTTTAAATCTGCTGTCCCCAAGGCCAGCGCTGCAGCTGCCGGGACCACCAAGCCCAAGGTCACTTTTCAGGCCTGACAACCTTTCCCACCTTGGGATTCCCCCTCCCTGGTCACCCGGAGTCCAGCTCTGTCTCTGGCCTCTCCATCCAGAGGACCTTTTGCCCTATTGTACCTCCTCGGCATCTCTTCTACCAGTTCTTCATCCCCAGCGCCTGGCCTACTCCAGACCTTTACCATGGCTTACCTGGACCACTGCCGAAGCGGCTCCTGGTCTCCAGGGTCAGATCCCCCGCCCCCACCACACACACACACACACACACACACACACACACACATGACCTCCAGAATGAGCTCTACTCCACTGACAAAATGCTCACTCAAAACAGCACATCCTATCACATCAGTCTCCTACTTAATTTCTTTTTCCACCTACAGGACAATATCCAAGCAATTCCATCCAGCACACAAGCTTGTGACCGATGGGCCCTGGCAGCCGTCCCCCCGCCACCTCTCTTACATTTCTCCATGCTTTCCACTTGCCTCTGCACGAAGCCTTGCCCTTCCCCTTTGTACACATGCTGTTCCCTCTGCCGGAAGTGCCCTGGCAGCCTCCTTGTGAAAGATCCAGGTTGAGGGTAGCTCCCCAGGTGGAGGGTTCTGTGCTCTCCCTCCCGTGGCACCCAGCACATGGGACCCTCCCAGGACCAAGGTTCATTTGCACCTCCGCCCTCGCAGTCTCCAGAAAGCTCCTGGAAGCAAGGGGGGAGAAGGGGGTGTCCCTCCCTGAACTGCGGTCCCTGATCCCTCGCAGGCAGGTGGTACGTGTCAGCTGCCTGCTGCCCAACCTGACAAAGGACTAAAGAAGACAGGTAAGTATTCCTTCAAGATGATATTTTTAAACACCGAGGAAGGAAAACTGACAACATCTCGGTGTCTTCTCACGTGCTGGGCGTTCCGCGGCGCTTTCAGGAAGGAAAAAAAAAACGTTGTTGGGTCTCCGCGGTAGCACCAGAAGAACAAGCTTATCCCCGAGGCGCTATTTAGATTCCACGCAGTGATTTTCTTCTTAATTCATTTTTATTCCAGGTGCAGCCCTGCAGCTATTTTAAAAATGAGACTTAAAATAAAATAATATTAAGGGCTGGAGTTATCACAGGCTCCTGCAGGAACGCGGCCCTTGACTCGCCTCCCCCACCCCACTGCCCAAAAAAAAGCCCTTCACGCATCTTGACAAACCACAATGTCCTTCCGGGGGGAGGGGGGAGAAGGAACGAGACAGAAGCTCCCTGGTCAAAGGATTGTGCTTCCCTTTGCAAAAGCATTCATTCCTAGGTTCACTGTTCGTTTGCAAAATATTAACAGGCTGGAGGGCAGACCAGAATGCTGGGCAGGGGGACAGAAAACACGGGGTGGGGGCGGGGGGGCCAAAGCTTCCTCTGAGTGTGGTCCGCAGGCCATCTGGGGCCGCTGCCCGAGACCCAGGGGGCGCAGCGCACGGGCTCACCCCGCGCCCCGCCCCAGAGCAGGAAATCAGCATCTCTGCTGGGGAGGGGAGAGGACACTTGAAACGCCTGTTTGCTGGAAAGCAACTCCACGCTCAAGAAGGCTGCCCCCGGAAATGGAGCTTGGCGAGTGGTGCCCAGAGACTCGGCCCTGCCTCCGGCCGGCCAGCCTGCCTGCATCAGCAGCGGCCGGGGCGGTTTCTCTCACCTCGTTAGTGAGAAAAGCCGTGCTTGACTCACCGGCCAAAGCCGGCAGGGAGTCCACGATGTTAATATAGCCCCGTCAGGGAACTCCCCCAAGCGTGGGACCGGGGCCACCCAGGGGCACGGAACACGAAGTGTTTGCTCACCCCGGGATCTTCCCCTTGCTCTGGAAATAGCACCGGTCCTCCGATTTGCAGGTTCCTTTCTCCTCACCGTCCTTCCAGAAGCACAGCACGCATCTGTGAGCATGTGTGCTGTGAGAGCATGGGCGACGCCATCTCTTTCCTCAGAGTTACAGGTCGGAGCAGAGGCCTCTCCAAGCCCCTCCTTGAGGGCGAGCCTGGGAAGATGGGCGGGCAGGGCCCCACGTGTCCCCCACCCACCATGCCACGGGAAGCGAGCAGACACTACGGTCACCCAACATGGGTTCCTGCCACCGTTTTGGACCTCCAAAGAACCCTGTGTGTGACACACGGTCCCTGAAGCTCAAACGGAGCCCACTAGGGGGTTCTGACCTCCATGGTCCCAGAACAGAATCTGCGGTGAACTTGTACGTTTATGGAGGTTCGCGGTGGGAGGCCTCCGCTGGCCGCAGAGACGGCCCTCTGAGAAGCGCTGTGACACCTGCTCACAGCCGGCTTGGCCCGAGGCACCCCGGTCTCTTCAGGAAGCTGGGTCACTGGGGTCGGACTCAGGATAGAAGGGAGGGGGCGGGGAGGGGGACAGTGCCTGCCCTCACAGCACGCTGCACGACCCACCGCCTGCCCACCCACCAGCCTCAGAGACGCCGAGCACGTTTTTTTCAGCCAGAAGTGTGCGCCTCGGAACTCAGCTCCTAAACTGGACATTGTCCTGCTGCCTGGGATGAAAGGGGCCGTCCCCGCTCCTGTGAATTTCAACCACATCTGCTGTGCCCACCAGCAATGTGGCGATGACTAGTCACGGTCCGTGACAGGAGTGACAGCCTCCGCGTCGGGAAGAACTGGACGGTGTTTCCCAATCTTTGAAATTTCGCAGGCTGGTCAAGTCCTCCCGTAAAAAGGGCGTTAACTTATTATTTCGCTAAGTAATAATGTTTTAAAAATACAGTACAGTCTATTAACACTACCCTATCCTAAAAGAAAAAACATTCTCAGAGAAAAGAAAAATGAAAACCGTCTCACAGAGGGGTCTAACCTTTGGGCGTCTCTGGGCCACCCTGGAAGAAGAGCTCTCTCGGGCCACACATTAAATACACAAACACATTAAATACACAAACAAATCTCAATGTTTTAAGTAAAGCTATGATTTTGCGTTGGGCCTCATTCACAGCCACCCTGTGGCCCGCCAGCCGGACACCCCTGAAAAGGACATAAAATCTCAGAATAAACAAATGAGAAGTTTATGATGTTGTCATAGCCTCCTCCTCTCCCTCCTTCTACCTCATTGTTTCTGTTTTTTGTTTGTTTGTTTGTTTGTTTTTTGCTTTGGACCCCGGGAAATCGCCTCACAGAGCAGTCCCAGGCTCCAGAAGACATTTCTGAGTCACTCACCGGTAAGTCCTGTGTCCCGACCAACCAAGGCGAGGACCCTCCCACCACGAGCCTGCGGCCTCTGGACGCCAACAGCAGCATCTCACCTCCGAGAGAGTCCGCAGGTCACACACGTGCTCTGCTATCACTCCATCCGCTCGGCTCTCGCCCCTCCGTATGGGTGAGGAAGGCAGGTGCTCACCCTGCTCCCATTGTTTTCGAGATTTCCCTTATTTGGGGCTGGGCCCTGATTTTACTTTACTTCTTCGGAAATTTCCTTCTACACCGTTGTCTTAAAATTTCACCCTCAAGTCCTTTCTTCTCCAAACTAACTAGTCCCTGTTCTGTTTTCAAGGTTGGCAAGCTTCTGTTTAAATCCCTGACACATTCCACAGGGCCGGTCACGTGGCAGAGAATGTTTGTCGGAGAACAGAGGAACATTATTCGACATGATCCGTCTTCGTCCGACATGCTGTCTAGCCCCTTCCCTTTCCCGGCCATGGCCCCTCAAGAGACACCGCCGTGTTCCAATGTGCCTCCGAAACCGACCTGCCCGGAGCCGTGTGTCACACGCCACCAGATGGGCTGCGCCGCGCAGAGAGCCCGGGCCCCTCGGCCCTCCTGTCCTGGGCACGGAGCCCTCAGCCATGAACTTGGAGACGGTATTCGCTCTCTGGCAGCCACTCGCACTGCTGACCAGGCTGGAGTCGACTAAAATTCTTAGATGCTCCCAATTCTGAATGCCTCAATCGGTATTTTAAGCCCAGGAACTGGTCTTTTTGTGTGTTTGTTTTCTTTTGTTATTTTTCTATTACAGTTGACATTCGATATTTTTTTAACATTCCAACTCTCTTTTTTCTTTTTCAATGATAGTTTACATTCAATACTATTCTGTATTAGGTTCAGGTGTGCAGCACGGTGGCTGGACAATCCTGTAGTTTACAGAGCGGGCCCCCCGATATGTCCAGTCCCCACCTGGCCCCCTACGTGGTTACTACAATATTACTGACTGGGTTCCCTGTGCTATACTTTACATCTCTCTGGCCGTTCCGTGACCACCAGTTTGTACTTCTTAACCCTTCGCCGTTCTCACCCAGCCCCCACCCTCCTCCTCCTGTCCACCAGCAGAATGCAGGAACAGGTCTTCTACATTCAGCCCTATTGTATCCCTTATTGTTAGTCTGCAAAGTCCGTGTCTCCTGTATCTGTCTGACTCTCCATATCTCCTCTCTCCAACTAGATGTTGAGGTCCTTCCGATGGTACCTTACAGACTTGACTATAAGGAATAAGCGTCAAGGTCCAGCATGTTGATACAGCAGATATTTGATAAATACGAACTGATTCATTCAGCTCCGCTTTTTTTTTAATATCAAGGATTTTATTTATTTATTTTTAGAGAGGGAAGGGAGGGAGAAAGAGAGAGAGAGAGAAACATCCATGTGCGGTAGCTGGGGGCCGTGGCCTGCAACCCAGGCATGTGCCCTGACTGGGAATCGAACCTGCGATGCTTTGGTTCGCAGCCCACGCTCAATCCACTGAGCTACGCCAGCCAGGGCTTAAGCTCTGCTTTTATCCCGATAACCCCCAGGACTCCCAGCTTCTGATGAATCACAGGTAAGTCCCAAGGGTTCGCACCTGAGGATCTCTTCCAGCTGTCCCTGCATACCCATGTCTTTCCAGCTCCGGCTCCTGCTTGTCCCCACAGAACCTGCTGGATGCACCCAAAGCCGCCTGCCTACCACCAGACCCACACTGCCCCCTACCAATGGCCCCTCCTTGATGCCATCACGGCCTCTCGAAGCTCCCAGCAGCCACAGCCCCCGGCCCCCGCACGGCCTCCACGTACGTACCCTCAGCGTTGCTGGGACAGCCCATCGCACAGGAGAAATATCTGCAGCGAGTCTCAGCACATTCGGATTAAGCGAAATAACGGAAGAATCCTCGTTTACTTTAAAACGGGATCTCTCTACAAAAGGATTTCTCATGGAACTTATTTTTATAAAAGACGCCTTCGGTCTTTGAAATATGGCTCGATGTGCCCAGCTGTGGTTCACTCACGACGTCCCATCAGCGCATCTGTCACCCAGGGAGATGCCTCAGGCCCCTCCCAGAGACTGTTCTCAACAGCAAGGCCGTTTCCGGCGCACGCCGGCCAGAGGCCTTGAGACACGCTCAGTCCCTGCCAGGTGGGAATGAATTCTGTCAACAAGTAAGTGTGCGGACAAGAGGTGTTTTCTCTGCGCGCTGTGTGTTTCGTAGCGTTTCCATGGGCAGTATAATGGAATTTAAAAAAAAAAAAGACATTAAGTCTTGTATCTGGAAGGGAACTTGATTGAGCTACTCAGGTGTCGGGCGAGGAATTACGCTGGGCAGCGAGGGTGACAGCTACCTCATCCTGCTTCCAAGCACAAACAGTTCCTCAGCGACACTCACCTCGGGGCATCTCCTCTGGAAACTCAGGATGGCGAACTCCTCGATATCGTCTGTTACAACAAAGCAATGCAAACGCCTCCCTGCATGTAGGAGGAAAGACTTCAGCCACATGGGTCTTCGCTTACTCAGGTACTGCTTTCAACCTGCCTCTCTTAGGAGAAGCATTATACTCAGACAGGGACTTCCGGGGCCCTGGCACGGTTTTGGGGACAGTACCGGGCACGGGAAGCCCAGACCTGCTGGCATGCTTAGTGGAAATGAAAACAGGTGACCCAGCTCTCCCCAGTCATCACGGATGGTCATGCTGTTGAAACAGCATCTATTCAGATGGCTCATGTTCACTGCGCTCTTATTTGCAGAATGCTGTGGTTTGGCTTGGTTTTGGGATTATGTCATTGGTCAGTCTCTTAACTTATTTGTGCCTTCGTGTCTGTCTCTACAGAAATGCCTCAATTTCTCGCTCATTCTCTATAGCTCAGGGACCCCAAGGGTTTGCAAAAGTTGTGTTTGCAATGTTGTTTGCTTAAAACAAAAACAAAAACAAAAAAAAACAACTCCAAGCTGCTGTCATCATGTCTTCAAGTCCTGTCCTAGGAAGGCAAGCAGGTGGGCTGCTCAGGGGAGGTGTCCCAGGGAGCCCACTAGCGAGCGGCCAGAGGGGAGTCCTCAGAAGCCCTGACTCTGGGAGAAAAAAGAGGTCATGCCTAGTGACATCACCCCCCGTCCTGAGGCCCTCAGGACACTTGGGAGAGAGGCCCAAAACCAGGTTTCCAAAAGGGAATTACGTTTTTCCCAGTGAGGCAGGATAGCTGATACTGACTGTTATTTAGCGATCTGACTTTAGCAGCTTTCAACCATTCTTCTTGTTTCCAATAAACACCTTCATGGAAATTGCTACATATTATTCCTTCTTTGTTTCTAAGTTACCTATTAAATCAGGGGGGACTGGAAAAGTGACTTGTGTTAGTGAAATCCTCAAACTGCTTCGCACAACATCAATTCGGCGAAACGCCTTCACAGGTAATGGCCCAAATGCAAAGGAACATCCACAACCAGGGTTTGTGGATCACGTACGACGTGGGAACGCACGCTACTCCCGGCAGGAGAGGAAAGGCTCTAAAAACTGCCTTCCGAGAGCGTGCCGCCCAGCTGGGCAGCCACGTCGTGAACACGGACACTAACACAAGGGGGCACGCGGTGAGCAGTCCGAGCCACTGGAGCCACGGGAGCCCGGGGAGGAGCTCACTTCTGACTGGGGTGTCCACGGCGGGGCTGGGATCTCCACGGGCGCTGAAGCGTGGAGGGAAGGGGGCCTGGGCAAGGGGACCGTGTGTGCAAGAACACGAAGATGAGGCAGAATGCCGGCAGTCCTGCGTAGTGGGAAAGCAAGTTTAAATCCCGACACGAGCTGTGTGACCTCAGGCAAGCTGCCTGACCTCTCTGAGCCAGGGCTGTCTCATTGGAAGAGGGTGTTACGAGAGGCAGCTAGTTCACAGGACTGCTGGGGAGATGTAGAGGAGATAACGCAAGGGAAGCACTTAGCGGAACCACACTTGGAACAGAGAATAAACCCTCAGTGCATGTTAACGACTGTTCTTCTTGCCAGGTTGGCTGAGGACGAGCACAGGCAACCCCTGGGAGGAGCTCTGTGCTGGAGCTATGATCGAGACAGAAGGACACTGTTCTGTACCGGCAGCTCACAGCCAGAGAGAGGAAGTGGGCCGAGGAGCACCGTGGTGCCTGTCACAAAGTGAATGTACGGGAGAGGGTGACGCAGGAGGAGGGGTCACGGTCCTCACCAGCAGACTCCCCTCGCCTAGCCATAACCACTGGAAATGAAGCCAACTCAACCTCGCCCAGCCCTTAAACCACGTATGCTCACCACAAAGACCCCATTAAAGGAATGTCAGAAGGAAACCAGTCCAGGGAAACACTTGAGGATCGTGCCCTATGACCCTACCCCACCCCCGCCCCCCGCATTCCGCGCCAGTGGACACCAGGACACCCGGGGGACCGAAGGCAGTGACAACGGAAAGCCACTGCAGGAAGGTGGGGGCACGCAGAGGCTCTGGGGCCCACTCCTCCCCACCCCAGCTTCTCGGGACACTCAGGCATGCTGGGACGATTCTTACTGGGACCCAGATACAGAGGTCAGGGGTTGGGGGGAGTCTGCTCACCCAGGACCTGTTGCAGGGGTAGGGATTCCTCTGTTACCAGGGCAACAGGCAAACTGAGAACACAATCGGGGGAGACTTTAGGAGTCTATGTCTGATGTACCTGGCTTTGCGCAAGCCCTTGGCAATGAGGAAGCCTGCAAAGTGGCTTCCTGATGGCTAGAGCCAACATCCACGGAGAAGATGGTCCAGAAGAAACATATGGAAACAGAGAGAACCGGGAAGCCGGAGAGCACCCGGGGGGGTCAGAGGGCACCGAGCATAGACATAGCCTTCCCCACCGGGGCTCTGCTGCCTCTCTGGGTGGCGAAGTGCGGTGGCATCAACTGCTCTGATACCCAAGACGGAACAGTGCAGTACTGAGGCCAGGCTAGCACTCCGCAGCAAAGGCTGCCACAAGCTATGGCTCTGACTTTTAGGAAGCTTGTAGAGAATTTATCTTTCTTTGCATTGTTTTGATTGAGCTTTAACTGGGATGACACAGTGTTTATTGAAAAAAGCCCATTATTTTAAATGGAAATGACGCTTTGAGGAAAAACAGTAAAAGCCACCAAAAAAATCATTGAAAGTAGTGAAATGACTCTTGGTGAACACATTTGACAAACAGAAATGATGTTAAAATGTAGTGGAATGTGTACATTGCTAAACTGCATGAAATTTTAGGATCAAAAGAGAATCTACTAAAAGAAAGTCCTGAGTGTCAGTTCCTTATTGTGTTGGGGTGTCCTCTTCCCAGAGCTGTGGACCGCCCACCTGGAACATCTGAACTTGAACCAGGTGCTCCCTGGAATGGTAGGCCACTCCCCTGAGCTTGTGAACTTGAACCAGGTGCTTCCTGAAGCTATCGACCACCCGCCTGAGCATCTGAGCTAAAACCAGGGGCTTCCCCGAGCTGGGGACTGACCACACAGAAATGAGAAGTTGAACCAGGTACTTCCCAAAGGTCTTGACTTCTGCTGCTAGATTCTAAAGCCACACGGTGCTTACAGTACTTCCAGCACCACAGCTCTCTAATCGAAGGACACAAACATACCAGGACCTGGGGGAACGTGTCCTATCTGAACATCTGCACAGTCACTGCGTCTGCTACTGGCGACCAGTGAGAGACATGGGCCCCAAGGCAACCCTGTAGCTCTATGTAAACAGCGTGGCACGGGACACAGGGCTGCAAGCTGGGCGAAATAAGCCGTGTGCTCCCCGCTCAGCTCCGACACTGGCTTTCAGGGTGAGCTTCAAGCACCTTCACTGAGCATCTGCTGAAGGGCAGGCACCAGCTCGGTTCTGACAGTGAAGTGGTTACTAGCCTGTCCCCTCCTTTCCCCCCAGTTACAGGATGAAAGGTCGAGAACCAGCCAGGAAGGCCCTTAACAGGCTCTTAAAGAAAAGCCTGTCCAAAGAAGGACCCACCATGAATTATCGAGAAGGACGTCCCAGATTCCCAGATGCTGGGGCAAGAAGGCTGGCGAGGCCCAGAGGACAACAGGGCTCTGCAGCGGCCGGCGCCAGCGGGGTTTCTGGGCTCAGAGCACCCTGGCGTCCGCACACATGGCTTGGTTCTCCGCCTGACGCTTGGTGTCGGTACAGCAGCCAGGGATGCCCACGTGCAGGCTGTGCCCTGGAGGATGCTGGTTGGAAGCCAAGGCCGGCCTAAGGCGGAAGAGGCGGCGGCCGAGGGCAGGTGACCACGGGGTGGGCTACTGAGCAGAACCCTCAGATATCTGAGGTCACTGAGGTCTCACGCCCACCACTGCCTCGTCCTCATTTTCACTGAGGCAGCGTCCCCTCTTTTCATTAAAAAGGAAGAATGGCACTCTTGGTAGGAATAACCCATCCAGACCCTAACTATTCGATTCCTCACTAGGAGAGACAGCAAAACCCTTCAGCCTAGAAATCTGAGGTAAGTAGAAGGTCCAGGAATCAAGGAAAAGGGCCGACAAAAGTGACCGAGTTTCACTCATGGGCTGTTCTGCCCTGGGCCAGCCACTCTTCTGGCTCTAAGTCAGCTGTGGCGGAGGGCTCTCTCTGCTGTTCTCTACTCACATCCTGCTCCTCTCTGCTCACCCCCCCCCCACAAAAGAAAGGTCAGGAGACACACCTGGGGTCCTGCTGCAGCCACCCTGGCCGAGGACGAAGTCCCCGGGAGCACCACCTGGTTTCAGTGGAGTGCCAGGCAGGACAGCTTTAGGGACAGAAAGGAGTCCAGGCCAGCCACACATCGAGTGAGCTCCAACGGCAGCAAGAACGCTGAGATGACCCACAACTTGCGTCTTGTTCTCTTCCCCTAATCTCCGTTTATAGGATTATAATTGTCTATGAAAATTACATAGACAAATTTTTCATGTAATTAACAACTTCCTGATTATCAATCAACGAAAACACAGCATTTCTGGAAAACATCCTGTAAATAATAACCACCTCTTCATGTCTTCACCCCCCACCAGTTCCTCACTGGTCCTGGGTGTCCCGAGACGAAAGGCCGAGACGGCTCGTGGAGCAGCAGGATGGGGGGGCAGGTGTCGAGACGTCCTCAGGACCCCCAGAGGCGGCGCCCAGCCCACTGAGAGACGCACGCAGCCTCCCCTAAACCTAGAGCCAGCAGGCACCTACCATCTCCTGGGACAGGGAGGGCACAATGCCGGACCTACTGGGATCGCCCTCTGGACTAGTAACTCTGGGTGTCCAGCATCTGCCGAGAAAGCAGTTAAACCAGAACTCTGAGTCATTAACAGAGAACTGATGGACACCAGAAAGGAGGCTCATTTCTCTACTCAGCGCTCGGGGCGCTGGGGTGAGGCGTCCACACCCGCTGGTGAGGACAGCAGTCGGCGACCGGGGTTCCAGGCAGCCGGGAGGATTCCGGGAAGATGGAAGAAATGGTCCTCTCCCATGGATACGGAGTCTTGCCCCCAAACACGTCTACCAGAAGAACAGCTGCTCCAGGCTGTAGCACCACTGGCGGTTCCAAGCTTCAATATTTTTTCTTAAGAAACTTAAGAGAGCCTTTAAGAGGTCTTGTGTCATGTGCTGCCCAAACAGCCTCTTTGGGTGAGGTCTCCACTGTCAAAAGCTTTTCTCACGCTTCGAGATGGGCTGGGTCACGGATCAGGAGGAATTCAAGGAGGGGGAACCTCAGGCTCCACGACAAGCATGGGGGGACCCCAACCCCCCAGCCAGGCACCACACCCAGGGCCAGTGCATGGAGGTGAGCTTTAGTCCAATCAGCAAAGAATCTTGACTGGGGGACACCCAGACCCACTGTCACAGAGAGTCACCTCCAAATCAATCACCCTCCACTGGCAGACAGAGAGAGAGTTGTTGGCCATCGTGACCATATTTAAAAGTTGTGGGGCTGGACTTAACACCTTTATATCCTGTACCCACCAGTCTCTGGGGTTCCTGGAAAGAGGGCACTGGATGTGGGGTTACAAGATCTTAGTCCTTCTTGAGTCGCGTGGCCTTCGGCGAGTTGCTTGAACCTCTGGGAACCTCAAGTCCCTCACCCAGTAATGTGACGCGAACACAGTGAAACTGCACTCCAGGGATGCTGTGAGGATCGAATGAGATTATGCACACAAATGCACCTTAAAACTGAAAAGGGCCACGAAGCCACGGAAAAGCCAGCCCTGCTTCTTCGGTCTTCACCTAACTCAGTCCCAGGAGAGACGCACCCCTGCCTGACCGCCCCACACGTCTGCCCATTCCTTCGTTCACCAGACCGTCAGGGAGCTTCTGCAGGGGCCGGGCGCTGTGGCAGACGCTGGAGAGGGAATATGAGAGACCCCCTTCCTGCCCTCAGGGGGCATGAGCGACAGAATTCTCACACTGCCTAGTCCTACCACCACTTTAATTTTTTAAAATATTTTTTATTTTATTGTTGATTTAGACAGAGGGGGAGGGAGAAAGAGAGGGCAAGAAACGTTGATGTGAGAGACACACACCGATTGGTTGCCTTCCGCACGTGGCCCAAAGGACCGAACCTGCAACCCAGGCATGAGCCCGGACCGGGTATCGAACTGGTGACCTTTCAGTTTGTGGGACGATGCCCAACCAACTCAGCCACACCAGCTCTGGGGCTCCCACCGCCATTTTACATGCTTCGTCTATGAACCCCATCACAGCGAGAGGCCTTCTCCCAGGAGCAAATATAAACCACCTCCCCCCGGTGCAGACGGACAGGCCTGAACATGCAACCCGTGAGCTGCCTGAGGTTAAGTCTGCACAGTTACCACACAGCCACGACACTCAGCCCACCCCCACCTCGCCCCACCTCCCTGGCCCTCCGGAAGTCTTTCAGGTCGAAACCCGAGGGTCCTGGAGGGCCCAGCCTCAGTCTCAGCAGACGCACAGACTTTTGAAACAAACACGTGAAACACTAAACCAGAGGTCTCCCTCCACTCTGTAGACCACGCTAACCATGGCGGGCCAAGTACGGACACTGAGGTCAGAAAGACCTGGGTTTGAACCCGGGCCTGGTCACCTGCGAGCCTTGTGGCTTACTACTTCGCTCTGAGTGCCACTCTAGGGTCCCACTGTCACCTTTATAAAACTGGGGTCATAATACCCACCCCCTAGCGATCACCAGAAATAATTAAATGTGATCCCGTTGGCAAATAATTTAACAGTGCGTGGTGTTCGGAAGCATCCTATAAAGGGCAGCCATCATTATTTATAATTAGAATAATCATCACTGTCGATACACGTGCAGAACCAAGCCCGTGTCGCCCCGCGCTCCCTGCACTCTCTGCTGCCCGTGTGGTTGTGCGGAGACGGCAGCGCCGCCGCCACCTCCAGAGCAGATCGCTTCCAACTGCGGACCCCCATTCATCTTGCTTTTTTAGAAAAACTAGCTTTCAGTGCTGAAGGTTAAGATACACTTATCCTTGGTTCAACACCCCCCTGATGGACAAAATGGAAGAATAAATCACCGCCTAAAACAATATTTCACAAATCAATTGGGCTTCGTGTCTCCCACTGTATTCATACATAACATCGCGGTCCACTTCACAGCGGCCCTCTCCCTCTCCCACCACAGTTTCTGCCTCATCCCCGCCCCTCCTTTGTGGCTCTTGCCCCTCCATTGTCACCGGGCCCACCTGCCTCCTCCAGCTGCAGAAACCTGGCCGTAATTGAGCCGATTACTGCTGGCAGGCCAAGAGAGTCTGCATAGTAAAGAATGAACCTTGCCCGAAGGGAGGTCAGGCTTTTCAACTCTGGGCTTCTGGGAGGTGACTCTCTAAGTGCTTGGAAAGTAACGCCCGATTGGAGTGTTTGTCTGTTCGCCCACGGCCTTCGGTCAGATACTCAGGCGAGTGTGATAATGAGACGCAGAGTTGGGGCTTTGGGTCCTGTGGTATCAGCTCAGCCCCGGGAGGTGCTGGAGACGGAGGCCAACCACGTGGTCAGTCAACCACGCCTACATGATGGAGCCCAAATAAAAACCCAGGACACCTAGGCTGGGGGGGCTTCCCTGGCGGGCAGGCTCCATGCACGCCGTCACCCACTGAAGCAAGACAGGAGCGCTGCCCGCGACTCCTTGGGGAGAGGGCAGCTGGAACTGGACACTGCCCTTGGCGGATCTGCTTTGTCTTCCGCGACTGCAATAAACCCTAACCTGAGCATACTGAGTATACCAGCTTTCAGAATGCTCTGGGAGAAATCTAGTGAATGAGGGCGATCTTGGGGCCCCCCCAACCTTGCCATCGGTGTCAGAAGTGAGGACAGTCGGCCGCTGGGAAAGGCCCCGCGGATGGGCAGCCAGGTTCCAGTGTGCCCTAGGGAGGTCCCTGGGGAACTGGATCCGTCCCTGCCAGCACCTGAAAGCCTAGAACTGTTACCTACTCTGCACCCACCCGGCTGTCCCTACGGCGTCTCCAGGACCCACTCGCCCCGAGGTGATGTGTGCAGTTGGACCCCTCAGCTCTCTGTCCTCTGACCTCCGCTCGCGAGATGCAGGAGGTCCTGTCTCTGGGGCATCTGGGATTTCTAAGTCTGGAACAAACAGTCACAGTGGGTGGTAGATTAGAAGGGATGTCACCTGGGAGAGTGGACCCTGGGAACTGCCACCTGTGCCCGTGTCTCCTCTGCCTGGAAGATGTCCAGGACAAGCTCTGAGTCATCAGAAAGCACGACCCATCAGGATGTCTTCCCCAGGTTCGCCCGGCCTCCCTGCTAAGAAGCAAAGCTCCTTTTCAAGGTTCTGCTGCTATCTGCGGTGGTGTGATGTTCAGATAACTGGGGAGCAAGGAGATACATTCTCAACGACAAGGCTCCTGGGGAAAACACGGGAAGGAGAAATGTCAGCATCTGGCCACCAATGGAAATGGAAAAATCTCAGCCAAAAAAAAAAAAATCAAGAGGGAAAGGAAATATATTTTGGTGATAATGGGACTGGAGTGAGCCGAAGCGGGCCGAACGCTATATTGGATCCCAACTGGCCACAACATCTTTCTTTGTTAACCCTGAATTCCGACCACCTCTTCTGCCCCAAGGACGGGGAGCACAAATGAGGACACACACCCGGCCCCACGGGTTTGCAATGAAGAGGTTTTGGGACTGCATCAGTCACCTAGGCCTAATATTTGGATTTCCCTTAAATTGCATTGTCGTCAAAGGCTGTTCAGCCTGAGTTGCTTAGACAGTAAATTCTGGTTCTAGCTGCCATTTCACATTATGCTAATGTATGTGAGAAGCTGTCTCCCTGGATACCGCAGCAAATTGCCAGCTGAATCAGAAATGCTGTCAACTCCTTTTTTCAAGTTTTCCATTTTTGCCTTGCCATTGTGCGTAGCCAAGAGAAACCAGGAGCTGAAGGGGGATAATACGTACATATACATTTATCTATATATGATAGAGATATCTCTACATATCGAGATTCCATTGGATTGGATTTGCCTCTTTGAGGGGGGAAAAAAACTGTAGCTTTCTCTCTTGTTCTAAAAGCAACCCACATGCATGCCTCCATTTTCTCTGAAGTCATTTCAGCACCCAAATATCTGTCAGTCTCAGGGAATCGGCCTCGAGAGCCAGCAGGGGGCGAAAGAGAGCACCACGCTTGGTGTTTCTATAGATGCCACACACGGAATCAGAGCCTGGACAGCGGCGGCCCGTTTGCTGAGGCCAAAGAGAAAGATGCAAATCAAACACCTTCACCAGAGGAGGCTACCTTTTAAAGGGCGGCCCGAGGCTCCCGGTGCGGCACCTCTGGACGGCGGTGGCTTGCGCTCTGGTTCTAGTTTTGGCACCGCTGTCTCCTCTCCCGGGGTGAGCCAGGGAGGAGTTAAACGGCACTAAGTGCCCCTCACAGGAGGGAGCATGTCCTACAGATCCACCGCGCAGCGCAGCTTCCGTAGTTAACGCCACGGCCTGCACCCCGGAGAGCTCGCCAAGAGGGTAGGTGGTACGGTGAGTGTTCTCAGCACCAAACAACAGTAGTAACAGTAATAAGGAACAAGAAAGTCGGAGGAAACAGTTGGGGGTGATCAATAGGATTCTGGCGGAAACCGTGGTGATGGTTTCGCAGGTGTATTCTTATTTCCCAATCCACCAAGTTGTTTATATTAAATACATACGGCTTTGGGAGTGTCAATCAGAACTCAAAGATTTTTAAGAAAAGAAAAATACAATATTTTTTAAAAAGATGGTCGCAACAGACCTAGCACGTGTGCCCCACCCACACCCCCCACCCCCCCAGCCGCCTGCCTGCCATCCCCACTGCCCGGTCCCTGTTCTGTCTCCTGAGACTGTGGGGGGGACCAAAGCACCTCCACGGAGCAGAGCAGGAGCTCAGCGTCTGGATGCTCCGAGGATGAATGGACGCCTTTGCTCGCAGCTCTCAGTCCCTTGCTTGGTTTCCGACTTCCCATCCCGATGTGTAGGTAGCTGGGGAAGCCTCTATGATCGATCACAGTGCCTGAGCTTGGGGCCCTCCTGCTGGTCTGTCCCGTCACCAGCCACCCAAAAACACTTAACTGCCCGTGCCCCAACGCCCCCTTGTCCAGCAGACGGAGATTCTAACGTCTGCCCCTGCTTCACCCCGGCCCTCACCTACAGTTTGATCGACTCAAGGCAGCACACACCAGCGCTTCCGGGAGACCCTCACGAAAGCTCACCTGGCGAGGCTGCCCGGTTTAAGGCAACGGGGAGAAGTAAGACTGTGGCCGAACAGAGCTCCTCTGCCCCTGCCCCTCCCCCACGAGGCGTTCAAACGGGATTTTTAAAAACTCTGCGCCCCAGACAAAACAATGACGCAGAAGTCAGGCCCCACTCCACCAGTCTTTGACGGTGAGCCATCTGCTCAGTACATCTGGGTGTCTTTTCGCGAGCAGGAATGAATATACCTGCTCTGAGAATCCACAGCTCTCTTCAATGACTAGGGCTAAACGTGGATTACCATTTATATTATTACAGATGATCTCCTTTCAAGTTTGATCGCTTTCTTACCATACAGCCTGTATTATCTTGTAGCAGCTGCTTTAAGCCTCACCTCTTCAGCATTCTCTGATTTTTTAATGAAAATACTCCTGAGAATGAAGTCATACCCCCAGGGGTACCCCAAAGTGTCCAGAGTAAGTGGAAAATTTCTCTAATGTCTCAAGGCTTTATCTAAAAAAGCATATCAAGTATTTTTGGTAAATTTTGTACTCTATATCTATTAATTTGAAAAAAAATTTAATTACTTATCACCTACTTAACTCTTCAAATCTTCAAGTGAAATGGGCACTTCTGGAAGCCATGCCACTGCTACCCCACCAGGTCTCCCTGCTGCAGAAGTGACAGTAAGAAGGACTGGGGATCCTGGGCTGCTATTTTAGGGGGAAGTATGTTTGCCCATGAAATCAAAGGTTTGAAAAGCACTATTTCTGGTGACTGCTCTCCTGCTTTTCCCTGTAACCAAACTCCTCGACAAAACAAATAAAACAGACAACAAACCAAGAGATGGGGCAGGGGGCTCCCTGCACTGGGGGATCAGGGGCAGGGCGGGGGCCCAGGAGGGCTGCCACCTGTCTCCTGTCGCCTCCTGGTTTCCAGGTGGCGCCTCCCATTAGCCAAACGCAGACGGAAAGCCGAGAGCAAGGGGGCCCCAGTAACGCAGTCTGCAGAGACCAGCCTGCTACGGAGAGGGAAGCTTGGGCAGAGGGCAAAACCAGCCACGACCCTCGACCGAGGTCAGGATGCCGGGTTCCAGCTATGCCACTATGGGCTTTGCGACTTCAGACACCCCTCAATATATTGTAACTTCTGAGAAGGAAACTAAGAGACAGGCTCCTTCAGTTTTTACAGCCCGGGACTCTAAGCCCAGAGCTATGTCAATCAGGAGCTGCACGTATCCAGGAGATGTGAAGAATCAGCAGTTAACACATTAGCACTTGTGGCTATCGCAAGGTGTTAAACCAGCACCCTTCGATCTACGGAACAGCCAGTCTGTTTACGGACTCCCACATCCAGAGAGAGATCGAAGCCACGTGAACGGAAATATCGGCCCAAGCAATCCTCTTCGCTCAATGCTCGACCTGATCAAACTCTCACATCTTGACCGCCTTCCCTTTGGATTATTGAAAAGTTCAGCGCGTCACACGGCTGCCTTGCTCCTTTTGGGAAGAGTCCACCTGGGCAGGGTTGGGAGGTGAGGCGTCTTGGGCTGCGGGGCCTCTGAGGCCGTGCATGAGGGCGAGAGGCTGAGGCGCCAGAACAGGAGGAGAGACTGGGAGGCCCATCGCTGCAGGCCAGCCTCTCCTCGGGCAGGTGCCCGCCCCTCCGCGTCCATCCCGTCTCGGGCTGGCGCCTGCCCCGCGGCCAGCCTGGCGGGGAGCAGAGCCTAGAGGCCAACAGGCCCACATCTGGGCCCTCTAATGACCGGCCTCACCCGCTGGCCTTGGTCTCGAGAGTTACTTTTGGTAATTTCCATCCCACAGCTATCCAAATCTTCTATACAAATTATCTCAAAGCACTTTGAAAAAGAATACTAATAAGGAGTAGAATCCTACTTTTTTAAGCCTTAAGCAAATAGCTTGCGGTGATTCCTTTCTCTTAGAGAAAACACAAAAATGAAATGATAAAAGAAGCATGAAGGTGACAGCATTTCAGAAAGAAGGGACCCTTGTACCCTAGGAACAGCAAACAGCGGCGGGGTCAGCATCCTCAGATGAAAGACCCGGGGGGTAGGGGACAGCAGCCTGTCATGTGTCAGTTTAAGGCCAAGCCTGAATAAGCTCAAGAATAAAGAACCTGTTAGCCTTGGACAGAAGCCTGTGGTTGGGAAGCACTGGAACCAACAGTCATGTCCAATTCAGGGCAAATAAGTTAAATGACACCTGGGGTGATAAAGCATTCTAATTTTGTTTTATAAGTTTGCTGCAGAGTCATTACTGTCATTTACTCAGTAAGTACGGCTTCATGTGATACTAATTTTTACTTATGCGATCACCTTGCAGGCGCAGTTACCTGGAGCTCTACACCACGAACCTGGTGGGTCCTGTCCATAAGTATTAATGCAGAACTCTGGGAGCTGTGAACGCCCCGCCCCCTCTCCACCCTCCACGCTCCCCTAACCCTGCAGAGCAGCTCCCTGTGGCCCTTTCCCAGAGGCACCTGGTGTTCCCCTGGACATCTGCCCCCGTCCCTTTTTCTGTCACCTTCGAAGGCATCTCCAGGGTCCTGGTGGAATATGCTCGTGTGTTGTCCCATTTGGCTTTGCCTCCGGCACGGAATTTCCTGGCTGAGACTGCATCTTCACTGGGGATGGAGGCTTCCCACCCAAATTAGGCTGTGGGCCCCTTGGAAGCCTCCTCCCCGTGGCTGCACCCTCAGGGACCGGCAGGGTGACATGCGTAAGGAAGAATGTCAAAGCTGAGCTGGGTTGGTAGGTCACCCGGGCCCGACCGACCCTTCAGGGAAACACAAAGTTCAGATCTCAGGCAGCAAAGAGGACCTGGAACGCTGGTCCGACAGGTTTGCTGTGTTCCTGTTTCACGCTGATGACAGACCGGGATCCCGCCGGAGAGAAGACTGAGATGGGGGGGGGGCGGGGCGGGACCCTCGATCTGAGGTCAGTGAGGTCAGGGGTGGTTCTGGAGGACCCACCCTCAGAACTCGGAAGCACCTTCCGAACTCTGAGCGTTCCCCTCTAATCATTCTGCCACCCCGTGCCCTTACTCAGATGAAGAATGCTTCCCCTGCTAGAGTTTCTCACCTGTACATTCAGTTTCTAGAACCGAGTTCACCCGTCCTAGGAGAGTTCTCAGCACTGTGTACAGAGCTTGCTGAGCTCTGTGTTCAAATCCCCGGTGCACCACTCACTGGTGATGTGATTCTCTGAGACTCAGTCCCCACACATGCAAAACAGTGAATAGTAGGCACCTGGCAGGGTGTTTGAGAGGACTGGCGGCAATGCACAACTTCAGTGTAAAATGCCAGGCACACAGTAGTTGCTCAGCTAGTAGCTGAGCAAATAGCAGTTGCTATTACCGCCAATTTCCCCCTGAGGATCTTTCATTTTGTAAGGTCTATTTCTTTTAAATGAATCAACGTCTACTACTTTGATTCTGCAAGTTTCAGATGTGTTTCCTTAAAGTGAGGAATACCTGTGTTGAATCTCTACAATTTGCCCTTGAATTATTACAATGATATCAGATGGAAACAAGTTTTAGATTTAATATAACCACATACAATTTGTTTCTGAAATTCAGCTCTTCTGAACGGCATCTCCAGGGAAAAGATGACATAGTACCATCCACTGTGGGAACGGCAAAAGAGGAACTTCTCATTTTCGACAGAGACAGGACACTACACAGGACCTCCTTCCATTTTCCCACACAACCCCACCCTCAGCCCGCACATCGCGGCATAAGGGGCTCCTGTCTCGCCTCTTCCCCCGCGACGTCCAACCGCACACGATTCAGCGTCAGTGTCCAGCCAACACCCTAAGTGACCGTCCTCGCGCCATCAGCCCCGCTCTTGCCTTCCCAGGGAGACCTGCTCTCCACGCTCTTCTAGAGGGAACCGCTACAGCCAAGAACCCCACGTGACCTGCTGCTCAGAACTCTCAGCAGGAGGGTCAAAAGCCACAGTAGGAGAGATGCTGGCTCTGTGCCCACAAAAATATATTTGTGATTTAAGAAGTAATTTGCGCCTGGCTGGCATAGCTCAGTGGATTGAGCACGGGCTGTGAACCAAAGTGTCGCAGGTTCGATTCCCAGTCAGGGTACGTGCCTGGGTTGCAGGCCATGACCCCCAGCAACCGCACACTGATGTTTCTCTCTCTCTCCCTCCCCCTCTCTCCCTCTCCCTCCCTCCCCCTCCCTTCCCTCTCTAAAAATAAATAAATAAATAGATAGATAGATAGATAGATAGAAGTAATCTGCAGGGTGCAGTGGAAATGGACCTCCAAGGAAGGGAAGGAGGAGGCAGGTCACAGATGCGTTAACCGAGGACTGGGTGAACAGAAGTGACAGCACCTTCAGGGTGTCAGTCGCAGGACCCCGCAACAGCCCTTAGATCCTAATTAGGGTGACCAGGTTTAGGTGGGAAAACCCGGACACCCAGCTAACTCTGAATTTCAGACCAATAACAAATAGCTTTTTAGTATAAGTATGTCTCGGGAAACAATGGGGATGTACTAATGCCCTTATACTTATTTTAGTATAAGTCTGGACTTACACTAAAAAAATTATTGTTTATCTGAAATTCAAATTTAACTCAACACCCTATATTTTTCCTGGCAACCACACCCTGGAGACATCTTGGCATCATCTGGTCCCACTCCTTGGAGATACTGACAAAGTCCTCTGTCCTCCACTCCCCCACTGCATCCTCCACAGCAGGTACAAAAAGGACTAAAGCACGTGGCCCATCCTCCTTCCCTTTCCTCAGTGGGAAAAAAATGAGAGGCCCATGCCCTGGCTGGGTGGCTCAGGAGGTTAGAAGTTGTCCCGTACACCAAAAGGTAGCAGGTTCGATTCCCAGTCAGAGCACATACCTAAATTGCAGGTTCGATTCTTGGTCTGGGTGCATAGGAGAGGCAACCGATTGATGTTCTTTTCTCACTCACATCGATGTGTTTCTCTCTCCCCAGCCCCGCTTCCTCTCTCTCTCAAATCAATAAAACCATATCCTCAAGCAAAGATTAAAATATGAAAAAGAATGAGAGGCCCAAAGAAAGCCCTTTCCCACGAGATAGAGGGAGACACTATGGCTGAACTCCAACTTCTCGGGTAGAACCTGAGATCTCAACCCTGGTCTCAGGGTTCCCTATGGGTCTGAGGTCATGGGTCAGGGGGGGAGGTAGCCAGCCTAAAATTTCACACAAAACTCGGGAACGTGCATTTCTCCAGACAGAGCAGGAGCAGAGGTAGAGACGGAGACAGAGGGAAATGTGGACACCAAGGTGGCCAGAGGAAGAGACACTCCCGTGCCGGCACTGCTCTGGACGCTGGGAAGTGCCTCGCTGGGAATCAGACCAGGGCCCTGACCTCCTGGTGCTCACGTTCTCCTGGAGGAAAGACCAGTCAAGAAGTAAACCGATGAAGAGGTACTCATTTCGGACAGCGATGAGCACTATAAGAAAACCCTGCTTGGTAACAGGGAAAAGAGGGCTGAAGGCCACACTCTCACTAGGAACCTGCACGGGCCCTGCCCTCCTGGAGCACAGCATGTGCAAGTCTGCCTGCAGGACCTTCTGTGATCTAACCCCGCTCGTCCACCCGACTCCCTCCTCCATTTCTCTGTAACACAAACTCCCCACCCACACCGTGCCCCCAACCCTTCGTATATGCTCAGGCTGTTTTCCAGTCTCCACTAACCCTCCCAGCTTCAGTTCTACCGTTCAGCATGACCCACCCAGCTCACGGTCCGCCACCTCCAGGAAGCCGACTCTGCTTACTGCATCACTTCCTACTGTTTGCTTTCTCTGAATTCCTAAGCACACCGGCTGTGCCACAACTGCCTTCTATATGTAGCCACATTATTTTAAAATTCTTTCATTTCAGTCATTCTTAGCCCTCCCCCTCGGTAGTAAGATCCTAGAGAATGGATATCACTCCGAATACTCTTTAGTAACCTCCACAGTGCCTTGTATTGTACGGGGCCCGACAAATACCTGCTGAAATCATGAATGAAAAATATGCCACTTGCGTCATCGTAGGGAACTGGGTCACGAACCTGTAAGTATCTTTCGATTCCATTTCACTCAGGGAGCGATGAATATTTGATGATGGGATTGGATCCGAACTAAAAGAAGCATGGCTCCTTGGGGACGAACTATCAATACAAACGGACAGAAGCTGCTGCCCTTCTGCCACAGATGTCTGGGACCTGGTAGAAATCTGACTCCTACCCGGGATCATCTCCTTAAAAACAAAGCTGAGCAAAACTTACGTAGTGCTAAACCTAAGCTAGAGAGGCTCTTAGTGACTCCTCAGAAATCTCCAGCAAGTTACGGGTTTAATGAGAATTGCGATCTACGGTGACAGAAGGGGCTCTGACTTGCGGTGGTGAACACACCATGCAATGCACAGATGGGGGTCACAGGGCTACGCCCCTGGAACCTACAAAATCTTACTAACTGATGTCATCCTAATAAATTAATTTTTTTTAAATTCAGAATTCAGAAACAAAACCAAAACCACAATTTCCCAAACTGTATTATTCCCAGCCCTACCCCCAAACACTTTTCCAATCTGGTGGCTCTGGAATGAGGTCCCAATGGGGCTTGTTTCCATAATGGAAGGGCATTTGCATCTGATCCCACATGATAACATGTCTATCACAGGCCAAAACGAAGTTCATCAGACAACTCACACAGCGAAAAGAAGGTGGACTCGGGGAAAGTGTGGAAGCAGAGCTCCTGAGAACAGGCTGAACAGAGCAGGCGGACTCACTCGCCTCTGTAGTCGGTGGAATGACCCATACGCACTCCCAAATACCGTGAGCTCTGTCGGGGGAGCCGGCTCATGCGCAGTGTGACTGCGTCCGAGCCCGGGGACAAGTGAGAACATAGATTAGTTGCACCCTGTCCAGATGGCTCAGTTGGTTGGAGCGTGGTCCTATACACCAAAAGTTGCAGGTTCGATTCCTCATCAGGGCAGGTGCCTAGGTTGTGGGTTTGATCCCTGGTCAGGGCACGTACAGGAGACAACCGATTGATGTTTCTCCCTCAAATCAATATCTGTCTCTCTCTTCCTCAATAAAAACATATCCTTGGGCGAGGATTTTAAAAAACAAACAATCATATGAGCATTATTTGCAGAAACAAGAGAGTTTTGCAAGGAGGTTTCTGGGAGGAAAGGTCTGAGGCCTCGGTGATTCCTCTCCATGCCGTGAACCCAGGCGCTCAGAGACCTTTCCACTGTTTTTCTATTTTGCAAAATGTCCTTGAAAGAAGACTCAACGTCTGTGGCAAACATTTAACATCCAGGCCTCTGAGCAAAATTACCTGCGGGTGCATAACAAACAAACCTCTGTCCACAGAAGTCCCTTCTCCGTCCTACTCCGGAAGCAGCCTGGGTTCTGCTTCCGTCTTCCCACGGGGCTCCCTTTCCTCCCTTGTACAGGTAGCACAGGTGGCAGCCAGCACCAGGAAACCATCTCACCCCGTGACCTTGACCTCATGCTCCCCTGCTTCCCTCCCCCGTCTCCAGCTGTCCCTTAGCTGAACCCTTCCTCTCCCTCAGTGCAAGCTCTGTGTGCTTCACCCAGCTCCGGCCCTCCCTCCCCTCCCTCGTTTAGCAACGAACCCTCTGCGGCTTCACTGTCACCTCTCACCCGTGACTCTCCAATCTGTGTCCCTCGCTCGGCTTTTCACCTGCCCTCCAGCCCAGGTGTCCACGAGCATCTCCACGGGACATGTCGGCATCACGAACTGCACGCCTCGGAAGGAAACCACAGTCACTGTGCTCATTTCGCTAACCCCCTCACTGGGTCTGACCGCCCAAGCTCCCACGCCAGAAGCTACTCATTTGTTCATTCGACGATGACTTACGTGTGTTACTGCCTATATCCTTCGTAGTCGACCATAACCAAGACTTTAACCCATGTCATTCCTGCTCAGAAAACTGTCTTCCTTCCTCTCTGCATATCCCATGGCTCAATTTTCGTCCTAACTCGCCTCTCCCTTCTCTAGTTGTCTGAGCGTTTGTTAGCCACATTGTCACCTGGGCACTTACAAAACAATGCCTTGGGTTCTTAGCAGTTTGCTGCAGACATATACATCTCAAAGCATTCTATAAGCTTCCAGATGACAGAAATGGGGTTTGTAGATTTCTCAAAAGGATCTGCCAAGCCCTGACTGGCATAGCTCAGTGGATTGAGCGCGGGCTGCAAACCAAAGTGTCACAGGTTCGATTCCCAGTCAGGGTACATGCCTGGGTTGCAGGCCATGACCCCCAGCAACTGCACATTGATGTTTCTCTCTCTCTCTTTCTCTCTCCATTTCCTCTCTGGAAATAAATAAATAAAATCTTAAAAAAAAAAAAAGGATCTGCCTATCCTAGCATATAAGTGAATGAGTTGATTTTCATAAAATGCTTATTTCAGGGTCCAGCACAAGATAAGAGCCTAAAAATATAGGCTTAAAAATGAGTAGACAGGGAATCAACATTTGGCAAAGTGAGTAAGACTGAGCTACGTGAAATGCTCCCCGAACACCCACAGCCCCCCAGTCTGCCTCGCCTGCCCGTCGGACAGAAAAGCTCAGGGGCGGGGCCACAGCTGGGCCGGGCTTTCTGGCAACATGGGTGCATGTGGGCATTTGCTGGTAGATACACGTTCGGGTCTTGGTGGGTCAAGCAGAAACAATTCATACAGGCTCGGATTGTTTGGGGAGTAAAAATGGAACATGGAAATGCACAAGCTACTATTTCCTTTCTTCTCCCCACCATTTTTAATCATGTGAATGCCTGGTTTAAGCTCTTCTCTGTTCTGTAACTGGGTGCCTGCCTGTGGTAGGAACGAGAATCCTCTGAAAAGCAGATCTGCACTCATGGGCCAGTACAGCGGAGGAAGCACATGGACTACAGCGGAATTTGACAGGAAGGAAGGAAGCAGAGGCCCAGGGAGGAAGTGACTTGCTCAAGGTCACACATCCACTGGCCCAAGTTAAACTGAGGGCCTCCCTCCCTTCCCTCCCCTCCCTTCCCTCCCCGCCGCCCCCAGCCCCAGCTGTCTTCTCCCCCAGCTTCACAAACATCTCGCATCCTCAGCTAAATGCTTTGTTATTACATCGCATGGCAGCCACAATCCCACAAAGCAGGGTGACCTCCCCTACCCCGTGCAAGGACAGAGAGCTGGGAGGCTGCTGCGTTCCTTTTCATCTCAAAACAGAAGTTAATTGTTAGGGTCAGACCAACAATACAAGCGCCATCCCCGCAGCCCCCTCCTCGGAACCCAGCACAGGGCACTGGCTGACCCGGGAGGGACTGAGTGGCAGGGACGTTTTTCCCCTTCAGTGGTCACTGACCCTCAAGAGCAGGAAATCAATCAAGGGTCACAGGGCTCTGGTTGTTTAGGTTTGCTTACATTTCATTTCACAGTGAGTGAAAAAAATCTAATCTGTCTCCCTTTTCTTATTACTGGGAGCTGAAGACCATTCGGTACGAGGAAGAACAATAAATAAGTAGGTGGAGCACGGAGGATTTTTAGGGCAGTGAAACTATATTCCACGGGACACTGCGATGATGGACACGTGTCATGAGGATGCACAACACCAAGAGTGACCCCTAAGGCAACCCCGGGACTCGGGGTGACTGTGAGTGTCAGTGTAGGTTTGTCCGGGGTGACGCGAGTCCCACGCTGCAGGGGGAGGCTGTGGGGGGGGTGGGGGCGAGGGGGGAGGGCACAGGGTGTGCCAGGTATAATATGGGGAATCTCTGAACCTTCCACTCAGTTTTGCTGTGAGCCTAAAACTGCCCTAAAAAATAAAATCTATGTGTTAAAAAATACAGACCTCGTGACTCGTGCGTGAAGAAACTCCGGTGTGAAAGGAGGAGGGTGAGGCGAAATGGTATCGGGAAGGCAGGAAGCAAGGTCCGTGGCAATTGGGGGGGGGGGGGAACAGCAGTTACGACCCCAGGTGCAGAGTGGGGGGGAGTTCATGAAGACAGACAGACAGACGTGTGTGTGTGCACATGTACGTTTTAAAGGAAACTTAAAAAGTTTCCTAGTAAACCTAGGAAGTTTACTAAAAAGTAAACCTAGCTACATAGGGTTCGATTCCCAGTCAGGGCACATGCCTGGGTTGCAGGCCACAGCCCCCAGCAACCGCACATTGATGTTTCTCTCTCTCTTTCCCCCTCCCTTCCCTCTCTAAAAATAAATAAATAAAATCTTTTTTTAAAAAGTAGCTATGTAGAGATATTGTAGGGAAATCATTATAAAGTTCTGTTTATGTTTCGGGGAGGGGGGGTTTGTTTCGATTCAACAGTGCTTTAAAATCTTCTAAATTAGCCACAAGTGGCTGCTGAATATGTGAAATGTGGCGAGTGTGATGGAAAATGTTTAGTTTGACATAATTGTAACTAAACTTAAGTTGAAGTTTAAAATGAAAGCAATATAAAGTCTTTTCCTATTAAACACAACTTTACTTGATAGGAGTGTTTTCCCTTTGCTTCAAAGTCAAATGGAGTCTTTTAAAAATGATAAGCCAGTTTTATTAAGATGGATGTAAATATTTCTAATATCCATGTAAATATATCTAATATCTGATTTTGGGGGTACTTGATTTTGTTACAGAAAAACATTTTTAAGTGTTTTGGAACATCTTGGACGTAGGAATCCACATTTTCCATTGTAAATTTTACAAACCCTAAATACAAATCGAGTATACTCGCTGAAAATTTAGCACTTGAATTCTCATCTGTTCTAAGTGGAAAATACCCACCAGATATTGAAGACTTGGTAAATATTTTCTTAAAAAGGTAAAATAGCTCACTGATAATTTTTTACATGGATCAGATGTTCAGAAATGTTGAATATATGAGATAACATACATTATTAAGTTTAATGTCACCTGGTATTTTTACTGTTTTAAATGGGGCTGCTGGAAATGCTTCCATTAGGCCCGTGGCCTGCATCACGGCTCTCTGTCGGCAGCACGGCCCTAGAGGAAGCCCTCTGAGAGCGCTCCGATGGAGACCAGCCTCACCGCGCGCCCCAAATCTCGCTGGAGCGCACAGCTGAGGAGTCAGGTGCATTCCAGATAATCTGTCATGTTGATTCCTGGAACAAGATGAGCCAGGAGGGGGAGAAACCTTCCTGAGATCGAAAAGGGATCCGAGGGGAGGGAGTGCGGTCAGAACTCACAGAGGGCTTCTGTGGGCTTCCAGCCGCGAGGAGCCACGGGGCAGCGAGTCCAGAGTGCAGCCCCAGAGGCGCCCACCTGTCAGAGAACTTGCCAGAGGCCGGCTGGCACCGGGGCACCAGGAGGAGGAGAGAAAGAGACATGGAGAAGCAAAAGGAACACCACTCAGAGCAGCAGAGGGGGAGAAAGCGACCTGCTTTACGTGAAACAAGAGCAAACCTTTCACAAGGTCAAGCACAAGTGCTTGTCACTGAAAATCCACGCTGGGGTTCGCCAACGGCACAGACCCGTACACCCAACTCGCTTATTATATAGTGTTCTCTGTGGGGCAAAAACGTGATCCAATTCACCAGGAAGTGTTCCCCAAAAATATTCATCAAAGTAAAATTTGTAATCATGAAAACTCTTGCCCTCATTTGAAACAGAGAAAATCACCAACTATCTCCTTCAGGAAAGTAGAAAGTACCGCCCCCCGCGGGAGAGGGAGTGTCTTCTACTTCTCAGCCCAGTGGCTGCCGCTGGCGTGTGGGTGGCGGTGGGTTTGGTTTTGTTGGTTTATTTTCAGTTAATCATAAACTAGACCATCTCTTGAAACCTACCCCCAAATCCACATGATGCTGAGCTGGAGACTGATCACATAAATTTAGAATCTAAGTCAATAATAAACACTACAGCAGAAATTCAGAACCTTTTGGAAAGTAAGTACTAATCTGAACAGCCTTCCTAGCACTGACCACACAAAACAGACCCAACTCTATGCTTTGTACACCTTCTTAAATAATAATGATGAGGAATGTGAATTACTGTCTTCCTAAGGCTGCCCCCCAAAACTCGAACTGTTTAAATGGGTGGTGTGGAATTTCCAGCAGGAAGAAATCGCATTGTAAGGCTGTCCACCAGGGGCCTTTGAAATCTGGCTTGTCCAAACAGAGGCTATAAAACTTTCATTGGATTTCGGAGACCTAGTTATCAAGGAATTAAAAATGTAAAACATCCTATTAAATTATTTTTAAAATATTGATTACATGAAGTAAAATTTTTACTACATTAGATTAAACCCTATTATGAAAGTTAATTTCACCTGTTTCTTTTTACTTTAATATGAGACTCACATTCTATATCCATTGGACAGGGCTGTTCTAAAGTGACCGGTTCAGCGTCCTAAAGCAGGAGCCCAGTGGCCCACATTCACGCCTACAGGCAGGAGGCCGCTCGTACTCTGGGGCAGGACCCCCGAAGTGCTGTGGGTGACTCCAGGCCGCGGCACTCCAGGCCCCCTGACGCGATGACTAGGACCATCAGGACAGCTGGTCTGTTGATGGAAACCGCCACACAGTGGCCCAGGGTGACGAACAGTTTTTAGAATACAGGCGTTTGGAGACCACATTGCCCCTGCGCTGGGTGCTGTGGGACACCACCAGGATCCCCCTTTGGCACTGAGGCACTCGGTCCCCTGACTATGCTGACAGCTGCCGGCGGGGGCTCTCCCTAGGAAGTGTCCTTGGCACGGATGGACCCTTGGCCAGTAGTGGCCTGCACCCAGAAACAAGTCAACGGGGAGGTGCAAAGGCTGGGCCTCGTCCCTCAACTTGGGACTCTCTGAAGGGCTATCCCAGCGCCAGGGCTCCCTGGGCCACTGGCTGAGGCCTGTGTTGCAAACCCGTCACCGTCAGCTCTTCCTTCTGCCCAGTCCGGCTTCCCTGCTCCCTGCACGCAAAGCTGGGTCTCAAGGTTTGTGCTTTGGACTGAACTTTTGTGCCCCCTGCCCAAACCCCTATGCTGAAACCTCAATTCTCCAGTGCGATGGCGGGTCACTAGGTCATGAGGGTGGAGCTCCCATGATGAGATTAGTGCCTTTGTAAGAAAAGGGATGAGGAAGCTACATTCCTCTCTCCGCCCTCCACCAGGTGAGAACACAGCAAGAAGACAGCCATCTGCACACCGGGAAGCCCTCATCAGAATGAATTTGCAGGCGCCTTGATCTTGGACTTCTAGCCTCCAGAACTGTGAGAAAAATAAATACCTGCTGTGCAAGCTACCCAGTCTACGGTATTTTTTGCTGCAGTACCCTGAACTGCTAAGCAGTCTGCTTCCCAGCGAACCCAACTTAGGCATCCCAGACGTGAATAAAACATTACAGCAAAAACGTACTGTAGGCACTCACGTTCGTGCACACACTCCCGCATGCATCTGGGCCCAGGAAGGAAGTCGAGATATTTGGGTCAGCCACACAAAAATGCCAAGCTCCTGGCAGCTCCACAGCCTCTCTCAGTTGTGGTGGTTGTGTCGGTCTCTGCTTTGTTGGGCAGAGAACAGAAATCCTGACACCCGAGAGCTCACCTACCTGTGTGGCTGCTTCTCTCTCCTAGTTAGAGCCCTTTGCTCTCACCAGGTCCAGGCTACAAGTCCAGAGATGCGGCTTCAGCTGGTCCAAGGGAGCCAGTTAACTTCATTGTGTTGTGTGACCGCAAACTGCGCCCCTCACCACACGGACTGCGGGCAGCACGTGCTCTGCTGGTCTCAGGGTCGCTGTGTGGGAACACGGGCCTGGACAGGCACAGGGCAACCAGGCCAGGTAACTCACAGCCGCCTCCCCACTGCAGCCTGCAGCCTGCCTAGGTTCACGTACCACTTCCATCACGAAGAGGGGGGATCTTTCTCCCACAGGTGGCTCTTCTGGGCTCCCGGTCTTTACATGGTTTCTGGTTTTGCTTGAAAGGCTACCTCCCTACCTGATACTTCAGATCAAAAGCACAGGTATTTTTTCCTGCAGCACAGAGAATCTTGGGGTGCAGGGTGCACACAGTCAAGATACATCACGAGTACGGCATTTTCTTGCACCATAAGTCAGACCAGGGGAGAAGCCGCAGGGGTCTCCCAGGGGCCCCCTGGTGGCCTCAGCCCCAAGCCCTGCGGGTTGTAACACTGACCGCCACTGAGCTGCCTCCTTTGCCACTGCAGAGAGCAGAGAAGCGGGGCCTTTCCAATCCGGTCTCAGGTCAGCTCCTGGGCCTCGGATTAGAATTCACTTCCACCTACAAGCTGCCCCACCCACCGGGGCCCCGACCCTGGGGACAGCTGCACAACCGGCTCACTCAGCCCCCAAGCTACAGGCGCCCCCACGGACATCTCCGACTCCTGCGCTGCCTCTTCCCGTGTCCCATCCGGTCACATCCTCCCGTCCTTTCAAAATACAGGGTGTGGTTTTGTGGCCGTCGCCATTTTACTCCAAGGAGTACATGCAGGCAAAGGAAACTTGGGGAAAAAAACATCCATAATCGTGCCACCCGGAGATGAACACCATGCTTAACTTGTTGGTTTATTTCCCCACAGCCCTTTGCCTTGCATATACTTCCTTGTAACATTCTAATTGGAAAGATCATCTACGTATACTTTTGCATCCTGCTCTTTTCAGCTACCAATCAATATGCAAACACGCCTTCGTGTCTTTAAGAATTCTGCACCAACATCCCATTTCATGGTTACAACATGATCGAACCAGAATTTATTTCCCTCTGATCTCCATTTTCAGCATTCAGATCATTAGCCATTTTTAGTGATGAACAATCTGAATATAAAACTTCTATGTGTATTTCAGAATGTTTCCTTAGGATAGAGGCCCTTTGATGACATTACCTCGTCCAAAGGTATGAACATGCAAAGACTTTCAATACACACGACCAGATTTATTTCAAGTAAGCCTACATCACAGGGCTCCGCGATCTCTGGACTGCAGACTGATACCGGCCCAGGCCTGTGAGGACCCGGCCACACAGCAGGATGTGCACTACTTGAATGTAATGCATTTGAACCACCCTGAAACCCTCTCCCCTGACCAGGTCTGGGGAAAAGTGGTCTTCCACGAAACCGGTCCCTAGTGCCAGAAAGGCTGGGGACCCCTGCTATATGGGTTTCATCTCCACCGACACACCACCCATGAACGAGTGCCCTCTAACTTGTTAGGCAAAAAGAAAGGCGTGTTATTAACATATGAATTTGCATCTCAGATTAGATGGTGAAAGGGAACACTTTTCCGGTTTATCAGAAATGCAGGGTTCCTCTGTGTAACCTGTTCGCATCTTTCACACATGTGTTTGTTGGGCTCTGAACCCCGCAGCACGCCCTCGGGCCGCAGCAGGCAAGTTCCTTTTTGTCGGTCATGTTCATTGCCAGCGCCTTCCCAGTGTCTTCACCGTTTAATCTTGTTATTAGTGTGCGGTCCGCACAGCTTTTCATCTGGATGTAGACGAACCTGTATCAGTGTTTTCTTTCATGCTATCCTTTAAGCTTAGAAAACCTTGTCCCCATCAGGGCATCAGATAAATATTTACCTGTGTTTTTCTACTCGAATAGTTCCCCCATTGACTCTCCCCACTGGCAAGGCACTTCTAACCCGTTTCTTTCCCCCGCCCTCCCTTCCTCTGGATGAGTTCATCCTCGCCCCTCACGGGCCTCACGTGCCCTCACGGTTCTCAGAGAGGGGGCCCGGACAGCACCTTCCCGGTGAGCTGACATATCTGGGGAAGATGCGGGCTGCAGGCAGCTGGCTGGGCTCTGTTGCCACTTTCTCCCAAGGAGTGAAGAGGGCGCAAATACGATGCCCCAGTGCCTGCCCGCCCACCGTGTTCTGTCTCTCTCTGCACAGGGGGGATCGGAGAAATGCTCAGGACTCTTGTGACCCCTCCCAGGGGGTCTGACATCCCCCACCCCCACCCCACACTTCACACTCACGTTCCCCACCTTTCCCTTTGTCTGGTCCCTTCCACCCGACCTGTGTGACGTCTCGGGACGGTTTAGGAGTGGATGAGTCAAGGATGCAGGGGGAACCTTTCCATTTCCTCTCTCCCCCCATGCACACCCTTCCCCAACCCCCGGGGACCTCCAGGGGGAGTGTTTGCTGGGCGGGCATCCCAGAGTGCTGGGGATCTCAGAGCCTCTCAGTGGCTCTGGTCTGCTTTTCTCCCTCTCCTCCCGTGACTCCGGCTGGTGCCTGGACAGACAGAAAAGCTCCCTCGTGTGCCCTTCTGTCTGCTCTTATTAGACAAGAGAACAGCAGGCAGGCCTAAGGAACATGGCACACCGAGGACCTGGAAGGCCGGCTGGGTCCACGGCAAGCCGGAAGCCCGCAGAAAAGCACCCTGTGTCCAGGGGAGAAAGCCAGATCCAAAGGACCGGGACCGCACTGTTCACAGGTGGGGCCCTGACCTCAAAGGGGCCTGGCCATTTCTTAGGCTCCGTGAGCGATCGCTAAGGAGCGAGGAGTCCCTGTCGCCACTACTGACTCTGGAAGCATGGGGAGTGAACTACAATAAACAACTTAGCCTGATCCTTAGAGAGTTTGGGGCTTTGTTTTGTTTTGGTAACCAGTACACCTTTTTTTTTTCATCTTTAGCCAGCCTGTGCCCCACAGACACACTCTCAGTACTACACCCTCAAGACCCTTAACTTCCTCTGGGCCTCATGGCTAAAATGACAAAAGTTTGATGAGATGATCTCACACATCCCTCCCTCCTAGCTATAAAATTCCATGATGAGATTAATAAGTTCAAGACGAATGCTTCTATTGAGGGTGATAAATCCCCCGCTGCCTGCACATGGGCCCAGAGTACATCTCGTAATTTACATGTGGCTGTACTTTACTGGAAACCGAAGTTCAAAGGGGAGCTGGAACCACGAACGGCTTTTCCTAGCCTGCTGTGTGCACTGCAGCGTGGGCTCAGAAACCATTCTTCGGCACGCATTCCGCACCCACCAGGAAACCGTTATTAACACAACGGCACATCCCTTTCCACGGTACATCAGGAGCCTTTACTCGGCGACTCTGAAATTGGTGGAGGCTGCTCTCGGCTTCGCGAAAAATCAATCCCCAATGAAGATGTGCAGCCGGAAGCCCGTTCGCCATGGAAACCAATGCGACGGGGATCTCTTAACGCCAGTAATTCCAGAACATTCTAACTAGTGCTCGTGGAAATAATTCGCAGTAAAATAAAAACTGGTGAGATTTCTTTTAGGTGCCCTTGGGAGCCGGTGGTGCGTGTTCGGGGGAGTGCCACCTCATTCGAATGCTCGCCTCGTTAGGGAGGAGACGCCGCGAGCGATCACGCCGTGCACCTCGAGGCCAAACATAAACGCCTCCGGTGTCACCCGGTGTCCCAGCCTGCGCACCTCCCACGGCCGTCCCAGCTGCAAGGACAGTGCAGAACAGACCAGATTATCTCTCTTCTCTGTGGGTCATCTGCTCTCCCACAAGGAGGCTTGGCTCTGCCCCGTGGAGAGAGAGTGCAGGCTGCACCGACTATCTGAGGGCCTGGGGCGAGAGGTGACCCAAGGGGATAAGGGCTCTGTCAACCCAAGTGCGGGGGAGCAGAGCGGTGGTGCCAAGCCCTGCACCGGGTTTTTGTGCCTAGAGAATGTGAGTGCGTCTGGTCCCGCTGCACCGAGTTTCAAAGCGGCCCTGGACAAAGAGAAGAGAGTCTTGATGTCCCCGAGTTTTACCCCCACTCCCGCCTCCTCCCCCGTCCTAAAGCCTGGTGTGTCCTCCTTTCCAGACACACGGGACCCCTCCCCCTGCTCAGACATCCCACCCTCCTCCTCGCCTCCGGGATTCTGCTCCAGCCGCCACATCCGCCTGGAAAGCCTCTGTCTCCCACGTCTGCCTGGGAAGTCCTACCCGTCCCCCAGGGTCCCAGTGGAGTCCTTCCTCTCAGAAACTCTCACCAGACTACCCTACCTTCAGTAAGGTGACCTCACCTCCTCCCCATTTTTACGGCATTTGATCTGCCCCAGGATGCCCTTTGTGGAAGGGGCTGACACATGAATAGAGACCTTACATTCTAAGCAATGGAGGACAGAGGCAGCATCGTATTCATGATTCAACCTCGGGGACGCGTATCACAGGCCTTACATACAACTACGGACCCACAAGAGGCAGACCGTGGCGGGGGGGGCGGTCACCACCCCGTGGTGCCATCTGGACCAGACATCTTTTAGGGCCACTTCTCCCAGGGAGACCCACTCCCCACGCCTGAGGGGCAGGAGTTATCCGGCTTTAGCACACACGTAGGAATATCGGCTCAGTCTGCTCAAATGCAGATTCCTGGGCCCTGCTCCCCAATTTTGATTGAGTCGTTTGAACTGGCAGAGCCAGGATCTGCTGCTTTGCAAGCCCACTCAGGGAGTTCTGCTGCTGGTGGTCCCGGGCCCACGGTTTGGAAATTGTGCCCCAGGGATTATTTCACACAATAGAGACGATGAAGTCAGAAAAGCCGGACTAGGTGACGCCAATCTTTCAAACGGGAGAAGTGCTTTTGGGTGGAGAAGTGAGTCACGGCAGGGTGGGGTGCACACGAGTCCCCGCATCCTGTTGACGAGCAGACGTACAAGGCGAAGTGACCCAGGCTTTCCAAACATGGAGCTCCCAGGAGCATCTGCGCGGCAGACGCCTCCCTAACAGAACACACGCCCCAGGGGGCACGGATGCTCTAACTCCCCCGGTCCAGCTCTCCGCATACATCTGTGCTGAGACGTGCAGGAGCCCCTGAGCAGGACCGGCCCGACATGGGTGGAGTGCTGCAGAGGACTATCCCTTGGAGAAAGATCTCCAGGGTTAGTAGGGAAAAGGCAGAAAATTCCCCCTCAGAACAGAGCTCGCCCGCTGAGAGAAGTAAATTCTGCCTCCCGTTCCCGGAGCCAGCTCCATCATGCTTCAGGCTAACCCTGCACCCAACCCCTCCACTCTCATACTCTTTAACTTCTTTTCATGAGCGCAATGTTTTTCGTGCCTGCAACGTGCCAGGTATCATACCAGACCCTGGGATGGAAAGACGGATGAGACGCGACCCTTGTCTGAGGGTAGGCAAGCACTTGAAGCAAGTAATTGCTAATACCAAATAAAAAGCAGTGCTGACAGTGACATGCACTGGAGGGGCACCCGAGCCCCCTTGGAGAGAGGAGGATGGGAGATTGATTCTGAATCTCAGAATTGATAGGGCTCCTCTAAGATTACCACGTGCTAATCAATACACTCTCCCACCATCTGCTCCGACTTACAGAAGAACTTTCTAACTAATGGAACTGACATCATCTATTCCCCCTGGTTATGAGAGAGCGCAGCTCACAGCTGTGCTCAGGCCGTGACGTCTCGGTTACCAGCCTCCTGCTCCCCAGCGCGGAGCCCGACTGGGAGACCCCTAGGGGCCGGGCAGCAGGGCCCCCGACGGGCGTGGGTGCGCCTGTTGTTTCAGGCAGGGTGGCTGGAGACCCGTAAATGTCCCTGAGTTAGGGGAAGCTTTCTGGCAGGAGAAAGAAGGATAGAGGTTACTGGACATGGAAGGAAGAAGTGGTTTCCCTCCGTTTACATGAGTTCATTAGTACTTAATTCATACCTACACTCTTTGTTCCAACTAAGAGTTAAGTTGTACAGGAAAAGCAATGCTGGCTAGACCACATGGTTGATCCTCTGAAGCACAACTGCCTGACGGTGAGGGCCAGGCTGCTCCGCCCTGCAGGTGTGGTCACTGGGGAGGCCCCTCCAGCCCCCGGGGAGCAGGCCTGCCTTCTCTCTCTAAATGGGGGTGCTGCAGAGGCGATACCGTGCCTCCCACAAAGGGAAAACAGAGAGATGTCTGGTGCCTGGTGCAGAAATCTTCGACTGAGCCAGTGTTTATTTTTTACGAGGCATCAGCAATTTTTTAAGGTTATACACACTGAGTCACTACCATCATTGATTACATTAATGGATTACCTCTGGAGAAGGAATCTAATTACATTTCTGTACAAATTGCAAAATGCAAATTAATTTCAAATTTTCTTGGCAGCCCTTTTGTTCTTTTTATGAGCTCAGGGATGTAGCTGTGGGGCAGGGCAGCCAATCCTCGCAGAGGATCTGGAACCCAGAAGGAGCTTCGTCTGTTCGCTCAGCAGATAACGCACGGAGCACCTCGCCCTGCCTGCACGCGCCCGCTCTGTTCTAGGTGTCGGAGACACAGACGCGAACAAGACAATGCCTCATTCCTCTCAGGGCTTCCCGAGGAGCGATATTAACCACTGCAAGAGCCATAAAATCCTGAATGTTCCTGACCCCATTCAATTAGCCACTGAGAGTCACTTTTCTGAACACCAGTGAGGGCGTCGTGCCTCTAACCCAAGAGTTGTCGACCTCTTTTGCCCTGAGAGGGGGACATAAAAGAGGCAGCGAAGGATTAAATAGGGGGGATGGGGAAGGGAGGCCAGCCGCGGAGAAGTGGCAAAGAGGCACGCATTCTGAACACGGGTTCACTCACTTGGGCTGAGGACAAGGATGGTGCCTGGAAAGGAAAGGCAGCGCAAAGGAAGGGAGAGCCTGACCAAGGAGAAACACAGCGGCTAATGACCATTTCTTCAACCCCAGCCTTTCTCCTAGTGGAGCGAAAAACAGAATTTCCACTGTAGGTAAAATTAGGTGAGACTACACTAGCTTAACTTTTGTGGAGAGCAATTAGGCGTCATATATCAAGAACCAAAAAACAAACAAAACGAAAACATGGCCTTTGAAACCATGGCCCCTGTGCTAGGAATTGATCTGAAGCAAATGACCAAAACTACCTACGGTCAGAGATTTGTACACAAGGATTATCATCGCAACATTATCATAACCGTCCCAAATGGCACAATATAAACATTTAATTTTAGGGGAAACATTAGGTAAGTTATATTCAAAGATGTATATATATATTTAAAATGGTACCATTGAAATTATGTTTATGAAAGCTTTGATGACCAAGGGAAATGCTAATGATTATAATTATAACTCAGGAAACAGGGTTATGCATAAAGTGTGATTTACACCGTGGAAAGAAATGCAAAAGGACCTACGCCACGACAGTCATTTGTCTCTTGGTGGTGGAATTTTAGACGATGTTTTTCTGTTCTTTTATAACTTTTCTGTCAAATGTTTCCATAACACTGTTTTATTTCGCTAATCAAAAGGAATGAAATAAGCTGATCAACAAAGACAAACTGGGAGGAGGGGGAAACGCCAGTCCCACGAGGAACGGAAAAGGAGCCAGGATGCGCCTGGGTGTGTCCACAAGCGTCCACCAGAGACGTAAGGATTCAGAGGGCCGGAAACGCCTGCTGTCTAGAACAGCACCTGGTGACAAGGTGAGTCTCGGATGTCCTCCCTGCTTTCAGGATCAACCAGCTTTCACACTAAGTCTCACCCCCCCGACGGCTCTAAACTGGGATTGCCTGAGTCCACGGGGCTGGGAGTCTCAGCTGCTTCCCGCCACTTCCAGCTTCCACGGAATCCTAGCTGATCTTAGAAACTTTACACAGTGACCCAGGGAAGAATGTTTCAAAGGAACCATAGCACTTTTCAAAAATTATTTTTAAAGATCCTCAGTAGTATAATCAAATCCTCCCCATCAAGAAAAACCCCATAATACTGGCTATAATCAATTGACTCTTAAGTTTAGATGCTTCCTCTGGAGATTCCTTCCAGTCACTGAAGGAGATGAATTAGACAGTCTTGGAAAGCCTCTAAAAGGGTGCCCGGTCTGCTCCACGCTTCCCCTGAGCACAGTAAACTATAAATACTTAATGGCCGGGCCGACGATGATGACTAAGTTGATCGATAGTGAGCACTGAGACAGCATCCCATTTCCAGGCACCACCAGCGTGGCCACGAGGGAACGGCGGAGGTCCTGCACACGCTGGGGACACGCCGCACTCGCCCACTGGTCACCGCCGGCTGGCGGCAGCTCGGGGTCCCCAGAGCGAGCGCTGAGGTGGTCAGGAGACGGGGAGCTTCTGCCAGCCGGTGCAGAGAGAGCCAGCCATTTCCTCCCCGGTGTCCTTGGGCCGTGCAATCTTAATAAGCTCACCCTCGAGGAAGGAAAGAGCAGCCTGGACTCACGTTGAATTATTCACGGCTCCAGTCGGCGACGGCAGAAGCGCCCCTCTTCCGAGAGCAAGTAAGAGCTACCTTCTCCCACCGCATCACGACCCCCAGGTAAGGGTCCAGTTTAAAAATCAAAAGAGAAGAACATGTACTATCTTCTTAAATCTGAGTTCATGAGTAATTAGTGAGTTTGTGAATCACGTTGCAATGGACAATTCTATTCTCAAAAAATTTTTTTAAGATTTTATTTATTCATTTATTTTTAGAGAGGGAAGGGAGGGAGACAGAGAGAGAGAGAGAGAGAGAAACATCAATGTGTGGTTGCTGGGGGTCATGGCCTGCAACCCAGGCATGTGGCCTGACTGGGAATCGAACCTGTGATGCTTTGGTTCGCAGCCCATGCTCAATCCACTGAGCTATGCCAGCCAGGGCTTCAAAAATTTTTTTGAAGAGCTTGGTGTATTTAAATTTATTTAGATACATATAATACGCCCTTGGCTGGGTGGCTCAGTTGGTTAGAGCATGGTCCTGACACACCAAGGCTGTGGGTTATCCCCGGTCAGGACACGTATAAGAATCAACCAAAAAATACATATAACAGGTGTAGCAAGCAATCAGTGTTTCTCTCTCCTTCTCCCTTCCTCTCTAAAACCAATAAATAAAAGTTTAAAAATAAATAAGTAAACATACATATTTGAGAACTAATGAAGGCCAAGGACGTATATGATTCAGGCATTCGTTAGATGCTAAATTGAATTGGCTTTTGAATGTAATGAATACACCTTATTTCTGTGTACCGAAAGAAAAACGTATACCCAACAAAACAATAGCAGTTCTTCCCTGTGCTTCAAGGAAAGTGTGTTTCCCCAGATTCAACGCCCATAGTTCATGCGGACTGTTCTCTGAGACAAAGACGGCCACTGTGCCCTTCTAGCAAGTGCATCAGAAACCAGCTCCTTCGACCCTGTTCCCTCACTCCAGAATCTCGGGCCTCCCCCAAAGCACCAGTGCATGCACCCCCACCTAGCAGGTGGCCTCACCTCCAGATTTCATCAAGTTCCACGTGTGCACACGGCTGAGCAGTCACGCCAGGCCACTGACCTCAGGCCTGGAATATCACAGACAGCCCCTCAGAGTCCAGACGCCACCCATCTCCACCCATCCCATCCACGGCTGACTGACGAATCTCCTGAGGCATCATAAGGCTGTAACGCTCACACCGTGCGGCTCTACCACGAGTTACTGAACCCCTGTAAGCCTCAGTTTCCTCATCAGTGAGGCAGATACGTATGCCCCTCACAGGGCAGTGAAGGGAGAAGAGAAATAATGCATCTCCGGCATGCAGTTCAGCCACAGGCCCAGATCAGGCCTTCGGGACGTGCAAATTATCATCACGCCAGAACGCAAACCCCATGAGGGCAAGAATGGCTGTCTGCTTGCTTCATCTAGTCCCAAGAGCAGTTCCTGGTAAAGGGTAGGAGCTCAATAAACTTAATAAATGAAGTATTTCAGGCCCATTTCACACGGCACTATTCCTGTCCCGTTACCCTGGGCTGAGAGGGTCTTTTCCTCCTCTGGACCCTGCTGATGACACGCTGCTTCCGCATGTCCCTTAACCTCGGGCCCTGCAGCCTTGAGCTGCTGCCACCGCTCTGCGTCCTCCGGGAGCCCACAGGCCCCCTGAAGGCCCCCTGAAGGCCCCCTGAAGGCCCCTCTCTTGCTGCCTCCCTCCGATGCTGCGCACACCACGGGCCCTCGGTCAGCACCGGGGGCGAGGGGCCTGCCGGGTCATTCCGAGAGCGACCCAAGACAGCTCCTTGTTACTCAACGTGGCAAAGACCTGGAAACCAGGATCCCCGTCCCTCTTTTCCAATTTAATGAGGAAATGGGGCCAAGTTAGTGATTTTCTAACTGCATGTTTCTGTCACTCCACCAAGCTAAACAACTGGATTTCAAACCTTAACCAGAAACCAGAGGCCCCTGCTCTTTTAGAGAGTGGAGATGCAGAGAAGACATTTTTACTTCCAGGAAATGAAAAGATCCTTTGGGGTAGGTAGGCCCAGATGGCAAAGTGGGGTGGGGGAAGGGCCACAGAACGTGCAATGCTCATGATGCCGGTGTGATACTCAGACAAAGCCAGACTGGAGCGGGAGGGGCGGGGGGCGGGTGCTGGCTCAGTGTGGCATTGCTCCCCCACTCACTGCCTGCAGGAACCAGCCCTTCCTTCTCCTCCACCCCCACCCCCAGGAGGATGTGCCCAGGAGCTTGGGGAGGAGGTAGCTTTTGTACAATTCTTCTTCTCGGTTTCCCTGGCAACCGTGCAGCATCTAGAAGCTCCAGAAGTGAGGTGGAGGGGTTGGGTGTGGGCCACAAAGGCTGATGGAGGTCCCATGTGGTGCCACCCCACACCCATGTGCAGCAGCCTCTCAGCCTCAGAAGGTCTCACACACACACACACACACGCACACGCACACACGCACACACCCCTCTGATTGCTCATTTCTAATTTGGTGCCAGGTGACCAAGCCGAGAGCCTCAGAGAACTGTTACATAATTAGTCTCCTTTTGCCAACTTGACGGGAGAGGCGGGGCCTGAGACGGAATGATAAGTCACACCAAGGATGCTGGAAGCCTCTTGTCTGGGTTTCGGATTTAGGTCTCCTCGTGGGGCATTAATTAATTCTGTATCAGCCGCTGGTGAGAACGAGGGACGGGGGCTTTCATCCCGCCGAGGGCGTCTGATTCGGGGGACCCAGCCGAAGACCCACAGACACAGGGAAGAGGGGTGCAGCGAGGCCATTTAGAGGTGCGCTGGCCTGGAAAGTTTGAAAGATGAGGGCCCCCGCTTTGAAATGAGCTCCACTCTGAAACCTCCTTTGGAAGTCGGTTACTCAGAATTCCGCACCCATTTCCAGAGACGTCGTGTCTGTGGTAAATGGTGATTGGGTTTCCAGGCGAGTCCGCACAAGCCTATTTAACTCATAATGTGGACAAAATACTATACATTTGCAATGAGAAGAGAAAAAAAATCCTGTTGTGGTACCAGTAATTAAATGAAAAAGAAAAACAGAGAAGTGGAAAATAAATAGCCTTCTTTCATTTCTTTTGAATAATAGGAGAGCTCTTGGAGGGAGGGGGAGCCAGCCCCGTTGCTCCCGGAGCAGGGTGGGGGTGGGGATCTTCGTTTGCTTCCCATAATGGGATGGAGAGCGGGTAGCTGATGGTGGGGAGGGAGGAGTGGGGGATGAAGCCGGGCCGTCCTTTGGGATAATGAAAAAAATAGCATCTTTGGGAAAAACAGGCAGAGCGGGGAGAGATGCAAGTGAACAGGATTATCTCCTAAGGTACAGGCGGGGCTCCTTCGAGCGACGAGAGCACGAATTCTGCTGTCACAAAAGCGTCTGTCCCTCAGTGGCTGTGGCTTTGGGTGAGCGGCTCCATCTCTGAGTCTCGGTCACCTCGGTGGCAACCTCGAAGGGTCGCTTCAGTCAAATGTCTGTACGGTAGACCCTGGCGCACTGCCCAGACCCCCCTCATGGAAGGACTTGAGGCCCGGGGCCTGGGAGGGCTGTCGGCCATCAGGGACCAGCCCCTACAGGGGTTGCGCAGACACACAGAGCTGCAGGTCAAGGTCACGTGTCTCCTGGCATCCCGCCTCCAAGCAGTAACCAGTGTGAGAGGATGAGCCCAGCCAGCCGGGCCCACCGGGAAACTCTGGGGGGCCACCGGAGGACCAGAGCTCTCTGAGGGGTGTCACGGGCCTGCATCGGAGCGTGACTGCCCTCTGTCAAACCTGCTTCCTCCCTTCCTGTCCACAGGTGTGGGTTCCAGGGGCACTCCTTCATCAGCATCCTCCTGCCAAACTCTGCCTCAGAGTCGCTCCCAGGTGGCCCGGCCTCTAATAGCCTTGCCCAGGGCAGGCCCAGGTAATGACGAGACCCTAAATGGCCAGGGCACACAGACACCCTATGGGGTTTTGTTTCCAATGTATAAATGTTCACAGTTGGCAGTTTGTGATTTGGAAATAGAATCTATAAAAAAAAGAAAAAAGAAAAACCTCTGTGGAGTATTTATTTGGAACTGCTCTGTCCAATATGGTAGCCACTGGTCACATACGAGGATTTAAATTTAAATTAAATTAGACATTCAATTTCTTGGGTGCACTGGTCCTATTTCGGGAGCTCAATAGTCATACGTAGCTTGCGGCCAGCATGTTGGGAAACGCAGATTCACACACCATTTCCTTCGTTACAGAAAGTCGCGCTGGCTGATGCTGGTTGAAATGCTGAATTGCACAGACCCTGAGAACGTCTGCACTGCATCCTATACCAACCTTCTGCGAGAGGCTCGTTCGATGCACACGAAGCGAGACAAGTAACGCTATTACCGGCTAAGGCTCAGCTCTACCTCCCACCCCCACCCCGGAATTCCAGTTCTGCATGGGCGAGGCGTAATTCCAGGGAGACGACGTCCTTTATGGCCCAGCCCCAAGCAGGCTTCGTGGCCCGCGATGACCTCCAAGCTTAAGCCGGAGTCAGCGATCGGGGAGAGATAAGGAAGGTGCAGACGGCAGTGAACGTCGGCCCAAGGCCTTTGCACGGCAGGGCGCCAGCTCCCAGGACCATTTCAAGAGGCCCTCACCCCGCGCCCCATGTACTCAGCCTGAAGACTCCACCATGGACACCGTGGCCAGGGAAACGTCCTGAGACGCTCTGCCTCAGCTCACGCAGGGACAGGGAAATCTGGGGCTCCTCTTCGCAGCCCACACTGCTGGTCATCACGGCCTGCGCAATGGCAGAGCGGACAGTCTCAGCAGTGCTCCCTGGTCTCTCCAGGTGCCCCTGCCCACGTGCCTGCCCTTCACTTTGGCTCTGGCTCTTGCCTCCATGGACTTGGCACTTCGGGTCCTCCTCGCTTCCCTAGGACCCCTCCCTTGTCAGGACTCAAGGTCCATCTTTTCCTCGTGGTCACGACCATGGAACAGTTCCTGGGGGACTCAGGCCAGGCAGAGCCGCAGTCCCCCTCCCACCCAACTGATGGCTCACCAGTGTCACAGCCAGCCTATCTCCCTGCAACTCTTGGTCCTTCTTATCTGGTGATACAGGACTCGAACCCATGGCCACAGCCAGTGCCACCCCTTCCCCTACTGTGGGCACGGAGGTGACAACGAGGAGTCCACCTTCCCCCAGAACAGGAATGTCACCTCCACGGCCTCCCCCTTGACCCGAACGGCATCTCCCATCCTGCTCCCGGGCCCCCCTCTCCCTATACCTCCGGCACTCTCTTCCGTAGGACCCCCTTTGGGATCCGTGGTTTCATTCGGGGAACAGGAGAGGATCTGAGCCTGGGGCGTCCTGGAGCCTGCAGCCTTCCCCGATGGCGGGCCTGGGCTGCCACACGCAGGAGGGCGTCATTCCTGCGCTCCCCTCGACAATGTCAACACTCAGAGCGCGTTCACGTGCAAAGCTCTGAGAATGTGACTTTCTAGGCTCTTGGCGTGCACATCTTGTGGAGCTCATGCTATTGTGGAAACTGCAGTCTTACTGGACACGACTGATAAGTGAGAGGGCTGCTTCCGCGGCTGCGATCCCACGGAGGACCCTGGACACTGGTGACGGTCTGCTCGAAACTCCTTCACAACACACCACACCGTTGCCATCGGCGAAGAGTACTCTCCGCCTCTTCCTGCTCCCACACGTCAGCCCCTGGTGGAAGCTCCCTCGCACGCAGCACACCTGTGCAGACAGCAAACCCACAGCGGACCCACCGACACGCACAGCCAGGCACAAGGCGAACTCACCCTCCCAGGCCGCGCAGAGCCGGACGGAAAAGCGCCCGAGTCCACGAGTGTCACTTCCGAGCCTGCCCTCCGGGTCCGGGGACCTCAGTGTCTGGCACAGCTCTGTGTTCCGATAACAACAGCACCTCATGCTGCTCGGTATCACACTCCGCAGAGTCACCGACTGAGTTAGCGTGAGTCATTTTATTTCATTTAAATGTTATAATAACTCTCAAGACAGGTATTATGTTACCTCCGATGTACTGAGGAGTACACGGGGCTCAAACACTTAGTCGGCCCAGGATCATGTGCCTGGAGAGCGCCGGAGCCTCGGAGCTCAATCCCCCACCCGCTGGCCTCACGGAGCCCGAAGCTGTGTCCGAACGAAGGAGGGCGCGGAAGACACTGGGGCAGAGATCCGAGCCAGCTATCTGGAGGGTTTGGTAGGATGGTCACAGATAACACACAAAATGCAAAAAAAAAAGAGAGAGAGAGAAATACATCTTTTCTCTCCTGTGCTGTTTTACCCAAGTAACAAAAAGAAACGTGGAAGGACAGTAAGTTCCCACTATGACCAAATAGAAACAGACGAAGGACACACGCAGCTGAAGAGTCCGGCTGCGGTGGGAGAGGCTGTGCTGAACGCAGTACGACTCCCCCGCCGGTGCCATCGAAAGCCCACCCGGGCCCTCTCCTCCTGTGAGCCTTCTCTGACCACCGAGGCCCTCCTCTGTGATTGGCCCTATTGAGATTGTGAGGTCTCAATACCGAATGTGTTTAGAGTCACCCAGGTTCCTGGGCCACACCTCAAAAGGCTCTGACTGGGTAGATCTGGGCTGTGCCCAAGCATTTGCATTTCTGACAAGTTCCCAGACGCTGCTGGTGCTGCTGGTGCTGCTGATGCCTGGGCCCCTTTGAGAAGCACTGGTCTGGATTCTGATGGGACCCTTACGACAGAATGCAGAACTGATTGCCACTTCTGTGAAGTCGTTCCGGTCCCCAGATGCCTCTCCCCTGCCCGAGCCTGGCCACGGGCCTGCCGCCAACCTCAGGGCAGCCTCACCCCTGCCTGGGACCAATCCTGACCACAATTCCCAACTGCTGCTCTGGCTTAAAAGATCTCCCATCTTGTTTCGGGCACAATACCCTGACCCATCTACCCCAGTTCTAACAGGGTTCGTCTCATAGCCACTACTCTCTCTGTCTTATTCTAACTCCCTAATGCTCCAGATTTCCTGGAGGACTGGGACCTGCCTTCCTTTGGCCACGCCTCCTCCCTACTGAAGCCTGCAGCCCTAAAGCCCCAAAGGAGCACTTGCTGTGGTCACACCTGCTGATCCACAGCCTTGATGACAAGTGTCTGCTGCCAGGCATCTGTGTCTCATCCAGCCCAGATGCCCTCTTGCTGAGCTGTCCCTCCCTGCCCGATGGAACACTCAGCGTCTGGCCCGGTTTCACCCCGTCCCCGCTGCAGCTTGCCTGGACAATGAGCTCGGACTGTCTTCCCGATCACAAAGGCGATCACCTGCCTCCTTCAGCACCTGGAGCTGCGACAGATCCCCCTGGAGGACCAGGCCGATCCTGGACCGCCCCCACTTCTTCCTGGCTGTGAAGAACAGGCTGTGCCTCTATGATGTGGCAGGTCACATTTTGCTTTTTTTCCCCAGCAACGACTCCTTGCTGATTTCGGCACGGAGGCCGGGACCTGCGGGGTATGCAGCGGCAGGAGGAGCCCGCACTCTCTGGGCGGTCAATAAACCCTGAGCAACAAGCAGTTTGATCACTTGCCTGGCTGGCACCTGGAAATACATTATCCAATTTGGAAAGCAGAATGCCTTTTAATATCTCCTCCAGCACCTACCACGGGGCTCCTCCCAGAATAGGCAACCGATGAATATTGAATGAGTAAATGAACACACGGACGAAGGATGCCAGCGGGGTTGTGCCCGGTTCTCCTTTGTGGGGACCTGATCTGTACGCTCAGCAGAAAAGACGCGGTTTCCAATCTGCGGGAGCCGAGAGATGCCCCTGGGCCACACTTCCGACCAATTCCCAGCACAGGATTGGACCCGCACAGGCAGATGAATTGCGGCTTGAAGACGGCAGTCACGCCCGCATGGCGGTCCACAGATTTGTTTCAGTCCGTGAATGTCATGAGCAGAAACGGTTGTACCCAGCGCCACCTCACCTCGGCCCCAGGCTCCCTCCCGTCCCTGCTCCTCAGACCCCTCTGTTTCTGTCACGGACCCCTTGCGGGGCCGGCCATCCAAGTAGGTGGGATGGCCCGCTGCCTGTGTGTTACGGTTTACAGGATCTCCCGCACACGCTTTCTTCACCTCCCTGCCGTTCCTTCAGGTAGGCCCTCTGAAAGATAAAAACGCTATCAGAGAAGGGAATCCAAGATGATATTAACAGCTCAAACGAGCTCATCGAAGTAGTAAGGATGTTGTCTGGCAGGCCCCTGAGGGGAGGGGACTGAGCACAGGTAAGTTTTGGCAGAGGTGAGGAGCGTCTGGCATGAGTTCCTGCTGCGAAAGCAGGAGTGGGGGCAACGCGACGGGAAGGGGTTTGTGTCTGCTGCCTGGCCTGCCGCAGAAACACCACTGGGAGAACAGGCACGGGGCGGCCAACGGGCTTCAGGCGGTGGGTCTCCTGAACGGTTTACAACATCCCCTGCAAGGGCTGGGTGGGGACGGAAAGAAGTGAAATGGTTTGCAGAAAAGCAAAGACTTTAGAACACCCAGGGACATATGGCGATGCTCTATTGGCTGAGTGTGCTACCAAGCGTCCTCAAGACCGGGGACGGCTTCCCGCTAGCTGACCCCCGAGGATGCCAGTCTCGCGAGCAAGAGGCAGCTCACAGCAGACTGCGCACAGCGAGAGCCTCGCACCGGCTGGGCGCAGGCACTGGCTGGGCTCAGCTGCGGCCGTGGGGAAGGAAAATGGCTGCGCTGCAGGGGACCGAGGCTCCTCACGTCTGGGATGTTTACCTCATTAGGCTGTTTTACATAACATCCGCCAAAAACAGAAAGAAAAAAAAATAGCTGGAGGCAGTCCGCTGGAGCTCAGACCTCATTCGGAGTCCTCGGTCTCAGACTCCTCGGAGGGCGAGATGGGACCAGTAGGTGGCCTCTTCCTCCCTGTTCGGTTACGGGCCTGTGCAGCAGCCAGAACAATGCGGACTGGGCTCCTAGGAGGAAACCCCTGGCTCCCCTCCACAGAGCAGTACAGCTGATATGAACAAAAAGGTGGTTATCTCTGTTATAATTATAGACATTTTTTTTCCCAAGCCCTGTGGTCCACCGCACCCACCTCGTCATAACCGAGGGAGGCTGAGGAAGGAGGGACCAGGGACCTGGGCAACTCCTGGGCTGGGAGACCAGGAGGCTACATGGGAGGACATGCTAGAGGCCAGATGAGCAGGCTGTCCCAGCAGCCAGTCCAGGCCAGGCCATCAAGAAAGGAGAAGGCAAGTGCCACTGGGCCAACAGCCAACTTAAGTCCAAGGCCAGAAGGCCATTAATGGCCATGGAGAGAGGCAAGGGGCAGCCTTGGGCCTCAGAGGTGGGCAGGTCCTGGGGGTAGCTGGAGGGAGTGCTAGACAGACCAGGAGACTAGGGTGGGTGGGCAGGATGTGCTGACTCTGGAGGGGAGGGTGCAGAAGCGGCTGTGGGGAGGGAGGCCAGGTGAGGAAGGACCAGGTAGGGCTTGATCAGGCAGAACAAAGTTAGGAGTCCTACACTGACAGCCACACCGGAGCAGCAGGACAGGCGCCGCTCCTTGCCATACAGCTGGGTGGGGGCTGGCCCCCAAGGCTGAGCTGACCTACAGGCCCCGCTGTGAGTGGTCAAGAGATTCAGAGAGCCAAGTGTGTCGTACGAGTGTCTGCATTAGACAAGACAGCCTGGCCTTGACGTCTTGCTTTTAGCTACACGTGCACGAAATGTCCTTGCTCCTCCCCAAATCCTCAGTCTCCAACTCTGTCTGTCTGTCTGTCTGTCTACCTTTCTTCTCTCCCCAAGGCCCGTTCTCTTACCTCCTCCCTCCCTGCTTAACTCTTTGCCTTGCTTCTTCTAATTCCGCTCTCCAGGGCCACTGCGTGAGTGCGTCTGCGTTTGCCTGGGTGGGGTGGGGTGAATGCCCTCAGGTGCCTGCGGTGGGGAGCAGGGAGAGGGGGGAGGAGGCCATCTCTCCTCCTCGCTTCCTCCCTGGCCAGCTGGAAATGCGCCATGTGACCATCCAATCTAATTAGCTGAAAGCTCAGTCTTGACAGAAGGAGGCTTTAAAAAACTCTCCAGCTTCCATGGCTCTCAGCCTCTTGAAAGAGAACGGAGAAGATCCTATTGCAGGGAAGTGGAGTCCCAGCTCCCCGCTCCGCTGCCAGGGGCAATCGACTGCGAGCAGAAACCTCCATCTTGAAAACGCAGAGCAGCAGGAAAAAGCCCGAGGTCCTGAGCACAGCGTCTCGGGGCTCCAGCCCGGAGGGAGCCTCGGTGGCAGCTGCCCAGAGACCCTGCCAAGCATATCAGGAGAGCTGGTGGTGAGAGAGGGCTTCGCTCCTCTCCCGGCCTCCTTGAGGAGTCCCGTCGCAGCCCCAGGCCCGGCCCCACTGCCCGCAGGCTCCTCCTTGCAGAAGCCCTCACCTCTCAGGGTCGGCACCCAGACCTGCCTTCCCCAACTCCTGGCCTCAAGGTCCCCACCATGGACACCGGGGTCCCCTCCCACCCAACTCCCCTGGCCCTGCCACTGACCCATGTCCTGGCCCCTGGCTGTGCTGTAAGGACACATCAGAGGGACACCAGTGGCAGGGACAGCAAAGGTCAAGCCTTTGAATGGCTCTTGAGTGACACAGGACACAATTCTCCCAACAAGCCCCACAAGCTCAACTAGAAAAGCCTGTGGGAGGAGACGGCACCACTTAAAGCACCATGGTCATGCCCACCTGCTTCCCCCGGCCCCTGCCAATCTGATTCTGTCCCTGGCAAAACATTAAACCACAAAACCCGCCCAGGGAGGGGCACTAGCCGAGCTCATCTCCTGCAGCCACTGTCCTGTCCTCTGCCCTGGTGACACTTGTCCTGCTCCAGCTCTGGAGGTGTAGGAAGGTCTGGGTCAGGAGTGCAGCACACTCTGAGCCCGCCAGGCTGGACAAATGCCGCTCCGGTCACTGCAGCCTGATGGGAGGCAGCAGGCAGGTAGGAAGGCCAGAGGGCTGCCCTGGGCAGGTGGCCAGACCTGAGTGGACAGACGGCTCCGGTCTCAACTCCAGAAGGAGCTCTGCCTTCTCCCAGGGAGCTCCAGCCAGCGTGGAAGCACAAACAGGGAAACACGATGTCACCAGCAATCACCATCTGAGCCAAAGTCAGAGCCTCGTGCACGTCACCCGAACAACTGAGCGTTCGGACCTCATACCCAGAGACCGCCCCCCGACACACACACACATGCATGCACACCCGGGTCTGATTATCTGGCCTTTACTTCCCAGAGTGGTTATGATCTCTTTACACTTGGAGATATAAGCCTGTCACTTACTGGTCATGTGACCATAGGTGATGCGCTCACAGCCAAATAGTTAAGCTGCCCATTGGTGGGGCTGACCGCTCAAAACCACAGCATAATTTTTAAACCGAATTGTGCTTTTCCTATTGGAATTTTTTCCCACATCAATGACTGATGACCACATGCAAACTCCTGATGAAAAATGTGTAACCCAAGTTTAACTGGAGTTCAAAATATTTGCCAGAAGTTGTTTCAGGGGGAAAAAAAAAAAGAGTCAAATTTCTTTCCTTTGGCAAAAATTATGTGCAGAAAAAAACTGTAGAATGTAAGATGTTATGGGCAAATTATAAAATAATTTTATAATTTTATTATAAAATTGTAATAACCAATTTTATAATTTTATTATAAAATTGTAATAACCAATTTTATAATTTTATTATAAAAGCAATAACCAATCTTGTATCAAATGAATTTCTTTGATCCCATTGGCAATATCAAAGAATAAAGGACTCTCAAGTACAGAAATCAGAGTCTGATTTTTTTTTTTTTAATTTCCAAAGCTGGATCCCAGGTGTTTGCTAATCTTTGAGAGTTTCTGCTTTATTTCCAAGGGGGTCTACGTGTCCATCTCCCACCTAATACCATCAGTAGCTGACCTTTGAAAATTAGCTGGACATGTGCCGTGCTGTCCTGTTAGGCCAGCGTGGCCAAAGACACAGAGCACCAGCTTCAGGTGAGGCAGATGCTCCCCTGCCCTCTGGCTAAAAATAGCTGCCGGTGATGTCAGGGATGGCAAGCGTCCTCTGCCTGCGTAAGAGCCCACCAGGCCCCCGCGGGGAAAGAGGCAGGCAAACCTCACACCAAAGGGCAGCCTCCACTTCACCAGCGCAGGGTGCCCAAAACCTTCGCAAACATCGGTGGCTGAGATGGCTTCGATCGGTTAAAGAGAGATCTGCACGTAACACTGGTTTTTGCACAACCCAACCGCACCACAGTTCGGGGAGGAGGACCCTGGAGACACGGGGCTCGAGAACATCCCACAGACCTTAACCTCAGCCTCCTCTCTCCTTTCGTCTTTGCAGCGCCATGGGACGGATTTTCAGTGATGCTACGGCCAGTGACCTATTTGAATTCCAGATAACTACTGTGTGGAGGCCAAGCGTTCCACTAGGTGTCCCATGCAGGGCATCAGTGCAACTGTCACTAAAACAACTCTCCTTGCCGAAAAACTTTCACAAACCGTCTTCACTGCTCGAAGCAGTTTTACTATATCTTCATTATCGTAACTATCGCGTTGCCTTGTAACTATTTGCTGTGTGAATGTGACTCTCATTTCCCCCACCACCCTCCTACACCACCCGATGGGCGCTCCTGCAAAGACCTCCCCTCAGCCCCGGTGCATAAAGCCACTCAGCAACTTGGGTTGAACTGAGCGAATCCGAATGGAAGCTGCAGTGTCAATAACGTCTTCTTTCCTGGATCCCATTATGACCCCCGGAACTTAAATAAATTACATTTAAGTGGTTATTCAACAAGGCCTCTCATGCATCTAGAACATTCCTTTAAGGCCCCTGTAACTGACCACATTAAATCGATGCCACGTGAGAAGTAAGCAGTCGCGGTCGGGTACCCATGAAGTCGGCTCCTTGCAGGTCTTCCTCCCAAAACGGAAGCTGGTAACCCCGATGAGGAGACTGTCTGTCTGAGGCAAATGCCACATCAGAATTGAGTAAGCGTGTGGTGCGCCTCACTGAGTGGCTGAGACGTAGGAATGGTCTTGAGCGTGAGGTCTCTGTCCCCACGTTCTGGGTAGTGCCTCTAGGAAGGATACAGCTTTAAGGGCAACAGCTGGATAATGACTTTCCACCTGCTGACACCTGTCCCGTCATTTCAGGCCAGTGGCATGCAGGAACGATCATCCAGACACCTGGCCACAGTCTCCTTCCCGAAACCAGTGACTGACTGGCCTGTTTCATTTCGTTCTACCTGGCTCTCTCGGCCCCTCCCCCAAACCACGGCTGTCTGATTAAAGCCAAACCAGGAGGGGAAATGTACAGCTGGGAGACCCCAGGCATGTGAAAGATGACCAGGCGACAATAGGGAGAAAGATGGTTTTGGCCTTCTTCAAAGTTGATCAACCTTTTTATCAAGAAGCGATAAAAGGCCCTCCTTCACATGCCCGTGTACATGGAACGTTGACCTTGAGACGTGTGAAGGAAGCCCGAATAGGAAAGAAATGACAAATGGGACAGGGGCGGCAGGGAGCCTGCTAAGAGTGAGGCTGCGCTCCCCTGAGGGACGGCGTCGGCAGCGAAGGAGAGTGTCCCGGGCACACACACAGCAGGGACCCCCCAGGGCGCAGACGGGTAAAAATAGCCATTTGCTCGTTAAGTCAGCCTTCCATCACAATTTCAGTCTCTGCGAATCCCTGCCCAAGCGACTCCCCAGCAACAGGAGCAGACATGGTGATCTTCGCTGAGCAAGTGCATGAGGACCAGGGCCCCAAAGCCCACCATTCTGGAGAAACAGGAGCTTGTAAGCAGAGGACCAGACCCGACCCCTGGGTGACCCCACTCAAATGCAAATCCCCAGTGCCATGCAGCCTGTAACCAACGGTGATCTCAGCCGGGACGCAGGACGACACAAGGGATTCACGGGCGGCCACAGTAATACTCCACGCAACTAGGAGACGTGCTAGAACCAAATCGCGGGAGTCGGTCTGGTCGGGTGGGTGAAATCTTATAGGCCTTCCAGGGTAATGAAAGAAGACCACGGATCACTGTCTACCTGCCAGCTGTTTTTCTTTTGGTTGTTTGTTTGTTTGTTTGTTTGTTTGGATTTTAGAAGCAAACTCCTCAAATCTATCATGCAGTCAAAACCAACTGAGGCAAGTCGGACCCGCAGACATCGACACGGCAAGGAACTGCCACCGTGTTCCGGGACTGCCCACAGGCCTTGGAAGGAGGCGCACCCATCTGCCCAGACCAAGCTGTCGCTGGGCATCCGAATCCCCGAGCCCTCCGAAGGTCACAGTCAAAGCAAGAAACGCGGCTGTACTTACGCAGGGCGTGCCACTCATCCTGCCGGATGGTCTTCGTGATGTTGAAAGTGAGGTTCCTCGGGATGGTGGCTGAGGAGTAGTGGTATTTGATGTACGTGCACCGCTCAATTTCTCCTGGCAAAGACAGACAGGAAACCACGCGTTAAGGAGGCAGCGGTCACTGGGGGGGGGCCCAGTTTCGGGGATCCACTCTTCTGTTCTGGGGAAAGGGACTGGATTTCTATGGAGCCTGGTGATGCCTACAGTTTATCCAAGGCAGTAACGTTGACTCCAAAAGAGCAGGAGAGTCCAACTGAAATCAAACACTATCCATTTAGGCAGAAAAACACAGCTCTGGCATCGTTCAGAGGTGGGGAGAGCCACAGTTTGGGCTGATAGCGTGCGAAGAAGGCAGCACTCATGCCCTTTTAATCTTAAGAAAACTAACTTTCAAGTCAAGGCATCAAAAGGCATTAACAGTTTGCACCCCCCCACACCAACAGAGAGCAGGCTTCAACCTTCATGAGGTCATCTGTGCTTGTAACACACACGGTCTTCCCCTTTCTCCACCCGCCACCCCACCTCACCTCTGAACGCAAAGCACTCAGACCAAGCTGTGTCTCCTCGAATCAGTCTCTTCCCAGGTTTCCCGGACAACAGTAAAGCCCTGAACACACTTGACACCTGGTCCAGTAGGGGGGCCTTCACGGATAAGTCCTTGTCAGCCCATGCCTGCTTCAAGGGCCAGCTTCTCCAAACACTCCTAGCTCTTACAGCAGATGTTCTTGGAGTGTGGTTCTGGGACCCCAGCATCAGCAGCCTCTGGGAACTGACCAGAAACGCAATTTCCTGGGCCCGACCCCAGACCTACTGAATCAGAAACACGGAGGTCAAGACCGCAATCTCAAGTTTAATAAGCCCTCCCGGTGATTCTGCTGCACACTTCAGTGGGAGAACCTCTGCCTTCGAGGAGCTAGTGGAATTGCCGAAGTATTAATTCATAAATCCACCATGTTTGCAAATTCCAACAGGAGGGCACGATCAGTTCTTCCCACGACACTTTGAGTCCCCGCAGGCATTTCTGTCGATGCTTGCTTATGTGAGAGATATTACAATTCAATGTCAGGGCATCAGGAAGAACCAGGAAAAGAGTGATTTTTAAAGGTTAGGGGGTTTAGAATTTGGTTTTGCACCTGAATGGATTTTGATGGTAATCCATTTTGCACCCCACTGATTTTCAATTTATAAGTGGTGGCACCTGATTGAATTGTTTGACCCCTGGCTCACTGTCAGCAGGGAGCCCGGCGATTGGTGGAGGGCAATAGCCTAGACCTGGAACTGACGCCTTATTGTAAATCACACCTGGACAACAGCCCGACTGCCAGTTATCGGCAGACACCCCTCCGACGGGCCGATGCTGTCCACAGAAGCACAGTTGGGGGGAAGGCGTTACGCCCTTTCCCTTTCGTCTTCAGGTTTTTGACCCCTCTGCCTCTGTCCCCTTAGCCTGCAAGCGTTCTGAAGTCTCTCTCACACCCCAGCAGTCCCCCTGATCACATCCTAGCCTGTCTTCCTCCTCCCCCAACGTGGTGTACTTCTGGGGGAAAGCAGTCTACCAGACGGGTCTCCGCTTCTTCAATTCACGCTCACGCTTCAAGCCCGCACGCTCCACCGCCATAACTAGCACGACCCCCCCCCCGTCCAGTCTGCAACACCCGAAATCCCACAGGCATCCTGAGGCTGCCCTCTCTTGAGGGGCGCTCCTCCTCCCTGACACCAACCCGTCACCCAATTCTGTCTGTTCTCCCTCAGAAACGTCCCCGGACCCAGCTCTCCTCTGTCCCCACCCCTCTCTGCACTTTGAATACCAGGACGGACATCAACGAACAGCCGTGCTCACTGAGGACTTACTAGGTAGGAGAGCCTTACCAAGTGCCGCGTGGACTGGTGGTCTCCACCTCCCCCTGAGTCCCAGCCACGCAGAGGGGAAGTGTGTGAGGCCCTGGGATGAACAGACGCGGCCACCGCACCCTGCCCAGCCTCCCTGGGCCCTGAAGGAACCAACGTCCATCCACCTAAAACCCATTCAGGTCCTATACTCACCCCACCAGCAGAAACTCTGTTACAAATATTATCTTACCCAATCCTGCATACAACCCAGCTAAGTTAGCATTATTAGGATCAGCACCCCAATCTTACAAATAAGAAAATGGAGGTTCGAGAAGATTCACTGACTTGCCCAAGGAAGCAGCAGCTCCGGGATGAGAACCCAGAACCGTCTGACCGGAGTCTCCCTCCACACGGCCTCCTGCCATGCTGCTGCCTGGAGAGCATTCCAGAAGGGAAGACATGGTCTTCTTCACACCCGGGGCACCCCACACTCCTCAGTAAGTCCCAGTCCCCACCCCAGCTCCCCTTCAGCCCAGCATCACACACCTCGGGCTCCAGCCAGGTGGCCTGCCCCACCTTGCCCCGACTGTGCCCTGCCTGCCCAGGACTCAGCACGTACTCTCCTCCCTGCCTTTCCTTGCATGATCTCCGTCTCCTCATCCTAAGGCACAGGTAGCAAACACAAGGCCCGTGGGCGGAACCCAGGCCTCCACCTTGTTTTATTCGGCCCGGCACCTTGTTTCTACCTGGTGGCAGGGCCGAGCTCCTTGCCCCTCGTTAAGAAGTAGTTGCATTTATACAGTCCTAAAATTGCATTTGGCCCTTTGAAGGCAACAGCGAGGCTGATGCGGTCCCCAGTGAAGATGAGTCTGACACTCCCGTCCTAAGAGGAGGCCCATGGGGCAGCCACGCAGCAGGGCCTTCCTTGCATCCACGGCACCCGGCAGTAGGTGTCACCCGAGCCCCTCCCCGACCACCCCCCCACCGTCCTGCTGCAGCAAGCACACCGATGCACGGTGATTTATCTGTTTACATGCCTCGCTCCCCCACTAGATTATGAGTTTCTCAAGGGCAGGGACTAGCCTCATCCATTCATCTTTATCTCCCCAGTTCCCAGCACGGAGTGAGCACCAGTAACACGCACTTTGGAAAAAAAATGACGAATATGAGGCACCCTCCAGAAGACCGCAGTGGGCAAAGGATCCAACTGCTTCTATCACATGCAGGGGACTGAAATCATTGAGGCAATTTCTGGTGCAGTGGGTAAAGGCAGGTGGCGGGTGCAGAACTCTGGGAGTCCCCAGCAAGTGCTCCTTCCCTGGGTGGGGAACGCGAGGAGAGGCTTGTCAGCCACGGTGCGGGAGAGGGAGCGGCAGGTGCACAGAGCAGCCTCCCCCCGCACCTTGTAAGTGTAAGCCAAGGGGCAAACAGTGATGTTTAAAAAGCAAAAAGGAAGAGAAAAAATGAGAAAGATAAAGGATAGAGGATATTAACAAAAACACCAGCGGCAACTAACTCCCTTGGCCAGGTACCGGGCCCTGCACAGGGACGCCTCCGCAGATACCTGGGCGCTGCAATCCAGCCGCCATGCTGCGACCCTGCCGAGGTCCGGGGACACGCCCTGCCAGACAGACGGACTCAGTCTAACTTGCACGAAGGTTTCATGCAAACGAGCGGCTGCCCTAGGCTCAGTAATTTCAAGATCACACCAAACACTCCCCCTGCACCTAGCTTCGGAGACCCAAACAAAATCCCACAAGTCACAGCACGTGCGTGCCCACCACTAACGCCTGAGCAAGATACCTGACTCCATTATTATTTTTTTTCCTAACTTCATGTCCTGTCTGTGTCCAAACAAACTCAACACATGGCCACAGGTTCCGGGCGGGCTCCCTGAGCCCCAGAGCCCCCAGCACATGCCGCAGGAGCAAGTCGGAGCCGACAGGCCCCTCGGGGGCCGGCCAGGGAGGCTCGCCGGCGCCCCTGCCACACGCAGCCCGGTTGGAGGCCTCACTAGTTGCTTTGCCTCGGGATTCGAGCATCCTGCCTTGACAGCAATTAAATTTGAAAGACTCAAATATTGCCTGAGAAGAAAGGCAAAATGTTTATCCATGTGGCTGCGGGTCCTGTCAGTGCGCTGGGCTCTCGTAAACACAAGCACCATCTGGGCACAAATTTGTGGGCCCGCAATGTGGGCTTCCCGACACAAACAGGTTTCCCTGCCGAGCATGGTACAGAAGGGCCACCTGCAAGGCAATGGCGAAGCCCCTGGCCTCACCACGGGAAGATGACCAAACTGGTCTTCCAGACGCCTGCGTTCCAGCCCAGGGACTGAGCTTCGCCCTCAGGGGGCCTCAGCTAGGGGGGGCAGGAGGGACGTGGGGGTGCAGGACACTTCACGCCTTCAGCCGTGCTCTGCCTTCCGAGCTGGTGACCCTCCTGCCTGCCAGGGTCCCAGGATACCCAAATGGGTAACTGGGGAGAGCTTCAGAAAGGGACAAGTTTACAAAGCTGAGCACAGGGTGTAGAAAGACCAGCAGAGGGCGGTGGTACAGGGACCTGGCGCCGCCAACAGGAGTGGAAATAACTTGACGGCGCAGAGAAGGAAGCTGTGCCCTGAACCTGGAGAGGGTGGCCTTGCAGAGCAGTGATGCAGCCTGGGGCTCGCAGCCAACCTGTGGCGAGGTGACAGGGTGCAAACACCCACCCTTCGACTCCTCTCACCTTCATCTCCTGCCTGTTCCCCCGACAGCCAAACCCAACTGGAAGCCAGAGGGCAGCCCAGCCTCCGGGAGCAGAGAGGAGGCGCGGGGCAGGGCTGGATCCCAGGGGCAGACCCGGGCGCCCAGCTCACGCCCCTCCGCGGCCAGAGGAGCAAGAGTACAGGTGCATGCCGGACAGACGAGTGCACGGAGACCCGGAGGGGAGGGGCGGGGTGAGCACCGCCCCCACCCCCGAAATCCGGATCTGACCGCACCCCACAGTACCACCAGCAGGCGGTTTTCCCGCACGTGCTTCCTTGGTCGGCGACGCCTGGCGTCCCGAGGACTGAGGGGAGGAGTCTGTTACTCCAGGGCTGGAGGAGAGTAAGAGCAGGAAGGTCTCGGGCAGAGGGACTTCAGAGGCAGCGCTGGGAGCCACGCCCTCTCCATCAAAACTCATCTTCCCTAACAGGGGCCGTAGTACCTGAAATGCTTCCATTAGAGAGTCATTCCTGGGGGACAGATATTGTTCTCTTAGGCACCCGTGGTTAAAGCTCTTTAAAATAAGTCTGAAGGGGCAGCATGAGTCACTAATGCCTGGGAGTGAACGAGCTTCCACAGCCCCCTTCCTCCAGCCCAGAAGGGCCCTGAGCAGCAGAGGGGCCCCTCCTGAAGGGAGATGCTGAGAAAGGTGCGAGGGCCCGTTCCAGCTCGCGAAGGGGGGCGGGGCGAGCCCCAGAGGCAAACCCACAGCTTCGCGGAGACTCACCCCCAGGGGGCGCTAGAGCGACCTGCGGAAGAATCAGAAACGGAACTGCCTCCACTTCTCACTTTGTAAGTGGAGTGATTGGTGTAGCCACTGTGGGAAACAGTATGGAAGCTCCTCAAAATAGTAAGGCTAGAGCTTCCATCTCATCCCGCAGTCCCACTTCTGGGTATTTACCCACAGGAAATGGAATCGCGGTCTTGAAGCGATACCCGCACCCACGTTCACTGCAGCGCTGTCCACAGTAGCCAAGGCACGGAAACAGCCTGAGTGCCCGTCATGGGGGAAAGGACAAAGAAAATGGGAGATTATACATATGCCTATACATCGTGTGATAGGCATTCCCATGTATGATCTATAGATATGTGTCACCTATAGGTATATGTTACATATATATAAATGTTATACACACACGCACACATGGTCCAGCACAAACAGCACCCCCTTTTTAATGTAGTTGCCTACTGGGGACCTGGCCTGCAACCCAGGCATGTGCCCTGCCTGGGAATTGAACTGGTGACCCTTTGATTCTCAGGTCTGCGCTCAATCCACGGAGCTACACCAGCCAGGACTGGCTCCCCCCGCCTTTTTTTTTTTCCACAAAATCATAAGCATGTAATTCTGTAATGTAACAATATCACGCTCAAGCACACTGTATGACATTTTAGATGAAGTGTTCAAATTAAAACTATAAATTATCATGCCCATATTATTACCCTACCAACCACACTCAAGCAGGCCTTGCTTCTGCCGGACCCTGTATCTATCTATCTATCTCTTGAGGTCCATACTCACAATGGAATATTATTCAATCATAAAAAAGAGAAAATCTTGTCATTTGCAATAATATGGATGGACCTTGAGGGCATTCTGCTAAGTGAAGTTAAGTCAGAGAAAGACAAAAACCGTCTAATCTCACTTACATGTGGAATCTTCAAAAACTCAATTCACAGACATGGAGAACACCAGATGTGGGGGTTGTGGGTGGGAAACGGGCAAAGAGGATCGAAAAATACCAACTCTGAGCGACAGGATAGGAAGTTCTGGAAGGCAGTGCGCAGCGCGGCGACTACAGCTGACCATACTGCGTTGTATATTTGACAGCTGCTAAGAGAGCCGACCTTAATAAAAGTTCTATCGCAAGAAAAAAAACACTGTAACTATGTGAGCTGATAACTGTTAGCTGGACTTACTGCGGTGAGCACTTTGCAACACACACATGTATTAAACCAACACAGCTTTGAATCTCCTAAACCTCAGTTAGACCGGGGGACAAGCGGAGTGAGGCGGGCTGGTCACGGGATGGTCGACGGTACTTAGGGAAAGTCGGGTTAGCCAACATTTCAGCGGTGTACTTATTGTACAGCTTTAAGAGTTTTATTTTTTTTATTTTTTTTAATTATTTTATTGTTGTTCAGTTACAGTTGCATGCATTTTCTCCCCACTCCTCCCCCCCCGACCCCATCCAAATAGACATCGTGACTCCCCAGAATGGACAGTTACAGCTTTCCCAGACTTCCCAGGCTTCTCTGACCCAAAATCCCGGTTGATTCACAGAGCTCTTTCTGCTGCTAGGCTGCCAGTTCATCAAAATCGGAAGCCAAGTCTCTTGTTTGCGTTTCTCCTCCCAGGGCCAGGCGGGCCCTCGGCACACACGTGTGGATGAACGGAGCGTGAACAGCAGGGTTCGTCACTGGATCAAATGATCTGCAAGGTAAATGACGCTGCCGGCGAGCCACCCCAGGGCGGAGCGCCCACGCCAGGGCTGTGTTTGTGCAGTGCCCTGAATTAAGTCAGGGATCTTCGCGGACGGAGCCAGAGCAGCGGCCCTCGGCGCCCCTCGACTCCGGCCACAGCTCTCCGGGCTGCCCCCAGGCAGTCTGACAGCAGCCACATCAGGCACCCAGAAGGTCCCCTCCTTGCGGCCCACTTAATCCTGCCAGGGGGGTGGGCTGCAGGAGTGCCAGAGAGTCAGCACTCACAGGGGCAGCCCCCAGCGGATGGGGTGAGACCCAGAGAACAAGCACCCTGACCTCTGGGACCCCACCCTCTGGGACCTGACTTGAAGCTCACACTGCACACGCTTCACTGGTTTCTCCTCCCCACACCCCCCTTCCTGGATACCGCCCCCCAAGTCCCTGTCTCAGGGGACAGGTACCGCCCCGTCTGTGGGGGGAGGGCAATCTAGGAAGGGTCCCCTCGAGGAGAGGAGTGCATGTGGTTTACACGTCTGAAAACAGTGCGGACAGCAGTAAGCAAAAGGAGACGGGTCCAACCTAACCCTGAGGTCACTCTGGAGGGCGACGTGGGCGCCGAGAGCTGAGGAGGCTCCTCTCTCTTTCTCAGCCTCCCCACACCCTCCGCGGCCTTTTCTTCTGTGCTCGTCCGAGCATCCTAGAGACACAGGGACGGGCCGCCGGACCACTTCTGAGAGTCGACGAGTTCCCTTCATCTCCGAGTTCCTTCTGTAAAAAACAACCTGTCCAATGCCTGCCGTGTGCTGCACACTCACTCGTATTTTATCCCGCCATCCTTACCACAAGGTCAGTGTTAGAGAAATAACCCTGTTAGGCAGATGGAGAGAGTTTGGACGAAGGAAGGCCCTCCTCCCCAGACCTGCCGAGGAGAAAAGCCGGTGTCTTTCCCTGCGAGCCAGTGGTCTCTGACACCACAGCTGCAGCGCCCAGCTGCCCAGGCACCGGAGACTCCCTGGGCACCGGACTACCGTGCAGCAGCCACAGTGCCTTGTACATGAAGGCACTCGATACGTCTACTGATGGAGGAAGGACGAAGGGGAGGAAGAGACGTCATGGTTCGTCTGCTGCTCCTCTTCCCACGGTGCCAACGCGAGAGCCCAGAACCCTGGGGTCTGTCTCGCTGACCTGCCCCGGCCTCTGCCGGCCTCGGTGTGGGCCTTGGTGGGCTCACCCTGACGTCTGTCTCGCCCACCGCGCTGACAGCTCTTAGTCATCCTTCTAGCCCGAGGCCAACGCTCTGTGCTTACTAAATGGAAAGATTAAGTAGAAAGCAGAACATAGGGGGAAAAAAAGAAAACCAACATTAAAAGAGATGAAATCAGTTAAAGCTTTATGTCTTGGACTTCGTCTCCTCTATAAAGGGCATTTTATCAAAAAGAAAAAGAAAAACGTTGCAATTACATCTTGGCGGCAAGGGGAAGTAGGGAGACTGTCTTGTCTTGAAGTGGGAGAGACATGTATCGAATGTATCAGCGTTATGAACGCTGAGTTCTGCAGCAGGCCACAATGCAGCGGGCAGAGGCACAGGAGTTTAGGGGGTTCCAGGTTAGAAGCAAAACCATGTCCCTTCCTGTTTCAGGAAGGAAACCAGGGATGTTCCAGGGGTTCAAGGAGGGCAGATGGGGTGGAGGGTCTCACCCCCAAACCTCTGTCCCCAGGTGGCACGGGAAGGGGACAGGAATCGGAGGGCTCACCTTGGGCACTTCCGCCAACCAGCCACGTTGACGAGAGCGGTTTCTATTTAAGATGGAACTCTTCCTAAAGGCTTACTCCAAGTCCCCTCCCCAGCAGGGCCCCTCCTCTGCGCCTCGGCCCGCACTGCTGCTTGGAGCCAGAGGATTTGCAAGGCTTAGAGCTGCCGCAGCCTGGCCAGAGGAATGTGTTATCTTTTTTTTTTTTTCCAGACTGATGAAAAGTGTTACCTATGTTTTTATTTTTAATGTTTTCAGATGATTTCCATTTTGTATGCTTTGATGCTTGTGGTATCAGCCCGGCCTTTTTAGCGCTGCTTTGCACACGCTGCATAGACGGAATCCTAAATATTTAATTCTGTCCTACGTCTCATAAACGTTTGTTATGAGCAGTCTTCGGATGCTCCTGACTCACACACACGGAACTTCATTCTCAAGAACACTGCTCCCAATGACGACCCCCCACGCACCCACACCAACACCTTTCTGACCCCTCACGCTGTCCCTGAGCGCCTTCTGCTGGCTCCTGTTGTGACAGTGACGTGCGTGTTAATCATGTCTCTGTAGTAAAAGCTCTGAGAGAGGGGACCTTGCATTCTCCATCATTCCATACCCAGTGGCTGGAATGGTGCTTTGAGTATTGTTACTTATTTTGACACTAGCTCGTGTGCAGTGAATGCTTTCTAAGTGTTAGGTACTGTGCAAGGAACCTTATCACGTGGCATTATTTCATTTAAACCTAAACGTTAGGTCCTGTTTTTATCTCCGTTTCACAGATGAGAACAACGAGGTTTGGAGAGGTGTCCATCCTGCCCCAGGACACACAGCTATTCTGGGTCACAGGCGGGGGTGCAGACCCACCGAGCACACTCCCGCGTGTGAAGAGAAATTAGGAGAAATCAGGCTCTTCAGCAAGACAGAGACCCCCCCCCACCCGAGGTCTTCTCTGGGGAACAAATGAAGCAAAGCTTTCCCACTGGCAGGGATTTCCAGCGTCTAGACTTTGCTGCTCTCGTCAGAGGGAGACAGCACCTTCACTTCCACAGCTCCCCAAATGAGATTTAAAAAAAAAAAGCCCCTCGTGGACATGGAGGAACGCTTAAGTGTGCCTACTGCCCCCGCATCTGACCAGGAGCCCCTGCTCCACCCCGTCCCCACCCCGAGACCAGCCACTTCCCACTCGCCTCACAAGGCTGGTGAGGAACAACTGAGACAACCCAGGCAAAACCTGCTCCGCAGTAAACACGCAATAAATGCGCACATCATCCATCACTTAGTCTCCGGGGCACGCACCCCGAGCCCCCATGACAGCCCACAAATATTTCAAGACGGCACCGCACCCTTCCCACCCCCAGGCCTCTCCTTTCCTTCCAGGAACCCGAGCACTTCCAGGGCCTGCAGTCACAGCCCCAAAACCTCGGCACAACCCCGGTCACCCCCTGAAGTTCAGTCCATGTGTTGAAGCCTCTCACAGGGTGACACTGACCACCACTGGTTACTCCTACGGCACGGCCTGCGCGAAGCCCACAGGACCTTGAGCCCCTGGTCTGGCAGCTGCGCCCCCACTGAAGCAGCCGTGGCTCCCTGGGCACTGTGGGTGGCCATGTCCCAGGGCTGGCCACACAGAGGGGACAATGCATGCGTCTTTTCCTGCAGGGAGGCTGTTGAGCCACCACGTGCTTGGTCAGCGGTCTTTCCACGTTTTGTGGTTGTTTTTCGCATTTGGGTTTGTTGCCTCCTGCAGGACCACCTATCTGTTCCAGCCCCAAAAGAACTTTTTGGAAAGCGACCCTGTCATTCCACAAATAAGCAATTGGTCCCTCGCCCTCCAGGAGCAGGCCGTCCCCGCCCCCTCCAAGTCATCAGAGCAGCGTTGTGAGCAGAACTCCGCCCCCCACCCCCACCCCCATCCCCACCACACACACATCCCCTGGTTATCAGAAATCAAACCGCTGAGAGAGAGCTCCTCGGGCGTGACCCCCCAGCCTGCCGGGAATTCAGCTCCCTGACCCACCGCCCCAGTCCCACGACCCATCTCAGCCACCTGGACATCAGGAGAGACCCTGCCTACTCCACTTACCCATCAACCCTTCTAGAAGCGTTCCCAGGGAGGGAACGAGGTCGGCGGGGCTGCCTGCCCCTCTCTGGGCATCACTCCCCTGCTGCTTGCTCACGCCCCCGGCTCACCACCACCTGTTTGATCCGCCCGGGGACCGCCTGCCAGAGCTCCCTCTCCCAGGGTGCCATCTGTGTCCATGGAATCCTGACGGTCTCCTCTACGGAAAATCCGGGCTCCGCACACCGACCCCCAGGCTCACAGCACGTTAGACGCCTCAGCTCCCTCTAACCAGCTGGTCTCCCCACTGGAACAGGACAGTCCCCCCCGGACACACCACTGCCCACGCTCCTTCCTGTCCTTTGACACCGTCTCGGGGCCAACACTCCAATGAAGAAATTGAAATGAGTGCTCACCTCCCCCTTCCTACCGACGTGAATGGTCCCGCTTCCTCCGACTCCATCCACACACCGGGTTCTTGCCGTCACTTGATGAAGTGACTCTTTTCCTTGGGTCAGCATTGCAGCATCTAACGACCATTGGTGCTAAATGTCGCCTCGCCTTGTGTGGGAGCTACAAACGCTGTCTACTCATTTCCTCACCCCTGCATTCCTAATGTCTCTTCCCCTTTGGAGTCTTTTTAAGCCTGTTCTAAACAAGACATTTTTAAAATGTCATCACCTAGTAACTTCCTCACAAAAGGCAATACTGATCGAGGTGTGGCCGCGCTCCCCCAAAATGCCCATCTTCCCTGGAAGGTGGCGGCCGCCATTTCCCCCAATTGCTTCTGCACGTTCCAGCTTGAAACAGACTGCTCGGGAAAGAACGACACTGTGAGGCAGGGCTTTAAATGACCGTTCGGGGTGTAGTAAATAACCGGTTCCTTTATTCCCATCACACCCCTAACGACCTTCTGGAAAGTTCAGAGCCCCCGACTGCCACAGCCCTCCCCCGGCCCCCTCCCGCCCCAGTGCACAGACACCCCGCGCACAAGTCTGGGGCTCCTCCGGGCACCGTTGCAGCCAGCGGAAGATCATCCATCTCCGGGCTCTGACAGACAAACGAGGCGAGGAGGAGACCAAATCGGGTTTTTCACTGAAAAACAATGAGCTCATGCTTTCTCTCCAGGGGCCCAGGAAGTGGAGACACATCTTGAGATGGGGAGACAGTGATGGAGACAGGCAGGAGGCATGAAGGGTGGGCAGGAAAGAGAGAGGAAGCCAGGCTGGCACTTTTTAATGTCGCTTGTGATAAGGATCCCCAGCTCTCAGGCCAGAGGGCTGGGCCATGTTCTTCACACCAAGGATCCGGCATGAGGCGATCGTCCTGCAGGGGAGGGACAGCATGAAGACAAACACAGCCAGAAATTCTTCCTTCCTGCATCTTCGGAAAAGAGTAAGACGATCGTTCACAAGGTACCAGAATTGCAGATGTCAGGCCCAAGATGGTTCAGTCCTGGTCTGTCACTGCCACTCGGACATGGGGTTCAAGGTTGGATGTCGGACAAACCCCTGGGGTAGCATTTGCAACTGCGGGTCTTCCACCCACAGGTGTGCATCTCTATAAGGGCCAAGGCCACTCATGTCCTATAGGCTGAACCAGGTAAAAATGAGGATACAGAGAGCTGCCCAGATGTTCCCAAATAGCTGCCTGAATGTTCAGTTTCTGCCAGGAAAAAAAGAATCCAGATTATTGAGTCTCTAGTTTTCATTTGAAAAAGGAGTGATATAATGTTGATTTTACTTCTTACCAGGTAATTCAGAGGTAAGGGAGGGGAGAGAGGCAGGGGGAGGGAGGGAGCAGGGGAGAGAGAGAAAGAGAGAATGAATTGGGGGAAGCTTTGGGTTGTATATGAAAAACCAAACCCAAATAACTGATTATTTTACTCTTCAATCTGTTATGTGTCTTCACTTAGAACTGAATAAAACCTAAAGATCACAGAAAGAAAGCAGAAAGCCCAATGAGATTACGTTTTTCTTTATGCCTCTACTCAGGAGATGGACTCTTTTCTTGTTTAAGTTACATGCCTCAGCCAGATTAGAAATATTAAACTGTTAACTTACCCTGACTCCCCAGTGGAAATGAAATTCAAAACTAGATATGAAAGTATGAATAAAGAGTTGTTCACAACTCCCCACTGTGCCTGGACACGACGCAGGCGTTGGGGGCATGGGCTCTGGAACCAGCTTGCCTGGGGTCAGATCTGGGCTTGGAGACTCTGAGTATGTGATCCTGGCTAAATTCTTCACTTTAAAGAGATGCAATACGTCATAGGGATGCCAGAAGGAGAAGAGATGGGGAAAGAAATTGGAAATCTCTTTTTAAAAATAATTAAAGAAAACTTCCCTAATTTGGTGAAGAAAATAGACAGGCAATCCAGGAAGCACAGAGAATCCCAAACAAGATGGATGCAAAGAGGCCCACACCAAGACACATCATAATTAAAATGCCAAAGGTTAAAGACAAAGAGAGAATCTTAAAAGCAGCAAGAGAAAAGCAGACAGTTCCCTACAGGGGAGTTCCCATAAGACTGTTAGTTGATTTCTCAAAAGAAACCTTGCAGGCTAGATGGGATTGGCAAGAAATATTCAAAGTCATGAAAAGCAGGGACCTACAACCTAGATTGCTCTACCCAGCAAAGCTATCATTTAGAATCAAAGGGCAGAGAAAGAGTTTCCCAGACAGGAAAAAACTAAAGGAGTTCATCACCAAACCATTATTATATGAAATGTTAAAGGGACTTATTTAAGAAAAAGGAAGATCAAAACTATGAACAATAAAGTGGCAAAAATAATATCTATCAACAATTGAATCTAAAAAACAAATTAAGCAAGAACACAGAATCATGGATACAGAAAGCATGCTGATGATTGCCAGAAGGGAGGAGGTGTGGGGGAGGGGTGAAGAGGTGAGGGGATTAAGAGGTACAAATAGATAGTTACAGAATAGCCATAGCGTTTTGTAAAGTACAGTATAGGAAATGGAGCAGCCAAAAATCTCATGACCCATGGACCTGAACAATGGTGAGGGGATTGCCTGAGGGAGTGGGGGGTACTGGGTGGAGGGGGACAGAGGGGAGAAAATCAAGACAACTGTAATAGCACAATCAATGAAATATAATTAAAAAATAAAATACAGACACAATACATATATCTACCCCCTTAAGGTTGCTATGAAAATTCGATGAGTAAATATAGGTAAAGCACTTAGCGCCTGACACATTGTAGGCTCTCCATAATTATTACTGTTATTATGTCTTCAAACACACTATGTCACCCGCCATACAGGACCAGATTTATTATATGTGTCAGACACCAGGTGAGTCCTTCAAGTCACACAGAAAGCGTTTAGCAAAAGAAGCGGAGGTCCTAGGAGACCATTTCCCAGCACAGTGTCTTCTTCCTTCTTCAGCCATGGCTCTGGAGCCTCCCCCACCCCCAAGCTCAGGGCATTTCCCCTGGCTCCAACCCAGCTACATCGCATCGCCCTGCTCCTGCCTGGAGGACTGAAGCCACGCCCTCCATTTCCCGCCCCCGTTAGCACAGATTCCACCAGGGAGACTCTCTAGCATGTCACCTCACCGTCTCTAAGACCCTCAGACACATCAGCAGAAGCATCGCTACATGAAAAACCAAACCCAAATAACTGTGAAATGCACAGCACGGAGTATAGTGTGACCACCCACACCCAGGAAAACAGTGATTTAGGACAGACTTTCGACCTCTGAGGACACCTGATGATGTCTGGTACCTGAACGAGTATCCTCGCTGACTCACTGGTCCAAGCCATGATGGAATTTCTCATTTGTTAACTTTCTGGAAATTTCACCCCACTTTCCACCAGCCAATCAAAACAGCGAAACCTAACAGAGTCCAATGACATCCGGGTAAAGGTGGGGGCAAGCAGCTTTCAGACACTGTTGTTGGGAGTGTAAATTGTTACAAGCACATACCTGATAGAATCAGGTATGTGTGTGTACCCTGTGTGTGCGTACATACCCGGTGGTCCCACCGATACACCCCAAGGCAGGCTCCCAAGTACGCGCATGAGCAGAAATGTACAAGGATGTCCAAGCATTGCTTGCGAAAAATAGTCAAAACCTAAAGACCTATCCATTAGGAGAGAGGAAAATAAAATGCAATATCATACAATAGCTGAAATAAATGAACTAGAACTATACATATTAATAGAGACAGAGACAGATCTCAAAATATGTCTAGAGTTTTACCCTCAGTATCTTTGTTCTTTTCTGTATTTTACATTTTTTTTTCTCCCACAAAATCTAGTCCCTTGGGACCCAATGAGAAAAAAAAAAACACAGTGGCTTCTGGAGAAGAAATCCACTCATCACTCCCTTAAAATCAAAGTCACATTATCCAAGTTTTAATGGTGGGAGAACCTCTACGGGGGCCCTGTGTCACCTCCCCCTGACCCCCTGGGAGCTTCTCACTGACCAACCACCTGTGAGCCCCCCTTCACCCCCACTCTGCACATGCAGGTGCTGCCCCTCTGGGAGATGGACGCCCAGGGAGACAAATGAGACGGAAACCCAGGAAAACGGAAGGATCACAGAGTATGGTTAAGTGCTGGCTGGTTAGGGGTCGGGGGTTAGGGAGGGGAGATCGGGATGGGTGAGGAGGCCAGGAAAGGCTAATGGAGGAAGGAGGCCCACATGGAATATGGGTGGTGGGAGTGGCAGGTAGCCTGGGGCCAGCGCACCTCTGAGGGTTCTGCAGCTAACGAGCTAACTCAACAGGAAACAGACTACCCTCACTACTCGGCACTAGCCTAGCTGGGTCCCAGGGGCGGGGGGGCGGGGCCTGAGCACTGCTGGAGGAATGGTCAGAGAGATGGCTTGTGCAGCCCTGTGGTCTACACCGGCTCCCTGGCCCTTGGAGCATCATTCTCACCCTGGGTGGGCACTTCTGCTGGGGCTGAGCTGAACCAGCTCAGAGCACAGGAGCAAAGAGGGGGTGAGTGTGTGCCCTCTGGGACCCCGCACCCAGACGGAGTGAGAGCAGGGGTGCACATCATCCTAACGGAGTAACTGCTCCTAGAGAGGCTTCTCGACTCCTCCCCAAAGGATGTGGACGTTACTCCGGGCCCCCTTATGTTTTGCATCCAGGTCGATGCTGAAATCGGCAGCCAGCACAAAGAAGCAGAGCAAGATAAGAGAGACTGCTGTCTCTTACCTAGTTTTGCAAGGCCTCGGGAGCCTCTCCATTCACTACAATAAAACCGAATCGGAGCAGCACCAGCCTGGCGAGGATGCCTTCTGAAGGGCCTCGGGGTCCAGAAAGCAGAGCCAAGAGCAGGAATGCTCCAAAGGCCCGGGCCGAGGCCAAAGGAAGGACAGGTCCAAGGCAATGAGGGCAGGATGCAGGGGCGGGGCAGGGATGCAACAGCTCAAGGAGGTGTGGGCGGCTGATATTAGAGATGTTTCCATTCACTATATTTTTCCTGCTTACAGAGGACAGTACATTAAGATTTATTTAAACTTTTAATTTTATTTTAATTGTTGTTCAAGTAGTTTTCCATCTTTTACTCCCATCCCAGCCCACCCACCCAGCCCTCCCCACCTCCCTCCCATTTCCAACCCCCCTAGTTTTTGTCCATGTGTCCTTTATACTTGTTCCTGTAAACCCTTCCACCTTTCCCCTGAAATTCCCTCCCCTCTCCCCTTTGGTCACTGTCAGCCTATTCTCTATTTCAGTGTCTTTGACTATATTTTGCTTGTTTCTTTGTTTTGTTGTTTAGGTTCCTGTTAAAGGTGATATCATGTGGTATTTATCTTTCACTGCTTGGCTTATTTCACTTAGCATAATGCTTTCCAGCTCCATCCATGCTGTTGCAAAGGGTAGGAACTCCTTCTTTCTTTCTGCTGCACAGAATTCTATTGTGTAAATGTACCATAGTTTTTTGATCCACTCATTTACTAATGGGCACCTAGGTTGCTTCCAGCACTTGGCTATTGTAAATTGTGCTGCTATGAACATTGGGGTGCACAGGTTCTTTTGGATTGGTGTTTCAGGGATTTTTTAAATAAAAATAAATCTCAAGTAGAAAGATGTCACTTCCAGAGAGTTAGTGCTCCAAAATGCATGGGGTAGAGATGTTTTGGAATAGAGAGGAACCCTAAGGAGACAGGGGTTGGAGGACGTGTATGAAGCCACCAAAGCAAGGGAGGTCTGAGCTACTGCTGAGACAGACCCTGAAGCGAACACCTGAAAAGGAAGACGACTACCTGGAGTGCCCATTCTCTCCTGCCTCTGGGCCAGGCTGCAGCAGCCCCCAGGACCCTTCTGCTGGACCTGTCTGCTGTTTCTCCCTTCCCTGGGCAGTGTCACCTCCACGCGCTCTGACAGCCCATCTCTAGTTGCTCTAGTGTCCCAGCTGATCTCCGTCCCTCGCTGAGGCCTCTCCCCTTCCATGGGCGATTTGACACTTCCTTTCCGCAGCATGTCCCTCTGTCTCCCCCAGCCTAAGGAGCCCTGACTCTCCCCGCTGCCCAGTGGGTGGGGGCAAAGCAGTGTATTGGAACTGTGCCGAAATTCAGGAAATCCAGGGTCAACCCAAAACACACGGAACTGACCGTGAGTGTGTACTAGTCTGCTCAGGCTACCAGAATGCAATACCACATACTGGGTGGCTTAGACAACAGATATTTTCTCACAATTGGGAGCCTAGAAGTTCAGGATCAAGGTGCTAGGCTGGCTTCTGTTGAGACCTCTCCTAGCTGCCTTTTCACCATCTGCCCATACGGCCTTCCCTCTGCTGTCTCTTTCCTTTCTGATAAAGACATCAGTGCTACCCCGTTAGGACCCCATCCTTATGGCTCCATTTAACCTTCACTCCCTCCTAACGGCCCCCTCTCTCCAAATAGGGGATTAAGGCTTCAACGTACGATTTTGGGGGTGGCACAATTCAGTCCATAGCATCTAAATTCAGTCGATAGTGGCAACTGAAATCATCAGGGAAAAAATGGCTTACTCAATAAGTGGCATTCAGAAAACTGAGTAACCTTCTGGGGGAAAAAACTTAAATTGAAGGCATATTTTGCATGTTCAACCAGGATAAATTCCTAATAGATCAAATATTTGTTTAGGGAAAAAAGCTAAGCCATAAAAGTACTAGAAGAAACCACGAGAAAACCCTTTTGTAGCCTTAGGGGAAGAAAGCGTTTATAACTATGATGCGAAATCTGTAAAAGAAAATACTGATAAGTTTGACAAGATAAAAATACAAAACTTCCACATAGCAAAACCCACCATAAGCAAAATCAAAAGAAAAACCAAGGGAAATACTTGCAACTCATATCACAGACAAAGGACTCATTTCCCTCCTGTATAAAAAGCACCTACACATGGGTAAGAACAAGACCAAGAATCCAATTTCAAAATGAACAAAATATATGAGTAGACAGTTCATGGAAATACAAAAGTCTCTTAGACATGAAAAGATGCTCAGGGAATGCTCAAAATAAGAGAATTCCAAATTAAATCCACACCAGCGAGACACTAACACGCTGCGTGGCAGGGAGGCGTAGGGGTAAAGGAGTTCTGGGGGCCCCTGTAGGAGTGAACATTTTGTAAATTTTTACAACCTCTCCGGAGGCCAATTCATCAATATCTCTCAAAATTACAAAGGCTCAATCTGACCCAGAAATTCCGCTTTTAGTGATGTATCTGAGAGATGCGGTCTCACAGGTGTGAAATGACGTACGCACAAGGTTATGCAGTGCCACTTTGCTTTTAAGAGCAACCTGAATTTCCATCAGCGAGCAACCGGTTAACTAATTTATGGTATAGCCACCCAATGGAAGGCAATACAGCATTTTTAGGAAAAGATGAAACTCTTTATAAACTGATACAGAAAGCCTTGCAGGATAAGTGAAGTGAAAATAAGTGAGGTGCAGGACAGCATGTGATATATATTATCCATCTATGTGAGGAGGGAACAGATGATGTAGATACATAGGTAGATGCTGGCACAGGCATAAAGCATCTCTGGGAGGGAACTAGTAAATTGGCTGTCTGCGGAAGGAGAATCAGGAGGTAGGAGAATGAGAGGGAAAGAAATGTTCCTTGTATATATTCTTTTACACTTTTAAAATGTTGAACCATGTGAATGCATGGCCGATGCAAAAAAATTTTTTTTAATTCTGCCCCGCGCCCTCAGGCTTCCACATCACAGCTGCACGACGCTCAGCGTCCTCGGTGGACACCTTCCTGTGCTCGGCACTCAGGGCTCTCCTCTCCCCACGACTTGGGATGCCCTTCTCCAAACCCCAAAGCACTGCTGGCTCTTCTCGGAGATGCTTTAGAGCCGCCAACGCAGCCAGGGGCCAGGCTCGGGTTGGGGCGGAGGCCAGCCCGACAGTCCCCCCCACTGCTAACACCACCCTGGGCCGGTACAGCAGTCCTGCCTTATCCTCCCCTGGCTAGGGCCTGACTGCAATGGACCCCCAAGCTGAGGGCCCACCCTTCCCCTTGCCAGGACAGGTGGCCGCATTGCTGGCCCTGGAGGCACCTCCCCTGCACTGGCCCAGCAGTAGCCTGGCCCAGGGTTCCTGTCTGCCGGCCAGAATGTCCCACTGGTAGGCATGGCCCCTCGGTTCCTGGCCCCAGCACGCCCTGAAAGGGCTTCCTGCATAGCTGGCGTTAGTGGCTGCCCCTGCCCGCTGCCTGGGAAAGCTGTGTCTTCACTGCCGTGCCTCTCACGGCCGACCCATCGGAGCTTTGCTCCTGGAAGCAGCTCTTCCAGCTTTGCCTTTGCTTGATTCTAGCATTTGGTAGTGCGGGGTTCTCTTGTGTCCTTTGACGGTCACTCTGGGCTAAGTTAAAACAGCTCGGAAACCTCCTGTGAGGTCCTCGGCAAGCTGCCGGAAGGTGAAACAGCACTCTGGTGTGGCCCTGCAGGGCCACGCTGGCTCCACCTCCGTCTTCCCCCAGGACACAGCAGCCTCCTTGGTTTGGGCTTCAGAGTCCCTGTCAACTGATTCCATGTCAGGCCTCGTGGCCCTGGCCCCCCTCAGGTGGCAGGATTTGGGGACACCTTCCAGCTCAGTACTACCTACCAACCAGTAGCTTTGGCTGTTTGCAGGGTTTCCTGGGCTTGGACAAGTCCATGACCTTGATTCCCTCTAGGCTTATCTCCAATCCACAGCGCGTCCCAGACCTTCAAAGCAGCCTGTAATTTTTGTGTGTCCTCTTTTGTGAGTGCTTCAAGGTCACAATCACACGCACAGAGCAATCAGCTCTCAAATGACTGCCTTGATGAATGCTGTTTGCAGCTTATCCTAACTGGAATGCAAACTTGCTGCTTTTTTATCTCTCCGGAACACCTAGGGAAGCGCAATGCTCTGCATACAGGAGCGTGACGTACGGGGTCTTCCTCGTACTCATTGTACAAGTCTCTCACCTTCTGCCTGCCTCAGTTTCCTCACATGTAAAGTGAAAGTAGCAACACCTATTTCACAGGACTGTTGTGAAGACCTAATGAGTTAGTCAGGTCCACGAAGTGTGGCTTTGGCCCCTACACCCAACACAGGAGCTGTATAAATTAATGTGCTGAGAGTCACTTTACAAACTTCGTGTCAAAGAGGTACTTCTAGAAAACACGGGCTCTGTGCTGTCCAGGTGGACTTGGGATGCTGCCACGGGCCAGACCCTCGCTGACTCTGACTCAAGGACACCGCAGAGGCAAGAGAGCGGATGTGAGGGCTGTCCTTGTTCTTAGTGGCCCCCGGCGAGGCTACTCACAGTGTCCAGTGGAGTCACAAGACCCATCGTCATACCAGTTCCCATCGTTCCATCTCCTGGACACCAGAGAAATCCCGCCTGTCCCACCCAACCCCCTTCTAAGAGAACGTGCTTCACCCGCTGTACCCCGCCGTGGATTGAACCACGGGACCCTCCACCCCAACCTGAGACTGGGCCAGGGGTGGGCACCAGCCCCATGACAAGGGCCTGGCCCAAGATGCTGAACTAGGCTGATCAGATCCTCCCTCCAGCGATACCAGAGACATTGGAAGAATGCAGCAGAAGCTGAAAGGGCGTCGTGAGGTTAAGCTGGTACTGAGGAAAATGAACAGAATAACTAAAATAAAACGAAATGCAGGTCGGAGTTACGAGGGAGACAGGGAGAGAGGGAGCTGGGTAGGGAAAGCAGATGAGGCAGGAGGAGCGGAGGCCCCGAGGGGGAGGGCAGGACGGAGGACTGCCACAGGTCCTCAGAGCCCAGCTGGGTCATCCCAGTGACTGCTCTACTCGAGTGAGCTTTCTGGGCTCCTCGGAGTCGGGTCAGCCAGACTAGAAAATTCCTGGTACCTGAAAAGGCCTTTCAGTTTCCAAAATGCAGCTCCTTCTCTGGACCACGGCTGCTGGCACTGCCCCTTGGGACCCTCTGGGATCCATTCTGATTTCCTCCCCAAAACCCTGACCCTGCTCTGTGCAGGCCTCTAAATGAGTTGCTCAGAAAAGCACAGAGAATGCCACCCTACCAGCCCAAGCTGCAACTGCCTGCCGGGGGCTTTGGACGCCTGGACATGTCTGGGGGGCCAGCAGGGCCGAGGCAGCTCTGAGTGTACGAGACGTGCTGGCTGGAATTCAGAATAACTGTAGCCTAGTCTCAGGATTACCGGTATGCCCCCCCCGCCACTCCCCCGAGCCTTCCAGAAGTTTACTTGCACCAGGGTCCAATGAGGCTGCTGGGAAAATACTTATCCTAGAGAAGGGTCACTGTGCACAAGCTTGGTCCAAAGACACTGGGTCAGAGTGACAGGACAGCCAAATGCCAAATGCAGCAGGATGGGCTGCTCCGTAGCCCCAGGCTCCTGGCTCCAGGTAACTGTGCCAGAGCCCTAGGGAAGAGAGGCGAAACCAAATAAATGAAAGGGCCTCCTGCCAAGACTCCCTGTGAGGCATTCCCCACACACAAGGCAGCACAGGTTGATAACCCACAAAACAGAGGGAGTGACTCTTCCATCTCCAATGAAGTGACAACCGAGAGGCAGCCTCCTGGGAGGCCAGGCTGCAGCAGTGAGCGGGACCAGCGTGCATCTGGAGCCATCTGGGAGACAGAGGCTCCCGCCAATCAGACGTGGGGAGCAGCAGGAGACCTTAGCATGGGGAGAAGCCATAGGGCAGGTGACCCTGGCAGAGAGGACAGGGTCTGGGCACATTCTGAAGGCAATGACAGCACCCTCCAGGTAGCCAAGAACAATTAGAAATATACATGAGTCACAGCTCAGAGGACTGGGAGGAATCTGCAGGTCCCTAAAGAGTAACAGCGGGGGCCCTGGCTGGTGTGACTCAGTGAATTGAGTGCCAGCCTGAGAATCAAAAGGTCGTCAGTTCGATTCCCAGCCAGGGCACATGCCTGGGCTGCGTGCCAGGTCCCTGGCAGGGGGCGCACTAGAGGCAGCCACACATTGCTGTTTCCCTCCCTCCCTTTCTCCCTCCCTTTCCCACTGTCTAAAAATAAATAAAATCTTTTTTAAAAATCTTTAAAAAAAAAAGAATAACGAGGCGGGGAGAAGGACCCTGAAAATCAGGACATGTTAATCCAGTTTTAATCCAGGCTTAAAACATAAACCAAGACAGTAAAACTCTGCACACCTCACTGCAACCAGGTAAAATTGGGTCCACAAATGCTTACTGAGCAACGGGGCACGGCGAGGATAGAAATGCGCCCTCCGGAGCCTCGCTGTGTCATCGTGCAGCAGACACTGTGAGGGGGAGTCCCCAGGAAATCCACAGAGAATGTCTCTCCTTCGGTAAAAACCCTCCGAGTGAACAAAGAAGTTTCCAAGAAGCTGGAAGAGCCACCAGCTGGAGGCTGACCCCAGAGGGGGCTGGCTCCATCATGTCTGCGGGTGACATGCCACTGCGGAAGTGAACTTGGCCGCTCTGCACACCGAGGAGGGCAGCATGCCGGGGCTAACAGCCACAGGCCAGCACCCGGGCGAACCCACAGCCCTCTGCTCAGGACCTGCCACTTCCAGAAAATGCTCTTGTCCAGCAAACAACATCCATAATCTTATACATGCTCACAGTCACCCATCGTTTGTGATATTGGGCGTCAGGCACTGTACTAGGCAGCGGGTGAGAAACTAAAACACAGTCTTCGTTGACCATGTAATTGGGGAGGGACAGGAAGGAGCAGGAAGAAGAGGGAGATGGAAGCTGGAAATCAAGTGTAAAAATATTGTATTAAGCCCTGGCTCGTGTGGCTCATTGGATTGAGCGCTGGCCTGCAAACCAAAGGGTCACTGGTTCAATTCCCAGTTAGGACATATGCCTGGGTTGTGGGCCAAGTCCCCAGTAGGAGGCACGTGAGAGGCAACCACACACTGATGTTTCTTTCCCTCTCTTTCTCCCTCCCTTCCCCTCTAAAAATTAAAAAATAAAAAACAAAAATACTGCATTAAGAAACGAAGAACTATTTGGTGACTAACACATCAATGGTTAGGATATATGTAGGTGCTTCTAAATTGTTTGAAATCAGAAGATGATACTTATTTACATTTCTAACATCTCGACCACCTATTTTTTCCCAGGTAAAACAAAGAAAAATTCCTCTCCCAGACCTGTTTGGAGAATGAAAAATTCTGACCTCAGAGAGCACAGATTTTCGCCATTTATCAAGTTAATTCCATGTGCGTTCTCAACAGTCAAGGGCAGAATCAAGGACCCGGAACTTGGGAGCGAGCAGGAGGATGACAAGGTGAGGTGCGGAGGCCGTCAAAGGTCAGGAGCTGCTCTCACCGCCCCCCCCACAGCCTCCTTTCGCCCCGCGGTGCTGCAAGACGGCAGGTCAGAGGAGAGAGCAGCAAGGACACAGTGTGTACACCGAGGCCCTCTGACCTACAATTTGTCATGCCTCAGAGTCAACACTGTTTTCATAACGAGGAGTTTCAGCCAGCTAAGGTACACTGCAACTCGCTCCTTCAAACCCACGTGATTCTACAGTAAAATTAAAAAAAAAAACAACTCTGACAGGTGACAAAATTCAGGCCTTTGACATCATTCGGGCCTATGGCTGCCCTGATTTACTCCTATGTCTTGAAGAACACCCCTTCAACCTGCTGACCACTGACCACCAATGTCCACATCATCCCTTCCACTGGTATCCCCACCAACTCCTTCCAGCCAGGTGACCCACTCCGCTCGCCTGTGTGATTCCAGATGGACCGGTCCTAGAACTGGACCTAAACCCTGCAGAAAGGGTCTAGTCCTAGCCGGGTGGCTCAGCTGGTTGCAGCGTCGTCCTGTGCACCAAAAGGCCAGGGGTTTCATCCCTGGTCAGGGCGCGTACAGGAGGCAACCAATGAGTGTTTCTCTCTTGCATCAAAGTTCTCTGCCCCTGCCCCAGGGTCAATAAAAACATATCCTTGGATAATAAAAATAATAATAATAATTTTTTTCAGAGTCTAAAAAGCTCCCTAGATGCAAATAATGTCTCCTTACTCATGAAGGTCTTCTCAGTATGGGGTCCTCAGGCTGCTGCCCACAGGAATGCAAGAGTCTCCCCCAAATTCCTAGGAATCTTGCCAGGTTCCGGATTCCTGACTTCCCAGGCCCCCCAGACTCCTACTACTTAACTTTCTCTTGTGTCCTAATTCTTGCAGGCCCAGCTTCAAGGCACAAGGACTTGTAAGGTCTTGTAAGCTAATAGGAGGAGTGTGCATCTGGGACTAAGAGGGCCTGGGTAATAAGAACCACCCAGCTCACGGTCTAGCCCTGAAGGAGAATGGCCAATAGTCCGAAGAGCAATGTCCCCGGTTAACAGGCAAGGGGCAGGGCTGGCAGGTAAACCCGGGAAGCAGGACACTTTGGGTAGAGATAAGCTGCCCAGCTGGACAGCTGGAAGCACCAGGATTCTAGGAAGGTAATGGCAGATCATGGGAAGACTCAGCATCAGAAATGCTTGCTAACAGTTTTAAGAAATGAGGGGTGCAGTTAAGCATGACGAAATTCAAGGACCAGACTCCAGGACCAAGGAAGGAAGAGGGGCACAGATGCCTGTGGCTCCTGGTCCCAGCTCCTGGCTGCGAATCTGAACCGTCACGGCAGATCTGAAGTGGCACAGCCCCATTCACGTGCACAGAAAAGCAAAGTTAATGGGTAGGACCCTTCCAGAGCGAGAGCACAGGATACAATCACCCAGCCCACTGGCCTCAAAAATGTCCTCCTCCTGCAGGAAACCAGTCAACACTGGGCCACTGCTGAGTCAGCCAGTCCGCACCAACCCTGACTAGTAAACCAGTCAGCCTCTCTACCCTGGTCACCCCTGTATTGCATATTCCCACTGCACGCACATTATCATGAGCTTCAGCAAACATGTATCAAGAATTTACTGTGGCCTTGGCTGAGTGGCTCAGTTAGTTGGAGCATCGTCCCGTGCACCAAAAGGTTGCAGGCTCAGTCTACAGTCAGGACACGTGACTAGGTTGCAGGTTTGATCCCCAGTCAGGGCGCATATGGGGGGCAACCGATCGATGTTTCTCTCTCACATGGATGTCTCTCTCTCATTCTCTCTGCCTCCCCCCACTTCCTCTCTCTCCAAAATCAATGAACATATCCTCAGGTGAGGATTAAAAGAAAAATGTTTAAAGAACTCACTGCATGTTAAGGCCTCAAAGAGCTTACAATCTAACCATATACATGAAGCTGTATTTCAGAGCACATTGCGGTGATGACACAAACCTGCATTTGTTCTGGTTCCTGGCCAGTTTATGTACCTAATTTTGCCTCTCCAATGAAAATGTAAATTCCCCAGGGAAGGAATCACACTTTCTGTGGCTTTTGACTCTCACTCTCTCACCCCTGCACTTCACAGTCATACTTGGCACATGGCAGGGGGAAGGGGACAGTGGTGGAGGGGAAGGATTTTGGTGGAATTTTCTCCACGTGGAGCCTTTTGAAATGTGATTTAGAAGCAACAGAGTGCAGGGCACAATAAAGCCTAGAATTTTACAGCTGGAAGTGGCTTCAGAGATATCTTCATCAGATTTCTCGTTTCACAGACGAGGAAATTAAGAACCACAGGAATCGCGGTGACAAGTCAAACAACTAGTAACTAGTAATTATGCAGTTTGGGAACTAATGGGGACCCCACTGTTCTCTTCCAGGTGATACTAAAAAATCACAATTAGTAATATTTTAAATAGATAATAAAAGATAATGCTTCAATCACATGAATTTGCATACATCATGGTACAATAACTCCTAAAGTATGACCCACTCTAAGACAAGGTCAATCTGACACAGTAAACCTAATGAAAAGCATTGATTTTGTTCCTATGACAGTGACAGAGGGTGGCCACCAGATGCAGGGTGGAGAGTAGAGGACATGATTGGAATAGATGTCATGCTTTTGCATATATTTGTATTTTATTTAAATTCTTTAAGATTTTATTTATTTATTTTCAGAGAGAGGAGAAGGCAGGGAGAAAGAGAAAGAGAGAAACATCAATGTGTGGTTGCCTCTCACACACCCCCAAGTGGGGACCTGGCCCACAACCCAGGCACGTGCCCTGACTGGGAATCGAACCAGTGACCTTTCAGTTCACAGGCCGGCGCTCAATCCACTGAGCCACACCAGCCAGGACTGTTTTATTTAAATTCTTAATTTCTTAAACCACACCCACCAGTCCTCTCCCTCTACCACTGCGGCATACTGATAAGCACAGAGGATGATAAAAACCCCTCTGTCCTATTGCAAAGGCTTTAACTTCATGGAGAGTTAAGGACCGCCCGCCACATACACCTGAGCTAGTTTACTCAGCTTGCTTTCCTTGTGCAGGTGGCTGAGAGGCAGGACTGCTGGAGGTGGCACGGGTACACGGGGCACTGAAGGCGCACTGGCCTAGCTGGAACGCTCAGTGGGAGCATCAGCCAACGCGAGCGACGCCGAGAGAGGCAGAGGGGGCTGGTGGGAGAAGGGTACAGAAGGGAGAGCAAAGTGTATTAAAGACTAAATGAGATGACATCAAACTTCATCTCCTTTGCAACCAAGCCAAGGGTCAGCGTGGCCCGGGGCTCTCACGGGGCCCTGGGGGCAGAGGACGCATGTGCGGAACGGCCCGCCGTGACACTGGCGCAGAAGAGGCACTCCCTCCGCTGCGCCCTCAACGCCGCCCTGTCCTGGCCCCTCAGAGGCCGCTCCCTGCGGCCCTTTCTCTTTGAAAGGTCACTGTGAATTCTAAATACCGCCGGACAGGCCTGAACTGCAACTATTTCTCTACACCTAATTTTTTACTGTCAGCAAGTTCAGAGTGGGGGAAAAAATCAATAAAGGGATTAGCAGTGAGTGACATTGCATATCACAGTGGTGGAACATTGTGTCCAGGATGAAGGACCTGCCGGCTGACTAATATCATGCAACCCTTTCAAACGACGACTTTCTGTCACCCTCTGTCTCTCCAAAGAATAAATTAATTAATCAAAATGCCTTTTCGTCAAAAATTTTTCCACTTGGCAAAATCTGCCACGACTTTGCCTAAGCTAATCTTAACCCTTAAGAGCAGCCATTAACTTTTATAATAGCTGATCTTGACATAACCCTTTATCCCAGAAGCAAAATTCTTTCAATTGGAGGGCACTAGGCTAAAAGAGGGCATTTTCATCCAAATTACAGAGAAGCTAAGCAAATTCTAGCAAGTATATCCAGACCCTCAACTTTCTGGTCTGCAGTCTTAACGCTCTAGAGCGGAGTATTGAGTCTGACCTCGAAGGCTGGCCCATACAGCCAGAGGGTCTGTTGCAGCACCACCACACCTCAACTAAGCCAAAGCCAGCGAGAACTCAAAAGTCAGGGGAAAGAGGTTTGGGGGCAAGCTCAGTCACCCACACACACAAAGCGCACACTCCTTATGTTTAGGGACGTCCCTCGGACCTTCATGCAGAGCCTGCTGCAGCTTCCTTGAGACAAACTCACGGGACTGCTGGAGAAATTCAGAAAATTCTAACACAAAAAGAAGTACTGCTAAAAGCCAGGCACGCTGACAGTAGCCAAGAGGTTGTCCGCTGACACCCAAGTAGGACACGGGGACACAAAAGGAAGACACAAGGTCTCAAAACCCAGAATAACCTGGGACCCTTCAGTGCTGGGGAGAGCAGCCTAATGACCTGCGGGGACACAACCACATTGTAGCAAAATACAATATACTTGACCTTGTGACGATGACGATGTATCACCAACAATACCTTAGAGAATGACTGTTATGAGTGAGCCACAAAAGAAGGAAGAAAATTTTACAACCGAGTCTATAGTTCTTTTCATCAAAATTGTTTAAAGCTGTAAGTTTTAACACAAGGCCTAAGTACTCTGGAAATCGAACCTCTAGTTCAGTTTATATGTCAACAATTGCAGAAGAAATGATTAGGAATCATTCAAGTGAACGTGGCTAGAATGTCTATGCTTCTATGTCTGCCCAGATGCCTAATTTCTTCCTGAGAATTCATGTGTTTAAAGAGAACGTCTCCGCTAGAATTTCTTCAAAGTCTAATTTGCCCGTTCAGTGTCATAGGGAATGCTTCTGTGATGGTGAAGTTGACTGATGAAAAGGCAGAGTACCACTTCTCTCACCTGTAGCGTCTCTTCCCCTCGTATGAGTTGGCACCAAGCACATTTACAGGTCCCTAACCATGCACTTGCTTTCCTCCTATAGATAGAGTTGAGGCAAAACGAGAGCCCAGAGACATAGCACGGGAAGGACCGATGTAGGAGACAGACGCCGCCAGTGCCCCGCCCATGCCAGGGAAAGAAGGGATGGCCCATCAACCCAACATCTGTCTGAGCCTTCCGGACCCCCCCACACACACACCCAGGCAACCCTAGGGGAGTGATTGGGGTTGACCTGCAGAAGGAAATGATTCCAGGCCTAGGTCATTGTTACATGGCCTCAAGTTAGACTGACATGTTGTCACATAAATGTGATGATGTACTCCACATGCTCAACCGTGACCACAGCTCCGCTTGAAGACAACGAAGCCTCCGCAAACACTCAAGGGAAAGGGTGGGGACGGGCAGTAAGTGACCGGTTCCATTCCGTTTCCATAATACGTTGTATATTACTCATTCATCTCAATCAGGAAATACGGGTTGCGTGCCTACTCCATGTCGGGCATGGTGCTGGGCACTGAGGGTGCAAACTCTTATCTGACACGGGTCTTGCCTGCAAGGTGCTGACAGTCTACCTTGTAGCCTTGGCCTCTGTTTTGAACTCCTTAAGGGGAAGGGCTGTGTCATGACCATCTCTGGGTCCCAGGCCCCAGGGCAACGCGCAGCAGTCTTTGTGACGCTTAGCTGGCCACCCACTCCAGGCCTTCCAACCTAGACTTCAAGAGCTGTCTCCACGTGCGCTCACACCTCAATACATCCACGCAGATCTCAGCTACACCAATACCTCCAGGAATATTTTAACTAGGATTTAATGAGGAGAACAAAAGAATTAATTGAGAATGACTATTTTTGCTTTGGGGTAGAACTTAACACATAATTATGTACAGCACGCTAGAAGTACTACGCCTTCAATGTCTCATCATCGCTAATTCCTCCTCCCTCGGCTGACGTGGCTGTAACTGTCTGTTCTCACCCATTCCTGGTAAATCTCCGCAGGTCCTCCACATAGTGGGGTCCCCCCTGCCTGCTCCCCGCGAGGCTCTGTCCCCAAGCCTGCTCCTCCCCTGGGTGCTGGGCTGGCGCCACTTCCCTGCTCCCTGTCCCAGGGCTCAAAACCCTCCGGCCAGGCCTGCTTGGCCCGGGCTCTCTGCTGCACTGCAGCATCGGAAGAATCTTGTTAGCTTCAGTTCAAGCTGAAAAATGTCCCCTGGAGCCCCTCATCATGGGCAGAGACATGGAGTCTGGAATTGTCTATGTAATACTATTAACGGCCTTCCTGGTAGCGGCAAGTCAAGAGAAGGTCCTCCCCCCACCCTTTAACCCAGTGCCTGTCACTGCAGCTGGCTCAGTAAACATTTATGAATGGATAGGATGGACTGTTGAAATGAAATGATGAAATAAACAACTTCATGTTCACTGTCCTGTGAGTTGGAATCCCAGTTCCGACTCGGTAACCTGGACAGAAGTATTTCATCCCTCTGTGCCTCGGGTTCCTCCTCTGTAAAAGACCAGGGAACATACCCCATCGCTGGGAGGTGACACGTCAACAGAGTCGCGATCATGATGGCACTAGCCCCTAGGAGGTACCCGGCAAATGCTTGTTGAAAAGGAAGGCACGGAGATCCAACAAGAACTACAGGCAGGCACCCCCTCACCCCTGCCCCCGGCCCACACTCCCACATGTTCGCGGGGCTGGTTTCACTGTTAACCCTCCGCCCATGCCCCCTTCTGAGGTCCTGTCCCCGTCACTGCCCCACCCCCTCCCTGACAACCCTTCTGTGTGGGCTTTGCAAACAACACTCAGAAGACAGTATTGTGAAGGAGACCTCGGCCGGCAAGTGCAGTTACGCACCCGCCCTGACCCCAGGGAAGTCGTGGGTGGGGGTCTGGCCAAGCCAAGCCCTGAAACACCCAGGAGCAGGATAACGTAAAGACCGGAGTGCTGGTCCCGGCTGTATCACCAGCTAAGTGACACAGGCAAGTCATTTAAGCTCCCAGACTATTTCTCAATCAGTAAAATGGATTTAACGTTAGTACCTACACAGGGATAAAATAAGGCCTATAGCGTACTTAGAACTGTGTCTCTCATGTAGTGAAAACTCTAAAATATTTGTTACTTTTAAATACACAATAGATTCATATTAAGGAGCCCTGGCTGGTGTGGCTCAGTGGGCTGAGCACCAGCCTGTGAACCGAAGATTTATATTAAGGAGCTCAGAGTAGTCTAGAAGACTAAAAACGAGCAGTTAAACTTCAAGCGTGTATTTTATATTTGGGGTGTGTGCGTGTGAAGTCTGCACCTGCAATAACCACTGACTATTCCTATGGCGTGGACCCATCAGTCAGAGTGAACTAGAAAACAACAGGGCGTACGACTTTGACTGACAGAGGAGTGCTGACTCCCCTGTGTGGTCTGGCACGTGTACACCACCGGCCTCACCACCCCCAGCAGCCGGCGTTCCTACGCTGCTGCTGCTGCTGCTGCTGCTGCTGCTGCTGCTGCTGCATCTCCTTCAATGTCCCACCGGTGCGTTGGGCCAGGAAAGGAGCCGCGCCCAGGAGGTTGGGGCCCAGCACGGCACCTATGAGGGAACAGCTAGGAAGGCAGGGACAGCTGTTAAAGGAAAGGCTCACCAACAGAGCCTCGCCTGGGAGTAGCTCTACCTCAGGCACTTCCAGGTCTTCGTCCATCAGCATATATGCCTGCCCACCCCCACGGTCTCCTCCCTGGTGCAGCCAAGCAGTGTGCAGAGTGCCTGCCAGCCGGTGGGAGCTGAGTGTCCCCCATCCCTCCCATTTAGAGCAGATAAAGGGGGACTCAAGAAGCTATCGACTGCATCATCAGCAACAGCTTCCGTCTGTACCATTTACAGAGCAACTGCCTAAGTCATATTGTCTGACCCTCGAACAACCCCGAAACAATCGATGACCCCCACTCTAAAGATGAACGATCAGGGACTCACTCGGGTTCAGCCACTTATCACATCACAATTGGGAAGAACCGCAATGAAAGGAACAAGGTTCAATCAGCCATAGGACCCTCACTGCAAGGGACTCCGAGAATCATTTGTTACGGTGGTGGAAAGGACTCCACCCAGCGAAAGCTCCGGGCAAGAAAATTAACTCTCACATTGTTGATGAAAGGGTCGATTAGTATAACTATGTGAATAGCAATATGACAGCATCTATCATGAACCATGAAAATGTTCAATTTTGACCTAGTAATCCCACTGCAGGAAACCTAGACTAAGGAAATAACCCAAAAGAATTGTGAAGTTATTTGGAAAAGAAAAAATATGTATACTGCAGCTATATAATGGCAAGAATGTGGAAACCTAAGTATTCCAATGATCAAAGAAAATCTTGGTTGCACTTAGAGTAGTAAATAAAAAGCCCATGTAGCAAAATGGGAAAACATTTGCATAATATTAAGGAATCATTTGTATTCATGGGGACAAAAAGTGAAAGGAAACACAAATCATTAAAAACAGCTTGATTTGAGAGGTGTGGTGGGATCAGGAATGCAACTTTTTTCTTTCTTTAACTGAGAGTTGCATAAATATTGCTAAGCTAAATCACTGGCATGCCATGTAAAAGTTTAAAAAATAAAATGAGGGAAACTTGTGCTAAAATCTCTAAGGTCCCTAAGAGCTCCAATAAACTCTGAGCTTTTTGAGACCAGGATTAGTGCCTTTTTCATCTTTGCATGCCCAGAGTTATCTGCAAATGACTGGACCTCAATATATATTGAGGGAAGGTTACAAACAACCACACGAGTGATTTTCTGCTGAGCCTGGAACCATGTGATCAGTCAGAGCCTTAATCACCTAAGAACCATGTGTCTAGATATTTAAATGAATTAGAGCTTCAAGAAAATATCCAGGAAGAACCATTTAAGAGAGAGAGGGGGTGGGGAAGAGGGAGGGAGAGAGCAAGAGAGAGAGAGAGAGAGAGAGAGAGAGACATCTGAGCAGAATCTGGGGAAGAGAATGCTTAACTGAAATTTTCTAAATTGTGCCTTTTTTATACCAGTTCCACAAATGTCATTCCCCAGGTGCACAGGCACAAGGAGCAAGGAGAGGTGGCTTTGCTTCTTGTTCTCCAAGGCCTGAAGACCTCCTCCAAGACAGATCTCATCTCTGGAAGGAGGATATATGAAGTCTGCATTAAATTCAAAGTCACCAGGAAAATGACTTCAAGCCAGAAATGAATCAAATTACACCAAATCAAAAGCATGAAACAGCAGACATCCTGGATTATAAGAGAGAGAAGACTGGCTTAAGCCAACCACTGAACCCTTCTGGGACTCAGATTCCTGGTCACTGTCCTGGCCATCTCATGGGACGACATGAAAATCACACACGTTATGAAATATGCATGAAATACTACATGTATGAACTATAAGTGCTACATAATAGCCAGGCCACAGGAGTTCTCAGTGAATGTTGGAGCATTTGAGTGCACAAAGAGATGGAAAGAAACTAAATGACTATGTAATTTTCACAGAAATGGAGAGGCAGGTATAAGGTGGGATGCTGGCCTATGTTCAGAGCAGCAGGATTTCACCATTTCCCCGGGGGCATGATGGGAAGGAGCTCCAAGATTGCAAGCAAATGGGCCTCCGGCGTGCCACCCACAGTGGCGGGGCCCTGCACATTGCCCTGCCAGGGCGGAATTCTCCCACAGGGCCTTAAAGAGGCAGCAGCCTCAGAATCCAGAGGACAGCTACACTACATTCACTACTAACTGTGCACTCGCAGCAGCACAGGGGTGAAGAAAAATAATTTTTTTCAGTTTAAGGGATTGGAAGGCAGCTCATCATGAGAGAGAGCACGTCAGCCACCCTCTCTGATCAAAGAGATGAAAAAGAGCGAGGATGTCGGCGACGCAGATCCAGGCCCGTGTGCACGGCGCAGCGATCAGAGGCACAAGTCTGCTCCGGTGTTGTCACTCCTAATGGGACCCCACCCGCATGAGGAGCGAGGAGCAGGCCGAACAAGGAGGTTCACACACGCATTCCTGGAGGGTGCGGACCTGGGGCTGGGTGCGGCGACGGGGAAGCTGGGGCGCCCTGTGCTGGAGCAGCGTGGCGTGAGACAGAGAAACACATGGTACTAAGGGGCGCTTCGGGTAGCAGACATATGGGCGAAGAGGTGATTTCTTGAACCCTACTTCGAGGGACAAGATGCAGTACGTGTGGGCAGCGCCGGACAACGCGTCCGGCTGCTAGTTTAGTTCCACGTGCCCACAGATCAGGGCAAGGAGCCCAGAGCAATTTTCACTGGAAAGGACCTTAGATCACAGAGGTCAACACCCTCACTCTACAGATAAAAAGTCTGGAGCCCAGAGAGGCGAACTGACTAGCTCTAGGCCTCAGCAAGCTCCAGGTATGACCTTTCACATTATTGTCGTCCTCTAAACACACTCTATATAAAAAGCACAAATCTGGCAGAGCTAAAGTCTGACTGGGAGGACACTGGTCCACAGCCCCTAACACAATGACAAGAAAGGGGAACAAATGCTTCTTCAGAGCCACCTGTCAGGCCCGAACTTCAGGGGAGACACAGCGGTCTCACGTGGGGACCCCGGACCCCGGGTATAACTACGTGCTTAGATCCATCCGGCAGGAGCAGAGCTGCTGTCGGCCCTTCTCTGTGTTCTCCTTTCAAACCCGAAAACCCAACGACAAGACTTGGCAGTGCCCCAGACCTGGGTTCCTGGTGCCCTGAAAACACCTGCTACCTGAAGGCGGAGGCAGGGCAGGAGGGCCCAGGTCCTGCCCACAGCTCTTTGGGAGTCAGCCCCCCACATCCCCAGGGACGTCCCTTACCCCTCTGTCCACATATCAGACACAGCGGCTCTGATCTCTGCGAAGCCTCAGAGCCCACCCCATCTCTGCCTTTCTGAAGATGAAATACATTTTTAAGAAAGCAAATATATCAAATGCTTTGAAATGAACACACTGTCGCTTCCACCAGCTCATGCTGGGAATGAACCATTCACAAGGCGTCCTTGGCTGGAAATCTGATGCAAAGGACAAATTGATTCTTCCCCAACGAGAAAGGAAACCCAGCAGGACTCTTAATTCCCGATGACCTCTTGGCTCCCTTTCTGGTTGCAGTCTCTGTTTCTCACCCTCCTAGGGCCTCAAATGACCACTTTGAGAGCACAATGGACCCTGCCTGAGGGAGACTTTGTAATGAGAAGGATGCTGTCATCACCATCCCACTAACTAGAAGTCTAGTGGTCCAGATCTTGGGCACAGCAATTCTGGCAGACACTGCAGGCTGTCGCTGGATACCCAGCCTCCCTTCTCTTCCGTCATAAAAGCATCCCAAATTTAGCTAGGCGTGCTGCTTCCTGGGAAAAAGACTACATTCCCCAGCCTCGCTCATAACTAGGATTGGCCATATAACAATGTCGATAGCTAATAATTATAGCACCTCACTGTGAGCCAAGCCCAATTCTGAGCACCTTTATGTGTAGAAACTCACTTAATCCTCACAACGACCCTATGAGCAGACACTGTTATTAATCCCTTTTTACTGAGGAAACTGAAATACAGAAAAGCTAAGTAATTTGCCCAAGTCATATTGTTAATGAGTACCAAAGCTAGGGGTTGAATTCAGGCAGCCTGACGCCCACCAAAACTCTTCACTAATCACCCTGCTCTAAGTTCCGGCCAACAGACGCAGAAGCTGTGGGTGGGACTTCCAGACGTGTGCCTGAAAAGGAGGAGGCGCTTAACTTCCACGCCCTTGGTATACGTTGATTTTAGAGACTGACTTCTAGCCCAAGAGTCTAGAAATGGAAACAGAGTACATTTGACCTGAGGGTGGAGAAGCCAGTCAGACATCATCTTCAGCAAGTGATCTAGTTTAATGTGACTTTTTTAAGTCATGATAAGTGACCTTGTTAAGTCATGTTAAGTCACATTGTCACATACCCCAATAGAATGCAATGAGAAGGGGTCATCTCTGCAGAATTCTTCCCCAAATCCAACATCTGCACTCTAAGCATGAAAGACCTCAAACAAACCCAAATTAAGAACTTCCTACAAAATATCTGACCTGTGTTCTTGGTTGTCAAGAACCAGTGTCAAGGTTGTGAAAAACAGGACAGAAAAACAATGTCATCGATTGAAGGAGACTAAGGAGACGTGACGACTACATACAACGTAGCGTGCAGCGTGGGACCCTAAAGCCAAAAGGGGACGTTAGCGTGAAAACTGGTAAAACCCACATAAAGACTGGGCAAGTTAACAGTACTGTACCAGTGTTCATTTCCTGGTTCGGATAAATGCACCATGGTTATGTACAATGTCAACGCTGAGAAAACTTGAATGAAGGACACACCGAAACTCCACGTACTATCTTTTCAACTCTTCCGTAAATCTAAAATTATTTCAAAATAAATTTTTTTTTCAAAAAGGAGAGGCAAGTGCTTTGTCCCTCCTCCATCTCTTCCTATTGGTGGCCTGTCAATTCATGATGATTGCTGGAGCTCCAGCAGCCATTATGACCCATGAGGCAACTTTGAGATCACATTGAAGATGAAAGTCATGCCCTGAGGGTGGCAGGGCAGAAAGGCAGAAGCCCGGGCCCCTGATGAAACTCAGTGCTATCTTCTCAACCCTGAACTCCTAACTCCAAACCTCTTTTCTTTTCTTTTTCTTTTCAATCAGAAAACCTCTATTTTATATAAACCATGTACCGGGGGGATATTCTGTCAAGTGCAGCTGAACCTAATCCTTATTAATAACAGCAATGTGGTGAAAATCTGTGTAATTTCCATTACTGATATAAAAGTTAGAACCTTAGCCTTGGAATTGGCCTTAGAGTCCATCTAGTCCAACATGTCATTCTTCACACGAGTAAAAGAAGGACCAAAGAAGGACCACATGCCCAGGCCCCATCAGCAGCAGCGAAGTAAACATGGAAACCCAAGCCCTGGCCCAGCCCAACTTCCTCCTCTGGGTCTCACCACCTGGCGAGAATTCCAAACACCGGCACTGCGGTGTTAACATTTATATAATCATATACATAAACGTTAAGGTGACATGCTACCACGCGGCTTAGCTTGTCACTTGGACTTGCCTATCGGAGTCTACTGGGAACCTTCATATAGCTTTCATTTCTGAGTCAATTACTGAACACAGAAACACATCTGCAAATTGTACTATAATGATGGGGATTTCACATTGAGTTCTGTGAACAAGAAGCTCTCATATTAAACTTGTTTTGTTATCTCTCCTTGGTTTTTATTCAGGGGAGGAGGTCGGAAGGAAGATGTGTACTCGGATCCTATCAGAGAGCATTAGGCTGAGAAAAGAATAAGGTTTCAACGTACATGGTCAGTGACTGCGAAACCCCTGAGGAAATCACTGCCCCAAACTGGGTGACACAAATTTGTTCATCTACAGCTTCAGAGGTTTAGCTGGGATTTGATTTACCTTGAGTTTCCTGCTGATTCTAATGCCCCGTGATTCCCAAACACTAAACAATCATTCGGTTTTCTCTACCTGCGCATAAATGACCGTTTCAAATATATATGCCTTTGTTTTCTTCATCAAATCTGCTTAATCCGTGCTACTTACTAAACAGAGCATATTGACCTGTGGTAGATGGCATTAAGTGTCTCAATTCTTCACCCCTTCCCACCCCCTCACCTCCTGCCACGTAACTAACCACGTGCCACTGAACTTCTCCACCTCTTGAATTTGGGCTCAGCCACCTGCTCTTTCTGGCCAGTGTGAGATGGAGGGAGTGGCGGTGTGCCAGCCCCACGCCCAGGCCTGGAGAAGGTGTACGTCTTCCCGCTTACCCTCATGGCACGTCGTCCGATGCCGTGAGAACGACACGCTAAGGCTAGATCCCCGGTGCTGGCTGGAGGATGAGGAGCGCCGAACCCACGGCCCCAGCTAAGGCGCCCTGGACAAGACCCCCTCAGCCTACAGGTGCATGCGTGAGCCCAGCCAGCCGGCAGAACCACAAAGCAGAGACCAGAATAGACCCGCTCTCCCCTGAAGCGCCGTAAGCCACTGAGGTTTTGTGGTTGTTTGTTACACGGCAAAAGCTAGCTTCCACTTCGCTTTAAAAACCTCAGCTTTGGAGGGAACCTATTTTTGGCAAGCCCTGGCTGTGCGCATTTGCCATAAAACACTCAGCAGGAAATGGACTTGGTTTGCTGTGCAGCCATGGATTCGCACGCCCGCTTGGCACCACGCTCACAGCCAACCCTTGGCCCACGGATGGGTAAGGAAGTCTGTCTCCCCCGCATGCACACCCTCCTGACCTTTCCACCCCACTCCATAGAAGCACATGCAAATGCCAAGCTCTCTACATAATACCACCTTTTAAAACCATGATTTAAAAACCATTTATACCAGTCCTGATCTTTTTCAGTGCCTGAATTCAACCAAACGCTGCCCATTTTGATTAATGAAGTGAAATGCTAGTATTGGTACCATGGGAATGATATAATTCTTTTTTAACTATGCATTGGTAAGAAATGAAATTAGGTGTCAACATTCTATAATGGGTTGAATTTTTTTTATCCCCTTAGGCAGGAGCTAAAAGGCAAATGTATTTAGTTGAGCCCATTTTGCTTGTTTTTTTAATCATTCAGCAAATACTCATTAAGCGGCGACTTACTCTGTGCAAACACTGCTCAGGCGCCAGCACGGGGGTGTGGGCAGCGACCAGAACCGGAAGAGCCCAGGGTGGACCACATGCCAGCCACAGAGCAGACAAGTGCCAGGAGGCCCGGCGGGGGTCAGAGGAGGATGGTCGGCCACACAGCCCGGGGACAGCACAGGGATGTTAAACACGAGCGGAACAAGGTGAGAGGCCAGCGGCTGGGGAGAGGGAAGCAGGCCAGCAGCTAGCAGGACCGCGGGGCACCCGGCCTCCCGCATCAGACTCCAGATCTGAGCCGGCTCCTGCTCCTCTTCTGGGCGGCTCCGCGGTTCCTGGGGGAAGGGGATCCTAGGGAGGTGGCCAAGCCCGGCAGGTGGGGAGAGGCGGTTTCTGGCACCAGACTGTGGGGCGTCTGGGAAATTAGCTCCTGGCAAGGGAGTTCTGGCTGCTGAGCACTGGGAGGGATTCCTCCTCTTCTGCCTACCAATGTATATACACACGACTGCACACTCGCTCACACACAGGCACACACCTCCCACACACACGAACTCACTGTCTCTCACACATACCACACTCTCCCGGCCTGTCTCTCAAACTCAAAGTGTTGCACATAACACCGCCCTCTCACACAAATCACACACTCACAACATACAGTCTCAAACACAACGTACACTCTCACACTCACAACATACACTCTCACACTCACAACATACACTCCTACACACAACATACACTCCTACATACAACATACACTCACAACATATACTCACACTCACAACATGCACTCACACACAACATACACCCTGGCACATACAACATTCAGTCACACACATTCACACTTATATACAACATACTCTCATACAACATACCATCACACAGAACATACACTCTCATGGGACACTCATACAAAAACACACACAGACACAAACTCACACAACATACATTTTCACACACAACACTCGCATAAAAAATTCTCATACACTCTTACAACACACACTTTCATCCACATACAACTGTCTCATGGGGATGAGACACACACACACACACAGGGATAAGTCCCGTGTGACCCACCTCAGAAGTGTTTCTCCCCCTCCTAATCCCAAGGCCCGCACTGTGTCCCGCTTACTCCACTGGCAGATCCTCCAGGACCAACGAGACCCCTGCTGCCTGCCTCTCGGCCCACCCCGGCCAACCTGCCCCAGTCATCAGGTAATCCTCATAAACTCAGCCTGATCTCCTCGCTCCCTGCTAAGAAGCCATGGTTCCCCTCAGAGCAATGGCCACACCACAGACACGCACTCAAGGCCCTTCGCTTGCAGGGCCCGACCCCCTGGCCCCACCAAGTCACGCCGGCACCACCATCACCCACCCTCCCTCACCCACATCCCGGGCTCGGCTCCCGCATCGCCGTCCAGGCCTGCGCCCCCCTGTCAGAATCCCTGCACCTCCCCTGCCCTGCCCTGATATGAGTCCTGTGCGGAACCATTCTGGAACCTTCTCTCCACCCCCTCCTCCCACACCGTGCACCACCTCCGGCCCTCCGTCACGGCCTCAGCGACTCACATCTCCATCCGTTCAGACTAGAAGCTCTTTGAGACGCCTCCTATGTCTCGTTCATCTTTGTAACTCTCCTCCCCTTCCCCAATGCCTTAAACATAAAAGAAATCCAATTAAAAATGTGCTGAGTTCAAACTCCATAATTTCATCGCTGCGAGGGCCAATTAATTTTGTTCATCCCACACTCAGCCCATTTCCACCGCTGAGCACAAGCAGCCTGGCCCAGGTCATGGCCGGTTCAGAGTCGCTCAGACCCACAAAGAGGAAAACGGTGTAGAGCGCATGCCCTCTGAGTCGTCAGCCAAAAACATGCGTCAGAAAATATCCCGCAACTGGCAGGTACCAAGCATCTGTTTCCCAGCCCCTGGGATAGACAAGTCAAAACCACAGTCCCAGAGAATAAGTACCACACAAAGACCAAATAGTTTGGGGAGGTGGGTAGTAAGGTTACAAAGAGTAACTGGGGGGAAAGGGAAGGGTAGAGAGGAGGAGGTGGCGTTGCAGCTGAGACCAGCCCATAAGAAGGTGCCAGCCGCGTAAATGCCCTTCCAGGAGAAGAGGAGGCCAGTACAGGGCAGGAAGCAGGTGCCGGGACAGCGTACCTGGGCGGCCGGCACGGCGAGGCTGAAGACTCAGGCAGAGACCCCCAGGCTGTGGGACACACCATAACTTTCCCATTGTAACCATTTTCAAGTGCACAGTTTGGCGGTTCACTCACCTCGCTGTGCAGCCATCACCACCACCGTCCCCAGAACTTCTTTTTGCAAATCTGAAACTCTGTACCCTTTAAACCAACGATGCCCCCAACCCCCCTCCCCTGGGAACCGCAGTTTTTCTACTTTCTTTCTCTAGGAATCTGACTCCTCTGTAAACCTCACATAAGTGGAATCAGATAGTATCTGTCCTCTTGTGACTGGCTTATTTCACTTTGCAAAATCTCTCTCCTAGTCACCCCTGTTGCAGCATGTGACAAGATTTCCTCCCTTTTCAGGGCTGAATAAATTCCCGTTGTATGTATAAGACACATCTGTTTATCCATTCGTCCGCCTGTGGCCACTTGGGTTGCTTTCACCTTTTGGCCATCGTGAACACTGCTACCATGAACACAAGTACGCAAATCTCTCCAAGACCTTGCTTTCACTTCTGGTGGGTTGGTAAATTAATTAAAGAAGGAGGCCATTAGACCGAAGTGCTTTAATGCCTTCCTAGCTTTCAGAAGTAACCTAACACCTAAGCCTATTAGGCCTCAGGGTTAAAAAATCAAAACCTAAGAACAGCCAATAACTAACAGCCAATAACTAACAGCCAATAACAATACAACCACTGCAGCTACAGCCAATCAAATAATTCCCTTGTTTTGTTTCCACCTCTTCTCTATAAAAGTCTCTCCCTGTAGCTCCTGTCAGTGGAACGGTCCTAACCGTTTCCAGCGCGGCACTGCTGCCCAATACAATTTGTGCTCAGAGAAACACTTCCAACTTTTAATATGCCTCCGTTTATCTTTTCACCATGCATCTATACCCAGAAGTGGTATTTCTGGATCATATTATAATTCTATGTTTCATTTTCTGAGGAACTGCCGTAATGTTTTCCATAGTGAGGAGTCTGGATTTTATTGTAAATGGGACTGGAGGCCATGAGGGTTTTGAGTAGGAGAGCGACACGATTTCACTTAGACTTTTAAGTCAGCCCTCAGGCCGCCGTGGAGGATGGGTTGCGGGGGCGAGAATGGCAGCAGGGAGACAACTGCAGCGAGAAGGTCGTAATGGGGGCCCCGGGGAGGGGCGGTGAGCCGGCAGAGGCCGCATGAGCTACGGCCGGAGGGGGGACAGAAAGTGGAGGGAAGGTGACAGAGACTACAGGTGGGAAAGGTGTGGAAGGAGGTGCCAGAGAGTTTGGGGCCTGAGCCCCTGGGTTCACGGTGACATCATTTCCCACGGCAGAGAACAGCAAGGGATATAAATATCTCAAACAGTTCCCGAAAGGTACAAAAACACTGCCAAAATGCTTCCCTCCCTTCTCTTGTCCTTTCCACCTCCCCCCCCCTTTTTTTTTTTTCACAACCATAAATGTCTATTTAACCTTCATTCTGTCAGGCTCCCCTGCCTCACGGCTCCGGAAGAACAGCCAATGACTAATGCAGAGGTCACCCACCAGATCAACTCTGTGCGGCAGGGGAGCAACTGCCACCCTCAGAAGACACCAGCGGGGACCCCGGCTCCACACCCGGACACCAGGGGACCACTGGCAGGCAGGCTGGCAGTGCCTGCATGCCAATCAGCCATCCCGGCTTATCAGCGAGCCCCAGCTCTCAGCAGGATCTGCTGAGACCAAGGCACCCACGGCCAGGCTCCAGGCGGAGGGTGACCCTCTCCGCTGATCTGGCCTCTTATCTCAGAGTCCCCATGACTCCTGTTCTTCCTGCTGGTCTCCTTGTCCCCGGTCGTATCCCACAGATAAAGGTGACGGCTTTGGGGAGGCTGGGATTAGTTTTTTAATCATTTGACAACTGTTTACTAAGCACTGGCCATGTTCTTTGCAATCTGCTGGGATAAGGGACACAGAGATGGATCAGACATGGATTTTGCCCTTGAAGAACTTTTAGCCGAGACTTCAATGGGTAACAGGCGGCTACGCAAGGTTAAATATCAAATAAAAATACCAGAGAGAGAGAGAGAGAGAGAGAGAGAGAGAGAGACTGGAATGAGCTGATATCTGTTAGTGGGTAAAAAGGACTCGTGCTCGGCTTAAAGGAAAGACACTATTTTTGCAGACAGGGGAAGAGAGGACGCACCGAGCAGGGCACGGCCCTCCATCAAAGGCCCGCCGGCAGGACAAAGCAGAGCCGCCAGAGGGGACGGGGGAGGCAGGGTGCCGGGAGGCTAGTGCAAGCACCAGCCATGAGGAGACGATAATGGCTCCGAGAGGGACCAGAAGCAGGAACCAGCGTCTTCACACCCATCACATGACCAGCCTCATGCTTGAAGCTTCACGGCTGTGACCCCAACTCTACCCTCACGAGCACCCTGGAAAGAGTGAGCCTGAAGGCACTACCCCTTTTTCACAGACGTGGAACTGAGGCTCGGTACAGCTGAAGCACTTTCGAGAAGGACTGCCCGCCGTAGACCCTGGCCTCCAGGCGCTCGGAGTTGAGGAAACAGTGCTGACTATAGACGCCGCGCACCTCCTCTTCCTGTGCCGTGGTTACTGTTGCTCTGCAAGACTGCCCACTGCCCCCAGTCTTCATCCCCTCCTGTTCCCAAAGTCACCGTGTGACTGTGCAGTCTGTCCTGCCCTGAGGACGTCCAGCTTACCACGTGACTTGCCTCGGCCGGTGGAAGATGGGCTCACCCCCACTCAGCCCAGGCCTCCAGAAGTACCTACCGTGTGTTTCCGCTCACCGCTGCTAACAGGAGAACATGCTCAGGGGAGTCCACCAGCCCCAGGACAGCCAGAGCCCGGTGGAGCCGGCCTGAGCCCCAGATGCAGCTGGGAACCAAGGCCAGACCGGGTCAGCGACATTCTGAAATGCTCCCTGGTCGCGAATCGCAGATCTGCCCCAAATCCCTCACTGTTCAATAAACGCATTGGGAGAAATGATTTCTTGGGATCTTAACAGAGTTTAAAAATTGGGTCTCCTGATTGCCAGTCCACTGCTTTCCCACTCTCCCCGCCAACCTCATCCAAGGGACGCCCTGCAGGCTTCGAGAAAATAAAGAAAACCTGAGGTGCCAACCAAGTCATTAAGCAGAATAGATGCAGTGGGAATGCACGAGAGCAAGATTTACCCTGGATAATCCCCCCATAATTCAGAGCTGATCTGTCTACAAGGGTTCCTGCTGATTTCCCAGGAGGACCTTCCTTCTTGAGCTGGAGCCCCGGGGAGTATCGGAGCGGAATCTATGAACCCCATCACCTCCCAAGGTGTCAGCCCTTTGTACCTGAAAAATGTGGCCCAATTTCTCCACTTTTGAATTTGCATTTTATTACTAGGGTATATGGTACTCAGAAATAACCTTTTTCCCCCAATGACCTTGTATGATCTTCCCTGCTTCACACTGATGATAAGCCAGTCTGAGCATCCCCTCAGTGATATCACCGACTGTAAATATTGCTGTCGTTCCGAGACGCTCATCATCAGGGCATGCTAAGGCTGGAGGAGATCTCAGAGATCGCCCACTCCAACACCATCATTTCACAGGTTCGGACACTGAGGCCCAAGGGGAGGAAGTGAGCTTCCCGAGGCCACGCAGCCAGCCAGTGGCAGACCGATCAGGGCCGTGGGTCAGGTTAGCAGGCCTGTGCTAGAAACACGCGGTAAGCTCACATGCCTGAACGAGCCGCTGGGAATGTGTCCCTCAGCGAACGTTCGTGAAGACGCACTGTGCCAGGGCTCACGCTCCGAGGCTGGGAAGGGGCTGGACGACAAGAGAAAATGACCCCGGTCTGGAGGAAGCTGAGACCCTCCCTGAAGAGCCACCAAGCTTCCAGACGCCTGGCACCTCAGACAGCTGGCTGAGCCCAGGACGCCGGAGCAGACACAGCCTTCCTTCCGCCGAGCCCCTGGAACGGCAGGGCTGCGCCGGGGCCAGCTTGTGCCGGTGTCTGAGCGCCGAGAGTTAGGTTTTGTGAGCCGGCTGTCAAGCTGTCGGTGGCTCAGTGTCAGCCATCACGGGACCATCTATACCATGACCACTGGCAAGTGCTACAGATCAAGGATGCTGCTTGAGAGCCGTTTACCAACACAGCATAGAGTCGTATCCCTCCGACAGGGACAGACGGCCTTTCCTAAGACTGAGAAGCCCCCTCCCCACAGACCAGCATACTCGAAGGAAGAAAAATAAAACAGCATCATCCACCAAGGATGGGAGAGCTCTCCCCCGGATCCCTGCCAGGGCCAGAAAGCCCCAGGAGGCTGGTCCCTGTGCCGCCAAGAACTTGGCTCTAGGTCTTCTGCCTCAAATCCCAGTGTCCTGTCCTTGCTGCCCACACTCGCCCCTGTCTTCAGTTCTGGGGACCTACCCTGTGTCCTCTGGGTTCTCCGCAGATGGACCAGGCTGGGACAATAGCCAGGAAACCAACCCCTTTTCTCCTTTTCCCACCTGACCTGGAACAGCCGACAGCTAGCTGGATTCCGGGGACTCAGGGGCCCAGGCCTCCAGGGTGCCACCAAGGAAACGGGACTAAAACTATCGCAGGGCCATTCTGGATCCCGGGCCTGCCTCCTTTCCATGGAGAACACATCCCGTTTTCTCTGGAGAACTCATGTGAAGGAAGGGCGACGAGACTCTGAAAAGCAGGCCTACTGTGTAATCAGCATGACCCTCAGTGGATCAAGCTAATTTTTCTCGTCCGCACCCAGACACCTCAGCGGGACCGACGGCACGAAGATGCCAACCAGTAACTCCAGCGGCTACAGCAAAACCTCGGGGCTGCTCCGGATGAGGGCCCGAGCCCAACACGAGAGGCCCCAGTGCAGGATGCACTGGCCTGCGGCAAGGGGTCTGGGACTGTACAGCGTGATGTTGTGAGTCAGGGGACGCGGATCTCTTGGCAATGTATCTTCCACTAAGGCAAAAAAAAAGCCATTCTGATTCCAGCCAATTCTGGCCTTGAGCAAAGAACTTTCCTCTTTACACTTTGCTCCTCTAAAAGGCAGAGCCACCGAAGAGTTCGACCAAGCGCCAGGCCCCTCACCAAGAAAGAACATCTCCTTAGAACCTCTCCTCTCACCGTGCTTGAAAATAAATTCCAGGACGAAAAGGGCCACTAGAAGTGGGAGACCTGTCCACCTGCTTATGCACCCCCAAAGTCCAGAAAGGGCCAGATACAGCATAGGTACTCGACAGTTTAACAACTCGAATAGTTGTCAAAGAATGACCAAAAATTAGTAACAAGAATCAATTTTTTAAAGTGGAGATACTTATATCATCCTACACCAAACCAAAAGTAAAAACAGTTAAGGTAAAGATTAGATTTGACTATCTATAAATTCAAAACTTTTTTACACAAAAACTACTATAAATAAAATATAAATGTACATGACATGTATAAAAAACAGCTATGATACATATGATAAAAAGTTCATGCCATAGCTTCAGTGGGAAAGCTATGATGAGAAAGAGCTCATTAAATCAACAATAAAAAGGTAAATATTCTAATAAAAATAAAGGTAATTCACAATGGACCTACAAATGGCTAATAAAACATATATATAATATCCAATGTCATTAGTAATCAGAGAAAGATTCCAATTTTCACCTAAGAAATTATACAAAGTTTAAAAATAATGAAACATCCAACATCGTCAGAGTTGCAAAGAAGAAGGCGGCACTCCAAACTCTGCTGGTGGGAAAGGGAGTGAGTGCAAACCTTCCCAAAAGTGTTCTTTGCAGTAACACCAAAAGCTTTTAAAATGTACATGCTGTCTGACGCAGGAACGCCACCTGTAAGAACTGCCCTGCGGGCAGTGTTCTGCAAAATATGCAAAGGTGCATGAACAAAGTTGCTCGTCATGGCATTACTTGTAACGACAAACCCCATAAACAGCCTAAAGTTCCAATAATAGGGGTATTCTTAAATTATAGATTTCTATATAATAAAATACTTTGCAGTCATTAAAAATCAAGCTGTTGAAGGGACCAGCCAAAGAACATATAAGCATAATTCACAGACACAGACAGCAGTGTGGCAAGGGCCCGAGGGAAGGAGAGGGCTGGGTACAGGCAGGCATAGTGCGGGGGCAGGGGCAATGGGGACATCTGTAATAATGTCAACAATAAAAATAAAGAAAAAATCAAATTGTTGAAAAAATATTTAACATTGGAAAATGTTCAAGTCATAACGCAAAATTTAAAAAACAGTCTAAGTCAGGCGTTACGGTAATTCCATTCTATAAAAAACTATATACTTATGCGCACAGAAAAAATACGAACAACTGTCATCTGTGGATGCAGAGTCTACGGATGATCTGTTTTCCTGTTCGGCTTTGCAGATTTTCTACCTTGCGCATGGTTTTTCCTAGCCACTTGGAGGCAGCACAGGTAAGTACTCAGGCCTTGATTTCAGTCCCGGGTCCGTGACTTACTAGCCAGGTGACTTAGGACAAATTTGCTTCCTTCATACCTGTTTTACCATCATATTTACATCACAGTGTCGTGAGAACCATCTAAAATCAACTAAAATCATCCGTGACTGCTTAGCGCAGTTCTCAGTGCTAAGTCAAGGTCCAGTAAACGTCAGCTACAGCCACAGAGAAAATAAAGGGTGACTATTATTTAAAAAGAGACAGCACATATTTGAGGTTTGGCCTTGGCCTCTAAGGGACCTAACACAACCTGCCTAGCCACCCATCCAGTTCAAGGCCAGCTCTGCCCCAGGAAAGACGGCCCCTCTGGTTGGAGGTCCTCCACCGAGCCACTGGATTGGAGGCTCTGCCTCTCCACCCCTTACCCCACTCTCACCCCGACCCCCCAACACTATTCGAGCACCTACAGCCACCAGGCTTACCGCCAGCACAGAGCAAGACTGCCTCAGAATGTTTTTAATGTCAAAACCCTCCTAAGCACCCCAGCAAGGACAAAGCCTGGTCTGGTGGTGTAGAAGGGACATACGGTCACACTCTGCCCTCAAGTTCCAGGACTCACAGAACCCAGAGTCTATACATGGGTACCAGGAAGTGAAAGGAGGCAGCTGTCTTCGAGGTGACCCCCACTTTGTCAAGTCAAGAAGCCAAGTCAGCACGACCTGTCAGAGCCCCGAGCCCCCCTCTCCCAGAGGCGGCGCCTGCACGCAGCCACCAGCCCTGAGCCACCGAGACAGGACCCCCTGCAGACAGCAGCCCAGAGCAGGGTGGAGGCTGCCAGGGGGGTCATTCCCGCCTCCTAGGATGTGGCCTGTCTGCCCGAATCCCATCCTCAGATGCTGGTTTTTGCCTCCCTGCATGGATCCTCTTCTCTACCCAGGCCCTCCTAGCCCGACTCTCAGGACAGCAGCTGCCACGGGCTCCCTCCGACTCAGCACGGCGCCGGCCAGTCCTTTCAGCCCGAGACCACTCCCGGGCCATGACACCCTCTCTCCCCAAGAGCCATGTGACGTACAAACCCGTCTTTTACTCTTAGCGGACAACCGCTCCTCAGCACATTGTCCAAAGGTTGTGACACCACGTACCAGTTCTGCTGGTGGAACTGGCTGCCGCGTCCAAGCTGTGGAGCCCAGTGGATGCAGGTGGCACAGCCAGGAGGGACCAGAGAGGGAGGAGCCCTGACACCCCCACCCGGCCACACGACTGGGCCAGGAGTCCGGCCCGATGAGGAAATGTCCCCGAGGGGGCAGCCCTCCCTGTTCAAGTCTACTTGGGGAGGGAAGGGGCACCTTCCAAGATTTCACAGATTCAAGTCGCGATGGTACAGGTTCGTGTGGCCTTCCCTTCTCCACCGGGGCCCTGACTCGCCTTGCACAGAGAGCATTAGGAGCTATACCTGCACAGGGGTGTTCACCATTCGGCATCAGTCCTCCCGCTGCCAACTGCCAACCCAGGCAGGAACTTCATCTGCCTGCAGGACACCCCAAAGCCCCACCTATAATCTAGCCCTACAACCTGCCTTTGAGTCAGGTAAGGGACTAACGGGAACTTGAGACACCTGGTGGCAAGAGTACAACGCAACAGTCCGACAGCCGTGTGATCCTGGCCACGCTACTGAGGCTTCCGAGGCCCAGCTTCTTCATATGTCAAATGGAGAAGTGGCAGCCCTACCACACAGGGTTACAGCGAGATCTCACTTAGCTAATGACCTAGTGAGAGGTCAACCAACGGCAGCACTGTCATTAACCACTCGGGCCTCCACGGCCACACCTAGCACACAGCGCCGCCACGTTGTCCACAGTCATCAGGTCCGGGAAGTCAGTGGCCGCACCGAGTGCCCACCCCCTCCACCCCTGCTCCCCCCGCCTCCCGCCCCGCCAGGCGTGCTGGGGAGCGCAGACCCTTCAATATTTGTTGAAGGAATGATTTAATGAATGCCATTTGGTCTCCGAAATGTGCCTTCTGTATTTTATCATTTCATGAGTGATGTGGTATTCCGTGACCTTTTGAATTTCCATGTAATCATGCATCTAGATTAAATCCTGATTTATTTCCATGACCCTGAACAGCATACAGCTCTCTTCTCTCTTTACCACCCCGCCTCTGCGAAAACAAGCTCTTACCCCTTGTGTACCCAACCACTCCAAAGCTCGGGGGCTTGAAACAACAGTGTTTCATTTCTCCAGTTCTGTGGGCCAACTAGGCGGTCCTGCTGGTGTCTCGCTGGGTTCCAAGTCGGAAGACTCAGCAGCAGCAGCAGCGCAGCCCCGCCTTCCTGACACGGCAGCCCCGGTGGCCCCAAGAGGCAAAGTCAGAAGTTTCGAGACCTCCAGACCCCAGGCTCTGATGCTAGCTCAACATCACGTCCATGACATGGGATTCAAAACAAATCCCAGAGCGAATACAGTTATTTTCAGGGGAGGGGAGTGCGGAGGGAAGAAGAGATCCCATCCTGGATAGAGGGAGCTTCAAAATATTTGGGCCAAGTTTTCAAACCACACCAGGTGAAAGAAACACACCATCAGCCCACGTAGCACACGTCCCCACTGGAGTGCCAGGAAGTCAAGAGTACCTGACATGGGAAAGCACATTTCTCCCACACTAGGAACCTTCGAGGCCATGCGGGGTTGCCTGCAACCTCCTCTCCCGGGTGACTTCCTGCACCCTCATTTCGAAGTCGTCTCTATGCTAATGACCCTCAAGTTTACACCTCCAGCTCAGCTCCTGACTCATATTCACGGCTTGACTTCGCTCCCCAGACTTGCTCCGTCATAGTCTTTCCAACCTCAGGAAAGGGAATCAGCAGCCCCCCAGGTGCTCAGGCCACAAATCTAGTTTGTCCTTGGTTGCTCCCTTTTCTTCAGCTCCCACTTGCAATCCATCAGTAAATCCCCTCAGCTCTAGCACCAAGTGGTAACTCTCAGCTCCACTACGCATCAGCTGCCTCAGGCTGCAGTAACCAAGGACCACAAAGACATTGGCTTAAAGAGGCTGGAAGTCTGAAATCAAAGTATTGGCAGAGCCAGGGTCCCTCTGTGACCGGCAGGGGAGCCTCCTCCCCTGCCTCCTCCCAGCCTCTGATGGTGGCTTTGGCATTCCCTGCCTTGCAGATACGTCACTCCAGTGTGTGTCTCTGTGGTCACATGGATTCTCCCTTTGTATCTGTGCCCAAATTCCCCTCTTCTTATAAGGACACCAGTTGTATGAGATTAGGGCCCACCCTAGTCCAGTGTGGTCTCATTTTAACTTGGTCGCATCTTCGAGGTACCCATTTCCAAGTAAGGTCACATGCATAGGTACCGAGGGTTAAGACTTCAAAATACCTTTGGGGGCGGGGGATATACTTCAACCCATACCATAATCCCAACCTAAGTCACCATCATGGCTCACGGCAATCACCTCTTTACTAGTCACCCTGTTTCGCCCTTGACTCCCTACAAGAAAACCTTGGAACAAGATCTAAACTCCTTGCCTGACGTTCAGGCAAAGCCCAAAGCCACGGTCGGCACGGCCTTTCCCAACATCATCCCCCGTCACCGCGTGGTCCAGCCACACCTAGTGCCTCTCTGTTCCTGTCAAGCTAGGGCCCCCCAAAGTGAGGGCCTTTTCACTGGCGGCTTCCCATGCCTGGAATGCCACCCCCCCATTCAATGAGTCACTCCCCTTGTCATTCACACACAGGTTAGACGTCACCTCTTCAGAGGTCTTCCCAGTCAGCCATTCTCTTTCACGTTTCCTAACGTGCCTCCTTACACAGTACCTACCACTATGTGATTTTTTTTACTTGTTCATTGATTTACTACCTGTCTCCCCACCACCAGCAGGATGTAAGCAGGGGCTGGGCCTCCAGCACTGCTGTTTTCCACACCTAGGACAGTGCCTGGCACAAAGCAGGTGCTCGGTACTTGTTGAAAAAATAAACTGATTGTTGATTGTTGAGTCCAAAAGACAGTTTTCAATCTTTATCCTATAGAACCTAGTGCATTTGACACGCAGTCCCTCCCTCTTCTTGAATCTCTACCATCTCCTCCCACCACCCGCAGATCTCAAGGCCAGAGTCTCCTAGTTCTCCCTGCTGTAACTGCTCTGTCTCCTTTGCACACTCCTCTTCCTCTGGCTGTGCCTTTAATGTCGGCAAACCTTGGGGCTCTGCTTTAGTTCCTGTGGTAGACAGAATAATGATCTCCCCAAGGATGCCTATATCCTAATGCCTAGAACCTGTGTGTGTGTGTGTGTGTGTGTGTGTGTGTGTGTGTGTATAACCATCTGGGGCAAAAGGGACTTTGGAGATATGATTAAGGATCTGCAAATCAGGAGATTATTCTGGAATATCCAGGTGGGCCTAATGGAAACACGAGGATCCTTACAAAAGGGAGACAGGAGGGTCGGAGTCAGAAGAAGACATGACGATGAAAACAAAGACAGGAGTGACGTGGCCGTGGGCCAAGAAATGCAGGCAGTCTCTGGAGGCTGGAAAGATTCTCCCCCAGAAGGACCACAGCTCTCCAACACCTTGGTTTTGGTCTCATAAGACCTGTTGCAGACTTCTGACCTCTGACCTCCAGTACTGTGAGACACTAAGTCTGAATTGTTTTCAGCCCTAAGTCTGTGATAATTTACTATAGCAGTGATAGGAATCTAACACAGTTCTCTTCCATTCTCCCTTTCCCTTCACCCCAGTGTCCAACTGACCTCCAAGTCCTGCTATTTGATCTTGAAAATATGTCCCTTCCTCTCCATTGTTTCTATCATAGCCTTGGTTTTCATAATATTCTTCTAACTGCTCTCCTGGCCTCCCTCCTGAAACCCCTCAAATCCATCCCCCATGCTCCATTCTTTCTTTTTAAAATGCAAATATCTTACCACACCCCTCCTTTCTAGATTCCTCTGAGACAAAAGCCACGTTGCTCAGTGAGACGTACAAGGCTCCTCTGACTGCCTCCCACCCCACCACTCCAGCCTCACGTCTTCTGTACGCCCATCTCTGCACTCCCCCAGATGCACCCCTCTGTTAGGAGACAGAAAGGGGAGGAGGGAGGAAGTGGGGGAAAAGGTTGGTTTCACTTCCAGGTCTTTCCTCCACTCAATTCACCTCCCTAAAACCCCAATCCAGCCAACTCTCAAATCAAGGGGAGTAGAAACAATCCCTCCATATTAAGACACTTGCACATGTATATCAGCAATTATACTTCATAACTCAAGACATACCCCAAAAGTGCAAAAACCTCACACCCCAACATGCAATTCCATGCCAATATTCATGCCCTTGCCGATTCATCCACCCACAGAGCTACAAATTCAGAAGATAGAGACAGATGCCCGTTCAACAGCACGTGCCTTTGCATAACAACCCTTAAAATCCTCTCACACAGACACAGCCTGAAGACCCAAACACCCAAAGCCGGGGAAGCAGGTAACTGCCGTGGCTTGGAAGCGAGACAATACATAGAGGGGAGGGGTAGGAATGGACAGTGGAAGGCAGAGGGTAAGTGAAAGGAAAGAGGAATGACCATGGGAGAGTCAACTGGGATGTATTCATTCACCACCATTCCCGAAAACCCAACAACAGGCAAAAATGTGTGCTAAGCAGCAGGGTACAGAAGTCCATGGTAGTGTCAGCAGAGGTAATAATAATAATAATAATAATAATAATAATAATAATAGCAGTAGCAGTTAATATTCCAACAGTGGTCATTATGTATCAGGCACAAGCGTTATACTCATATTAACTCATTAAATCCCCGTAGCCATCTCATGAGGTGGATGTTATCACTCTCAACTTATAGATGATAAAATGAGGTCCAGGAAAATTAAGTGACATGTGCAGTGTCACGTTGCTAAGAAGTGGCAGGACCTGGATTCCCATCTAGGTGGTCAGATTCCCGTCTATGTTCTCCTCCACCTCCCACCACAAGAGCCTGCCCATGAGGGCACACACACCGCTGACTCAGTATGCTCACGTGCTGGAGCTGGCGCTGCGTGCTGTCTTAGCTTGGAGAGGTAATAACAGTACTCGTGGGATGGACTCTGACCTTGAAGTCAAGCTGACTGGACCCAAATCATAGCTCTTCTATCCGCTACCCGTGGAAACTTTAGCAAGTCAACCATGTTAACCTCTCTGAGCATCAGTTTCCTCATCCATAAATGAAGATATTAGTATCTACTTTGTCAAGTGTTATTAGAATTAAATGAGATACTGTATATAAAAGTGCAAAGTACAATGCTTGGCATACAGTAAGCACTCAGTAAATAAATCCCTTCCTCTCTGACTGGTGTGGCTCAGTGGACTGAGTGCTGGCCTGCAAACCAAAGGGTTGCTGGTTCGATTCCCAGTAACAGCACATGCCTGGGTTGCAGGCCAGCTCCCTAGTAGGGGACGTGTGAGAGGCAACCACACATTGATGTTTTCTCTCCTTCTCTTTCTCCTTCCCTTACCCTCTAAAAATAAAATAAAATATTTTTCTAAAAAATAAATAAAGCCCTTCCTTTTGTTGCTCCAACAAATAATTACTCTTCAACTCCCTAAACCTAACACTTTCCGGAACCATCAGAATGATCACCAATTATGGCTCCCAGGCTTATATATGGTTTGCCCAGCAAAGTATTTTAAAAGACATGGTAACTGGGTGGGAGCTACATTGTGGCCACAAGACAAGCATCTCAGCATGTAGTAGGTCTTATAGTCATGTCACCCAAGCCCCTGAAGGCATAGGAATTTGCCCCTGCTTAGAGTCAAGGCTTCAGAGTGCTTGAGACCTACAGAATCAGACTTACCCAGGGCAGAGCCTGGGCCATAACTGCTTGAATTCTTATACACCCTCAAGTTTGAGAACCACTGAATTTAGAAGTAAAGAGACGCCATGTTCCCCAACAAGATGCATGGCTCAGGGGTGAATGGGTTGACCAGCAACGCTGCCAGCTTTGGAGGTTTCTTTTACGTGAGACAGGAAACAAGCAAAGGCCGTGTTTCTGAAACTGGAGAGACGTGGCCCTCCTAAGCCAGGATGTCCAGATCATCTTGCAGGGGAAGCCGCAGCGTCTTCCTTGCCCAGATTTCAGCGGCCAGAGAAGCTCTGCACAGCAAGGAACGGGAAGGGTTAACTCCCCAGGTCTGGCCCTGGAGGAAAGAGGTGGCTGAGGCGGAGGAGAACACTCCTGGGGGACAGAATCCCTGACTCCAGCGTGGAGGGGTGAGGAACACAGTCCCCGCGGACCCTCTCCTCAGAGGAGCTGCAATGGAACTCGGGAGGGCAACGGCGTGGCCCACGGGAGCAGAGCGGGTGGTGGCCCACTGGTCTGCTGGGGCTGGAGAAGCATGAAGGTTTACTTACGTTGCACAGGAGCCAACCTTCACGGTGCAGGCCAGGGTGAGTCTTGCTGGCTGACTCAGTATGCAACCAAAAGTGACCTTTGAATAATCTCTTTAATAATAGTAAATTATGTCAGAGCACAAGGCCCAATACTAACCAAAGGTCCCCAAGTCAGGCCCAGCATTTCCTCCCCCACAAGGCCAAGGTCATGTGTCCACCCTCCCCTGCCCCAGATCCTGAGGCTTGTTAATGACGGGACACAACTCAGGGGTGTCGGCCCACATTAGAGCTGAAGGCTCCCACACGGCGTGCTCGGGCTCCCAGCAGTATCTGTGACTGAGTCATATACAGTAAGGACACGGTGTTCCCCAGGGGTGCATTCTCCCGTGCTGACTACCAGGAGCTTGGGACCCGCCCAGCTCTAGTCCTCGCACTGAGAAGGTCTGTGTAACCGCCACCCAGCCAGCGCCTGCCCTCCCAGACTCAGTGCTTCACTATGTCCTGTCTCTAACTTGGTTCCAGAATGTTCCTTTAATAGAGAAAAAGTAATTAGCACACTTGTGGTGCCTCTCTTTGTACTTCTTTCCCCACAGCTGCTGGGGAGAGATAAGAAAAAACTGTGTCTTTATTGGACAATATGTGCCAGCAAATAAAATGAGTTTTCACTATCCAGTTATCTCACCTACAGAGCTAGATACTAGCTAAATACTAGATAGAATTCAGCCAGGTGCTAGCTAGATTCTAGCTAGTCAGCTAGAATTCATATACACCTTTTCTGATCATTAACAAGTTGATTAGAAGATTAGAATATAAACATCAATGCAATTAATGAATTTGTAAGTACTATATATATTAAGGGAATTCTCAATTTCATATATTCATCCTTTAAGCAACCTAACCTTGAATACCCTATATGTTAGAGCTCCTAAAGTCTGAACCCTCACTCATTAAATCTAGGCTTTAAACAACTAGTGGATGAACTCTTAGGCTTTCTAATGAAAGCCCTATTTTCCTGACAGCATTTCTTCATTTATCCCTTCCTCCCACAAAACTTTCTTGAAGGCCAACTATGCATCAAGAGCTGTGGGGGAAAAGTAGTGTCTGACTTCACGAAGCAGACAACACAGGGGAGGAGAAAAACAATAAATAAGAAAGCAAACCGATAAATAACATACCGTATAATTTATGCTACAAATGAAAGAACTAGGGTACTCTAACCGAAATAAATGGGGAACACCCCAGGACCAACAAGCACACCTGGCACCTAGATCTTGGTCCCTAATGCCATTCTCCAAGGAACCAGGGCTCCTGGGAGAAATGGCATATTCTAGGTTTGGGGCAGGAAATAAACACGACGCTGGAAAATCACGAAGTGCCAGAAAATAAGAAGGTGCTAGAAAGTAAAAAACTATCTACACTGACGGGGCGAGGTCCGAGAGACACGGGAGCAACTGAAAGAGCTCCCGGGAGCTGAAGCTGGAACAATGAGAACAATAAAATAAGTAACACAGGACTGGATTATAACCCAAAGCATAAAATACATATTCATGAGTACATCTGGATATGAGCAAATGGTTAACTATACGGAAAAGTGGAAAACCAATAAATCGCCCATGTAGAAGAATTCCAATTACATACTGACAGATACTCCACCCTCAGGGGAGGCCCCCTGACTCCCCACTCCTCGGGCATGGGCAGTGCCTAGGGACTTCCTTCCAAAGACAGTATGGAAATGTGGAAGAAAGAATAACTTTTCAGGAGGGAAATCTGGCAAAAACTACTTCAGCCAGGTGAGCAAGGTCAACGTCAACAATCATAAGTCATGTTGATAGGATGTATCCTTAATATGATGTGCTGAAAAAGGGCACTTTACCTGTGTGATTTTCCTCCCAAACCTATTACCCAGTCCCATCAATCAGAAAATAAAGAGCAGACAAGTTCGCATAAAGGGGCCTCCTACACAATCCCTGACGAGAGCGCCTCAAAACTGTCAAAGTCACCCAAAACAGGGGAAGTCCGAGAGGACCCTGGGACAGAAAAAGAACATCCAGCAAAAACTAAGGAAATATGAAAAAAAAATATGGACTTTAGTTAATATTAAAATACGAATATTGGTTCACTAATTGAAACAAATGTGCCCAACCAATACAAGATATTATTAGTAGGGCTAAGAATTCTCCGTACGATCTAGCTCAGTTTTTCTGTAAATCTAATAAAACTATTCTATAAATCAGAGACTGTTCATTAAAAGAAATGAATAAATGGGGAGGCAAGTCTAATTTAAACAGAGTGATCTGAGAATGCCTCACTGGGGAGTGACTTTACACTTGCACTTGAAGGCCCGGGTCACGTGAGGAAAGGAGAAAGAACGTTGAGAGCTTAGGAAATAGTATGTGCAGACCCTTCAGCAAGGAGGAGCCCGGTGCCTCTGAGGCAGAGAGAGTGTGAGCCTGCCCCAAGTGCCACGCACGCAAGGGACAGAGGTGGGGAGGGAGGCTGCGGAGGAAGGGAGGAGGCCACTCAAGACCTTGACTCTTCTACAGTAAGGAGACGCGTCTTACCCTCAGTGCAGCGGGAAGCAACAGGAGGAGCTGGTGCCACCAGCACAGCCACCTCACCCAGCACAGCAGTGTTTGCGCAGCCGGGGAATATTTAAGCACGTTCACCCGTTTTATACACGTGCCTGGGAAAGGAATACTGACGATGAAAACTGGAGGTCTCAGACATATTTGGGCAGTGATGGAAGCTATCGGGCAGATTGCAAAGGTGAACTAAACTCATCTTTGGATGGTCACCGGCTTTAAGTTGACTGGGGGATTAACTGTGGAAGAACAGAACAAAATTAACATCTAGAATACTTCACCGAAGACTATGCCTAAAAGGTGAAGTTTAACTTGGGCATTCCTAATTTGCCGATCTCCGACAACAAAACGCTCCCCAAGACGTGTGAGTCATCTTCTGCAGTCATGACTTCAGGGACTAGAGAAAGTGGGGAGCTGCTGTAACGCTTTCTGCACCCGAGTTTTACCACTAACAGCTTGACTGGGGGGAGACAATGCTTTGATGAAGGTCATATTTATTTTTTTTTAATGCCTCCCCTTCTGCACCCTGCTCGCCAAGGTCAGCATTAATCCACACTCACACCCCAAGGCACACCCAGATGCGTTACCCTCCACAACACACACACACCCTCGCCCTGAGGAGGCGGACCCCTGGGGTCGACCACCTGGGCCCACCTTCTCCCTTCCTGCATCCCATTTCCCCAGCCCTTGTGAAGAAACTGGCAATGTGGTCTGTTAAATGAGTTCTCAATAAGGATGCATATGACTCTTCCTTAAAAATTTGAATTTTAAAAAAGATCTCATGAAACTAAGAAAACCTTAAGCCAAGAAACGAATCTTACTCATATACATTTTAGGAGCTCTGCCAGTGGGGTAGGAGAGAGATTTTGTAGAATGGAAACGTTTGGAGGCCCCCTTTGGTTGTACCGAGTGGATGACCCAATTCTGTGTCTGCACAGACAGTGATGTTATCATTAATAACTCCACCTGGTTTCTTTTTTTTTAAGATTTTATTTCTTCATTTTTAGAGAGGGAAGGGAGGGAGAAAGACAGAGAGAGAGAGAAACATCAATGTGCGGTTGCTGGGGGCCATGTGCCCTGACTGGGAATCGAACCTGCGACATTTTGGTTCTCAGCCCGCGCTCAACCCACTGAGCTACACCAGCCAGTCTACCTGGTTTCTTCAGTTATTTCTATGGCCTTTTCACCAAACCATATTCCATTTTGTTTTGTTTTGCCTTTTAACCTCACCCAAGAACTTTTTTTTTTCATTGCTTTTGAGAAAGAGAGAGAGGGGATGAGAGAGAGGAACATCAATGGGCTGTCTTCTCGAATGCACCTCAACCTGGTGTTGTACCCACAACTTTGGTATGTGCCCCAACTGGGAATTGAACCTGTGACCATTTGGTCCATGGGACGATGCTCCAACCAACTGAGCCACACTGGCCAGGGCCCATTTTGTTTTTGAAGAAAAAATAGCAACAACAACTTTGGCACTATCAGAAACTCCTAATAAATAAACTGCTAAATGTTGATTAAAGGATAACATGTTTATTTTCAGAGTTTTAAAATGTGCTCATTAGCAATCATGTGCCAGAGCTAACTGGAAGTTGGGGATATAATGATGGTCAAGTCAGACCATATCCTCACTCTTGAAGAGACTGTGTTCTAGTTTAGTCTAGTTAAAGCCAAAAGTCCAAGAGAAAATGGTAGGCAGGCCTGAGAGGTTCAGTAGGAACTTAAGACCCACCAGTCAAGGACAGAAAAGCTGGGATGAGTTAAGAGTCCCCTTTTCTTAAGCAGAGAACTCTAAATGAGCAGTAAGGGTTCAGGTTAGGAAGAGCTAAGGAAATCCTCAGTCTAAAAAAAAAAAAAAAAGCTGTGAATAGAGCAACAAGGTGTATATTAAGAAAGATGTGGGCCCTGGCTGGTGTGGCTCAGTGGACTGAGTGCCAGCCTGCAAACCAAAGGTTGCCAGTTCGATTCCCAGACAGGGCACATACCTGGGATGCAGGCCAGGTCCCTGGTTGGGGGAGTGCAAGAGGCAACCAGTCGATGTATCTCTCACACATCAATGTTTCTCTCCCTCTCTTTCTCCCTCCCTTCCCATATCTCTAAAAATAAATAAATAAAATAGTTTTTTAAAAAGAAAGAGATGTTGAATTGCACAAAAATAAACGTTGGAGGACATCAGAACTTGTTAAAACGGAGCTCCATGACAATAGCAAATGCAGGTATAGACGGAGGGCAACCAGAAGCTTCAGACATTGTTTGTGGGAGTATAAAAGAGTTCAATCACTTTCAAAAACTGCCAGTTTCTTTGAAAGTGAAACAAACACTCACCAAATACTCCAACTCCTGGTTAGTTGCCTAAGAGAAATGAAAGTCTATGTCCACAAAGACTCACACAAAAAATGTTCACAGCAGGTGTATTCACTAGAGGCCCGAACTGCAAACTACCCGAAGGTCCACAGACAAGGAGGTAGATAAGCGAATCGTGAAATATTCATATAACGAAACAATACTCAGTAATACAACTATACACGAGAAGGATGACTCTCAAAAGATTATGTTAAGCAAAGAGGCAGGTCACAAGAGAGTACATACTGTATGTTTCCATTTATATGTAGTCCAAACCAGGAGAAACTAATGTATCTTGAACAAAAAAAAAATCAGATCTGTGGTTGCCTATAGCTGGGAGATTAATGAAGACATGAAGGGGGTGAGAGAAATATTCTGCTTCTTGCTTGGGGTGATATTTATACCCAATGGTCAACACATTGAACTTCAACGCTTAAGATCTGAGCATTTTATCATAGGTTAATTAAAGCCCAATTGTTTTGTTTTGTTTTGCGTTTAACTTGTAGGCTGCTTTAACATGAGGTTAACAGTAAGGGTCACAGAAATACCAGCAAACACCCCAGGAGAGGGGCTGCTCTCTTACATGTTAAGACCACATGCAGTCTTGGTGGCTCTGGGTAGGAAGAGGTTGGGTTAGACTGACCCAAGACAATTGTGGCAAAATGCCTTTGAGGTTCAAAAACAACTTGCTCACAAGTCATCTTTCTTAAAAAACAAAAAGTTCACTCATAAGTATTTACTGAAGGTCTACCAGGGCCAGGCACTGCAATGCGTGTTGAGTCTTCGGCCCCAGCTCTGATGAGCTCCCCCATTCGAGGGAAGGATGGGATGCCGGCGTAGGAAACACACAGAAATGTGCATGAGTTCATTTCAGATGCTGACTGATCGCATACTCAATTTGAACTTCAAAGGTTGTCTTGCTTTTAAGTTTATTTCTCATTAAGATACGAAGCTGGGAGACAAAATGGTGCCACAGCACAAAGCAGGCAGGGCTGTGACTACGGAGCCTTCGCTTAATTGCTTACTGTAATTCGTGGCACAGAGTAACCTTTCAATAAGTGTCCGTTATCATCATTATCATTATTATGGTTTCCCTCTCCTCCCTTCCCTCTTATAAGTAAAACATGAACTTTGAGAATATATGTGCCATTAAAGACATGTACAGAAATATTCATAAGTTTCACTCATAATAGCCCAAACTGGAAACGACCCCAACAGCGGGATGGATATATAGATTGTGGCACATTTGGATAACGGAATACTTCCCCGCAATTTTTATTGTGGTTCTTCTTAGAACAAACTGCTGCTACATGGCAGTTAACAACTTAGATGCATCTAATCTCACAGACACAATATTGAGTGAAAGAAGCCAAACACAAAAGAACACATACTATGTTCTTTCATTTATGTGAAGTTCAAGGACAGGCAAAACCAGCCTGTGATCTTCAAAGTCAGAAGGGTGGTTGCATTTGGCAGGAACTGTCGACTGGAAGAGGCACAAGGGCGTCTCCTTGCACGTCAGAAACGTTTTTCACCTTGATCTGTGTGGCGGTGACATGGGTGTGCACATGCGTAAAAATGAATTCAGCTGGCTGTTCACTGCAGATCCCAGCACTTGACTATATGTCCGTTACAACTTGATTTAAAAAATTAAGATTAGGGGTGCAATTAAGTTACATAAAGAAGCACTTTGAGAAATACGAGTATTCCTTATGGATGATCTCAGTTATTTTCATCCACTGATGGTACCGTGAACGGAAACGCTGGGCCCCGTCTAGCATACACAGTTCATTCACTGAGTGCACATGTCCTGGGCATCCCCCAACTGCCGGGCACCATGCTAGGTGCCCAGGACACATGAATGAACATGACAACACAGCCCCCACCCTTAAAGGCATCCCTGAAATGAGCAACCACCCATGCGACCTACTACCCGGGGACAGCTGGTGGCAGCTTCTCTAAATGTGGCCAGAGGGTCCTGCGGGAGTTCAATGCCTCCACAGGAGAAACCTTAGACCCCAATTCACACCCAGAAGCTGGAACATCACACAGAGCCATCCCTTTCTCCTGAGGAGCAACAGGGGCCACACGTCTCGGGTCGTGGTGTTCAAGTGCGCTTGACATTTCTAGGTCATCGGTGCTGAGGCAAATATCTTCCTGGAAGGCTCCCCATTTCTGACAACAGCAGGGGAGAAGAGGCTAATTTCAGAGAACGTGGCCCAGCTTCCACCCTGCAGAGGGACCCGACAGGCGACCCTTTGTTCTCTCAGTGGCGGAGTGGGGCGGAAACCATGAAACACCTCCGGGAACCGCCCACCGCCCCCGTCGTCATGGGCACCAGGAGCCTGCCCTCCAGGTGGTGCAGGAGCTGGCCCCATGCAATATTAATGTATGAAACATGAAAAACTCTTTGTTCTTGCCTCTGGTATGAATTAATATTTCAACACATTTCCAGTTTTATTTCAAAGGATCCAAGTTAATTGACGGTATGTCCAAAATAGCCCCGATCGCCTTGCTCGCTGCAGGGCAGCACTTCGTACAACGCTGAGTGGGGAAGATGGGCACGAGTGGGCGTCCCAGGGCCGCTCGGCCTTCCCGAAGGGGTCTGAAGACCAAACAAATGTGATCCCCCTAGAGCTCAGAATAAAGTACACCTCTCGATGATCCCTAAAATTATTGTAGTTCTCATTCCTCCTAAGGCCAAGCGAGCAATGCTTCCAGACTTTAACACTGACAAGACCAGAACGGAGGCCCAAGGGGCTAGTATTTGGGATCTAGACCTGATCAAAAAGAAGGGTAACCAGATGTCCTCGTGGGCCTAGGACAGTCCAAGTTTACACTTGTTATACATACCAATAGAGAGCTCTCTATTGGTATGTATAACCACTCTCGAAGGTGTGCTGTTTTGCACAGTCAGTCATATGGCTACCTTATAGCTGGTGAACGGCAATGACACGCCTTTGGGGGAAAGGAACCAGGGTCCCATAACATCCTGTGGTTCATCCGGGACCCACTCGGATCCCAGATCCCAGGGCCACCAGACCCTGAGAGCAAAGACAGTGCAAAAGGCACTGGACCTCAAACATGAACTTGGACAAGCAAGGAAAAGACCTCACGGAGAAGAAAAAGTGAAAAAGACAACTGCCCGGGGAGGCTAAGAGGGCTCTGCCCTAAGGATGTGGTGTGAGTTTCTTCAGGCTGCCAGAGCGAATTACCACACACTGGGCAGCTTAAGACAACAGAATTTTACTCTCTTCCAGTTCCGGAAGCCAGACGTCCAGAACTGAGGTGTCGGCAGGGCCGGCTCCTCCTGGCTGGACCTGCTGCATGCCTCTCTCTCAGCTTCTGGGGGTCGGCCAGCAGCCCTTGCATCCCAACACCCCCATCTCCACCTCCGTCTGCACACAGCCCTCCCCTCGGTGGGCCTGTGGGTCTCTGCATCCCTCCTCTCCTCTCTGACAGGGACACCTGTCCTTGGATTTGGGGCCCGCCCCAACCCAGGGTGATCTCATCATGAAATTTTTCATTATATCTGCAAAGACCCCTTTTCCAAATAAGGCACCTTCATAAGTTCCAGGGGTTAGGACTTTGGTGGGGCCACCATTCAGTCCACTATAGGTGTGTACAAAATAGTGCCTAGGTGAGTCAGAGCTCGCCACGTAGTCTATCCTTCACAGGGCACAAAGGCTTTCTAAGCTAAATCTGAGGGAAGAAGGACTCGACTCCCTGAAGGAGAGAGGGTACAAGGAAACCAAATGCCTGTGGCATAGAGACACTCTTCTGTGCCTGATTTTGTGGCCACTGTGTCCCAGGCACAGAGGTGGGGACAGGTGACGGTCATGCCTGCAAGGCTTGCCCTGGCGTCCACTGTTGATGCCTATGAGGCTCCAATAGTGTCGTGGGCCTGAAAGTGTCAGAGCTGCATCTGCCAGGAAGTCGGCTCGGTCCTGACGCCTTCATACACCTCACTTTTTAGTCATCAAATGTATTAACTGGCCCCTCACACACTTGTGGGGGTACAAAGAGGAGAAAAGGGGCCCCTTCTCAGCACAGCCATCAGGAATGATGGATGGTTTTCATCTCAAACCCCCCCCAGGGTATTTGTAGATGGAGATCCCACCTGATCGTGTAAATTAAACACCAACCTCCAACCCAACTTAGCGTGTCCACTGTCCATCAAATGTCTGCTGGCATAAACAAGACATAAGATTAAAAATTAAATTTTAAAAAAAGTTCTTATGGAATCATCTTCCAGGACAGGTCACTCCTCTGATCCAAAGCGCCATGGACTGCCCATTGCTACAGCAGTGTTCTCCCAATGGCTTTCCGTGACGCCCGGAACAAGGGGACTGGGTGGGGGTGGATCGAGAGGACTGGCTCAGCCTCCGTCCACATTCCACGCGGAAGACATGCCACATTCAAAGAGCACATCCCAGAGGCTTCCCACACGTCAGTCCCTGCCCAGGACTCCCGCCTCATCTCTCGTGACTGCCCTGCATGCACCAGCACCCACCCCATGTCTCTCCGGTGTGCCAACACACGGCTTTTCTTAAAGCCTTGGGTTTTCACGCCATTCCTCCACTTCAAATGCTCTTCCGAGTCCCGTCCACTCCCCTGCAAAGCAGGGGTCCTGTCAGACACCCCTCCTCCGTGACGTCTTCTTTCTCCACTTCGACCCAAGACGGCCTCTCCCTTCTCTGATGATTTGAGCACTCATTCCACAAAATCGTCTCCTAGGAACTGTCTTATTCCCTTCCTGCTCCCGACGGGCCCAAAGCCCTTCAGGGAAGGGGCTCTCTTCAGCTCGAGTGGCGGCCTCCACTTAGCACTCACTCAGTAGCATCTACGAGTTACCTGAGGGTCCACGAGAAGTTCCAGAGATGTGCGTAATAGGTAAGTGCAACTTTGATTCATTATTATTAATTCCCTGAGCTTCCAATGCCAAGGGAAACTTTCCAGCAAACTGACTTCCTTCACCTGGACAGTTGCAAATGCCAAGTGTAATTAAAAGAGCAAATTTACTCTATTGTCCAATAGGTTTCACATGCTCTGGGTCACTGGGCTTCGTTTCCTTCTAAGCAGGTAGGGAGCCGAGTTTCTTCTTTTTACTTGTTTGCCAGATTTACAATAGCCCTTCTTCCTCCAGAAGTGATGCGCGGATCTGTGTTTTAAACTAAAGTAGACTAAATATATATATATATATATATATATATATATGTTCCTTTGAGAACTTTTTAAAAAGTCTTACTTAACACCTCCAGCTGAGTGGAGACCCCTGAGAAAGGCACATAAAACCCAGGTTGAGACAGGAGAGCGGTGCTCTTCCAAATCAAACACACACGTGCCCCCAGAAGCATTTTAAAAATTCCTTTGACAAGAAACAACTAATTAACATCCTGGTAGGGGGCATCAGATATTTTTTTTATCCTTGGTTGACTTCCACCAAACCAAAGCACAAAAAGGAAAAAGGCAAGGAAAAAGAAAGGAAAAGGAAAGGAAGAGAAAGAGAGGAGGGAGGGAGAGAGGGAGGGGGAAGGTAGACTAGGTAATTTTGGAAGCTTTCTTTTTATATTTTCCTCTCATGACTCTGTTTGGTGAGATAATAGGACCTGAAATTCTAGGGAGGAAGGAAGTGATGAGTAATGAGAAAGAATAGCTTTGTAATCTTCTTTGAAAGGCTTTTCTTTCACACGGTATATTTTTCCCTTAGAAAAAATAAAGTGCAATATTCACATCTCTACCTTGCTTGTGTCGCAATTTCGAACATTCACAATACTTAGAACACCGTATGTTAGGCTGCAATCAACAAATATTTATTACGTTGCCGGCACTGCGCTAGGTTCAGGGAAAACAGAATTAGTAAGATGTGATCAGCTATCCCTCCCAGTGATGTGGGCAGCTAACGGGCCAGGGGTCTCCAAAATAAGACAAACAGGAGTCCTGCCCAACAATGCTTGTCGATATGAAAAAAGGGTCGAGGGGAGAAAAGGAAAATCTCGCTGCTCCCTAATGTTTGACGGCCATTACAGATACCCAAGAATGGGTTCACTGGGGCAGAAGTGCACTCCTTTAGCACTTTAACAACGAAATGCTTAATATCACTCTCAGAAAGTAACCAGTTCACAATTCTAGCCTACACATCTAGCACTACTGTCATAGAACGTTCTAGATCAAAGAATTGCAGCGATCTCTAGCTCCCTCTATATACAGCCAAGGAAGCCAAGGCTCACTGGAGTCTCCCTGAGTTCACCGCAGCCACCGGTGCAGATCAGGGGGCTGGGCCCCACGTCCTGGGTCTGTGGCAGGAGTACCCCGACTCACAGCCATCCTCTCCCCGGCACTGTGCAGGGGCTACTTCCACACTCCACCGAGAGGGGGAACCATGAGGAGGGGGAAGCAGCCTTGACCCTGCTGTTTCCTACTTCTGCTGCGGAGAGATGGAGAGAGCAGGGCCACCCCGGGGAGATCTTCCCAGCACCAGACAGTGACACCACCAGCCCTGGCATGAGTCATAAGACAAGGAAGGTGGCAGCCTCCTGCCCACCTGAGCACCCATTAAACGCTTGAACACTCAGTGAAGCTTAGTTGTGCTCTCCCTGCCTTATCCGATTCCAACAATCTCTCTTCCCCCAAGTGGGGCATAATTCCTGGTTTTCTGTGTACCTCTGATAGAGCATCAAGAGACAGAAAAGACAGGCGGAGACGGGTGGGGCAACACTCAGAAGAACCTTAAAACAAAGGGATGATAATAAAGTAACAAAAGGAAAACAAACCCAGGGGCATCATGGTAATTTGGGCGTAAAACGGAGCCTAGGACTGGATGGAAACTTAGGCAGAGGCTCCTGGCTGACCCACACTGGAAGCTCCAGAGTTCAGATTTTTTTTTATGTGTCTGTTATTCTGACTAGTGGCCTTGATCCACGTGTAAAGGAGTAAGAAATATTGTATTTGGCTATGGAAATGAACCAACCGTAATAGCTCTCTTTACAGCTACATAAACAAGCTATTATGGGTTATCTTTCATTCGGAGCCTTCAGATTCACAAAGAAGAAAAGTGGTGAAGGAAGAAGAAAAATAATGGACAGGATGAAAAAGGAAAGAGCCCTTATCCATATTTTTCTACCCGCCCCGCCCGCACCGTGCTCTGTCACACTCGTGCAATCCCATTTACAGCTGAGTCTAAGGTTCCACACAGTGCGTTCCTAGGGACCTGCGCTTCGTCTCCCAGGATGCTGTGGTGGGCCTCTGACGGGGGTCAGGCACCCTTCCCTACGACGGGATGGAATTTGCTTTGCATAATCAATGCCCTTGTTTTATAATCCTGTGTTCTTAGGACCCCCCTGGGACCAACAGGCATAAAACTCTTATATGCAACGGCCCTTGAAAAAGATGTTACAATAATGGCCCATAAATAAGTGCATTACTGTCTCACCTATAAGGGGAACCTAATGAGCAAAACAAACACATGAGCAAAATAGAATCAGAGGCATGGACACAAGGAACAGACTGACAGCGACCAGAGGGGAGGCAGGAGGGGGCTAAGGGGGGAGGGGGAGGCGGGAAGGGGAAGGGACTAGTCAAGGAACATGTATGAATGACCCATGGTCAAGGACAACAGGGTAGGGACTGACTGTGGTGGGGGCAGGAGGGGGCAGTGAAGAGCAAGCAACGGGAGAAAAATTGGGACAACTGTAATAGAACAACAGTAAAATATTCTATTAAAAATAAGTAAATACAGTGGATGAGCAGCCAGCCTGCATTAGACAGGACGGGCTGGACCTCAACGTTGTTTCCGTTTCAGTAGGTCACCAGAAAATCCTTCCTCGAGACATTTTTTTTTCTCCTGAACCCTCCTCCTTCATTCTCCCATTTCTTTTTTCCTTCGCCCTGTTCCGCCTCTTTCCTTGCCAGGCAGAAGTCTTACTTACTTATTAAACCAGATCCCTTGAGTACATTATGGTCCAGTTTTCCAGGGGAATTTTTCAGGCTGCTCTCATTTACTTCATATAACAGATTTCTAATTGGACAAAGCAGATCGAATACAGTGGTTTTCCTCTTGTCCTCATGAACTCCACCAAGGAAGGAGAGAATTACAAAACACAAACAGAAAATGTCACAGTTCCAGAAAAAGAAGAGAAGCGAAGACAATACATGCAAGATTACAACACGATTTTAGAAGATGAAGAGCAGGGGGAGGACGGTATCTGACTGGAAAGGGCCAAGTTATAACTTCAGCAAGTGGAAGGGCGGATGCTAAAAAGGCAGCAATTCCCCTCCACTGGGCCCCGGAGAGAGAGGAGCGGGACTCTGGGCAACAGGTGCATCGGGGGGGAAGCAGGTCTCATGCGATCTAAGCGGCAATACATCACTCATCAGAATTCGCTACCTAGTCCAACTACGGGCCAAAAATGATAACAAAAGCACTTTCAAGCAAACAAGAACTAAAACTACACACTTTGTAAAGAAGCTATTGTAGGACATGCTATAGCAAAAGAGGAAATAAACTATGGGGGAAAAATGAAGAAGTGATACAGGAGGAAAAGGGAAGGGAACCAGGAGAGCGGTCACTCAGGTCCCGGGGCCACCTACACAAAGAGAGCCAGCCAGGGGAGGAGAAGCGAGGGCTCTGAGAGGGAGAACTCGGGGATCATCTTTGATGTTGAGGTGCTTGGAAAACAGTATTGATACATATTTGATAGTGCTATTAACATCTCTGGGGAAAATTATTTAGCAATAGATACATAAAACGCTGAACAAATTTTTTTAAAGGGAGTTTTTACCCCTAGGCAAGTAAAAGGATGTACAAAGAGTAAGAATGCTCATAGCACACACTTTGGCTCAGAAGTAAATGATAGTGGCACGGTCCTAATCATGTAAGTACTGACAGGGGATTTAGCCAAACTGTGATCTAGTTCTATGGAGAAAATGAAGAGGGGGTGGGTGAAGAGGGGGGTCCACGAGCGAACATTCCGTCAACAACATCCGAAAGTTAGTATGGAATACCTAACACTGTCTAAGCAACAGCAGTGTGAGTATATTATACAACTTTTAAACATGGTGCTTTGTGAAGAAACAACTAAAAACACCCAAAGTGACCAACTGCCTCTGAAAAGCTGTCTTGGGAAATGGGAGGCAAGGAACTGGGGGTTTTGGGGTTTTTGTCTGGGTTTTTTTTGTTGTTGTTTTTCTGTAGAACACTTTTAATTGTATTTTACTCTCACTGCTTTACTTTGATTAAAAAACATTAATAAAGGTTAATTAATAGAAGTAAAAATTAAATTTATAAAAATGTGTCCCATTAATATACTCTCAATTAAAGTTTTTATAAAACCTGCAATTATGGGAATAGTACCATTGTATTGTGTTGCCTTTTATTAAAAGCGTTTTATTAAATAGAAACATTTAAACTATACCGCCATTTTTAAAAAGCTAACAAGGATACGGGTGCTTTGTAACAGCTGCATCTGCTCTTCTAATCTTCACAGCAACCTGGTAAATGGCGTGTTATCACCTCCTTCCTTCTGCAGACTGAAGACACGGAGTCTCAACCTGCCCAAGGTCATAAGACTCGTAAAGAACAGAGACGAGACTCCACCTGTCTCTTCCGCCTCCAGGTGCACCGTAGCACGCAGCTGATGCCGCCTCTCTGTTCTAAGTCACATCCCATGAGGCAAACACCCACACATTTTGCCTTCAAACATGTAGAAAGACGTTGCCCTTCCAAACTACAGTTACAAGATCCATCTCGACCCCAATCTGCCCCGCCCACCCCTGTCTAAAATCTGACCGCCTTACCATTACAACTGGACTATGGAGCTGAAGCAGACTGTGCCCCACTCACCCTTCCAGGGCCATCCAAGGTGACGGCAGAGCCCTGCCCTGCGCCGGGAGTGGGGGCGGGGGGGCGGCGGGAGAAGCCTCCTCCTGAGTCACTGAGAGTTCACCTGAAGGAGGGCAGATCCAGTCCAAGGCCCTGGGCTGCTACCTCTCACCCTGCAGGGCTCTGGCTCCCTTCACCAGCCCTTCCCCCCTCCTGCCCCTGCCCCTCCCAGTGTCTGAGGCTGAACCACACAGGGATTCCCCGCTGAGGATACTGAGCAAGCATATCTGCAAAATACATCGAAGCGTGTTAATAAAAAGGTCTGCTGGGTGCCAGAGGAAGGCGTGGGTGTCACACAGAGCGTACACCTTGGAGAGAGACCTCAGTGCCGGGCCGGCGTCCCCAGAGCTCCTCAGCCCCCGCATGCAGATCCTAGTCTTCCACCTGCCAGTACCTGATCCTCTACATTTACAGGCTCTCTGGCCACCAGAGCCCTCTGGGACCACCCAGGCCCGACTGGCAGTGCCAGACCAGGCAGTTCATGCCCCCACCCCACCAGGCCTCAACACATGACCCAGGAAAATCAGTGTATGCAGAGCCCAGCACCCAACTCAGCAGCCCGAGTACCCGGCAGCGTTTTCTGCACTGTCCGGCAGCGCTCCAGCTGCCCCCGCAACAGTCCGCTCCAGGACCCGCCCTGCGCCGCCCCCTCCAGGCGCTGCCCCACAGCACTGTCTCAGGGCGCGCTGCAGGGGGGCACAAACCACATCACAGGGCCTGTCTGACTCAGCAAAACGTCTCACAGAGCCAACTGTGCGGAGGGAGTGTCCTCGGGGACCTGCTCTAATAAACAGATAGGACTGACCCATAATTAGCACATCTGTTTTTTAAGGCAGAATAAACTTGTTGGAACGTAAGGTTTTCTGAAGCGCCCCAGAGGAAGGCCCTTTGAGTTTTGTTTGCACTGCGGGATCGTCACTCCCTTCCTGCACCGCCCCTTCCCTCCTGCAAAGGCAGCTCCCTCTGACCACACAAATTAACACACAAATTAACACGGTCTGAAGTGTGAGGGCCCGGGGTCGGTTTATGTATTTTTATTTACTGGCGCTGCCTCTTGAGCAAAGAGTCTGCAAAATTGTCAGCCATTTGTTCCTCGTGCAGAACCCGCGCAAGACTCTTCAAACAGGCCCCGAGCTTCCCTTGGGGGCATCAGACATCACTGATTTAACTAACGTTGTCACCGTCGCCATCATTCACAGTTACATACCACTTACTATGTGCTCAGTGCTCTAAGCACTTTCGTGTATTCACTCATTTACCCTGCACAGTGGGCAGGGTGTTATCCCCATCGTACAGATGAACAAACTGTCTAATGCCACACAGGAAACAGGGAAGCTGAGATTGAAACCTAGGCCACCTTACCTCGGGACCCTGATCTGAAGAATGAAGGCAGAGGCCAGACTTGCAGACAGAGCTCGGCGTGTGCCAGAGGCAGCCTCCAGTCCAGGAACCCACCAGGAGAAGAGCCCTTGAATGGCTGGGGCGGAGGTGGGGGCAGGAGCAATACTGAGGCACGATGGAAGCAATGATGGTGCTGATGAAGCCCAGCATTCCAACTTTGCAAAACTAGGCTCCCTTCCATTAAGGTAGTTTCTTGCAATACCATAGTTTCACCGAAATGTACAGGAAATAGTAAATAATGTAATATTTCACAAATGTCCTACTCCAGCCATGGCTGCTACAGAGGGGTCCCTCGATCCAGAAAAATCTCTCTGAATCCCCACTGCACTGGAATTTCATAGCTGAAGAAATTGACTGCCATTCCCCAGCCGAACTCAGTATTTGCTTCCCCTGGCACTGCTCTTGGTCTTGCAGGAAGAAGCTGTGGGGTCTCTCCCAACCCTCTTCCTCCCTCCCCCTCCACCGCCCCACTTCCTTCCAGCACCTGCAAGCCTGTCCTCTACCACTCAAAAATCAGCACCCACTTTTGCTTTGTGCTGGGGCCATGCTGGCACCAAACGATGCCACTGGCATTGTCTCTGGCTAATGAGAAAAGAACACAGGCGGGCTGGAGAGGTAAACAGTGCATTCAATTACGGCCAGCTGTTCAAACAAAGGGTTCTCGGAGGTTCAAACAGAGAAGGAGGCAGCGGGGATGGAGTCACAGGGTGCGTGACACCCTGAACTTGGAGCTGAGGCAACCAGAGTCACGCTCACTCACCAACCGCAATTTGGTTTTAGCGAAAAACATCAGTCATCACATTAAATTACGGTTGTTAATTTGAATTTCATGGGTTTTGCCCTTTTGTTTGTTTTTAGTGTGTAAATCTTTTGGTTTTATGGATACAGAAGAGCTTTAAGTGCTAGAAGTTTACACCTCGCTTTACTTGACACATATTTAAATAAAATTATAATAAAAGTAATTTAAGTGAACTCTGGGGGCCCATGAAAATGTTTCCCTTTAAACTCTCCTCTGCACCTCACAGGCAGGCCTTTTCCCTCCGATATAAATGCCCCCAAGGTCTCTGTTGTCCCCCCCAGGGAACCTTGCCACTAACACGAGCTCAGTGAGGTTTAACGGGGCCGTTGAACTTCGCCCTTCCTTCACCTGATCCCCACTTTGATATCTAAACAGTTTCTTAATCCTGTATCTTCCTTCCCCAGACTATGCCCCGCCAAATTTTCAAATTTCCTTCAGCCAACTCTTACTTTTCACCAAACAAAGGGAAAGTGGGGCATGCCGTGCCTGGCATTCAAGATGGCACGCAGTGTGGTAAAGTTCCTTCCCTGCAAGAACCTTGACCCAGCTCTCCTGCTCACTTCTGCTGAGACGTAACACAGGCGGTTCCTCCGCCCTTCCTCCTGCCCGCCCGGTTCCTTCTCAGGACCTCCCTGGTCTGCAAGCTCCACTCACACCAACTTTCTGTTTTCCTTTCTCCAGCATCACCCACCCACTTTGGCCTGTTCCTGTACAGTACCTTCCAAAGTAACCAAATGTGCTACAAGACTCCCTGGTCACAGGACTCATAGCTCTTGGAGGACAGGGAATGAATCGTACCACATTCTTTATTCTTCCAACTTAGCCTGAACTCCCCACTAAAAGCAGAGTCTGTGTGAACAGCGTACAGGCAGTAGGTTATTTGGGGTGGATCCCAGGAGCAAGAGTGAAGAACTGAGGGAGAGGGAAGCACAGAAGGTGAGAAAGCCAACACAAAGTGGCATTAATGGGCTGGTCACCGTACGGCTTATTGGGACTCAATCAAATTGGGACCTTTGAAGGTAAGTAGAATATGGCTCAGAATCATTCACCAAAGGACAGAAGAGGGAGCATTTAATCACCAGTTCCCACCCCTCGCTGGTCAAGGCTTGGCCTGTGGGGTGTCGACTCCTTTGCTCTTCCAAGTGGTACGAGCGTGTGTTCCAAAGGGCCTCCCGCCCCGTTAGAGGCCCCTGGACAGAAAGAGAGACACCGTGCAGCTGAAGTAAGATGCTGTCCAGTTACAACTGTGCTAGGCTGGTTGCCTAGCAACAACTGGAGTAAAAGACGGGCAGAGAGGATGTGAGGCAGGACACAGAGAGGTCCTGCTCAGCACTGACGCCGCGCTGTGCTTACTAGTAGGTGTGCCGTGATCACTAGTGGAGTGAACGCACACACCTCCTCCTTGAGGCCGTTCGAATTAATCAGGGATCTTCTGTGGCCACCCAATTTCAGGCCTGGAAAACGTAAGCCTGCCTCTTTAAATCAATTATAAATAATCTTTGACTCCCCATACTAAAATGCCCTTAACTGTGAAAATGGCAAGACAATACGATCATGGCTTTAGATTTTTGTATAGTATTTATGTACCTTAATTATATTATCTAAATAACCTGCTCCCCCTGCCTGAGGTGGCACAATGACCACACCCAGATCAAAAGTTATCTGCTCAAATGGTTATTAAATGGTGACCCAATAAAAGGGTCTCTTCAACTCAATTTGACAAACATGCGCCGAGCCCCTATTACATGCAGCATGCTGTTATAGATACCAAAGAGATGTGAAAAGCATGCCATGGTCCCTGACCTCGAGCAGCTTACCCTCAGGCCAGGAGGGCCCAGCTAGCTCACCACCCGAGTAGACAACACGAGGAACCCCAGAGAAACAAATGCACTGAAAAACTTCAGAGGGAAGGGGCGCCCATTCTGCTGGGGACCTTGGGAATGGCGTCCTGAAGGAGTGGACTCCTCCTGGTCATTCCATCTGGAAGGATGCTCCAGAAAGAGGCATGAGAACAGGAAGAAGAAAAGAAGGTCCTGGCAGTCTTGTGTGGCTGGGCAATGCCCTCGCCTGAGCCACCCCACTCCTTTCTGTCCCAGTGGTTTTCAGGCTGTGTCATGTGGACTCCCCGGAACTCAGGGAACAGATGGATAGCAATGGGACAGATGGGACAGAGCACAGGGCTCTGAGGGTCCTCCCTCCCACTTCAACCAGAGTAGCTGAATTAGAACAAAACAAACTCCACTGCTAAACATGCACCTAAAAAGTAAAAACCACTCTTGGAGTTGAACACATCAGTATAGAAGTTAGAGACCTAACTGGTAGTAGACCAGATGGCCACATCACAGGCCTCTGACCTTCACTGGGCCTCGGTTTCCTTGCCCTCGTCTTTCAGTGGCTCTCAAAAGGTCTACGACTATTCCTGAGATCTCATAATGGTTAGACAGCTCGGGGGGAATCTACTTAATATTTGATGGAGCATTTGCTGGTAGCCAATGGCCTGCCTCTGGCTAAAATGCAAAGCAAATCCCCAAGTCACAATATATTTCACCTCCTTTTACTCCTCTTCCCCACAGGAGGGGCTGGAGCAGTTAGATAAATGAGACATGCTTCTTGGCTACGCACCCAGCAAAAGCCATTTATCACTCTGGCCAAGTGGGTGAGTGGCTATTTGCAGAACTGAACACATGGTTTTGAGGAGCGTCCTGGTGAGTTCTCTCCTCCCTGATGAACGAGAGACCTTTGATGATACTGGCCACAGCTTCCTTCCCAAAATTCCCTAGAATCACATGGCTGGGCTGTGGGGGAGATGTCCTTGCTAAAAATGTGTAGAGAGCGCAAAGCGGGTAGGGGAGAAATTAGTGATACTTTGGCCTGCAACTATTAGTAGATATTTTCATTTGAATCCAGTGATTAAACAGAGTTAGTGAGGCGATTTCTGACAATTAACTGCTTTGAGATGAATGAATAAGAGTAGAATTAACCCAAAAGCCTATGAAAATGTCGAGGGAGAGTTCATTCTTCCTGGCTGCCTACTACTAGGTTTATATACGTTGGGGAAAAAACTAAAAATCGAGTATCAGTAAAGAGCAGGAAAAATTAATTATTGATTTTGTAAATTATGCATCCTTAATACTTCTAATCTAGAGATTAATGTTTCTGGCTTTGTCATGAAATGCCACAATTGTTAGCTTCACCTACTTCTACAAACTAGTACCCATACTTGAATTTATTGAAGGATATACTCAGAATGAAACTATTCATGTAAACCCTCCTTTCTGGCAATGGAGAAGTAAGGAGAAACGCAGTCTGTGACAGCACCCGTGGGCCCCGCACTTTCCCCTGGGGGATTCAGGGGGAAGGGTTCTGTCCGAGGAAATGGTTGAAAGTCTTTCAGTCTGAGCCTTCCTCCTGCTCTTTATTCTTTTAACCCAGAACCAACATCAACAAATCCCCTCAACCTTCTAACATTTGTCTTCTCTGACTGCGCTAGCCAGCTTCTCCACAGCTCAGGCAGGAAGCTAGATTTAAGAGACATCCTCCAGGCCAAAAAATTGTCAGGAAACATACCATTTTTGAAGCAATCCTGTTTAACAGAAATGGACAATTAACATACTAGATAGAGGTTAGCAGATGCCATGTTCTTCAAGTTGTAGGCAAAGGTTTCACGTGGCTCTCTTACTCAGCTCTAGCGAAATGCCACCGGCTGGAAGGCCTCAACACCAGAGATTTATTTTCTCACAGTTCTGGAGGGTGGGAAGTCCGAGATCAAGGTTCCGGCAGGGTTCAGTTTCTAGTGAGAGCTCTCTTCCTGCTTGCAGATAGCCAGCTTCTCACTGTGTCCTCACGCAGCTTTTCCTCAGTGTGTGGGCATGGACGGGGTGAGGGAACTCTCTGCTGTCTCTTCTTCTTTTTTTTGTAATTTTTATTGAATTTATTGGGGCGACATTGGTTAACAAAATTATAGAAGTTTCAGGTGTACAGTTCAATAATAGATCATCTTTATATTGCATTGCGTGTTCACCGCCCCAAGTCAAGTCTCCTTCCATCACCATTTACCCCTCCTTTACCCTCTGCTACCTCCCTCCACACCACTTTCACTCTGGTTATCACCATACTGTGTCTGCGTCTATGAGATTTTTCCCTGCTTAGTCCCTTCACCTTTTCACCCAGCCCCGCTGCTGTCTCTCTTTGGTTTGAAGGCCAGCGCTCAATCCTCTGGGTCACACCAGCCAGAGCTTGTCTCTTCTTACATGGAGTCCCATCCCTTCGGATCAGGGCCCCACCCCAATGACCTCATTTAACCATAATTATCTCCTTACTCCACACTGGGGGTTCAGGTTTCAATATAGAACTTTTCGGGAGGGAGAAAGTACATACATTCAGTTCATAACAATACCTATGGAGAAATGTATTATTTTCTGGGACTAGGGTACATTATTCACTCAGTCAATATTCATTCAGCTCCAGGAATTTTCTTGATGTGAAAGGGAAAAGGAGACGTGTTTGGAAGAAGGGGGAGCACGAACAAGCATTCATGTCCTAGCAGTGACTGCCTCTCTTCTTCGTAACTTTAATTTTGTATATTAACCTCGCAGGGGTGTCCAACCTTTTGGTGTCTCTGGGCCACACTGGAAGGGGAAGGGTTGTCTCGGGCCACACATTAAATACATTACTTCACATAATCACAAAAAAATCTCATGCTGTTTTAAGTAAATTTATGATTTTGTGTTGGGCCACATTCATAGCCATCGTGGGCTGAGTGAGGCCCACGGGCCACAGGTTGGACACCCCCTGAAAGTGAGTTTACTGACCCTCAAAATGCTGCTTCTACACATTACGTAGGATGCCTTGGATGGATGCAGCACAATTGAAATGACTATGTGTTCTTCCTGAGTTTTGATGAAAATATATTCCAAATTGTATTCTTTTTTTTAAGATTTTACTTATTTACTTTTAGAAAGGGGAGGGAGGGAGAGAAACATCAATGTGCGGTTGCCTCTTGCACACCCCATGCTGGGGACCTGGCCCGCAACCCTGGCACGTGCCCTGACTGGGAACTGAATCTGCCACCCTTTGGTTCGCAGGCCGGTACTCAATCCACTGAGCCACCTCAGCCAGGGCCCAAATTGTATTCTCGAACTTCAACTACTTATTTATCAAAAAATTTCTTTCTTCAATCAGTTATTGAGTCTGTAAGCCCTTGCCTTGTTTTTAAATCGTTTTTAAAAAATGAGCTCCTGAAACCCAAACATTATCTTTCCTGCCACGTGCCTCCTTTCTCCTACAAATTAGCTTTCAAAAATGGCATAGAAACTTAATCCGTCTTTTAGTCAACAGATCAGAAATTACGTCAAACCCTATTTGATTTTTGCTTACAAGTCCATGTTTAATTCTTGTGTTGGCATCATCAAAAACCACAGTGCCCAAGTGGATAGCGTCTTCCCCATCTCAGGCCACACACTGCCATCGGCATGCATCTTGCACTTCATTCAGCAGTTATTGACAAAGCTCCGACAACTGACCAGGCACACTGTCCTAGACTCAGGGGGATATAATGGTGGAAAAAAACAGACACAGTCCCTGCCCTTATGATGCTTACACTCGAGCAAAGGAAACAATCACACTAATAAGTGCATAATTGCTAAGTGAATTAAGTGTACTAAAAAAAGGAGCTCAGGCCTTTGAAAACGGAGATTATGTAAGAATTCAAGTATCTTGCCATTGCCAATAACAACAGCTCCTCCATAATCACAATCTCGGGTGTCACATTCTTTGTCCATCACTTCTTGAGAGTCCAGCTTTTATGCCCTCTAGTGACCCACCTCTAGCAACCCTTTGATCCCACCAAGATTTACAATCCATCGATCCCAACCTCTTTCCACTGTCCCTCAACCCCTCCTATCCTTTCCCCACAACCCAGCTTAGATGCTGAAGCCAGTCATTGTATCACTCCTTCACCTTGACCTCCCGACCCCGTGCCCCTCTCTCTTCTTCATACTCTATCCTAGAGAACTCCTGGTTAACTCTAACTCTGCCTTCTCCATGCTTCTGCCCATGCGGCAGAACACTGCTAGAGACAAACACATGACCATGTACACTAGTCTCACGTTAAATGTATGACCACAAGCCTCAAGTGATCCCTTAACGCTGCCTGCAAGGATACCAGACTTCTAAGTCCTCTCACTCACCTGTGCACCTAACGGTTGCTTCACATCGTTCCCCCTCTTCACCTCCCCATCACCTGCTTACCCATCCTCACTCTCAGATGATGATCTTGCATCTTGCAACACCGAGAACTGAGGCCACGGACAGTCTCCGCTAACTCCCACCACCACATCTGTCTACCTAGCAGCATGTGGGTAATTACCACACGCGCTGCCTTACCTCCCGTTGCTGTAGATGAAATGCTCATGCACCTGCCTAATGCAGACTTGTGCACTAGATCCCCTCCTTGTGCGCCTTTTCAATGAGGTCACTGTAAGGGTGTCTCCCCCTCCCGCATCGGCAAATTTCCCTTCTCCACTGGACCATTCCTATTACCATTCAGTATACTGTTATTTCTCCCACCTGTAAAAATCCCTCTCCTAGACCCTCGTCTCACGCCAGCTCGTTCTGCCTTTCTCTACCACCTTTATATATTACTCCCTCCCTCCAACACCTCTCCTGCTATCCTCTCATGAGCCTGCCCAGTCTGGCTTTTGCTGCTCTCTCACCAACCATAACCACCAATAACCTCCAAACTGCCAAACCCACTTCTCATTTCATTTGGCCAACCAGCAATATTTGGCACAGACCACTTTCTCCTCCTGGAAACGTTTTCTTTACTTGGCTTCCAGAACACCACAAACTCCAAGACATCACTGGCCACGTCGCAGTCCCCTCTCTCCTAGCCCTCTGTGTGTGGCAGCGCCCCCAGCCTCAGTCCTTGGGGCTGCCATCTTCTCTCACCCACTCCCTTGAGATGTCCTTGAACTATAGCTCTAAAAACCAGCCATGCTGACAACTCTGGAACTTCCGTCTCCGGTCAAGGTTGCATTGCCGAACTCCAGGTGCATGTATCCAAGTGCCTGCTCTGCAATGCCTAACAGACAGCTGCAACTCAATGTGCCCCAAACTAAAGCCCCAGTCCCCAAAGTCTGCTCTACCCACCGTGGTCCCCTACTTGGTTGAGGGCAACTCCATCCTTGGACGAGCAACAACCGTGGAGGCTTCCCCACATCCTCTTTCTTATCCCTTACACCCCATCCATCAGTACATCCTCTTCACTCTACCTTCAAAATATCTCCGGAATTCCAACCACTTTTCACCACCTCCACTGCCAACGTGCTGGCCCAACCCACCATTATCTCGTCTACATTGTGGAAATGACCTTCTAACTGATCTCCCGGGTTTTGCCACGTCCCCTTACAGTCTGCTTGCTGTCGATACAGCAGCCAGAATGGTCCTATTGGCTTCCCAGCTCATAGTAAAAGCCAAAGACCCTACAACGGGCCTGCATGAACACACCACCTCCTGCTCTGCCACTCACTCACTCACTCCACTCCGCTCCACTGGCCTCCTGGCTGTTTTCAAACAAGCCAGATATACTCCAGCCTTAGAGGTTTTACACAGGCTATTTCCTCCACGACCCTGGCTTTCCCCAGAAATCTCTATGTCTCAACCGTTCAATGTCACCTCCCTGCTCAGTCCCTCCCTGTTCTGCCTACTTGAAATTGCAAACTAGGGCCCCTGCTCCACAATCCCCATGCCCTTTACCCTGTTCCATTTTTTTCCCAAAATATCCATCCGTTACGAACACATTATATAATTTACTTATTCTGATTACTGTCTCCTAGCAGGTATGTAGGCACAGCCAGGGCAGGGATTTTGCTTATTTTTAACTCATGTATCTGAGGTGCCTAGAACAGTGGCTGGAACACTGTAAGCACCCAATAAATATGTACTGAGTGAACACATTAAATAAGAGGCGTAGACATCATCGCTAATTGGGCCACAATTAGTTTATCCGAAGGAGCAAAGGCGGCGGTGAGCAGGAAGGACCCCTGTGCTCCCATTAACGGGTTAGCATTTATTAGCACATTTACACTAATGTGTTTATCAGATTACCTGGTTGTTACTTTGGAAAGTGGCCTGAGGCTGAAAGAGGGCTCCAGATACCTGGCAGTTTTAAGAGAGTTGAAGTATTTCTAGAACATTCCTACAACCCATCAACCACTCTTGCTTGGGTGGGCATGGACCACCCAAAACAGTCAATTTCTTTGAAGTGTCATGGTTTAGCTTTAAAAGTCATACACATTTTGCATTCCTCTCTGTAATACATTCATTTGTTTTAATATTTAAAAAGTTAAATTATCTAATAGTTTAATTACTTGATCTCCCCAATCGTCTTGAAGTAGAATTCACAGACCACAAAGAAGGGCCACGTTGGCTCTGGGCATCACATCACATCACACGTTTCCAGGGAGCAGAGGAACCCCACTCTGAGAACCACAGGACGCTCTGGAACTACAGAACAATGACGAGAGCAATGCAAACTCTGATGGAAGCACAAATACAAACCGGCCTATTTCACGACTTTGCCTTGGCTGACCCTAACTGACCCCTTTTTAAGGTCCTATTAAACAAACTCTGTGTACGTTCCTGGCTTTGCTTTCGCAGTCTTCTGACGACCAAACACTTTGTCCTAGAGCTACAGAGCAGCTGTGCATCCCATGTTCTGCTCTTCCTTTAACATCCTCTGGCAGCTCTAACTTGGAAGAAGTCATTCATTACAACTGATGGAAGACATTGAGAGTATTTTTAATGAAAGTGATATCCATCTGTGGCTAAATAAAGCAAAAGAAATAAAATGTTGCATCTCTTAGATCAACTCCTGGGGTGGAGGAGGTCGAGCTCAGACACTGCGGTGTAGCCAGCTGGCCCATGCCTTCCCCCACACGGAGCCCTCCCCTCCACCCCCTCTCTTCCCTCCTTCCTTCTCCCTCTGCTCTGTTTGTGCTTTAATGTCTGGACAAAGGGCCCCATTGGGCTTGGGCGTAACACTTTGCTGTGATGGACTCTGACTCTCTTTTGATGCAACAGTCCTGAAACTCCAAGAAGACTTCCCACTTGCAGCCGGTGGTGTTATGGGCTGAATCGTGTTCCCCTGAAAATTCTCTTGTATGAAGTCCTAACCCGTGGAACCTCAGAATGTGACTGCATTTGGACAGAGTCTTTACAGAGGCAATAAGTTCAAAATGAGGCCATTAAAGTGGGCCCGAATCCAATCTGACTGGTGTCCTGATGAGAAGAGGGGATGAGGACACAGACACACACACACTGAGGAGACCCGGTGAAGCCACAGGAGAAGACAGCCGTCTACAAGCAAAAGAGAGAGGCCTCAGAAGAAACCAGCTCTACCAGCACCTTGATCTTGGCCTTCAGGCCTCCAGAATCGTGAGAAAACACACCTAGCCTGTGCAACTTTGCTACAGCAGCCCTAGCAAACTATCTCTGTAAAGAGCAGATGCAACTCGCCAGGGTAGGAAGAGTGGAGGTTGTTGAGGAGGGTGCCTGGGTGGCAGAAGTGGAGCAGGAGGTACGGCGAGGGTAAGATTCCAGAAACCTGATTATGGTTTCAGACCTAGAAAGCTCCTGGCCTTGCCATACAGTGGTTCGTCTCTTGCATCCATGGCACATCCTTGCACCCGGACAGGAAGTTTGCCTCTTCTGCTGGCAAGGAAAGGCTTTCCAGAGCTTCACAGGAGGCCTAGATCAGCTTTCCACAGGTCAGTGTGCATGAAATAAAAGGGATGAGAAAGGAGGCCCCTTCGCCCTGACAGCAGGAGCCAGGACAGCCCACTCCCTAGGAGCCTTCAGGACGGCGGAGGCTTTGCCGACTGCCCAAGAGACAGTTCCTGCACCTCGTTTGTTGTACGTTCGAAACTGGTGACATCTCTGACCTCATTCAGATTCGGCTGACATACTGGCAGCAAGAGCTTGAAAAGGCATGAGTGTATTCTCGGTTATGTGTGCCAGGGGTGGGTGGGGGCAAAAGAAAGAAAACAGTTTCTGTTTTGGTACCGAGCCGCCCTGAGTGAAGACAACTCTTTTCTCTCAACAAAGATTATGCAGAGGAATTGCTTCCCTAAGGGATCCTGAATCCAATCAGCCCCGCTTTTCTTGCAATGGTTAGGAGTTACCAGGGAAAAACTCATAATGCCAGCATTAATACAGTCTTAGTAAAATCTGCCAATAAATCTTCGAAGAAAATCTGTCAGCAACGCTGTTATTAAATAAACGGAACAACATATTGCATGGTACAAATTCTAACAACACACCTCATTACTGTACAAATTCAGGTTTCTTCCAGGTCAAATTTTGTCTGTGAGCGCTCTATCATAGCACTAGTCCTCCATTCCTTCCAGCCCAGTGTTAAAAATCCACTCGATCATATAATCAGCATTTAGAGCACACCTACTATGTGCCGGCCAGGGCAACGGAAATGGAAACAGACAAATGAGATACAGTCCCTGTCTGCAAAGCACTCATTATCAGGTAAGGTAGACAAATCGACAGATCACAGTGCAGTATGGCACAGGTCACACTACAGGCGGAGAGAAAGACGAGATGGAAATGAAAACAGTGATGTTCGTATGCGGGATTCTGGGGGCACTTGAATTTTAGCTTCTGATCAGAGAGGTGAGCCCGTGGGTGCACTGGTTTTAATGCTCTGCAATCTCTACTCAGTCTGACGGTCTACATCCATGCCAACTGCCGCTCATTCCTGCCCTCACAGTCCACGTCACAGCTGCGATTCAGCAAGTCTAGACTGGGCTCTGCCTTCCGAAGTCCTCGGAAAAGATGAGTTGGTACCATCTGGGGAGCAATAGCTTTTTTTCTCTCTCCACATTGAAAGGAAACTAGGTAGCTGGAAAATGATGGGTATAGCAGTCAAGAAAACCCACAAAGGGAATAACGGTCTAATCTGAATACCTTTGGGCTCCTGGATTTAATGCCCCTTGGGGCCTAGGCCTCGCGAGAGCTGAGGCCGGTGGGCTATGCTGGAGAGAGTTCCGGGTGGTGGCTCCAGAGTCCTGCCCCCACCTCAACCCTAGCCACTTAACTGGACACATTTTATTGAACTTCATCGGCTTCAACTTTGTCACCTGTAAAATGGGGGCATACCATCATCCACCCTGCCCACCTCACAGGGAGCTTGGAAAACCAAAGGAGCTGTGATAACTCTTAAGCCTGAAAAACACTGTACAGATATAACAGAGGGTTATAATTAACCTAGCCACAAAGCTGCCATGGGGCCCGATTAAAATACACTGTACCCCTCTGGATCGACAAAGTGTGAATGTAGTTAAAAAATAGGGACAGCTACTCCCAAACAGAGACAGTTGGTGTGTGGGCAAACCCCATAAGCATGTTCTATGCCAGGAAACCTGCATATGCTCAGAAACTAGCACGTTCTGTTGGCCTTATAGCAGCGATGTGGGAGAGCTCGCGAAACAGCCTCTGCAACAGGCAACACCACCATCACACCCAACCGTCCGTGCTCCCGGGGAATATGCTGCACAGCGACCCCTATGGGTGGAATAAAATATACCCTGCGCTATCAGACAAACTGGGAGCCAACCAGGGAGGGGGTTCAAGGACCTCACTCGCCATCGAATCCGCTGGCACCTTGGTCTTGGACCTCCCAGCCTCCAGACCTATGAGAAATAAAGGTTTGTTGTGTAAGCCACCCAGACCACACTATCGTTGTGGCAGCCCGAGCAGACTCGACGCTGACCTATATGTTTCAAAGCCTGTGGGTAAAACCCCTTTTTAATAAGAGTTCCCAATGGTGAAACTATTTCCACAACCTGACAGATGATTCACGAAAAATGGTACTTTTTCTATCTGATTACAGTACATTTTCCGATACAATGAATGCTTTGTTTGGCTGAACCATTTAATAGTCATTCACACTCTCTAATGAAACTGCTAATTACAAAATCTCTGCATTGCAGGCAATAAAAAGGGGTTGCTAACCTCTTCACAGTGCCTTAGCCCTGCCATCCAGCAGCAATTACTCATCAATGGCCCTCCCTCTTTTTCACTGATTCTCACCTCACAAACCCCAACCAAACCCACTAAAAACTGAAATTCACTCAAACATATACGTAAGCGAACACTAATACACACCTTCCCACATCCATTACCCAGAAACTAGAAGAAGGAAAATAGAGGTAAAGAACAGGGTCATAGGAGAGACCCTCATGTTCACAAGACTCCTTTGCACTGGCTAATTCAGGAAGGGCAGGGTTTCAGCTCTCTGCGCAACTGTGAATGTGATGTTTAGTGATATGGTCATTAAAGTTAAACTCTATCACAACAGAAATATTTAATGACTAATTGAGTCAGTTGTAGCAGAATATGCCACATATATTTTTATTTCTGTGTAGCTCCCTGTCAGTTACCAGTCTCTCCAGCTGCTGTCACCGAACAAAGCAGAAGGAAGCGCTAAGACATAATGAGATAAGCTTGTTTCAGGCCTGTTACTGCTACAGTAGCTTCCAAGCCACGAGGACCATCTGGGATAAGCTATCCACCCAGTGACCCAACCTCCAAGGGCACCCGCCTCCACCTGTACCAGAGAAAAACACAAGTTCATCACTTCAGCCATTTCCACGAAGACCCTTCAAAGAGCCGTGGGGTCTGCAGCTGAAGAAACCAATGTCCACCACATGAACACAAGCAAAAACACAAAAAGAAAGGGGCAAATCTATTATTTCAGTTTTCAAAGGTTAGAGGGAAAAAAAAAACAGAAAGACTGCACAAAACATTTTATTGTGGTTCATTAGTTAATTAATCAAGAGTTACACAACAGGCAACAGATTTGGGGTAACTTTTGCCAAACCCAAATTAGATTCAAAAGAGCCAAAATATTTTTCCCAGACTTGCGGGTCATGGACTTAGAATTTGGTGACTTATTTAATATTCCCAAGAAGGTACCTAAAAGGATTATTTCAATAACTTAGAAAAGTATTCAAATCAAGCCTGGGGAATTAATTTTTTTCTCCTTTCAAAAGATCCACGGAATGGAGTAAGAGCTTTGAGGGCACCTAAGTCAGAATCTACCTACTTACAAAATAGCCAGGCTATTTAAAGTCATTTGTTTGCTTAAACAAATACCAAAATGTATACATTCAGTTGACTGTGTCTTAAAACACTTTAATGTCTTACCTCTGAGGTCTACATAATTATTCCATTGCTCAAAAACACTTCTGGAATGCTTCTTTTGGGATAATTTTTAGAATAAGTTTATGGGGCACTCAGGAAAATCAGTTTATTGTCATGGTAAAGTCAGTTTACCATACATATATATGCACGCATGCAAACACAGTCGACCTTCGTTATATCTACAGAAGAACCACAGAGTAAACAGTCTAAGAATAATTTCTATTTGGTTGAGCAGGCTTTTGCAGGCTTATGTTAGAATATAGGTGTTTTGGAACTTCTGTAAATTTATGGCAACTAAAGTAACAGCCCCGTGATGATCCGGGAACCAGACTGAGTGGGTAGTATCGGGGGGCTGACCAGTCCTTCTCCACTGCCCACAGATCCAGCCTGCTCTCTAATCCAAGCTGGTTCTAGAAAGTTCTAGCATCTCCCACACTGTACAAGACGAAGGAATGTGTATCAGTGTTTGCACTTATACAGAGGCCCAAGTGAGAGCCTTCAGAGAAAGAATGATCACTCAATCAAAAGATCTGAAGGACCTTAAAAATGAGCCCATCCAGTAATTCCCAATCTGGCCCTACCACAGAACCCCTGGCCCACCAAACATACTGTGTTAAAAGTTACAGGCTTGAGGGTCTGAGAATCAGCATATTGTTAAGCTGCCCAGAATATTACAAGTGCAGCTTGAATTAAGAGACACCATGTTTATTTTGCAGAGAAAAGCTGTAAAACAAAAGAGCAGTAGCCCCAGGTAAGTGACAAAGCTGGAAGTAGGAGTCAATGCTTTGGCTCAACCTGGCACAGTGATCTTTCAGTCAAATGTCACCAGTAGCTGCAATAAGGGCCACAGCACATTTATACAGTTGGTACCTACGAAATTATGATTTTGCTATGGATCCACAGCAGTGCAAATCAAGCTTCTGTGGCCAACCAAAGAATCAGACCATTACTGAGTGTGGGAGCTCCATTCTGATCTGCATTCCTCTTTGAGAGGCCTCCGCTTATGGTTCTTGGACAATAAATGGCTAGCCATATTTCATTCCATTCAGCAAGTTGACAGTTGAATTCAGAATGAATTAATGGGGAAGGCCTTAATCAGAGCCAGACATGTAAGAAAGTAAAAAAGGGTAACTATTTATTATAATGTTAGAAAAGAATGTGACCACAAAATACTCGTCCCACTTAATATCTAAAATTTCACCTTAGAAATGTATCCCTTTAGCTTAAAGCTTAGCCTCTATATCTGCAGCAAGTTCCTCCAGGAAGGGCCACGTGTTGAGCTTTATCGGTCATTTACAACTGATAGTAAAAGACGTGCTCAGACACTTTCCTGAGATGAAGGGCTATGATAAGAAGGAAGGTGGGGAAATGTTCCGATTAAGTGAACTGGGATTCTACCAAAGGAGGAGAAGATTCTGAAAGGAGAGGCAGGTATCTCCCAAGACAAGCTTCCAAGATGCCCCTAGATCCAGTAGTAGATGTCCCTGCTGTAGATGGCACTGTATGGTCAAGCTGGCTTTAGCAAAATCAAAAAGTTTTGTTTTGCATTTTATAACAACTTTTTTGTTTGTTGTGGTTTGGGTTTTGTAAATACAGATGAGCAAGATGGGAGCCAAAGACAGATTATTTAAAAATCAAACTTTATCTGAAAGGTGAAAATACAGCCCAAAAGAAATAACAAGCAAGAGAGGGATGGGCTGGGTGGAGGGGGGCAAAAGGGAAAAAATGGGACAACTATAATAGCGTAAACAATAAAAAGAAGAAAGAGCACTGTTGGCGGGAATGCAGACTGGTGCAGCCACTGTGGAAAGCAGTACAGAGATACCTCAAAAAATTAAAAATGGAACTACCTTAAGACCCATCAGTCACACTTCTGGGAATATATCCGAAAGAACCCCAAACACTAATTCAAAAGAACACAAGCACCCCTATGTTCATTGCAGCATTATTTACAATCACCTAGATATGGAAGCAGCCCAAGTATCCATCAGTAGATGAGGGGATAAAACAACTATGGGGCATTTAAACAATGAAATACTACTTGGCCATAAAAAAGGAAGGAAATTTACCCTTCGCAATAGCACCAATGGACCTGGAAAACATTATGCTAAGTGAAATAAGCCAGTCAGAGAAAGACAAATACCGTATGATGTCACTCATATGTGGAATCTAATGAACAAACTAAACTAACAAGGAACATGGGGGCAGACTCACAGATGGAGAGCAGGATGACAGCTAGTGGGGGGTGAGGGGGTAGAGGGATTGAGCAAAAGGACTCATGGACATGGACACTAGTGTGGTGACTGCTGGGGGGAGAGGGGGATAAGGGGATAAAAGGTAATGGAAAAAATACAATAAAGACTAAAAATAAAACAGAAAAAATAAAGTCAAATTAATGATGAGTAATGTAAAATTAAAACTCCTTATATTTCAAAAAAAAGGAAAAAAAAGATAAAAATTTTCAGGACCATGGACAGATTCCCATGGAGCTCTATTGCCCAAAAAGTCTTGTGGTAGGTTGGGATACTTCAATTTTGAAATATTAATCAGGGTTACATTAGTGATGTTTTTAAATTTTATTTCACTTTTCTCATCACCATTTATCCCCCCAAACCCTTGTCCACCTCCACCCACCCCTCAAGTTAAGTAATCTTTGACAATATTTAAAAATTGGAGGAAAAGATACTAAACTAATAATCCTTTATTTCTTCAAATGTGACTATAAATGCATATAGATAATATATAAATAAATGAAACACTATTGCAATGCTGGTATTGGTAGGAGGACCTAGCATTTATCGTGTCAACCTGGATGTCAACAGTTTACGTGTGTCTTAATCGCAGCTCCAACATCGGTTTTCATGTCAGACTTGGGACAGACTTGGGAAGGGATGCAATAAATTAGTACATGGGTGGGTAGAGGTGGAAGAAGGCAAAAGGGGGATAAATGGTAATGGAAAAAATACAATAAATATTTTTAAAATAAACTATTGCTTACATGACTAAATAATGAAACACTACCTACTTTACCAGATAAACTCTAAATTCTCAATGGCTTGATTAAGAAATTTATTTTTTGTTCACTAAAGTCCCATCGATCCTCAAGGCAGGGAAGAACACTGCTCCCAGCCATTCGGGAACTCAGACTTCCACAGCTGCGCTCTCTTCAATCCTGGCTTCCAGCATCACCCAGACTGTCACATCCTCACAGAAGACAGAAGAGGGGACGTAGGGGATCACACAGAAGGATTTTATGGGACAGACCTGGAAGTGAAATACATCTCATATCCACATATCACTAGTCAGAACTCACTCATATGGCCACACCTGGCTGCAGAGGATGCTGGGAACACATTCTGGCTGTGCACTCGTAAAGAAAGAGAGATAAGCTTGGTGCACAGAGATCCACCCTTTGTTCACTGGGTATTCATTCAACCTAATGCATTTTAAAAGCAGAGTGCAACAAAATATTTAAACTAGAATACTGCCCTATCAAACCATTTCCCCCTCCCAGGAGAATGCTGATTATAAGAAGCCAGAGCAAAAATCGTGCCAAGAGGCCAATCGTGTTGTATGAAATGAGTTTTGAGTTTCCTCCCCTCTAGATACTGTGTCTGAGGCTGTCAGTGGCAGTGGAGAAATACAGGGCCACCCCCGGCACTTGCACTGCCCTTCTCCCATCTGGTCATTCCCATGGGTGCAAGGATGAAGGAGAGGTAGGCACACAACACAGGAAGATGCACAGGCACATCCCCAATTCATCCAGCACCAGGAAGCAGCATCCTGGAGCGTGGGGGGTTGAAAGAACACCGAAAAAGGCAACAGCCCTGGTAGGGTTCCACTAGTTACGAGTCATGCAAGAGATGACAAGCTTTCCGGAGTCTCAGGTGCCTCATATGCAGAATGGGAATGATCACACCTATGGATGAGGTGGCTCAGAGTTCAACTGGTGAAAAAAGGTACCAGTGAAAGGATATGAAGGAGAGAATAACAGCTGCTGGAAGACAGAGAGCAAGAGAGTGATGAAAAATGAGGGAGGGAAGCAACCTGTTGAATAAACCTATCACTGTGATAGTTGAGGAAGAGAGTAGCAATACCCTAGCAGGGAAAAAATCCTAAGCTACAAATTTTCCAAGAGCTTGTAAAAAATAAAATTGGTCATGACACACGCCTTAAAAGACATTTTATGGAAATTATAGAACCTATTTGAATACAGATGGAACTAGACATACTCCCAGCCACAAACCTGAAGGGTAAAGAAAAAAAGTCAAGAGTTAGGTGCAATTAAAAGTAGCAAATAAATGACATTTCCCACATGATTTCCAAATTGGGACCACTTTCCCCTTAATTGGAGTAGAAGGAAAAGGTGAAATTATATATCATCTGCTCCACTAATCTGCACCTGTTACTTTGTGTCTAGAACTTATACAGTTTTTCTTATCATTTTGAGTCTTGACATCCCCAAGGAAGAAATAAAAGAGGCTAATGAATTCCACATCTTCTCAAAAAAAAAGTGCAGACAAGTGATGGCCTATAAATGTGGCTCATAATTTTTTCACAATATCCAAACTCTTTTTGCCCCAAGAGAGCAAGATTTGGTGACTTTAATTCCTACACACAGAAAATACTTGTTCCTGAGAAGTTACCAGAAACTCTTGGACTTTGTTTTCCAGAGAAACTCACAGCCTAGTGAACAAAGAAGACTAATTCTGCACCACCGTGGGTCTTCCATCTTTTAATCACTGGCTCTGAAACACAGACACAGTGCAGCATTTTCAGGATGACAAGGCAAAAATGTGACTATTCAGCCTGAAAACAAAGCAGCTTTATCTCAAAAATGACCCGAATGTATCAGAGCCAGAGAACCCTAAGATTCTGATGAGAGTGACGTCATTAAATGCAAAACTGTGGAACCCTTGGTTAAAGGATCCCTACAGCAGCTAGTAACAAAGGCTTGAGAATAGGCTGTCCTATTTTTTTTAATGAAACCTTTTAAAAACATTTCAGCCCTAGCTGGTGTGGCTCAGTAGACTGAGTGTCAGCCTGCGAACCAAAGGGTCGTCAGTTCGATTCCCAGACAGGGCACATGCCTGAGTTGCAGGCCAGGTCCCCAGTTGGGGGCATGCGAGGGGCAACCATACATCGATGTTTCTCTCCATCTCTCTCTCCTTCCCTTCCCCTCTCTCTAAAAATAAATAAATTTTTTAAAAAACTTCCAGAGCACCATACTTCAAGACACAACATATCACACTCCCACACCTGAGGACAAAATGTCTCAGAATGTCCAACCAAACACTACCCACCTGGTGCACAGAAAAGTTAGGCCACTCTGACTCCTTCCTTCTTTCAAAGCTGAGAGCAAAGCCAACAGAAGAAGGCATAAGAAGAATGTAGTTCACTCTCCAGTCCTGTTTTCTTCAGAGAAACCCCTGTTAAATGCTCAGTGACAATGGATGACATGCTGTAGAAACTCTCCTCTAAGAAGCTTACAGCTCTTGGCGCAGGTTACCCCCAAGCCTGCAGTGGGAGCAGGATGACTGATAACTTGCATCAGGAAAGTCTCGGATTCTTACTTCATCGCTCACCTAAAATATGTGCTTCTTCCTGGGCCACGTTCCTTTCCCTCCACTCTTTTCTCTATCTTCCTTTTTGCCTCATCCTCTCCAGAAATTGGTCCAGCAATTTTTCCCTCTCTCTCTTTTTTAAACATTTTATTTATTTATTTTGAGAGAGATGGGAAGGGATAGATGAGAAGGAGAGGGAGAGAAGCATCGATGTGTGGGAGATACATTGACTGGTTGCCTCTCACATGCCCCCAATCAGGGACCTGGCCCACACCCAGGCATGTGTCCTGACTGGGAATCGAACTGGTGACCCTTGGTTTACAGGCTGGCGCTCAATCCACTGAGCCACACCAGCCAGGGCAATCTCATGACTTTAAATACCATACCATAATCTGATGATTTCTAAATTTACACCCCCAGTGAGATGTCTCCCCTGAATCCAGTTCAACATATCTAACTATTGGCATTTCCACTGGAGCACTTAAAAGGCATCTCAAAGGTCATCATACCCAAAATATGGATTCCCAAATCAAGATCCTCCCGCAGTCCTATCCACTGTGTTTAATGGCAAATCTACCAGCTCCACAGGCTAAAAACCTCGGCACAATCTTTGACTGATCTTTTTCTCACCCACCCTGCGTGTGACCCATTAACCAATGCTGCTAGTTCTCCCCTCACTCCACTGCCAGACACTGTCTGTGCTGGCTGGTCTCCCTGCTTCTATGCACACCCCACTGTAATCTATCACTACACTCTGCAACCCAAGTGAGACTTTTAAATCATAAACCTGATCACTCCTCAGAACCCTACGACGGCTTCCCATCTCACACCTTCCTGTGACCTTCTTACCCTCTGTGAGGTGGCTCTTCACTCCTCTGACATCATATCCTGCTACAAGCCCCCTGATGTGCTCCCCACCCCAGCCATTCTGCTGTCCCTGTCACTTCTCCAACATGCTAGCCATTGTCCCACATCAGGGGCACCACCCTTGCTATTCCCGCTGTTGGAAATCCTCTCTCCATAGATGTCCCCATTGCCAGCTCCCCCACGCCCACTGGGTCTTTATTCAATGTCATCATCTCGGCGAGGTCCTCCCTGGACGCTCCAGTTTGTCATTTCAACCCTGCCTCCACATTTCCTATCCCCCCACCCCACTCCTTCTGTCCTTAGCACTGATCACTGTCTAGTATGTTACACATTTGACTTACTCACCTTTCTGTTGTCTCACTGGAATATAAACTCCACGAGGGCAGGGGGGTTTGCCTATTTGATGCACTACTACACCCTCAGCCCCTGGCACCAATCCTGACGTGTAAGAATTCACCCAATATTTGCTGAATCAACGAACATGCAATCTGTGTGATTTACTCATGCACCATGAAGGGGAAACCCGGAGTGGAAATTGTCACCCCACTGGAAAAAGTCACCACCCTCCCTGATATCCCTAGGAACTCACCTGTGGGTAAGCACCCTCGGTTCAGGGATAACCCTGACTCTGTGTCCACAGCCTTCAGGTCAAGGACCCCAGCCGAGGAGCTTGGTGCTTGCTCCTGCCAGCTTCTCCCACCCTCCAGCCCCACCCATACCGCTCTGTGCTCAGGACCTCCCCCTCCCCCAGCTCCTCCCTGATGCTGGATCACCGCCCACCCCAGTCTCTTAAAAATCATTGTCCAGATGAAAAGATTTGTTTTGTAATTAATAGGACAACCAAGAACAAATCCAGCAGTGTTTGAGGCCAGAGAAATTAAATCTGCATCGCTCCATCTGGGAATTCTTCCACGAAAACAAACTGCTTTTGTTTTGAATTCAGCTCTGACAGAGGACACAAAGCCTCCTGGCGTGTATGTTTAGCCCGTTCAGGTCCTCACGGTAGGACCACCGCCTTCACACAGCGCTCGCTCCTTCCTCCTAAACAATAAGGGTCTCCGTGCAGGGATATCATCGCGGTTGCTCCTAATGCACTTCACTACCTGGAGACGATCTGTCTTCTGTGCAGGAGCCATTACGGTCTCGGATGCATCTCCCTTTTTAGCAGCTTATTGATCTGCACGCGCCCAGCCAGCCGCCGCACCACTACGGATGTGTGTAATAAAAGCTGATACAGGCATGCCGCTGGCACCGGGGCATAGAAGTCCTTCTCTGAACGCTGCGCAACTCTGCTGCCCCAAAGAGATGAAATGCCACCTTCCAGTTTGAAACAAACCTCGGGGTTCTTACAGACGTTAAAATAAACATCTGTGAGAAGAGACAGTTTTCTAGGGCAAGGGTTGTCCCCCATTTCAGGAGACTCACATTCCTGGGTAGCTCATCCGTACTTCTTCTAATTTCTTGTACAAAAGCCAGCCCTTTAAAGCGCCGGTTTCGTTGGGATGGCTACCCAGTGGTTCCTACTGAACGTGCAGGCTGAATTTTGATCTGTAGAACTTTATACAACTTGGGCAGGAGGTGGCGAAAATCCGTTTTCTAGCTTAAACTGAGCATAGACTTAACTAATATATGTCCCGGAGGTACGGCGGTCGTAGCAAAGCTTTCCTTGATATGAATCATTTATTCAGCCTAGTTTAGAGAACCGAGCCATGCAGCCGCGCCTGGATGTGTCTGCTGGACCAACAGAATTACTCCGCTTATTGAATGAGCTGGCCGGAGGCTCTGCCCTTAGCAGACCCTGTGGCTACAGGAAAATTCCCCAAAACCTTCGCTTTGAGATGACCCAGCCCGAGCCATAGTCACTGTCCTTTTCGAAGAGAAGTCACTTCTCTGTGAGACCCCGAAGGCTGAACATCTCTCCTGTCCGTTCTTGCCCTGGGACTCGGGGGTCTTCATAAGCAAAGATGTGTCGATTGACCCCGACACCTTCCCACCCCCCACCCCCTTAGAGAGGACGGATGTTTCTGTGGGCAGTGCTGCCCCCCAGCCACAGCGGGGCCAGATGGGCCAGACAACTGGAGACAGATGCTTGCCATGTTTTGGCATCATCATCATGGAGCCACCCCTTTTGAAAGTCATAACCAAAATCACCACCAGAGGAGATCGGAGAAAGTTGCCCTTAACAGAGTCATGAGGGAGGCTCCCCCGGGGTAGCCCGGAGACATCCCCGACGAGAGAAATCAGGACGCTGGAAACAGATCTGAAGGAATGGCCAAAGATGCCAGACCCAGAGATACATCTGGAAGGTCATGTCCACGATAGGACAAGAAGTGGAGGGAGCCTTCTCTCGACCCAAGAGGCCACGGGTGGGAAGACCGTCCTACGAGAGGCGTGACGGGGAGGGCGGGCAAGAGCACAACAAAGAGGCCCAGTCCAGGAGAAACGGGACAGTCTCCCCTCGAAATTCTCCTCTTGTGAATCAGAAACATGGGTGCTTTCGGAAAATGCAAACCCTAACAAAAGGAATAAATTGACGTTTATCACATGTGTTACAGAACAATTCACAGCAGGTTTTCTATTAACAGTGAGTCTCCCTAGTCCAAAGAAATTACGGTTCTTTGTTAAATAACATTTCTAGATTGACTGCATTAACTGAGGTAAACTTTCATTTATTCAACAAACAGGTATTAAATACCTATTATGGCCCATGTATTATGCAAAACACTGCAGATGAAAAGATGAATAAGAAATCGTTCAAAAATAGTCTGGAAAGAGGGGGAACATATGGAGAAACAAAATGTCACCGGTGCTAGGAAGGGGGTGTGTTTGGTGTACGGCGGGCTCAGGAGGAAGAAGGCAGCTCACCCAGGGAGACGGAGATGGGGGTGAGAGAACCCCAGGCAGGCTGGGGGAGGCCCTGGAGCTGATTCCTAAAGAACAAGCAGGTGCTGGCCGAGCAGACTTGGGGTGGGGGTGGGAACTGGCACTTCCAGGCAAAGGAAGAAGTTTCGTAAGTAAAGGCTCCCAAGGCACAAGACAGCTTAACCTGCTTGGGGGCCCCCCCGAAGTCCTTCATCGGAGTTGGAGGAGAATGTGCCGGTAAAATGAAAAGCATGCCAAAGGGTGAGACTGGCGAATGCAGGCGCGGAGGGGAATGCTGCCGGACCCGCGAGGACTGGCGTGCCAAGGGGAAGATGACGGATCTTCTCCCGACCCGTGGGCGTGGGGAGCTGCTGACAAATTTGAGTAAAGCGATACCATGACTAGATTTACATTTAGAAAGAACCACTCTGAAGAGAAAGCTTTGACGAGGGAGGAGCCTGGAGGACGCAGAAACGGAACAGAGAGAGCAAGGGATGGGGCCAGAGAGCAGCATTCGAATGGCGCGGGGGAGGGCGCGTAAGGGTATCAGGAGCGACAGCCACTGGGTCCCTGCTTGCGTGAGTCGTGAGTCGGGCAGGAGGGAAGAGGGCCCTGAGGACGGTGCTCGAGTTTCTGGCCTGGGCAAGCAGAGAGGCCTGGGGGGGGCCTTACCCCAGACAGAGGAACATGGAGGCCAGAGGACTCTGGGGGCGGGGGAGCGGTTAGAGAAAAGAGGTGCCAAGTGGAGATGACAGCCAGGAGGTGGGATGCTTGGGTGGGGGTCTGAGCAAGAGGGTCTCTGTATGGAGGGTTGTGAGCCTCGAGGGGTGAAAATGGTCACAGTTGCGAACGAGACTGATCAAGGGGAGCGCAAAGGGCGAGAGAAGGAAGCCGGTCCGGGAGAACACCCAGGGACTGAGAAAGGCGCAGGAACAGAGAAGGGGAAGGATGAAGGAGGAGCAGCCCTGGGGGAGAAGGGCGCCCCCAAAGCTAGAGAAGGGGAAGGAGCAGTCCCAGCCCCCGGGACAGGGGAGGGCAGTGAGTGGCAGTAGCCTGAACGTGACCCGGAGGTGAAGGCCAGGCAGAGAAGCAAGGCCACACCTGAGAAGAACCCAGGCCAAGTGAGATTACCTTCTGCTTCCTTTGTGTTAACACAGTGGGGGAGAAGGGGGAGGGAGGGCTGGAGACACGGAGGCCAGCCCTTCCCAAAGTGGAAGGCCTTGCGCCTACAGGAAAAACGTGAATCTGCCCCCCTGCAGAGCGTGATGAAGAGAAAGCAGCTCATCCACCTGGGACCTTTGGACGCAGGGCTGCCCGGAGGAGCCGCATCTGAGCATCCGATTAGCCCTGTGGTTTCAGGAACATGAGCCTGGAAGTTATTCTGTCGGAGTAGCCCTGAAATCCCTGGGGACCTCCATGACCCCCTAGTCCCCTCGGGTCCGGTGTGGGTGTCCTCAAGCATTAAGAGATGCAAATGGAACCCGTGCAACATCCGGATGGGACTTTTCTGCTCCAGCTCTAGTTGGTATGAGGAGAGTGAACATAACCACTATCGCAGGAGTGGGGCTCTTGGCTGAAGTCACCCTCATAATTTTAAGAATAATGACTCCTCACCTCATTCTTCAATCATAAAACTACTCAAAGTTTGCCGACTAACATTCTCTCCTCAGTTTCAAACGTGATATGAAAACTGCTGAAAAGGTAAAGTACAATTCTGACTCCTCCTTTGTACTTCTTAGCTTTTTCTTTCTTAGTTCACGCCCGAGTTCTTCCCTTGGGTCCAAATGCCTTCCCAGATGTTTGTGCTCAGCCTCTGGTTCATCCCACACTCCCCCCCGCCCCGCCTCCTCGCCTTTTATCTATTTAAAATTCAACATCTAATCAAGCTAATTGGAGGGATGGCTTTAGTTTAATTTTCTGGCCCTTGGAAGTCTTGGTTTTTCCATAAGCTGCAAGGAAATTTGCAAAGGGGGGGGGGAGTGTGGTTTGTACACTTGTTTCTATCTCAGAAGGGAATAAGACTTAGTTTTATTCCTTCTAACCCCTTCCCATGAGTCACTGTCAGTGAAAACCAATGGTTAGGGGTGACCTGACTCTCCTCTTCTCTAAATGCCTCTTGCTACTACTTACAAAGTCAGTCACAAAATTTTCCAAGAAAGTCCCTTAAGGAACCTGTCTCCTATACAATGAACAGTACAGTCTGAATTACATTTTAACTCTTTTGTCAGAATTATAACCACCTTCCACACAGCTTGAGTGTGCACGCATGTGCATGCTCCACTTGCTTCAGATCTTTGGTTTTTTTTAGAAAATAAAATAGTGCAGATGATTTTAAAGCACCTCCTCAATTCTATGTCTTCCCCTGTCTTGAGAAAGGTACACATCACCCTTCATTTTGTGTTTCTCAGTCCTGTGCCTACTTTTCATAAATACAATGCAACTAGGTTTCCATAAACAATATATGATGCATATTTAATCTGTTCTTGAACTTTGTACAAATGGCGTCGTATTCTCCATTTCATTCAGCACCCTGCTTTTTTCATTCCAGTTTTATGGTTCTCCTTTTGGAAACATGTAGACCTCTCATATTTATTTCAAATCCACTGCAAGAGCTTCCATTGCACGAATACGCCACACTTCATGACCTAGTGTCCTATTAGTGGACATGGTGGTGCCGTGGACATTCCTGGATGTGTTTCATGTGTATGTGGCCAGGAGGAAAAGCTCCAGGCTGCAGGAGACACCTGTCCCCAGCCCCAGGACACAGGAGCCGGCTGCACCCCGGAGTGGAGTTGGCTGACATACAGCAGCACAGGAGCCCAGGGCTCCTTTAAGGTGAGAACAACCCTGTTCCACCCAGGCGTGCGAAGGACTCCAGGGCTGTGGGGAATCAGAGTTGTGTTTACCTAAGTGGAACCACTGTTATAAAGATGAAGAGGGATTCAGGGCACAACTGAATGAGAGAGGCCCCAGAGCAAATAAAGTGTCCGGCAGGGCGAGGTCGGCATCTGGAATAGCAGGGCATTTTAAAACGCAGGAAATGATAGAATTTTATGAAGATGACCTAATATCAAGTCAATTGCCTTTTCTTGGCAAAATACTTTGACGCCAAAAAAAATCAATTGAAGTAATTCAGCCACTGCAGTCTCTCATAAAAGCAGCAAATCTGTGAAACTTCTTTGAAAGCCAATAGCAGCTTCCACTCAGAAGAAACATCAGCGTGTAAAAGATTCCTAGAAACTCCTGGAACGGGCCTCTCAACTCCATCTCTGTGTATACAAATTTACACAAAACAATAATGTTTTTCATCCTTGAATCACCTGTTCATTGCCTGACTTATATTTATGCTTGATGTGATGTTTAAATATTGCTGAACGGAATGTCTCTGATATGATCTCTAAAAATCGGGCAGTGAGGCCTGCCTCGTGGAAGAAGGACTAAGAGTCTGGGGGACAAGGGCGGGTGGGCAGGTATTGCCTCATCAAAGTTAATTAATAAATTTAAAATGAGGCTAAGTTTGCACCTTATCAAACCCCAGGTAACCTCTGCGAATGTCCCCAGGTTTCTGCAAAGCCTCCCCTAACTGCTCTAAAACTCAAGAATTACTCAGGCCCCCAGTACACAAATCTCTCCACTTACCAACCTTGGGGCTTGTGTTTGCTAGTCATCTTTAACCCTCCCTCCTTTTCTTTTTTAAAGCTTTTTGAGGCTAGGGACTATGGATTTCACCCAGGGTCCTCAGCCCCCAGTAATGTGCCTAACACAGCTGGCGTTCAAAAGACATTTTCACAATAAGCACAGTAAAGTGTTCTTCATCACACTATAATAATTTCCAAAAGACCCAAGGCATGTATTCATTTCTTGTTTTATGTATTCTTGTAAAGTTTCATTTATAAAAAAACAAACAGCCCTGGCTGGCGTAGCTCAGTGGATTGAGCGCGGGCTGCGAACCAAAGTGCCGCAGGTTCGATTCCCAGTCAGGGTGCATACATGCCTGGGTTCCAGGCCACGGCCCCCAGCAACCACACATTGATGTTTCTCTCTCTCTCTCTCTCTCTCTCTCTCTCTCTCTCTCTCTCTCTCTTCCTCCCATCCCTCTCTAAAAATAAATAAATAAATCTTTAAAACAAAAACCAAAAAAGATGTAATTCTCAACACCGTTTTAATCTAAGCCCTATGAGGGCAAGACTTCTGTCTGTTTTATTGACTTCTGTCCCAAGCGTACTTGGGCTGCTGCCTAGCACATAATAAGTGCTTAATAAATGTGTTGAGTGAATAAAGATCCTTGGTACAGAGTGTGTACATGCTGCCCAGTACTCCAGCTCTTTTCTCTGTTGTTCTTAAATTTTCTTTTTAATTTACTGAATTGTGGTCACACAGGCATGACATGAAGGTTTAACCATTTTCAAGTGTACAGTTTGGCGGCATAACACTTCATGCCGCCATCACTATGGGACAGACGTCACCGCCTCTCCCCATCGGTCTGTAAGTGTTTAACCGCAATCTGCAACATGGCACCACAACCCTCTGGGAAGAGAAAAGGTGAGCTTTCGTCACCTGATTGTATATTTTACGGGATGAGCTGCTTTCTTCTCCACCCCTTCCCGTGACAACCCAGCCCCTGGGACGCCCCCTCCAGAAACATCTCCCTTCTCTGTCTCTGCGTCTGGCTCTCCGGCTCTCCCTCCCGTCCCCCACTTCCCCTTCCCTCTCTTTGCACCGTCTCTCAACCACTGACTTCTTACTTACTTTCTGTAGCTTAACTTTGACTCTCTCATCAAATGTTAGAGCGTGAAAGGGCTTGAAGATTATATCCTCCAAATCCGCCATTTCTCACAGGAAGACGCGAAGTCCTTTAGAAGGACGTGTGCACTGTCTCGAAAACAGCAGCTGCCCAATCAGGGCGTCAGAACAAATGTTCTGTCTACTCCTTCGGCAGGTCGTGCAGTTCCCCCTCTCTGTGCGCACTGCTTGGGGTGCGTAGTCCCAGAAGTATCTGCATCTGAACGAACGTCTGTGACTACTGCGTAAAGTCTAGATGTATGTGTGTGCGGGGGGTGGGGGGGGAGTGCGGTGTAAAGTGTCAAACTAACCCAGAGTGTGTTTAGGATTCTGCCTGAAGGGCTAGGATTACCCAGTAATAGCAGAGAAAGAGAAAATATCTTTAACTGACCATCCAAAGTGGAATATACACAGAATCAATCCTCTAAATTGATCCCTACCAGCCCCATAGTAAAAGAATAAATTAGCTGACCTTCTCAAACAGAAATAAAGCTCTTGACTTTGTTGGCTCAATAAATAGAGCTCACCTGTGAGTTGCCTGACTACGCTGATCCCTGATCCAGTTGATATGGAAGAGCCTATCTAAGGAAGAGCCTGCTCCAACCACACTTGACAATGAACTTGGGAACCATGAGCTAGAGGTAAGCTCCCTCAGGACAAGAACTACAATATGCCTCTTTCTTCCTCTCCAACACCCAACAGAGGACTTGGCACAAAGCAGGTGCTCAAAACACATCTCTCTACCCTGCCCTGTCTCTCTTGCACCCACACATTTGTCTGTGGAGTCATAGGGCTCCTTCCCTACCTGTCACCTCTCACTGGTGAGTTATGTTTGCAGCATGACTGGGGAGGAGGGAAAGGACTAAGAGTGCATTGACTTGTACATCTGGGCATGCATATAACATGTAAACACAGGGATCACACTATATATAAAGACTGTGAGCCCTGGTGGGTGTGGCTCAGTGCACTGAATGCTGGCCTGAGAACCAAAGGGTCGCCGGTTCAACTCCAGGTCAAGGCACATGCCTGGGTTGCAGGCCAGGTCCCCAGGTGGGGGCGCACAAGAGGCAACCACACATTGATTTTTCTCTCCCTCTCTTTCTCCCTCCCTTTCCTCTCTCTAAAAATAAATAAATTAAATATTTTGTAAAAAAAGACTGTGAGTGTCCATATATAGTTTACCCGTGGGCAGGCAATGCCTCTTTATGTTATAAAGCAAAATTAGTGAAAGTATTTAATTTGGGGCTTACTTGCTCTTTGTGCTTCCTAAGGGCAACGACACTTCACGGCTCGTACGGCCTTACCTTACATTACAGGCTGACTGGTTCATTAGACATTATCTGTATTCCACACAAATTTATGTGCTGTCTGGCTCTACCCCCTGGAAGGCGAGCTTCTCCACGATGCCCAACCCCAAAGCCCTCAAATATTTGTGGAGTGAATATGTCTTTCACGTCTGTAACCTCAAAATCTACCTCAGAGGACAAAGCAAATACTCAAAAATCACATGGAGAAAAATTGCATGAGCTTTGGTCGGCAGCTCTCAAAGCAAGGAGTGGGCCACTTTAAAATGTGTCCCCCTCAGTGCCAAGGTGAACATCTCAAGCAAGTCTCGCCTTGGTGGGACTCTGAAACTGCTTCCTATTTCAGTTTGGGGGATCAACACGCCAGCCTGTTCTGCACCCCATTCCTGCCCCGACAGACTATGGTGACAGTAGAACACAGTGGGGGAGTTCCCAAACCTGCAGCCCACATTCACACCCCGGCACCTTCGTTTCCTTTTCCTGAGGCCTGGAAAGTTCACTGACCTTTCTGTACCTCCACTCCCTCGGTTATAGAATAGGGATTAAAAAATAACAGTAGCCACTCAGACCATTATTATGAAGAATACACTAACTAATGTAGGTAAAATTCTCAGAACAGTACCAGGCATCAAGATTGGCAATGATTATTATTAATAATCCTTCCCACCAAGTCAACTTTGCAAGTTACTTGTCATGAAGCTGGGACAAGAAAAGGACAGAAAAAGAGAAAATACTCAGAGTCAACGATGGAAAATTAATAAAATATAGAAGTAGCATAAATCGAAGACCTTGTCCCCCCAAACATTCCAGTAGCAAAGTTTCTTCAAGTGTAGAATAGTATTCTTAAATTCAAGCACAAATTATCACGTTCAGTTATCCTCACCTGAAACCAGGTATGGGCTTGTTCTTTGTGGAGGCTACGGGCCCGCGCAGCGCCGTCCGACAGAACTTTCTGTGCTGACGGGTGGGCTCTCTAATCTGCACTGTCCGATATGAGAGCCACTGACCGCACGTGGCTATGGAGCATTTATAACGTGGCCGATGTGACTAAGAAAATGATGTTTTAATTTTATTTAATGTCAATCATTTTAAACTGAAACAGCCACATGTGACTGGCGGCTACCCTCTGGGGCAGCATAGCTGCAGGGGACTTGAGTGCACAGGCCCCTGGACTCAGCTCCGGCCTGCCCTCCTGCTCCCAATCCACCCGCCTCCCTCATCCCAGCAGTTAACACTCACAAGGCCAGACTACTGTTCTGCACCCACAGCTGTGCACAGGCTGGCCTCTTTGCCTGAAACGCCATTCCTCTCCAGCCACCTCCAAACTCCATGGAAAACCTTGTTCAGATTTCATTTCTCCAAGACCAGCGGCCTCCCGCCCCTGCTGCCTTGCCCCGTCCCGCCACCGGCACAATCTATCACTGCCTCCTCTGTGTTTTTCTGTGTCTCTTGCTGTCGCTCTCACCATCCGGCAGTTGTCAACTATTCCCTGTGATGCCAACAGGCTATGGGAATTTTAAATACCGGGCTGTACTCAACCCTTCATCCTAGTGATGGGTGCCCCTCACATAGTACATGCACAGTAAATATTTGCTGAGTACATTATTAATTGGTGGGTATGTGCAATGTTTTGTTAAAATAAGTTTCAGGCTATTGATAACCACTCTGTGATTAGGGAAACTATATAGGTCAGATTCTTTTATAAGGCCTGCTATCAAACAGTTTTTAAAACTCTTAGAATCTCAGGTGAAGGTCTGCTTATTTCAGTCCATGTCAGTATAGCATTTCAGCACAAATCAAAGAATATCAATGTTCCCTGGAACAAAATCCTACCTGTAGCTGCTCCTGAAGGCCTGGCAGTCTCTTGGATTTCAGAAACTGATCCTGTCATTGACCTGTCCTCAGTGCTTGCAGTGACTTACTAGGGAGACCCGGACGAGGTTGAAAAGCAAGAAGTCAGAGGACCTGATATGGACCAGTCACATGGGAATTCAAGGGCGCTCTCTCCTTGTGCACCCTCTGCCCAACCCAGCCTCCAACAGGGGAATAACTGAAACCTAAGCTAATGAGAAAAATAATGATTGTGGGTGATTTATGTGTGTTCTGTGACATGGGTTATCCAAAAAAGGACTGTGTTCCCCTATTCCTTAACAAAGCTTTTGCTCAAAAAAAAATTCTTCCTTGTTAAAGTATATAGAATCTGTTACAGTATTAACCTGCCCTGAGAGCCATACTAGTTCTCTGGAGTGTTTTGGGTTTTTTTTTCATCACAATCTTCTGACTAATCCTTTATTTGGATTTCCACACAAGTGTCCCTACAATTAGACACAGCACTTGATGGATATATTTCTGCGAATGTAATTTGTGTGAGCTATTTCCCAAGTAGCATACATCTGGCGGCTGTATTTTACAAATGACTGTCTTTCCTGCCCTCCAGGAACTTACAGTTCAATAAGACAAACAAATGGCGCTGGCTGGTGTGGCTCAGAGGACTGAGTTGCAGCTTGCAAACTAAATATAGGGGCATTGATTTTAAACTGGACCAGGAGATACTTCCTAACTACTACAGAATTGATAAGACTGTGGGAAAATATCTTTAAAATATTGCAACAAAATAGCCATCAACCTCAAATTTTTACCCAGCAAAACTGCCGTAAAAAAAAAGAAGTGCAAAATAACATTTGCAGACACACAATTCCTGAGGGGCTTGTACTGAGGAACGTCTGGGATTTACTGCTTAAGGATGGAGGAAAGGGTGTGAAAAAAGCATGTTTTTTCAAAAGTGCTAAGTTTTCTATAATATTATTGTTTCAATTATTTTGTGTAAGGAAAAAAAGCTGGTTTAAATTATTAGGAGTTGAAATTGATGAAACTTGTATTAACCAGGCTTCTTCCAAACAATTCTCTCCACGATTTTGCTGGTTCATGGATAGCATTCTTATTTATATCAGATGCTAAGCAATTAATCAGGAATCTGAAATTACTAAACCTTTCATTATAGGGATAGTGCTGCCTGTGGCCCATATAATTCCAGTATAAATAATTAGAATAAAACTCAATATCTCAAAGTATGCAATATAAAAATGCAAGTAAATATGTTTAGAAATTGGAAAAAAAGGACATTAATTTTATTTTTTTAATACCTTCTAAAACCTGCCCATCTAGGAAGAATACTGATTAAGTCTAAAAATTCAATGCTGTGTGTTATTGGAATGGCCTGTGAATGCCATTAACAGAAGATGCACTTATTTCCAATATATGTCTATTGCTGCTTAGAAAAGAAAATCTGGCTTCCAAACGTTTTGAGGTTAAAAATGAAGATAGTGACCGTAAGTCTCTGAAGATTTGCAATGCTGGCGTGGCATCTGTCTCAATAATACCTCACAAGAACGTCAAACGGGCAGAAACAAGAAGCCACGGTGAGCGGGTTGCCGGCAGCCGGCAGTGACTGTTGTATTTTGGGTGACGGGGAACAGGATTCGCATTAGTTGAAGTGAAATACAATGCCCTGCCAACGCTAGGTATCAGTGCATTCAATCCCCCTGCTGTGCCGTGTCCATTTTCTGTTGCTGCAATTAAAAATTAGTCAATACAAAGTCAAAATGTTGTACATTCTTCCCCTATCCCTTTCCCTGTCACTGTGTTTCCAGCTTCACCGGAAGAACATGTCGCCATGGTAACCAATCCCTCTGGTGCACAGACCAAGTCAACCTTTCCAGCCAGATTGCCAAGCAGAGCAACATGGAATCAAAGCACTCATTACATCTGTCAGAAGCCATGAATTCCCGCCCCCTTTTTCTAAGTGAGGTTAACCCATATCAGATGGAAGGGTACCTGTCTTGTTCCAGGAGATGCTCAAGGCAGGAAATGCAAGAACGCCCTGCAGTAAGTCCTACCAGCGTGCATCAGTCATTATTAACGTGAATTCTTCCTCACACTCCGGCTAACTTCCTACCATTCCCATTTCAATGAAAGCGGGAAACGATGGATAAAGCAACACTATGAGTCTGAGAAGCCGGAAACCGCTATCAAGTCACACACGGTCCAACACTATTCTGCCTGCTCTTCTTTCCCTACTTCTACCTCCAAACCCGAGTTGCTCTCACCTGGCATTGTCTAAGATCCCACACACCCGTACAAAGTTGCAGAGCTCCGGCTGGGTCACCCTGCTCTAGTAAGTGCCTAACCGTGAAGCAGACGTGATGTGTACCATGTTAACACGTGCACAACTACACTAGCTAAAAATCCATAGTCATTCTACAGAACCTACAAAATGAGCGTTAAGACGGGCTCTCTCTCTGGACCTACCTCACCCAAGTCCGAATGGCCACCAAGACCATACCTGCTGCTTGTCACTCGGAAACAACGGACGTTTTTATTAACATTTTTTCTGATCCACGTCAACATTTTTTAGAAATCAAAGAACACCTGTTTTCACAAATTATGTTTTAAAACAGCATCAAACCCGCATGTGGATATTAAGAGACATTAGGAACTGTTTCATATCTTGGCCTCAAAGACAGCTGATAAACAGCGTCATTTCAGCTTACCATCACCACTTAATCGTTGAAAAGAATGAAATATAGTGGAGAGAAAACCAAGATGTAAGCTCGCACCAGGATGTAGCTACCACAGAAGAGCAATATCAATATACATCCAAACAATATTTCAGTGGGTTAATGGAACAGGAGGGTCCCCAAAGTATATATCATACAAGATTTACAAACTGTATCCGATATTAGCAGACTTAAAAATGTGTGTGCTCATACTAAAGTATCAAGTAAATTTTTATCATTAGCAAATACAGATGTTTTCCTATTTTGCTACACTGGGTATTTTGTATATGTCTTCTGGAAACAGTATTTTTTTTTCTCTGCGGTGCCCACTTTGGTGTTATCTGAAGAACTACTTTTTTGTGCTTGTTACACCCTGCCAAGATGCCATACACACAGGTCACTTTTGTCAACCACTTTTTCAGAAGGAGAAATCAAGCACTGCGGTATGACGCTACTGGTCAGCAGGCTTGGCGCTGCCACGGGGCAGGAGCTGGGCCCTCCTGACGTTTACACGCCCAGTGCCTGCACCGTGCCTGGTAGAGTAGGCACCTAGCAACCGTTGCTGGCACCAATAAGGACTTTGGTGTGAGATGTTTCCCCCAATTTGCCTTGATGAATCAGTTCAACATCCAAAATGAAAATCAAAACTAGGAGTCCATCTAACCTAACACATCACTCTTAAAGGGCTTCCTCTATCCCCTTCCCTTTCAGAGACTGATCCAAGTAGGATCCTGGATGAAAATCCTGAACCCTGAGAATCTCAGACAAACGCGAGGCAAGAGGCGGGGCAGAGAGAGGTAAGCCTCAGTCACCAGCTACTGGGAGGCGAAGTTTCGGCCACTCCGAGGCTCTCCAAGGCTCCAAGGCTCTGGAGAGCCTGCGTAACCTGACCTCCAGGAACCGGGAGGCCTGATAGACCTCGGCCGGGCTTAGGAAGGAGAGGGCTGCGGGCCTAGCTGGGGCCAGGCGTGCCACAGCGCCACGCCTCACGGGCTGTGCTTACCTTTTCGAATGAGGGCCGCGATCTCGGGGTCGAAGCCCTGCCGGTGGCACTTCCTCCAAAGGCCCATGTTGGTGGAGTTGTACTGCCGGCTGCACTCGTCAGCCGGGCTCATGGCGAAGAGCTGCCGGCGGTTCCGGGCCCGGAGGAGTTTGCCCTCCCAGCGGTCCAGGCGCGAGCGGCTCGCGCGGAGGGGCAAGTTGTTGTTGTTGTTGTAAATGAAGCCGGGGTCCACCCGGCGGGTGTTGAAGGCCTTGCACCTGTCCCTGTGCTTCCTGGCGTCCGTCTCGTACCAGTGGTCCGAGCAGATGGCCACGGCCAGCATGCCCAGGGCGCAGAGCGCGAGCGAGAGACCGGTGTAGAGCAGTAACCTTCCGGCAGCCATGCCTCCGCTTCGCGGCTACACCATGGGCATGATCCGCCGCAGCCTCGCCTTCCCTCCGCGCGCTCGGAACAAAGCGACGGGGGCCCGAGCCAAGGTGGGTGCGGGGGGGGGGGGACAGGAGGAGACTCGCAGCGGCGCCCCCTCGGCCCCCACCTGCCGGTGCAAGGCCCAGGGACTGCGGGGGTGGGGCGCACAGCCTACAAAGTTCTGATCCGGAGAGACTCCGGCGGTCTCCTGGGCATCCTCCGGGGCAGGCGCAGCCTCCGGCGGCCGCGAGCCTACCCAGGCCGCCTCCCGCCCCCTCGCTGCCCCGCGGGAAGCGACTGCTCTGAACCGGCCGAGTCCGCACACAGCCGGGCTTCGGGCGCCGCTGCCCTCCCGCCGGGAGCTAGACGCCGAGTGCCCTAGGCTGCGGCGGGGCCGCTGGGCTTTCTCTGTGCAGAGTGACGACGGGACCCGCACGCAGGGCTTGCCTGGGGTGGGGGACGGGCTGTCGGCAGGAACCACTCAATGACGGAACGGACTGAAACGCCCGCGATGCGGCCGGCCAGCGAAGGAGACCTCTGGATGCCAGGGCCGGCTGCCCGGACTCTGCCCTAGGTCTCCCTCTCAACAATTCTCCCTCTGCCGGTCTGCAGGCAGAGAGACGTTCTTTTTCTCCGGGTCGGGTCTTTTAGAAATCTCCGACGCACGGCCACCAGCAGGTCCCTTGTCCCGTCTGGCCAGCACTCCGCACTCAGAGGCGGGCTCCCCGTGGGCACGCGGTCTCAGTCGACCTTCCCCTGCGGGCTCCTGGTTCGTCTGACTCTTGCCTCGCCATTCAAGCCTCCCCTCCGGCCCACGGCGCGGTCACCCGGACGGCGTACGGGACGAGCCTTGGCCCGGGCTTTGCGGGAACTGGGCGGCAGCTGGCGGGCGCAAGGAGCGGGCTGCGCCGAGGCTGGCGCACCCGGCGGGGCGCGCTGCACCGGGCTCGCGGAGCTGGGCGCGCGGCGCCTTCAACACCATGGACAGGTCGCACGGTCGCGGCGCGCCGTCCGCCCGGCAGCCAGCCCCCGGGTCGTCATGCCGCTTTCCCCCGCGCGGTCTTCTTCCTGGAGTGTCCACCCGGCCTCCTCCAGACCCGCCTCTCCCGCGACGCCACCGCCTCACTTCACGTGGCTCCGGGCTAGCTCCGGGAACGCGCTGCCCAGGTGCAGAGAAAATACTGCAGGCGCCGAGTGAAACAGCGGCTGGCCCTGGCCCTTCCAAACAACCCGCCCCCTTTCCCCGCCGCGAGAGCCCGGGCGCTCGAACGCCGCGTCCGCGCGGCCCGACTGGGGTCAGCCGCTCTCAGTCTGCACCATTTTCTTCGCTGCCCACCCGGGGCCGAGATGCCGGCTCGCTCGGCCGCGTGGAGAGAATCGCGTCCCGGCCTCCGTGTCCCGCGATCAGGCTCCCGGCGTGCAGTGGTCGCCGAGGTGAATGGGGCGAGGGTGGGGGAGGGAGGCTGGGTGGCTCGACTTCCCCTCCCCGCCTCCTCCTCTGGCGGCGGCGGCTCCGGGCCTTTCGGGCTCGGCCGGTGCCGGGAAGCGAGAGCCGAGGCTGCGCCCGCCCGGAGGGCTCGGGAGATCGCCTGGCCCGGGTGCGGGCACCAGAGGAAGCCGCTGCCGCGCTCGCTCGCTCTTCTCGGGCGCCCGGCGCTGCAGCCTTGGCTAAAACCCACAGGCGAGAACACGGAGCGCGCGGCCAAAAGCTAGTGATGTCATCCGTGCAACGTGAGCCTCATCTCTTATTTTTCTAGCCGCCTTAAAGATAAACTGCACCATTTCCCAGGCACGGAATGTCTAAGCCTTATTCTTTGACCAGGCAAGTCAATGGTGTCTAGATAGGTATGTGCCCGACCACATCCATATTTATGCACATATACATATATGTGGTATGTAGCATGTTTACATGCATTATTATTATACATTTAGGGATGTTGTCTCCATCTCCCGTTTCTCTTTTACCAGTGGTGGTAAAAACCGGCCTCGGTTCTTTAAAAGAAAAGACTGCTTATCGCAGAGTCGGCGTTCCTAGAGGCTGAGGAAGTTCGCTGCGTCCCCGCGTTCGGTCGCAGGTGTCTGGGGTTGTGTCTGATGTTTGTTTTCCCCGGAAAGCCACCGCGCTGTCTTGCTAGCTACAGGCGTTTGCACCCGGGGCTGCGCGGCCCGCGGGGTTATCGCAGCCAGCCCTTCTGCAGCCCCGCGCCAGCGCCAGACACTCCGACACACGCCCTCCTCCAGCTCGGTCCTCAGGAGGAAAAGAAAAAAAAAAGAAAACTGGTCCTTTCAGTACAAGAGGAAGAGAATTTTAACTGGGGAGGGGGGCTGCTTCAACCGCTTTTTTGAAAACGCTCGGGGCCTCGCGCTCTGAGGAGGGCGGGGTTCGCGGGGGGGGGGGTCAATGAAACGTGGGTGCGGGATTTGCCCTCTTCTGGGTGGCGGCTGAATTTAGGCCCTGCCGGGGCTCTGAGAGGTAGGGCTGGACCCGGGACCTTGAGCGGGTGGGCCGCAGGCGAGCGCCGCTTCCCCCCGCCGGCCCGCTCACGTGAGACAGCGCCGCCGCAAAGGCTGGGAGCCTCCCTCCCAGGTTGCAACCCAAGATTCTTTCACTCTAACGCTCACCCCCTCTTTTCACCCTCACTCCAAAGTCGAGGTGCCGCACTGCCGCGTAAAGAGCTGCGCCCGGGGAGGGGGGGGGGGCGGTACGTGGGGGGGGAGTGCCCGGCACCCTGCTTTGCACAATGGGGCCTGCGGGCCAAAATGAGCGCCCCTCCACCATTTTTTTTCTTTCTTTCTTTCTTTCTCTCTTCTTTTTTTTTTTTTTTTTTTGGTCTTTTTTTCCTCCTTCCAGCATTTTGAAAACCGACAACGAGGCGTTTCAGTGCCATCTAGTGGGGGAGGGGCGTGCCTCGCTTTTCGTCCCTCGTTGCTGCAAAAGGGATTTGTTGAAGGGACAGCAGAAACTGAGGATGTCCGCTCCAATCTTGGGCGCCCTGCTGGGCGAGGGGCTGTCGGCCTGTGCCCTTCGCCAGGTCCCGGTCCCCTGAGCTCCCTAGGATGGTGAGGCGGAGCCAAGGGACTTTGGCCCCAAAGTCTTCTCACCTCTTTCTACCCTTCTCTTACCAGTTCTCCCTCCCCGCAACAGTGAAAATAGGGAAATGAGCAGCAGCAAGCGCGCTGCGCACAGGCAGGCCACGCCATGCAGTGCTGGAGCTGCTCTCTTCTGGGAAGGCCAGAGCGCTTTTAGGCTAACAGGGTGTTCGCGTTTGACAGTAAGGAGAGAGGAGGCCAAAAGGTGAAATGGCATCTACAAGGTCACTCTGGAAATTGGGGCACAGCCAGCTTTAGAGCCTCAATCTCCTGATACCCCACTCTCTGCTCCCCCTGAGAACCATCTGAAAGAGGTGCCCCTGAGACTCCTGGGAGCCCAGGCGGCTGCCCATTTGCGATCAACATACCTGTTCAGTTTTCCTGTACCTGTCCTCCCTCTCACATGACTCCACCCCTTTCTCGTTCTTGTGGCCTGTGCCCTGGGCCTGCCTCCAAGCACATGCCTTGCCCCTGCACCCCTGGTGCTGCTCTTTTTTTTTTAAGATTTTATTTATTTATTTTTAGAGAGGGAAGGGAGGGAGGGAAGGAGATAGAGAGAGAGAGAGAAACATCAATGTGCAGTTGCTGGGGGTCATGGCCTGCAACCCAGGCATGTACCCTGACTGGGAATCAAACCTGCGACACTTTGGTTCTCAGCCCGCGCTCAATCCACTGAGCTACGCCAGCCAGGGCTGCTGGTCTTCAGCAGTCCTGTGATTGGGGCCCTGCTGGGGTAAGGACCCAAACGTCACGCTGTCCTCTTTTCTGATCATCATTAAAATTCTGATTAAAAATTTTTGTCCTTGATGACCTCCCCCAAAGCCCATGAAAGTTGATGTGAGGCCCTACACCATTTGTGGATGATCCTGGTGTGGGGGGGCTAGAAGGATGGTGAATTCTTCTAGTCTATAGGACTACATGACTTTCTTTTCTTCTGTCTTCTTCCAGCTCCTTCCATCCTGTGAGCTCCACCATCTCTGTATTGCCAACCTTTTCCTTCCCATTTCCACCTACTCTGTGCTAGGATCATAAAATCTCAAAACCAGAAGGGACTTTAGAGTCGGCCACACAATGATGCATTAATCACTCCTAGAACATTTCCCAAAAAGTAAGTGAGCCGTTTCTGCTTGCACACTTGGCAGTGATCGGGAAATCACTCTCTGGGCAAGCACCCTGTTCCACTATCGGATTCTGTTAAGTGGTCAGATAGCCCTGCCTTGTACTCAATCGTAATCTAGGTCCCAGTAATCCTAGCCATCGGCCTTTGAGAAGCCCACAGATACCTGACTCCTCTTCCCCGTAATGGTCCCTCTCATACTCCACGTCAGCCATTGTCCCTCTAAGCCTTCTTCTGTCTGGGCTAAGCATCCCTTGCTCATTGCCTCCTGGTGCTTGCTCATATTGACCAGCGCTCCTTGATCTGACAGTCCTGCCAATCGATGAAGACATGTGGACAGCCATTTTTTTATAAGACCCACATGGAGTTCTAATGATCCTTACTTTCTCTTCTAGGAGCCTACAAGTCACCTCTTTTGAACGCTATCCTAGGATCTTGCCCCCAAAATGACATTAAGATCATGGATTTTCAGCCCTGGCTGGTGTAGCTCAGTGGATTGAGCGCGGGCTGCGAACCAAAGTGTCGCAGGTTCGATTCCCAGCCAGGGCACATGCCTGGGTTGCAGGCTATAACCCCTAGCAACCGCACACTGATGTTTCTCTCTCTCTCTCTGTCTCCCTTCCCTCTCTAAAAATAAATAAATAAAATCTTAAAAAAAATCATGGATTTTCAGTTTGTGAAATTTGCATTTTTAAAATATGGAATTTCTTTTGCACACACACAAACATACACACACACACCCTTTTTAAAGAAAAACAACGATTACATTTTCCATGCTTTTTCTAAGGTCAACAGTAGAGTTCAGAAATGTAACTAAAAGTTCTCTCATTTTCCTGGGGTACAGGTCACCCAGAGCAGATAGATGCTTTCCTATAATTTTTTGCCCATCGTGAACTGCCTCCCGCTATCACGTTTGTTCTACTCTACACCCCACCTTCAATCTGAAAGTCACTCTCCTTGACATTGTGAACTGGAAGCAAAGTAAAAGCTGATGAGGGATGCTTTCTCTTTGCCGGCTGTCAACAGTACGTCACCTGCCCAGAGAAAAGACCCCTCATGTACTTGTATTCCCGTTTTCCTAATGAACTGTGCACAACTTAGACATTGTTTGAAGCCCAAAAGTCATCTTCCACTTTAGGCCTCTGACACAGTCCTCCCAGTCTGTGACATGTGTACTGGTATTTATGCTTGAATAAGTTCCCTTCTTTCCAAATCTCAACTCATCAGAGATTCATATTGGTTTGTTGAGCTACTTTCCTTCCTATCTTCCTTATTAGGGTCGTTACAAACAAAAGGCTATTTTCTTCTCACCCCTGAGTACTTAAGTCCTCTCTTTGTTTTTATTTTCTTCCTCCTTTACCACATCATCATATTAATCTTATTAAATTCTACAGTTACTGCCCTGACTGGGATAGCTCAGTTGGTTGGGCATCACTGCACAAAGCAAAAGGTTGCTGGGTTTGATTCCGAGTCAGGGCACGTGACTGCATGGTGGGACTGGTCTGTAGTTGGGGCGTGTGTGAGAGACAATGGACATTTCTCTCCCTCTCTTTTTCCCTCCCTGCCCCTTTCTCTAAGAATAAATAAATATCACTTTTTAAAATAAATAAATTCAACAGTTACCTTTTACTCAAAACTCTGCAGCAGTTTCATCTCGCCTGTACAGTAAAGCTCCCGCCCTTTACCCCCACACAAGGCCCCACAAAGGCTTCAGCCTGTTTCCACGGCTGACCATGACACGCCCTCAGACACACCCTGTGTGTGTCTTCTCAACATGTTTTGAAAATCCCCACATTGGCATCATTCCTCTCGCCCATAAAATATTTAGCTACTCTGCTTTTTAAAGTTCTTATGTTACAGGTGCCTCATATCAATAGGTCAAATGAATATCTTTTGATCATCTCACTAGAAGCTGAAAAGACAACCAGTCAAACCCAACAAACATTCCTGATGTTTAACAGTTCTTCCTAAACTAAATGTGGCTGAAAATGAGTAAGATCATCACCTGCATAAAGAAATATTTCAAACTCATAGGAAGAAAACAAACAATACAACAGAAAAAATGGGCAAAGTTTATAAAAATTGACAGAAGAAATCCAAATGGAAAATTAACATTAAAAAACTCAACCTCACTAGTAATCGTGGAATCAATCTCTTTTTTTAAATACTGCTTTTTACCCATCAGCTGGGAAAAAAATTATCTGTTAATGTCAAGTGTTAATGTCAAGTGTTGGCCTGGGCGTGAGGAGACACACTCTCATGCACTGCTGATAGGAGCACAAGCTGAGACAGCCACTCTGGGGGGCCATGGGGAGCAGCTGTTAAGATGAAAAATACATGTTTGTTATGACCCAGAAGATGTACTTCTCAGTCCCCAGCCTGTAGAAACACACAAAGGGCAAAGAGTATCTTTAGCATGCTACCCATATTAGTTCCTAGAGCTTCTAGGACAAGGTACCATGAACTACATGTCTAAAAATTTCAAAAATGTGTTTTTGCACCGTTCTAGACACTAGAAGTCCAAAACCACGGTGTTGGCAGGACCGTGCTCCCTCTGCAACAGGTAGGAAAGAATCCTTCCTTACTTCCTCTGGCCGCCAGTGTCTGCTGGCACTCCCTGACACTCCTTGGCTTACAGATGCTTCCCTATGATCACTGCCTCTACCGTCACATGACCATCTTTCCTCACATCAGCCTCCCTCTGTCTCCAGATTTCTCTCTCCTTATAAGGACAACAGTCATACTGAGTTAGGAGCCCACATCACTCCAGCACGACCACATTTTATCTAATCACATGTACAGTGACATTGATTCTAAATGAGGTTGCATTTTAAGGTCATAAGGGTTAAGACTTAAACATATCTTTTGGAGGGGGACACTATTCAACCCATAAATCTACCTTTTATATTTAAAAAGAAGGTACATTTAAAAATAGGCATGTATCTGCTTATTTGTGCATAATGAAAGGGTCACGCAAGAACCAAGAAGCCAAGCCAAGTGACCAGATGTTGACTGCAGAAAGCCACTACCACCTGGAAGCTAAAGGCAGGCTCACCCCTAACAAAGAGTCTAGGGAAAGAGTATAAAGGGAGGCCCACACATCATGTATCTAAATGTTTAAAAGGTAAAAGTCACCCTGGCTGGTGTAGCTCAGTGGATTGAGTGCAGGCTGCGAACCAAAGCATCGCAGGTTCGATTCCCAGTTGAGGCACATGCCTGGGTTGCAGGCCATAACCCCCAGCAACCACACATTGATGTTTCTCTCTCTCTCTCTTTCTCCCTTCCTTCCCTCTCTAAAAAAATAAATAAATAAAATCTTTTAAAAAAAAGGTAAAAGTCAAGTGAAAAACTGTTAAATAAAAACATTCTATCCTTCTACCTTACAAATATCTTTATAATGACAAAATTTTCAAATATGTGTAAAGTTCTGTTTTTGTACCAATAAAAGTCAAAATAATGAAGAGAAGCAAAATCAGTATTGTTGCTCATGTATTGATGAGCAATGTGAAGATGAGTAAGAAAACAAAGACATTCCTAATTCATAACTTGCAATACATATTTCATATGGCTTATTTTTCCTGACTTTCATTTCAGAGAAATCATTCTACTGTTATAATCAAGATTTTCACATAACTTTATATTTTATTGATGGGCATGCCAAATGTTTTTGACAACTGTTTTTGACTCACTGTGGTTTTTAGATAGTTTTTTCTTATTAATTTCAATTTGGAGGAACTTTACTGAGGCAGAAACACTTCCAGTGGAAGTATCAATAAAATTACTAAAGCAATACTTACATTTGGAATTTTACATGTTACATTTAAGCACTGTAATGATGACATATGACAAGTTATTGTTAATACAAAAAATTATATTACTTTATCATATAAAAGATTATCACATATATCATGATTTTACTATCTCTTAAAGTAGTATCATGATCTACACAAGATCTATAGACTATTTATTTAAAAGTTATTTTTTATTGATTGATTTGAGAGACATCTGTTGTTCCACTTATTTATGCATTCATTGGTTGTTTTTTCCTTCTATTTGTTTATTTTTATTATATTTTCTTGTTTATGCTATTACAGTTGTCCCAACTTTTCCCTTTGACTGCCTCCACCCAGCCCCCCCAATCCCTCAGGCAATCCCCACACCATTGTCCATGTCCGTGGGTCATGCACGTACGTTCTTTGGCTGCTCTATTCCTTTTGCTGTGCATTCCCATGACTATTCTGTAACTACAAATTTGTACTTTTTAATCCCTTCACCTTTTTCACCCATCCCCTAACCCTTTCCCATCTGGCAACCATCAAAACGTTCTCTGTATCTATGATTCTGTTCCTGTCCTATTTGTTTGTTCATTTTGTTTTTTAGATTCAATTGCTGATAGATATGTATGTATTGCCATTTTATTGTTCATACTTTTGATCTTCTTAAAGACCCTTTAACATTTTATAAGACTGATTTGGTGATGATTAACCCCTTTAGCTTCTTCTTGTCTGGGAAGCTCTTTATCTGCCCTTCAATTCTAAATGATAGCTTTGCTGGATAGAGTAATCTTGGTTGTAGGCCTCTGCTTTTCATGACTTTGAATATTTCTTGCCAATCCCTTCTGGCCTGCTAAGTTTCTTTTGATAAACCAGTTGATAGCCTTATGGGGGTTAGGTAACTAACTGCTTTTCTCTTCTGCTTTTAAGATTCTCTCCTTGTATTTAACCTTGGTGATTTACTTACGATGTGTCTTAGAGTGCACTTCTTTGGGTCCATCTTGTTTGGGACTCTCTGTGCTTCCTGGCCTTACGTGCCTATTTCCTTCACCCGTTAGGGAAGTTTTCATTACATTTTCAAATAGGTTTTCGATTTCTTGCCTTTCTATTTTCCTTCTGGCACCCCTAGGATGCAAATGTCGGTACACTCGAAGTTGTCCCACAGGCTCCTTACACGATCCTCGTTTTTTGGATTCTTTTTTCTTCTTGCTGTTCTGATTGGTGGTGGTGGTGGGGGTTGTTTTTTAATCACCAAATGTCAGACCATCAATCATCCAGGCACTCACGCCAGAACACTGGGCATAGACAGGCCTCTCTGCCACTTAATGACACAACTGTCACACGGCAGCCACATCTGCAACACCTCTAGGGGCAGGGTTTTTTGGGGTTTTGGGATTTTTTTTTTATGATTGGTTGTTTTTGGCCACCACCTTGACTGGAATTCTCCCATTGATTGTTTCTTGTATATGCCCTGAATGGGGATAGAATCTGTAACCTTGACATATCAGGACGACACTCGAACCAACTGAGCTACCTGGCCAGGGCTAAAAACTTCTTTCAAATATTCCAATGCTAGAATGAAGAGAACCAAAAATCGTACTACATTGCTGAATTTCTTCAAATCTCTCTCCAGTCAAGACACGTGCCTGGGTTGCAGGCCAGGTCCCCAGTAAGGGGCATGCAAGAGGCAACCAACCATCCACTGATGTTTTTCTCCCTCTCTTTCTCCCTCCCTTCCCCTCTCTCTAAAAATACATAAATAAAATATTTTTAAAATATTTTAATCCTTTTAATTATGAAATTACCAAACTTAGATCTGCTTTTGTCTATGCTTCATGTCAAAAAATTGTAGATAGCACAAATCCAAAATTAACTTCATTTTCTATAAAAGATATTTTGCTATCTTTAAAGATCTTTTATTATTTCACTTGACTATTCTAAAATATCTTATAACCTTTCTAAATTAAATGTAATGACGTTAACAGCATTTAGTCAACATATCCTTCATGTGTCTTCAGTGGTAGCTACAAGGTCAAATGTAATGTGTTTCATCTATGGCTAGATGCAAGACATATCATAATCTTTTAATTTCTCCAAAGAACTTCTTGATTATTGACTCCGTGGAGGCCACATCACTAGTAACAAATTCAAACAACATTCCGTACATGTTATAAAGAATGCTCCTGGATTTTAGTCCAAAACTCAGGTTAGGTTGAGACATACACATATAATTTAAGAGCAATTTGAATTGCAAGAACATAATATTGCAAAACATTCCTCAGTTCCTGGGTACAACTGTTCAAAATACCGCCCTAATTCATGTGTAACTCCAGAACCATGAATTGGAACACAAAGGGAAGCAAGAAAATGGATGCTCATCACGACTGGGATAAAACACTCCCTCGTTCAAAAATCTACTGTATGCATTCTACCTGGGAGGAAGGATTTGACAAGTTAATCATACCATCTTTTCTTTTATCAAGTGCTTCCATCCTCATATCCTCTCAGCACTCCAAGGCGGTACCTATCTCCAATGTCAGCAAAACTTGAAGGCATTCAGATGCCATTGTCTTGTGTTTTGAGGACACAGGACAAGAGGTGTAGAGAAGCATTCCCTCCTGTCTGCACTGTGTTAACCAAAAGAGCAAATGACAGACTATGTTGTGCCAATACTGATGCGGGATCCCTAAACATTAGAGACAACTATGAGTTCTTTAATTCAGCAGCTGTGTGTGTGCATGTGTGTGTGTGTGTGTGTGTGTGAGAGAGAGAGAGAGAGAGAGAGAGAGAGGTACAAGACTCTAAAAATGAGGTCCAGACAGGGACCTTTATGCTGGGGACTAAGAGCACTCAGGCTGGAGGAACAAAAAGAGGAAAGAGCATACCTGAGGCCAGGTACAAGATTTTGCCCAGCAAAAACTGGAACCATGGAGATAGTTGTCTGGCCAGAGCAGGAGTGTGAAATGGAGGCATCTGCTGCAGGACTTGCTACCTGTGGTGAGAATAGGGGTGGAATACCCTGCTTCTCCCTTTCCTCTGCTCAGCAACCTCTTGCCAGGACCTCCCATTGGCTGAACCCAGATGGACACCAGCTGACATGGGAGCCTTGGGCTCAGAATGCAAATGTCAACCCCCTGCAGAACAGAGCAAGGAAAATGATGGAACAAATCCGAGAGCAGACAGGCTAGGATGGACTGACACACAGTGGAACTCTAGAGGTATTACCATAAAATTAGGATTAAGACAAATATGCTGTTTAATATTTGGCTCAAGCATAGGGCAGGCAACAGAAATAAGAGTTACAATAATTGGAAATGAGAATGCAAAAACTATTACTATACATGAATAATACCTCTTAAAAACTCAAAAGAATAAACTAAACACTATTAATAGTAATAAGAGAATTCAATAAGATGACCTCATATTTAACAATGTACAGGAATCAATATATTCCAAAATAACAGCTATTAATTACTAGAAAATATACTGGAAATCTATCCCATTTACAGTAACAAAAACCCTATAATATACTTAAGAATAACAGGTACAAAGAAAGTGAAGGCTTTATATGAAGAAAACTGTAAAATTTTATCAAGACATACATGACCTAAAAAGATGGAGAAAACTACCATGTTCCTGAACAAAACTCCTCAATATTATAAAAATGTCCATATTTTACATAATCACTTACAGGTTTAATACAGTTTCAATCAAAATCTCAATAGGTTTTATCAGAACTTGGATAATAATTCTAAAGGTCATCTAAAAAGTAATCTACTAGTAGTTTGCAGAGAAAGGAGACCATCAACAAAATAAGAAGACAACACGCCCTGGCTGGCGTAGCTCAGTGGATTGAGCGCGGGCTGGGAACCAAAGTGTCCCAGGTTCGATTCCCAGCCAGGGCACATGCCTGGGTTGCAGGCCATAACCCCCAGCAACCGCACATTGATGTCTCTCTCTCTCTCTCTCTCTCTCCCTCCCTAAAAATAAATAAATAAAATCTTAAAAAAAAAAAAAAGAAGACAACACATGGAATGGGGGAACATATCTGCTGATACATCTGGTAAAGGCGTAATATCCAAATTTTATAAAGAACTCATAAAACTCAACACCAAAAAACCAAACAACCAAATTAAAATATGGGCAAAGAACCTGAACAGATACTTCTCCAAAGAGGACACACAGATAGCCAATAGACTTATGAAAAGGTGCTCAACATCATTAATGATCAGAGAAATGCAAAACCACAATGAGATAACACCTCACACTTGTCAGGATGGCCATCATCAATAATCAGCAAATACCAAGCACTGTCGAGGATGTGGAGAAGGGGGAACCCTTCTGCACTGTTGATGGGAATGCAGACTGGTGCAGCCACTGTGGAAGGCAGTATGGAGATACCTCAAAAAATTAAAAATGGATCTGCTTTCAACCCAGTGATCCCACTTCTGGGAATATATCTAAAGAAACCCAAAACACTAATTTGAAAGAACATAAGAACCCCTATGTTTATTGCAGCATTATTTACAATAGCCAAGATATGAAAGCAGCCTAAGTGTTCATCAGTAGATGAGTAGATAAGACAACTATGGGATATTTATACAATGGAATACTACTACTTGGCCATAGAAAAGGAGAAAATTTCACCCTTTGCAACAGCACAGATGGACCTGGAGGCCATTATGCTGAGTGAAATAAGCCAGTCAGAGAAAGACAAATACCACATGATTTCACTCATATGTAGAATCTAGTGAACAAACTGAACTAGTAAGCAAAATAGAGACAGACTCATAGACAGAGAGTAGGCTGACAGCTATGGGTAGGGGGGCAGAGGGTAAGGGGTGGAGGGAATGTGCAAAAAGGAAAAAGGATTCATGGACATAGATGACAATGTGGTGATTCTGGGGGTTAAATGGTAATGCAAAAAAATATACAATAAAATTTTTAAAAGAAAAATATGTATAGCTATATCTGTATAGCTATACATATAGGGGTGGGCAAAAGTAGGTTTACTGGTGACAATAAAGAACTCTGTGCCAAAGCGTGCTTGAGTACAGCAAACAGACCACAAAGAATGTGTAAACAATGATGGCCAACAATCTGAGCATTTACAAGATTGTACCAAAGTGAGTGCCCTGTACCATTGTGACATCCTTTTGAGATAAAATAAAATTAATTTAATTTAATTTAAAAATTTACTAGTGGGAATACTCAAGATATTTTGCAATAATTTCTCTGTCATAAGCATTAAGGTATTTTTAAAGCAACACTATTTAAAATAGTGAGATAGCCACTTCTCAGACCTCACATTCCCTCCCCAGAAATCCCAGAATTTTAATAAATAAAAAGAATGAGGAACCTAATCAAATCACTTGCTAAAAATCAAAGGAGCACACAATTTGCATGAAATTAAGACTTCTTAGGGACTACAATTCCATAAGGTCTGGAAACATGATGAGTGGACAACATCTTCCCAGACAAGCTTTGACAAGTAAGGGTAGCCTGTGAGGCACTTCACCACAGCCCTCACGTTTCCCAGGCACTGACCTCCTGGGCTGAGGAATCATGGTCTCTCTGTATGACCTCCTGTTCTATTCCCTGCCCTGACATCTCATGGGTCTGGATCCTGTGAGTCCTTGATTACCTGCTACATCATCTGCTATGGAATGAATGTTTGTGTCACCCAAAAATCCATAATTTGAAGCCCTAACCCCCAATGTGATGATATTTGTAGAAGGGGCCTTTGGGAGATAATTAACATTTAGATGAGGTCTTAAGGGGAAGCCCCCCAGGACACAATTAGACCAGAAAGTGTGCTCGCTCTCTCTCTCTCTCTCCCCACTCTATCCCTCCCCTGCTCCCTCCATCTCTCCTCCAACACACACACACACCCATACACACACACACATGAAGACACAGAGAGAAAACAGCTGTCTATAAGTCAGGAAGAGAGTTTTCATCAGAACCCAACCACGCTGGCTGGCACTCTGATCTTGGACTTTCAATCTCCAGAACTATGAGAACATCAATTTCTGTTGTTTAAGCCACCCCGTCTATGATGTTTCGTTAGGGCACCCGGAGCAGACTAAGACGCCACAGTCCCCATAACAACTCAAAGGGACACAAGTTTGAACCACAATGTGGAGTGTCTCCACCACATCATGCCTGGTCAAGTGAAGTGATCTACATGTTGCTGGACGAGGTGTCTCCAGTTCTAGGACAGGATAAGCCCTAATCTCCCTTTCTGGATATCAGTATTTCCTGTGTGTCACCAGTGTTCAGTCTCTCTCTCTCTTCTTTCTCCCTTCATTCATCTGTTCTGCGATCGCCATGTGCAAGCACTCTTCTAGGTTCTCGAAAAGACATCAGTGAAAAGCAAAGGAAGATCCCTGACCTTATGGAGCTTTTATATTCTGGTAGTTAAAGACAAGTAATAACCAATTTAGTTAAAAATTATCTGATATTTTAAAAGATGACAAATGCTATAGGGAAAAATAGAACAGGGTGGAAGGGTGCTGTGAATGTTTGCGTCCCCCCAAATTCGTATATTGGAGCCCTAACCCTCTGTACGACTGTGTTTACAGACAGGGTCTTTAGGAGATATCTAAGTTTAAATAAGACTTGGTGGCCTTATAAGAAGCGGGAGAGATCAATATCTATCTATCTACCTACCTACCTATCTTACCTGTCTTCCTTTCTCCTCTCCAACAAAAAGGAAATGTCATTTGAGGACATAGAAAGACTACAGCCATCCACAAGCCAGAAGAGGGCTTCACCAGGAAACCTAATTGACCAACACCTTGATCTGGGACTGTCAGCCTCCAGAACGATGAAAAAATAAATTTATGTTGTTTAAGCCACCAGTCTATGGTGTTTTACTACGGCAGCCTGAGCAGACTAATACAAAAAGGAATCACCTCATAAAAGAGAAAAATTTGTATACTCTTTGGAGCATACCACAGAATGTCAGTGCCTGAAGGCCGTATTTCCCTACCTCTCACACATGCACCAACCACAGCATGTGCAGGGCTGACCCAGCCAAACCGACTCCAGCTTGGCAGTGGGGGCCAGTCTTACGTTGAGTGTGAGAGTGTCCATGCCTCCACCACATCCTGCAGATCTGGCCTCACTAGCCATCGCCCGACCCAGGGGAAGAAATCACTTGCCAGCAAAGGCCTGTGCAAGACTTGAAGGTAGTGTCGAGGCCATTGCACACGGGGTGCTCCCATGGCCACGGCCTGTAAGAGCGGACACGGGCACAGAGAGCTACGCACTCCTAACAAGCTGGCAAGCTGCCTTTAATAAAAAAAACTGTCCTGCCCTGGCTGGTGTAGCTCAGTGGATTGAGTGCGGGCTGCGAACCAAAGTGTCGCAGGTTCAATTCCCAGTCAGGGCACATTCCTGGGTTGCAGGCCATGACCCCCAGCAACCGCACATTGATGCTTCTCTCTCTCTCTCTCTCTCTCTCTCTCCCCCTCCCTTCCCTCTCTAAAAATAAAAAGAAATAAAAAATAAAAAAATAAAAAATAAAAAAACTGTCCTGCCAGAGAGGATCCTCCCCCTAGGACATCTGTGGTCATTCAGCCCCACTGCAGCTGATCTCAGTGGTTCGGCATGGACAGCAGCCTGAGCTCCCCAAACAGCCAGGGGACCTTGGACATGTGAAGTGCTCAGAATGAATCTGTTTTAAGGGAATAACTGAGTAAGAATTAAAAAATGAAGGTTCAAGTATTTACATTGAAGTTTTATTTGTAATAGGATTCACAAATGTCCAAGAGGTTTATATGAATAAATTATAATACATTCAATCAATGGATGACAAGCAGCTCTTAAAAATAATGATTTGGAGGCATATTTAAGAATGTGAAAAAACACTCAAGAGGAGGATATAAAACTGTGAATGAAATGTGATCCAAATTTTATAAAGAAAATAAATGACGAAGAAGTACACTAAAATGTTGGCTTATTTCTGGATTTCTCTGTAAAAGTTTTGTATTTCAAAGATTTTATATAATGAGCATGGGTTACTTAATTGCCTAAAAACAATAGCCATGTTAACATAAAAGGTGTTCATATTCAAACTGTTACATGTATGATTAATTCTCCGTGTCACCAGGCTTCTCTAGATTCCAACCAAACAAATTCATCCGAAAGCACAAAATCTAAAAGAGTCACTGATGTCCAAAACTAAAAGTGCTCTACTTAGAGATAATTCTGCCTCTGAGTGCTCTGAACGATGCATTTTTGCCTTAGACTTTTAACAGTGAAGATTTTTTTCAAGAGAAAAAAAAGTCATGGTTTCCCCAGGGTCTCTACTCATCGCTTCAAATCTCCATCCTTTTCTGACATTTGTGAGGCAAAAGCTGTCTCCTTTCTCAACTGGCCTGTTGTGTCCTGGTCTGGCAAGCACGTGCTTTAAAGAAGCGTCAGCACGGTACAAGACTTTGCATGATTTTGCCGAGGTTACAAGGCTGGCTTCGGGGGACTTGATTGGGGTGGAGCTCTAACCTGAACAAGCAAGCCCTGGCTCGCACCACCCAGGACCAGACACACGGGAAAAGGACCAGGGGAACCCAAAACGTCCACAAAATGAAGGGGGACAAACAGCCGCAAAGGAAGCAGGAACTGTGGACTAAAAGCAAGATTCTGGACCAGCAAAGGACAGTTCACTCCATAAGGAAAACCAGAACCTCTAGAATCAACTCAGATCATTGGAAAGGAGGGCAGGTCAGAAGAAGAGCTGGGAGCGTCCAGTCCCCATTTGTTGGTGGCCTGCTTTGCGCCGGGCATTGTGCAGAGAGGGCTTCGCATTGAACGGTCCCAGTTCTATAAACTGGTTATTATCCACTTTTATCAGATGAAGGGAGCTCCTCAGAGAGTGACTGGCTCAAGTTCATACAGCCGGTAAATAGTGCGGCAAGGATTTAAATCTAGACATACCTGATTCTAGAATCAGGTATTCTATGGAAAGAATATCTGTTTCCAAATGCCGTGCTTTGCACTGCAACTCTGCTACCGCAGAAGGAAAGGTGATCTTAGGGTCAGAAGTGGCTGTACTATTCATGACAAAATAATCTGAGGAAAGATGTGGTGACTGACACCTCTGTGCAGAATATGACGATGAGGCCATTGGAAGTCAACAGTCAATTGAGAACGCAAGACCACAGAGCGGGGGCAACAGCGAGGAAAATGAAGCTGAGAGTCCTGCCTCCTCGGTGGGTTTGGCGGGATGCTGTGGGGTGGTGGGGTGGAGAGGAATTTCAGTGTCCTGGACTGAGGGTGTGCTGAGAACACAAGAAGGAATCTGACCTGGTGTGTGTGCTGGAAGACTGTGTGCCCCTTCCTGTGGAGCGAGCTCGCTAGAGGTTCAAGACACTTAGGAAAGGGAAAGGGCCAGACTGGCTTGCACTCAGGGTTCCCACAAAGTGGGAGGTGAGGCGGCGGGAACGGGCAGGTCAGGCGCTGAGGGAATCCAGGGTCAGGCTTTGTCCTGAAGGCCTGAGACAGGTGGAGTGGTGGGAACAGGACCACTTATTAAATCCCTTGGAGGCCTGGGGCAGGGGCAGAGAGAGGGATCCAGACCGGGTCAAAAACTCAAATGCCTGGGGACGGAGACCTGTGTGGGCCAAAGAGGACTGCCCAGACGAGTGTGGCCTGTGGAGAGCACAGGCGCAGTCCAAAGGGCTCGGCAACGGGGCTGGGAGGCCTAGGAGGGTTGGTTCCCCATGGAAATGAAAGACTGTTCAATGGAAGAGAGAAAATGCATACTATGACCTTGTTCGCCTGGTTTCTCTGTCAGATTCTTGGGGGTCATCTGGCTGGATTCTGCGGAAACACCACCTTCCCCCAGCGGACGGTCATGCTGGCTCCTGAGCACGACTACTCAGACTGTTGAGTGTGCACAGAGTTCCCGGCCTCTGCCGGCCTGCCACGGTGGCCACCCTGTGACCCAGACACACTGGGACTGGCTGCAAGGCTTCTGACCCCCTCTTCAAACGGACGCATGAGAAGGTGTTTCCCCTCATGAGAGAGAAGGCTAATTTTACCAAGCCATAGCTCACGCACGCAGTTTGGGACAGTGTGGAGTGGCTGTCAGCATGACGGCATGACAGTATGACAGCTCGTACACACACGTATTGAACACAGAAACGGGACTGAGACTGCAGCTGCAGCTCATGGGGTGGATGCCAGCAGCCCTGTGCAAGAACAGTATGGCCCTGACTGCTACAGACTGTTGGTGGCGCTCCCTTCTCCTGGGTCTCTGGCTTCTGTATTGCACTTTCAGTCTTAGGGTGTAGCCTTTATGGTAACTGTGATGTATGGACGCTAAGTGCCAACATGTCACCACGCAGGCCCCTAAGGAAGCATTAATGAGAAGCATGTGAGGTGGAAGAGGAACGCTGGGGGAGGGTGTGGGGTCAGTACATGGCTCTCTCTCCCACCACCTGTGACGAGAGCTGGCCAGGGGGGCCCCGGGCCAGAAGAAATGTGTATTGTTTGGGGAATGGATTGTGACTCCCTCCTTATCTCTTTTTGGGGAATGGATTGTGATTTCCTCATCTCCTTTGGGGAGCGGCTTCTTGTCCCGTGAATGCCTTTTTACCTTTTCCTCCTGCACGTACACACTGATGTAATGTAGCTCCAGGCCACACATAGGTCTGTGTCACTTGGACCCGTGCTGCCTTTGTCTGGGGCCCCTTATAGTGGAGGGGGTGCAGTCTCTCTCGCCGCCCATCCCTGCACTCCCCTGTCATGTAAGTAATAAATGGCATGCCCACAAAAAGGAAAACAAAGTTGAGTTAGGCCTCAACAAAACCATATAGCCATGTTTTTAAATCTGAAAAAGACTAGATTGATCAGAGTCAATACTATAAACACCTGCACTCTGAACCTTCAGCATTGTGGTGAAGGGTGTGTACGTGTGTGTGGCTGACTCGCACGCACTCACTTGCTTAGGCTAATGGAGATCCATCTCAAAAAGAAACTGGTGTCTCCTCCTTATTCCCTTTCACCGTGGTCCTTTAACAAGTGTTTCTGTTCGTGGACCCTTGTCAGACTAACAAAAGTTTTTTTAAATCATGGTTAGTGCTTTTTTCTAGAAAATTTTACAGAAAACTTAGAAAATTCAGAGAAGCAATAAGAAGAAAATAAAACTCGTCTGTCAGCATTTTGTCGCACAGACTTCGCTGGGGATGGGAGAGAGAGGACAGATAAATTTACCAAAATGGATATTTACAAATAGATGTATACAAAAATCATTCTCAATGGACTATTTTGTCAAATGCTTTCTCTGCATCTTTTGATAAGATTATATGATGTTTCTTCTTTAGCCTGTTTGTTTGATGGGCAGAATTTCATTAATTGATTTTGAATGCTGGTCCAGTCATGCATACCCACAATAAATCCCACTGGACCGTGCTGTATAATTCATTTTATTCATTGTCAGATTCAGTTTGTTATTATTTTGTTGAGGACTTTTGCATCAATGTTTATGAGACATATTGGTCTGTAGTTTTCCTTTCTTGTAAGTCTTTGTCTGGTCTTGATATGAGGGTAACGCTGGCCACATAAAATGAGTTAGGAAGCGCTCCCTCTGCTCCCGCCTCCCGGAAGTGTAGAGAGTTGGTGTAAGTTCTTCCTGAAATGTTTGGTAGAATTCACCAGTGAACCCATCTGGTGCTTTTTTGTTTTGCAAGGTTATTAATTAATGATCCAGCTTCTTTAATAGATATAGTCAAAATCAGATTATCTCTTCTCCTGTGAGTTTTGATAAATTGTGTCTTTAAAAAAATGGCCCATTTTATCAAGATTAACAAATGTATGGAGACTGAATTGTTCATAATATTCCTTTATTCTCCTCTTAATATCTATAGGATCAGCACCTTTTTTATTTCTGATATTAGTAATTTTTGTTTTCTTTCTTGGCTAGAGGTCTATCAATTTTATTGATCTTTTCAAAGAACCATCTTTTGATTTTATTAATTTCCTGTTTTCAATTTTATTGATTTCTTTAAAATTTATATTTAGAGGGGAAGGGAGGCAGAAAGAAAGGGAAAGAAACATCAACATGTGAAAGAAACATTGATCGGTTGCCTCTCACATGCCCCCAACAGGAGACCTGGCCCATAACCCAGGCATGTGCCCTGAGTGGAAATTGAACAGGTGACCTTTCACTTTGCAGAACGACACCCAGTCCGCTGAGCCACACCAGTCAGGGTCAATTTTATTGATTTCTGCTCTAGTTTTTAGTATTTCTTTTCTGTTACTTTAGACTTAATTTTTTCAAGTTTCCTAAAATGGAAGGGTTTTTTAAAGATTTTATTTATTTATTTCCAGAGAGAGGGGAAGGGAGGGAGAAAGGGAAGGAGAGAAATATCAATGTGCAGTTGCCTCTTGTGCACCACCCCCGCAACTGGGGACCTGGCCTATAACCCAGGCATGTGCCCTGACTGGGAATCGAACTGGCAACCCTTTGGTTCACAGGCTGACACTCAGTTCACTAAGCTACACCAGCCAGGGACTAAAATGGAAGTTTAGATTATTGATTTTAGAGTAGTTTTCTTTTACAATGTATGCATTCAATGTTGTAAATTTCCCTAAGTCCTGCTTTTTTGAGAAGTTATATTTTCAGTTTCATTTAGTTCAAAATACGTTTTAATTTCTCTGAAGGCTTTTTCTTTGACCCATGTGTTACTGAGAAGTGTGTCGTTTAACCACAAAGCATTTCAGGATTTTCCAGCTATCTTTCTGTTATTGATTTCTAGTTTAATTCCATTGTGGACTGAGAGCATACATTATATGATGTCTATTCTTTTAAATTTGTTCAGATGTGATCTGTAACCCAGAATGTGATCTATCTTAGTGAATGCCCCGTGTGAGCTAGAGAAAAAAAGTGGGAATTGCTGTGGTTGGATGAAGCCTTCTATAAATGTCAACTATATCCAGTTTATTGATGGTACTCTTCTGCTTACTAATTTTCTGCCAATTACTAATAGAGGGGTGTTGAAGTCGCCAACTATAGCAGTGGATTCATCTGTTACTTTTTGAAGTTCTATGAATTTTTGCCTTTATATTTTGATGCTCTGTCTTTGGGTGCATACACATTAAATATTGCTGTCTTAGAGAATTGACCGATTTATCATTTTACAATGCCTCTCTTTATCCCTGATAATTTTCCTGGCTTTGAAGTCTGCCTTGCCTGAAATTAATACACCTGTACCAGCTTTCATTTAATTGGGGTTAGACTGTTATCCGGTATATATTTTTCCAGCCCTCTACTTTTAATCTGTCCGTCTTTACTTTTAATCTACCCAGCTTACATATAAAGTGGGTTTCTTGTGGACAACATACAGTTGGATCTTGCTTTGTTATACACCCAGTCAATCTCTGTTTTTTAATTGGTGGTGTTTACAGTGATTATTGATATAATTGGATCAACACTGACATATTTGTTACGGTTTTCTATTCATTGCTCTTATTCTTTGTTTCCTTTTTAGTCTTCCACTCTTTCTCTGCCTTTTGTAGTTTTAACTGAGCATTTTATATGACTTCACCTTCTCCACTCTCTTAGCATATCAATTATACTTCTTTTTTAAACTTTTTTTTAGTGGTTACCCTAGAGTTTACTATATACATTTACAATTAATCCAGGTCCACTTTCAAATAACACTATACTGCTGCATGGGCAATGCAAATAGTAACAGAGAATCCCCCATTTCTCCCTCCTGTTTTATAATATTACTGTCATTCATTTCACTTATCTATAAGATATAATCAGCAAATATACCATTTCTGTTATTATTTTGAGCAAACTATTATCTGTTAGATTAAGAATAAGAAAAGCATTTAATTTACCTTTATTTATTCCTTTTCTAGTGATCTTCCTTTCTTTAGGTAGACCTGATTTTCTGACCTAGATAATTTTTCTTTTCTCTAAAGAACTTTTTTTTGGGGGGGATGGGCAGGGTTTCTGAGGAAGTTCTTTAAGAAGGAGGGTCTGCTGGTGACAAATTCCCAACTACCATTATTTGAGCAACCACTGACTGGGCAAAGTATTTAACTTCTCTCTTTCCTTGGCTTCTACAAATGTGAAATTATCTTCAAGCATTCTTCCTCCTAGTCTGAAATTATAAGTAAAAATGTATATATTAAGTCAAGTAGACTAGGGTTAATGTTAATTTTTAAAAAACATAGAGGAAGCTTTGTTTAAACTGAAAAACCTTTTTTAAAATACAAATAATCCCTCCTCAAATAGTCATTCCATAAATCTTCCTCCTTTAATACCAACTTCTCTTAAAGTGAAACTCATTTAAATGTCTCTGATTTTCCTGTATCAGTAAGTATGAAAAATCTCAAATGTAAAGGTCAATAAACTGTGGACTTCAGGGAAAGAGTAAATGTTTGCTTTAAAATAAAGAAGGAGTTGGAACATTTCCAGTATTTTCATTTTGCTCTAGTGGTTACCAAATGTTACCCGGACCCAGAATTCGTTCAGGAGCATAGATTCGACATGAAGGCTTTTGGAGGGGAACACCTGACTTGCTAAAATGGGGGGGAAAGGAAATGCACTGCATTTGGACAAGTTAACACAGCGGGGAAATGTAGTTCACCTCTGGCACTGGTGATTTAGCACTCAAGGTTTAGTCTACTCTTCAATAATCCTAAAGTCCACATCATATAATAACGGATAATTTTGCTAAAACATTAATTTTCAGAATCCAATGCCCTAAGAGGCCGGCGCCTGACCTCAGCGTCCAGATTCCCCGGCAGCCTCTTCTGTCCTTACCCTGATGCCTTGGAGGTGTGCACCCTCGTATGTAATGTGCTGCGTTTTGGAATTGTTAGCAGCAATGATAATTAATAATTAGGGATTCGTGAAAGTCTCCTTACTGTATTTTTAAAAACAAGAAAAATCGATTTTTTAAGGATAAGTAAATAAATTTTTAAAAAACAGTGGAAGAAGCTACCACAGATAATGCAAAATTCTATAATCTGTCAGATACATTGTCAGTTAAGACTCTTCCCATTTCCGAGGGATGGAAATTCAACTGAAATTGGCACCCGCAAAGGGCTGTGGTCTGTTGTTGAAAAGCCTCAGCACGGTATTCAGGACTGCCCCGACGCAGGGACCGGAGTGACGCTACAGGGGACGCAGTTTGTCTCCCTGTGGGCTTGGCCCTCTCGGTGTCGGCCTCGTCGTCCTCGTTCTCCGCTTGGCAGCCACCTGGGCGCGGGCCCTCCCAGGCTGTGCTCCGGCAGAGGAGAGCGCGACTTGTCTAGTACCTCCTGCGTGAGCCCTCAGACTCGCACTGACTCAACCAGCCTGGGTCACTGCCCGCTTCCGATTGGTCAGGTCTGGGCCCTACGTTCCCCCCTCTGGAGAACGAAAGGTGCCCCACCCAAGCCACAATCCACCTGCACCAGGTGCTCTGAGCCAGAGGAGGAGCAAATGTAGGAGGGGCAGCCAAAACAGTAAGAGTTGCCAACAGATGTTTAAGAAAAAAATGAAGTGTCCTATGGCTTCTGTGTATGAGAGCTGGATCTTAAACGACTTTGGTTTCAGCGTCGAATGGAAAGCAAGGGGAGGTCCGAGGGCTCTGGCCAAGGCTAGGGTTCCAGGAACTGTGGGGAAGTGTGGCTGCCCCATGGCTGCCCCGAGGAAAACAGCCTACCTCCTTCTGTGCCCACTGCCCCTCTCTGTTCAGAAATTTAATGGTTAATGTGACTGTCGGAGAAACCCTGCTGTCGGGCCACATTCCGTGTCTGAACCTACAGCCACATTCCGCACTGGGCCATCCTTTAGCACCTCCACATTCATTCACTGGAGTGTTCCTTTTGTATTACTACTGAGACCCCGGCATGCCTGGGTTTATTACCTGTTCACTCCCATGCTTTATGAACACACCTTAGAATAAATAGTCAAATAAATTTTAGGGGGGAATCTTTTTTCGTTTTTGAACCAGCACTGTAAGGCTATGGAGAAGACTGACAGTGTGCTTTAAGCACCTCTGCCTCGACCAGGAAAACTCACCCTGGCGTGTGCATTTCTCCTGCGAGTCCGCTTGTGTCTCCAAGAGGTCAATGATGCAGAGTGTGAAGAACCACCCGCCTAAGCCCAAACCTGTGGAGCACCTGTTTCCCTGTCTCTCCTAGAAGGCCATGGGCGCGAAAGTGACAGGCCAGGGTCATGGACACAGACTTGGAGTTAACTTGGCTCTACTCTGGGACTTTAGGCAAGTCACACAGTCTCTCTGTGCCTCATTTCTCTCATTCTTAGCACAGAGACAGCACAGCTCCTACATCAAAGAACTGTGTGAGAATTAAACAAGATAATTGATGTCAAGTATTTACATCAGTAGCAGATGTGTAGCAAGTACTGGATAATTATTAATATTAGAACTGTATATACTTGGTTTTCATGTTTTCTCCCCTGGGTTTTCAAACTCCTGCAATATAGCTAATTCACAGTTCATCCAACCTCAATATGTCAATCATCGCCCCCTCATATATATTTACATAATGAGGACTTATGCACCTGGAATTCAAGATTAAAAATTGACAAATAGAATATCTTTTATTTAATCACATGTGCATAGCCCTGTGTGTTGAAGCTGTTATTAAATACTTTACTAATATCAATCTATTTAATCCCTATAATAACTCGCCCTGGCTGGTGTGGCTCAGTGGATTGAGTGCTGGCCTGTGAATCAAAGGGTCACTGGTTAGATTCCCAGTCAGGGTACATAACCTAGGTTGCAGGCCAGGACCCCGGTGCAGGGTGCAGGAGAGGCAAGCACACACTGATGTTTCTCTACCTTTCTCCCTCCCTTCCCCTCTCTCTAAAAATAAATACATACACAAATAAATAAATAATTCTGTGAGGTAGGCTCTGTTATTATCCTAACTTTATAAACTGATAAGAACAGATATTACAAAAAAAAAGAACAGATACTACACTTGATCTTAGCCAAAAGGCTGAGAAGCAATATTATCCTAACTTTATAGATAAGGACACTGAGGCTCAGAGAAGTTAAGCCACTTGCCTCAGGTTACACAGCTAGTAATCATTAAGCTTAGGATTTGAGCCCTGAGAGTCTGATTCCAGAGTCTGGCCTTAAATTCTTTGCCATTTGCTTTTCATCTTTGTTCAGCTGATATTGAAGGAAGCAATGAAAGAGAGAGAAATAATTATCAAATTTTCACGTATGTTAAGCACCTGGAGTGCCAGGACTTTCACATGTATTTATTTCAATAATTTCATCACCATTAGTACTTTTGAGAATGAGCATTAAAAAGATTTTTATAGCACACTTAAATATGGGAAATAATTTCACTTAAATGCAGGAAGCAGATGCTGTTATTACTATTGCCATTTTGTAGATGAAGCAAGCACAGATTTAAAAGATTAAGTAACTTGCCCTGGCTGATGTGGCTCAGTTGGGCACCATCCAGTCAGGGCAGATGCCTGAGTTCCGGGTTTGGTCCCTGGTGGGAGCGCGTGCGAAATGTTTCTCTCTCACACTGATATTTCTCCCCCTGTCTTTCTCCCTCCCTTCCCCCCTCTCTAAAATAAATAAATACAATCTTTTTTTTAAGTTAAGTAACTTGCCCAAAGTCACATGGGTAGTAAGTTGCAAAGCTGGGCTTCAACCCCAGGTTGATTGGCTCTAAAACTCTTGTATTTAACCACAATGCTCTCCTATCTCCCTGACCCTGTGTGGTAGGAATTACGATGCTATTACTATTAATAAAGCACATGATTATTTATTCAGAACCCATTCAGAGGATGCTAACCACTGACACTATTATCTACCACTTTGAAGATGAGAGAATGAAACCACAGGGACTAAAGAGATACGCTGCTGACCCAACGAAGCGTCGGTCTCGTCGCTGGAAAAGCTCACTGCAGGCTCATCTGTGCAGCAAATTAGTGTTTCCTCTGGAGTTTCCAAACTCTTTCAAACACTTTCCTCTCATCCTCGTAATTCTGATTCCCCATCATGCTATTAGAAAATAATACATTCTCTCTAAATTATTATGGTTCAATTAAGAACTCAAAATGGGTTAGAGAGGACATGATAAAATATAAATGTGGAGTTCTACGAATGCTAATACTGTCAGCATCAAAGACATTTCGGTTAAATGAGAATTTCTAACATTTTGGAGAACTCCTGCCACCCAGGGCAGAACAGTGGGGAAACTAGAAAGTTTGAGAGAACTTTCAGATTCAGAAATTAAGAAGTACAAAAACATTTTAAGAGCAGACAACCCAAAGACTCTGATTTAATGGTAATAAATATCCAAAATGGAGTTTAATTTATAGAATTTCTGTTGAACAAGCCCAGAGACATTAAGGTTCAAGTAATGCCTAGATGAGTAGGTTTGACCTAAAACTGAAAGGAATGATTAGCAGCAAATACCATGTAGTTCATATATTGTATTAATTCTCACAATTGCCTCACTAAGCAGTTGTGACCAATTTGTTTTATGGATGAGGGGAAAAGCTAAGAATATCTAAGTCTCTTTGGTAGGAGATAGAATATACACCTAGTTCTGCCTGATTCCAAAAACAAGTGTTTTTTTAAACCACGCTGCCCCCCTAGAGCAGAAAAAGAGCGCTTCTCTCCCAGGATCTCAAAATCCACGCCAGCTGTGGGATACAGAGGTGAACTACTGCATGCCAGAGTGAGAAAAGGATACAGTCGATGCAGAGGAGATGGCCAAGCTAACACAGGAGTACGTGCCTGTCCCTTACACAAGGAGTCATGCCCCCTACACAAGAGCCCTTCTGAATGGCCCCTTGGCTAGCTGGGCTGGGCCATTTGCTGGAGCACTGCCTCCTACCCACGTGATCTAAATGACAAGTTTCCTGGACACCAATGGGGACACACCTTTTAGTGACCCCTTTAATAACATCAGCATCTTTGGATTCTCTCCTTCTGGTGTTGACAAGTGTGACTTTTTGTTTTCTTGGAGTTGTAGCTTCCAAGATCTGATTTCAGGGTTAGAGGTAGGAAAACCATGATGCCCAGATTTGGATATTTATGAGTCATCATCAGGTCAAAAGACCATGATAATGTCACTGCTTATTAGTAGCTCATTATAAGGTCCCCACAGGCTGGTTTTATTTTAAACAAACAAAAAAAGAGTTCCAGTCTTTTAGACATGTATGCTGAAATAGTTGCAGGTGATAGTTGCAACTCATGACTTCTGCTTCAAAATAATATTGTAGAAACAGAAGGTGGATCATGAACTGATAAGGTGATGGTTGGAACAGGGTGATGGGTGCTTACGTGTTCATTGTATCACTCTCTCTACTTGTGTACATGTTTGAAATATTCTGTAATAAAAATATTTTAAATGTGTTCTTGCTACTAGGCTTGTGTTTATAATGTTTTGTCAGTCTGCTATGCACTTCCTTTTCTGTTTCTGAAAACTTAAATCCCATTTTCTCTCTGGTTCTTTCTCTAGTTACTCCAACCCACAGGGTTTGCGCCCTCCTCAAAAGTCATCATTTCTTTAAAGCACATGTTAGAAAAGAAGAAAGGATAAAAATGAATATACTAAGCATTCATGTTAATAAGTTAGAAAAAGTTTTTTCAGCAAATTAGCCCAAATAAAATAGAAAGAAGATAATAAAGATGAGAGATGAAAACAAAATAGAAGACAAATCACCATAGAGAAGAGTATCTAAGCCAAAAATTGGTTCTTTCAAAGTTGATAACCCATGGTCTATCGTGACAATAAAGAGTAAAATTTAGGTTACGTGGACAACTTTCTAGAAAATACACAACTTACAAAAATTGACATAAGAATAAAGAAAGAGGCAAAGACTCTTGTCTCATATGGGCAGTGAGTAAAATTTCAAAAAATAATTTAAAATAATGATGATAAAAAAAATGATGATCTGTAATTTAAAACTTTTCTACAAAGGACCCAAGGCACAGATTACTTCACTAGAAAATTTTACCAAACATCTGTGGAAAAAATAAGGTCAACCTCAAAACTCTTCTAGGGCATAGGAGGAGGGAACATCCCCTATGTTGTTTTATGCACTAGCATAACCTTGATAACAAAACCTGATAAATACAAAAGAAAGTAAATAATAGGCTATTCATACTCATCAATAGAAATTCAAAAGTTGTAAAAAAATTTGTGCAAACTGAATATAGAGATATATAAAAAGGAGAGTGTATCACAACCAAGTTGGATTTATTCCACAAATGAAAAGTAAATCAATCACTGTAATGTACCACATTCATGGGGGGAATAAAGATCTAAAAAATAATATGATCACATTAATAGAGGCATAAAAATATTTGCTAGCTTTCAACATAGACTCAAGATTTTTTTTAATCTCTTAGTAGAAATAAAAGGGAAAAGCTTTAGTCTTGTAAATGATGTGTATAGTAAACCTCAGCAAGCATTATACACAATAGTAAAAAGTTGGAAGTTTCCTCTTTAAGATCAGGTACAAAAGAGGATTCCACTAACACCACTTCTATTCATCATTTTGCTAGAGTTCTAAGTGGAGTAAGGCAAGAAAAGAATAATGTAAGGATTAGAAAAAAGAAACTAAAATTATGTAAATTCAAAGTGATTTACAAATAATGTAACTACATATGCAAAAAATCCAAAAGAATCTACAAATAATTATTAAAAGTATTCATTTCAGCAGGATTACTGGGAAAATGTCAAATTGTAAAATTCAATTCTACTTTTTTTTATTTTAAAATACTTTATTTATTTATTTTTAGAGAGGGAAGGGAGGGAGAAAGAGAGAGAGAGAAAGAAACATCAATGTGTGGTTGCTGGGGGTCATGGCCTGCAACCCAGGCATGTACCCTGACTGGGAATCAAACCTGCAACACTTTGGTTCGCAGCCCACACTCAATCCACTTAGCTATGCCAGCCAGGGCTCAATTCTACTTTTCTATACCAGCCTTCCAGATAGAAGGTTCAGTTAAATAAAAGGGAGAGAACAGGACATTCCAGAAAAAGGGAACAGTATAATAATAATAATCAGTGTTTTCTAAGTCTACTTATGTGTTAGTCACTATTCTAAGTGCTTTACATATAATACTACATTTAATTCTCAAAACAATCCTATGAATTTGACAGATGAGGAAATTAAGTTACAGAGAGGTTAAATAACTTTCCCGAGATTTAGGCACAGAGAGGTTAAGTAACTGGCCCAAGGTCACACAGCTAGTAAACAGTAGAGGCAAAATTTAAATCCAAGGAATCTGGCTTCACAGCCTATGCTTTTAACCACTTTGCTATACCACCTCACCCTATGAGAAATACTGTAACATAAGAAAAGGCACAAGCTTGGGAATGAGATTATTTTAGAACAGTAAAAGAGGTTGGCTAAGGCTAAACTATGTGACAGCCTTCCTGTTATAGATGGGCAGCGAGTGGGGTTCCAAAAAATAGCTTAAGGATGAGGATGCTGATGATGCTGATGATGCTGATGTAACATGATGACTGATGACGATGGTGATGATGACAACATGATGACTGATGATGCTGATGCTGATTAATTAACATGACGATGACAGGCTTCTAGAATTCCTGTGAGCGGACAGAAAACTAGATTCACTGTGGACACTGTAAAGAGCCGAGGTAATTACCCCACTGGTGGAATTTTAAGGAAAAAAGATAAAGTACTGAACAAGCAAATACTGGGAAGAAGCTGTGACATGCTGATCATGTGGTGCTAAAGAGAAGCTGGCTAAGGATCCAGAAACACGAGCACTTCACTTGATAAAATTAGACACAGCTAGAGAACAGTTTTTCAATCAGATTGGCTTCAAGAATATCATTACTCATACTCATATTCCTTCTTCATTACTCATATTCCTTCAGTCTGTAAATTCTGGCTGAAATTTTACTACAGATCAGACTCTACCAACCTTAAAGATACAATAACAAACAGAATACCCACACTCTCTACCCTATAGGAGTCTAAAGTGCAGAACACAAGTAAACAAGTCATTATAATATAAAGAATGAGCATTTTTTAACAGAGCTAGCATTCATTGAACATTTAATCTGACAGACACTATTCTGAGCATATTTTGTATATTAACTAGTTTGAGCTCACAGTGATTTTGTGAGTGAAATACCCTTATTATTGCCATTTTTCAAGTCAGAAAACTAATATATATTCTAAACTCAAATCCATTACCAGAAAATCATGCCAGACACATCTAAATCAGACGTTAGAACACCAAAGCTCTTTCTCTTAAATCTTAACAGCAGCCAGAAAAAAAATGACACGTTACATGAAGGGGAACAACTGTTTGAATAACTGCTGATTTCTCCTCAGAAACCATGAAGAACAGAAGACAGCACACTGTCTGTTTTTAACTATAAAAGTTAAAAGAAAAAGAAACTGTCAACCCAGAATTCCATATTTGGGGAAAATATCCTTCAGGAATGACAGTAGAAGAAAGACGTTCTCCCATGAAGGGAAAATACAAGGATTTGTCACTAAAAGACCTGTACAAAGAGGAGTGATAAAAGGTCTTCAGGCTGAAAGGCAATTATACCAAAGAGTCACTTGGAACTTCAGGAATGAAGGAAGAAAGCAACAGAAATGATAAATATCTGGGTAAACATAACAGACTCTTTTTCTTCTATAATTTATTTAAAATATGTATGAAGCCGTGGCTGGTGTGGCTCAGTGGATTGAGTGTCAACCCACGAACTGAAAAGTTGCTGATTCAATTCCCAGTCCAGGGCACATGCCTGGGTTGCGGGCCAGATCCCCAGTAGGGGGCACGTGAGAGCCAACCCAATCCAATAGATGTTTCTTCAAATCACATTGATGTTTCTCTCTCTCCCTCGGCCTCTCTCTGAAAACAAATTAATAAAATATTTTTTAAAAATGTGCGACTGTTGAGAAAAAAATCAACATTCTCTGGTGGGGTTTTCAACATAGGTAGATGTAATTCTTAGACGACTATAATACAAATGGTGGAGGGTAAATAAATTTATATGGTTTAAGGCCTAAAAGAAAGGGATGGGGAAACACAGAAAATAAAAGATACAGGAATGTGCAGAAATGTTAGTCAATGCATTTTCATGAAACTTACATACTGTTAAACCCTTTCACAGAAATTTGATATAACATATAAACGTGTTGATGTTGAAGGCAAATGTATTTAAATTGTTTTGATAAAGAGATCGTTTTTTCCTACATTGCTAAGTTTCATTTCTCCCTTATTTATCAACTTCAAGTAAATGTGTTAATATATGGGGACTTTCAGGAAAGATCGAGGTGTAGTTAGACATGCTTCACCTCCTCATGCAACCATAGAAAGAATTACAACTAAACCTCAAAGCCCAGAACTGTCAGAAAATCAAACTGTCTGGAAGTCTGACAACCAAGGATTTAAAGAAGCCACATTCATCCAGACGGGTAGGAGAGGTGGAGATGCAGAGATGGGTGGAGAGGCAAAGAGACGCGGTGTGGCATGGAGTGGCTGGTGCGGTGGGATGGGCGGTCCCACATTTACCTGTGGTGGATAAAAATCCGAGAGGGATACCCTGGGAATGAACAATCCCATCCCCAGGCCAGACCACACATCCCAGGGTTCAAGCACCTGGAGTATAAATCTCCATTACTTCTTACTGTAAAAACCAGTGGGGGCGGGGACAGCAAAGAAACTGCTGGATTTTCAGGAGACTCCGCTTCAAGGACCCAAACGATCTTAGAAAGTATGAAAACCCATGCACTCTGGGGTTCAGCACGAGGGCAACAGCCGGAAGGGCATTAGTCGCACACAGGGAGTGGGTGAAGTGATTAGAAGTGGGGCAAGTACCCAACAAACTTCCAGAAGCTAGGCAGTGGCACTTTCCCCTCTCTGAGCCCTTCCCCCACACAGAGCCACAAAGCAGTGAAGAGGTTGCCCAGCCCTGGCAATTACCTAAGGCTCAACCCCACACAATATAAAGATGTCTTTTCTAAGACAGGGAGTCAAAGCAGCTCTACCTAATAAACAGTCACAAACACAAGGAGGCTGCCAAATTGAGGAGATGAAGAAATATGGCCCAATTGAAAGAACAGAACAAAACCCCAGAAAAAGACCTAAACAAAACCGAGATAACCAACCTATCAGAGGCAGAATTCAAAACACTGGTGATCAGGATGCTCAAAGAACTCACTGAGCACAGCAACAGCATAAAGGAAGAAATGAAAGATACACTACGTGAAACAAAGAAAAATCTACGGGGAGCCAATAGTAAAGGGGAGGAAGCCAGGATTCAAATCAACGATTTTGGAACATTAGGAAGAAATAAACATTCAACCAGAACAGCAAGAAGAAACAAGAATCAAAAAAATGAGGATAGTATTACGTGCCTCTGGGACACCTCCAAATGTACCAACATCCTAATTACAGTGACGCTGAAGGAAAAGACGAAGAGCAAGAAATTGAAAACTTATTTGAAAAAATAATGAAGAAAAACTTCCCTAATATGGTGAGGGAAATAGACATACAACTCCAGGAAGCACAGAGAGTCCCAAAGAAGCTGGACCCAAAGAGGAGCATACCAAGACACATCATAATTAAAATGCCAAAGGTTAAAGATAAAGAGAGAATCTTAAAAGCAGCAAGAGAAAGGCAGAGAGTTACCTACAAAGGAATGCCCATAAGACTATCAACTGATTGTTCAAAAGAAATTTTGCAGACAAGAGGGGACTGGCAAGAAGTATTCAAAGTGATGAAAAGCAAGGACCTACAACCTAGATTACTCTGCCCAGCAAGGCTGTCATTTAGGATGGGAGAGCAGATAAAAGGCTTCCCAGACAAGGTAAAGCTAAAGGAGTTCATCATCACCAAGCTATTATTACACAAAATGTTAAAGGGACTTAAGAAAAATATCAAAACTATGAACATTAAAGTAACAACAAATTCACAACTATCAACAAACTGAATCTAAAAAACAAAAATAAACTAAGCAAACCACCAGAACAGGAACAGGATCATAGATATGGAGATCATTTGGAGGGTTATCAGCAGAGAGGAAGAGAGGGGAGAATGGGGAAAAAGGTGCAGGGAATAAGAAGCATTACTGGTAGGTACAAAATAGACAGGGGGAGGTTAAGAGTAGTATAGGAAATAGAGAAGCCAAAGATCCTATATACATGACCCATGGAAATGGACTAAATGGGAGGAATTGCTGGAGGGAAGAGGGGTACTGAGTGGAGGGGGGCAAAGGGGTAAAATGGGGACAACTGTAATAGCATAATCAATAAACATATCTTTAAAATATGTTAATATATGTACTGTAGTTTGATGTATATTTTCTACATCATGTACCCCATAAGCTTAATTATTAAAAGCCACCAAGTTAAAATGATGCAGGAACTAACAGAATTAGTTTATACATTTTTATAATATTGTAAAACCAAGAATGAATCTATATATTTTTCTTCTTACCTAATTCATAATAGCAAAACATATTAAATAAGTGTTGTTTATGAATTTGAGGATGATAAAAAGCACAGTGTTCCTTCATTAAGTATGTCTAGGTGTGCACTTAAGTTTGGTTTTCAGCTCTCAGGAATAACTAAATAAGAATCACATATAAAGCCCCAGCCAGGTGGCTCAGCTGATTGGAGGGTCGTCCTGTACACCAAAAGGTTGTGGGTTCAATCCCAAGTCAGGGTGCATATGGGAGACAACCAATGGATGTTTCTCTCTCTCTCCCTGCTCACCTTCCTCTCTCTCTAAAAATCAATGAAAATATCCTCCGGTGAGGATTAAAAAAAAAAACAACAACAAAACACATGAACATTCTGTAATAGTTTTAATCAGTTTTTTTTAAATCATAATAAAAATTTTTCCTGTATATTTAATGAACAATAAAAGTATGTTATTAAAATTGATTGGCGTAGAATCAGACAGGATAACAGACAACAAAACTGCATGACTTAAAACAACAAAGGCTCATTTCTAACCTAAGCTCCATGCACATTGTGTGTCTGGCAGAACAGAAACTGCTCCTCATAATCACACAGGGGCCCAGGCCGATAGAACAACGGCCCCCTAGCGAGAGGGAAAAGAGAGCTCTGGAGAGTTTCATGTGGGTGAAGATGACACTTCACTTCTGTTCGTAAGTCACTGGCCAAAGAGTCCTGTGGCTTTCCCCAATCCCAAGAGTGCCATAAAATGCACTCCAACCTTATACCAGGAGAGGGGGAATGGAAAATATTTGGCCAGTTATGTCAATGATTTTCACAATATGTATTTAACCTTTATTACTAACATATCAAAGAAAACTATGCATGATTGTTTTGTAGATTATTCCACTGTATTGTGAAAAATATAAATGTCTCTTAATCCACTTTTCATTAAAAATAATCACTGTCACTAACGTCTACTACTTCAGCTCTTCAAAGTTGCTTTTCTTTCCAAACAATGAAACATCCTATGGATAAGTTTTGAAAATAGCTGAAAAAATCCCTTATATTTAAATACATGAGTAAAAATTGATGGATCAATATTTTCTTCAGTGCTGGCTTTACTCTGCTCTCACCAGACTCTCCAGTGACAATGCACTTCTTAACCACAGAGGATGAAAGGCATGTGATGATTAGAGGTAACTTACTATTCTTCCCACACTCACACTCACACAGTGCATCTGATTTCAGAAAATCACAACAAATAGCCAATTACTGCATTTCTTTTTCTTTTTTTTTTTTAAGATTAGAGAGAGGGGAAGGGAAGGAGAAAGAGAGGGATAAAAAATATCAATGTGTGGTTGCCTCTCACGTGCACCATGCTGGGGACCTGGCTCACAACCCAGCCTTGTGCCCTAGACTGGGAATTGAACCTGCAAGCCTCTGATTCACAGGCTTGCACTCAACCTACTGAGCTACGCCAGCCAGGGCCAATTACTACATTTCTCACAGCCATACTTCACCCTTATCAGGAATGCATGTAAGACAGGAAAAGACAGGAAGTGTAAGGGCTTATAGTGCCTTGACTGATTAAGGAAGCTTCCCGTGAGTCTGAAGCACGTTGAACCGCCCCATTGTTTTTCACCCTGGATGAGGGATACACCTTTCTTTGGTAAAATGAGAAAAGAATTAATGTAAGTGCCAATGTAGAAGGCAAGAACCTACCTGATTCTAGGAAAGAGTACTTACAGGGGATCCATAAATTAATTTACTTAGAGGAGTAAGTATCCATTTGCCCCTTGGACTATGCTACACAGTAAGAACTTGAAGTTGAAGCAAGCTTCAGTTCTTGCTCTATCTAATGGTAAGGAGGATGTGCCATACAATATGATAAATAATGAAATTGCTTACAGAGGAAGCTTTCTATTTTACTGCAACTTAAAGTAAGAAGTATATTTTACATTATGGTCCAACACACACATACGTAGTCTCATGAAACAGTAATCACCCTCACTATTTGTAATGCACTCTGATATTCCCTACTCTAATGTCTTTGAATGCTGGTCGCAACCAAGTAAGTTCATTTCACAACCAACTAATGATTCATAGCTCACAATTTTAAAACAATGAGCTGTAGAAAATAGAACAATGTAAGGCAGTCCCTAATTATAAGGAGTGTCCTTTAAAAAGCCTTAGCTTGGCCCTGACTGGTGTGGCTCAGTTGGTTGGAAGGGCCCCCAGTAAACCAAAAGGTCATGAGTTTGATTTCCAGTCAGGGTACATGCCTAGATTGCAGGTTCAGTCCCAAGCAGGGTGTGTAGGAGAGGCAGCCAATCAATGATTCTCTCTCATATTAGTGTTTCTCTCCCTCTCTCTCTTCCTCCCTTCCCCTCTCTCTAGGATCGGTGAGCACGTCCTCAGGTGAGGTTAAAAAAAAAAAGAAAAAGAAAGAAAGAAAAGCCTTAGCTTAGAGGTGCAAGTGAGTCCACTGAGGTCTAGGAGTCAACTAGAAGTCAACATCCGCAGGACATTAAGTTGACGTTAAGTTTTATTCTGTTGTGTTACTTTGCCCACCCTAATATTCAAATTTTCCCATTGGTCAGTGAGTGACCAATTTCCAGATTGGAGTGATGTGACCCCCAAGTCAATGAAGCTTGGAGGAGTCAGACAACTGATTCTGCCCTAGAGGCTCTGCAGGGAGCATGCCCTGTCAACACCTTGGCAACACCTTGGCCCAGGGCTACTTCCCTTAAAGGATTTTATTTATTTTTAGTAAGGGGGAAGAGAGGGAAAAAGAGAGAAACATCAATGTGTGGTTGCCTTTCCCAGGCCCCGAACTGGAAACCATGCCGGCAACCCAGGCATGTGCCCTGACTGGGAATCGAACTGGCGACCCTTTGGTTCACAGGCCAGCACTGAATCCACTAAGCCACACCAGCCAGAGCTTATTTCAAGCCAAAAAGTTTGTGGTATTTGGTTACAGCAGGCTCAGAAAACGAATTAACTTGACTTAAAGAAGGTCACAGTGCAAAGTGCCCAGAGTACATGGCCACCTATAACTTTATACCTTGCTATTTTTCAAGAAAGAGTTATGATTAAAAAAAAAACAAAACTTTTTTTAAAAGTGCTATGGTAGTATACAGAGATTCACAAACATACTAACACAAATAATAACTAGGTGAAAAACTGAAGACATATACAAAATAGAGCCCACAACAAAGTTTATGCAAATATACATATAATAGTTGTTGCCATGAGTCCACTGCAAATTTGGCTTTAAACTTTCTAACAGCCAATATACAAAGGAAGCCTCCTTGTTTACATGATTCAGTGGCCATTAAAATAAAAGCAAGCCAACTCTCAGAAATACAAAAGAGAAGGTGAAATTTCTACCCAGAAGAGTTTTGGGGGCTGAGCAATGCAAAATAAGATGAGGGGTATTCGTTATACCATGTACTAATACAACTGTAGTAAACTTCTTACACCAGACCCAAGTTTCTGTGGCTAATAGTACCCCATAGAATAACAACATGTCAGAACTTAACTTGATTCAAGAAAATTCTATAGCACAGATTGGTGTCAAAACATAACATTCTATACAAGAGAAGTGCGTGTCAATAGAATACATTTTACGTATATATACGGCTCACTGCGATTTTCCTTATTTCTCGGGTACCTTTTAGAGTATTTATGAAAGGTCTTGAATAATACTCAGAAAAGCAGTGCCCTCAAACTATCACCCATTCAATAAATGTTTCATACAATGTCTACGGAGGTGGCTTGCTTGAGAGTAGACTTAGTATGGAAAGAAATACTCAACCAGTTTCTACTATCTGCCAACTAGGGCTGGGGAACTGTTGAGGAGTCAGATGAATATCCCATCCCTATTCCCGAAAAAGCATCCAGGCCGACGGGGGAGAGGGACACACGTAGGGCTCCAAACAGTGCCCCTAAGCCAGCAAGGGGGTATCAAGAACGGCTTCCTGCAGATGATACTAATCGCCTATTGGAGGATGAGTATGTAGATGGGCGGAAGGAAAGATGTATGGAACCACCCAACGTGGTTCAGAACACTCTTCAGCCCCTAGAATCTAGGAGTGCCCTAGGATACGTCAAGGCCCCGGGTGGATAAAAAGGAGAAAGAAAACACCCAGAAAGAGTTAGAAAGAAAACAAGAAAGGGCATTTTATCCTCCACAAGACGCACACACAACCACTGCTTCAGAGGTTTGCGGGGCAGCTGTGTATCCATTTCCAACAAAATAACAGTCAGCGAACCTTGCAGGATCTTATACAAAAGTGAGTCTTTCCCCCTGAACCACCATCTTCTCAGTCCTCCGCACACCCAGAGGCGCCAGCCTCACTGTGCGGTCGCTAGTACTTCCGGGTCTTCCAGCAGGGAGCCCCTCTAGTCCCCAAGCGTTCGTTTCTCTACTGCTCTCCGCCGCCGTTACAGGCGTGAGTTGGAGCCGGGTTAGGGGCGGGTCTTCCGGCAAAAGGGCGCGTGGGGGGAAGGAGGTCACCACTAGGTAAGGCAGTCCGTGTCTTTCGCGGGGGTCTGTGGTATGGCGTGGGCGGTGGCCGTAGATGTCCTGCGGGCGTGCACGACCTTGTAGGGTCGCCGAGAACTGGACGAGTCCATTTCATTAGGAAGCAGCTTGGAGGTTTCGCCGGTATCATACAATCAACTGGACCTTTTCCTGCGTGAATTGGGGGATTTTCCAAACGAGGGGCAGTAGCGTAGTTCCCTCTCCCGCGCAGTCACTGTCTTCCTGTTTAGGAACTTTTCAAGCCTCAGTTTCTGTGCTCACCAGAGGGCTTTATGCACCGTAGCTTGGTGTGGGGCATGCAGATTAATTTTGTTCCAGTTTAAGAAAAATATAATAAAGTGATAACGTAAATAAAATTATCTAAATACCTTGTCTATTCATTATCAGATGACTTGACCCTAATCCTTCCATCACTGGCAGGCACGATCCAGTCAGTTGAGGGGTTTGGCGTGTTCTCGTTGAACTGAGTAACTTTAGATCTATATTCAGAGCCGTTTGTGCCTCTATACCATCCGGTAAAATAATCGGTACAGGGCTTTAAAAATAGTCAAGCCTTGCGTTTAGATTGCTTTCCTGTGAAACGCGTGTGTACAGTGTGCGTGAGTTCCTTGAGGCCTGGCGATTATTAGGGCAGGCACTGTGCCAGGCATTTTACACGTCAGCCTCAAGATGCAGGAGGTAGTGTAACTGTCCTCATGGACAAATGAGAAAACGAAGGCAAAGGCTACAATACTACTACTACTACTACTACAAACCTCACATGGCCATCAAAGAGCAGAGACAAAATTCCAAACACATTTTCTGCACCAAAGCTGGTGTGCCCCTCTGACCACTGGTTTTGGAGAACCGAGAAAGCTCTCTCCCCAGCAGGATTTACACACACCTACACTCACATTTCAGTGTACATTTTTAACGTTCCGTGGGATTCACCACACTGGATATCCAGGTGAAGAACGCTTGCACTTTTCAAAGAAAAAAGCAAACCTAATCTAAAGCCAATATTGAAATAAACAGTAAGCCTGACCTTGTAAGTGCTTCAGACCCATCAGAAAGATCAAAAGAAATTCGCCCTTTTATGCCAAGGTCAAAACGTGGGAATTTTCTTGTGTGTGCTTAATATGTTTGAGTAATTTGTTTTTGCTTAGCATTTTCAACTACAGTACATTTTTTTTCATGATACTGATTTTTTAGTTCACATTGAAAGAAAATGATTTAATTCTACCCATTAGAATGGATTCATGTGAAAAAAATTTACGTGTCTAATTGACATGTAAATTATTTGCCTTTTACTTTCATGCCTTTAACAGAGTCCTCATAATTTTTTTTTAAAGATAACATTGAAAGAATCTGTAAAGAGGCCTACCAGGATCCTGAAAAGTCCTAAGTAAGGCTTTCGAACTTTCTTTAAAATTTAAAGTTAGTAAAAAAGTGGCAGTTTGCCGGTCTTAGAACCAGTATTTATGGAAAGCAGAACTGATTAGCTTTTTTAGCCTGTATGAAAAAAAAAAGAACATCAGAACATCAATCTCCTGTGCCATTCTTATTCAGACATGTGCTGTGTGGAGGGAGACTACAGAGCAGTAACTGGTAATTATAAGCATTTTCAGTTTCCTTCTATTTATCAAGTGCTTCTTTGTTTCTACTACATTCCCTTTCTCCGTCATAAAAGTTTTAGGACTTGGATTTTGTGATATAACCATGTTCCAGTGGGTTCTAATGAGACCTTATGATGTATGAGGCTATGTGTCCCAGTAATGTGCTACATTCATTCTAAAGTGGGCATGGACATAACTTAGCATCCTGTGATGGCTTCAGTGACCACTGTCTTAATAAGTCCCTTCCTGCTTGTTATCTGTCATGTTACCAAGCTACTGGTCCCCTCCCCCATTCCTCTGGCTGTTGGTCTTTGTAAGTAAGGATATTATCCTAGAGAGGTACAGGTCTAACTTCATAGAGTCTCTCTCTCTCTTTTGCATGATTAATTAAGGACAGGAATAAACAAATCTGTCTGATAGAACATAAGCACCAACTTACCAACAGATTTAGATTTTTTTTTTAAGGAATGCCATTTACTGGGTGCCACTGCCTTATTTCTCACAGTAGTCCTGTGAGCTTTGTTATCCTAAAAGGAAACTCAGATTGGGAGAGAACAGGTTCAGGATAACCTAACTAATGGTTCCTAGGCCACCTTACAAAGAACTGATTGTGAAAAGAGCATGCAATTGCAACAGAAATCTATTCTGATGCCATAACAGTGATTAAGCAAAGCAAAGTTGATTAAGAAAGCTTTTTTTTTCCTCTGATGTTTGGAAAAGCATAGCTTTAAAGGGAGGAAGCAGAGAAAAGATAAAGCATGCAAAGAAACTATAACTCTGAAGGCAACTACTGGACATTTGCAAGGCCTTTGGAGGTTTAAAGCACTGATTTGTTAAGTATTTTCTATTCATACATTAAGCCAGCCATTTTCAACCTTTTTTATCTCAGTACACGTAAACTAATTACTAAAGGTCTGTGGCACACTAAAAAAAAATACATTTTTGCCAATCTGACAAAAAATAGGTACAATTTTGATTCATTCACACCACATGGTTATTGTTGTGATGGCTGTTGTCATTTTTTTCTTTGACAATCTAAAGGAAAATGTGTCAGTGCCCCTGACTAAACAGTCAAGTATTGCATGTTTTAAAAATTCTTGCAGCCTATCAGTTGGAAATCACTGCATTAAACAATTAATGACTTTGTTCCTCATTGATAAAAATAGTACCCCATCCCCATCCACATAATGGAGCAAGTGTTGGGAGTGAAGTGAATCTGGGAACCCAGCTCACTGAAAGGAGAAGGAAAAAAGAAAGAGCAAGACTTGCACAGACCCAGGTTTGGGGGGCAGGGGGAAGGCAGAGACCTTGGATCTGACACTTCTCCCATTGCTGGCCTTCAGGTGGCACTATTAGCCCAAGTTTGCTTGGTTGGTTTCAGAATGGTAAGTGGGTTGAGACTGACAATTCAGAAGGTGGTTTGAGGCCAGCCTCTGCGCTTTGAGTGCATCTTACCATGGACATGAAATACTCCTTAATTAAGACACTAGTTCATGTATTATTTGTTGTTGTTTTTTTCTTACATGAGCTATTTTGAAATTTACTTGGCATCATTCCTGTTGAGGAGGGGTTTTTGTATAGTTCTCCCACTGGTTTTCCAAGATAGGTTTATGACTTTTTTTTGTTTGGAGATCCACTCCTTTTTAATCTCAACTGAACTACCCCCCAGGATGGTCTCTTAGCAAATTCTCATCTCACTGTGTACAAAAATGTCACGTAACTTAGCATATTCTGCCAGTAGTTACCCCTACATTTTAACTGGAATGACATAAGATAGTTATTCCACCAACAACATTCTTGATTTTTATGTATAACCTACATAGTTTTTGATATATAGTAGCTGTAATTTCTGTATATTACAGATATCATTTGTATACCTATTTCAACATTCTGTACCTCTGAAGGAAAAATTACTGTTTTCAGCTAATAAGATCTTAGCTAGTTTGCATCAAAGTAAAATATATGAGATGGAAGATAGGACAAGTAGCATCACAATTCATAAGTGCCCTCTATTCAGGAATAAGACCAATCTTTTGAGCTCTTCATGTTATTTCCATAAGACTACTGTCTCTGTTTGTTTTTCCCAAATGGCTCTCAGTCTCTAGGCAGATTTCAGTCCAGCAACCTAGAGGCTAAATGACCTCATCACTCATTAGCAGTTCTCAGCCATCTGGAGCCCTTGAGGAGATCCGTGTTCAAAGGGCTGATAATAAAGACAACAGCATAATTATTTCTCTGCCGTGATTAAACCTTCAGATGGCAAGCAGTCAGCATATTTATTCTGCAGACTGCTTAGGTGGGTGTTTTCTGAAGGTATAATGACGCTGGGGTAGGAAAACTTGTTCCTCTACCCTTACCTAGCCTACGAATAGGTAAACTGACCATCAGTAAATAACCTATTGAAATCACAGAACAGTTCATTGTAGAAAGGGCAGTAGAGCCAAGGAGCCATAGTGCACACCAAATGTAAAAACTGCAAATGTAAAACATGCAAAGGGAAACAGCCCCTTGTACTGTGGATATTTCTCGACCCCAAGGCACATCCGGCCCGCAACATGAACTGGTCCGCACGTAACTTGCTGCATTTTGATTTTCTAAGGTGCTCATTCGGTAACCTGGGTGTTTCTTACAATAACCTGGTTGTCTTCTCCTTTTCTGTAGGGACTCCTGCTCCTCGGTGCCCCAGAAATGTCACCGCTCTCAGAATATGCCTTGCGCATGTCTCGTCTGAGTGCCCGGCTCTTTGGGGAGGTCGCCAGGCCTACGGATTCCAAATCCATGAAAGTGGTGAAACTGTTCAGTGAGCAGCCTTTGGCCAAGAGGAAGGAGACCTACGACTGGTACCCAAATCACAACACTTACTTTGCACTCATGGGGATACTGCGTTTTTATGGCCTCTACAGGTAATGACACAAACAAACAAAAAACAACAACCACAAAAAACCAAAGAGCAACCTTTAAGAGATCTTTGTAGTAGATCAGAAAAAGAAAAAAAAATAGCCTTTCTATCTTCATAGTTTTGTGGATCTTCTAATAGTGCCCAGGTAGTTCAAAAGGTACAGTTTGAGGGTCAAAGCTTTCAGAGTATCCATAATCAGCGTACCAAAGATAAAAGGAAGCATGCAGTTATTGGAAGACACATGTTAACTAGGACTGTAATGTGACTTACCATTGACCAGACACTGAGCCGCACAGAGATGTCCAATCAGCGAGGGCACTCTGGGCAGACGCAGAGGAAACCGGTCTAAACACTGAGCAGGTTCCTGACAGTCAGGTGGAAAGAGTCCCTGCCCGGCGCCCATTTGCCCCCCAGCCGGCAAGGGGAAGCCACCTTTCTTTCCTGCGGGCAGTTTCGTTGGCATTCTTACTGCCTTCCACCCTCTCCTGGATTTTTAGTTGGTACCCTTTTCGATATACTGACATGGCCTAAGTAAGCTGTAGTTCACTGTTAACAATAATGTATAATAGATACTAGAATAGAATAATAAGTAATACTAAGAATAGTAGGCTCTTGCAATTGTATGCTTGAGTATGTATAGGAAGTAGGAGCTTAGGACTATATACAACTCTGCACAAAAAACAGATCAAAGAGTTATATGATCATTTTCTTTAAAAAAAAAGTCTTGCCTAACAATCTAATACATGAACATTACAAAAGAATTCAAATAGTGCATAACTGTTTAAAGTTAAAGTGCCTGCTTCTAAAGTTTAACATGTTTTTAATTGGACTTCTGTTAGGGCAACAAAACAAATTAATTTGGGACTGTTCACTCTGGTATAATAAAATTACTAGTTCATCTCAGGTAGCTAAAGATTTGCCCATTCATTTATCCAACGAATATTTTTTAAGTAGCTGCCATGTGTGGGCACTTAACATGGGCACAGGGGAGCAGCAGTGAACAACATACAATAGGTTTTCTTAGTTAATATATTATTAGAGATTATAATCCATGACACATTTTCAGTTTCTGGAATCGCTTTTGGGGCAGTTTCCCTTGCCATTTGTCTGGGCTCAGAAGATAAAAAATGAACTGTATTATGGCCCAAAAGAAAATACCGCTGGAAAGCAGATCTCCTAAGTAGGAAATTATAACCCATGACAAAATCACATTCAGCTATTTTAATGTACCTGTTTGCTGCCACTTTCTTTTTGTTTGGGGGGAAAAAAGCCATGATTATCTTTGGGGACTGGGGAAAAAACACTTTAGTGATCCGTGGGAAAGCAATTATTTTCATGTGTTTGGTTATGGCAAACAGGCCCTTGAAAGCAAGGCCTGCTGTGGCATCCGGCAGGATGAAACTAGACAACCTCCAGTGAAGAAAATATTAATTACCCCAAGACCTGCCAGGGGAAGGAAGCACAGGCGCTCAAAAGCAGTGGCCCATTTAGTCCAGCAGGTACTTGGGCCATTTTGTCAACAGAGGCAAAGATCCCTGACTTTGGAGCTTTCTTTCTGGCTGGAAGTAGATGGAAATGAGGGAGAGAGGGTGCTCGAGGGGGGGAAACACAGTAAATAAGTAAATTATTTATGGTGTGTTACAAAGCTGGATATCCACGGGAAGAAAAAGAGCAGAGCAGGCTGGGCAGGATCAAGGATGCTGGCAGGCGCTTGGTGGGCGGGGAGCGGACGGGTCACAGTGTTAAACAGGACTGTCAGGGCTCGCTTCACTGTGAAGTTGAGGTGGTGAGTGAGCCCAGTGAGACCTGAGGAAGAGCTTTCGTGGCAGGGGCAAGAGCACAGCAAAGGCCCTGAGGCCAACGCACACCCAGTGTGACCCAGGAGCAGCACAGTGGTGGGTCCCCGGGCAGACATGAATGGCTCTGAGGACCACGGGCGGACTCTGGCTTCTGCTCTGGGTGAAATGGGGAGCCGTTTGTAGGGTTCTCAACAGAGGGGTAACATGATGTGACTTATATTTTGGAAGAGTTACTCTAGTCACTCTGTTGAGAACAGATTATTTGAGGCAATCATAGCTAATCCCAACGAGGTCTGTTGTACCCATCATGTCCGTGGACTGAAGCAGCATACCTATAAAACCACTCTTTTAAAACAGCCTAGGGAGTTAAAAGTTGGCCAGCAAACCCCACTCTCACATTTAATGGACATGCCAGTATTGTCCATACTTTACAGATGAAGAGATGAAGATTCAGAAAGGGAAGTTCACTTATCCAAGGTCGCACAGCTACTAAATGGTGGAGCTGTGATTTGAACCCAGGTTCGAATGGGTTCCAGAGCTTACATATTTAAATATCAACCCTGGCTGGTGTGGCTCAGTGGACTGAGTGCCAGCCTGCAAACCAAAGGGTCACCGGTTCGATCCCCAGTCAGGGCACATGACTGGGTTGCAGCCCAGGTCCCCAGTAGGGGATGCTCGACAGGCAACCACACATTGATGTTTCTCTCCCTCTCTTTCTCCCTCCCTTCCCCTCTCTAAAAATAAATAAAATCTTTAAAAAATAAAATGAAATAAATACCACACTGTTCTTTAGGTATTTGATGTTAGAATGCAGACATTTTTATGCACTCTAGGCGGGCTTCATCTTACACCCATCCAGTAGTGTCCAGTAGTCCTGGCTGCCTTGGTCCCCAGAGTACCCGTCTTTTGATTTGGCTTCCACCTGCCTTTCCCCTGCAGCTCTCTGGTGTGAATTACCTGCTGCCATTAAGGAGGCTTCTGCCACACTGTTCCCCCTTGTCATAGTTGCTTCTTCCTGGGGATTTGGGGGTCTCCATGCAGCTACTAAAGTTTTTACCCAGTTTCTGCCCCTCTCAGAGTTTTGTCTTCGTGTTATAAGGAAATTTTGGGTCATCATTAGTGTCGTATCATAGTTACATAGGTTTACATGGCTGGCCTAGGAATTAACTGCTATTTGTGACATTGTTTCTGTGAGGGAGAACTGTGACTTAGAAATGCACTTTGGAACACAGTACAACTGTATGTTGGGGACTCCCTGTCCTTTCTGCTCACCAAGCTGAGTGTATGCTTTGTAGAAGCCAAGGATTAATTATCAGAACCACCGTAGGAGACACTGCTGCATTGGTGTAGTTTTGCAGTCTTTAAAAATACTGGCTTATTCTTTCTTTCTCCATTCAGAGATGAGCATCAGGACTTCAAGGATGAGCAGTTGCGTCTGAAGAAGCTTCGTGGAAAGGGGAAGCCAAAGAAAGGAGAAGGGAAAAGAACAGCAAAAAAGAAGTAGCGTTGGGCAATGCAGAGAGGAAGCTTCCTCCTTGGTGACTAAGAGCAGGAGAAAAAGTGTTTATTGTCTTCCCCCACGTGGGAGGAGTGGAAGCTTGTATTTGGAGGAACACAGTCATCTCCATGCTGAAGTCCGACCTGGTTAAATTGCGACTGGTTTCTTGAACACATTCTAATTCTGCAAAATTATTTTGGCTTTGGTTTTGTAATCCGAGGTTTACCTCTAAAGAAAAGAATGCATAAGTTATTGTTGAATTGCTTGTCCGGGGTGAGAGTGGGATGGTGGGGAAGTGGAAGGGAAACATTAAACAAGCACCCTGTAGTCTCATTGCTCCCTCTTGCTTCCCTCCATAACCCTGAAGTCTTTCATCTCTGGCTGTTCAGCCACTTGTCTCCACCACCAAGTTCACAAAGTTTATGTGCCTCTCCACCCACTCCCTTGAGAATATCTAGTAAGATATGTGGGCTAAAAGGCTGTACCTGGTAAGAGAGGACTGAGTATCTGCTGTACACAAGGTACTGGGACCCTGCTAACACTGTGATTAGCAAGAGAGACAGTCCCTACCTGGCAGGACTTTCAGTACTGTGGGAGAGACTAATATCAGCTAATTACATAAACACATTGTATTAAGTGCTACAAAGGAGAGATCCAGACTTCTAGGAGAGGGTGGGTGGATTGACCCAGAGAGAGAACAGGAGGTCCAGACCTCAGTAGGGCGTTGGAAGGCCTCCCTGAAGAGATGATGTGGGATGATGATAACAGTGAGGCAGAAGACAGTGGCCGGAAAAGTGAAGCACCGAGACACCTGCAGGTGTGTCCAGCGTTTTGGCATCTCTGGGCCCCCCCTGGAAGAAGAGATGTCTGGGCCACACAGTAAATACATTGCAACACATAATCACAAAGGAAAAAAAAAAACCTTATAATGTTTTGAGTAAATCTACAATTTTGTGTTGGGCTGCATTCATAGCCATCCTGAGCTGCATGCAGCCCACAGGCCACAGTTTGGACACCCTTGAACCTAAGGTAAGTCCTGTTCAAGGGATTGCAAAAAGACCACTGACTAGTACTGGTTGGTCATAAGGAAATAGAGGCCAGATCATGAAGAGCCTTTTGCAAGTTCTGCGAAAAAGCTTGGCCTTCCCCAGAGATCGGAGTGTGTGAGATGTCTTCTCTGCGAGATGGCCGTTGTGTACATTGAGTAGCTGGCTGCTCGTTTTACTGTGTGCTAGCGAGGAAACTGGTGAGGCCGTGAGAGCTTCTCTGATTGTTTTCCCAAGAGTTGCTCTGAAGATCTCTAGTAAATTTTTCTTTTTTTAAGTATGATAAAAAAAAATCTACCATCTTAACCATTTAACCCCTGTTTCTGCCTCTCAGAAGAAAGCACAGTGCACAGGCAAGAGAATATACAGCAGCTACGGTTTCCTTCCCTGCAACTTGAGAAGTATTGGCAGTAACTTTCCTGTGAATAATTCCTGAACCAATAAGAATCCCCCTACATATGTTTAGATAAATGATATTTTCGAAAGATAAATAATGCAGGTGGTATGGCCAGGGTCTATATTATAGTCAATAGAAACTACAAAAATTAGATGGTTTGTATCTGATAGACATGAATTCCCACAGAAGGCTGAGACGCTGTAAGTCTTCCTTGACCGCCTGCCACGTGCCTCACAGGCTAGCTGTGGAAGGCACAGCTGAGTAGACTTTCTTGTAAAATAGTGTGAATGAGCATGTGCGTGTTGTAAAATGTTGACAAGGTCTCAGGGATCTGCTCGGGAAGGCGCAGGCGCTCTCTTGGCCAGCGTATCTGAGCCCGGTGGGTGGATGCCTGCCCCAGGACACTGGGCTGAGAAACAGGCCCGCTGGTGCAGAACCTCCCAGCGGGTGTTCTGGTCGACGTCATCTCCAACTTTTGGAGAAGGCCTAAATTACCAGAACTTAGGAGAATTAACGTGTCACTTTAAAGAGAGTAACTATACTAGATACCAATAGCTAACCTGAGTCAGAAAACTGAATTGGTGGGTGGTTCCCTGATGGGCCGGAGCCTGCAGAGTGCCTGAGCGCGGTTTCACAGGAAGCTCATAGACCGCTCCTCAGTAGGTCAGAGTGCCACTCACCCTGCTACGAGCCAGAAACTAAAGCTAAAATACATGCACATGAGCTATGCCCTAAAACCAACTGATAGAGGAAACACTGTGTGTGACTCAGTATAGCTGGTACTGAACCTGCAGCAGGTGAAGAGTAGGAGACAAAATGAAGGGTTAACTCCTGGCACAGTGGAAGCAAATGACCAGTGACCCAGGGTTAATACGAGGACTAACTGCAATTGGAGGAGAAAAACCTTTAGCTGCAGGTGCAGGCTAGTCAGATTTAATTGAAGTTCTCTTGTCAAGACCAAAACTATTTGTTTTCCCTCTAGTGTGTGGTATTTTGTGTGCATGGAGGATTTTCCCCTTGATTTCAATGGCATAATAAAAAGAGGCTGGGCTTTGGATTCAAAAGTCATGAACTTGTGACAGAGTTCTACTTACTGGCTATGTGACCCTATGTCACTTGTCTTCTCTGAACCTGTTTTTGCCTCTGTAAAATCATGGTAATAGCCCTGGCTGGTGTAGCTCAGTGGATTGAGCATGGGCTGCGAACCAAAGTGTCGCAGGTTCGATTCCCAGTCAGGGTACATGCCTGGGTTGCAGGCCATGACCCCCAGCAACCGCACACTGATGTTTCTCGCTCTCTCCCTCCCTTCCCTCTCTAAAAATAAATAAATAAAATCTTAAAAAAAAATTTTAAAAATCATGGTAATACACTTCTCTGGATTAATGAAATATTAACATATTTGTGAAAAAAACTAAATTGTAAGAGATTAATCCAATATTTTTACATAGTTATTTGTATAACTATAAAAATTGGCTGTGTCTTACTAGCAGATTTTCCAATACAGTGTTGACAAATATCTGCTGAAAATACAAAGTTCTCTACATTCACATGCATCATGGTAGGTTCAGGAAGAAGCAGGTGGGAGATTAATTTTATTATGTACAGAATCATGGGTGCCAGGCACTCATTTTTTTAAAAGCACCATGCAGTCCTGGCCAGGAATCTCAGTTGATTAGAGCGTTGTCCCATACACCAAGGTCCCAGGTTTGATCCCCAGTCAGAGCACGAACAGGAAACAGCCAGTGACTGCATAAATAAGTGGAACAAGAAATCAATGTTTCAAACCAATTTTAATAAGTAAAAACCATCATGTATACACCCAGAAATACCTCAGAGATATTGTGAGTTCAATTCCAGACCACTGCAATATATGGTTACTTATATTTATTATAATATATACTATATTAAATATGTAATATATATTATAATATATATTATAATAATAAAGCAAGTCAGTCTTTCTGCTGGTGAAAGGTCTTGCCTTCAATCTGTAAAAGCACATCTGTGACGGGCAGTAGGCGAAGCACAATAAAACGAGGTGTGCCCCTGTGCGGTCGTGTGTGTACAACACCCACACGTGTAATAATCTTATTTATGAAGCACCTCCCATGGAAGCGTAAGTCAAAATCTAACGCTCCACCCTTTTTACCTTTTTCCTCTTCCTTCACACATTTCCCCAAAACCTTCTAAGTGCCCACTTGTAAAGACTGAGAGGTGGGAACAAACTTCAAGAGCAGCAGAGAAAAAAAAGTTCTTTTAACCTGCCAGGCCTGTCTTCATGGCCCTTTTTCGTAATTACTCATGTGTGAGTTCAAAGAAAGCATTTTTTTAAATGACATAGAATTAGCAAAACAAATAGTAATGTATTCCAGAAGACTTAACTAAAACAAACAACCAGTAAAACCCTGGATACTGAGATAAATGGAAAACCAATAAAACTTTTAGGCTGAGCTTAAAAACAGGGAAATGTTTTTTTAAATGACAATAAAGGCGTCAAAACAGGGGGGTCATGAAACTAGTGGGAGGAATGGCCGAAGAAACCACCCAATTTTCTAACTTAATTGGAGGTCTGGCAGTAAGTTCATATTGAAGTAGAAACTAGAGTTCAGTGTAGATCCTAAAACCATTTTCATTCTACTTTAAGGAAACATTTTCTGAGGCAAGAGATAGATTCATTTATGCAAAGCTCTCTGTATGTACTGTAGAAAATAGGGACCCTTCCACACTGATAATCTACATTGGTGCTCAATACAGAATATCTTACCAAAAGAACCACAAAGTTACTAATTGAACCATTAAATTTAAAGTAAAAACAGCATTCCAAACAAATGGAAATTCTCAGAGAGGACACAGTTTGAATCTAAAACTCTTGAGTTTATCTAGTATGAGAAATGACCAGCACATTCAACACTAAAAAAGTTAAATTCTTAAGGAGTTAGAGATAGGAGACATCAATGTGGTTTGAATCATCAGATGTGGTTTGAAATGACTTCACAGGCAGTGAAAGCAATGAATGTAAGTAATGTCAATGTTTCTGTAGCACTCACTACATGCTGGACATTGGGCTTTGTAGGCCTTATGTAACCCTTGCATGACAAGTATCCCCATTTTACAGATGAGGAAACTGAGGCTTAGATTGTCCAAGATCACAGAGCTCTAAGCATCTAGACTGAGGTTTAAATGCAAGTCACCTGACATCAAAGCCTGTACAGCCAGTCACCACACTGCTACAGGAAGGGTCCTCACAAGCAGAGAGAAGGGGTTACAGCAAAGAGCAGGTGCGTGTGCAAGTAGGTACAAACACCAACGGAAACTCCACTTCATGGCAGTAGTAATGGGCACGGCCAGGCAACCTCAGAGCCATAACCGGAATGCACCAATGCAGGCCCCTGGAGTTCCCCGTGTCCTTTCGTGACCTGACAATGTAGCGCCGATCTAAGTCTGAGGATGATTACAACAATAACTACCATCGGTCTCATGCTTTCCCATTCGCTAGGCCCTACACTTAACTTTTCCTGTAAACTGTAACACTTAATTCCTGCAACAGCCCTATGAGGTATGATTCCCCTCAGTTTACATGTGACCTTCAGTTTAGAGCTGCAGTTCTCAGCTCTGGCTATGCATTAGAATCACTTTGGGAAGGACCCTGTTCAGGGTCCCACTCGAGGGCAATCCAGAGTTGGGGCAGAAAGGAGAAATAACATAGGCACTGGTGGTTTTGAAAAACTCCCGAGGTGGCTCTACTGAGCAGTCAAAGGTAAGAATCGTGGTGTTAAAGCAGTACTTCCCAAACTTCAGTTAGTACGCAGCAGTACTACCTGAAGGGCATAACCAGCCGGGCCCCACCCCCAGAGTCTCTTACTCACTAGGCCTTGGTGTAGCCCGGGAATTTGTATTTGTAGCAGTAATGGCTATGTGTTGCCGATGCTGCTGGTCTGGAAACCACACTTTGAAAACCACTAGTTTAAAGTCACTTGGGCTGGCAAATTATCATGGCCCCTACCTCTCTAGTGAAATTCCCCAGCCACCCCGGAGCCTTTTGCTGTCCCTGAAGGAGCAAATTTTTAGAACCTGACAGCAGAAAAACAAGGTATCACGCATATGGAGAAAGTTTTAGTTAATATGAAAAAGATCATGAAACTATTGAATATTATAAAAGAAGTTTGAACAAATGGAGAGACATCCCATGTACATGAATGGGGAGATTACATATTATTAAGATGTTAATTGTTTACATATAATTTATAAAATGTATAATTTCTATCAAAATTTCAACAGATATTTTTTAAGTTTGACAAAATGATTCAAATGTTCAAAATCCACTAGGAAGAAAAAAATAGCACACACAAATTCTGAAAAGCAATAATGTGGGGGCCCATATCAGGTTTTGAAACCTTATTTAAATTGTTTTTTAAAATACTGATATTGGGTGGAGGGGAGTGAGGGGGGAGAAAATGCAGACATCTGCAATTGAACAGCAATAAAGTAATTAAAAAATTAAAATGAGAAAAAAATACTGATATTGGTGCAAGAATAAACCACTGGGGAAAAAAAAGAGATAACCCAGCAATAGTTTCTATAATGTATAAGAGTTAATATATAATAATGGATGCTTCATGAATTAGTTAATAAATGGTGTTGGGACAATTAGTTGGCAGTTGGGGGCAGCAATTTGGGTCATCACACCATACATCGAATAAACTTTGGATGGGTCAGTAATTAAACATCAGGAGGAAACTTTTTAAAGTAGAAACGGTAAGAGAATAAAACTAAATCATTGCCTAAACTTGGACAGAAGGTTACTTCTCTAACTTCAAAGTAATAAAAGAAGTCCCAAGGAAAAAGGCAATCAGATTAAAACAGGTTCTTCAGAAAATGATATCAAAAAAATAATTACGGCAAACAAGACAAATAAACAGGATCGTTTTAAAAGCCCTATGAGAGAGCTGTTTTAGAAGACAAAAATCAAGTAACAATAGAAAAGGGCAAATGACACAATGGGCAGTGCAGGAGAGAGCAACTACAGGCAGGAAATGGATACACAGGACAGGATTGCACGGCACGGGATGCACACTCCAGCCTCAGGGCCTCTGCGCCTTTGCCTCTGAACCCGCTTTCCCCAGACATCCCACCTGACACTTGAACTCACTTCTGGGGTCTTGGTTCACATGTCACCTTCTCGCCTTTCTCGGACCACCCTATTGAAAGTTACCAGTGTGGTTCACTAAGGTGCCACCCCCGCTTTGATGCTTTATTTTTCTGCATAGCATTTTTCACTGCCTGGCAGGCTAGCGTTTCATTATTGACCCTCTCCCCCCTGCCCGGATCTAACTTTGTGTGGACAGGAATTTTACTCACTGCTGTACGATCAGTACCTAATTCGTAGTCAGCATCACTGCATTTTTGTTGAATTAGATACCCTGATTCACTTGGAACTGGAAAAATCAGTGAAGTGCATGCTGGTCACTGTATTAGAAAAGGAAAAAACTAGAGAAAGAGAGAAAAGAAGGGAGGTAAAAAAAAAAGGAAGAGAAAGATAAATGAATGATAGTTCATTTGGATTGGCAACATGATTTAGTTAATTGGGAAACTGCTTCCAGGATTTTGTGTCAGTGGAGTGACAAACTGGAGAATGAGATCCAGGGAGGTCTGCACGGACAAAACAGACATACTTGAGGGGGTTGAGGGCAGGGGTGCAAGGAAGAGACTGCGCATCTCAGAAGAGACCGTTGTCAGGGAACAAAAGCTTTTCGATTTCCTGTCTTTTGGGTATGAGACTACCTTTTACCTATTCTGGTAGCAAATGTGGGCAGGAATTGCTGGCTGCCAAGCATGAGCACGAACTTCAGCTCCAACTCCTAGCTCCTCTGGTCAGGAGGTGGTGCTGACCCACAATGACGCCAGACTGGTGACCAGCTGGACCAGGGCAACTGGTCTGACAGGTGGCGTATCCTGAAGGAGCAGGCAAAGGCCAGGTCACGCTGGGTGTCCAGTCACAACTTGACAGGTCAGCTAGGGACCAGTTAGAGGGGACAGAGTGCAAATCTCACAGATGGAGGCAGGAAACCAGCAGCAATGTGAACCCTGAGGGATAGGAGCCGAACCAGCTGTCAGTGTGTGTGAGCAGGGAGCCCCAGGCGAACTGGGGATCTGCAGCTGCCAAACCGGGGCCTCCCGTGCTCTCACGTATTCTGTTCACGAGCAGATAAACTCCTGCTGGAAAGGCTGGGTAGAGCTGAAAAAATATGGTTAATGTGGCAAAGTCACCAGCACGTGAAAATCAAAAGTAGGTATAACACACTGAGGTCTAAGTAAAGGGAAAGTCAAGATTAACTCACGAATTTGATTTACACAAAATCTTTTAGAAATACATCTACTATGCAAAACTTGGGGTTTGTGGATTCTGTGGATATTTTTGGCAGGGGGGACCTCTTTCCTTTGTTTCCTCTAGCTCTTCATGGGAGACCAGAGGGAGGAAAAACAAGACTTTGTTTGCCAGTGGCACAAGACCAGCACTTGTCAATCAGTGTGACCCATTCAGGCAGTACCACTAGGAGGATGGGCTTAGCCCTCCGGGCTTCCGGAGGCAGCAGGCTGGGGTGCTGCCCAGGCATTAGCATTCCCAAAATGTCCCCCAATCCCCACCCCTGCCCAGTAATTAATATACACTCTAAAACATCAGAATCAGCCCTGGCTGGCGTAGCTCAGTGGATTGAGCACAGGCTGCGAACCAAAGCATCACAGGTTCGATTCCCAGTCAGGGCACATGCCTGGGTTGCAGGCCATGGCCCCCAGCAAGCACACATTGATGTTTCTCTCTCTCTCTCTCCCTTCCCTCTCTAAAAGTCAATAAATAAAATCTTTTTAAAAATTAAAAAAAAAAAAAACATGAGATCTTAGCAATTCTGGTGGAAGCAAAATTGAAAGAGATAAACCCTGACTCCAAGATACAAACTTAGTGATCCACAAAATGCAGGTGTCCAGATGACCTTGCACTTGGGAATATATTGAAGTGTCCTGAATCAACTTTAATTGTGAGGTCATCATCACCAATCTCCTTTGGCCTCTGATTTTATAATTCTCTCCCAAAAGCTTAGATGTCTGTCTGATTTTGTTCTTAGTGAGTCCTTAGCATTAAAAATTGCTTATCATTCTAGCGTGATCTCGTCTCTGCGGTGGTCTCCGTGGGGGCATATTCAAGGATGCAGAGGTAGTAAGGATATCCCCCTGCCTGGGTACTCAGCTCCAGCCACGTGGTCTGCTCCAGACCATCTGTGCAGGGTGTAAGCTTCATCACAGAAAGGAAGGCAGGATCAGGATTATGAAAAATAATCATGGTGAAAAATAATCACTTGATCTTTCCTCTTCCTTCATTAGTCTTAGGAAGCCGCTCCACCGCGTTTCACAACCAGCATTAATAGCAGGGAAGATGAAAGTGTAGAAAAGCTCGTGATCCCATTTGGAGATCACAGTCTGTCTTTAGTGCCACAGGCGGTCCCCTCCACGGTTCTGTCTCCACATCGCCAAGACACCCACCCGTGCCAGCTCCCCAAGGAGGGCAGGGCGACTGGGTGATGTATGGAAAATAGGAAGGAAAAAAAAAATCAGTCCAGATCATCCACTCAACTATGGCCACAAAAGCATGGTCCAACATTTTGCAAAGAACTGTGACTTCTGTGATTTTTTTTTAAGTTATTTTTTAGAAAGAGCACTGTCATGAATTCAAAACAGCATCTCAACTGGTGTATATAGCTCCTTCTTACTAAAAATTAAACACCTGAGAAGCACCATCAAAGTAACCCAAAATGGTAATTTGGGTTACAGTTTTCTAACTGTTGTTATTCTGCAGAAGCCCCAGTCAGTTTAAAACTGCAAGTCTCCTATGTTCCGATTTCCTCCTCTGCACCTCCCCCACAGACCCTCACTGAGTTCACCCCCACCTGGGGCCCTGATCTACCAGAACTGATTGGGCCTGCCCAAAACTTCCCCTCACCTTTCCTGCTGGGCTTGCTCCCCTGTCATCTGAACAGGTGACCTCCAGGATGAGTCACCCTCAATTGTCACCCCTGGCTGGTTCAGGTACAAGGCAGAATCTCTTTCTGAAATGCCAGTCTCAAAAAGAGAGGCTTCTCATACTTTTCCTAATTTGCCAACAGCAAAAGACACCATTGTGCTCTCCATCTTGCTCTTGGGTTACACCAACTCACAGGCCCTGCTGAAGCGGACAGCAGTTTACTGTGTTAGAACCCGATCTGCACGCTAACAAGAATCCCAGATGGTTTGTATGTACGTAAAAGTGGCGGGGGGGAAAGGCTGAGATTTGTGTTAACCTTCAGGGTCCTTAGTGGTACCAGGCACCCAAATTCAGCCCTTCCTTGTGCAATTCGTTATTCTCTCTGTCTGGAAATGTTTTCCATCATGGCTGAGCAACCTGGAGAACTCCTATTCATCCTTCAGGGGCCAGCCCAGAGTTCACATCCCCACTGAAACTGTCCTGATACCCTGAGTCAGAACTAATCATTTCCTCTTCTGTGTTCCCTTGATACTTTAGATCTGCATCCAGTATATACCAATATCATAGTCTTCGTGCTCTCTTATATACACTCATATGTCTGTGTCCCCCACAAGAATATGGATTGTTGAAGGGCGAAAAGCATGTCTTGTTCATCTTGTTCCCCAGCATCCAGGACTTGGAACAAAGATCTATACATGTTACATGAAAACTACCTTTTTTTTTTAAAGATTTTATTTATTTATTTTTAGAGAGGGAAGGGAGGGAGGGAGGGAGATAGAGAGAGAGAGAAAGAGAGAGACACATCAATGTGCGGTTGCTGGGGGTTATGGCCTGCAACCCAGGAATGTACCCTGGCTGGGAATCGAACCTGGGACACTTTGGTTCCCAGCCCGTGCTCAATCCACTGAGCTATGCCAGCCAGGGCTAAAACGACCTTTTTTTAAAAAAGATTTATTTATTTATTTTTAGAGAGGGAAGGGAGAGAAAAAGAGAGAGAGAGAGAGAGAGAGAGGGAGGGAGGGAGAGAAACATCAATGTGCAATTGCTGGGGGTCATGGCCTGCAACCCAGGCATGTGCCCTAACTGGGAATCGAACCTGTGATGTCTGGTTCACAGCCCGCGCTCAATCCACTGAGCTTTGCCAGCCAGGGCTGAAAACTACCTTTTGATCTTTCCTTCCATTGTTTTAGACTCAGGTAATAGTAAACCTTATGCCACCTAGGATTGTATCTTTCTATCCTTTAGATAGAAAGATATAAAAACTATTCTTATATCTTTAACATGTTAATTTACAGCAGTGATTCAAAAACCTTTCCCTTGGCCTGGAAACAATCTCAAAACCTTCATTTCTTTGACATAACTATTTCTTCCCCCTCTCCTTTGCACATATTATTTTTCTGTTGCTGATGAAAAGCCAGCTTGTGGAGCAGATATTCCCAGGGGGAGATGGCAGGTGATATAATAAAAGAAGTAATGTATTTATTCATTTGTATTAAGCCTGTTTTGATACTTCTAATATTTTCTTACAGATACATCATTGACATTACTGATTCAACTGAGAGTAAAAGGCAAGAAAACAGTAGAGAGGAAAATAAAGTAGAAGATAAGTGTGATCCAAGAGTCACAATAATTAACAGCTGTATTCTCAAGGCAAACACACCAGAAAACATGCAGTTAATTATGGGGCACTTAGAGAGCTGGCATAAGCTCTCAGGTTAACAATGAACTCTTGAAAGACTGCATGTAGTCATGTACCAGCCTGCATGAGATAACACACAGCCTGAGATGTTCACGGGCAATATACAAGAGGCCATTATCTCTGCTCTGCGCTAATCGTGGTCCATAACACCCAGGCAAATGGCCCACAGAGCGGTCTCAGCCACTGTTCACAGTTATTCCGAATGTATGGCTCTGGCAGTGATCATTGAAAGACACTATTTAGGTGAACTTCTGCTTTCTAAAGTGGCCCTTGCAATATTTATTAAGAGGTTAAATATGAATATCCTTTGACTAAGGAATTCCATATGTCCATAGCATAGAAATACAGATACAAAACTGTTCATTGCAGGAGAGGTTTTTTAAGATTTTTTTATTTACTTATTTTTTCAGAGAGGGGAAGGAAGGAAGAAAGAGGGAGAGAAATATCAATGTGTGGTTGCCTCTTGTGTGCCCCCTACTGGGGACCTGTCCTACAACCCAGGCATGTGCCCTAGACTAGGAATTGAACCAGCGACCCTTTGATTTGTGGGCCAGCTCTAAATCCACTGAGCCACACCAGCCAGGGCTCATTGCAGTTTTTACAGAAAATGAAGAAATTTCAGATGACCCAAGAGCAAGGACATGCCCATCAATAGAAAAGTTATTAAGTAAGTTGTACTACATCCATATCTTGGATGTTATAAACTAGTTTTTAAGAAGAGATATATGTACACGTACCAACGTGGAAAGATATCAATGATGCAGCATTAAAAAACAAGCAGCAGGACATTCTATTATAGTACAAACCTACTTAAACATTGTGTGTAGGAGCACACACACAGTCACATGCATACACGTACATTTGTATGTGCATAGCAACTGCTGCTTACTGTGATTATCACTGAGAAAAAAATTAAAAGAAGAAATCTTTCCCTTTTATAGCATATACATGTTTACATTGCTTGAATGTTTTAACTTTTAATTTACTTTAATCCTCACCCTAGGATATGTTTATTGATTTTAGAGAAAGCAAAACTGAGGAACGAAAGCAGCCTAGGTGTGAACTCGAGCTCTACTGATTATTACATGGGGCATTGGGAAATTTCCTTCCCTTCTACATGCCTCAGTTTCCTGTGTATAACATGAAGATAATAGGGGTACCTTCCTCGCTGGGCAGCTGTGAAGATGAAATTTAATATGTGTAAGCCACTTGGAACTGTGGCTTACTGTGTCTGGCATACAGTAAGTACAATGTATGTTTTAGTTATTATTTTTTTTTAGGATTTTATTTATTTATTTTTAGACAGAGGGGAAGGAGAAAGACAGGGACAGAAACATCAATGTGTGGCTGCTTCTCACATGCCCCCTACTGGGGACCTGGCTTGCAACCCCGGCATGTGCTCTGACTGGGAATCGAACCAGCGACATTTTGGTTCAGAGGCCGGTGCTCAATCCACTAAGCCACACCAGTCAGGGCTTAGTTGTTATTATTAATAGTGTTATCACATCAATAAAAATGATGTAGTAAAAAGTAAGATCTTGGAAATATGCCAAAAAGTTAACAGTGTTTATACCCAAGTGATGCCATTGTTAAGTGACTTTTGTGATCTTCTTTCTTCTCTGAGTTTTCTAGTTTTCCTACAAATCAACATCCATGGTAAGTTTAATTTAAAATTTTTAAAGAATAAATAAATAAATGCTACTGGAGCAATTTGAAAAGGTGAATTTTTCCTTCCCAAGGGCACAGAGGTCAGAACTTAATAGTCAGTGTTGTGTGACTTTAGGTTTGATGGTGCTGACCTGGTGGCTCCTAGATTATAGTATCTTCACCTATGCAGTGATTGCCTTCATAAATATAATGTTCTGAGGCTTGTTTAAAACTGTAACATTTGTTGCAGTGGCCAGTGTGGCTCAGTTGATTGGAGTGTCATCCATAACCCGAAAGGCTGCAGGTTCAATTCCCGGTCAGGGAACATGCCTAGGTTGTGGGTTTGGTTCCCAGTCAGGGAGGGCAGGAAAGGCAACTGATCGATGTCTCTCTCTCACATCAGTGTTCCTTCCCTCTCTCTCTCCCTCCCTTCCCCTGTCTCTAAAATCTTCTTAGGTGAAGATTAAAGAAAAAAAACCTATAACATTCATTGTCACTTTTAAATTTCACCCACTCAAAAAGCTGGCTTTTCTTTTGGTACTTTTCCTGTAATTAGACAACCTACCACCAGGTGACGGTAGTGCCTCAGTCATGGCCCACTTACTTGGCCAGTAAGGATCTTGCAACAGAAAGGTGCTCTAGTATGTTGAGATACATAACGGTTTTATTATGTGCAATGTTTTAATTCTTTATTAAGATCTTTAACTTAACTAAGATAGTAGATATGACATATACCAAGATTAATTTTAAAAAGGAAACAAAAACTTAATTAAAAAAAAAAGAAACTAAGAAAAGTCAAAAACAGCCTAGTCACACTGCTTAGGCAATTCGAGTTACTTTTAAAAATAATGTCGGTTTGTGTCTCTAATACTCCTAGTCAGCTAGAAAGTTCCAAGCTTCTTCCTATGCCTCTCCCGAAATGTGTTTTCCATATAGCTAAAGAAGAACACCAAGAAAAGCTATCCTTTTAGTTTCCTCGTAATTGTACGATTTTAAAAAAGAAAATCTAAGTTTTAGAGCTAAGAGCAACTGTAAAGATTCAGTCAGAGCCCCCAAACTACAGCTGAAGAAACTGGCATGTCCAAAGCGAGGCAGGTGTTGTGCCCAGTTCCTCAGAGACACAGAACCAGATCCCAGGTTACACAGGGACGCTCGATGAACGTGTTCAAACAGGACACAGATGTTGATTTGTGAAATCTGTGGTCACTTTACAAGGCTGGGTTGACAAAGCCAGTTCTTTACAAATCAAGTAGTTCCTCTTAGTCACTATGTTTGCAGTTCAGACAGGTTAAAAAATAAACTCTGGCTAGCAGCTGTTAGACCAGTCACTTGGGCTTTTTCCAAGTGGGAATGATGAGGAGGACACACATTATCATCTCAACTTAAAAAAAAAAAATGTGCCTGCTGAATTGCTAACCAATGCAAAATTTAAATAATCCACAATAGCGAAATAAAAATAAGCAGGTCCACAGTATAGATAAAATTTTATCAAAGACAAACATCTGCCTTTCTCACACTGAATTTCAAACTGTATGAATGCCTAATCTAACTCTGATATTCCTCATTTCTTTCAAAAGGGGAACTTCCAACTTCCTCTGACGTGCTTCCCATCTCCACATGGCTCACCTGTGGTGCACTAAGACTCCAGTTTCACATTTACCTGCTTCTGTGTCTTACGGGGAGGCATGGGGAGACCCCCCTGAGAACTCTGGGCCAGCTTTCCTCCAGTTCTCTAACTCTTTTGTTTCTCTCATTTCCGTCTGAGAATGAGGAACTGTGCATTTTGCAACCCATAGCTATCTGTTAACCCTAGGAAAGGCCTTAAGCCATCATTCCTGAGTTCGCGATGCTACAAATTTCTTCCAGGAACTCAGGGAAAGAAGAGAATGGAGACCTTGAGGCCTCGAGGTCAGTGTGAAGATCTGTCTTTCCCGTCAGAAGGACCGTCTAATGCAGCCCCCCAGTCACCCCCACTGCTCAGCAGCAGCAGCTCACGCAGTCACAGGTGTTCCTTTCAAATACTCTTATTGAAGTTTGCAGTCCAACTGGTTCCTAATAAAGGCCAGCTTTAACTTCTTATGAATCATTACTCTTGCTTTCTTTGAGCTGATGAATAAATCCTCAGACTTGTGGGAGGGGGTGGGGAGGGGGGTGCGTATGTGTTTTGCATTTAAAATAATCCATGCATATTCAATAAAAGAAAAGAGAAGAGAAAAACATTATTAAATCTCTGGACTGGAGATAACTTTCTAGCTTTAAAAATAAAAGAAAACAATGGATGGAAACGTTGAACTGCATCAAATATTTCAGCTTCTACACATCAAAAAGATATATGCAGGTTTGAAACACAATCATTTGAAGGAAATACTAAAACAAACATTATGGAGTAAGGATTAAATGAGTTCATACAAATGAATGAAAAAAAAATACCCTCTAAGTTCTCACAGACAATGGGTAAAGAATATGAACAGGGAATGTACATGCAACTGGATAAACATCTGGCAAAATGATCAACTTCACAGAAACCAAATAACTGAGAACTAAAACTACAAGTGTATGATATTTTTCTTTCCTATCAATTTAGCAAAGCTATATATTGACATGTCAATGCCCCAACTGATGAAAGTGTGGTAAAATGGGTTCTTTCCTGTATTGCTGGTGGTAGAAATAAAAATTAACGCAACCTTTCTGAATAGCAATTTTACCATTTTAAGGAGGTTTTAAAATGCTCTATTTCCTGACCCTGTCATTCCACTTTTAGTAACCTATACTAAAGTAGTAATCCAAAATATTCCAAAATACACACAAAATATTCTGATATCAAGATGCTCAATGTGGCATTTTTTTTTATGCACATGAAAAACTGACTTTGGCTTAACATCTAATGATAGAGGTCTGTTTGGGCAAATTCCATAAACAAAACACTAGGTATCCTTTTAAAATGATGTCTGTAAATAATTTTTTCAAATAAGAAAAATGCCTGTCCTAGAATTGCAAGCGTGAACAGCAGGTGATAACTACATCCTGAATGCATGAGTGAGAAGACCGGATGGGAGCACTTCTATAGGTCTTAGGGGTTGTACCTGGAAGGTGGGAATTTTAATCCATTTTATTTTTACTTCTTTATGCTTTTATGCATTTTACAAACTTTCTACACTCAGGATGCAATTAGAAAAAGGAGAGAAATAAAAGAAGGGGACCAACCAAAGAGAAAGGTAAGGAATTAACCAACTAGCTGTGATTTGCCCACCCTCCTGCAAAAACAAAAGCAAATACTTCTTAAGAAGACCCTACAAACCCACCCTCCAGGCGGTCCTCCCTGCTGATGTTTCCAGACAGGGGCTCACTGCAGTGTTCACGTGGTAAATTGAGAAATCCCTAGTTCCTGCCACAAGACATTATATGGCGCTGGGCTCTCTGCAATAACTTGTAGAATAATCTTTTTAACAACCCCACAATTAAGGGGTTGCCTAACTGGAATTGTTACTTTATTTGAGACAGGTACACGCACATATGCACGCACATACAACACTAGAAATTCAGAACCAACTACCCCCTAGGAGAAAAAACAGTGTAATTAGCTCTCCTTTCGATGAGAAGATATTCTTGGAAATCTGAATGTCAACAGATTTTTGTACCTTTTTTTCCCCCTTCAAAAAATACAGATCACTAATTGCCACCAGATATTGGTTAGAAGTCAGGTAGATGAGACCTTTTCTGAGTGGTATCCTTGTGCTTTGGGCCCGAGGATAGCAAACTAAATTGGTGGTTAGTAAAACAGAGAGACCCACTCAGCTTTGGAGTTGAATAAGCAATGAAGGAAGTTCTCAAGCTGCACCGTGAGAACCAATCTTCTCAAGCAGAACTTAATTACAAGTGTACCATTATCAAAACATTTATGGAGAATGCTAACCTTACACCCACTGCTGGGTTTCTCTTAAGCCGATTTCCTTTAACTGAAATGTTCTCATGAGAGGGAGGGAGTGAGGGAGAGAGAGAGAGAGAAAGAGGCAATTTATACTGTTTCTGCCCAATATCTTAGAAAGCACCTAGTACTTGTTCAGTGATTGTTTTAAACAGGAGAAAAGCATTTTTCCAAGGCTATACAGCTAATTAGTGGTACTGGTTTTACTGGAACCTGGTTGTCAAGCTGGGATTCCACTGTTATTGCCCCACTGCCTAAGCAGCATGGTATCCTTGGTTGCTTTTCCCAAAGGAAAATACTGAGACATGAATATCAAGATCTTGTCTTTGAATGCAAAAAAAGAAAATGAAAACAACCAAGTAATTCCACTGGGCGGGGACAGGGGGATCACCGCCAGTGATGTGAAGAAGTCTCACTGTTCTGGGAAGACATCCTGGGAGATGACACAGAGATGGTCCACACGCCAGTTACTGTCGGCCAAGCAAGTAGGAGCTGACACTCACGCAGGGGCAGGAGGGAAAGGGAGCCGAGGAGCCCTGGCCAGGTGGAGGACAGGCATCAAGGACAATCATATGATCTCTGGGAGACAGACTGGAGTGGCTGCATGGCGAAGAGCAGGTCAGAGCAAACAGTCTGTTCAGCCTGAAGCATTATTTGGAAATAGGGCTGTGGGTCTTTAAAGGAACCCCAGGAGGGAAGTGAATGAGCACCAGTTGGCCTTTTCACAACTGCCTCACCCCATGAGGGCAGGGACCCCATCTTTCCTCTTTATATTCTAATACCAAACACTGGGCCTGTCGTATGTTGTTGAGTACATGAATCCATTCGCTGATGGGATGATTACTGAGCACCTGCTTTGTGCTTGCACTGTGGTAGGTCGTGGAGACACAGCAGTGGGCAAGAGACACATGGCCTCTGCCCCCATGGACCTGGTACTCCATTAAAGGACCTGGCTACTCCAAAGGCTTCTCTAAAGAAATATGTAGCTTGATGGATGAATGTCAGATCGATTTAACACCATGTAAATGATTTTCTATTCTATAGCATTATTTTACTTCAATATATAATGGACTCAAGGAGAAATACTAGGATTACAGTTTTCTTAAATAAGCTAACTTTTATAAGAAATGCTACCAGAAAGATAATACAGATAAACTGGCCTGAGACTGGCTACTAATCTTCCATAGCAATACTATAGCATATTATCACAGCAGCATGCAGACGGTCACAGTCAAACCTCATGCAGTAATTGAATTCTGCTAGTTTTGAGCCTTAAAAACTTGGTGGACCTGCAACTTGATACTGCCCACAGAGAATTCAGTTTCCAGAGAAAATTAATAATACAACAACATCTTAAATAGCTCTTCCAAGTTTGAGGTTTTTCACATATAACATCTGAATTGATAATGAAACTAGTTACTTCCACCCACCTTTGAGACCTTCACCTGTGATTTTTAGCCATTCTCAGTAGGACGTTTTAAAGAAACCAAAGTTTGATGAATCACTGTTCTATCTGAAATGAGTGACTTGGCCATGAATGACTCAGATAAGAAGGCTCACTTCAGCTGTAGTTCCAGGTATGGACGGACTCTATTGTTGCACCTTTTGCAAGGATTCCACAAGTGCCAGTTTTAAATATTATGTGTTTTTTTTCCTAATGCAGACTCCTGCCTTTAAGAATAGAGTTGGAAAATCTTAACTCCCCACTTCTTTTCTCTCACCATGTCCAGATCTTTAAGGAAAAAAAAGACGCCTTCTTCATTATAAGAGCAGCAAAACATTCCAGTGGAATTGTCCGCTGAGACCCCAGGGCTATGGATACCTGATACAAGAAAGACTTTTGAGATAAACCTCCTACAGGAATTTTTCAGTAGCTATCTGAAAACTGGTAGTATGGCTCTTAAAAACCATTGCCACATTGAGAGTATAAGGGAGTGAATTGTTGGAAAAAAGAGAAGAATTTGTGGCAAAATTTACATGCACAAAACCGTGCTGCAATTCTCCCTCCCGCTGCCTTGGGGGGGTAGTGGGGGTCCTTCTCCCTTTACATGGAGTGAGGAGAGAAGACACACGGTGGCCTGGCGCCTGCTCCCCCACCTGGAAAACCCTAAAGGCAGAGCAGGACCGGCATTAGATCCTGCAGAGAGATAGAGAGACTGGGAGGGAAGGGGAGGCGGCTGCTCCTGGGGCCTGAGCCCCAGAGTGTATGAGAGCAAAAGATGCTGGGGCATTTTTAACACCGCTCTGGCGCTCTCAGTAGAAAGCCAGCTTGAAACCATTTTCAGTCCTGCCCTGGAAGAACCCCATGAAGGAGTGAAGGACAGCGGAAGACCAGAGTCTGTGTGGGGCAAACCCCTGAGAAGCCAGGGAGAGACCTGGCCGAGCTGTGGGAAACACTTCTCCCACGTAACAGGAAATGTGGCCAAACATTCCCAGCGGGTACCTCCAAACAACCCGAGAAGAGTCCCGAGAGAAATAAAGTCAGCTTTAAACAGCTGCCAGACCTAGAGTTGTAAAGCCACCTTCCAACTGTACCAGTAAAATGAAAATACTCCCGTAGTGCCATGCCCAGCCATAGTGAAGCCTGAGGTCACAGGAAAAATCTACGCCTCTCTAATATACTTTTCACAATATTCTCCCATGTGTTGGACCAAGTGGAAAAGTTAATAAAGGCTCTGCAATCAAAACACACGGTTACAGATGAAGTCCTGGGTTGCCCAATCTGTTCTCACACCATTATAAACCCTTACGGACACACCCACCCAAGGACACGATGACCCAGTGGCCCTGGAACAGGCTGATGAGAAACACTGTTCCCATTGCACAATAACTGAAGGTCACAAAACAAACAAAAAACAACAGCCTGTCTTTATTTACATTTTTTGCCACGTTGCTCATCCTGGAGTTTTTGCGTGAGGCTTTTAAAAATATCGCATGAAGATTATCTTGATCACTCAGCCCCTTTAAACTTTGCACCTGAGGCAAGTGCCTTCCTGCCAGTCCTGCTTTCCAGCTCTGCTTTTCCTCCTTTTTCACCACCTTCGACCTTGGAGAACCCAGAAGCCTTGGCAGCAAGGGGAGGGGGAGAAGTACACGATGAAGACTTTCCCTTCCAGATGGTCTTAGCTGGAGGAGAGAGAGAGTGAGGGCAAAAATAAAGTTGAGTCTCTGATTACATTCCCATGAGATTTGCTTGTTCAATGTATTGGTCACATGATGCTACACAGCAGCTTCAAAACAAACACACAAATGCCCAGCAGTTGGGAACTTAATTGGCGGTAAACAGAGAAGACCTTGAGATGTGAGGTCAAAGGCCAGGTTTCTCCTGGTTCCACTACACGTGATCTTGGGAAAAACACTCTGGTCGCCTCAGTACCTCATCTATACATTCAGTGACCATGGTTGAATATGCTCAGAAGACGCGATTAGATCTTTGGGGGAGGCACAAGCAAACAGCCAATTGTCATATCAGTAAGCCTCAGGGTGGAGGCATCTGCAGGGTGTTACCACAATGGGGCCCAGAGGGACAGCAACCACCCCAACTAGGGAGCTCAGGAAGGTGACAGCTGAGCTAAGTCGGGTGGGAATAGCAGAGCTCGGTCATGCGAAGCTGCAGGAAAAGGTGGCCTCAGCAACGGGAACTGCCCATGTAAAAGCATGGAAGAGACCGGAATCTAAAATAGCCAAACTCATGGAACAGAGAATACAATGATGGTCGCCAGGGGCTAGATGGAGGGGGAAAGGGGAGATGGGGGGCCAAGGGTACAAAGTTTGGGTAATGAAAGACGACTAAGTTATAGAGATCTCATAATGTATAGCAAGGTGATATAGTTAAAAATAGTGGATTGTATACTTGAAATTTGCTAAAACGGGAAATCTTAAGAGTTCTCAGCACAAAAACAAAAACAGAACAGGAGAATATCTGTGAAGTGATGGATAACTTAATTGCTTGACTATGATAATTATTTCACAATGTATACATATATCAAATCAGCAAGCTATAAACCTTAAATATACACAATTTTTATCCATCAATTATACCTCAATAAATATGGGGTGGGGGGAAAGCATGAAGGAGAGCCACAGTAACTTCACTGGTTTAACATATAGATTCAATGAAACACTCTAGTTAAATCTTTTATATTCAGAAAAGCACTACAGAATGTCATCCTCCTCTTCACCCCTGTCCTGTCATTATATATATTTGCTGGCCAAGACCCAGCCTGCTAAGGGCATTGGTCCTGATTATCCTCTGCACCCCAGCTTGTTGTGCCCTTCACACTGTAGATTTTATGAATGGTGGCCCCTGAAATTTTGCAGCCAAAGACGGTGGCTCTGCCTAGATTAATTTTAAGGATAATCAGTAAGTCTTAAAAGCTTCCCATGTCTTTAAAAACATGGTGAAATACACAGGCTTATATGTCTCTTAGGAGAATAATCTTAGAGTCCTCTTGATCTTAATCTTCCCAACAAAAAACTTACATGCCCTGTGAGTGAGAAACTCTACCTGACATGAAGAACCTGGACTGGGCTTCCTCCTGTGAAGGCTCTCTGGGCAGCGCAGGGCCCGCCCGTCCTGCCCGGGGTCCGCCCGAGCACCTGGAAAACAGGCTGCCACAGCACGTGTGTGTGGCCTGCCCGAGGGTGACTGCCAAGCCAGAGAGCACACCGACAGGGTCTGGAATGTCTGGCATTGTCTTCATTGGCTCGCCTACCAACCAATACAACTGTCCAGAAATGAGCCAGGGCCACAGGGAAATATTCAGTCCAGGTTCAGGGCCAGAATTCTGGAATCTTGCATTAGATGGAAATAATTGTTCTTCCTTGGTTATCATGGTAGCACACACAGTGATATATTACATAAAATGTTTAAATAATAGTGATTAAAACTAGAGAGACAGACAATTCTTTCAATGTAAAGTAAAACATCTTAAACAAAATGTTAGATCCACCACGATTATAATTGGATAAAAATAAGTATATACCTGGATACGGTCTAAAAGGAATATCAAACTAAAAATGATTATCTCAGGATGCTAATGAGTATGAGTTTCTTTTGGAGGTGATGAAAATGTTCTAAAATTAGATTGTGGTGATGGTTGCATGACTCTGAATATATTAAAAAACCACTGAATTGTACACTTTAAACAGTGAGTTTTATGGTATGTGGACCATATCTGAATAAAGCTTTTGTTTTATTTTTTCAAAACTGCTTACAAAAAATTTTTTATCATGGTAGTAAGATTATAGGTCTTCATCTCTCAACCCTCCCAACTTCATCCCTTTAAACAAAAAGTGGTTTCTTTGGGCCTCAGATGCGAGGGATGAATGGAGTGTGTGAAGAGTCTGGGGCAATGCTAACAGGAATAACACACAAAGAAGAAAGGGCAAGTCACTCTTCTTGTCTCCAGGTTTCCAGTCTACTTCTAGTGTCACTTGTTGGCAAAGCCTAACAGGGAGCCAGCTAACAAAGGAGAAATGTAGTTTGCAAAGTCTCGGGCCCAGCATCTCAGAGCAGAGAAGAAAAGGGCAGACTTTGAGTTAAAGACGATAATTTAAAAATCAGTACAAGCGTGCTTCAGCAAAAGAAGGGAAAACTTTTGGGGGAAGCCACAGAATCAATAAATAATGGAAAGCCCAGAAATGAATCAAAATTAATTTAAAGTTGGTAAATTTAAATAACTACTAATGGTAATTTAAAAATAAGTAATTTCTGTTTCAATTTAAATTGATAATCCAAAAAACGACAAGGTTTAAAAGAGAACTGCATTGACTAAAAAACAAAAACAAAAAACAAACACTGCGAAGCATGGTAACAGCCTGTGGCTATGGAATGCTGAAGCAATCTCTGGGCCAACCGGATTGGCTTATGATGGACATTTTCTGCGGAGGCAGGGAGCCCTCACTGTTTCTGTCCAGGAGGATTCAGTCATTGTCTAGCAGGACTGGATAATTTCTAAAGGTCAATAACCACTGTCATTTCCCATTCTCCACTTTCTCTGAGTGGGAATTTTTATTGCAGTTACGCTGGTCTTCCCCACCATTGTATATTAGCTGTCCTGGACACTAGAAATGTGTCTTTAAGCTTATGGGTTGCAGGACCACGAGAAGCCAAGTTCATAACCTGGTGGAGAGGGTAGTACTCAGCTAGAGCTCAAGATGTCACACTGGACACAATCCATGGATGAGACCTTGTGGCTGTCTCCCTCAGGGAAGGCAGACTCGCTCTGTAAATGGAAGGAGGTTGTGCACTGAAAGATGGGAGGTGACAGCGGGAGGTGGTCTGACCCATTCTCACATCTAACCCCCCTTATCTCTTGCCTGCTGTACTAAGGAGGCTGTAAAACTCTTTCTGGTCTTCCTTAATGCTACGGGAGGCCATTGTTGGGGAGGAAATATAATTTGCCCTCTATCCTTTTAGGCTCTCTTAGAAGCCTCCCTGTAACAACAACAACAACAACAACAACAACAACAAAAGCTTAACACAAGAAAAGTAAATTTAATTATATATACGTATGGCAGCCCCACACAACTATAAGACTCAAAGAAGTGCCCAGAGCTTTTATACCTTTTAGAAAAGAAAAACAATAAAATGTCAATAATTGACAAAACAAAGAGGTGAAGATAGGGTTACTAAAAGGTGAGAAAATAACAAGGTTCGTTTATACCACCTTCTGGGCCCTAATGCCTTGTCTCTGTGATAAGGATGCCTTGTACCCTCTTGGTACAGGGAAGGTACTTTAACGTGAGAGCTTTATCTCCTGTTTCAGGGAGACAAAGAAGGGTCAGAGTGTCCTTCTTGTGCCAGCTCTTTCTCAAGTACCTTTCATTCAAAATAATATGCCCAAGTGCCATATTTAGGGTGACATATTCTGAACTCTTACACTGTATAACTGAGATTTGACTGAAATATAATAGAAGTCTGCTGGAAACTTGAGAAAATGATAGGAGAAATCAAGAGTTAAAGATTTTAGCCTTAGTTGATAGGTTTGAGTGACTAATGCATTCGGAAAGCTATTATTCCAGGAACTGGAATGCATGACCTCTGTGACTCCAGGAGGTTGACCAGCAATCCAACCTTTGTGGCCCAGGGGGTCTGCGAGCCATGGGGATGGAATCTGAGCTGTTGATAAGAGATGAAGTACTAGGAAAATCGTCCCTGGACTGCAGCTCTTATCCTGATTAACCTTTTTACCAGACCCCTTACCTACGCTTTCCTCTCCCTACAAAAAGGTTGGCTTGAAATGAAATGCTAAGATGGTTTTGGAGGGTATATAACCTGCTGTCTTCTCATATTGCCAGCATCTAAATAAAGCACCCACAAAGATTCAATCCTTGTCTCTACTTAACGGTTCTGGTAGTGACAGGCAGCACAAATGCCAACTTTTCTGCTTTCATATTCTGGGGACTCTAGTGGGACACCTTCTTGATACCTGCTTCCTGCTTTTCTTTTCCCCACCAGAACCCAGACCTGAAGCTGGAGGTGGAGTAGCCATCTCCCAACCATATTCAACAAGATAAGGATATAAAGCCAACATGCTAGCAAAGATGGGGAAGGAAGGGAGACAAGGAAACAAAAATAAATAAATAAAAGAAAGGGCAAGTTAAGCTTTCATCTTAATTGGCATTATTAAGTAGCTGTACCCACTCGGGATAATTTATCTTTGAACTTGCTATATGAAAACACAACAACAATAAATCTACATGTTTAAACTTAGTAAATCTATATGTTTCACACTAATAACCAGGAAAATGTACATTAAAATAGTGAGATACCTTTTTATGCTCATCAGAGGGGCAGAAATTTTAATGTCAGACCATACAAAGCATTGGCAAGGAAGTGGACATACAAGAATGTTTGTACATTGCTGATGATGGGTAAATTGTTACAACCACTTTGGAGAGCAACTTGGAAAAAACTAGTGTAATTAAAGATAAACATAACAATTCTCTTTCTAAAATACCCATATTTTGCTGTGTATATTGCAGGCTCATGTTTAATGCCTGCCCATGTTTTTGGCCCAAATTTTCAGGAAGAAAATATTTTAATATTTTAATTCATTTTTTAAAAATATTTTATTTATTAATTTTTTTAGAGAGGGAATGGAGGGAGAAAGAGAGAGAGAGAGAAACATCAATGTGCGGTTGCTGGGGGCCATGGCCTGCAACCCAGGCATGTGTCCTGGCTGGGAATTGAACCTGCGACACTTTGGTTCGCAGGCCGAGCTCAATCCACTGAACTATGCCAGCCAGGGTTAATTCAATTTTTTATTTATTCATAATTACTTATTTGTTTTTGTATTATAAAGGAATATTAACATTTGTTTTTTAACATATTATGGTACAAGAAATTTTATGTTAATATAATTACAAAATGCAAGAACAGATACAAGGTATTTCAGAGACTACCCATGTATAATGTACATCCTTATTTTTCCCTCAAAAATTTGGGCAAAAAAGTGTGCATTATACACAACAAAATATGATAAATCCTAGATCCTTTCTATTTAATGTATCGTCTTTGGACTCCAAGAATCCCTTGCATTTCTGCACAAGGAGATGTGACAAATATATTTATTACAGAAGAAAAAAGGGAGAGGGGACATTTAAATGCCTATCAACAAAAGGATAGATACATATTGTTATATTCATATGACAGTTAAAATATAGAAACTGGAGCTTCATAAATCAACCTGTGTGAATCTCAAAAATAACGTTAACCTTAAAAAGCAAGTTACAAAGTAACAAGTACATTATAATATTATTTATATAAATTTTTAAAACTGCAAAATAATTCTATAAATGTTATGGATATTTATATATATGAAATACAAGCATAAAAATGTGTGAGAATAATAAACATAGAATTCCAGATAATGATTACCTCTAAAAACGAGGAAGGGTAACAGACTAGTGGGTTCTACCCGTCCTTTATTTTTTTCAGTGTAAATTGAAAACAAAAAGGTAAAATGGCAATATTTGATAAAGCTTGGTCATGGATGTCCTGGTGACTTATTATTTTCTCTGTGTTGGTAGTATTTCACAGTTTCAAAAAGAAAGAAAGGAAAAGAAAGATATTCAAGGCAAATACTAGAACAAGGGCAAGGTATTCTCAAAAAGAAAAATAGGCACAGAGAGGTTATCAGATGGAAACATACCAATTGGGAAAAGAACAATCATTGGTTTCAAATGCTGCCTAAGTGCTACAAACAACTGCCTGCCTGCCAGTTAATTAACCCAGCCTCCTTCTGTGATTTGCCTGATCAGAAAGAAGAAAGGCCTTTTGATGCTGAACTTATTTGAGCCCCGAAGTACTTGAGGCATGAACATGCCCAAGGGAAGTTTTCAGATACAATTCTTCATTCAACAAAATTAATAATGACTAGCTTCTTAATTTGTAACAATCTAGTTTTGATTAGTACCTACTTAATTTCAATAGAAAACTTTGCTCTTATAAGCTCCATACCCTTCCTGCTCCTTTGAACCACTGTCATAATGCATGTATAAAAAATACATTATACATGCATTAACACACTTCTAATTAATGCTTTATGCCCATCTTTTAAATCAGATAGAAATAAAGAGTTACAAACAAAAAATACATTTACATTGTCTTTTATATTCATCTATACAATTATCTATACCAGTGCACTTTGTTTCTTCATGTGGATTTGAATTACTGTCTAATGTCCTTTTACTTCATCCTGAAGAACTCCCTTTAGTGTTTCTTATGGGGCAGTTGTGAACTAGCAAAAAATTCTATTTTTGTTTATCTAAAGATGTGTTGTTTCATCTTTGAAAAATATATATATATGAGGTCTGTCTATAATGTATTCAGCCATGTAATATGAAAAGTAGAGACATTTATTGAAGATACAAGATACAAGAAACATTATACACAGGACAATGATGCCTCTGTCCCCTTCAAAGTAGGCCCCTTGGGACCTCACACTGTTCTCCCAACCACCATCAGCTACTTCATCATATTGTCCTGAATTTCACTGATAATCTGAAATCTCTTCCCTTTCAAAGGTGATTTTAGTTTTTTTAATTATTATTTTAATACTTTCTTTTTTTAAAAAAGACTTTGTTTATTTTTTTTTTTTAGAGAGGGAAGGGATGGAGAAAGAGAGAGAGAGAGACATCAATGTGCGGTTGCTGGGGGCCATGGCCTGCAACCCAGGCTGGGAATCGAACCTGCGACACTGGTTCCCAGCCCACGGGCAATCCACTGAGCTACGCCAGCCAGGGCTTGATTTTAGTTTTGGGAAAAGCCAGAAGTTGCAGGGTGCCAAATCTGGGCTGTGGGGAAGCTGAGACACCTGGGTGATTTGATGTTTTGCCAAAAAACTCTGCACAGGACATGACACATGAACAGGTGCAGTGTCACGAGGAAGCTTCCAATCACCCATTGCCCAAAGCTGTGGCCTTCTGAATCATCCAAATAGTTTCCACAAAGAAATGTTCAAGTTTAATGCAAAATCTGATGCAGATTTGTTACTCTACTTACTTAGTCATTTTGAATGCGATGGTCACACAGTACACAAGCTCCCTCGGTGGTGTCTACCATGCCCACTAACTAGTACAGCGAAGTTGTCATTGTTCACATATGTGCATTCCAGTCCACTCTCCTTGGCTGCCAGGTTACATTGATGTTGTGTGACCCATTCTTGTTATATTAACAATGGCTGGACTTTTTCCAGAAAGACTTCGTATATTCTATACTTTCTTGGGTGACAATGTTTTCCTTTCAGCATTTTGAATAAATGATCTCAATGCCTTCTAGTTTCCATGGCTTTTGATTAAAAATCAGATTATAATCTTACTGAAGATCACTTGTATGTGCTAAGTCACTTCTCTCTCGCTGCTTTCAAGATTGTCTTTGTTGTCTTTTGACAGTTTCATTATGATGGGTTTATGTCTGACTCTCTTTTACTTTATCCCACTTGGAGCATCTTGAGCTTCCAGGATGTGTGAATTCATGTACTCCATAAAATGAGAAGATTTTGGGCATTATTTTTCTGAATAACCTTTCTGCCCTTTCTCTGACTCTTCTCCTTCTGGAATTCCCGTTACGGATATGCTGGCATACTTAATGATGTCCTACAGGTCTCCGGCGCTCTGTTCATTTTGCTTTTTCTTTCTCATTTGCACACTGGCTAATCTCAACTGAGCCTATCTTTAAATTTCTCGAATTCTTTCTTCTGTGTGTTTTAACTGGCTGCTGTGCTCTTCAAGTGAAATTTTCACTTCTGTTAGTATACTTCTCAACTTCAGCACATCTATTTCTTTTTTATAATTTCTATTGCTTTATTGATATTCTGTATTTTATGAGACATTATTCTTTCTCTTAGGCATTTAGACATGGTTTTCTTTTGTTATTTGAACGTATTTAAATTAGCTGACTTAAAATCTTTATGTAGTAAGTTCAACATCTGGGCTTCCTCAGAGAGAGTTTCTTTTAAGTGCTCTTTTCACTGTGTGTGAGCCACACTTTCATGTTTCTTTGTATGTCTCATACTTCTTGTTGGAAACTGGACACTGAAATAATAAAATGTGGTAACGCTGGAATTAAGATTCTGCCCCCTACCAAGGGCTCATTGGGTTTTTTGGTGTTTAGTGACTTTTCTGAACTACTAACTAGGTTAATATCAAACGAAATAGATATTAAGGAATAGAAGTTCAAAAGCATTACTAAGGATAGGAGTCTCACAAGACTTTCTTCTCTTGGCCTCCATGACACAATGCTCTTGTAGTTTTCTACTGCTTTATTGCCTGCTCTCACTCACTGCCTTTCATGACTCCTGTTCATTTCCATGACCTCTAAAAGTTCAAGTTCTCCAGGTCTCAGAAACTGACTCTCTTGTCTTAACCATCTTCACTCTCTTCTTAGTCATACAGATCCAAGACTTTACAAGAAACTGTCAGACCCTTTTGCAAAAGGGTTGTTCCATTTTACACTCTAGTCAACAACATGTGAGAATTCAAGTTCTGGTTGTTCACATCTTTGCCGAGAGTTGGTGCTGTTCTTTTTAACTTAAGCAATTTTGGTGGGAGTATAGTAGTATCTCACTGTGGCCTTAATTTACATTTCCCTGATGACTAGTGATGTTGAAGACTTTTTTTTTAATTTTTAGAGAGGGAAGGGAGGGAGAAAGAGAGAGAGAGAGGGAGAAACATCAATGTGCAGTTGCTGGGGGCCGTGGCCTGCAACCCAGGCATGTGCCCTTACTGGGAATCGAACCTGCGACACTTTGGTTCGCAGCCTGCACTCAATCCACTGAGCTACGCCAGCCAGGTCTTGAAGACTTTTTTTGTATACTTATTAATCACATTCTTGTTAAGTGTTTGTTCAAATATTTTGCCCATTTAAGTAATTGAAGATTGTCTTTTTATTATGATGTCATAGTTCTTTATTTCCCAAGTACTAATCCTTTGTCCAAAAATAATTTTGTGACCATATTCTCCCAGCCTGTGGCTTGCTTATTCATTTTCTTACAGGTTTTTTTTTATGAGAAGTGTAATTTACCATCTATTCTTTCTTTTCCAGCTTTATTGATATATGACTGACAAATAAAAATTATATATATTTATGGTGTACAAGATGTTTTCATATATATATATATATATACATTGTGAAATGATTACCACAAAAAACTAAGTAACATATCCATCACCTTACATAATTACTTTTGTGTGTGTGTGCATGTGTGTGGATGGTGAGAACACCGGATATCTCTCTTAGTGAATTTTAAGTATAAAACACATTGTTATTAACTATAGTCATCATGCTATATATTAGGTCTCCCAAACATTCATCTTATTGTATAACTAAAAGTTTGTACTCTCACATGAAACAATGTTCAATATCGCTAACTATCAGAGAGATGCAAATTAAAACCACAATGAGATACCACTTCACACCAGTCAGAATGGCCATCATAAACAAAGCAACAAACAACAAGTGTTGGAGAGGTTGTGGAGAAAAGGGGACCCTAGTGCACTGTTGGTGGGACTGCAGACTGGTACAACCACTATGGAAAGCAGTATGGAACTTCCTCAGAAAACTAAAAATGGATCTGCCTTACCCTGCAATTCCACTGCTGGGACTATATCCTAAGAACACTAAAACACCAATACAAAAGAACCTTTGCACCCCGATGTTAATAGCAGCACAATTTACAATAGCTAGGTGCTGGAAGCAACCTAGATGCCCATCAGTAAATTAATGGATCAAAAAACTATGGTACATTTACACAATGGAATTGTATGCAGCAGAAAGAAAGAAGGAGCTCCTACCCTTTGCAATAGCATGGATGGAGCTGGAAAGCATTATGCTAAGCGAAACAAGCCAAGCAGTGAAAGACAAATACCATATGATCTCACCTTTAACAGGAACCTAAACAGCAAAACAAAGAAACAAGCAAAATATAACCAAAAACACTGAAATAGGGGACAGACTGACAGTGACCACAGGGGAGAGAAGAGGGAATTTCAGGGGAGAATGGGAAGGGTTTACAGGAACAAATTTAAAGGACACATGGACAAAAGCTAGGGGGAGGGTGGTAATGGGAGGGAAGTGGGGAGGGTTGGGTGGGTGGGCTGGAATGGGAGTAAAAGGGAGAAAACTGTACTTGAACAATGATTAAAATGAAACTTAAAAAAAAGTTTGTACTCTTTGATCAATACCTCCCCTTTTCTGATCTATTATTTTATGACTATATAGGCCTGTATTCCAGGAACCTTTGTTTTTCAATAAGTCACAAAGATAGTCTCCTATCTTTTCATGTTCATAAATTTTTTAATGTGAGATAGTTGAAATAATTCTTAAGGGTTCATTTTATTTATGAGATAGTTAAGGTTCATTTTTTAAAAATCCACATTTATATTCAGTTGTTCTAGCATAATTTGTTAAAAGGATTTTCCATTTCTCATCAGATTGCTTTGGCATCAGTGTCGAGAAATCAAATAATCATATAACTGTGTGTGTGTTTCCTAGATCTCTCTTCAGGTCTATTTATCTGTTTTTTATTTGTTGATTCTTCTACCCATACTATGCCACCTTGGATATTGCATATTTATAGTAAATATTGAAGTCAGGTAATGTTAGCCTTGCAACTTTTTTTTTCTTTTACAAAATTGCTTTAAATATTCTAAGCCCTTTTTCTTCTGTGCATTTTTTAAATGAGACATTCAATTAAAAGAAACAAAAGCCTAGTAGGATTATGATTGAGATCGCATTGACTTTATAGATGTAATTGGAGGAAATTTGATATCTTAATAATATTAAATTGGCCAATCCATGTGTTTACCAAAAACCCAGTCCTCAATCTGTGTTGTCTTTCCTTTACTCTCATGCTACTACCACACTCAAAACAGTTCTGACTCCAGATGGGTGGGTTTCTTCCCACACCAAGCAATTCTTTGTTATACCAGCTAGATAGCTCTATTCTGACACTATCTGCCAGCAGACAACATTAGATCCCACAGGTTAAGAGTTCAGTCCCATCAGCCTGCCCTCCAACTCAGATACCAGTCGTAGAAGGTGTTCAGGTTACCCACAACTTCTGTATTACTTGGCTATAATCAGAGGTTCCCATGACCTCCACCCTGTTAGGTTTGATTATTTGCTTAGAACAGCTCACAGAACTCGGGGAAACAAACATACATCTGTTTATTGTATAATAAAGGATATGATAAAGGATACAGATGAATAGCCAGATTAAACCTTAGGGTTAGGTTTGAGAGAGTCCCAGGCACAGGAGCTTGGAGGTGGGGTGCATCACCCTTCTAGTATGTGGTTGTGCTCACCAACCTAAAAGCTCTCTGAATCCCATACTGTTGGGATTTTTATGGAGGCTGCATCACATAGGTACAATCAACTATGAACTCCATCTCCAGTCCCCTTCTTTGTCCAGAGAATGGGTTGGGGCTGAAAATCCAAGCTTCTGTCAGGGCTTGGTCTTCTGGTGACCAGCCCCCATCCAGAAGTCATCCAGGAGTTCACCCAGAGTCACTCATTAAGACAAAAGACAGGCCTACCACCCAGGAAATTCCAAGGGATTTAGGCGCCCTGTGGGGAACCAGGGTCAAAAGACCAACTACTAGAACAAACATGCTCCTAGTGCTCTCAACACTTAGGGAAATACAAGAGTTTTAAGAGCTCTGTTGGGAGTTGGGGTCAAAGAGTAAATATTAGAACAAAAATTCTTCTAGCACTCCTATTTACAAGTGTTTCAAGAGCCCTTTGTCAGGATCCCAGGGCAAAGACATGTATATATTTCTTATTATTTCAAACCATGAATATGGTGTGTTTTATCATTTATTTGGATCTTATACAATTTCTCTCAGCAATGTTTTATAATTTTCAGTATAGAGGTTTTATACATTATTGTTAAAGTGGAATATTTTTTTTAAAGATTTTATTTATTTATTTTTAGGGAGGGAAGGGAGGGAGGGAGACAGAGAGAGAGAGAGAAACATCAATGTGCGGTTGCTGGGGGTTATGGCCTGCAACCCAGGAATGTACCCTGGCTGGGAATTGAACCTGGGACACTTTGGTTCCCAGCCCGCGCTCAATCCACTGAGCTACACCAGCCAGGGCTAAAGTGGAATATTTTTAAAAATTTCATTTTCTAACTATTTCCTGTCATATATGAGTATACAATTGTTTTTTTTTGTAGATGACTTTATATCCTGACACCATGCTAAATTCACTTACTAGTTTTAATGGCTGCTTTCTGGAATCCATAGGATTTTTCACATTTGATCATATTATCTGTAAATAGAGACACAGACTCAACACTAACATCCCATCAATATTCTTTTTTCTTTTTACAGAGTGCTCTGTTTTTTATTCACAGAAAACTAAAAGTCCAGTTGTTCTAGATGTTTCTCTTGAATATTTCACGTCTTGTTAGTAAGCAGAACCGTATAAAAGGTGGCTCCCCCTAGTCCTCAGACTCAGATCCATCTTCCTCTTGACTAATCTGGAAGTATTGAAGTTCTTAAGGCTCCTTTTCCATGCAAACATGCGAAGCCAATTGCGAAGACTTCTTCTTAAGGTATTTCCTGGTAAGATATTTCAAATATCTTTTACAAAACTGTTTCTTAGAAACAACCGTGATGTAATTCTTGAAGCAACAATGTGAACCACATTCCCAAGATTTCCAGTTTTTCCATTGACTTTAACCTTTTCCCGCAGAAACTGTTCAAAATTTGCGGAATCAGAAATTCCATCTTCTACTGGGTAAGGTCCAACCCAAACTTCCGGGTTGTCTTCTTAGGCTTCTTGACTTTTGGTTCCATCTTGCAGGCCGTCCAAGAGATCAGAGCCCATCAATATTCTGATCTCTGTTAAATTTATATCTCTACTGTGACCTCTTTCCTCAGCTCCGGACTTGTATAGGTAACAAATTCTTGACATTTTCCCCAGGCCGTTTACATTTTTCAATGTTTTTAAATAAAATTTACAAAATATAACATTGACCACTTTAAAATGTACAATTCAGTGGTTTTTAGAATTGTCAGAAAGTTATGCCATCATAACCATTACCTTACTTCAGAACATTTTTGTCACCCTCAAAAGATACTGCCTGTTAGCAGTCATCCCCTTCTCCCCTCCATCCCTGGCACCCACTGATCTACTCTCTGTCTCTGTGTATTTGTCTATTCTGGACATTTTACATAAGTGAAATCAGTCAATATGTAGCCTTTTGTGTTGGACTTCTCTCTCTTAGTGTATGTAACGTTTTCTAGGTCCATCCATGTTGTAACATGTGTCAGTAGCTTGTTCCCTTTAATGGCTGAATAATATCCCATTGCATGAATATATAACATTTTGTTTATCTATTCATCAGTTGATGAATGTGTGTGTTGTCTTTTGGCTATTATAATATCAATAATATGGCTAGGAACATTCATGTACAAATTTTCATGTAAAAATATATTTTCAATTCTCTTGGCTATATACCTAGGAGTAGAATTGCTAGATCATATGGGAACTCTCTTTTGAACTATTTTAGGAAGGGCCAAATTGTTTTCCCAAAAGTCCACACCATTTCACATTCCCACCAGCAATGTATGAGGGCTGCATTTTCTCTACATTCTTACCATTTTCTTTTCTTTTCTTTTTTATTATAGCCATCCTGGTGGTTATGACTTAGTATGTTATTGTTGTTTTAACTTGTACTCTCCTAATGGCTAAGATATTGGGCATCTTTTCATGTTTATTGATCATTTGTTTATCTTTTCTGGAAAAATATCTATTAAAATCCTTTAGTCATTTTTAATAGGATTGTTTTTCCTTTATTGTTGAATTGTATGAGTTATTTATACATGGTGGGGGAAAGTAGGTTTACAGTTGTGAGTACATGAAACACAGTTTATCCTTGCATTATTATTTATTATTGTATTATTTTCCATATGAACTGTAAATATACTATACCCTGTATACTCTGTATACTAGACACTTGCCAGTTATATAATTTGCAAATATTTTCTCCCATTAAGTTATCCTTTCACTTCTTTTTTTTTATATTTTATTTATTTATTTATTTATTTTTTTTTTAGAGAGGGAAGGGTGGGAGATAGAGAGAGAGAGAAACATCAATGTGCAGTTGCTGGGGGTTATGGCCTGCAACCCAGGCATGTACCCTGGCTGGGAATCGAACCTGGGACACTTTGGTTCCCAGCCCGCACTCAATCCACTGAGCTACGCCAGCCAGGGCATCCTTTCACTTCTTTGGTAGTGTCTTTTGACATATGAAAGCTTTTAATTTTGATAAAGTTCAATTATCTATTTTTTTCTTTTGTTTTTTGTGCTTTTGATGTCATACTTAAGAAACTACTGCAGAATCCAAGATCATAAAGATTTACTCCTATGATTCACTCTAAGAGATTTATAGTTTTGGTTCTTACATTTAGGTCTGTGAAACACTTGGAGTTAATTTGTGTATATGGTGTTAGGTAGGGTACTCATTGATGCTTTCGGATGCAGATGTCCAGTTGTCTCAGCACCATTTGTTGGAAAGATCATTCTTTCCCTAATGAAAAGTCTTGATACCTTTGTCCAAAATCAATTGACCACAGATATATGGGTTTCCCCTAAGCTTTTAATAGGCCAACTGTTCAAAGAAGAACTTCTGGTTTCCACATCACCCCTCACTCCTCCCCAATAAGAAGTATGTATAGATTTGGTCCATTAGGTGATACAAATATCATAAAGCTAACACTCATATTAGCACAAGCAAGCATGGGGAAAAAAAACTATGAGAAAGTACACCAGAGAATAGGATGGAAGATAAGAAAAGATGAGACTGGAGATAAAAGCAAGTCTGATTTATACCTTTTAGGCCAAGGTATGTAATTTTTATTCTAAATGCATTAGGAAGCCATTACATAGTTTTGAAGAGGAAAGTGAGATAAAATAATTTACATTTTTAGAAGATCATCTGGCTGCCAGGTGAGTTCTGGAGCATAAAGTGGCAAGAATGAAAGTAGGGTGACTTTTAGAATGTTATTAATAACTGGTATACAAATAATTATAGTATGAGGCAGAAATCATTGGGTGCTATGACTAGGATAAAAGTAAAAGCATGAAATTGAAAAAAAGAATGCTATTAATATCTAGGTAAGAGATGACAATCATTTAGACAGTGTAGTAAAAGTGACAAAGAGGAGTAGTTTCAGGATATGTTTTGGGGATAAAGGTTTGGAGATAGAGGTAGTGGTTAGTGGTGCTGTGGAGAGGGAAACAGAGAAATCATGTATGGTTTCTAAGTTTATAGCTTGAATAACTGGATGGATGATTACCCAATTACACCCTACATTTGCTGAGATGTGTCAGACTGGAAGAGGAGAGGAACCAGTTGGAGGGGTTTGGTGAGTTTACTGGGAATTCACATAGAGAGCAGGCGTAGACCCCAAGCTCCATGGAAGCAGTCATCATAGTTATAATTAAGTTGAAATGTGCTTAGATGTGTCTTGCATGTTGATAAAAAAGATACATAACTCTCACACTGAGAAGGTACACAAAAGTGACTTCAAGGATGAGAGAAAGGCTTCTGGGGTTGTAAGGAGAGGAGGAAGTAGAGAAAAAGGGGAGGGGCAAGGAGGATATATCAAAGTTAGAGAAGGTAGTACAGGTATGTATATATATGTGGGAAGGATTATGTACTCTTCTGCACCAGGGATACTGGGGAAGCCCACTGGTACGTTGCATAGTCAAGCTACTTTTCAAAAACAAATAATTTTGAATATAAAGGGACACCAAAATGTCCCCACTTATCTATAGGGACCTGAGAAACACTAGTATTCTGACCAATGGCATAAAGTGATGTTGGGCAAGATACTTATAATACACATATATGGGGTTGTTGGGAAGATTAAATTATATTATTATCATTTATTTTACTGCCTGGCATATAGTAATCCATTAATAAGTTATAATAATAATTAATAATAATATATCATATAACCAATAGATAATATTATAATATCTATTATATTAATATACTTATTAATCATAATATTTTTTGCATTGTTGATAATGTGAAAAATAAAAGATCAGAATTAACAAAAATTGGGATGGTGATAGCAATACATTAAAAGGTACATTTAATTAATTTGAAGCTCTGTTCTCTTAGTTCCTTCTCTATAAAATTAGTGCTTTCTACATAAAAATATAATTTTACCTTACTGTATGTGTATGTGCTTTTTTCTTATGTTTTTAACTCTGGTTCATAAGATTGCAGTAATGAAGACTGACAGATTCCTTAATGACTAGTAGCTTATGTTATTATTTATAATAAAACTGAGTCATGTAACTAGTTAAATGAAATGGCATTATTTTAATTAGTGATACTTTAAATATTAGTATTCTGGACATGATTATTTTTATGAACTGTCATGCAAAACTCTTTTTAATACTCTTAAATTAACAAAGAAAATGAAAAAAAATGAAGACACCAAATAACCATTGCCTACATGTGAATTACTCCTGGTTTCCATTTCCTCCACATTCTTTCTCCTTTTTGGTCACAAATGTTTTTTCAACCTTATTAGGACAATGGTGTTAACAAATGCAATTTACTTATGTGATGATGATAAAGATTTTAATTTAAAAACACTTTTTGACAACAAAATAAGAACCAAACATTACTCCCACAATACTCTGAGACAAGACCTCTCAATAACTGAGGAAACTTTTCTTTCTTGGTTAAGTTGACTGCACTTCTCCCACCAAATAGAGCACTCTTAGCAAGCCCCATATGCTTAAGTGAATACACACATTTGCTAAAGTTTTTTACTTTGAGTTCATAATGACAAAATGATTATAATTAACTCATATTTATTTTTCATTTTTCTCCCATTTTCTGTCTGCCATATAATTGTCTGCTTTGCCTATTTTGTGGTTTCTTTTAAAAAACATTTCTTTGAACCGTGGCTGGTGTGGCTCAGTGGATTGAGTGCCAGTCTGAGAACCAAAGGGTTGCTGGTTTGTTTCCCAGTCAGGGCACATGCCTGGGTTGCAGGCCAGGTCCCTGGTGGGGGTGCATGAGGGGCAGCCACACATTGATGTTTCTCCCTCTCTCCCTCCCTTTTCCCTCTCTCTAAAAGTAAACAAATACATAAAATCTTTTTTAAAAAGTTTCTTTGCTATTCTTCTGGGGAAATACACTCTCCCTCTTCATCATCAAAGACAGTTCAGAGAGGTATGATGCCTTATAACTTCAGTTATTCTCTCTTAATAACATAAAACACATGTTCTTTGTCAAGACTATAATGTTAATACTTTCATGAGTCTCATCATGGAGACATACAGGGGATAAAAAATACAGTATTAGGAATGAGAAAGGAGATATGCCAGACATAGAGTTATTAAAAGAATTCTAAGAGAATACTATTAAACATACTTTTTAAAAAATGTACTGATCTTAGAGAAAGGAAGGAGGAGGGGAGGAGAGAGAAACAGACAGACAGAAACATAGACTTGTTGTTCCACCTAATTCACACTTTCATTGGTTGCTTCCTGTATGTGCCCCGACCAGAGATGAAACCCGCAACCTTGGTGTATTGGGATGACACTCGAACCAGCTGAGCTATTCAACCAGTCCCTAAATACACTTTTATGTCAGCAACTTTGAAAACTTGGGTGAATGAATGATTTCCCACATAAATGAAATTGACCCAAAACTGATGATGATAAACATGAATAGAACAAACACTGTGGATGGAATTGGATAAGTGTTAAACTATAACATTGCAAAATGCACCACAGCTAGATGGATTCCTAGATAATTTTTATCTATTCTTTAAATAGCATAAAATTTCAATGTGATTTAAACTATTCCAGGCTATTAATTAAAAAAAATAGAAAGCCCACTAACTCACTTTATAAAGTCACTCAACTTTGTATATAAATATAATGAAGGCAATACAAAAAAACAGGAAACTATAGACCAGTCTCATTTCTAAGACTATACATGTCCAAGTTTATGACTATAGACAGATGATTCCAAACAAGTACATTTAATCCAGCAATGTAGTCAAGTAGTTTTTTTAAATGGGTCAATAATAGAAATTTTATCAATATAATCCATCATACCAACAAGTGCTATATGCAATATAATTTAGCAATAGGTGCTGAAAAGATTTTTGATAAAATACAATAGCCAGTTCTAATAAAAATTCTACTTACAATAAAAGGAAACTCTTACTATAATAGACTATTTACTAAAACCGACAGAAAATATTCTAAATAGCAAGATACCAAAACCATTTCATTTACATCAACAACTAGTCAGGATTGCTGTATCAGCATTATTGTTAATATTTAACATTGTCTTGGACAGTTAGTACACTCAGTAAGACAGAACAAAATGGTATACATAGTAGGAGGAAAAGAGATAAAGCTCAAGAGATGCCAGTAAAAATACTACCAGAATTAATGAGAATTTGGAAAGGTGGCTGAAGATAAATATATGAATTTAATGGCTATTCCCTATTCTTATAATAAGCATTTAGAAAAGGAAATGAGGTGAAATATACCATTCACTATAGAAGAATAACATCTAAATTACTTAGAGATAAATTTGACAAGAAAAACACAGAACTTAAATAAAGAAATTATTCAGATCATAAAGCAAGCTCTGAACAAAAGGAAAAGCATTCATGTTCTTGGATGAGAACATTAACATTAAAGTCAATTTTCCCAAAATGATGTATAGATTTAGTAAAATTTTAATTAATATTCTAATAGGGTATGGTTAAAGATTAGAATTGGAAAAATACATTTAAAAGGTGTATGGAAAAATAAATGACTAGTAAAATAAAGAGTGAAGGGAAATGTAGCAGATATTAGAACACACTGAAAAGGCACTGCTACCAAATCATTACAGAACTCCAGAAGATTAGACAGACGTATCAGTGGAATGGGATAAGAACCTAGAAAGAAGTCTCAGGATATTTATAAAAAGTAGTATGTGATAAAGGTGTAGTTGAAATCACTGTGGGCAAGATAAATTATTTAATAAATGGTGCTGGCACAACTAGCTATATATTTAAAAGAAATAAACTTTGATCTCTATCTTGTGCCAGATATTAAAAAAATTATGGATAGATGAAATACTTAAAATCAATTACACAAACAAAATCTTTGGTAGGAAAAGTTTAGGAAAATATTTAATCAACAGGTAGAGGACATTGGAAAGCCAGACCATACAAATTAAAAAAAAAATAGATACATATGACTCTATAAAAGTTTTAAACTTTTGTATTAATACATGTGGAAGATATATCATAATTTAAATAACAGACAAATAGATTCAGAGACAGTATTTATAATACAAAGGAGAGATAAATATTCAATAATTATAATATAATGAACTCTTACAAACTGAGGCAAAAGAGAATAAAAACTAGTAGAAAAGTAGGCAAAACACATAAACAGACAATTCATAGAAGTACCTAATGACCAATAAATACATGATATTATAGTAAATTCACAAGTAGACAGGGAAATGAAAAATTAAGTAATAATAAGATACCACTTTAAGCCTATTTGTCAAAAATTTAAAAAGGTGATAATGTCTATTGTTGGCAATAACGTGGGAAGAAGGAAACTCTCACATACTGTTGGTGGAAATAGGAAGTATCAGAGCCTTTGTGTAAAACAATTGGCAATATCTATTCAAATTACACTTACTTGTACCTCTCCAAGGAATGCCACACCTGTTTTATATCCCAGAGGGGTAAAGAGCATCAAGGGGGAGGATTGCACATAAATAAATACTTTTTCAGCTTTGTTCATAGCAGAAAAATAAAGCAGAGCTCTACCAGTGGACTTTGAGGGGTTATCATGTATTTTTGGCATCGCATGAAAAAAGCAAAATGCCCAATGAGGTCAATTTGCCACCAAGTGACCAAGTGGTCTTCTCAATAAACGGTGTCCTATTAGGGGCTCAGTGTTGGTCTCTGTAGCTGGCAGGTAGGTAGCAGCAGCTAGAGAGGCCTTGGCAAGGCGGAGGCCATTCTGTTGGGACTGTGCATAACCTTAGCGTCTGTCACCAGAGCCAATTCACTCATGTGCCCATTGTGCCAGCCCTGGGATGTCCTATGACATAGGATGACTGATATTAATAGGCCTAATTGCTTAGGCTTCCTTGTATCTGATTTGCCAGCCTTCTCCTGCTAGACCCCTGATCATTGACCACTGCCCAGGAATCTGCATGTATTCTCATTTTGGTCCATTTTTCCTTCCACACAAGTGTGTAATCAGTTGTACCACTCACTGCTCTGCCTACTAGGAAGATTTCCCCTGCCCACTATTGTTCAAAGCCATCCCTAAATGTGAATATAATTCACCCATACACATATTCAATTTTCACCCATGTACCTAGCTAACACAACTATGAGCCAAGTTTGAGCTTTTCCCTCCTCCTTTAGCTGGTTCTACTGGACCTCCCCCACAACACAGCCATAGGTATGAAGGTATGGGTACCTGTGCAACTGTGGTGGGTGACATGGGGGTCCAGGCTACCTATTCCTGCCTTCTGGTCCTGCTCAAGCCTGATCCCAAATATACCATTTCAATTTTCATCAGACTTTATAACTTGCTTGGCAAGTCTGACAAAACCTCTAATGGGCATTTCTGGACCTACAGCCCCTACACAAGTGATAAAATTTCATAGAACTAAATACACACACAGGTGTGCACACACACACACACACACACACACACGTGTAAAAGTGGTGAAATCTGAATCACGAGTGGATTGCATCAATGTTAGTTTCATCTTTGTGATGTCATACTACAGTTTTGTACCCAGTTAGGGAAACTGGTTGAGGGGTACATGGAATGTCTCTGAGTTATTTCTTACAACCATGTGTGAATCTGCAATGATCTCAAAGAAAAATGTTTAATTAAAAAAAAAGATTACAGGGATTAGTTAACTCGAAGGTTTTTGGGTTTTTGTTATGTCTGCAGCAGAGAATATGGAATTAGTATTTACCTTTAAATAAAAAGGTCAAAAGGTGGTGCCGCCAATTGAAATTTAAGAAGGAAAAGGTGTGAGCAGCTGTTGAAGCAGAAAGTGGAGATTGCGGAGATCAGTTTGGGACTTTGGCATCTGCAGGGTCTGTGGCAGACCCAGGTGCAAACTTCTAATGGGTAGTTGGGAAGATGCAAGGTTGGGGCCAGGTATGCAGATTTAGCCATTTTCATTGTAAATAAAGCCAAAGGAACGGGTAAGAGGGTAAAAGTTCTGTGAGAAAAATAATGGGCAAAGAACAGAGCCTGGGGTTTCATTGACACTTACGTTGCAAATGGTGACCACTGACCCCCAAAAGAATGGACATTTCGTGAGCAGAGTCCGCAGTGTGGGGGAGTCATGAAATCGAAGGTAAGAGACATTTTTGAGAAAAATAGCTGAGAGCATCAAATGCAAGGTGAGGAGGAGTGACACATCATACTGTGAGGTAGGGAAGGAGAATAAGGATGAATAAAAATGCACAGAGGTTTGTACTTGGGACAGCTGGAAGCAAGAGTGTTCACATCTTAAAGCTTCTACTTTCTCTGTGAAGTAGGAAGCAAGATCACAGAGAGGCTTCCATACCTAAGAATCAAAGACAAAAGCAAAACACAGATTTGAAAACAGGCATTAGAGACACTGCACACAAAATCCAGCAGTAGAGGCTCTGATGTCTGCTCCAGTTGGGTACTGTTAAAGATTTGCTCTTTCACAGTCTACTGTAATCAAGGCTCTCCCAGGGCAATGGCATTAAAACAAACAAACAAAAAATCCAAGACTCTCATTATTGTTTAGATGACATAAAAGTCTAGCACAGTGTCTGGTACTCAGTGAGTATGCAATAAATGTCTGTTGAAAGAATGAAGAAATGAAAAAATGAAACATCATAAAATATCTTAGGAACAAGAAAATACCAGGAAGATTTTTGCAGCTAATGTTTATAATAAAAAATACATACTTTGAATAATACTAAGGATTTAAGATACAAGAAAATTTCTAGTTGATACATAGAGAGATACCATATAAGATCTTACTGAAACCTGAGTGAGACACAGCAAAAACCTTGTCTCATGGGCTCCTATTATCTATAAATCATAATGTAAAAATAATCTAATTCTAAAATATCAGAAAACAAAAGGCATTATCAAACAAGATTTATCAGGAATAGATCCTAGACAGATAACATAAGGTAAAAACTAATGCTATATTAATAGTAATAGATGCCTAATAAGTTTTTACTTGCCTGAAAAAAAAAACATTTCTTTGGAAACTTATCATAATGTTTTATTACTATAAGTATGTATTACTTTTATATAATTAAAGAAAATTTTCCTCCGACATTTTTTAAAAATCTCAAATGTACACAAAAGTTAAAAGAATAGTTATAAATACATTACTTCTAAATGAATCCTTCATCCAGATCCCTAAATTGTTAATATTTTGTCACTTTTTTCTATCTCCATTTTATGACTTTTTAAAGCTGCAGACATATTTCAGCCCCCAAAACTTCACCATTCATCTTATAAAAACAAGAATATTAAACTAATTAACATTAATTCTCTATTATCACTTAATATACAGCCCATATTTAAATTTCCCCAATTGTCCCCAAAATGTTCCTTATAGTTTGTTTTCTCATTCAGGATTCAGTTACGTTTCAGGTGTTTCACTGGTTGCTTTTTAATTTCTTTTAATGGAGAATAGCCCCCTTGACATTCTGCCCTTGACCTTTGTTCTTCACCATAGGGAACTTTTTGAGTTAGAGTTCACTGTCCTGTGTAATGTCTTCCATTCTGGTATGATTGTCTCCTCATGGTTACATTCGGGTTAAACATGTTTTGGCCCAAATACTACATAGATGATGCACTGCCACCAGGACTTACATAGCGTTGAATTGTCACCCACTGGTGATGCTAAATGGAACAATTTGATTAATTTAATGACTGCCAGATCTCTCCATTGCAAATGAATCCTTCCACACTTGTAATTAATAAGAAGTCCGTGTGGTGGTATTATGAAAGCATAAGTCTGTCCTGCTCCCCAACAGTCCTTTTACTCAGTAATAACTTTAGCAACAATTAATGGTCCTGACCTGGAGCAATTATTACCTTGGTGGTTGCAAAATGATGATTTTCTAATTCTGTCTCGTCCTTGCTCTTCAGTATACAAAGATGCATCCTGTACAAGCTCAATTTATACATTTTATATGTTTTCTGCCCCAGATTGGAATCAACCATTTCTCAAAGGAGCCCTTGTTACTTTTAGTGGAGAAGAGCATTTTCAAAATCAAAATCCAGCCATCAGGTATACTTACTCTACTCCTACACGCCCCTTTCAGCGAGGCAGATCTGAGACACTCTCTCTTAACACATCTATGCAGGATCCAGCAAAAGTAACGCCTGCTTGAATGTGGTTGGTAGGATAATAATATGGATAGAATAATTTCTAGTTTTAATTTGAACATTTTATCTAAAATGTCATATGGTGTGCTTGAGTGTGATATTATGTTACAGGATTATATGCTTACGATTTTGTAATAAAAGAGGGGTGTTGTTTGTGCCAGACCTCATATAATATGTATACTATGGTGTATATACATGTATGTATACATGTATTTATTTGGTTTACTTGTATGTTCCTAATTCTATCACTGCTTCTCTACATATTTACTAGCATATATTTTTATAAAAATTATATAATATGTGTATGTGTGTATAAAATTTTTTTCACCTAAATCCAATGTTAATACTGCTACTTCCAATTTAAATCCAATGTCATACAAGGTTCTTCTTCAATTTCTGATTTCCATACATATTTCTTACTTTTTCCACATGAGAACCCTGATCTGCAACATCAATATATATACTCATCTGCTCTATCCCACAACAAATACAAATTGTTTCAGAATTACAAAACCAGTATCACTACCAATCATAAGCTCTCTAAATAAATTTAGAGATTGGTTTGTACTTCATTTGTGGTTAGAATATATTCTGGCCAGTGCTTACTCAGAATCAGAAGCACTAGGAAATGTAAATGTTAAGGAATGTATCACAGGGAGTTGACCTTATGCAATGTGGAGCTGGTTAAGCAGTCTACGTGACGCCAGGTGTCTGCTGCTGGAAGCTAACATCCTCAGGGCAGAGAGTCAGGAAGAAAAGGTGGAGGTGACAGGGGACAAGCAGGGATACAAGGTGGAGCTGGGATACAAGGGACTGCAATTCAAGTCAGACTCTTACTACCCCAGGCTGTCATCATCATCACTGCACGCTGGGGGTCCTGCAGGAGAGGCCACACTCTTAGACGTGCATCCCATCAAAATGGTAGCAGTGATTGTCATTTTTGGCACACAGAGGAGAGCTGTTGCTCTAACACTTACCCTCACAAATGCATTCCTTACAGACGTGGCGAGTTTGTTCTAGCCCCCCTCTGGGGAAGTATTTAAGGAGTGGGTAAGGTCTTCGCTTGTGGAAGGGGATTCTGGGAAACAGTTCCCGTTTAGCTAATTTGACACAGTGTAAATCTATGATAGTCTGTAGTCAGCAAACTACATTCATTATTATATAATTAACTACATGAATTATTTTCTGTGTAGTTGTTACCAATTTGATATGCAATTAAGTTCATTTTATTAGATTTTCCTTTTTACTTTTTTGCATGTTTCCTGGAGCAAACTATATTGAAAAATATACTCAGAAAGTCTCACTCCTACCTTTTCTCCTCCACCTCATTCTTACCCATCCTTCATCAGGTACTAGTTTCCCCTGTTTCTTACAAAAAGGTAGCATACTGTATATTCTACTACGCCTTGCAATAGAGGTAAAGTTAAAAAAATTTAATACCCAAAATTGCTAAATCCACAAAGCATATTTCAAAGAATTCTATATCTTATTAACACACCCAAGGGTAGTACAAGCAAGATGCTACAAGAAATAACATACCGATGTAAATATCTTTTGGTAAATGTTAGAGGTATATCTAACAAATTTCATAAATCTAAAAGCAAGGTCTTCCTTCAAGAATTGAAAAGTATGGGAAATACACCCTGGCCGGTGTGGCTCACTTGGTTGGATCATCATCCCATAACCAAAAGGTTGTGGGTTAGATTCCCGACTGAGGCACATACCTAGGTTGCAGGTTAAAAACCTGGTGCAGGTGCGGCTGCATGTGAACCCTGGTCTGGATGCATATGATCCCCAGTCCAGGCGCATACAGGAGGCAACGGACTGATGCTTCCCTCTCGCATTGATGTTTCTCTCTCTACCTTCCTCTCACTCTAAAAGCAATGGGGAAAAAAAGAGTCCATCAGTGAGGATTAAAAAAAAAAGTATGGGAAACTGAGTTCAGTAGAGGAGATGACAATGATGCTGAAAAGACTAAAAATCTAGACTTGGTGTAATAGGATTTTATCTGAAAAGTTAACAAAGGTTTTTGTTGACTGCAAGTTTCATATGCACCAATAATTAGGTGGGGTTGCCTACATGGTTTTTGATACTAACAAAAGCACAGTTCCTAGGTCCCTGCAATCAGAGAGTCTATTCTTTGTTGGTTGGACCAAATCTGGAACAGTGTTCAATTCATGGGGCCACATTTTAAGAGGAACATTGAGAAGAGTACACAGAAAGAAGAGGAACTGCTTTGAGGAGAGAACTAAAGAATACAGAACTTCCTTCAAATATTTGAAAGCAATTACATAGAATGAGCTCCTCCCATGTTCCTCTAAAAGACAAAACTCAGACCAGAATATACATATCATAAGAAGAGGACTTCAATTCAACTGAAAAAAATATTACAGTTCAATGTACAGAATTAGTGAAGTTCCCATCACTAAAGGATTTAGATAGAGTGTGGAATTCCAGGGAGGAGTTTCCAAGCATCTCTCCGCAGGAAGGTTGTGCTGAATCAACTCTATGATTTAATTTTCTATTCACACCTAAAGAGCCGTCTATTAAGAGTAGACCATCTCTTAAGAGAGAGAGTAGCCATCTATTAAGTAAAATAGGATGTGATATTTGCAGTGATGACCTTGATTCATAAATAAAATATTCAATTGTTATTAGGTATACACCATTGAACATGGTTGGAGCTGCAGACACTTCCCAGAGTCTGCTTACATGTTTACTTGTTTTCTAGTCACTGACCAAATTAATGTGGGAATCAGACCTGGCTGGGTAAGTCTGGCTGATGGGTAGAACTATCCAGTGTCTGTTAGAATGCAGGATTCCAGATGGGAACACCAGTTGGAAATATACTCATCTCCTGGGGCAGACATACCAGTAAGACTTCTTAAGAGTCTCAGTCATCAGCTGGAGCAATGTTCTGAACGGTGCTTCTCACCTAGATTTGTTTTCCAGCCTCCTGTGAATACACGAATGCCTTGGGGGGAAAGTGGATTGTGAGCAAGACGTAAAAGAACTGTGACTAAAATGCCTGTTAGACTTTAGAGTGCAAGATAACACTGCTTTGGTGCCCATATGACATATTACAACACAAAGGGAGGTGTTCTTTCTCTTTCTGCTCAGAACACAAACTGGCTTGGCCCAAGAACACAGTGCCACTGCTTTGTGTCGAGGGTTCCAGCACCTCACTCCTGCCTAAGGCAGCAGCACTGTGACTTGGGGCAGGGGGAGTGCCCAGAAGGAGGCAGTTAGCGTGTGTCCAGTGGTCAAGGATGTGCATTTATTTCTGCATGCAGTGAGGCTTCAGAAGCTAAAGAAAGAAGGTAAAGGCTTCTTCATTAGCATGCTGGAATGTCTCGGTCATTTCCAGTAATAAAAGGGGGAGAATTTGAGTGTGGAATCCCCTCTGGAGAAGGTGACAATAACTAGCCATTTCTACAAAGTAGCCAGTTCATGATTCTAAACACGACCTGTTTGTAAACTAAATATATCTATAAATTCTTGGACACTTCTTCCATTGAGAGGTAGGATCTAAATTCCCCTTCCTTGAATTTGGGCTGGACTTCGTGACTTAATCTGTATCCCTTTAAATGCAGCAGAAGTGATGCTGTGTGGCTTTGGAGGCCAGGTCATTCAATGCAATAAATACAGTTTTTACCTTGCTTACAGGGATACCAGCATTTGGAGGCCCCAGCCAAATTGCAAGAAGTCTGACCACCCTGAGGCAAACACGCCACGAGGAAGCTCAAGGCACATGAAGAGAGCCTATTTCGGTATTTCTGGCAGACTGTCCCAGCTGAGGTCCCGGCTTCAACCACCAGACATGTGTGGAAATATGCCTCCAGATGACTGCTGTGCCAATTTATTGAGACACCCCCCCCCTCCCCGGCCTCGGGGCATTGAGTCTTCCTAGAAGAGCTCCCAGGCATCATGGAGCATGGACAAGCCATCCCTTCTGTGCCTTGACTGAGTTCTGAGTGAGGGGGTCACTTTATATTTTGGAAAGGGCAACACTATCATCGTGTTTTATCCTCACAATGATACGTTTAGGTAGGCTGGACTGGTATCACCACCACCCTCGTTTTAGAGATTAAAACAACAAAGAACAGGGATTTGAGCTTCCCTGCTTTGAGATTATATAGCCAAAACTGTGGCATGCTGACTAAAATCCTGATCTTTGAACTCTAAAGTTTGTGCGCTCTCTTTATATTTTCTTATCTGAATACCGTGGGGCTTTAGAACCGTCTAGGGAAACCAAATAAAATATACCCAGAATTTGAAGGCAAGGTCAGAAAGTGCTGAATAAATGGGAGCTAAGAAAAAGCAATATTAAATAAATGTTAGCAGCCATTCTGTGAAGAAATAACCATGTAAGGCATGATTTACGGATTGTTGCTGGAAAGGGAGGCTATACTTTAAAACGTAACCAATGAAAAAATCATCTCAGGACTTTTAACGTTATGAGCCAGTGTTTCAATGATGTCATATTTTCAGAGGGTGATTTTAAAAAGTGAAGTAAGACTGTGAGAGGATTTTAAAACCTGCCCGTTCTATTTCTGACGACTTCGAGGGGGAAAGGCGCCGAGACTGGCTGATGGTGCTGCTTTAGTCTGCTCAGAAGTACAGTCAAGAGGGGCACTTCAGACTACTGCCTGACCGTGACATTACCCCTTCCGAGCGTCTTCATGTAGCCTGCTTTCCCAAGCTGCCTTTTAATTTACATTTAGTTCCCCAAAGAGACGTTCCTTCTTGGAAACGAAAGTGCAATGATACCAACAAAGCATACCATGCTCACTCGACAGGTTGTATTCTGTACATTTCCATGTAGAGGGATATTAGTACGCTGATCAGTTAAGCAGTCCCCACAAACTACTTACCCCGGGAGTAAGCGTCAGCTCCTGGGCTCATGGTGACTATCAGTAGGCAGACATCCTGCCTCTGAGGCCAGTTGGACAGGTTTCTGTCTCTCGAATCGTCCTCAGCACAATAAGGAGGTCGCTGGTGACGTCCCCGTTCATGGAAGTACACAAAGGCAGAGTCCACTCAGGGCTTCTCGTGACTGGATGTGCAGGTTCCTTTGGTGATGAGCATTCCTACCGTCTAGGAGCCCACAGTAACCTCCACTATGTTTGTCACTCCTCTTTCTCCCTTCCTTAAATTGTTTTCTTCCTCCGAAATAGTCCTCCCTTCCTTTCAAACAAAATGTATTTTTAATAATAACCCGGGTTTCTTTAATTCCATTCCGTCATTGGGGCCTCTCAAAAGGATTTTACCTCTCCTTTCTTAATGGTTTTCATGCATATTTTGCACAGAGAATGTCTTGGAATGTTCTGTTTATGAAAGGCGCAAAAGTATTCAAAATATTTTGAATGCTTTTCTTCAAAACAGAAACGATCAAAGTTTTGATGCTTCAAACCTCTAGAATGTTCTGTGCTTTGTGCAGGTCCTCATACATGGAAAGCGCCCCCTCACTGACATTTGTTAAATGAATGAACCACGAAAACGAAAATATTCTGAAACATTTTATTCCTCAACGATGGCGAGGGGGGACTTTTATATTTCCCCTGAAACCCAACTTGAACAGACCACATCCTTTCATGAAAAGGATACAGGCATCACTCTGTAACTTGGCTGTTCCTAAATATATTTCTACCAAATTCTACTCGGCTGTTTCAACCTTGGGGTTTCAAGTCTGATTTTTATGACAGAGACGTTCGTTGCAAAAGAAATAACAGAAGTAGCTTGGGCTTCTCCGTCCTCCCTCTAGGATTCCAACTTCTGCTCGAACGCCAACCCTGCTCCTGGGCCCTACGTTCTAGAACGGGCTCAGCACGGCGAAGGGAGGAAAGGAGGGAAGCGAAGCCACGGAAACGCTGGACGAAGACTGGCGAGCGCCACGGTGGGCAAGCCGCGAAGGAAGCCTCCACAGCCGGGGGCGCGAGGGCGCTCCTAGGATTACGTCACGCACCGCGGGTGACGTCACGACCGTGACACGCGGGTGACGCCGTTGCCGCGGCGACTTCTAGTGGTCTCCGCCCCCTTCCCCCGCCCCCCCCCCGCCCCAGCGTCCTTCCCCCAATCCCCTCAGGCTCGGCCGCGCCGGGGGCCGCGGGCCGGTTCCTGAGGTGGCCCAGGCGCCCCCCGCCCCGCCGCCGGCGCCGCCTCGGCCGTCCCTGCCCGCCGCCCCCCGCCCTCCGCCTCCGCCTGCCCCCGCCCTCCGCCGCCCTGCCCCCTCCCCGCCCAGCAGCGGTCGCTCGGGCCCCGGCTCTCGGTTATAAGATGGCGGCGCTGAGCGGCGACGGCGGCGCGGAGCAGGGCCAGGCTCTGTTCAACGGGGACATGGAGCCCGAGGCCGGCGCGGGCGCCGCGGCCTCTTCTGCAGCGGACCCCGCCATCCCCGAGGAGGTGAGTGCCGGCGCCCTCTGCCCCCCTCCCGTCCCCGGTTCGGCTGGCCGCTGTTTATCTTGTGTGAAGAGGTGGCGCTGGGAGCTCGGATGCCCTCGGCCACCTTCTGCTTTGGGCTCTGCGGGTGGGAGAGGGGCATTCCCCCCCCTCCCCCGCGCCCCGTCCCTCTCCGTCATGCGGCTCCTTGCGACGTAAACACACACCGCGGCTCCGGGGGGGTTCCCTGGCCCGCACCCCGGCTTGGGGGATCCGGGCAGCGGCGCGGGAGCGGGAGGCTGTCCATAGGGGGCGAGCCTCAGCGTTGGTCCTAGAAGGTCACGGCTGCCTGGAGGGAGGCAGGCTCGCATCTCTTGAGATGTTTTCGTTATTTCGGGTGGGGGGAGGCAGTGGAGGGAGGCGGCGGCTTCCAGGGGGAAGATGTGGGGCCGGGAGCCGGGGCCGGCATCCCTGCCCGAGTTACCGGGGTGTCTGTGATGATGACAGTGGTCATGGGGATGGATGATGGGGCGCATCCTTCTCGCTCTGCTCTCCCCGACCGCCCTCTTTTTCAGGCCGCTGGCCTCCCTTCGACTTTCCTACTTGTTTGGGGATTTCTCTTCACCTCGTTTACCCAGTGGTTGGTTTTGCTTTAGTCTCGACTTTTTCAAACCTAAACCCCACCGTTTCCGCTCTCCCCGCCATCCCGGTCTCCGTGCGCACGGCCCCCCCACCCCACCCCACCCCACCCCACCCCCGCCCCAGGTCCTAATGTTTGTCCGTGCTCTGTCACCCGGTCCCTTTTCCATCTGCCGGACCGCCTGCCCTCGGACCTCAGCTTCTACCGGAGGCCGTTTCTGCACTTCCCTTACCCCTGGTCGTCCTGAGGCGCTCGACCTCATTCCACCGCCCGCTCCCTGACATCGTTATCTGTTGTGATCTCCGCAGATCCTTCGGGGCGCTTGGGAGCTGCTCACTTTCTGAATCCTGAAGCTGTCACGGTTCCATTAGGTTTCCCTTGCACGACCGGCACTTTTCGGTCGGGCTTCCATGGTCCACTCTTTATTTATTACTGCCCATTTAAAAAAAAAAAATTAGGCTTGCTTTCTTTCTGTTGTCCTTCTTTCGGTCCCAGTTCATCTCTTTCACTGTTTAGCCCTTGCTTCTCTAAACCTGTTTTTGCATTATTCAGCCTTTTTTAAAAAAAAAATCACTTTGTCAGATTATTTTGTTTACATTGTGTTTTTATTCCGTGAAATTTACTTGGGTATTTGGCATTGTATTACATAGAATAATACACTTCACTATACAAATTTTGAGGTAATTTATGGTGTAACAACTGTGCTTTACAATTGTTTAGATAACGTGACTTACTCTGTTGCCTTTGCTCAAAGTTCTCTTTCCTTCCTACTAGTTAACATTGTTTCCCAACTCTTGTAACGTCTCATTCTTTACTCTGTGCAATTCTTTTTCCTGCTTCATCATCTTTACTTTGAAAATTCATCTGCTGTGCTTGCCCTATTCAGTATCAGTTCACAATATTTGTTTTTCACCCTCTTATACCACCTCCATCTATGCCCAGAGGTGTCCTGTACCATCACTTATTCTACTCTTAAATTTTCTCATATTTTTCTTCTTCCTTAAAAATATATTACATTTTTTTCTACTTTACAGATTGCATTTTCTCTAATATCTGTTCATTTTCCCCAGCTTTTGGATTCTGAGAATAGAGTTCTTCCCTTCTTCCATTTCTTAGTTTATTCTGTTTTCCTTGTCCCTAGGTGCCATTCATTCTGCCTTGTTTCCTGGCTTTTGGTACTTAACTTGCTGAAGCTTCCTCTTGTCTTCCCCACACCTCCACATTCCTTCTTATTTATAAACAGCTTTGTTCCGTTGACATGGAAATTTATTTTTAGGATACATTGTTTTTAATGGATAAATACTAGGGGTTACATCTGCTGCCTATTTTTTCCATGAATCGGATATTCCTTTGTCCTAACAGGCACAGGTGCCTCTAGGCTTGCTTTACTTTGTAGTGCATGTGTGGGTTTGTTGAATTGCATCTGGAAGAATAGATAAATTAGTGGGTATAGGTTATGAAATTGCAATTTTCTTATAGCATTGTTTACATTGAGAATTTTGTTTCAGAGTTTATTAGAACAGTTTGCAATGATATAGGGAAGACTTTGTAATATAGAATCTTTGCTCTCTTACTTGAAGGGCCAGATTGAACTCTGCTACTCCCGGAGGATTCTGATTAGGTGAGAGCTAGGTTTCTCACCTAGGAGAGGCCATGGGTTTCTGCATCTGACACACTTCCTAGGCATTTCTCACATATCAATGCTTGAGAAGCTCTAGGCTAGATGAATTTAGGTTTAAACTGACAATAATTGGAAGGCATATCCTTATTTCCTGAAACCATAAGGATACTTTAATTGAAAGTGTGTCCCACTGCCTCCCTCACCCAGGTTTTAATATTTAATAATGAATAGGTTTTCCTTTATATTTTTTACAGGAGCTGATAATAAATATTTGTCGGGGAGGGATAAGTGATTAAAAATGGATATCTTTTTAATGTAAATTTCAATGACATGGATGGTAGAATAAATTTCTTTGAGACATAATTTTAAATTTGACATTGGTGTTAATTCAGTGGAAACTGAAATGTGCTGTGGTCTTTTGAGCTGTCTTCCTAATACGCACTTAAAGAGATATCTTATGATTGCCATATGCATGGGAAGAAATGAAAAATTGTGCTAGTGTAAAATGACATGTTTTATTTTCTAAAATTTACCTTACTGACTGTAAACTGTAAGTTTAAAAATATGTTTTCCAGGGAGGTTTCAGCTGCACTAAAAAATTTCTAATTACAGAGGGAAAGCACATTTATTAAGTACAAAAAGTAAAAAAGTCATCTCTAATCTTGCCACTAAGGTATAATTACATAAACAGTTTGATGTACATACATCCATACACTTTTTTATACTTGTATAATACAGTGTGTGTGGTTTTGTAATATTTCTAACAGCAATATAGCAAAATATTTTACCTGCCATTATATACTGCAATTTTTAAACTAAACATTTTTTTTGATATTAAGTTGTTTCTATTTTTTTATACTCTTGTTATCAAACATCTTAAACATGAAATTATGTTGGGAATTGAACAAATTGCATGTCCTATATTTGTAAGTATTATTTTATAGATGCTCAAAATCGAATATTCTGGTAAATGAAAGGAACTTATTAAATATTTATCAAATGAATGTGCTTATACTTTTGTCATTAAACATTTACTTCTGAACATTTAGATTCCCCTGATGTTACTTTCTGTCTCTCTATGACCATATGGTATAGAATGGGACAATATGGCCGTATGGTATAATAAATACATTGAAAAAATGTGTTGTGACAGGGTATGGTATTTATTAACTATTCTTGTGCTGTGCATCTGTAGAAGGGAGTGTCTTACAATTGTACTGTTAATTTTTTAAGATCTCTTACTGCCAATCTTAGTTAAGTTGTGTACTTTTAATAATGCATTGACTAAGCAGTATTCTGGGATGGAATCTCCTTTATAATGAAGTCCACTCTGTTAAAACACCTTTTTATGAACCAAGCCAAACCAAGGTGGATTACATCATACTCTTAATAAGTGGAAGTCCCACTAAGGTATGTGCCTCTGCAGTTCTGGCTATTGCTGTTAATACTTGTCTGGGTATATTTAAAGGTAGACAAAACATGCTTGTTAGGCAAAACTATAGAAAAGCTCTGTCTTTGGTATTTCTAGTGTTCCCTTTCCGTGCTCTTTCTCCTCATTTAATGAGCTCCCTCCTTTAGTCATTTACTCACTTCTTCTGATATCATTCACTTTTATATGTTGGTTATTAAAGAATTGATTGTTAGTAAACAGGTAAGAAAGGAACGTTGGGACTGGGTGCTTAAATCCCTGAGTATAGTAAATCTGAGAGCAAACTGGGTTTAGTTGTATTTGGATAATAGGCTAGAAAAATTATATTCAATAGCAGGCTAGAGAAGTCTGACTTTTTTAAATTTCCTGTCTCTTGCTTTCCTGATTAGGATGAATTAGGATGAATTATCCCATCTTAACAACTGGAAACTTGTGTTCTATGAGTTTGGGGGGAGAGGGAGGGAAGCAGGTTACTTTATTTATTTATTTATTTATTTATTTATTTATTTTACGTATTTTGTGAGAAGATGCTTACCTTGTTCTTCCTTTTTCTGTAATCGTAAAGGTGTTTTCTCCTTTAGAATTGCAAAAGTGCCTTTTGTTTCCTTTGACATCTTGATATTAATTTAGTTGTGTACTTAGTGAACATTTTTGTAATAATCCTCTTGTTTTATGAAATCCAGTATGTTCCTAGCTTCCTATATTTCTGCCTCAAATTATCATTAAGCCTTTGTTGTCAGTAGCCCTTACAGAATTTTGTATTCCTCCAAACTTTAATTGGTTTAAGCTCTGTACTCATTCTCTTTGTCTACTTTATGTACATTAATTATTTTGTTGCAGAATTTCTGAATTCAAAGTAGGTGAGCCTATTTGGGAGATTTTCTGTGTTTTTGGAGAACTGCTTTCATAGTTGTAATGATAATGTTAATGCTATAAGAATCGAAAAGATAATCTCATTTCTTCCATTTCATCCTTAAATATTTGGTGGAGGAATTGACATATTCTGGGAGGTAGTTTTTATTTTTTGTTTCTTTTGTTATCTTTTCGTTTCTTATTTTTTAGCTACCAGTCTAATTTACTGTCATATATAATTAGCATGGTAGTCAGAAGAAACTCTTAACCTAACCTCCACCCTAACTAACATTAAGCAGTTATTTTTCCTCCCCTCTACCCTCCGAGATTATTTTGGTTTCCATGTTTTCTCTTGGGCTTAAAACACTATTATTCTTGTTTCTTCCCATTTCAAGACTATGCATACATAGAGGGAGATTGATGCCCAGTAACATTCCATTTCTTTCTGGGTCCTGGGAAAGCCCTCGATAACAGAATATAAATATCACTCTGACCTCAATTAACTTTATATCTTCCAGAGGATCTGGTTGTGATTTTCACTTAAGGATTAAAAAGCAAAAAATCAGGAAATGTGTTCCTAGGGCCTAAGTCTCAGACACCTGACCCTTACAGGGTCCTGTGACAGCTGGGAAGGTAGGTAGTGTCCAGGCTTTTCTGTTCATGTTGTAAGGAGTCTTATTCCAGTAGTATTTGGCTACCTTGTGAATTTTGAAACTGCATTTCCAGGGACAGAAAACATAACCTTTTGGCAGTCTATTTTCAACTCTTGTTCCAAAATTAGTGTTTTTTTTTTAAAAGTATTCATCTCCTTATTGTAAAAGATGCTTTAATTGTGTTTAAATTGAGAAATACTCTACTCTTGTTCATATTTTTTCTTGCACTAAATATTTAACCTTTAAATTAATAATACCACAAAATTTGACTTTGTATTTTTAGAACGTAAATTAAGTACAATTTTAGTATGCTTTGAATTAGTCACTTTGAGTATTTTGAAACAGTTTAAAATACTGCTGGGAGTTGTTCCTCCAGTGACCTAGGATTTTTAAACTGTGTTTTCTATGTTACAGCATTTCTTTTGCCAAAGTACTGTTCTGGCTCGTGGATGTACTTTTAAAGCTAAAGGGGAGTCTAGCTTCAGCTACATTGTAAATAGTAATTAGAACTTTTATTTTTTGTATTGTCAACTTGGGTCCAACCCCTTTTCTTCTGTTTCAAAGTTTATATTCTCTAATTAGAAAGCTCCCTGTAGCATAGAGGGGAAAAATTACTAATTTTTAAGAGTCATAACTAGGTATGGTTATTTTTTAAAGAATGATTAACATATTTTCTGGTAATGTCGAATGAAGGTAATTTAATTCCCATTCATTATAAAGACATTCTCTTTTCTGTGAATACCAAACAATTATTGCCTTTATGTCTTTCTTTACTATAAAAAGATAAAGTACTGTTGTTAATTATTCCTAAAGAACTCAAAATTGCCTTTTTACACATCATAAAACTGTATTTCCATGGGAATAGTATCAGAGAACCTCAGGTAAGGAAGAGATGATGATTCAGTATAGTCCTTACATTTGTATTCAGCAACAACTGAAAGTGTTCATTTCTTCTTTATTTTTTCGTGCTTGCTTCTTACCTTTAAAATATTATACCCATTCCAGCAAGTGTCTTCTCATATTAACAATAAGTCATATGATCTCAAGTTTAATTTTGCTATACAGGAAAATTTAGTTCAATGTAACTTTTGATAACTCGATTGCGGATGATTTTTCTACTACTGAGTTTGGCACTTAAAACAAGTTTCCCTGTATACAGTAGTACCCCTTATCTTCGGCGGATGTCTGTTGTAAGACCCCCAGTGGATGCCTGAAACTGGGGATAGTACTGAACCCTACGTGCAGTATTTTTTCCCTGTACATACATATAATTTGATTTAAAGGAAGAACTGTGCAGCTTCCTTTTGTCATACTGGAATTGCCAGCATCACTAATTTTGCACTTGGACCCATAATTAAGTAAAATAAGGGTTTCTTGAACACAAGTGCTACCACACCACAGCAGTCAATCTGATAATCAAGACAGCTAGTAAGTTACTGAGTGGCAGGGAGCGCATACAGCATGAATATCCTGGCAAAGGGAGGATCACATCCTGCCCTGGACAGAGCAAGGTGGCGTGAGATTTCATCCGTCTACTTAGAACAGCACTCAACTTAAAACTTACTAAGTGGTTGTTATGGAATTTTTCATTTACTGCTTTCAGGCTGAGGTTGATGGGGGCGGGGCGGTAACTGAAACCGTGAATTATGGGGGCTACTACATATGTTACCATCTCAACAGGTTAGAGAAGAAACATATGATCTGTTGAATAGCTGCAAACAGTGCTTGATAAAATTAAGCATTCATTCATCATAAAACCCAAAACAAATCAAATGTGATAAACGGCATGTATTTTTTTAATCAGGTTTTATAATTACTGTTGAAGTATTGAAAGAGTTCATCTGAAATTGGGAGAGATAAGATTGTCTATTAAGACTACTTATAAAGTTGCAGAGATCCTGACCTTCAGTAAGTTAAGAAAAAGAAAATTTAAAAGAGTTGGAAAGGAAGAAATAAAACTTATCATTCATAGACCACATGATTGTTTATTAGAAAATTTAAAAATATCTACAAATTATAAACAATGAGTTGCACAAGAAACTATATTCTAGCAGCAGATAGGAAGGAAAACACAAAATAGTATATTTCACAATAGCATAAAAAGTATGATGTACCTGGGAATAAGTCTAAAAAATGGGAGTCCTGGCCAAGATGGAGGTGTAGGTAGAAACTCTTTGCCTCCTGGAACAACCAAAAGGAGGATAACTAATCTAAAAACAATAAACAACCAGAAGTGCCAGAAAATTAAACTGCACGGAACTCCGACAACCAAGGAGTCAAAACACTCCCAGTGGAGCAGGAGAGACTGACGGGCCGCCCGCAGGGTGGAGAGGGCCCCAAGGCATCAGACCGCGCTAGCGAGCCCTCGAGGCTGCGGGAGGTGAAAGGGCGGGCCAACGGCGCCAGCGAGGCGAGCAGACTGCGCCAGTGAGGTGGGACTGGGTCGAGGGGCCCGCGGGGCAAGGCGGGCCGCTGCACCAGCAAGGCAGGCGGACTGCGCCAGTGAGGTGGGACTGGGTGAACTCGGAAACTTCAAGACGCAAGCTCGCGGTAAACTACCACAGGGTTTGTCGAGCCAGAAGAAACTCCCAGTCTTCACAGGACAGAGTTTGTTGGAGGGAGGAGCTAGAGCTCAGTAGCCATTGTTCCGTCTCCGACCCCTCCCCCACGGACAGTGCTAAAACTGCTGCAAAGAGCACTGCCTGGCCTTGTGAATGCCCAGGGACGCGGCCCCCTATAACATAACAGGTGTGCTGAGACAAAGAAACATGGCCCAAATGAAGGAACAGATCAAAACTCCAGAAAAAGAACTAAGCCACGAGGAAGGAGACAGCCAGCCTATCTGATGCAGAGTTCCAAACACTGGTAATCAGGATGCTCACAGAATTGATTGAGTTGGGTTGCAAAATGAAGCAACAAATGAAGGCTACAGAAGTGAAATGAAGGAAAATATACAGGGAACCAACAGTGAAGGGAAGGAAACCAGAACTCAAATCAACAATCTGGGACAAAAGGAAAAAATAAACATCCAACCAGAACAGAATGAAGATATAATTCCAAAAAATGAGGAGAGACTTAGGAACCTCTGGAACAACTTTAAATCTTCCAACATCCAAATCATAGTGATGCCAGAAGGAGAACAAGAGCAAGAAGTTGAAAGCTTATTTGAACAAATAATGAAGGAAAACTTCCCCAATATGGCGAAGGAAATAGACTTCCAGGAAGCCCAGAGAGTCCCAGAGAAATTGGACCCAAAGAGGAATGCACTAAGCCAAGATTAAAGGTAAAGAGAGAATCTTAAAGCAGTAAGAGGAAAGGAGAGCGTTACCTATAAAGGAGTGCCCATAAGACTTTCAGCTGATTTTTCAAAAGAAATCTTATAGGCAAGAAGGGACCGGAAAGAAGTGTTTGAAAGGCAAGGACCTACATCCAAGATTGCTCTATCCAGCAAAGCTATCATTTAGAATAGAAGAGCAGATAAAGTGCTTCCCAGTTAAGGTAAAGTTAAAGGAGTTCTAAGCCCTTATTATGTGAAATGTTAAAGGGACTTATCTAGAAATTGGTCAAAAACTACAAACAGTAAAATGAAAACAAACTCAACTATCAACAGCTGACCTAAAAAAAAACAAAACAAAACAAAACCCAAAAGCTAAGCAAACAACTAGAACAGGAACAGAATCAGAGAGATGAACATCACATAGAGGGTTTTCAGTGGGGAGGGGGAGGGGAAGAATGGGGCGGGGGAGAGGTACAGGGAATAAGAAGCATAATCGATAGACATAAAATAGATGGGGGAGGTTAAGAATGGTATAAGAAACAGAGAAGTTAAAGAACTTACATGTAGAACCCATGGACATGAACTAAGGGTGGGGAAGGCTGGAGGGTTGGGGGGTGCAGGGTGAAAGGGGGATAAAGGGAGAAAAGTTGGGAACACTGTAATTGCATAATCAATAAAATATACTTTTAAGAAAAGGCCTAAGATTTCTAGGAGCTTTATTGAAATAAATTATGTAAATCCTAATAATTCAGCCAAAATACTATGTATATGGATTGATAGATGATACTGTATAGATATTATTCTTCCCAACTGGATTTATGTATTTAATTTAATCCCAATCTAAACCTTAATAAGGGTTTTGGGGTTTTTGTTTGTTTTGGTTTTGTTGTTTTGGTGGAGATTAAAAAATTGATTCTAAAATTCTGTGGAAAATCAATAAAGGGCTAGCGTAGCCAAAACACTCCCAAAGGAGACAATATGGGAAGACTGACTTCACAAGTGAAGTAATTAATTACCACACTGTCCTGTGTAGTCTAGTGATAGGTGGAGCAGTGGAGCAGAAGAAAACCTATACTTAATGGGTTCCTTGATATATGATAGCTATCTTCTGGAAATTAGAAAAGCATGTCCTTTTCAATAAATGGTGCTGAAGAAATTAAGAACTATTAATTTGGATTTCTACCCCATAATATTCACAAATTCTGTATAGATTAAATGCCTGAATGTGAAATGCAAAAATATAAAGCTTTTATCAATGTATTTGGAGAGCTGTTTTAGATTATAAAGTTAAAATTATTATATTTCATTGAAGTTGTTATTCTAAGAGTCAACATTATTTCATTTGATACCTCTAGAATAAAATGTTGCCAGTTAACCTTGATGTACTTTTTTATTATTATTTTATTTACTTATTTTTAGAGAGGGGAAGGGAGGGAGAAAGAGAGAGAAACATCAGTGCGTGGTTGCCTCTCACGTGGCCTCCACTGGGGACGTGGCCTGCAACCCAGGCATGTGCCCTGACTGGGAATCGAACATGTGATGCTTTGGTTCGCAGCCCGCGCTCAGTCCACTGAGCTACCCCAGCCAGGGCCTATGATGTACTATTGATTGTAAAATGCATCTCAGTTTTCACTTTTAAAATTATTTTAGCATCTTATAAATGATAACATATAGTGCATTTCCTGATCTCCCTTCCAACAAAGGTGGATGTCTTTAGGTTCTTATCAATTAGATGAATTCCCACAATTTGGAAGACAAAAGGACAGGGAAGCTTTCTTTTTGCTGCTGTTTTGGCTAGTTAGCAACTTTGTGAGATCTGAGTGAGGAGAAGCTGTTGAGGTACCTGGAGTGAGCATTCCATTGTTTAATTCCAGCTTCCTGGGTCTGTAGAGGCTGTAGTGTCAACAGCTGTTGGACGGCTCTGACTTCTGATAATGTAGTGGCTACTCCTGATTCCCAATCCTTCCATATTTTGAATGATAAGTGTCTTAGTCTTGTAGTAAATGCTTTCATAGTTTGAAAGGTCTAAAATGTTTTTTTCTTTTTGCATTGGGTCCTGCTTAATACATTTTTATTAGCTCAAGGTATTGTTTAATGTTTAATTTTATTTATTAAAATTGTCAAATATATATAACATTTATCATTGTGACCATTCATAAGTGTACAATTCAGTGGCATTAAATACATTTAAAATGAAGAACCATGACCATCATCTCTACCCAAATTTTTCTCATAATCCCCAACAAAAACTCTATCAAGAAATAATTTCTTCTTTCTCCCTTCTCTAGCCCCTGGTAACTTTATTCTACTTTCTGTCTATGGATTTGCATATCCTTGGTACCTCATGTAAGTGAAATCTTACAATATTTGTCATTCTGTGTCTGGCTTATTTCACTAAGCTTCATGTTTTCAAGGTCCATCTGTGTTGTGAAATATATCAAAATAACCACCAAACTGTTTTCCCACCAGCATTCCATTTACATTCACGCCAGCAATGCATGAGGATTCCAATTTCTTTACATCCACACCAGCACTTTTAAAAAAAATTATAACCATCTTAATGGGCATCTCATTATGAATTTTGTATTTAGGTTATTTTTTCTTAGTGGCAGTTCCTCAAAAATCTATAGAGAATGTAAAATCTAGCCCTGGCTGGTGTGGCTCAGTGGATTGAGTGCCAGCCTGCAAACTGAAAGGTCACTGGTTCGATTCCTGATCGGGGCACATGCCTTGGTTTGCAGGCCAGGTCCCTTGCTGAGGGTGTACAAGAGGCAGCCGATCAATGTATCTCTCCCTTCCCCTCTCTCTATAAATAAATCAATAAAATCTTTAAACCTTAAATAGAATTACCATATGACCCAGCAGTTCCAGTCCCAGGAATGTACCCAAAAGAATGAGCACAGACTGAATAGATACTTGTGTTGCAACATTATTTACAATAGCCAAAAAATGGAAACAACCCAAGTGCCTGTCAACAGATGAATAGATTTAAAAATACAATATATACGTAAAGTAGATGGTTATTCAGTCATAAAAAGAATGAAATTCTGACACATCATATAAAATAGGTAAGCCTTGAAAACATTATGGCATTTGAAATAAGCCAGACACAACAGGACAGATATTATATGATTCCACTTATATAGCATATCAGAATAGGCCAAGTCATAGAGATAGAAAGTAGAGTAGAGGTCACCAGGTCTGGGAAGAGGGGGAATAGGAGTTATTGTTTAATATGAGACAGGTCAGAATTTAGTGTCAGATGGAACCCAGTCTTACCTCTCACACAGTGAAGAATTTCTCCTGCAGCGTCTCTGACAAATGATTGAGCATCCAGTTAAATATCTTTTAGAGTAAGGCAGTTTGTTCCCTTATTAAATATCTGTACTATTAATAAAGATACAATGTAGAACCCAAATATACTTTCTTGAATTTCTGTGTCTAGGTTCTAACATCATCCTAGCTTAGTCCTCTGGAACAGCACAGAACAATCTGTTTCTTCTTTATCTCATATCCCCATTCTCTCACTGTTTGACATACACACAAACCTTTAGACCATTCTTTGACCCTGATTACTTGCTGTTTGCCTTTAAATGTATTGTGGTGATCCCGTCTAAAAAACAACTACCTTCCCTGACTGTGGTACCCTCTTGAGCTTCTGTTTTCTCCTTCTGGTCACTTAATACCTTTTCATAGTACTCACGCAGGTCATCTTGAAAGTCAGTCTTCCATTTCTTATTACACAACTGAATCTGTTCTTTCAAAGGCCACTATGTGTTTTTAACAGTCAAGTTACCCTCTGTGCTAGAGTGTCAGTCATGCATTTCCAATTGCCTTCAGTACTTTGCCTTAATGTGCATTGGCATCACAAAGTCGGCAAGTCCTAAACTAGTTAGCTTTCCCTTTAGATTCCTCTTCTTGTAATATTCCCCACTTAATCATAAATTATACTTGAAATCTCAGAACATCTCTTCCTGTCTGCTTGTTTTTTTTCTGTGCAGTCAGTGGACCCATTGTGATTGGGAGGACCTCAGATACCTGACTTGTGCCTTTATCCATGTGAGATTACAGCTAGAAAGCACCATCTATGAACTTCAGAGTGGGTCTTCACAAGACACCCAATCTATTTGATCTTGATCTTGGACTTCCCAGCCTCCAGAAATATGATCAATCTCCCTCGTTTATAACACACCCAGTTTATGGGTTTTTTTTTAAAAATAAAATTGAATGGAATATCACTAGAGTATTCCTAATGTTTAGAACATCTTGTGACACTAATATTGGGCTTTTATAAAATATGTGACAAAAGGATGATTTACTTTCAGATGATAATATATCTAAACACTCAGCATATTATTGTGCCCTACACATAGAAGGTACTCATTAAGTGTCAGTTCTTTGCCTAATAGGACAGTTTATACTTTACATTCATTGGTTACGTTTATTTATTCATTTTTATAAAATTGAAAAATAATATTGAGCTCCTTTGTGCTGGTTGTGTGCTAGGTACTGTGATAGAGAAATGGCAGTCTCTGCCCTCAAGGAGCTTACAGTCTAGAGCACAGATGGCAAACACAAGGCTCTTGGGCCGAATCCAGCCCTCCACCTTGTTTTATCCAGCCCGGCACCTTGTTTTTACCTGGTTGGAGCGCGAACTCCTTGCCGTTTGCCCCTAGTTAAGGAGTAGTTACATTTATACAGTCCTAAAATTACATTAGGCTCTTTGAAGGCAACCTCGAGGCTGATGTGGCCTCCGGTGAAAATGAGTTTGGCACCCCTGGTCTAGAGGTAGAAGCAGACCAAATCAATCAAGAATTAAGGACAGTATTGTTTAAAATGTGCCCCAGGTGCAGAGGAATCACAAAAGAGGAGTACATAATTCAGAGTAGGGGTAGGAGATGGAAGACAGATTTCCTGGAAAAAGAAATACTTAAACTGAATTTTAAATATTTGAGATGTATAAGACCTTTATAAAGAAAAGTAATTAAACTTAGAGACACAAAGGAAGCCTTAAGTGAATGGAGTTACATACCATATACTGAGGATGGAATGGAAGAGTGAATATGGTAAAATGTCATTTTTTCTTAAACTGCTCAGTAGATTCATTGAATCCAAATCCCTGTAGATTTTCTGTGGAACTTGACGACTTGAGTAACAATTTCTGTGGAAGTCAAAAGGGTCAAGAATTACGAGAATATTCTTAAAGAACAATAAGATGGGAAGACTTCTTTAATCCATTTTTCTGTCAAAAAATTTGAATGTTTGCCATATATGAGGCACTACTGGGCCCTTGTTAATTACCTTAGTGGATATAAGACATTCCTCCCACCCAAAGATCATATTCAAAATCAGTTCTAGTGATATCTAGGGTTTTTAATAGACTACGTCCTAAAATATTGCCAGGACTACCAAGAAACTTAATCACTCTGATTTTATTATCTGATTTTTATATTTAAAATTTTTCTGGTTTTAATGTTCTTTCTTTATACTTTGTTTTATTAGTTTTGTTAATTTCTTTTAACACTAAGAAGCCTAGAAATAGACAGATTTCACTTTAAATAGAGCTTTAAGTTGTCAATTGGATTACACAGCCTTGTTAGAAAGGGAGAGGAAGATCTGCTGAGTGATGTCCAGAGCAGTCATCTGACCTTGAGCAACAAGGGAGGGTTACTTTGAGGGTCCCACAGGCATGAGTTTGAGGCCCAGCTGGAGTGTCTGAGGAGCCTAAAAAAAGAAAAGGGAAGATGAATAACAAATTGAGAGGAGATACTAAATAATGAATTTTATATACTTAATGGATTTAGGTGGGTAAATACATGCTACCTGGAATGTTAGTTAGGAAAGGATGCACTTGCTTAGAATAATTGCTTACCATATTAAAGAAATGAAGTTGGACCCTGCCTCTTACTATGCATAAAAATCAATTCCTAGTAGATTGAAGATTAAAAAGGAGAACTCAAATCTTTTTTTTTAGAGAGGGCATACTCTAATGACCTCAAGGCAGGCAAGGATTTCTTAAGACTGAAAACACTAACCATACAAAAATTGATAAAAATGACTACATTAAAATATTAATAGAAACTTCTGTTTATTAAGACCTTCTGAAGAGGCTAAGGCACAGAATAGAAGATATTTGTAATTCACATGTATTGGTTGGTTATGTATTACTGTGTAATAAATTATCCCAAAACTGAGCAACTGAAACAACAAACATTGCTCTCATAGTTTCTGTGAGTCAGGAATCCAGGAGCAGCTTAGCTGGGTGGCTCAGGGTTCTCTCATGAGGCTGTGGTCAAGGTGTAAGTAAGGCCTGCACTGATCTGAAGGCTGGACTGAGAGAGGATCTACTGCTGTGCTCTCTCATCTGGATGGTGGCAGGCCTCAGAAGATCCACTTGTGAATTGACTCACAAGGAACTCTTCACTGGGCCACCTCGCAGCATGGCAGCTGGCTTTTCCCAGAATGAAAGACCCAGAGTAGAATGAGAGAGAGTTCTTAGGATGGAAGCCACAGTCTCTTTATAACTGAATCTCAAAAGTGATATACCACCACTTCTGCCATATTCTGTTCTGACTTGCTTCTTATGAACACAGTAAGTCCAGCCTACACTCAAGGGGAAGAGGCAGTACAAGGATTTAGCTACCAACAGGTGAGGATCAGTGAGGGCCATTTTAAACATTACCTAACCCAACACATAACGGATGGATGATTGGTATGAAAAATATATGTAGAGAACTGTGAATCAGTAAGACAAAGACAGAACAACAAATAAAAGAAAAAGGGCAAAAACCCAGAGCAGTTATTTGATTTTTTAAAAAAGAAGAAATTTAAATGACCAATAAAAATATGAAATGATGGTTAACCTCATTAACAATTGTGGGAATAGAAATTAAAACAAGAGGTCACTTTGTATAGACTGAACTGGCAGAAATGAAACATCTGACAATATCAGGCATTGGTGAGAATATGGAGCAGTGGGAGCTCTTCCACTGCTGATGATAGTGTAAGTTGGAAAAACCACTTTGGAAAATAATAGGATGTTCTACAACCAGCAATACCACTTCTAGGCATTACCCTAGATCAGTGGTGGTCAAACTTGACTGTGCCTCAGAATTGCCTGGAGGGCTTATTGAAACAGACAGCTGGGACCCAACCCTAGAGTTTCCGATTCATTGAGAAAGGGGTAAAGCTTGGTAGTTTGTATTTCTAACAAGCTTCTAGCTGATGCTGGTGCTGCTGGCCCAGAAATCATACTTTGAGAACCAACTATTACCTTAGAGCAGTGACTTTCAACCTGTGTGCTGAAAGAATATTTAAAACATGCAATACCTGACTGTTTATTCAGGAGCACTGACCTCTTTTACCTTAGATTGTTGAATTAAAAAATGATGTATTGACAACAGTCAATACAACAATAGCTATCTGGTGTGAATGCCCTATCTTAAAACCCTAAATATATAGGTCATAAAATAGTTTCATCTTACTGGTCACATTACATAATAAGGTTGCATCTGATTGGTTAATTCTTCATACCGGAAATCCTTACATACAAGTACAGGCACCTGATTTTTTTAAAAAAGTCACTTTGGAACAAAAAGATAATAAGGTAATTACTATTACCAAAAGGTAATAGTAAAGTAATTACTATTATTATTATTTTTGTAACTCCATCAAAATTATATATTTTGTCAGTTTGGCAAAAATATTATATATCCCATTGTATGTACATACCACAATTAATTCATCTGTCCATTCATTAATGGACATTTGTGGGTTATTGCTAACTTTTGGGAGGGTAACTTTTGACTTATGGATAGTGCTGCTATGGATATTGGTGTACAAATATTTGAGTACCTGTTTTCAGTTCTTATCAGCGTATATCTAGGAATGGAATTTCTGGGTCATATGGTAATTCTAGGTTTTGGGGTTTGGGGGGTTTTTTTTTTGTAATTTGAGGAACCACCAAACTTTCTATTATTTTACATGTAGTTTACCATTTTACATTCCCATCAGCAAAGATCCAGTTTATTCACATTCTTACCAGTTCTTATTATTGTGTGTGTTTTTGAAAAATAATAGCCATCCTAGTAGTATGAGGTGATAGCTCATTGTGGTTTTGATTTGCATTTCCTTAGTCACTGATTATTTTCACCATCTTTTTATTTGCTTGTTGGCCATTTTTTGTACAGCTTTGGAGAAATGTTGATTCAGGTTCTTTCCCCATTCTTTAATTGGGTAGTTTTTGTTTTTGAGTAGAAAGGTTTATAAAAGTATCTTCTGGATATGAGACCCTTATCAGATATGTGTTTTGCAAATATTTCATTTTGTAGGTTGTCTTTTAGTTTTGATGAAATCTAATTTCCTTTTATTTTTTTGTTGCTTATGTTTTTGATATCATAACTAAGAATCCATTTCCAAATTCAAGGTCAAGATTTACTCTTTTGTTCTAAGAGTTGTGTAGTTTTAGCTCTTATATTTAGGTAATTTATCCATTTTGAGTTAATGCTTGTGTATGGTATAAGGTCTTAGTACAGAATAAATTTTGGTCTTAGTTTGCAGAATAAGTCCTAGTTTACAGAATAAATTTTCTTTCTGAGTACTGCTGTTACTATATCCCATAAGTTTTGGTATGTTGTATTTTCATTTTCATTTTCTGAAAGTATTTTCTAATTTCCCTTGTAATTTCTTCTTTGACTTTACATCCGTATTCATAGGGCATATTGGTGTGTAGGGTTTTTTTCTTTATGGTTTCTATTAAGGGTAATATTGGCCATATAAAGTAGGTTGGGAGTGTTTCCTTTTTGGTTTTTGGGTTTTTTTTTTTTAAGACATTGCATAGAATTAGTCTTATTTCTTTAAACATTTCATAGACTTTGCCATTGAAACCATTTGGATCTAGAAATTTCTTTTTAGAAAGGTTTTTGAAATAAGACTTTAATTTCTTTGATATAGGATTATTCAGATTATTCCACTTTGTAGGGAGATTGGTTTATGTAAAGTATTTGAAGTATTGGTTCATTTCTTTGAAGTTTTTTAATTTATATACATTGAGGTTTTTCATAATATAGGGTCTGGTAGAAGAAATGCCTACCTGAGTGTGGTTGGTAGGGTAATAATATGGGTGCAATAACTTATAGTTTTAATCAACTCAAATGTTGTATGGTGTGCTTGAGTCTGATTGTATTATGTTACAGAATTACATGCTTATGATTTTGTAATAAAAAGGGGGTGTTGTTTGTGCCGGACCCCATACTCTCTTATTGTTAACCTCTCAGTGTCTTTGGGACTCTGTAGTTTACCCTTCTTTCATTATTAATGTTAGTAATTTGTGGGTTTTTATTCATGTTTTTATTTATTTTTTAAAGATTTTTATTTATTTACTTTTAAAGAGGGGAAGAGAAGGAAAAAGAGAGGGAGAGGAACATCGATGTGCAAGAGATACATCAGTTGGTTGCCTCTTGCACACTCCCAGCGGTGGACCTGGCCTATGACCCAGGCATGTGTCCTGACCTGGAATTTAACTGGTGATCTTTCAGTTTGCAGGCCAGGGGTTCAATCCACTGAACCACACCAGCCAGGGCTAATTGATATTTTAAAAAAACAGCATTGGTTTCATTTATTTTTTCCTTTTTTGTTCCTGTTTTCAATTTTATTGGTTTCTGCTCTATATTACCTGTTCTGTTTCCTTTGGATTTATTATGTTCACCCTCTCTCTAGTTTCTTAAGGTGAATTTAAGACCACCCCCCCTCCCCAATACAGCAGTGTAAATTTAATGGTATAAATTTCATTCCAAGTATTCATTTAATTGCATCCTACAAATTGATTATGTTTGGATTTAGGTTTCCCAGTTTAGAAATGTTTTCTGTTAATTTACTTTGTTTTTCATTACTCTGTCCTTTTTATTTTCATTCCATTTTATTATTGCTAGATTAAATTTGGTAATGTTAATTTTTTTTACACTGTTTATGAGGGATGTTGGAATGTGGTTTCACCTTTGACACAAGAATTACTAAGAAATGTGTTGTTTAGTATCCAGATGTTTGGAGATTTTTCTATTATCTTTGTATTTCTAGTTTAATTATATTATGGTCAGAGAACATAGTTTGTATTTTAAACTTACGAGGGTTTGTTTTATGATTCAGAGTATGATCTATCTTGGTGAATGTTCCATATGCATTTTGGCTTTTTTTAAGTTATTTTATTATTTACTTCTTTATTTTTAGAGAGAGGAGAAGGAAGGGAGAAAGAGGGAGAGAAACATGGACGGGAGAGGGGTGGAATTGTGGACCTTTTGGTTTACAGGACAATGCCCAACCAGCTGAACCACACCAGTCAGAGCTCCATGAGCATTTGACAAGAATGTGTGTTCTGCTATTGTTGAGTAGAGTGTTATATAAATATAATTACATAAATTCAGTGGGTTGCTGATGTTGTTCATTTCTTCTATATCCTTACTGATTTTCTGTCTACTGGTTCTGTTACTGATAGAGGATGTTAAAGTCATCAAATGTAATTGTGAATTTGTTTCTCCTTTCATGTTCTGTGAGTTACTTCATGTTTTTTGAAGCTCTTTTAGTAAGTGAATACACATTAGGATAGCTGTATTTTCTCAGTGAATTAATCCTTTTATCATTATGTAATGTCTCTCTGGATTTTTTTTCTTTGATGTCTACTTTGTATGATATTGACAAAATCAGTATAGCTATCTTTCTGTTGGAGTTTGGATAATATATATATATATTTTCTGCATTCTTACATTACCTGTGTCATTATTTTTAAAGTGATTTAGTCATAAATACCTTAATGTTGGATATTTTTTTCATCCCTTCTGACAATCTTTGTCTTTTGATTTGTAGCTATGACCATTTACATTTAATATAATTATTGATATGTTGGGATTTAGTTTTATCAGTTGAACAGCTTGTTTTCTGTTATTTCATTTTTCTGTTTTCACTCTTTTATGCCTTTCTTGCCTTCTTTTGGGTTATCTGTACATTTTTTAGTATTCCATTTTAAATTTCTCTCATTTTTTTTCTTTCATTATGTCTCCTTATATAGTTTTTTTTTATTGATTGCTTTGGAGATTACAGTATATATAATGTTATTGCTGTCTGCCTAGACTAAATTTTATACCCCCTTAAGTGGATTATAGAACTGTCCCTCACTATGTAGATTTCTTTTTTTTTATACAATGTTTTTTTAATAGTATTTTTTTTAAAGATTTTATTTATTTTTAGAGAGGGAAGGGAAGGAGATAGAGAGAGAAACATCAATGTGCAGTTGCTAGGGGCTGTGGCCTGCAACCCAGGCATGTACCCTGACTGAAATAGAACCTGTGACACTCTATGTAGATTTCTTTATCCTCTCCCTCTTTCTGTTATTGTTGTTCGTATATTCCATTTTTCTTCATTGAAAGTCCCATTAAGCAATGTTATAAATTTTTCTTTTAACTATTGAACTATACCAAACAAATGTAAGAGGAGAGTATTAATGTATTATATTTGCCTACCTATGTACCATTTCTTTTGCTTTTCATTTCTAGTCTCCCCATTTTCCTTCTGATATCATTTTTCTTCTGTGTGAAGAATTTCTTTTAACAATTCTTTTAGAGTAGATCTGTTGGCAGCAGAGTCTCTTAATTTTCTTTTATCTGAGCAGATCTTTGTTGTACTTCATTGCTGAAAGATATTTTCACTGGATATAGACTTTTAGGTTAGTAGTTCTTTCAGCCCTTTTGTTTACATGTTGTATTATCTTTAATTAAATACAAAGACTTTTCCAATAATGTCACCTGGAACTCATTTCACCCACTGCTCTGTTTGGTCACTAGTCTGTTGTCTCTCTCTTCAGCAATGGTGAGGTGCACATCCTTTCTACGGGGAAAGGAAATCCATTCCCTTGCTTTTGTTGCCTTTGCCAATAACAAAAATGTTGGTGAGTCGGGCAGCAAAGCTGTTGCCATTAGCATCTTTCACATGAACTATGTCAGAAGAACCAAGATGTCCCTCTCTGTTGATTATCACACCCATTTTCCCCAGCTAGCACCTTAGGTTACCATATATAGGTTACCAATGTCAAACTTGATGAAATCAGTAATTTTGCCATTCTCCAAATCAGTCTGAATGGTGTCATTGACCTTAATGAGGGGATCAGGGTAGTGGGTGTGAGCTTAATGGATCGTCAGATAAGGGATTCTTTTTGTCACCACGAAGATCTTCCTCACTTTGTACAACTTTACTTGGGCTCCTTAGGTGTATAATACAATGAATAGCAAAGCACCCCTTGCTGTCATAGATCAGATGGAAATTCTCTTATCAATGCTGGTCACATCCATATAACCAGCAGGGTAGGTTATATCAATTCAGACCTTGCTGTCAATCTTAATGAACCACTGCATACAGATCTTTTGTTTCTCTCCTATTAGGGCATACTTAAATCTGTTCCCTAAGAAAATGATGAGAGGGAGACATTCTCTCAGTTTGTGGGGTCAAGTAGATGGCCGAGGAGCAAACACGCCAGTCAGTTTATCCCAGCCTCCGACACTTTGGAGCTGCTACACACTTCAGATACTTCCTGGTACTATAAGCCATGGCCGTGCTAGACATAGAAAGAGCTGTTTTTAAAAAATATAACATCTACCTATCAAACACATTTATGTATTTTTATCCTTTTTTGAAGATGCTTGTCATTTCTTTGAGGGAGAAAAGGGGAGGGGGAAGAGAGAGAGAACATTGATGTGAGAGAAACATCGACTTGGTTGCCTTCTTATACACTCTACAACCAGGGATCAAACCTGTGACCTTTTGGTCCATGGGACACCCATCCCACCAACTGATCCACACTGGTCAGGGCTCTCTCAATACTTTAAAATGTGCTACTACTTCCTTTTGGCCTTCATAGTGTCTGATGAGAAATCTGTAGTTATCAGAAATGTTCCCTTATAGTTTATGGGTCATTTTTTTCTATCTGCTTTCAAGATAATTTCTTTGTCTTTAGTTTTCAACACTTAGTAATGTGTGTGTTTCTTGTATTGATCCCTTTTGGGAATCACTAACTTTTCCACATCAGTAGTTTTATGTGTTTTGTCACATTTGGGGAGGTTTCAGCCTGACTGGGTAACTCCGTTGGTTAGAGCATTATCCTGATAGCCAGTGTAGCAGGTTTGATCCCAGGTCAGGGCTCATGCAAGAATCAACCTGTGAATGAATCAATAAGTGGAACAACAACTCTCTGTCTCTTTCTCTCCCTCTCCCCTGGTTCCTCTCTGTCTCTCAAATCAATTTTTTAATTGAGATTTCAGCCATTATTTCTTCATTTTTTTTATTGCTTTACTCTCACCTCTTTTTGGAAGTTCAGTGACAGAAATGTTGGAACCTGGCCCCAGATGGTGTAGCTCAGTGAGTTGAGCACGGGCCTGTGAACCCAAGGGTCACTGGTTCAGTTCACAGTTGGGGCACATGCTTGGGTTGCAGGCCAGGTTCCTGGTAGGGGGCACATGAGAGGCAGCCACACATTTATGTTTCTCTCCTTCTCTTTCTCCCTCCCTTCCTCTCTCTCTAAAAATAAAATAAAATCTTTAAAGAAAGAAAAAGATATCAGAGCTCATTGTTTCAAAGAACACTGAGGTTCTGGGTTTTTTTATTTCAGTTCTTTTTCTTCCTGCTGTTAAGATTGGATCATTTCTCTTGATCTGTTTTCATGTTCACTGACTCCTGTATCTCCATTTTGATATTTAGCCCAGCCATTGAATTTTAAAAATTCTATTATTGTAATATTTAGTTCTAAAGTTCCTCTTGGTTATCCTATCTTCTGTTGTTTTGCTGAGACTCTCTAGTTTTCCACTGGTTTCTAGACTGTTTTTGATTGCTTATTGAAGCATTATTATTATAGCTGCTTTAAAGTTTTTGTCAGATGACTCTGGCGCCTAGGTCATCTTGGGGTTAGTATCTTATGTCTTTTCCATGAGATTTGGGATTTTTGTGGTTATTTATATGCTGAGTAGTTTTAAATTGTTTTTTGGATATTTTGAATATTATGTTAAGAGAATTAATCTGACTAGGGTATGAATAACAGTCACATAGGTTCACAAGGAGGCATAGAAGTACTGCTGTTTCTTTCTTCTCTTTTTGGCTTTAGCTGTGTTCAGGAAATAGATACACTAAAGCCTTTTTCTCTAGTTACCTGAGTCAGAAGGATAATCTGACTTGGAAGTAAAGAGAGCTAGCTACCTGTAAGGAATTCTGAGGCTAAGATTATTGGGAACCTGGGAGCTATGTATACCTTTCAGGTAGGGCTTTTTACAATTAATTAAGAACTGTCATAAATAAAATAAACTAACATTAATGAGAAAGTATGGGAGCACTTTTTGTGTTAAAATTAAAAATATAATTTTAAATGTGATTTTGAATATTCTTTTTGAAATCCATTTACTTTAAATTTTCTTAAAAGGTAGTATGAAATAAGCATGTACATCTTCATGTCAGAGCTCATAGAGAAGGCTATCTTTCTATTTATCACAATAGATTCCTTACATATATAAAGGAAAGAATTACTAACTTCATTTTTTATCAAGAAAGTCATCTTGAAACTTTACTATAATCAGAATAAGACTTTCAGTAGATGTCAGAATAGTTTTAAATCTCCATCACTATCATTACTCTGCTTTGTGGCAAATGTATAATTCCTATTAATACTACCTAAATGCTCTGCATCTAGTATTTTCTATACTCTCATGACAAGAAAAAGCCTTTCATTACCTTTTTTTTAATCTGCTCAGATGTTCACTCTTTCATTCTCATATGTGGAGATTTACATGCAGTGATGACTACTCTTCTGTTCCCTTTCCCCTTCTCCTTTTACTCTCTTCACTTTTGGTTGAATCTGTTTAAATGAGATTTATTGAATATACCAAGTTTCTGTGAAAGTTACCATCTTGTGTAAAAGTTTTTACTTCTTTTATTTATACTTGATAACTTGATTATATAACTATTTGAATTTATAAGGATTATTGCTGACCAGATTTTTAACTGATTTTTCTTAAATAGCACAGGCCATTTCTGTTCATAAGACATTGAATAGAATTAATCATATATAGCCTTCTGGATGAGTAGAGTAGGAAAGTTGGATAACTCTAGCATATGGATATTTCTTTGATTTGTTTATTTTTCAGTGTTACTCAACTTGAGTCTTTTGTCTGGTCTTTCCAGCCAATTTCAGAATTCATTATGAGGCTTTTATTAGATGGGCATGTTTGTAGCAAAATACCCTCCTAATTTTCATGCCATCTACAAGGAACCTGTCCTGATGTTCCATGCCATTGACATTGAAACAAAATTCTTCTTCTGGTCAGTATGTTATTTGGCAGAAACAGTGTTGGTCAAAACAGAAACTTAACTAAATCAGCTTAAACAATAAAGGGAATTTATGGGAAGTATCCTAGAAAAACTGACAGAACTGAAGGTGGAACTAAGTCAAGACAGGACCTTAGGCTATCAGGCACCAGTTGTATTCTATTTTTCACCTTTCTTTGCTTGTTTCTAAATATTTGCTTTCTTTTTTTCTATTGGAGATAAGCTTTTCCCTATGGCGGGGAGCCTGGTTCCACATTCATTTGCTTCCATATATATGACTGTAGTCTTATGTATATAGTTAAGAAATATGTAGTCAAGAAAGCTACATTTCAGGAAAATTCCTGGGAAAGAATCTAATTGTTTATAACTGGAATCATGTGCTTACATGACCCAATTGCCCAGGCTAATGGGATGAAGTTAGCAAGTCCTCGCTTAACTTTGTTGATAGGTGACTTTAAGTGAAACAACATATAACAAAACAAATTTTATCATAGCCTATTTGATATAAACAAGAGTTTAGTTCCTTAGGTATATTTCTGGACACATAAAACATCACCAAACTTCTAAATAAAGACCCCAAACACTTCTAGTATAAACCACTGAAATAAATGTGAGTTATACATACACTTAAGACAGATAAAAACAAATAAGGTAATTATTTTTTAGCCCATTTATTCCTGTTCAGGGTCAAGGGTGGCTGGAGCCTCTCCTAGAAGCTCAGAGTGCAGCTAGGAACCAAACCTGGACAGGATGCCTTTCCATCACTGAGTGTACTCACACACATACCCATAGTCACTCAGATTGGGGCAATTTAGACATGCCAGTTAACCTAACATGCACTTTTTGGGCATGTGGAAGGAAATCAGACTACCAAGAAAAAATTCACGCAGGCACGGGGAGAATGTGCAAACTCCCCACAGACAGTGGCTGTAGCTAGGAATTGATTCTTTTTCGTTAATGATGTAAGGAACAACATTGAACCAAATGATATTATTCTAGGACCTGCTGTACATGATTGGCCCATCTTCTATAACATGTCCTTCCTTTGACCATGTGGTAGTGTTTATTATCAGAAGTCAGGTGTTACAGAATTATTATGGGTTAGGAACACACTGATTTATATTTATAATTTCCTCTTTATAGATAGCTGATTTATTTCCTAATTTCGCCTCTCTTTTTTTATCTTCAGATTAAATTCAAGTCCTTCAGTTTCCTAGCCAAATAATTGGCATTAAAAAGATATATATCCCAGATTTCTTGTGGTTGTGTTGTTCATTTCTTTGTTAATCAGCATAAGCAGTAACCAGTGTCTTTGAGACTTAGGGTTTTGGGGTTTTATTTTTCACATTAAAGACTTTGGGGGGGTAGTTTTTTATATGGCTGTATTGTAATATGGTCTGAGCAATGGAAAAAAAGAATGTTCTGGCAGACGGAGCTACCTATTCATGGGCCATTAAAATGAAATGTGGATGGTATTTGGAAGAGGTAGTGCATTTTTGCATTTTCTCCATTGTATCTAGTAATCATGGTATGTAAGTCAAAGTCTCAGGCTGTCTTTCTACAGTTTTCTTGTATCTGTGGATTTCTAGATAATTAGCCTTACATGATAGTCCTTTTTGCCCTTAGCCACATCCAATTTTCTTATTCTAATCACATGGAAGACCATATGACTATTTCTATTCAGTGTTATGAACAGAAATGATATGTGTCACTTTATGTCCCATGTCTAATTGCCATTGTCAGGCCCTCCAGAGCTTTTGTGTGTTTGTTTTCTTCATTCTATCCAGACTATTGATTGGCAGAATGGTGGTTGCTCCGTCAACCTGAGTTCTAAGTAACTGCAATTAATAGGGCTTCCCTATCTACCTGAAATTGAAATGGGCATATAGGATGAAAGAGAAATAAACCTTTTTTTGTTTTAAGCCACAAATTGGGGATTCTTGACAGCATAATGTAGCCTGTCCTGGCTGGTATACCCGTACACCTTTAAACATTTAATGATAATATCAGTAACTGGTGGTTGTGTTTTTGTCTCAAGCAATCTGTGAAATGCTTTATAGCTCCCTAATACTTGCAGTTGTCCCATGAGAAAAGAACTATGATGAGGTAGGAACTTGCCCTATGGTTTCTCTCTCTTTCCCATCTACTTTAACTTCCTTGGTGATGTTAGTCATTTTCCTGGTTTACATCGTCAGCATTTCACTGAATATCCAGTACTCTTAATTATAAAATGCATTGTTGTTTTATGTACAACCCCCCCAAAATTTTGGTCCCCATTTCATTTTAGGTTAAGTTCAACTCAGGGTCTGCTTACTGATTTCATGGATACCATGTTGTTTTAATCTTTACCTGAGGACATACTTACTGCTTTTAGAGAGAGGAGAAGGGAGGGAGGGAGAGAAACATCAGTGTGCAAGAGAAACATCGATTGGTTACCTCTTGTACACACTTGGACCAGGGATTGAACTTTGCATTGAGGCATGTGCCATGACTGGGAATCAAACCTGCAGCCTTTCATTTTATGGGATAACATTCTAACCAACTGAGCCACACTGGTCAGGACACCCCTTCCCTATTTTTATTTCCCACTCTTTACCTGGCCAAAGCAATTGTGGGACTATGGTAAATAAACTCTTAAATCCTCAACCTCTTCCTTAACCCTAAATTGGTACCAGGCACCTGTCCAGCCCTTGATTATAGCACTTCTTCAGCCTTCTCTAGTGAAACTGTTTCTTTAAAACCCACAGTCTCAGGACTAATATAGGTATTAGTAAGGAATGGCAATAAGAATTACTAATATCTTGGGCTCTCTAGACCCTCTCCCCTTTCATTTAATGGGCCTAAGAAAATACATACCAACTGCTCATAGGCAGTTGAATGTACTGCTTTAAATTTATGCCATTAGCCCCCATGGGGCTTCAGCAGTGTCTCACAGCGCTGTGGCGCTTCACTTTCCCCATTAATTTCCACTCAATCTCAAAGCTCTCAGGGCTCCCACTCTTATCTGTGGACTTCACATCAAACTTTATTTTAAAATTAGATGCAGCACTCATCTTCTTCTTTCAACCAAATCTATAAACCTGTCTGTATTGGTCTTCGTGTTCGCTGTCTTCCTTCACTTGTTACCAGAGACTTTCCCTGACAGTCTAATTCCTCTTCCTGGGACTCAGGTTCCATCTCTCCTTACTGCCTCTAGAGCTTCTTTCCAGCTTCTCTCTTCCACATCCTCAATTTCTACCTTTCTCAGGTTTTCCCTTCTGCCTACAAATGTGCTGTTATCTCCTAGCCCTGTTATATATGCAAATGTATGGAAATAGGACCAAATAAATATATGCAAATACATAAATTCCATCTTTCCCAATGTCTTCTGTCCACTGTTTCTTGTTTCTGTTCTCATCCAATAAATTTTCTTCATTGAACAGTTTTTATCCTACTTCAGTGTCTGTTTCTTCTCAACACTTTTTGTGAAATCTATTCTCTAAATCAGGTGTATCAAACTCATTTTCAACAGGGGCCACATCAGCCCTGTGGTTGCCTTCAAAGGGCCGAATGTAATTTTAGGACTGTATAAATGTAACTGCTCCTTAATTAGAGGCAAGGACCTCTACATTTGTCCCTTTGAAGGCAATCACGAGGCTGATTTGGCCCCTGGTGAAAATGACTTTGACACCCTTGTCAAATTTAGAGTCTAAATATTGACACACCCTGGGCCTGAATCTCCTGAACCTACACCCCTCACCCCTGTGGAGATCGGCTTATTAGTATACTGTGAATGTATCTCCTGCTTCATTCCTCCTCATAGCCAGATGCCTCCTTGGTCATTTAATCAACCTCCCCTGTTGGTGACATGAGGCTTGATTTCTCCCCTTTGTTATTCCCCACTTTAGTCCACCCTCTTGCTCACACTATAAAACACAGGTGGCAAACACAAGGCCTGCACGCTGAATCCGGCCCTCCACGTTGTTTTATCTGGCCCAGCACCTTGTTTCTACGTGGCGGCAGCACCAAGCTCCTTGCCCCTAGTTAAGGAGTAGTTACATTTATACAGTCCTAAAATTACATTTGGCCCTTTGAAGGCAACTGTGAGGCTTATGTGGCCTCCATTGAAAATGAGTTTGACACCCCTGGTCTACACATTACTCCCATGCTCATTCCCCAGCTCAAATCTTTTTTTTTTTCTTCTTCTTTTCTGATTCCCATGCCTTAGAGGGGTGGTTCTTTATCCTAACTACACATCAGTTTTATCTGTGGAGCTTTAAAAAAAAAAGGCTTTGGGTACTAGAGCCCTTAATTTACTGGGTTGGAAAGAATCACTGAATAGGAGTAATTTTTTTCTTATCCTATTCTGAAGGCAGCTTAAATCTTAGCTCCAGCATTAATTGAGTACCTGTTAGGACTGAGAACCCAGGATAAGTGATGAGGGGACAAAAGATGAATAAAACATGTTTCTGGTCTCAAAGTGGTCAATAAACCTGAAACACAATCAATTTTATATATCAGGTTTTTACTATAAAGCAGTTCTGCCTGGGTAGTCAATGAACTTACTATAGAGAGAATCTGTTTTAGATGAAGGGACTGTAGGAAAAACAAGTATTTGGGGGCTTCAAGGGTAGATCAGAAGTTAGTTTTTGAACATATGAAGTTTGAGATGCTTCTAAGCTTTCTTAATAGAGATATTAGTGACAGAGCTTGCTTTAAAGCTTGGGCTTTATGAGTCCATATTTGACATACAAAGCCACAAGATTGGATAAGATCACCTGGGGAGTAAATGTAGCTTGAGAAAAGCAGATATCTACTAGTCTTTGCAAACATGAGAAGTAGCTAAGTAGTCATAAAGGAAAATACTGCATTATCTGATTGAAACAAAAATTTGAAAATTTTATAATCACTTCTCAAACTTTAATATGAATTATTTTGTTAAAGTTTAATAGGTCTGAAATGGGGCCTGAGATTCTGCTACTCTAAAAGACTTCCAGAAGATTATGCTGCATCTGGCCTATGAACCACACTTTGAGTTGCAAGACATTATATGACAAAAGAGATACAAAGTGAAAAACAAGGAAAGACTGCAGCATTTATAAGAGAATAAGGATTAATGTCCAAAGTATCCAGAATAAAGGGTATCTATAAATCAACAAGAAAAAAATAGAAGGGAAAAAGAATATGGATAGAGAATTTTCCAAAAAGAAATTTAAATGGCAGATAAACATGAAAAATGCTCAGCTTTCCAGGAAATACAAACTAAACAACAAGATCACCTTTCCTCCTCAGATTGGCAAATGTTTAGTAGTTTGATAATACCCAGTTTGGTGGGATTATAAGGAAAAGGGTGGATGCACACCCTGTGAGGAAGCTATGACTTGGTACTTTTTTTCTTTTGGAAGACCATTGGCATAGTTTTTAAATATGCATATCCTTCAGTCCAGAAATCTTTTGCTTTAATATATAAAAGGGAAACTCAGACCTTTGTCCCAAAAGACAATTCAGAACTATTCATGAAACATTTTGAAGTAGAGAAAAATGGAATAATTTAAATGCCCTCTAGTAAGGGAATTATTAGATAAGCCAGGGATCCTGAAACTCCTTTGCTCATCCCCCCCCCCGTATATTTTTAAATTTTCTCACATTTTTTGTAATAATTTTAAGTAGTTTTAAAGGCCATAATTTCTAGTATGTATTATATTTATGTTAAATACATTTTTGGTCACATTAAAATTGAAGGTATAGATCATTGAGTTTAAAACAGAGTAGTTTACCACATATGTAATTTGCAAAGTAAGTTCTTAAACCACTCAAATAAATTGAACTTATTTTTCATTAAAAATAGGGTTTTTTAAATATATCTTAACATAAGTATGTAACATGTACTTGTATTACAACCACTGGACTTCTGAATTGTAGGTTGGCTGGTTAAATAAATGGATGTCTTGAGGCCTTACCAATAATGTGTTTCATTGATAAAATAAGGTCTTGCTCTTCATTTTCCTCTGCTTTTCTTTCAAGGGATTTTCCCTCTTGTTAGGTACTTTGGAGTGTATAAGTAAAGTTAATTTATGCCCACCTAACCTTATTTTACTACTGAAGTTTGAAGATCATTGAAATAAGCAATGTCATAACAATATTATGAAATGAAATGAATATCTAAATTTAATATAATCATTTTTAAAAGATTTTATGTATTTATTTTTTAGAGAGAAGGGAAAGGGAAGGAGAAAGAGAGGGAGAGAAGCATTGATCAGTTGCCTCTTACATGCCCCCAACCAGGGACCTGGTTTGCAGGACGACATCCAACCTACTGAGCCACACCAGTCAGGGCTGTATTTAATATAACCATTTAAGAGGATGCATATATAATAATCATTTAAAAAGGAATAAAATATATATGTATTGACATGGAAAGAGTTCTGAGACATTTTGTTCAGTGAAAAAAAGCAAGTGTTAAAATATTTTTAGATATGATCTTTGTTTTGCATGTATGCAAGTATTTTTTTATATTTGTGACAAGGCCCATCCTGAAAGTATCCAGCTATGTAATGTGAAATTCCCTAGAGGCATTTATTGAAGGAGATATGAGATACAAGAAACATTTTACGTAGGACAGTGATGCTTCAGTCCCCTTCAAAGTAAGGTACCTTGGGACCTCGCAGTTTTCACAATATCATTAACAACTAATCACAGTGTTCATTCTGCTCTGGTAGCAGAAGCTGCAGAACGAATTTTGCCATGATACATTTTCTGCCAAGATCCTGAGTCAAAATCTCAGACACAGTAGTTTTTGGAATTCCCAGATCAGCTTCTAGTTCTCGCACGGTCAGTTGCCAATCTTTGTTGATTGCAGCCCATGCACATTCAATATTCTCAGGTGTTCTGCTTGTTGCAGGCCTTCCAGAACATGGATCACCTTCAACAGATTCTCAGCCATCTTTGAAGCATTTGTGGCACATTTTATTTGCCCTGCACGCATTGCATTTTACCTGAAAGCCTTCTGAATCATCCAAATAGTTTCCAGGGAGGAACATTCAAGTTTAATACAAAATTTGATGCAGATTCATACCTTTACTCACTCAGTCATTTCAGATGCAACGGCCACACTATACACATGCTCACTCAACAGCGTCTGCTGCCCCCACTGACTAGTACAGTGAAGTCATCATTGTTCATACATGTGCATTCCAGTCCACTTTCCTTAGCTACCAGATTATGTATCAAGCAAACTGTTCTCATTATATTAACAATGGCTGGACTTTTTCCAGACAGACCTCATGTATGAGTTTATGTTTTTTTTACTCAAGTAAAAAGATGTGAAAAGATGCATACTAAACTATAAACACCACTTACCTTTTTGGTGGGGGGGGCAGGAATGTGGGAAAAGTAAAAAGAGATTCTTGTTTATTCTGAATATTCATGTATTTGAGGCTTTTTATAATTGAGAATAGGTTATATTAATAGTATGGAAAAAAATTGTAAAATGTTAAATAAAAGGGAAAAACCGCTATACTAACTGATCTCTAAGTTTTCTAAGCTCCAAATTTCAAGGATCGCTGGCAGTTACTGTAATATTTTAATAGAAATGTTGAAGTATTTCTGATTCCTATTCTAAATGACTTTTATTTAAATTGTTTTAAAATTTTTTTTTAGGTGTGGAATATCAAACAAATGATTAAATTGACACAGGAACATATAGAGGCACTATTGGACAAATTTGGCGGAGAGCATAATCCACCATCAATATATCTGGAGGTAAGCTTTTGAGTATTGTAGTAGTTTTTAAAAAAAAAAATGAACTTAAAAAAGCATCTGTACGTATAACATTGGTTATCTAAGGGGGTGGGATTAGAAATAATGGGAAGAGCCCTGGCCTGTGTGACTCAGTTGGTTGGAGTGTTGTCTCATGTACAGAAAGGTCACAGTTTCAGTTCCCAATAAGGGAACATACCTAGGTTGTGGGTTTGGTCCCCAGTCAGGGCACATGAAAGAAATCAATAAATATATCCTTGGATGACAATAAAAAATAATAATGGGAAGAGAGAACTACTATATTTTGCTGTGTGTAATGCTCACCTTTTTGCCCAAATATTAAGGAAAAATAAGGATGCACATTATACATAAGTAGTATTAATTCCATATCTATATAAATGTTTTTTTTAAGATTTTATTTATTTATTTTTAGAGAGATAGGGAGGGGAGGGAGAAAGAGAGTGAAACATCAATGTGTGGCTGCCTCTAGCATACCCCGTACTGGGGATATGGCCTGTAACCCAGGCATGTGCCCTGACTGGGAATCAAACTAGTGATACTTTGGCTCCCAGGCCTGCGCTCAATCCACTAAGCGACACCAGCCAGGGTTATATAAATGTTTTTAATATTTATGCTTATGCATTAAAAGTGTAACTCTAAAAAGCAATGATGATATCCGTATGCAAAATAATGTCCGGGAATATGATAATTGGTTTTGTTTTCCAATAGAAATAAGTGAGAAATTAAATGAAAAAATTAAAACAAAAGTTTTTTTCTCTGAAAGTTTGGGCCAAAAACATGGGCATGCTTTATACACAGGAGTGCATTATAGATGGCAGAATACAGTAGCTTTGTCTTTATTATGCTGCTTAATCTTGTTTCTCTTGTTATAATAAATAAAGAGAAAGAAGAAAGCCTTCTGTATTTGAGGTCAGAAAACTACTTACCATATTAAAAAATGGGAGAATTTTGTAAAATTATTTTTTCCAGAACAGATCTCCCCCAAATTGCTTTTTGCTTTCTTTTAGGTAAAATTTATAATATTTAAATAGCTCAAAGTTACTTAGTTTGACTATTTAATAGTGCCTTGAGGTTTTTATATAAAGCCTTGACTGTCATTGTCCTTAATCTTATGAGGTAGTAGTCACTTTTCTAATCGCAGATAAGCGTTCTTGGCATTAGTTTCCTTATGTAAGTCACTCAGGTTCCACAGCCTGTATTACTTACCACTGCACTATCCTGTCTCTCTCTATAAAAGCTGGCTCCACTATAAATACCAGTCATTTATTTAGGGATATAATCCTAAATATTTGCCTTCTCCTTCAGGTGCCAGAGATTTTTAGGCATGGATTGACAGACTCCTAAACTAAATTTCTAATGTAGTAATCTAATCACTTTTTAAAGGGCAAGGTAAATATTGAGTATTTCCTGAGAAAGTAAGTTTGCATTTCTAATACATATTTGGAAGTTTGGAAATAACTGCTAATATACTATTCTCTTCTTCATATGGCTTATTCCAGAGCACACTGCAAGTTAATGTCAGTGCCAGGACTGGAGTTCATACCTCTGGAATACTTTACTTTCTAATATTCCATGCTTTCTGTTTTACTTGTGTGTCTGAGGAAGATAAGCAAAGGAATCATAAGGAAGAAAATAGTCCTGGGGAAAAATAGTAATTTCTTTGTTATTCAGAATTAGATAACTTAACCAGCAGGTTTTTTCTGCCAGCCGTTTCTCTGTCTGGGAGACATTTAATACATTTGCCTCAGTAATCATGTCTCACTATAGCAGGGATTCACTGCCTCCTTCCACATACACATCCTTCAGGCTTTTTAGTATTCAAGTTACATGTTAGTTGGGCAGCATAAAGCGGACCATAACTCATAGGTTATATCATTAGCGTGTAGATTCTTATTTTCAGGACGAACACTATACAATTTCTTTATAGAAGGCAGTATAATATAGTAATTAAGATGAATCATGGAGTCACACGGACCCTATGTGTTAATCCTACCTGTACCTTGTCTGCATACAAGTTACCTAACCTCTCCATATCTCACCTCATTGGTAAAATGGGAATAATATCATACATGTGGTAATTTAAGGATTAATTGAATTTATAAATATGAAATAGCATAGTTCCTAACACATTAAGTGCACCAAAAATTCAGCAGATACATTTTGAGTGCCTGCTCACATTTATACTTTCCTAAGCTCTGAGGATATAGCAGTTTTTTTTTTAATCCTCATCCAAGGATCTGTTTACTGATTTGAGAGTGAGAGAAAAAAAGAAACATTGATGTGAAAAACATTGGTCACATCCCATATGCACCCTGACTGGGGATTGAACTCACAACCTAGGTAGGTGCCCTGCTGGAAATGCAACCTGCAACGTTTTGGTGTGCAGGACGACGTTCCAACCACCCATCCAGGGTGGGATATAACAATTTGTAAAAATAAAACAATAAAAATCTCTATCTTTAAGCAGCTTGTATTTTAATCAAGGGATGGGATTGCAAATAATAAACATATAAATGAGTTAAGACATTGAACTTACCATCTTTTGATACATTATGAAGAGAGGAGCCTAGCTGGAGATGACAGAATTCTTCCCTGCAGAAAGTTGACCCAGGGTAAAGACCTGGGTATTTGAAGTCCCTTTAGTAAAAAGCCAGGTCTACTGATTACCCACTGAGACTCACTGTTGTTGTGTAAAATATTTGTTGTTTTGTGATTGGCTTATTTGACTTACCTTAATATCTTCAGTGTTCGTCCATACTGTGTCATGTGCCAAATTTTCTTCCTATTTAATGTTGAATAATATTCCATTGTATGTTTACAGGGTGGGGCAAAAGTAGCTTTACAGTTGTTCCCTTGGAAAAATCATATAATAATAAATAGTATAAGAATAAATTCTTTTGCATACTCAGAACTGTAAACCTACTTTTGCCCCACATTTTGTTTATCTGTTCATCTATCAATAGATAACCATCAATTGTTGGTTGCGTCCATCTCTTGGTTATTGTGAATAAAGCTGCTATGAACACAGGTGTACAAATACTTGAGTGTCTGATTTTATTTCTTTGGGTTAATACTGGGAAGTGAGATTAACCAAATCATGTGGTAATTATATATTTCATCTTTTAAAGAACCGTCGTACTGTTTTCTACAGCAGCTGCATTTTACATTCCCACTAACAATACACAAGAGTTCCACTTACTCCATGTACTTGCCAAAATGTATTTTCTGTTTTTTTAATTTGGTTTGCATTTCCCTGCTGAGTAATGATGCTGAGCATCTTTTTTGTGTGCTTATTGGCCATTTGTATTTCTTCTGTGGAGAAACATCTATTCAGGTCTTTTGCCCATTTTTTAATTGGGTTGCTTTTTGTTGTTGAGTTGTAGGATCTTTGTATATTCTAAATATATACCCTGACTGTCAAACCAGACAGGTATTTTGCAAATATTTTCTTTTATTCTGTGGGTTCCCCTTCACTCTGTTGATAGTGTCCTTTGATTCACAATAAAAGTTTTTTATTTTGATTAACTTGTTTTTCCTCTTGTTGCCTGTGCCTTTGGTATCATATCCAATAAATCATTGACAAACTCAATTTCATAAAGCCTTTCCTTATGTTTTCTTCTAAGAATTTTGTAGTTTTAGTTCATATGTTTAGGTTTTTGATCCATTTCGAGTTAACTTTTGTGTATGCTATAAGGTAAGGGTCCAGCCTTTTGCTTGTGCATATCCAGTTTTCCCACTGCCATTTGCTGAAAAATCCCTTCTCATTGAATGGAAATTTTGATAAATGCCCTTGTCAAAAGGTATTTGACCACATATGTGAGAATTTATTTCTGGGCTCTCTATTCCATTGGTTTATGTGTCTAACTTTATGCCAGTACCACACTGATTTGACAATTGTAGTGAAAACTAAGTTTTGAAATCAGGAAGTTTAAGACCTCCAACTTTTTTCTATTTGGAATCCCTTAAGATTCCATATGAATTTTAGGATGGATTTTTTTCTATTTCTGCAAACACACTTGGATATTTTATAAGGATTGCATCAAATCTATAGATTGCTTTGGTTAGTATTGACATCTTAAGAGTCCTTAACTCTTAAATATGAATGGACATCTAAGAATAACCAGATATTTGAAGAAAGCTTTTAGCAGGAAAGATAACAGCAGAAGTGGTCAAAAGGTACTCAGACAATGCAGAGAGCAGAAGAAAACTATTAATTAACATCAGAGATAGGGGAAGATGTAGTGATCTGTTCTTGTTTTATGGCCGTATTAAAGTAGTAAAAGTAATAGAAAATCAGTGGACCATAATGGAAGGCTTTATTTCTGGACTCAACTCTTTTATTTTGTTTTATATATGTATTCTTATTCTAGTACCGCATGTCTTAATTACTGTAGCTTTATAGTACCTTTTATAGTACCTTTTGAAATCAGGAAATGTGAATCCTCCAACTTCGTCCTTTTTCAAGATTGCTTTGGTTTATTCTGAGTCCTTTTCATTTCCATGTGAATTCTAATATCAGTTTGTCCATTTCTTTTAAAAAGCCATCTGAGATTTTGATAAGGATTGCACTGAATCTGTAGATCAGTTGGAGGAGTCATCTTAATCATGTTGGGGGGTTTTGAGTTTGAAAATGAATAACATGTTTCATGCCCCCAGTTTAGTAGAGTCATATCAAGAATTCAAAGAAGTAATATGGTAATAACAGTAATAACCATAACAAGAATTAGTAGTACTACTTATTACTACTAATAAAAATATTCATTGGGTTTTTGCTATATGGTAGGCTCTAATAATTTTTTACTTATATTATCTCCTTTAATTCTCAAAATTACTACACAAATGAGGAAAAACTAGCCACACAAAGAAGACTGTGGTAAAACTCATAAGGAGCTGTAGAAAAAGAGTAACTTTCAAATTTTTACCAAGGAGAGGTTCCAAATAGACTTTGAAAAGTAAGTAGGATTTTGATAAAGAATGGGGTTTTAGAAAAGCTTTGTCATGAAGAAGCATCTGGTATCTGCAACCTCTTGAACAAAGGGAATTTTGTTGGTGGCAGTGGTTGAGGTGTGCCTTGATGTGGGAGGACTTGGCTTACATTTGTAGTGTGAGAAAACAGATGAAGTGAGAGTAAATGGGGGATAGCATGTGCCAAGTCAACCCCAATGCTGTCATTAAATTGAGAGCAGAAAAGGGATGGGGAAAGATGTGGAGAATGGCTTAGAATATAAGAGAAGCTTTTATTTGATGGCTTTGATCCTCAGTAAATTTGAAGGTATTGCTGTTTTCCAAGTGAATTAAGGGTTGGGAATGGTGATGAAGTTAGGAGCTGGAGAAGCATGGAAAAGGTTGGAATAAGTGTTGTAAAGAATTTAATATGATATTAAAAATAAGTAACATTTTCAGGCAGTAGTGTGAAGGACCAAGTTCCACAAATTGATTATGGATCTAATTAGCCTAGCTTTATCATTTTCTCCAGCAATATATTGTATATATATAAATGTGAGAGAAAGAATGGAATAATTGAGTTGTGGGATTTACCCAAGATTGGTACTCAACAAGCAGGTTGGTGAAAGAATGAGAATTAGCCAGAGAATCTAAGATGTTACCAGTGGCATTGTTGAAATAGAGAGCACTATTCTTTAGGGAAAATAAGACAACAAAGACCCAAATCTGAGAAACTTGAAGGGATTAATGTTGACCGTGAACACATCACTGTGGTAGTGAGATGAAAACTTACGAAGGTGGGATAAGTGTGTGTGTGTGTGCATAGTGCTGTGGGAGGTTCGAGACGGAGATCTCAGTATCGTGTGGAGCTCTTTTGTAAGGAACTGTGTAATATGGCTCTGGGTCTCAAAGGTAGTGTGGAAATAAATGCCTTTAGAGATGTGAGGTATAAAGAACTTTAAGGTAAGAGTATTAAAAGAGTAATCCACATCCGCACTGAATGCAGCCAGGATAGATAATAGGGTGAAATGAGCCAAGCCAGGTACAAAACTAGGTAGGCAAGTGCTTTGGTAGATTGCAGCTGTGACAGTGGAGAGAGAGAGAATAAGTAAATGTTTTATGCTTAAGAAAAGGAAGAGGTACTGATGAATGCAGTGAAATAATTGTTTGTAAGCAACAATGAAGGAAACAGTGTATTTTCAAAAATTAAGGATAACATTTTGATAAATAACACTCAGAAATGTTTTGTTTACATGTATTACTTTTCCTAAGGCAAATTTTGTGTGCTGAATGGGCTGCTCAATAAATAGTATTTGATCTTTGGAAGGAGGCACTTTTATCTACCAGACTGCATGTGTACCATCTTCAAAGGGTAGGAATTTCATTGGTCTTTGTTTTTGTAGACTGAGCCCCAAACGATGCCAGGCACATGTAAGCGTGTACACGTGAAAGCTCAATAAATGGTCCCCAGCCAGCCAGCGCACCCGTCCTCCCGCCGGGCTGTCTCCCACTGCTGCTGCCGCAGGATCAGCGGCACCACCACTCGCCTCCAGACAAACTGGTTTGTTTGAAAGCTGAGTCATGGAGACCTCCGGCAAGATGGAGGAATAAGTAGACGCACTGTACCTCCTCGCACAACCAGGATTAGAACAACAATAATTTACAGACAGAATAACACTCAGAACTGATAGAGGATTTATCTGAATGGAAGTCAGACAGCCAAGAAGTTGAAGTAGACCCTACGTCCAGACTGGTAGGAGACGATGAGCCGGGCGGAGGCGGGGCTGGCGCGGGTCGGTGGCGCGTGGAGGTCGGGGACAATTTGGCGTGAAATCGGCGCGACAGCCATCCGGAGCACAAGAATGCAGCGATGATCCCTGAGTACGCAAGCAGCTGCTGGGGGAACCAGTGAGGCAGCGATTGTGGACCAGGGCAGAGCTCGCAGCCCAGGATCCCAGAGAAGGGTCTGAGCCTAGGAGAATGGAACTACCGCCATTGTTCCCTCCCGTCCCCGCTCCCGCCCCCACATATAACGTCACAATCTAGCGACTGGGGTGCCCAGCCCCGGTGAACACCTAAGGTTCTGTCCCCCACCGTAACAAGAGCGACCAGACCAAAAAAAAAAAAAAGGAGAGACAGGGAAAGACATAAGACATGTTTCCAACAGAACAGATCAGTCCCCCCAGGACTCATCCTTTTGAGCGACCAAGAAATAGCCAGTCTATCAGATGCACAGTTCAAAACACTGGTGATCAGAAAGCTCACGGAATTGGTTGATTTTGGGCGCAATTTAGATGAAAGGATGCAGGTTACCATAAAAGAGATGCAGGAAGATACGTGGAGGAGAGTCAATAGTGAAAGGAAGTAATCTGAGTCTCAAAACAATACAGTGGACCAGAAGGAAGATAGAATCAACCAAGCAGGAAAGCATGATGAAATAAGAATTCAAAAAATCGAGGAAAGGCTTAGGAGCATCCAGGACACCTTTAAACGTTCCAACATCCGAATTATAGGGGTACCAGAATGGGAAGGGGAAAAGCAACAAATTGAGCACGTATTTGAACAAATAATAAAGGAGAACTTCCCCAATCTGGCAAAGGGAACAGTCTTCCAAGAAATCCAAGAAGCTCAGAGAGCCCCAAAGAAGTTGGACCCAAGAAGAAACACACGAAGGCACATCATAATTACATTAGCCAAGGTAAAAACAAAGGAGAGAATCCTAGAAGCAGCAAGATAAAAGGGGACAGTAACCTACAAAGGAGTTCCCATCAGACTCTCAGCTGATTTCTCCAAAGAGACCTTACAGGCAAGAAGGGGCTGGAAAGAAATATTCCAAGTCATGAAAGACAAGGACCTACATCTCAGATTGCTCTATCCAGCAAAGCTCTCATTTAGAATGGAAGGGAAGATAAAGTGCTTTTCAGATAAGGTCAAGTTAAAGGAGTTCATCATCACCAAGCCCTTATTTTATGAAATGCTAAAGGGACTTATCTAAGAAAAGAAGATAAAGAAAAGACATGTATAGTAAAAGGATAGCAAACTCACAATTATTAACAACCACACCTAAAGCAAAACCAAAAGAAACTAAGTAAACAACTAGAACAGGAACAGAACCACAGAAATGGAGGGCACATGGAGGGCTAGCAGCAGGGGGGTGGGAGGAGGAGAGAGGGGGAAAAGGTATAGAGAATAAGTAGCATAGAATGTAGGTTGAAAATAGATAGGAGGAGGGCAAGAATAGTACGGGAAATGTAGAAGCTAAAGAACTCATAAGTATGACACATGGACATGAAGTAAAGGTGGGGAACGTGGGTGGGAGAGGGTACAGGGTGGAGGGGAGAAAAGGGGGGAAATGGGACAACTGTAATAGCATAATCAATAAAATATATTTAAAAAAAGAAAAAAAAGAAAGCTCAATAAATGGATCATATTAAAAGAGCCACCCTTAAATGATTAGCACTTGTAACTAAAAGTTATATAGAATACAGCACAGAAAATTTTGGTTCTTATGCCTTGGAATGCTATAAAACATTTCATATTCAGGGTAGGGCACCTTGTAGGTTGTAAAGAAGACTCTTTACTTCAGTAGCTCATTTAAGTATTTTCTTCTCTCATCCCCTCCCCCCGAAATTATGTGGTAAGATCTAGCATACCAGGTGCAGTGGCCTTTTTTGAAATGCAATTTTTCCTTCATTCTCTTCTACCTTTGATAATTCTTCCTTGCTTATAGAATGAAATTCAGGGTTCATAGCATGATATTCTCTACAATGTGGTCCCTTACCCACTTTTTAGTCTTATTGTTTATGCATGTGTTTCTAGTCTTCATTTAAATTCCACAAATATGTATTGATTCCTTACTGTGTCCCAGGTATTGTATGACATTCAGCTATACTAGTTGATAATTTTTCCCTATGTCTTACAATTTTCTACCTCCTTTTGTTACACAATTTATCGTGTACACAGTACCCTCTTCTCCCCATGTACTCCATCCGTCTAAATGATGTTTTAAGATACCCCCTCCTTCCTCATTCTTTTATCAAGAATGTTTTTTGTCATCTATAGCATTTACACAAGTAAAAATACATTCATCTGCTCCTCTGCAGTCCAGTAATGAACTTGAGAGATGAGTACAGCTATCTCTAAATCTTTTATTCCCCCTGTTGCTTTTCATAAATGTAGTACTGCATCTATTTGGGGCGCTAGGGAGAAATAAATGGTGGACCATGGTGTTGAGGAGGGTGATTACCACTGTCTTAAAGAATCATGGACATGTATATTTCAGTTCATTCCATCTCTTTCAATATCATTCCATTTTCAACATTCTTCTTATGCTTAAAATATGATATATGTGGTCATTTGACCTTACAGTCTTAGTCAAAAAAGGACAGTGGTCCCAGAATTTCTTGTCTGCATTTTGTAAGCCACCTTTCAAATAAAATTTTATTCTCTAAGCAGTATTTGATGAGGAAGGAGGTCATCAGAGATCCATAGTGAGAGGAATAAAGTATTTTAACTGATAGCTATTTCAGAAGGAAGACAACAGATATACATCTTCTGACCCACAGGTGGCAAACACAACCCCCCACCTTGTTTTATCCAGCCTGGTGGCAGCACCAAACTCCTTACCCCTAGTTAAGGAGTAGTCACACTTACACGGTCCTAAAATTACATGCGGCCCTTTGAAGGCAACCATGAGGACGATGTGGCCCACAGTGAAAGTGAGTTTGACACCTCTCTTCTAAGCCCTATTGAAGAGGTTTTGGTGGTAATGGTGAGCTCTGGCATTGTGTACCCAAGCCTTGTTTTTGACAAATCTAATACCTCATCTGCTTTACAACTTGTTTGTCTGTTCTTTGAGCAGAGGAAGAGGAGTGTAAAATTTCACATGCTTACAACTTTTTTGAGAAAAAAGATTTTAATGAAAAGGGTATTTATCCTTGATGTAGTATAGTGTTTTATACTATCTTCATTTATTAATACTCATAGATATTCTAGACATCTCTTTTATATATGTGTACCAATTTCTCAATGTAATATAGTATCTTATAACAAAAGATTTATCAATTTAAAGGTAAGAGTGTTCATTGACAGTAATTTCAGTGCTTATTTTGTAACATAACTTAAAACCCTGTTAGCTGAGTTATAAAGAGATTATAAACAAGGACTTAAATTTTGTATTTCCATTTGTTACTGTCAGGAAAAAGTCCAGATTCAGTGTAAGTCTACTTTATTTTATAGGCCTATGAAGAATACACCAGCAAGCTAGATGCCCTCCAGCAAAGAGAACAACAGTTACTGGAATCCCTGGGGAATGGAACTGATTTTTCTGTTTCTAGCTCTGCATCAACAGACACCGTTACATCTTCTTCCTCCTCTAGCCTTTCCGTGCTACCTTCATCTCTTTCAGTTTTTCAAAACCCCACAGATGTGTCACGGAGCAACCCTAAGTCACCACAAAAACCTATTGTTAGAGTCTTCCTGCCCAACAAACAGAGGACAGTGGTGAGTCGACTTTTAATATCATCATTGCCTTTTCTTTGTATTTTTCAGAAAGACCAGTTGTTGAAAATGAAATATATTATCACTTCATACTCAGTGGTCATGCAAATTGAAGCACCCATTTCAAACAAGGGAGGAAAAGACAATTATTTGGTGCCAAAGTCTGTGTTCCTTAACTGTAACAAATAGTATTGTTTTTAGTGTCAGATTTGACACTCAAGTCTAAGTACTAGTTCAGAATCGATCAGAATTTTAAAACTAGTACTTGCTTGTTGTCTAACATCTATCAGGTAAGATTCACTTTTTACCCTTGAGAAATCTCTGTTTGCATTTATTTTTCCTCTTGTTTATATAACTTTGTTGATCATTAGTGTCACCATTAGAACAGAGTACTCTAACATTTAGAGCAAGGAAATTCACGGAATTATTTCAGATGGTCTGTAATCCTCAAGTGTAGCAAGTACTGTCGATAGACTAAGTAAATATGGCACCTGCAAATATCACTACTTTTATAATGTATATGGTAGCTTTTGATATTAACAAAAACCATTTCATTTTCCAATACAACTATCGTCAAAGTAGTTTTTAATTATTTCTGAGACAGCATCAGCAGTAATGTTGGTTCTTCATGGAAAGTTTGTTCACCTATGTTGTTGTAACCTCCAATGGGGTTAGTTTTTCACCATGTGCAACATAGATATGGATACGAAGGTCAGTGTGTGGGAACAAAGACTAGGCCTTCAGCCAGTGTCACAGACATAGTTGGGACTCAGATCTTTATATAAAGCTGAGTCTTGAGGTGCTTTACCTTCAGCGAAAGGGTGAACTGGAAGAAAATTTATTCACCAGCATACATGAGTAGCAATGAAACTTGTCTGTCTTTGCCAGGGCTCCAAATAAAGGGTAAAGGTTACCCTGTGAACTCTTAACTATAGATCTGGTTTCACCATAGTGTGGGGTTCTCTACCCGAGAAATTAACATAACAACGGCTCCTAGAATGGTAATAGCACTCAGGCACAGGGCAAAAGCAAATGCAAATCCTCCCTGGCCCATTTAGGTCTCATGGAATTCATGGAGAGACTGCCCCACTGACCAGCTCAAAATCCAGTTTATAAAATATACAAGGAAACTGTCTACCATTAGTGAGTTAGAAGATTTAGAAACAGCTGGATTAAACTTCTGAGAAAGAACAAAATAGAACTTCCAGGTAGTTTTTAAATTTAAACTTACCTTTTGCGACAGCATGGATGGACCTGGAGAATCTTATTCTAAGTGAAATAAGCCAGTCAGAAAAAGACAGGTACCTTATTATTTTACTATGTGGAATCTAATGAACAAAGTAAACTAACAAACAAAATAGAGACAGACTCATAGATAACAGAGCAGACTGACAGCTGTTGGAGGGGAGGAGGATGGGCTTGCTGAAAAAGGTGAAGAGATTAAGCCAAATAAATAAATAAATAAAAAGTTATATACACAGTCAACAGTGTGGTGATTACCAGAGGGGGAAGGAGGGGAAGGGAGGCAGGTGAGGGTAAAGGGAGGATAGGTGGTGATGGAAGGAGACTTGACTTGGGGCAGTGAACACACAATCCAGTGTACAGATGATGTGTTGTAAAATTATACACCTGAAACCCGTATATTTTTATTAACCAATATCAGCTCAATAAATTCAGTAAAAATTTTTAAAATTTTTAAAAAAAAGAACAAAAGAAAAAAGTCAGTGGATAACAATTATCACCCATAAAATATTGCTAAAAGTGATTGCAAGTTGTCAAATTTCTGTACCTTCCATTTTACAAGAAACACAGGATGTTAGGTGCAATGAGGAAACAAGAAAAATCAGAATGTGTACATCTTCTAAGACAAACCACCTCAATGTCATGGAGATTAAAAGGTTGAGTATTATTCTACACTAAATAAGACTAAAGAGGCATAACAGCTAAATAAAGTGTGTGGCCTGGTTTGGGACTAAGATGGGAAGAGCTGTAAGAGGCATTTTTGAGACTTGGAAAATTTTTAATGTTGACTGAATATTAGATGCTATTATAGAATTAATAATTTTAAGGTGTGATAATAGTTACTATGTAGTAGAATGTCTTTATTCTTAGAAAATACGTGAGTAAGTACTTAGAGGTGCTTTGTCATCACACCTGCAACTCCCTCCACCCTCTTTTTTTAAATACAACTTAAAGTGTACAAATCTCAAGTGTCCAGTTCAGTGACTTTTTACAAGTGTAACTGCCAAGCAGATCAAGATACAGGACATTTCTAGTGTGTGAGAGGATTCTCCTGTGTTCCCCAGCCCCAATTCAGTACCTGCCCTCAAGAGTAACCATTATTCTGACTTCTAATTTCAATTAATTTGCAACTTACTGTCAAATGGTATGATGGAAAACAAAATATATAAAGAGAAAAACAAATACGAAAAAATAATAATTTTGAATCAGTTAGAGAAATTGGAGGTTATTTACACTATTCTAATATTTGTATATTTAAAATTTTTCACAATACAAGTTAGAAAAATTCAAACAACACAGAATAAAGGAAAACTAGAAAGTTCAAAAAAGACAGTTGTCACTAGGGGAAAAAATGAACATATTGGTGCTGATTTGAGGAAGTAGCAATGTAACACTTTAAATAAAATTTTAATATGTGAAGCTAGATACAGCCCCGGCTGGTGTGGCTCAGTGGACTGAGCACTGGCCTAAAATCTTAAAAAAAAAAAAAAAAAAAAAAGTTACAGCATACTACAGAGCTATGTTAAAATGCTTTATGGAGATTATAAGATTTATTTTTAAAAATTCAGTGGACCCCTGGCCAGGTGGTTCAGTTGGTTGGAACATTGTCCCATACAACAAAAGGTTGCAGGTTCGATCCTTGACCAGAACACATACCAGCGTTGTGGGTTTGATCCCCTGTTGGGGCATGTACAAGAGGCAACCAGTCCATATTTCTCTGTCACACTCCTGTTTCTTTCTCTCTCTGTTCCTCTTCCTCTCTCCCTAAAAGCAATGAAAAAAGGGTCTCAAAAATTTTTTTTTTAATTTTAATTCATTGGATTAGGTAAAAAGATAAAATGCATCTGAATGAAGAGAGAATTAATGAATTCTATAAAGCAAAACAAGTTACAAAAAATACAAAGAGCAGTTAAGTGGTTTGAAGGAAAGAATGAACAATTTCATTATGTGCCTCAAGAAGAGTTCCAGAAAGTGAGAAGTAAAGTAATAGAGCAACATTTAAAATGATGGAAAATGTGAATGTAAAGATTTGGAAACACAAGCCCCAAGTTGGATAAGTAAATTTGAATCCATACTTACAGATGTAACAAAATGAAAGAATATTGTTTCAAAAGCACTTATGGAAAAAAAATCTATAAAAGAATTTCAATTAGATTAACCCAGATTTCTTCATGGCAGCTGTAGAAGCCAGAAGACAGTAGAATAATATACACAGAGTGCTGAGAGATGCCCGAGTCACTCAGCTAAACTGTGAGTTTAGCTAGCTTGGTACACTATGAATGGAGACACTATAAAGACCTTTCTAATGAGGAATTTACCTTTCTAATGAGGAATTTACCTTTCCCAGGTTCTACTTGAAGGAGGTACCCAAAAATTTCTTTTAAGAAAAAAAATCAAACACAGGAAGGAATGAAAAGTAAGAATTAAACCTAAAACTACAAAATTTGTAGAGGAAAACAAAGGATAAAATCTTTGTGACCTGGAATTTGGCAATTATTTGTAAATATGACATAAAAAGCACAATCCACATTGAAGATACAGTGGTTCCCCTTATTCAAGGGGAATGCGTTCCAAGACACTCAGTGGTTGTTGATGAGTTTAATTTATAAACTACACCCAGTAAGAGATTAACAGTTATAACCAATAATAAAATAGAACAGTTATAACAGTATACTATAGTAAAAGTTACTTGAATGTGGTCTCTCTCGCTCTAAGTACCTTATTGTATGTACTTACCCTTCTTGTGATGATGAGAAATGATACAATGCCTGTGTGATAAGATCAAATGAGCTGCATGATGGAGACACTGTGGCAGTATAAGAATGCACTATAAGGGTGACTTGAACACAAATACTGAGATACTTTGACTGTCAATCAGATAACTTCAGTGGCTGCTAAGTGACCAAAAGGCAGATGGTGTATACAGTGTGGATACACTGGACAAAGGAATGATGCATGTCCCTAGTGGGATGGAGTGGAATGGCACAGGATTTCATCACCCTACTCAGAACCACTGCACATTCATACTTATGAATTGTTAATTTCTGGAACTAATCATTTAATATTTGAGACCACAGTTGAGCATGTATAATTGAAACCTCAAAAACTGAAACCATGGAGAAGGGGGGACTATTGTATTGATAAACTGGACTTCATCAAAATTAAACGCTTCTGCTCTTCAAAAGACAGTGTTAAGAGAATAAAAAGACAAACTGCAGACTGATAATCATCTGTTGAAGAACATGGATTCAGAATATATAAAGAGACCTTAGAATTCAGTAACAAGAAAACAACTCAATTTAAAAATGGGCAAAGAATTTGAACAGGTACTTCACCAAAGAAGACATATGGATGACAAATAAACACATGAGAAGATTCTCATAAGTCATTAAGGAAATGCAAATTTAAAGGCACAAGATACCACTGCACATCTGCTAGAATGGCTAGAATGAAAGTTGGCCAGACCAAGTGTTGGTGAGGATATGGACTAACTGGATTTTAATACACGGTGGAACTGTACAATGGTACAACCACTTTGGGAAACAGCTTGGCACTTTTAGTAATGCAATCCCTTTCAGAATCTCAATAGCACCTTTTTTATTTTACAGAAATAGAAAAATCCATCCCGAAATTCATGTGGAATCTCAAGGAATCCTGAATGGCCAAATATTCTTATAAAAGAGTAAAGCTGGAGGTCTCACACTTCCTGATTTCAAAACTTACTGCAAAGTTACAGTAATCAAATCATTGCAGTAATGGCATAGACAGACATATAGACCAGTGAAATAGAATAGGGAGTCCAGAAATAAATTCTCACATATATGACCACAGGATCTTTCACTAGGTACCAATATCACTCTGGAGAAAAGACAGTTCCACAAATGGTGCTTGGAAAACTGGGTATACATGTGCAAGAGAGTGAAGTTGGACCCTTATTTTACACCATATACAAAGCTATTTCAAATGGATTAATGCTGTAATGTAAGAGCTAAAACTAATACACTTAGAAGAGAAAACAGAAAACATTGGATTTAGCAGTGTTTCCTTGGAAATCACAGGCAGTGTAGAATTAGGGAAATTGGGCTACACAAAATTAAAAACCTATGCCAATCAAAGAACACTCAATAGAATGAAAAGTCAGTCCACAGAATGGGAAAGAATATTTGTAAATCATGTATATAACATGGGGTTAGTATTAAGAATATATTTTAAGAAACTCCTACAACTCTACCACAAAGAACCCCAAACAACCCTATTTTAAAAAATGGGCATCTTCCAGTCAAGATGGTGGCCTAGGCAGACATGGATTGCCTGTTTGCACAACCACATCAAACTTACAACTAAAATATAGAATAACCATTCCTCAGAAGCGTCGGAAATGGAATTGAATGGGAGTCTGACAACTATGAAATCGAGTTGAAGGACAACTACAGAATTAAAGATACCACATACATACAGAATGGTAGGAGGGGTGCAGACACAGAACAGGTTGATCCCACACCCACATGGATAAAAATTTAGGAGGGGTATCTTGGGAGCGAGGAGTCCCAGACCCACACCAGGCCTCCCTAGCCTAGGTTGTCAATGCCAGGAGGATAAGTGTCCACAACTTCTGGCTACAAAAACCATTGGGGATTGAATCAGGAGAAGAAACTGCTGGAGCCCCAAGCAGTTCCTCTTAAACAATCTACACATGGACTCACCCAGACTCACTTCCTCTGAGCTCCAGCACCAGTGGTGCTTGAAAGGCACCAGTGATATAGAGGGAGAAACTGAAGTGTCTGGCATCAAGATGAGCAGAGGCCATTGTCCCTTTCCTAAACCTTCCCCCAGAGCCAGTAAGCCGGTGCTATATCTGAGACTCTATCATCCTGGCTAACACTGTTTGACCCACCTTGGACATTCCCAGAGACCCTGCCCCACCCAATATACAGGCTCACCCAAGCTGCTTTTCCATAAGAAGGCTGGTCTTTGCTCCTAAATCCCATCAAACAAGCTACAACTGGCTTCAGTGAGCTCTAGTGGTGGCCAGATTAGGTTCACATCTTGGCTTCACCTGGGAGTCTCCAAGCCCAGCACAGGTAGCAGTCATCTCAGATTGCTTTATAGCTCAGGCAGGGTGCCCTAGACAAAACACCATGGGGGGGCTGACCTTGGCCTGCACTGTCGGGAAACCCCAGGGCCAGAGCACCCAGTGAACAGCTACAGACTGTGTGGGAGCACCACCACCCTGCCCCTGCAGAGCTGATCCTCCACCAAGGGTGGAGGTTGGTGGTCAGTGGTAAAGCCAGTCCTTGCAGCTGAATGGCCTGGGTAAATACCTCCCATTGACCTGCCAACAGCATCCAAGGCTCAACCACAGGAAGAGGGTGTACTCAGCCTCTACAAAGGGCGCACCCTGAGCACACAGCTTGAGTGGTAGGGGAGGCAGTGCCACTGGACCCTACAGGACACCTGCTACATTAGGCCATACTACCAAGACAGAATCAAAGCCGCTCTACCTAATACCTAGAAACCAACACAGGGAAGCTGACAAAACGAAGAAACAAGGAAACATGGCCCAAGTGAAAGAACAGATCCGAACTCCAGAAAAAGAGCTGAAGGGAATGGAGATAAGCAATCATATCAGATGCAGATTTCAAAACACTGGTTGTAAGGATGCTTCAAGGAACTTAGTGAGGACCTCCGCAGCATAAAAAAGTCCCAATCAAAAGTGAAGGATACACTAACTGAAATAAAGAACAATTTACAGGAAAACAAAAGTAGAGTGGGTGAGGCCAAAAATCAAATCAGTGATTTGGAACATAAGGTAGGAAAAAACAACCACGCAAAACAAGAAAAAAAATGGATAGTATAAACAGCCTCTGGGACAACTTTAAGAGGTCCAACATTTGCATCATAGGGATGCCAGAAGGAAAAGGGAAAAAGAAAGAAGTTGGAAATCTATCTGAAAAAAGTGAAAGAAAAAATCCCTAATTTGGTGAAGGAAATAGACATGTAAGTCTAGGAAGGGCAGAAAGTCCCAATTGTGATGGATGCAAAGAGGCCCACTCCAAGATACAAAATAATTAAATGCCAGAGGGTAAAGATAAAGAGAGACTCTTAAAAGCATCCAGGAAGCCCTGGCTGGCATAGCTCAGTGGGTTGAGCTCGGGCTGTGAACCAAAGTGTCACAGGTTCGATTCCCAGTCAGGCCACATACCTGGGTTGCAGGCCACGGCTCCCAGCAACCACACATTGATGTTTCTCTCTCTTTCTCCCTCCCTTCCCTCTCTAAAAATAAATAAATAAAATCTTTTTTTAAAAAAAGAAAATAAAAGCATCCAGGAAAAAAAGAAAGTTGCCAGATGGTTGCCAGATGGGAGGGGAAAGGGGTAAATAAGTGAAGAGGTGAAGGGATTAAGAAGTACAAATAGGTAGTTACTGAATAGCCATGGGGATGTAAAGTACTGTACAGGAAATGGAGCAGCCAAAGAACTTATATGCATGACCTGTGTACATGAACAATGGTGGGGGGATTGCCTGAGGGAGTGGAGGGTGCTGGGGAGGGCGTCAATGAGGGGAAATTCAGGACAACTATGATAGCATAATCAATAAAATACAATTTAAAAATTCTCATGGAAGCACTGTAAAATGATATCTTTTTAACTATTTTGAATAATAAGGAGAAGAATACTGGTTTTACCAGAGATCTGTACAAAAATGTTCTTAATAGTTTTACTTCTAACAGTCCAAAACTGAGTATAACCCAAATGTCCATCTAGGGGTAAATGGCTAAACAAATTGTGGTATATTTGTAGAAAGAGATGCACTACTGAGACACAAAGCTATAGTTTACCAGTATAGTATACTAAAAGTAGGTTTGTCTGGATCAAAGTGAGAAATTTACATTTGTAATTTTCATAAGAACTTTCACATTTTGCTTCATAGGTTTAACTTAATTTTACACTGCTACGAGCAATGTATGAGTTGCCTTTTTACCACCACCTCATCAGCAGAATATGTTTTCAATCAGTATGGTAAATGAAAACTATCTTGGCAGGTTTGAGCTTGGTTTTCTCGGTGAGGTTGAACACCACCTTTTCATATGTTTAAGGCCGTTTATTTCTGTTCCTATGAGCTGACTTTCATGTATTTAGCTCACTGTTTTATTGGGTTGTTGGTCTTGATCTCAATTTTTCAGGAGCTTTCTTTATATAAGATATGCCTGTTATATGTGTTGCAAATATTTTGTCCCAGTTTGCATTTGTCTCTTGATTTTGCTTTTATAATGTGTTTTGCCATCTAAAAAGGCTCTTAATTTTATGTAGCTGAATTTATTATTTTTCTTTACAGTTTCCAGATTTTGCATCATAGTTATAAAGGCCTTCTTCTTTTGAGCTTGTAAAGGAGTTTGCTTTGTTTTCTTTCCATTCTTTTATGGTTTGTCCCTTCCTACTCTCAACATTTGAATTCTTTGCTCTATTTATAGTTTATCCTCATATACTATATCAGATATGGATGAACTTTTTTTTATAGATTGGTTCCAGTTGTCCCAACATCAACTATTAAAAAGTTAATCTTTACCTTATTTTAGATGCTGCCTTTATCTTATCCTAATTTCCTTCATGTATTGGAGTCTGATTTGTTTTTTTCTGTTCCACTGGCCTCTCAGTCTGTTGAACAGGCACTATCATGAAGGAGCAAATAGTACAAAAAAAATCAGCCTACAGAAGTGGAATGAAGAAGAAGTGATTGATGACTTCCCCTTTGTGAAAGAGTAGAAAACTGAATTTTTGTCTGCTGATGAAATAAATGTACACCTTGGAATCAGCCTATGCAGAGAAGCATGAGGGAGCGTAGCTGTATTTGAAAATGGCATTACAGAAATGCATGAGGGAAATTACTAAAGAAACTGAAGGGTTGATAGTCCCAGGTCATTTATTGCCTTTTATGCCATTTGGAATTTGAATTTTGCCTTATAAATAATGGGACAAGTTTCAGCAGACTAACAAAATGTAAGATTATACCTGGGGGTTCTAAATCAGAGTTCAGTCTATTGGCCATACCACCCTGAACCAGCCCAATCTCGCCTGATCTCAGAAGGTAAAAGAGTTAGTTCACTGGGCTCCTCAGCGGTCCATACATGGGCTTCAAGTTCCATGAACTCTCCCTGAAATTTTCTGTCAGAGAGAGCATCTGAGTCAATAGATTCTCAGAAGTCTGACATGTGCAGAAGTTAAAAATACATTCTTTAGAAAGATACCTATACCATGGAATAGGATAGGTTGAATGGGGTTTAAATGTAAAGATAGGTTTGCTAATCAAGACATTTTTGCATTAGAGTAGGGAGAATATGAGTAGCAGAGTGGAAAGGTGAGTTTTCCCTTCAGTTCATTGTTTCTGGAAGGTACGGCAAATGCGTGGTAGTTGTGTTCTGTAACATTTTTGTAAACACTGATCTAGTGAAGGGCAACTACAGGGTTACTATTACATAAATGAGCTAGAGATGGCCTTGATATATTGACCCCTAGGTGGTCTATTTTTTTCAGTTTGCTGAGGCCCATTCGCTTAAAAGCCCTCTGGCATGGGACACTTCGTTGCAGTATGAGAGCTGGAACAAGAAGGCACAGTGTCACCTTGTTCAGCCTCAGCAGGCAAAGCATGCATTGGACTCGCTCCTCTGCACTTGTTCACATAAGCATTGCAAGTACTGGTTTGTGGGTTACAAATAAATTGAACGAGTAGACATCGCAAATACAGAATTGCACCAATACGAGAATCAGCTGTACCATTTCAATCTCATGCATACTTCCATTGATGAGCCTACTCCGTAAGACACTTTTCCTTTGTTGGGTAGTTTTAATGGTTATATTGAGCTAAATTTGGGATCCTGGTTTTTTTCTAATCATAGATCCTAATTTGGCTTTCTAGATTGTTCCCCCTTAAGTATGCTGTTTAAATTCAGCTGTCTTATATCTACCCTTACTCCATTTTTTCCCCTCTAGCATAAAGATTTTTAGTTTCTTTGAGAACGCTGGGTTTGCTAAGTACTTTAGTAATTTAAAAGAATGAAACCTTTAATTTTATTGTCTCTACTTCTCCCCTACGCACACCATTAAAACTGCCCAACCTGAACTCCCACTGCCCCACTTAAGTCCACATTGTGTTTATCAGTTCTCTTTCAGTTATAGATTATTCACTGCGAGTTGGGGATATAGGGTGAAGGTCAAAATAGGGATTATTGCAAATATACAGAAAGATCCTTTTTATCTCTTTCCAGTGGCACTTGCCTCTTCACCACCAGCGTCTCTGTACTTCTCCCCAGGTTAGCCTTATTCTGTAGCCACATTTCTGAGTGCAGTGGGAAGGATGGCCCCTGGGGACTCCAGATTTCTATCTGCTTGTCATGCTGTAACTATACTAGAAGAAGTCTTTTGACCAGTGTCCATCTATAAGTAGTTTTGGGGTCATATATCTAGTCCTGGGTCAGTTGCTATTGCCACGAATATGGAACACTGATTAGCCAACTTATGTCACATGTAGCCAGAAAAGTGATGATGCTTGATTGAGATCCTCTTCAGTACCTCATGAATTTTTAGGAAAGGGCAGGTTCCATGAGGATATAGGCGTGCTAGGCAACGAAACAACAAATATCAATTATACACATTAAGACAAGTATTTTCTTTCTCCTATATTTAGGATCAGTAAGACATCTCTTAAGGACCATCATTGTGATTGAAGGATTAAACAGTTTTTAGCTTTGAACAATGTTGCATCAGAATTGATTTTGCTTTAAATGTTGACATCTATTTTTCCTCAATCATAGGTACATAGGGATCTGTTATATTTTCTGTTCTCTTTTATATGTTTAAATATTTTATAATTTTAATAAAGTAAAATTTGTTTTAAGTTGGTAAATAATAATAGATGTTTGTCATAATCTCTCATTAGCTGTAGAAACGATGTATATGACATGGTAATGCATGTTTTAGTCAAGGTATTATATTATGAAGTTATTGATTTTTATTGATTTATTGATTATTATTGATCTATTATAAAGTTATTGACTTTTTTAAACGATGTGGAAAGCATAATCTTTTTCCTTTACCTCATATACATTTATATGATACTGTAGGTACCTGCAAGGTGTGGAGTTACAGTCCGGGACAGTCTAAAGAAAGCACTGATGATGAGAGGTCTGATCCCAGAGTGCTGTGCTGTTTACAGAATTCAGGATGGGTATGGTTTGTATGTGATGTGAAATTTGTTTGAAAAGAAAAAAAACTCAGACGTTAAACTTCAGGGTTTTCTCTAAGATCTTTATCTAAACCTTGGGAATTGAAAATGAACTTTAGAAAACAGTATTAAATTAAACAAATCTTATAGGCCCTTTGAAGAGTTAGTATTAGATATTTTATGTGTGACCATAGTGTTACTCTGATCAAATGACTTGACTTGGAATTCGTGATTCTTAAACTTTTTAAACCATTTAGGATGTGACTCATTTGAATAGTGGACTTGTCCCCGCTCCCCTATTTTTAGTACAAACTCATAATTTCACAAAGGCGTATCAATTAACATTTTATATTGAACTATTTTTCTTTCAGAAAGTGTCTAAAATCATGCCAAGATACCTCCCTCCCAGTTTTGACTCCCATTTTAAAAATTACCCTTTTTGGGGCATGTTGTCCCTTGACACTCTTTTTCTTTGGATGGATACATCCATACCTGTGATTTTTTTTTTTTCTGGGATGCCAGGAACAATCCATTTTCTGCTGTTGTAGGTCTTTTCTGGAGCTGACTTGAAGAAAAGAGTACATCTCTTTACCCTGCTGTTTGTCCAAGAGTGATACATTTATTTGGGGTAAACTTAAAAATTAATTTATTGCCATTTAAATTTCTAACGATGGAAGGCCAGGGAGCCAAACCTCCCTCACCATTACTAGCCCCTCAATAACCAATTTTCATATCTTCAGCATGAGGTCTATGAAGATTTTTAGGTATGATTACCAAGAAAGGCTTCTGTCTACACTTTTCAGAGAGAAGAAGCCAATTGGCTGGGACACTGACATTTCCTGGCTTACTGGAGAGGAATTGCATGTAGAAGTATTGGAGAATGTTCCACTTACAACACACAACTTTGTATGTACCTTTACATTTTTTTCAAAATGTCAAAAATGTCTATGTTCTTGTGAATGAATTTTTATGTAGGAAATAAGAAATATGGATGAATAATTTGGGGATTGATATTTTACCTAAGTTAAGAATCAGTTCTGTTCTTTTAAAAACTTGAATTTAAACTAAACCGTTTAACTTTAATTGGTATACTTTGTTTTGAATTTAAAAAAGGAATACATGCCTATTATTAAAAGAAAATTTAAAAATGTGAAGTATATCAAGTAAAAATGAAAATACCATGTTAGAGATAAACTAGTATTAATCAGTTATCGTGTAGTCTTCCAGTTTCTTTCTGTGTATACAAACATGTATGCTTATATCTGTGAGCCTAAGGTTTTCTCCTTTCTCTTTTCTTCTTCATTCCCCTCTTTTCATTATTTTCTATTTCTTCCCTATTCTTAAACTAAAAATGGAGTCTTTCTCATTCTTTGTAATCTTTACCTTTTAAAAAAATCAACAGTACATCATGGATACCTTTTGATGTTAGTACACCTGGCTTTATTTTTATAATTGCATAATAACCTGTAAGAATGGTATAAATTCAGTATATTTAACCATCCCTCTATTGATAGACATTTAGATTTTTAAAAAATCTATTATATACAGGGCTAAACAGGATCTTTCTGCGTACATCTTGACATACTTGCATAAATTTTTCTGAAGGATTGGTTAATGGAATGAAACAGCTCTTCTTGAGGACTGAAAAAAGACATTAAAACTCTCCATGAGGACTTCTCCCTTTGGTTTTTGCATTTGCTAGAACCTAGCCTAAACTAAGTGTCACCAGAGTAAAGCCCGAAAAGTGAGGTCTCTCTACCTTATAGATGAGGACACAGTTCCCAGAACTTGAGAATCTATCCCCTAAAAGAGTAGTAGGCAAATGCAGGGTTAGAATGATCTATAAGACAGGTGTGAATTTCTTACTTATCTATATACAGGGTCCAGCAGAAGTAATGCCTGCTTGAGTGTGGTTGGTAGGGTAATAATATGGGTGTAATAATTTATAGCTTTACTTTGAACATTTCACCTAAAATATCATGTGGTGTGCTTGAGTGTGATATTATTATGTTACAGAATTACATGCTTATGATTTTGTAATAAAAGATTTTGTAATAAAAAGGGGGGCATTATTTGTGCTGGACCCTGCATGTGGAATTTGAACCATAGTTTATTTTTTTCTAGATGGATAGTTAATGCTACATTTTTGATGTCAAGTGTTTTCTGACAGCTGGTCTATTCAAGTAGACAACTGATGAGATGATTTCCTTGGGTTGTGCTTTGGGGGCTCCATTAGTAGTAAATAATGAAATCAAGTGTTTCAATAATTAAGGCATCTTTTGAACAAGTGTAAAATACACCTAATATCAATAAGATTTACTGTGTAGCAAATAGTATTATAACAATGAACTGGGAAGTTCATTACTATAGAGATTTTTTTAACTCAGTATAGAATTTCGAGTGGTAAGTGTTTAGGAATCCAAAAGCAGTTTCATAGTGATTCACACACAATTTCATAGTGATTACTACTCTTTAATTATTCTTAGCTAGAGATTGGATATGGGAAGGTGAAAGAAGACCTAAGTTGCCAGCTGGGAAATTGTGTTAAAATAGTGCCTCAGGAAGGTCCTTGCCATAACAGTGCAATGAAAGCAAACTGCAGGTTAGCCCAGAATGTGGAAATCTTTTCAGCACAGTTGGAGACCTGCCAGTAAATATTTATGGAAAACCTTCCTTTTGCCAACACCATGTCTGATCTAGGAATATAACAATGAATAAGAAAAACAGTATCCCGGCCTTAGATTAGAGAGACAAATGATTTAATAAGAAAACTTCATAAAAACTTGTAATTACTGTGTATGTGTAAAGTGCTGTAGATACGCAAAGTAGAGACGCTTTGAGGAGTCGGGATGGTTTCCCAAAGGAAGAGTAAGCTAAGATCTAATGGATGAGGGGAGCAGCTGAAAGTGAAGAAAAGAGTGCTCAAGGTAGAGTAAATAGCAAGAAAACAGATTGCCCTTTCAGTTTAAAAAAAAAATATTCAGAATCGGTGGTACAAAGTTAGGGGAGGGAGATGTTACAGGATAGCAAGAGTTATGGGTTGAGTAAGCAGATTCCAGTTCAGGAGAGTCCGTTTAAGCCATATTAATGATTTGCACTTTTCTGTAAAATAATTGGGAATTTAATGATTGTAAGCAGGGGAGAAGTGTGATTAGGTAAGTGTTTTAGAACAACTGCTCTGCATATCATATAGATGCGAGAGTAAAAACCAGCACTTGATGCTTCTTAGAAAGGGAAAGAGTTTCTCTCTGCATCTCTGCTGGATTTTGCTGGCTACTCAAGGAATGCTGCTGATGCCTTATAGTTTCATAGAGTCTGTTATAAAAGCAGTTCCTTCTCTACTTGCCTGCATCCCAGGAGTCCTTGAGAACTGGTAGGGTGAAAGGGGACAGGGAAGGTTGGGAAACAAATTTGAAACAGATGGCATTTGTCTAGGCATTTGTCTAGCCCTTCCCTTTTTCTGTAGGCACTCAGGTTAATGTCTTCCTTCAGACAGCCCATACTTTACAAATGGATGCATGCAAATTGTCTGGTCTCTGTCTCCCATTAGTTTACCATCCATGTCTCGAGATGCTCAAATTCAGAATAAACCTAAATTGTGACCCAAAGGAAAAGATATACCTTCTATCGCTCACCTTTATTGACAAAGGTATACTCACAAATATAAGGTGCGCCAAAAGTAGGTTTACAGTTGTTCGTATGGAAAGTAATACAGTAATTAATAAATAATAATACAGGAATAAACTCTTGGGCATTCACAACTGTAAACCTACTTTTGCGCCCCCCATATGTTACTTGTAATTTATACTCAAGGACATACTCAGGTTTTCTCCTCTTAATTACTCTCCTCTTTCTTCCCTCCCTTCTCCCCTCTTTCCTTGTTTCTGTCTCTATTCTCCTTTACATATACAAATAACCAGTTACACAGAGTTTACAAATATAAGTTAGTGACGGGAAGAAAGACTGCAATTGAGTGAATTAACATAGGAAGAGAAATTAGGGTTTCATGATACTCAACAGATTGTCAGGAGAGTGAAGATGTGAGTGGTTAGCAAAGAGAATCAGATGACTATAAAATGCTGATTCCTGTGCAAAATTTTTATCTTTTTCTGTGCTCCATTTCCCAAAATTACGCTAGCAATGTAAAGTATTGTTGGCTTTGGTAAATAGTGGTCTCATAAATGTCAAAAATCTTCTAATTTCTTGTATATCCAGAGACAAGTGGAAAAAGAACAAAGCTAAAAACAAGTGGTTGCTTTTTTACCTCCCCTAGAAAGTGGTCATAGGAAAAAGATGAAGAAAACATGAGCCATTTTTAAAACTATCTAAATGTTCTCAAAAGCCAGAATGGATGATATATATGCCAAGATACCATTTTCTTGATGAAACATTTTTAAATTTTATCCTGTTAAATATGTGTTTATTGAGAAGAGTCTGGTAAACTTTGGGTGTTGAGATCAACTTAATGGCTCATGAAAAGCATTTGCCATATTTTGCCATGTATAACGGGTACTTTTTTGCCCAAAGTTTTGAAGGAAAAATAAGAGTGTGCATTATATGTGGGTAGTACCTGAAATACCTGATCTTGTGTTTTGTAATTTGTTACGTAAAGTTTCTTGTACCATAGTATGTTCAAAAATAAATGCTAAAATTCCTTTGTAATACAAAAAAACAAGTACCTAAATATAAATAAGTAAAAAATTAAATTAAAAAATTAAAATGAAAGATTTTTTTCCCCTGCAAGCTCAGGACAAAAACATGGGTATGTATTATACATGGCAGCACGTTATACATGGCAGTGCGTTATACACGGCAAAATATGGTTATATGTAGTTAGAGTAAGTATTGTTATATGAATACAAATGTGTCCTAGGTCATAACATAAAATATATTTTCATTATGGTCTTTTATTAAAACTCTGAAAAACTGAAGTGAATTGAGAATATTCAGCAAAGAATAAAGGACAAAACAGAAGGCGCCCATGCTCTCACCACTCTGAAATAGCCATTATTAACATTTTGGTACTTGTTTATCCTTTTTATATTTTCTGCTTATTATTTACACAGATTAATATTTTTGAAACAATTTCCAGCTTTGGTAGTTGTCAAGGTAGAGCCTCCCTAGCACAGTTCTATTTATGTGACCCATGTTGTATGCAGATCAGCGATTTTCAACCAGTGTGCCATATGAATTTTTAAAACATGCACTACCTGACTATTTAATCAGGGGCACTGACCTCTTCCCTTAAACTGTCAATAAAAAAAATAATGACAGCAGCCAACACAATAGCCATCCAGTGTGAATGAACCAAAATACACCTTTTTTTCTGTCAAATCGACAAAAAGATAAATTTTGGGGTGTGCCATATAATTTAAGTAATTTGTTTATGTGTGCCATGAGATGAAAAAGTTGAAAATCACTGTTGTAGATCATTTGCCTCATGTGAAGTCCTTACATGTTGTCTTTTTTAAGTTTCTCATAGAGGAGTGTTCAGACACATGTGGGTGCTCTTATCCTCTTAACCAAATGAGAACTTGTTGAAAGCCATTCATATTGTCCTTAAGGCGATTTTTCCTGTCCCTCATCCCAGTTAGTAAGTTTAGGTAGGGTTGTTGTGATTTTCGTACAATTACAAATAGTTTTTTCTTTTCTAAATACTTGTTTTTACATTTTAATGAAAGTATATTTACATTTTAATCAAATGTATGTAGTTTTAAAAGTAGTGCAGAGGGACTTATATTTAAAAATAATCTGTTCCACCATCTCTTGCTAGCTTCTAATGCCACTCGCCAGAGGAAATCACTCTTAACTTTTAATGGTTTTTGTTTTAAGCTCTTCTGGTGATTATTAAGCCACAATATCTTGTTTTATCAACTTAAAACATCATTTACTGATAACTGATTGCATTGGGAATTAGCTCATTTGTAACATTACAACCTTTCCTCCTCCTCCTTTCCTCCAATGTGTTTTTTTTTTATTTTGGGGGTTTTGAGGCTCCTCTGTTGGATACCTTTGTGACTTTGAATAGTATTAGCATACTTTTGTTTTTAATTCTCGTAACACCAGTAAACACCTCATAACTCCTTTCTTTGTACAGTTATTATATTGTACACTTATCCTTCCTTTTACTTCTAGTCCCTTCTCTTATCAAATCTCTACTTTTATTGTTATGTAGTCAAGCTTGAAATTAGTTTCCTGTCCTTCATTCATTTCCCATCAAGACTTTGAGTTTTTTAATTGGATATTGGGTAGGAGATAATACATACAGTCTCTCTACTAGTTTGAACCCATTGGTTTTCATTTTAGTATTATAGTGTGTAAGGCAGTTCTCATGACATAAACATATTAAAGATTTATTTTAAACCAGAGAATAAATAAGTTGATTTTTTAAAAGTTTCTTGCGAGTTTTTTAAATCCTCTGTGATATTTTGCAGGTACGGAAAACATTTTTCACCTTAGCATTTTGTGACTTTTGCCGAAAGCTGCTTTTCCAGGGTTTCCGCTGTCAAACATGTGGTTATAAATTTCACCAGCGTTGTAGTACAGAGGTTCCACTGATGTGTGTTAATTATGACCAACTTGAGTAAGTAATCAAAAAAATTTCTGCCTACCATTTTACATTTAATTTTTCTGAATGTGAAATTAGTATGTCTTAGAGTTTGCGGGGGGTAGGTTCTGTCCAATGGAGTTGTTACAGGGAATTTTTTTAAAGTGTGTCTAGAGACTAATATGTAATATAACCTATGCTTTACTCCACAATTGTACTTCTGGTTCAGCTACACGGTTTTTTAATGTTTTATATTCTCTTGTAATTAATAAGGATCCCTTCCCCATAGAAATCACTTTTAGATAGTTTCTGGGAGGAGAGGTGTTGTTTCAGTAAAGTTAACAAATATATTTTTGGACCACAGATAAAGAGATCTGATTCTGTCATCTATTTTGTAAATTGTGTTTCTCTCTCTCTCTTTCTCTCCCCTCCTTGTCTCCCTCTCTCCTTTAACCCCACCTGCACCCCCAGTTTATTTAAAAGTAAGATATAAAATCTTTGTACCCAGTGTATCTCTTTCTAAAATTTCTATTTGCTTTTGATGCTAGTTTCTCTAATAGATTAAACTAAGTCTTTTAATATTTTTGTGTGCTGTTGCTGCTGCTAAGGTCTTGTTACTTTTCCTGATCACTTGAGCAAATAGAACTCAACTCTGTTTTAAAGTATATTATAATGATGTGATCTAACTTTGCAATAGTTACGTTTTCTTCTAATTCCTTAACTATAAAGCATGATTTTTCCCCTCTGATATGTAGGAATTTGTTGTATAGAACAATTAGTTTCAGGTTCTTAGCTTGCCTTTGAAATACAATATAATTTTTAAAATAAGCCTCTAGATAAAAATATAACTAATTAAATTAACAATCATTTCTAAAAATGGAATTTGATCTCAGATATTTCTGTTAACTCTATAATGTATTCTGATGTATGAAGCTTCTGGGTTTTGCACAAGTTAGGTTTGTTTTGTTTTGTTTTTGTTTCTGCCTCACAGTTTGCTGTTTGTCTCCAAGTTTTTTGAACACCACCCAATACCACAGGAGGAGGCCTCCTTAGCAGAAACTGCCCTCGCATCTGGATCATCCCCTTCCGTACCCCCCTCCGATTCTATTGGGTATGATTTGACTCCTGCTATTCAGTCACATGCTATTTGAACTGGTTTCTTTTGGTTCTTTGGTTACTGTAAACTTTTTTTATTAGCATTGGGGTTGTTAAAGAGGGACTTTTTTTTTTCAGATACCTTATTACACCAGTCAGATAGTTACATGCATTTGATACAGATACTTGGGATTGAAACTGACATAGACTGTTTCAGGATGAGTATTGAAAAAATCAAGCAGCAGATAACTGAGTGAGTCCTGACTGGTGCTCATCACTTTATTAAGTAACATTAGATATAGAAGTACATGACTTCATTTAGAAAAGTAGCGTTAACATGAGACAATGGCAAACAGTTTAAAAATGATACGTAATTAAATTCCATCGTTTCTGACATAGTATTTTAAACTTAAGTTATAAGGACAAATATTCTCATATTTACAGAGAAGAGGATAGTGAGCAAGAGTAGTCAAGAAAACTTAATGAAGAAAGTAGGATTTTGAATTGGACTTTAAAGGATTGTACAACTAAATGAGCTAGGAAGTAAAAGCATGGGGATTGAGAGGTGGAGGAGGGAGGAGAAACAGCATAAATAAAGGGAATGGCAGTGGTATATTTAGGAGATAGTAGAGAGAGCCTAATCTAAGTTAAGAAGGAGCATGTGTAAGAGTAGATTATGGAGAGTCTTGGAATTTAGACTGGAATTTACACTTGGCATAAGAGGGGAGAAAAGGATTAAAGGTTTTTGAGCAGAGTACTAACCTGATGAAAATGGTTTAAAAGAAAGAATCACATAACACTAATACACAGTTAGATTTATAGAGAAATGTCTGTGGTAAAGAAGGCCAACTCAGATTCTGTTGGTTGTGAAGACAGGGAAGAACAGTGAAGACTTAACAGGAGGGGTAGCAGCAGGCAGGAGCGATGAATTTCATAAAGTGTAAAAGAAAAAGAAATAATGCTATTGATCAGTTATGGTGGATAAAGGAGAGAACTCACTTTAAAGATGATACAAAGTTATCTACATATTCAAGTGTCATATGAGGGGGAAAAAGAGATGATAATGACTTTAGAAGATACTGGGTTGGCCAAAAAGTTCATTTAGGTTTTTTCCCCATACGATGGCTGTAGTTGTCTTTAATTTCATTCAAAACAATGTTGTTCAATTGTATTGTGGAAGTTGTCATATCAGTGTGTGTTTAAAAAAATAAAACATCAAGATCCTTTTGTAGTTCATAAGTGTGATGATTGGGTGTCCATGCTCACGCGTGACATGTGCCTCCCACAAACCTTGTTACGACATCAGCACATTATCTGTCAGATGTGAAAAAAACAAAATGTCAAAATTGGTGAATTTTTGCATAGTGATTTTAATATTGAAGATGAAAGAAAATACGCAACATTTTTGGTGTATTATGCTTTATTATTTCAAGAAAGGTAAAAATACAACTGAAATGCAAAAAAAAAGATTTGTGCAGTGTACAGAAAAGGTGCTGTGACTGATCGAATGTGTCAAAAGTGATTTGTGAAGTTTCTTGGTACTGTTGACATTTTGGCCAAATAATTCTTTGCTGTGGGGCTGTCTTATGCATTGGAAGATGTTTAGCAGCACCTCTGGCCTCTCCCCACTAGAAGCCAATAGCGGGAGATAGCCAACATACTCAAAATATCCAAATCATTAAAGTTACTGGTGAAAATGAAAAATATGTCTTTTATTTTATGGAAAAATCTAAACGGATCTTTTGGTCAACCTAATACTAGTTTGCTTTGGAGCATTTCTTACATAGGCCTGCTTATTCTTTCCCTATACGATTTGAGGAAGCATAAATTATACTATATCTTGAGGCATATGATTAAAAAAAAAAGTCACTACACCGCATTCTGTTCTAGACAATTCTAGAGATAATTAGTTAAGATCAGAAATATTTTATGTTTTAACCCTACTTCCTCTCATTCTTCACAATGTAATGCTATTTCTTCTACCCAGAGAGATTAAAAAAAAAAATTGGTACTCCCAGTAGACGCTTAATTTTTATGAAGCCAACCTTTCTGGAGGTTTCATAGGCTAGAAAATTGAGCAAAAAACTTTTGTATTAAGGTGTGGATGTATTTACCTATTTTGGATCACTAGGAAATGCAACCCCTGTGTTCTCTTGACAGGTTTTAACAGTTACCCACTCTAGTGTAGTCATCTTATTCCTACACTCTATAATCATTATTTGTATGCAGAGTATATTTCTTAGGAGACCAAGTCAAAATGTTTGTTGTTGTTTTTTTTTTTAATTAATCCTTTAACTATGACTTTTACTCTTGACAGATTCTATAGACTGATGCCTTTCTAATGGCAGGTCCCAGTTCTGTGAGCAGAGTTATAGAACATTATAATCAAATTAGCTTGGCCTCTCTGAAGGTTTATAATGGTAATGATCAGGACATTTGCCTACCAGTGATGGGAATGCTAAATTTAAATTTAAGAAATCATCCGCCTATGCCATACTTTATTCATAGCTAAATGGAAGTAGATTCTGGTCCTGAGCAAATGATGAGAAAGATGTTCAAACTTTTGTTTTCTTGATGCTTTCCTGTCACAAGTATATATGTGTGCCTGTGAAAGACAAACGCCAGTCCTGTTCTTATCAAAATTCCTTTGCATTTTGTTAATAGTCTGATAACAATCATAATGGTCATGAAACAGATATAATAATAGAATGTAACCAGGATGTATTGGAGAAGTGATACATTGCCCAGTTTGGATAAAAAGTTAGAAGTACCTACCTACATTTCTACTTTTAAAAAATGCTATAGAATGTATAAATATGAAAGGTCAGCATTTGAAAATTTGCATATCGCTAAACAGAAGTAGTCACTTTGCTTCAAAACTGTTAATATTCTAGAATAAAAACAAGACCTAAACTAACTGGTAATTTGCTGAAGAGTGTTAGAGGTTAAAATTCTTTTTATTTTTAATTTAATGCTGCTTAAAAGAGTTGTGCAGCAAGGTAGGTAAACATATCATGAGGAGAAAGCCAGTTTGCTGACTGCCAACTTCACAGGATATAAATTGCCTTAGTCTGAGTAAAGACTTGCCAGCGTGGAAACAATTTTATCATTTTCCAGAAATGATGAGAGTCAGGGCCATACCGGTGTACATTAACCAGACTCAGAAAGCACTAATTCAGAATATCACATAATTCATTTCAGTGAGAAATAGGCCTGTTGTGTACATCAAAGTTCTTGTGTTGGATGGACCAGCACTCACCCTGCTTTTGGAAAATATCAGAAACCAAATTATAATCAAAAGGTTGTTTCTATTAAGTGTGGAACTAGTCCATGGTTCAGATGTTTAATGAAGTTAGGATATATTAACTTGAAGTATTCTCCAAAATTATAATACACTTGCCCTCAAGGCTAGGTAAATTGACTTTATGGAACAATGCATACCTTGCTCTGGGTGGTGTTCGATACCAACTACCAAATTATACTCTTTCTGACTTGTGTAATAAGCAGATATCCTTTTTGTCTAATATATCCATTTTTTTCTTTAGATATGATAATAAAATTTATCAGATTAAATCCAGTTTTTGTTTTTCTTACTTCTGGACCAGTGTTTTTTGCATACATACTTCTGATTTGATATGCACTATATATTGCTGTCTTCATTCAGCCAGTTTTAAAAGTGAGTTGCTGTCATTTAGGCTTACACCAAATCAATTATATTAATTAAAACTATCTTGTACTTAATTGAAGCTTCTTCTACCTTTAACTCCTCCCTTAAATTATGCTGTTGCCTTGAGATTTCAAATCAGCCTATAAAATAGCATTTTTATATCTATTTTATTGATTATGCTATTATAGTTGTCCCATTTTTTTCCTCTCCTCTATTCCCCTCCTCCCTGAAGCCCCTCTCCCACCAGCATTCCCCCCACCCTTAGTTCATGTCCATGGGTTGTACATAAGAGTTCTTTGGCTTCTCCATTTCCTACACTATTCTTAACCTCTCCCTTCTATTTTGTACCTAACATTTATGCTTCTTATTCCCTATACCTTTTCCTCCATCCCTCCCCTTGCCTGCTGTTAACCCTCCATGTGATCTCATTTCTGTGATTCTGTTCCTATTCTTGTTGTTTGCTTAGTTGGTTTTGGTTTTGGTTCAGTGGTTTGGTCTTCTTAGATAAGTTTCATTAACATTTCATATAATAAGGGCTTGGTTATGATAAACTTCTTTAACTTGACCTTATCTGGGAAGCACTTTATCTGCCCTTCCATTCTAAATGATAGCTTTGCCGGGTAGAGTTATCTTGGATGTAGGTCCTTGCCTTCATGACTTTAAACACTTCTTTCCAGCCCCTTCTTCCTGTAAGGTTTCTTTTGAGAAATCAGCTGATAGTCTTATGGGAACTCCTTTGTAGGTAACTTATCTCCTTGTTTCTTGCTGCTTTTAAGATTTTCTCCTTATCTTTAATCTTGGGTAATGTAATTATCATATGCCTTGGTGTGTGCTTCCTTGGGTCCAACTTCTTTGGGACTCTGAGTTTCCTGGACTTCATGGAAGTCTATTTCCTTCACCAGATTGGGGAAGTTCTCCTTCATTATTTGTTCAAATAAGTTTTCAACTTCTTGCTCTTCCTCTTCTCCTTCTGGCTCCCCTATGATTCAGATGTTGGAACATTTAAAGTTGTCCAGAGGTTCCTAAGCCTACCCTCATTTTTTTGAATTCTTGTTTCTTCATTCTTTTTTGCTTGAAGGTTTATTTCTTCCTTCTGCTCCAAACTGTTGATTTGAGTCCCATTTTTCCCCCTCATTGTCGGTTTCCTGTATATTCTTTTTTATTTTACTTTGCATAGTCTTCACTTCGTCCTCTATTTTTCAAGCATACTCAACCATTTCTGAGAACATCCTGATCACCAGTGTTTTGAACTGTGCTTCTGATAGGTTGGCTCTCTCTCTCTTCATTGCTTAGTTCTATTTTTGGAGCTTTGATCTGTTCTTTCATTTGGGCCATATTTCTTTGTCTCTGTGCACCTGTTATGTTGTAAGGGGTGGAGCCTTAGGGTGGGACAACCCAGGTTGCTGCTTTGTGGCACTGTGTGTGAGGGAGGAGTTCGAGAGGGAGCAGTGCCACTGGGTCGGCTCTTGGCTGGCTTTCAGTCACTTTCCCCACTACCCACAAACAAGTTGGGCCTTTCTGGTGGTGATTCCCAGGTGGGTGGGTTTGTGAGTCTGGGAGTTTCTCCCACTGCCGCAACTCCCACAGGTTTTTACAGCCAGAAGATTTGAGGCTTTCTTTTCCCATACTGGGACCCTTGGTTGCTCGGTCTGTCTTGCTCCCCAGTTGTTCCTCCTGGCTTATCCACATGTAGATTTGGGACCACCCAGTCCTCCAGCCACTATTTTGCTACACATCCTCTCTGCCCCAGCTGCTGTCTCCACACCCCTCCTACTAGTCTGAATGAATGTTTCTTTTTTAACTCCTTGGGTGTTAGACTTCATGGCAGTTGGATTTTCTGGTGGTTCTGGTGTTTTTTTTTTTGTTTGTTTGTTTTTTTAATTTGTTGTTATCCTTCTTTTGGTTGTACAAGGAGGCAAAAGTGTATCTACCTACGCCTCCATCTTGGCCAGAACTGTGTAACTTTAAAGGACAAGAGTTTCTCCAGCTTATTAACCACAGGTAATTTCTAGCCATTTGTAGATTTCTCTGGAGTTTTTGGGATGAGAATCAGTGTTCTTATAATTGATAATCCCTGGAGGGTCTGCTTCAGCAAAGCAGCTTTGTCAGTAATAGTTGTAGACATATGTTAATTTTTCTAATTAATACTTTTAAAGCTCATTTCTGTGGGTTTTTAATGCTTTAGGTTAACAACTTTATTTGAGAATATGAAACAAGGGAATTTTGCCCTGGCTGGTGTGGCTCAGTGTATTGAGAGGCAGCCTGTGAACCAAAGAGCTGCTGGTTGGATTCAGGGCACATCAGGGCACATGCCTGGGTTGCAGGCCAGGTCCCCAGTAGGAGGTACATAAAAGGCAACCACACACTGATGTTTCTTTTCCTCTCTTTCTCCCTCCCTTCCCCTCTCTAAAAATAAACAAATAAAATCTTAAAAAGCAAGCAAAGGAATCTTTATATCACCCATTTTTTATGTTGCTATCTCCATAAAGTTGCTCTGAATCTTATCTTCCAATGACTTGATTTTTCCAGGCCCCAAATCCTCACCACTCCGTCTCCTTCAAAATCCATTCCAATTCCACAGCCTTTCCGACCAGCAGATGAAGATCACCGAAATCAGTTTGGACAACGAGACCGGTCTTCATCAGCTCCAAATGTGCATATAAACACAATAGAACCTGTCAATATTGATGTAAGTATGTAGCATTGTTATAACTAAAAAAAAAATTAAGGTGTACTTATTTTTCTGCTACAGTTATAATATAAATCAGAAATAAGTGCCATTTTTCAATAATCATAGTTATGCATGATAGACTTTTATGAACTACAAATCAGAAAAGCTTTGTCATCTTCTCTGATGGCATTAAATATGTAACCGGCACCAAATTGCAGACTTATTCTGATTCTTTTTTTCCTTATGATATTATCTGATAGAAGTCTTATCTTCATTTTTTTAACAGATAATCCTCTTGGCCATTTCATGGTAAAGACAAAAATAATAATACAGTTGTAGGTTTTTTCTTTAAATCAGTTTGAAATCTTCACCTAAATTTCTAAAAGTACAAGTTTGAATTAAATAACCCTTAGCAACTAATCATTACTTTATGTGTTTGATATGTAAAGCTACCTAAATCATCTTTATTGTCTTGAATATACCATTGTATTTCATCTCTATGCACCTCTTGAATTTTGGCATATTTTTTTAATATAGTTTGTCATTCAGTTCTAATCATTCATTGTTTAAAGTGCAGTTCTGGTCTCATCATCATATATTGTAATGTCACCTCTTCAGATATTTTGGCCATCTTCTCGCTGGTGACTCTTTTTACTTTTTTAGTTTATCTTGCACCCTGTAACTTAATTATGTACATTAGTGTCACTTCTTCATTTAGATCTTAATTTCTGGACAGCAAAAACCGTTCTTTGGCACCTATCTTAGAACTATCCACATAATGGGTCATCAAAAAAAAATTGTATCTGTAAAAGAGTTTAAAAATGGCCCTATTTGGTGTGGCTCAGTAGGTTGTGCATTATCCTGCAAGCTAAGAGGTCATCAGTTCAATTCTTGGTCAGGGCACATGCCTGAGTTGTGGGCCAGGTCCCCAGTTGGGAGCATGCAAGAGAAAGCCACACACTGATGTTTCTCTCCCTCTCTTTCTCCATCTCTTTCCCTCTAACCTTAAAGAAAAAAAAGTCTTAAAAAATAAAAATAAAGCAATAGAAATTTTCCATAATACAGACCAGGAGTCAACAAATTCCTCCTTAAAGGGCCAGATAATAAATAATGTAAGCCTGTGGGTCATGATTTCTAATGACAGCCGTTGAACTTTGCCATTATAGTGTGAAAGGAGACAGATAATGCCTTATAAACAAATGGGCATAGCTGTATTCCACTAAAATTTTATTTATAAGTACAGGTGGCCAGCTCACTGTGCTTCACCAGTCCCTGATATAAACAAAGAGAGGAAGAGATGAGAAAAAAAGATGAAACACACAGGATCAGTCCAAAAGGACTAGTTCATTTCACTGAGTTGTCCCCATAGCCGAAGTGCCCTTGTTGTCTGAGCTCTGCTGAGCTGGGATCCTTGGAATAATCTTGGAATTAGGTATTATGTTTTCTAGAACTTGTGCGTGAGAATAAAGGGTATAGGTTATCCTTAATCTCTGGAAGGTAATTATATTTAAAAAGGAAATTGAAACAGTTTCCCCATGTAAGCAGGGGCCTGGAGTTAATGAGGTAGTTATGTGTGTGTTAGAAGATGGGTTGTTCTAATTATATAGTCATTCCTTATGTGAGTCCTCATAATTACAAGGTAGAGTAGAGAAGCAAAAATTGTCCTAACAGGAAAATATTCACTAATTAACAGAGTACTTTAATATTAGTTTCTACTCAAATAGCCCTTCCCATTTAATACCAGCCTGCATTTCAGCCCCTTTACATCAGTATCCAACATTTCATTGAAAACATAATACAGACTGATTGGAAATCTGGCAAAAAAAAAAAAAATTAAGGATTTTATGTAAACCATAAAAGGTAACTTTAGAGAACTACTCAAATCACATAAAGCCATCGAGAAATATGTACAATTAAATTAGTCCAGTTAATAACAGAAAACAAAATCCATAAGGATTAAAATGTAATTGACTCTTCAAATGAGAATGATTTAAATATCAAAGGATCAATAGAGGCCCTAGACAATAAAGTCCTCTGAAATTTTTATTAACATGATTATTATGATGTAAAAGATGTATTCAAAACTAAGAATTTCCATTTGTGCTATCATAAATTTGGTATTATGACCAACAAAAACTTGACCCTTTGTGTTTATTCTAGAAATTGACATATTTTTTAAATTAAAACTTAGATTTTAATGTAAGAAACCTTATAATTTTTTTAAGATTTTATTTATTTATTTTTAGAGAGGGAAGGGAGGGAGAAAGAGAGAGAGAAACATCAATGTGCAGTTGCTGGGAGCTGTGGCCTGCAACCCAGGCATGTGCCCTAACTGGGAATCGAACCTGCGATACTTTGGTTCGCAGCCTGCGCTCAATCCATTGAGCTACGTTAGCCAGGGCAGAAACCTTATAAATTTTAACTTCCATTTTTAATGATAAATTCCTAAATCAGGCTTTCTTTCCACTTTTTATTATGAGATTTTTTCTGTATTTTAAGTGACCTTTTCTTAATATTAATTTTTCTCAACTAATAAAGCCTTCTTCAATCCAGCTAGACCTGAATACAAAGGGAGAAGGATGTGGGAGAGGGGAATATGGAAATGAACAGTGAAATAAGAAATCAAATCTTATTTCTAGGTTAGGTCTGTTATCAGATGTTCACAATTGTAACCTTCATCTTTACTTTCAAAACAAACATTCTTTTAAAGATTTCATTTATTCATTTTTAGAGAAAGGGGGAAAGGAGGGAGAAAGAGTGGGAGGGAAACATTGATCAGTTGTGTCTCTCGTGCCCCCAGCTGGGACTGGGCCTGCAACCCAGGCATGTGCTCTTATTGGGAATCGAATCTGGCAACTCTTGGCTTTTCGGGACAATGCTCAACCGACTGAGCCAATGCTGGTGAGAGCTCAAAACAGTCTTTTTAGACCAGTGGTTTTCAGTCTTTTCCATTTAATGGCACACAAACTAATTACTAAATTCTGTGGCACACCAAAAATTAGATTGTGTTGGCTGTTGCCATTTTTTTATTTGACATTCTAATAGAAAAGAGGTCAGTGCCCCTGACTAAATAGTCGAGTATTGCATGCTTTAAAAATTCTTGTGGCATACTGGTTGAAAATCACTGTTTTCACTTTAACTGTTATTGTTACTGCTGTTCTGTTGTCCTAGGCTTGAACATTTGGACCGTCATCTTTATATCTTGCATTTTCATTCTCCCCTATTCAGATAGTCATAAGGTATTACTTTGTCCTTTCGACATGAATCTGAGATGTGTTAACAACCACCACCATATGGGCCCATATTTCTTCATTTGAACTGCTTACTGCATTCATCTTCTAAATGCATTTCCTGCCATTGATTTCTTTCTCTCCATTTCCGTTCTTTATGCTGCTACCAGCTTAATTTTTTAATAACACCTCTATCATCATCTCTTGTTCCAAAACTGTCATTGACTTCCCATTGGTTATAAGATAAAATATAAACCCTTTAGGCATTTTTCTTCAGTATCAATCATTTCATTCGATTTCAGCCATTATTTATCATTTATTATTCCAGTAAACAAGATTTAATACTGACTTTGGGACAGGCACTGTGTTGGAATTGGGAATTAAGGATGAATTAACACAGTCTTTACCTTCAGACTAGTTATAATCTAATGGATGAATCAGATGTATAAATAAATAATCACAAAAGTATATAATGACAGTCTATTGGAGCAAGTGATAAACTCTACCTGGCTGGATCTAGGAGTATTTAGCAGAGAAGGAACAACACTTAAGCCAGATTATAAAAGATGAATAAGTAGGAGTTTATTAAGTACACTAGTTGGGGGTTTCTGGAAAAAGGAGCATGTGTTATGGAAACAGTATGTGCAGAAATATGGAAGTACCTTTACACAGAAAGGGAGACCACCAGGCTTTTGTATTTATTGGTAGCCATACAACCCCCAACACAGCACCTTGTTTGCAGGTATGTGCATATTTGTTGATATGTAGACAGTGCTGAAAGCTTTCTATAATACATTGAACATGATAGAAATACTCTTGTAAAGAATTCACTCTTTATTTTAGCTCCTAAACAACAAGCTGCCTATTTGCAAAGAGCTTGTGAGCCTATTTAGAGACATTTGGGGCCATTCAATGCCTCTCATTTAAGTTATACTGGGTCAACACGCTAATCTAAGTTCTGCCTAGTAAGGTCCAAATTGCATTGCCTTGCCAGAAGACTCTTCCCCTAGCCCCCAAAATTGTCCTTTGTAAAAAACTGTGTTTTAATAATAAGGACAAATTTTAACAAAACCCTTGTTGGAGCCATTTTATTTTTTTCCCTTCTTGTGTATTTTTACACATCCTATTTTTAGGACTGTAATCAGTATTTTTTTTTATTTTGTATTCTTTTTTAATTATATTGTAAACATGTTTTCATGATTTCATCTTCATAATTATTTTAGTTGCTGCATAATACTCATTAAGTTTATACAGCATAATATACTTAAAAATATGTCAATAAGCCTAAAAGAAAGAAGTAATTATTTCTGATTTTTTAGTATGATAGATATTGCTGCACTAAACATCTTTGTGCACATCATTTTTTTCTTAATTATTTCCTTAGGGAAAAACTTCCAGAAGTGGAATTATAGTATCAGAGGGTATGAACATTTTTTATGGTTCTTAATATGTGCCAGTAGAATTTTTTAAGAATTGACACAGCCATTGGTTTTGAATGGCCTGAAGTAGATTTCAGCATTTGATCAGGACTAATAATCTCTTCAATATAGGATTAGGTTGGCAAGTGCTACATATCTTGATTTTATCATGTTCACTAGCTAATTCCATATTCTTTCTGTTTTGTGAAGTAATTATAAGACAGTTATTATTTTGAATTAATCTTTCTGTTAATGCTAAGTGGAAAATTCAGTGTTTTTATTACTTTACCATATGCTTTGAATAAAATATTCATTACTATTTATTTGTAGGACTTGATTAGAGACCAAGGGTTTCGTAGTGATGGAGGTAAGTGGTGATTTCAGTTTTTAAAAACTCAGGGAAAAATGCAACTGCTTTGCTGCTTATCTCCTTTATATTTGCTTCTTTCATGAAACAGACACAGAGAAAAATGTGTAGAGAAAAACCAAATTTTTTTTCTTTATTTATCATTTATATCTAATAGAATATTTACGTTTATAACATGAGTAGAGAATATGCAGAAATAAAAAAGGAGTCTTAAATGTACGACCTATGGTTTTAAAAGGTTATCAAGGAGATATTATTAGTTATTTTATCCACTTTATTGATTCTTAACCATCTCGAAAGATGAAGATGCAAAATTCCCCTAGGGAACCTCCACCAGTACTTAAAGGTTGTGCTTAGAATCCATTAAAACTTGATTTTCCTAAATCATTCTTGGAGAGTCCCTTGGACTGCCTGTCACAGCTTCTCAATTTGTTAGATATTGTCAACTACTCCCCTTCAATCTTCTAAAAGGGTTTGAAATGTACGTTTCATAGAATGAACCCCTAATAGAAAAGCCCAGTTGGCTTTTTTGTCCAGTAAATAAAATAAGCAAATAAGAAATTAAATTGAGATTTCTTAAAGAATCTGAAATTCACTCGCACCCAGTAAAAATAGGGGGCATCAGAAAACATTATTTAAGAAAATACTTTTAAAATAAGACTTTACTCCCACATAATGTTTCTAAAAGATGGTATTTGAAAATATCTTAAAGTTTTCCTCCATATCGTTCTCCATGCTTACCTTTTCAGCTGTCTTCTATCTAATAAGGAAGACCTGCAATACCTGCTTATCTTGCTAAGAGTTGGTCTCTTTCACTGTGACCTGCTTTATCTTCAAAATGTCTAAGCCCAGTCTCAAAAATATTTTGTATTGAATAAACATGTATAAACCGTCTTTTATTGTGTTTCTATGTACCTATGAAGCTACCAAAACAATAACCCTGTATTATATACTTTAGACATAGTGTTTACTATAGCAGATAGTTATAAAAGTGTTTTTTTTGTTTGTTATTCCATGAACCCTCCAATTAATGTTGCTGCCAGTTTGACTTTCATATGTCTTAGTAGCTGTGGCTTTTGAAAATTTTGCCCAATACATCCAGCATTTAAATGTTGCCATCATTTTAGCATCACAAAGTTAACTTAGTCATAAAAACGGCCTGCTTAGTACCTAAAATGAAGTGGCGTTTCTTATCCTTTTTTATGAGTCACTTTTAAAAAAATCATTGGGATTTTATGAAAATAAGCAGTTTTTTTAAACATCCAGAATTATTTTGTGAAGCAGGCTTCGACTCATTTATTCCCCATGACTTCTTTCATTTCTTCTGTGTCTGTCTTCCTGTGTTTGCCTGCCCCTCTCTTTCTCTTCTAACAGCCCCTTTGAACCAGTTGATGCGCTGTCTTCGGAAATACCAATCCCGGACTCCCAGTCCCCTCCTACATTCTGTCCCCAGTGAAATAGTGTTTGATTTTGAGCCTGGCCCAGTGTTCAGAGGTAGTTGGGCTCTTCTTTCTTGTTTTCACCCAAAGCAAACTAAATATAAACTACAGATACTGTTTGTGCTTCACCCTCACAGCGTGTGTTTGTAAGTGTGAAAGTTTTCAGTACCTGATTTCTGCTTGGCCTGGCTGGAATGCTCTGAATGTGCTTCTCACACATACTCACTACCACAAGCTTTCTGTATGTTGTCTGTCATAAATTTTAAAAGCAAGAAAAGTCTGAGATTTCCATCTTGTTTTTTGTTACATTACTTTTTGGTCTTTATAATGTCTTAAACTTAATGGGTGGCAATAAATAATGTGGGAGGGGTGTTCTTTGAATTTCTTTTATTTTAATCCACTTGGGTGGTCACTTTGATAACTATTAATATTTGTTATTTTTCTGTTTTTTAAAAACTAAAAATGAAAATGGAAATCCTTATTGACATTTTACTAGACTTTTGGCTTTAATTTTTCTGTAATATCAGCAGTGTTCTTTTTTAAAAGTAAGGCATGTATATTTTTACATTATATCAAAGATAGGGAGCTTTCAGAAGATTTTTTAATATATTTGGGGCACTTCATACTTCAGAAAATTTGAGGAATGATACTTTTAGTTATACCTTAATATAAGGAAAAAATGAGCAGTATAATTTCAGTCTCTCATTTTATCTTGCCATACTTCAGTGGTTAAACTGATTTTTTTATTTTTAAGTCAAAATTTAGATAGGAGTTTGCTGTAAATAGTTTTAAAGAATTTACTGGCCATTGCTCATTAGTGTCTGCCACTTACTCTAAACGTGGTGGTGGTGGTTCAGATTTTTGCTCTCAGCCCAGCTGTTCAGAAAATCCATAGAATGGCCTGGAAGTCATACAGTATTAAGTAGATCAGACCTGTGAAGCCTGGGCAAGTAGTTAAGGCTTTATGATGTTGAAAATTATCAGTGGAAGGTAGAAATGGATTGTGCTCTTGTTAATAGACATTCCAGATAACATTTTCTTTCAGAAATTTACATATTATCAAAATTCCATATGATAGCATATGTGATGCAGTAATGATAAAATTTCTACCAGATTTAACATTAAATTTTGCCACTGGTATCTCTGTTCTTTGAAAGATAGTGACAGCCACCCCTTCAAGAATAGTAATCTTTTAAAAAAATTTTCTTGAAGTCTTTGTGTTCTATATATGCAAATATTTTTTGACATCTCAGTCCTACCTAACTGTATTCAGGCTCCATTAGAAATCATTGCCCTGAACCCCTCTAAACCAGGTGCTACTGTACATGACCTTAGAATTATTGCCACTGAGCCAGCATTTGGAAAAGTACCTATCAGAAAGGTATGCAACCCTGCCAACTGAATCCATTTGCAAAGAATGTACCCCTTGGGCTCAGTTGGCTGGTAGAATATTTGCATTTATAGTAACTTAGCTGAGAGGCCATATCACTTAACTTTGCAGTCACTTGTGAAGGCAGGGATTTTTCAGAGTCTTGAGAAACCTGCTAGTTTTGTTTACAGTAATATTGTATGCAGGCAACAAATAATCTTTGTTTACTAAAATAAGCCTTCCAGAACTGAGGAAAGTGACCAGCATCTCTCACTCTTAAGTAGTATAGTATGTGGTGTAGGATTTTTTTTTTTTTTTAATTTTTGTGGCTTATATGAAAAAGCCAGATGTTTTCAACAGTAAGACCATTTTTAGAATATGTTTCCATTTGGGGATTTCCATGTTTTTTATATTGATTGGCTGCTGAAGCAACATAAAATAATTAAAAGCTTATTTTTATTATTGGCTTTTAAATTGATTTTGCTTTTTAATTTTTTATATCAAAGAAACAGAACCTTGGGAGTATTATTTAGTATATATCTTTTATATTAGAGAGATTTTTTCCCCTTAGGATATGCACCATAAGCAAAGTGTATATCTGTAATCAGATGTTTTCAAGATCATTAAATTGGCCAGAAAACTAAAAGAAATTATAGTGCTAATTACCAAATGAGACCCCTTTTTGGCTTCTCCTTTCTAAAAGGTCTATGCTTGAACATGCACTGCATTTTTTAAATAAGTCTTAAATCCCCCACCCCCCACCCTCTGCCCCCAATTAAGTGACATACTTGGTTCTCCTTTAATGGATATATTTTTCCTTTCACTAACTTAGGATCAACTACAGGTTTATCTGCCACCCCCCCTGCCTCATTACCTGGCTCACTCACTAATGTGAAAGCGTTACAGAAATCTCCAGGACCTCAGAGGGAAAGAAAATCATCCTCGTCCTCAGAAGACAGGAATAGAATGGTAAGAGTATATGGTATCTCTATTCTTCTGTGTTCTTCTGTATAGAAGTCATAGGCAAATCTAATGTCACCTTTTAGATATATTGGTATGTGACACAGAATTCCCATAATCAAATAAATTTAAGAGCTGGTGATTGCTTAAAGCATATTCACACAACACAGATTTTTTTCCTCTCAGCTCCAATGTAATTGAAGAAAAGGCAGTTTTGAAAGGGTAAGAATACAGTTGACTCTTGAATAACATGGATTTGAGCTGCTTGGACCTACTTACATGTGAATTTTTTTCAATAAGTAAATAGTCGTCCCTCCATATCCCCAGATTGTGCATCCATGATTCAGTGAACCAAGGGTTGAAAACAGTATTGGTCCTGAAACCAATCTCCAGCAGATACCAAGGGATCGTTATGGTTGGGTTTTGGGGGAAATCAAAAGTTATATGCCGATTTCACATGTGCTCCTAAACCCCACATTGTTCGAGAGTCAACTGTAGTGTTCTGTTTCTAAAATAAGGAAAAAGAGTAAGCTAGTATTGTAGGAAGCATTGTTAGGCGCATATGTTCTAAAGGGCTTCTCTGAAATTCAAGTATCTACTAAATGACATTATTCCCTATTTGAAAAAATAACTTTCTGAAGTCTATATTAAAAACTAAAAATTTAATCTTAGCAAGAGTGTATTAATAATATGTTGGATAGGTGGAGTCTTTACCTTACCAAAGTGTTTGTATATGTTGACAGTTTTTTTAAGAGACAGGATCAGGTAAGATACGAGGAAATTTAGCACTGACTGGAAGAAAGTAAGTAAATAAATTATCAACAGTTACCATAGTATGTTAACTTAAATTTTGGCCTTTGGAGCCAAAACTAGTCACAGATATATAGTACTTATCTTGCCCGTAGTTGTCCTCCAAGTTATAAGACTTCCATTTCATTGATTGTAGTGATATATATTTCTTTTCATACCCTATACATAATTTTTGATAAATTGTTTTTGTCCTAATACTGACTTAGGTCTTAAACTTAAGTTCCGTATTGTAGGAACCATACTTCTTTCTTCCAGAGAGTGTTCTTTTTTCTTTAAAAGATACTGTCTCTTTCTAACTTAGGTACCCTTCAGACATAGGAGAAAGTATATAGGGTGAAACCTAAGGTTTTCCTTTTTGTTTGCTTTTGCTTGACTTTTGCACTATTTTTATCAAGAAAACACTTGGTAGGCGGGATTCAAGTGATGATTGGGAGATTCCTGATGGGCAGATCACAGTGGGACAAAGAATTGGATCCGGGTCATTTGGGACAGTCTACAAGGGAAAGTGGCATGGTATGTATGTATTATGGTGACCTTCTCACAAGTTATAATAATACAATTATCTGACAATGTTTATTTTAAAAATCAAAGGGAGTAATCACTCTGTAAATCATCAAATATATAATATTTGATGATTTACAGAGTATATAATAAAACTTTTTTATTATATTCAAGAGTTACTAAAGGTTTCTAACAAAAAGTGTCAAACAAAAATATTCAGTAAAAACTGATTCACAGCAACCAGGTCTCCTATCATTATATTACCTCCGGTTCTTTTTTTTTGGGGGGGGGAGATAAAATGTCTTTATTGTTTGAAGCATAAAAAGAGTAAACATTTCATTTCTTAGTCATCTCAGTGAGGTTATAAAGATACATTGCCACTTAGTCTGTATAAATACCTGAAAATGTCTAGAAGACATTTTTCTAAAAAGAAATTATAGTGCTAATTACCAAATAAGGCCCCATATCACACTTAATATGATATAAAAAGGCACCTAAAGCACAGTGAGATGATAAAAAACGACCTCACTGTTACAACTGAATATCTAGTTATAACTTTTAAAGATGATGATTCTCCAAGTGAGCTAATTCCCAAGATGTTTTTTTCTTTGATAATTTTTCTGCTTATAATTTTATTTGTATTTAAACCACAAATATATTAAAAGTTTATTACCAGAGGAAGAAATGGAGTGGAAGCATATTTTAAAATGTTCTACCTCATTAGTTATCAGAATTGCAAAATCAAAAAGTAAAAATCATTTGCATCTCAAGTGGACAAAGATTTTTTTTTTTAATTGGTCATATTTAGAGTTGTAATTATAATGCTGCTGGTCTGCTGGTGGGAAAATAAATTGCTATGAGTTTTCTGGAGAAAAATTTGACAATATGTACATGGGGCCAATAATTCCACTTGTAGAATTTTATAATGAGGAAGTAATTGGACAGGAACAAACATGTCTGTACAAGTATATCAGTTAGAAGTTTAATATTAATGAAAATGGAAATTAAGTGCCTATTGAGTATTATTTAAATAAATTGATAACCTCCATATACGATTATACAGAAATTAAAATAGTATGGCAGATTTATATTTATTACTATGGAAAAGTGTCCGTGGTATATTAAATTTTATAAAGAAGCATGCATAATATCCCACATTATGATGCTACATAGAAATATATTTAACAATCTTAAAAATGATCATCAGTATTTGAGTACATATATTTTTAGGTTATCTTTTTATGCAAATTCATAAATAGTCACACTGATACATATAAAAGCCTAGTAAGATATACATCAATATGTTAACAATGGTCATTTATGAGTGACATGATTATGGGAAATATTTTTTCTTTATGCATTCAAAATGTTTAATTTTTTTACTATAAGAGTATATGACTTTGATAATCAGGAAAAATAATTGTATTGAAGTATAATATACATGCAAAAAAGTTAAGTGTTCAAGTAGCTAAAATCTCACAAAGTAAACTCATCTGTAGTCAATAAACAGAACATTACCAGCAATGTCAAAGTCCTACTCATGTCCTCCTGTTCCAAGGGGTAACCCCTCTCCTGATTTTAACAGAAATAACAGTGTATACTCTTGTGTCTCGCCCCTTTAACTCAACATTGTTTATGAGATTTGTCTACGTTCCTGTGTGTAGTTGTATATGCTTTATATAGTATCCCGTAATGATTCCTTTTTCTGACTACTGTGTGATGCACATTTTAATAGTTTCCCATTTAGGCCTGTTACAAATGCTGTCGCTATGAATATTCCTAGTGCATACATGTCATTTGATGAACATGTATGTCCAGTTTTGCTGGGTATATGCCGAGGAAAGAATTGTGGGGCCACTGGATATGCATACGTTCAGTTTTATTAGATACTGCCAATGGTGTTTCAAGTGGTTGTACCAATTTACACTCTCATTGGCTATGTGTGTGAGTTGTAACTGTTTCACATAAAGTTGTTTTTAAAATAATGGTTATAGTTTTAATAAGTTTCCTAAGCAAAGGAACAAGTGATCCATGGATTTGAAAAAAAAATGTTAACTACTCTAATGAAGGAGTTTTATAGTTTTCTGTTTCAGCCAAGCTCCATTGGGCCTGTCATTTGTAGTTTTAACATTTAGTTAGTAAATTCATCTCATTTAATATTGTTAAATAGCCAGGAAAATACCCAGGAGAAAAACAGAGTTTGCTGGGTTTTTTGGATTGGTATTTTGAAATACTAGTGTAAGAATATCAGTGTTAGTTTGGTTCTTATCCTTAGAAAATTAATGCAGTTGAGGAAGGTATGGTGTAATTTATTATATCATAAGTTACACCATAAAGCAGTTTAATAATGTGTGGATTTAGGCCATGGTAATTAGTGAAATACCCAATAATTTTTTAATATTTTTAAATTTAAAAAACCAGAATGACATTTAGAATGACAATTACCTTTCAGGTGATGTGGCAGTGAAAATGTTGAATGTGACAGCACCCACACCTCAACAGTTACAGGCCTTCAAAAATGAAGTAGGAGTACTCAGGTGAGTTAGTGTGAATTATTGTTTTCCAGAGAGGTTATCTTTAACTCCTGTTTCCAGTGGTCACCACTGTTAGCTGTAAAGACTCACTCAAAATGGATAAAACAGAGTTTGCATATATATTGTCTTTAACCATATTCTTGTAAGTGGTATGCAGTGTTGTATTGGACAGCTGGGAGAAGAATTAAGCATAGAGTGAATTAATGGAAGTGTTCTATTCTGCTTATGAGAAATAGTACTTCCATTATGGAAATGATACTTTCAAAATTCTGATCTGAGCAGAACACATTTAGAGATTATATCATGTCCTGGAACTTGAGGAACATTAACAAACTGGAGTGTGTATAGGCCAGGACAACTTAGATGGGGACGATTCTAGAACTGTAACTTAAGGGGGAGAATACCAGTAGTCAACATAACTGAGGATGTCATGTTCTAGGGTACAGACTGTTATTCCAGAGAGCAGGACAGGGAAACCAGTGGAGGAGTTGTGGAAATATGATTGTTTTCTCAACCCGAAAAACTTTCTAAAACTAGAACCACTATTAAAAAAAAAAAGAAGAGTGGGGAAAAATAGACGTTAGTCTCAGTGATGAGCTTCCCATAATTGAAGGTATTTAAGCAACCTCTAGTTTCCTATCTGTCTGGTATATTAAAAAAGGTATTTCTGGAAAGAGTAGAATGTTGAACTATACAATTACTAAAGTCTCTTCTAAATTTATCCTTCTTTTGCCTTTTTAAAAAATACCTTTTTCTGACAACATCTTACTGATAGACTGTTTTGGCCTCTTTTTTAAGATTTGCTAAAGTTTATCAACATTTACTATGTACTGTTTCATTTCTTTTTGTAGGAAAACTCGACATGTGAATATTCTACTCTTCATGGGCTATTCAACAAAGCCACAACTGGCTATTGTCACCCAGTGGTGTGAGGGCTCCAGCTTATATCACCATCTCCACATCATTGAGACCAAATTTGAGATGATCAAACTTATAGATATTGCACGACAGACTGCACAGGGCATGGAGTAAGTTCCATTCTGTTACATATCTTACAAATTACTTTTGAAGATCATTGAGGGTGTTTTAAAGACTTTAGCTGATAATCTTTTGTATTGCTTTTTAAATTGTTGTCTAGGAACATACGGACACTTTTAACTGATGGCTAGCAATATGATACTATGAAATAAAACTGTACTACAGTATTCTAAACATAAAGTGTTAATAATAAATGTGACTGCAAATTTATGTTTAATGTACTGTGATATAGCTAAGCAATAATATGATTCAGAAAACAAAAATAGGTGAGCAAACAACCACTAAACATTATTAGCAGTTATAGAAGTATATAAAATAATTATTTTCTCCAAGTGCCCATATTTTCTATTGCAAAATGGTCTTTTGTATATAACAAAATAAAATGAAAATCTGTATTCTGATCCTCTTTGAGGATTTCAGGTTGAATTGTTCATATCCACTGCATAGTGCTCTATAATTTAAAAGATACAATGATTAAAATAAAATTTTAAAAAATTTAAAAGATAAAAAGTAAATTCATAAATTTACGATAGGTCAGAATCTGAATCTGTTCCAATCTGAAAGATTATATTAAAATCTTGTAATGAGTAAACCATGGCAAAAATAATAAACATTGAGAATGAGAGAAACAAAGATTATTCTCTCCTCCCTACCCCGCAACTAAGCGCACTTCCTCCTCAAGGACTTCGTACTTGTTATTTTCTCTTTGGGATACTCATGGCACAAATATCCATAGAGCTTCTTCTCCCCATGTCTCTGTTCAGATGTCGCCTTTTCAAAGAAGCCTTCTCTGGTCACCTTAACTAACTAATGACCCTACCTTACCCTGGCACTCTCTAAACCTCTATCATTGTTTTTGTATTTTAACTCCCAGTCCACACGACGTATTTGTTTATTGTCTGTCACTGCTGCTAGAATAGAAGCTGTATGAGAGCAGGGACTTGGTTTTGTTCATTGTTTTATCCCTAATATTTAGAACAGGGCCTGAGCTGTGATAGGTACTCAAATCATATCTGTGAAATTAAAAAATGAAGAAGGATTACACACAACTGAGTATTATTGTTGTTTGCTTTTTAGAAGAAAGAGAAGCCAAATGCCTTCACATACCAAAATTGAGAAATGTCAAGGAAAGGAAAAATAATGAAATAATAAAAGGATAGCAGAGGGGAAAAGGCTTTTGCTATAAACAGAGGCAGCAAAAAATAGTCATAAAAATTATTTTTAGAAACAGTGATGGAGCAGTCAAATACCAGTATTGATTAAGACAAAAAATGACAGAGATGATTACTATCAAATTGGAATAGTTTTGTAGTCTGGGGGATAGTTGGTGAAGAGGCAGTATTTTTTCCATTGCTTTCAGCGTGCGATCTGTAAGTATAAACTTTGCAGTATATTTATCTACTCTGACATACTTTGCTTACACTTTAAGTAACACTCACCGTATAATGAGTATACCTGGCTATGAATGTAGAACATGGCTATGTGTGGTAGTTACCAGAGGGGAAGGGTATAGCGGGAGGACAAGGACGGTAAAGGGGGTCAAATACAAGGCGACCGAAGGAGACTAGACTTCGATTAGTGAGCACATGATGGAGTGTCCAGATGTCATATTATAAAGTTGTACACTCAAAATTTATATAATGTTAGTAACCATTCTTAATTTAATTTTTAAAAATTATTTTTTAAAAAAGAATTCTACTTCCATAGTATCCAAAAGAATAAAATAAGAGAAAAAATAGTTACTTTTTAAAAATTAATTATGTTTTTAAAAAGAAAAGAATTCCATTTCCTTAGTATCTAAAAAGAATAAATTTTACCAAGGAGGTAAGAAATTGTACTCTAAAAAGAACAGAACATTGCTGAAAGAAATTGAAAAGAAATGAGGTTTGGTGCACAATATTTCAGGTGTACTTAGTACCACTGAATTATACACTTAAAAATGGTTGACATGGAAAAATTTATGCTATATGTAGTTTATCACAAAGTTAAAAACTATAAATAAATAAAATGACTATGTGGGTTTCAGATAAGGTGACAGATTTATGCTATCTTTTGAAACTTCCCTAAAACTATAATAAACGATTGTTTTTTAAACATGAATTTATAAAATTGGAGTTAACAGAGAGGAAAGAAGTAATATTGACAGCATTGTAAAAGCTAGAGAGCAGATGGAGAAGTAAGTGATCTTGGACTTAGTAGATCCAAAAAAGCTAAATCATTAGTTGGCAGTGAGGCAATAAAAATTTACCTGATTTATACCACAGAGTCCTCAAATGTCTCAGGGATTGGCAGTGCCAGGTATCTCTGGAGGAAGGAGAGTACATAAAAGAAAAGGGCTGTCTCAGAATCTTGTCTCCTGCTCTGTGCACTGGGTAACTGCCCTATCCCTACCCTGGCAGTAGACTGGAAGCTTGTTCTCTGGAGAGAGAACAAATATTTCTGGACTAGGAACATGGACTTGGATACTCTACTAGAAACGGGGACTGAATGATGAATGGAGAGTTCCCCAGGCCCTCTTTCATTTGTTTCTCAGAATGCTAGCAGACAAACCTTCTCCTTCACTCAAGATGTTGGAAGAGTCTTCTGCGAAGAATCTTACCAGCCAAGGGGAAAGATCCAAAGGTGGAGACAGAGATTCCACCTAGATAACTGTACAGGGAAGTTGAGAAACAAGCAGCCCATCTATAAAGCTTTCAGACAGTTTTATAGTCCCTCCCTCATTCTGAGTAAGACCAGTTATCTCTGGCTCACCTGCCATCAGAGGGAGAGTCTCTGATGCCAGTGAGAGAGACCAAAACAAATGGGGGCGTAGGGAGGCAACTAGGAATAAACAAATACAATGCAAGAAGAAAAAATGAGCTTCCCCCAAAAAAGCCTGTCAGTCGCCTCAGTGATAGAAGATTTTTCTATTCCTGAAACAAGAACAGATGCTTTAAAAGGAACTTTCCAATAATAACAAAAAATGTTAAAATGTTGATATTGACAATATACTGGAAGTAACATTCTTTGCAGGTAAATTTAACATTTAAATGTTTGGTTTCTCCTCCCCATCCTCCACCATCATTTCACAAAGTCCATAGACTTTAAATAGCCATTAATAATATACTTTTACAAAGCCCTCTTTTCAAAACAGTCAGCCTCCAGATGTTTCCCAGATACTGTGAGGGCAAACTAACTACTTTCCGAAATGTATTCTAAAGTCCCGGGGCATACACAGAACAAGAGCATACTAGCTCAGTGTATAGTATGCTGGGTTGCAGTCCCTCTTAAGATAAAACCTATAGTCATTAGCAAAGTTAAATAATTAGGACACTCAAATGTGTCACCTTTATTGCATTATAGAATATGAGCAGACAGTGGATGGGTGACATTTTCCTGTGTAGTTCGGTCTTTCCTCAGTGAAAGATCATTTCTGATTCCTAGGTTTACCTGAAAGGGAGCAAAGCTATTCTAATAGTAGATAATTAGAGACTTAATCTTAGGAATCAAGGTTCATATAGTATGTTTATCAGCTTCTCACCTGGCAGTCATTGATTCAGCCTAAGTGCCAAGATTTTTCTAGAATATGTTACTAAAGAAAATTCAGGAATAGTCATTCATCATGTTATCTATTTGCAGGACTTTCAATGTCAGTGTAATATTTACAGTATAATTTTTAATTTAGCTTTATTAAAAAATTTACTAAGTGTTAAATCAAGGAAACACAAAGAGAAAGTTGTGGTCTGATGTACTCACAGAATTGTTATATTCTGAATATAAGATGATTAAAAATAATTTGGGGATAAAACCTCACAATTTACTTTTTTAAAAAATAATAAAAGGCATGCGTCCCTTTACTGATAAAGAAGTCTACTTAAAAATAGGATGAATTGAAGCTTAAAAGATGGTGAATATGTATTAATGACTGAAAATAATTCTAACTAATCAAAGAATATCAATAATGAATGTGCTTTTTTTTGGTGAGTAAAAACAGTAATAGAAAGGAGGAAGCTGATAATCCAAAAATTTCAAACTAAAACAAACAGGTACTATTTTTTACCCACTAGAACTGGCCAAATGCCTAAATTCTGAGAAGATCACTTGTTGATAAAGGTTAGGGGAATTGTTTACTGGGACCGGCCTGATAAAACCAACCACCCTGGGAGTGTTTTGGAAGTATCTGTTAAAATGGAAAATGAGTGGTTTACCCCCAAGAAACACAAACTTTTGTTTCAAAAGATGTGTGTAGGAAGAGATATATTATAGAGAAACATATTAATATGAAAAATTAGAAACAATGACCATCAGGAGAGGACTGGATAAATAAAATATTGGCATGTATGTGCAGGGGAATAGTATGCAGGAGAGATGTATATGCATCAGCATCAGCTTTACAGTGCGTCAAGTGAGAATAGCAAGCTGCAGCCTGAAACCACTTAAAATTTTAAAAACAACGTTTTTTATATTTGGGGTTTTTAAAGTCATACATACGTTTTTATGTAAAAGTATTAAAATAAGGATTAGAAGGCACACACCAAGCTCAGTGGTGGTTGGTTAGCTGTCTCCAGGAATGGCGAAAAGGGGTCAAGATGGGGGCATCTGTCAAGCAGAAGTGCTTTAGCTTTACCTGTAACATCCTAATTGTTTAGGTCTTTTAATAAAAAAGATTCTACAGTTATGTTTTACTTCCATAACCTTTTTACAAGGATAAATTTTGAAAAAAGACAAGAGGAAAATGTGTAAAAAGTTTAACAAGATTGATTATGGTGTAAATATTATTGAATTCTACATTATCTCTTTTGCTGTTTTTCTTAATTTCAAAATAAAAGTTACATGGAAATAATATAATCAGAAAATGTAAATATTAGTAACTACCAATAATCTACCATCAAAAGAGAATTACTATTACTATTTTTTAGTGTATTTTCATTGTTTCAGAATTTATTTTAATATACACAACAGTTTGTTGTTGTTGCTGTTTTTAAATATGGAATCGTATTGGAGGTTGCCTTTTTTCACTCTCTCCTATTTTAAACATCTTTACTGGTCAGTAAGTACTATGTTCTGACCCCAACTCTGCTGTATACTGGTAACTCATTCTCCCCCTCCATTTTTAAAGATTATTTTAGAATATATATTTTTAAATTTTATTTATTTTCTTTTTAGAGAGAGGGAAAGAGGAGAGAAACACCAATGTGTGGTTGCCTCTCGTGCACCCCCTGCTAGGGACCTGACCTGCAACCCGGACAGGTGCCCTGACTGGGAGTCAAACTGGCAGGCCTTTAGTTTGCAGGTTGGCACTCAGTCCACTGAGCCACACTAGCCAGGTCTCCCCACTCTTTTTTTTTAATACCAACTATGTTCTGTGGGGGTTTTTTAATATACATAGTAATGTATTTAGCAATTATAGTACTTACTATATGCCAGACATGGTTCTGTGTACTTTACATATACAACCTCATTTAAGTAACTAGGGTACAGAAAGGTCAAGTAACTTGTCCACAGTACTTTCCCTTAGCCTTTACACCAGCTGCTACTCCAATTTAGTCAGTCCTTTTGAACAACCTCTAGCTGGCCCTTAATGTTATACAGGGGTCATACTTTCTGTTCCATAGTTTATTTGCTCTTCTCACCTAGATGTCCCTCAAATTTCAATACCTCTTCTCCAAAAACAGCCAGCTTATCTTTTCACTAAGAAAATTAGAAGCACCCACCACATTGTTAACCCTCCTGCCTACATTCATGCTCCGTTTTTCTGCCTTGTCACTAAGAATAAAAGCCAATCCTTCCATTTTGTGCACTAGATCCCTACTCATGGATGCCTTCTGAGCAGATCCTCCCCTATTCATCACTAGGTTTTCCTTTTCTACTGGATTTTCTCCCATTTTAAAACATTTTTCTTATAATGCACATTTGGGAGAGTATTGACAATTGCTGACTCTAGGTGGAAGGTACCTGGTTGTTTGTTGTATTATTCTTTCAACTTTTCTGCCATGCTTAAAAATTTCACAATATAAAACTTGTGGAGGTTTCTTCCATGATCCCACTTCCCTCTCAAGCTATCACCACGTTCTTCTTTCTTCCTTTAGAGTAGAACTTCTCTAAAGAGTTGTTGGTACTCACTCTTGACTTTTCTTCTCCCCTTTTATCCTAGACCCTACTCCAGTCAGTTTTGCCCCAACCCTCCACTGAAATATCTCCTGATTAGATAGTTACCATGTATAGCTACACATCCATTGGTTCAGCTCTCAGTCCTCAATCTGTTTTCTTTATCAAAAGACATGGTGAAGCTGATCTCATCCTTCTTCATGAAATGTGTTCTTTTTTTCTAGAGACTCTGGGGGGGGCGGGGGACATCGATTTGTTGTTCCACTTATTCATGCTTTCATTGGCTGATTCTTTAATGTACCCTAACTGGGGATTGAACCCACAACCTTGGCATATCGAGACAACACTCTAAGCAATTGGGCTACCCTCCAGAACCACAGAACACCATCTTAATCCCTTACTACTCAAAATGCGGTCTGAATAGGATTTGTATACCACTTAGAACCTTCCAGAAATGCTGAGGTTTAGGTTCTACCCCAGATCTGAATTGGAGTCTACATTTTAACAAGATCCCTAAATGATTTGTATGCCTATTGAAGTGTGAGAAGCACTACTATAAAGCATGTTCTCCTGATTTTTGTTCTTATTGTCTGTTCCCCTCAGCTGGTTCTTCCAAATCAACTCCTTAACCTCTGTAAATGTTAGAATACTCCAAGTATCTTTCTTCCCTTGGTGATCTCATTCACTGTCATGGCTTGAAATACCACTTAATTACCATTTCTGTGCCATTCTCCAGCCAAGTCATTTCCTCTGAACTCCAGACTGTCGTATCAAACTGTCTGCTCAGCCTTTCCACTCGATTGTCTAATGGGCATCTCAAATTTAATATGTCTAAAACTGAGATCCTGAACTTTTTTCTCAAGCTTGCTCTTCATGCATCCTTTTTACCTCAGTAGCGGGCAGCTGTTCTTTCAGCCACTAATGTCTAACATTTTAATGATTACCTTTCACCTCTCTTTTTCTCACACCACATAACCAGTCTTTTATCAACTCCTGTTGGTTCTGTCTCTAAACTATCTAGAATCTTACAACTTTTCATCGTCTATTTTTCTATGACTCTGATTCAAGCCACTATTATCTCTTGCCTGGATAGTGCCTGCTTCCACCCTTAACCCACCTTCAGTTTATTCTCAAGACAGCAGCCAGAGTGGTCCTTTTAAGACTTAGGTCAGGCCTTAACTGGTGTGACCCGGTTGGTTGGCTGTCGCCCCACAGAGCCAAAGGTTGCTGGTTTCATTCCCTGTCAGAGCACATGCCTGGGTTGCAGGTTCAGTCCCCAAGAGATCAACTGATCAGTGTTTCCTTCTCACATCAATGTTTCTGTCCTTTATCTCCCTGTCTTCCCCTCTCTAAAAATAAATACAATCTTTAAAAAAGAAAACACTTAGAATCAAATTGGGGTGGTGAACAATACAACAGATCATGTGTTGTGGAATTGTGCACCTGAAACCTGTATAATTTTATTTACCAGTGTCACCCCAAGAAATTCAATAAAAAGCTAAAAAAAAAGACTTAGGTCAGATTACGTTGCTCCTCTACTCCAGTGTCTTCACATTTCACTCAGAAAGAAAACCAAGGTCCTTACAATAGGCCTTTCTCAGTGTGACCACCACCACAACCCTCCCTCTTCCACTGCCTTTTCTGTTACCTCTCTCAACTCATTTGCTATTCTTGTCCCTCATATTTCCTGTCCTGCAAACCACAGTTTGCCTTCTTGCCGTTCTTAGAACATGATAAGCACATGCGTGCCAGGGCTTTGCCCTTGCTAGTCCCTCTGCCCGCTGTGTTCTTACCACAGAGCTGCATGACTCTCTCCCTCCCCTCTGAGTCTTTACTCAAAATGTTCTTTGAAAAGAATCCCTCCCTGGCCTAAAATTATAACCCCCTGCAACTCAGCATTTCCTGTTTTCCACCTGTAGGATACTTTATGTTCTACTGATACATCTTTTTTTATTTTCTGTCTTCCATACGAAAATACAAGCCCCTCAGACATGGAGATTGTCTGCTTTATCTTCAAGACTTGGGAGAGTTGTTGATTAGCATATAGTGGGCTTTCAATAAACAAGTTAAGTAAATGAAAGAAAGAACTCATAGAGGTGTAAATATTATTGTCTTCATTTTATATGTTAGGAATCCAAAGCTAGTGAATGTATCCAAAGTCATGTGGCTAGTGAGTGACATAGCTGGGGTGTGCTCAAACCCCATGCCCTGTTCACTACACCTCTCTGGTCATCTCACTTCAGTCCTTGGACTCTGGTTTTTCCATCAGCCTACATGGAATTGTCATTTTACTTGCCTCACAAAGAAGATATGTGATGGCTCTGAAACCAAATGATGTTAAAAAAATATCCTGTACACTTTAAAATGCCAAACATGTACAAGGGGGTGGTTGTAATTCTGTTTTCTTATAGAACTTTTATAAGAGTTTTAGGTCTTCAGTCCACTTCAGATTGATTTTGCATGTCTGGTATGAGGTAAGGGCTGAAGATATTTTTATCCCTTTATAGCTATCCAGTTGTTTCAGCAATATTTATTGAAATGACCACTCTTACCCCCATCTGAGTTACCTTTTCTTATAAATAAACAAATACCATGCTTCTGATTATATGTGATTGGGATTGTAAATAGTTTGGTTTTTGCTATTCATCAGTGTCATGATACTCCATGTTTACAATACATTCTCATTTATTTTCCTTAGCCCAGTGTTCTACTTAGAAGCTGAGAGTATTTTCCAAAGGGGGATTATATTCTCTCTAATGCAGGTCCCAGCTAGGAAACAAAACACATAGAAATATATTCATATACTTATAAGACTCAATATTGTTAAGATGTCAGTACCTAACAGATTAATCTGTGGATTCAGTGTAATCCCAGTCAAAATCTAGACATGCTTTTTTGTAGAAGTTGACAAGTTGACCCTAAAATGTATATAGGAATGCAGTGGCTAGAATTGTCCAATTTTGAAAAAAGAACAAAATTGAGGGACTTTTAGTGTGAGATTTCAAAGAATATATTTGTATGTTTATAATCAATGTATTTGTTTTGTTTGTTGCCACGGCTGTTCATGGGGAAAGGATAGTCCTTTCAACAAATGTTGCTGGAACAACTGGATAGTCACATGGAATAAATAAATAAACTATTAACCCTTGCAAGACATAAATATTAACTTGAAGTGGATCAAAGAACTATGACAAAAAGCTGAAAATGTAAAATTTCTAATGGAAACATAGGAGAAACTCTTTGTAGATTAAAGATAGGCAAAGATTTCCTAGGATACAAAAAAAAAAGCCATAGAAGAAAAAAATCAAATTGGATTTTATTGAAATTGAAAACTTTTGCTTTTTAAAAGATACTCTTAAGAAAAATGAGAAAAGAAGCCACATACTTGAAGAAAATGTTTGCAAGATACATAGAAGACTTGCATCTAAAGCATATAAAGAATGCTTAGAATTTTGTGATAAAACAAACTACCCACTGAAAAATAGGTAAAGATTGGAGTGCTCTCTTAGTGAAGATGTAAGAATGGCAAATAAGCACATGCAAAGAGGTCCAACATCATTAAACATTAAGGAAAAGCAAATTTAAACAAGACACAACTACATACCCAGTAGAATATTCAACATTTCCAAGTATTAGCAAGAATGCAGAGCAACTAGAACTCATACATTACTGGTAAGGATCTTAAGTGGCACAACCACTTTGGCAGTTTCGTTAAAAGTTAAAATTAGTATATAAGCCATTGTAATCCTACCTCTGTACCCAAGAGAAATGAAACCATAAATTAACAACAGATACTTGGACAGAAATGTTTGTAGTATCTTAATCATAATCATCAAAAACCAAGAACAACCCAAGTATCCACCAGGTGTATGGATGCACACAGCCCATGTGTGTATCTCAGAATCATTATGCTGAGCAAAAGAAGTTAAATGATTTTGTTCACATGAAATTTTAGAAAAGGAAGTCATTATCGATAGTTGCCTCTGAGGGGGCTGTCATTAATTGCAAATATTTAAGAAGAAACTCTTGGGAGTGGTGGATATTTGTCTTGATTAAGACTGTTCATCACACAAGTGTATATACTGAAGACTCAAACTACATAAAAATTGGGGACATTTTGTGTTGTATACAAATTACACCTCAATAAATTTGATTTTTTTTTTTAAGTGTGAGAAACTGAAAGATTTAAGTAAAAATAGAATTTGGACCACTGTGGAGTACAACTGAAAAATGTGTAAACTCAAGGGATTTTTAAAGTGACAAATGAGTATTGACTGCACAGGAGTAGCAGAATGTCATTGCCTTCCATCTTGCTCCCTTTCCACATTGTGATTATGAGGGGGATGGAGGGCATCGAAGTATAGAAGGAAAACTATAGTTTCAAACTGTTTGGATAAAACAACATTTTGTCACCACTGTCACACATACCAATCCACAGTCAGCTGCTGTGTTCTCTGTGGGTGCCTGAGGAGAGATTAAGCTTGCTGTGTGAAGTCTGTTGACCTTTTTTCAAATTGTGTAGCGTTAGGTGACAGGACTGAAATGCTCATGTCTACATAGGCCAGTTCTCTGGTTTTAGAAAGTTGAAAATACAAGAGAATAACAGCAAACTTAAGTGAGAGATAGTTGGGATTTTATAGACTAGACTGATAGATCAGGCAAATGGCGTAGCTATAATATTTAAATTTCAGCAAGGCATTTAAAAGATATCTCATGATATTTTTATAATTTTTAATGTATTGATTTTAAAGAGGGGGGGAGAAAGAGAGAGAAACACTGATTCGTTGTTCCACTTACTTACGCAGCCATTGATTGCTCTCCTGACTACAGATCAGACCCACAACCTTGGTGTATTGGGACAATGCTCTCAGCAAATGAACTACGCAGCCAGGGGCCTCTAGTGATATTTTTGAGGACAAGATTGAGCGATATAAGATGCATTGAGAATGTACTAAGTTCATAACTGTATAATGTTCATACCTGAAAACTATCAAGCTAGAAGGAGATTTGTCTCCTTATTCATCTATTGAATATGACTAGCATACTTAAAAATAACTCATCATTTGCACACTGATCTTTTAATACTTATTTTTCTGTAAAAACTAAATTTTAATAAGCTGAAGTTATAATAGGCCATATCTACAAAATATGAAATATTCAAGTCCAAAGAAACAGAACTATACAAATATTGGATGAAGGAAATGCTTTGTGAGAACAGTTCAGTTACAACCCTTCCTAGGATTGTAACTGAATATGATTTTAATAGGAGTTAATGGCTTGATTATGGCTACCATAAAAATCACAATGGCTGATTTAATAATTTTTTTTTTACCCACCATAAGGAACATGAAGATGAGCCTGTCTTTTGTGTTTTAGATTCCACATACTATGTGAAATCATACAGTATCTGTCTTTCACTATGAAATTAAAGAAACCACATCCATCCAGACAGATAGGAGGAACACAGGCGCAGAATGGGCTGGTCTCACACCCATGTGTAGTATAGAAAAATCTGAGGGATATCGGAGGGGTATCTCGGGAACGAGGAGTTCTAGACCCACACCAGGTCCCCCCAGCCCAGGGTTCCAGTGCCAGGAAGATAAGTCTCCACAACTTCTGGCTCCAAAAAAACAGTAGGGATTGAGTCAGTGGAAGAAACTCCTAGAGTCCCAAGCAGTTCCTCCTAAAGAACCCACACACGGCCTTACTCAGACTCCCTCTAAGCTCCAGGGTAGCAGCTTGAAAGGTACCGGTGGCATAGAGGGAAAAATGGAAGTGTCTGGCATCAAGATGAGTAGAGGCCATTGTCCCTTTTCTGAACCTTCCCCCCCACAGAGACAGCAGGCTGGTGCCACATCTGAGACTCCATCAACCTGGCTAACACTGCCCCACCCTGAAGATCCCCAGATTCTGCCCCATTCAACTCATAGGCCTACCTAAGCTGTATTTACCACATGATTGGCTGGTCTTGACTAATGCTTCACAACTTCCTAAATCCTCTGGAGCAATCAACAGCCAGACTCAGTGCACCCTCAGTCTCCCCCACTGCCTCCCTCCGCACCCCCAGCTCAACTAGCAGGCATCTCAAAGTGCTTTACAGTTCAGGTAGGGTGCCCCCAGGCAAAACACAGGTTGGGGCTGATCTTGGCCTGCATCAGCCAGGAAGCCCCAGAGCCTCCACACCCACTGGACAGCTACAGACCATGCTGGAGCACCACCACCCTGCCCCCCACCCCTGCACACAGAGAATGGAGGTTGGTGGTCAGTGGTCACAGCCAGTCCTTGTGGCTGAATGGCCTAGGTAAATCCCTCCCTTTGACCTGCCAACAGCAACCAAGGCTCAATTACAAGAGGAAGGTGTACTCAGCCCACATGAAGAGCACACCACAAATACCCAGCTTGGGTGATAGGGGAGGCAGTGCCACTGGACCCGTTGGGACACCTACTACATTAAGCCACACTACCAAGACACGGAGTGGAAGCAGCTCTGTGTAATACATAGAAACAAACACAGGGAGGCTGCCAAAACGAGGAGACAAAGAAACATGGCCCAAGTGAAAGAATGGACCCAAACTCCAGAAAAAGAGCTGAAGGGAATAGAGATAAGCATCTGTCAGATGCAGATTTCAAAACACTGGTTGTAAGGATGCTCAAGGAACTTAGGACTTCAGCAGCATAAAAAAAGACCCAGTCAAAAATGAAGGATACACTAATAGAAATAAAGAACAATTTACAGGGAAACAAAAGTAGAATGGATAAAGCCAAAAATCAAATCAATGACTTGGAACATAAGGGGAAAAAAATCAGTACAACAAAAAGGATCCAAAAAAAAAAAATGAGGATACTATAAGCAGCCTGTGGGATAACCTCTAGTGGTCCAATATTCACATCATAGGGTTGCCAGAGGGAGAAGAGAAAAAGCAAGAAATTGGATATCTATTTGCAAAAATAATGAAAGAAAACTTTCCTAATTTGGTGAAGGAAATAAACATGCAAGTCCAGGAAACACAGAGTCCTAAACAAGACGGATGCAAAGAGGCAAGACACATCATAATTTAAAATGCCAAAGATTAGCCCTGGCTGATGTGACTCAGTGGGTTGAGTGCTGGCCTGTGAACCGAAAGATTGCCAGTTCAATTCCCAGTCAGGGCACATGCTTGGGTTGTGGGCCAGATCCCCAGTTGGGGGCATGCAAGAGGCAACTGGTCTATGTTTCTCTCCCTCCCTCTCTTCCTCTCTGTCTAGAAATGAATAAATAAAATCTTTTTTTTTTTAATGCCAAAGGTTAAAGATAAAGAGAGAATCTTAAAAGCAGTAAGAGCAAAGCAGATAATTACCTACAGGGAAGTTCCCATAAGGCTGTCAGCTGATTTCTCAAAAGAAACTGCAGACTAGAAGGAAAGGGTAAGAAATATTTCAAAGTCATGAAAAGCAGGGGTCTACAGCCAAGATTATTCTGCCCAGCAAAGCTATCACTTAGATTCAAAGGGCAGATAAAAAGCTTTCCAGATAAGAAAAAAACAAAGGAGTTCGCCATCACCGGATCATTATTATATGAAATGTTAAAGGGACTTAAGAAAAAGAAAATCAGAACTATGCACAATAAAATGGCAATAAATACAGATCTATCAGCAGTTGAATATAAAAAAAAACAAACTAAGCAAACAAGAACCGAGGTGGAATCATAGACACAGAGAGTGTTTTGTTGGTTGCCAGATGGAAGGGGAATGTAGGGGAGTGGGTGAAGAGGTGAGGGGATTAAGAAATACAGTAGGTCATTACAGAATAGCCAAGGGGATGTAAAGTACATTATTGGGAATGGAGCAGCCAAAGAATGCATGTATACTCATGACCCACCGACATGGACAATGGTGGGGGGATTGCCTGAAGGAGTAGGGGATGCTAGGTTAAGGGGGAAGGGGGGAAAAATTGGGATGAGTGTAATAGCATAGTCAATAAAATATAATTAAAAAAAAATACTCCATGGCATGTGTGTCTGTCTGTCTACATGTATATCTGTCACATTTTCTTTATCCATTCATCGACACTTAGGCTATTTCCATGTTTTGGCTATTGTGGTTAATGCTGCTGTGAGCATGAGGTTACAGGTATCTCTTTGAGACCCTAACTTAAATTCTTTTCGATATATACCCAGAAATGGGATTGCTGGATCATATGGTAATTCTCTTAATTTTTTTGAGGAACCATCATACTTGTTTTCAGACTACACCTATTTATGCTTCCACCAATAGTGCATGAGGATTCTCTTCTCTACATTCTCACCAACACTTGTTTTGTCTTTTAATAATAGCCTTCTTAACAGATATGAGGTGATAACTCATTGTGGTTTTGAGTTGCATTTATCTGATGAGTAAGTGATGTTGAACGTTTTGTTTTTTTTTTTTCCATGTACCTGTTAGCCATCTGTATGCCTTCTTTGGAAAAATACCTGTTTTTTTCATTGGATTGTTCCAGTTTTTGCTATTGAGTTGTACAAGTTCTTTATATTTTTTGGATGTCCCCCTATAAGATATGTGATTTGCAAGTATTGCCTCCTAATCAGTGGGTTGCCTTGTCATTTTGGTAGTGGTTTCCTTTGCATTGAGGAAACTTTTTAGTTATATATAGTCCTACTTGTTTATTTTGCTTTTGGTTATCAAATCCAAAAAAATCATCACCAAGGCCAGTGTCAAGGACCTTACTACCTATGTCGTCTTCTGGGACGACGAGTTTCAGAGTTTTCAAGTCTTACATTCAAGGGGAAGAATAACACGAAGATGTCACTCTAGTGCTTGTTGATCAGATCAAATCCAGAGTACTGTATTTAACTTGGGGCATTACATTATTCTCTGAAAAGAATGTTGAAAAGCTGAGTCTTGGATAAGAGCTTCAAAGAAGCAGCATAGAGAACAAGTTTTACTAGATGATTTTTCAGTTTTTAGATTAAATGATTCTGTAGGTAAACACTTTTTCTTCAAGGGAGGAAACTCCTAAGAGAAACCAATCAAGAGAATGAGAGTCGGCCCTGTCTGGCTTAGCACAATGGATTGAGTGCGGGCTGCAAACCAAAGTATCGCAGGTTCGATTCCCAGTCAGGGTACATGCCTGGGTTGCAGGCCATGACCTCCAGCAACCGCACACTGATGTTTCTCTCTTTCTCCCTCCCTTCCCTCTCTAAAAATAAATAAATAAAATCTTTTTTTAAAAAAAGTGTGGAATATGGAAGAAAATTTTAAAAAGAGCATGAGAGTCATTTAGTTTTTGACTGTTTTTTCTTTCTTACCACCTTTGTAAACCTATAAGACTCTTGTTAATATCTTTGAAAGGTAAGAAAGAGGTAATTTAATTGTCCGAAATAATGGATAGAGTTCTGTATCATCTGTAGCAAGTAAAGTTCATTTATTCTTTTTTCGTTCCCTCCCCTCAACCAGTTATGTGTTTGTCTGTTTCTTTTTTGGCATCTTTGTTGTAACTGGTAGGTGCTTAGGAATATATGTTCTGGTGTCGGTTTCTTTAGTATTATCATTACTCTGGAATATTATATTATGTGGGGATTGAGATATGATACTCATCCCATCCCATTTTTTCAACTGGGGAATTTGAATCCCTTTTCTTTCCAACCTTCCATTGTATAGATCTGAATTTCTGTTCCTTTGCTGCTTTTGTTGTAGAGATATTACAGAAAGATTTATTAAACGGGATAAAAGTTAGGAAAGCAGATTGTAAATAATAAAGGATTACCCAGGATAAGGTAATGTTATTTCAAGTTGCAGGTACATGCAACTTTGACCTATAATAGATTTATGCTAAACAATTTCTATTAGGGTTATGTCAATAGCTCAGCAATCATATTTATATCTTATAAGTTATCTAGTACTTTCTTGGTCAGAGGTGTTCTCTCCTTGGCCCTCTAGTTATATTTCTATCTACCTTATTCTTGCTGTATTTCTTTGTGTCAGACTTGTTGGAAAGACTGCCACCATTCACCAAAAATACCTTTATCTTCCTTTGTTGTGACGTCATCAGGCTGCCATGTTTTTGCTTGAACCACTGATTTGGTGTTTTTAATTTCAAAGGAGATAGAACCTCTTCAAACACTAACACATTTTCTGTGAACTAAATACCAGCTCTCCAGCTGAAGCATGGAGCTCCACCACCCACACTGTCATCATTTATCGCCCTTCTAATGGAGACAGGGTCTCCCCATCTAGAAAAAGCTTTAGATTGAGACCAGTTTTTCTCCATTTTTTTTTTTAATCTTTCTTTGCAGAACTTTTGGGTTCTAAGTAAACTTGTGTCGTAAAATGACACTGGCCCTAAAATGTCATGACAACAAGATAATTTTAGATTGTGGTCAAAGCTGTGAAGGAAATAAGTAGTGTGAAGTAAGAGTGATTGGAGGAGAAGGGGTTACTTTGTGTGGACAGTAATTTGAAATGAAAATTTTGTCTGCAAAAAGATTTCAAAATCTTGATCTGTGGGAGGATGTGGAAGTTTAAATGAAGTTGAGAAAGCATAAATTATAAGCTTAATGATTTGCAAGCTTCTATTTTTAACAGTGATTTTTATAGTCTCATTTTAAGGCAAGCCTTATTTCCTAATGGTCACTGTCAAATTTCAGAAGCCTCATTTATTTGTCTTCTCCAACATTAAATGAAGAAAAATAACCTGGACTAAGACATTATATGCATTCAATATAGTTGATTCAAGTGATGTGTTTTAAATACTTACCTTATGCCAGGCACTGTATTTGGCACTAGGGATAAACAGAAATAAACTAGACACAGCTTTTTTCCCTGAATGAACTCAACTAAAGGAGGTTTTAGGGGTAACATAAGTGAGTTACCTTATCATTGTCTTTAAAGTAGATTCAGTGTGGCTGTTGTAGAGGGTGTTGGCTACTCACTAGTTTTAAGGTATTTTAAGAATGTATAAATGCTGCCTTTAACAATGGTTTCTTCTCAATCAAACTTTCATATTCTAGTAGAGTTTTACATTCTCAATAGAAAGTGAACATAGGTGAAAAAATACATGAACCAAGCTGTTACAATAATTTCTATTTAACTGAACAGTGAAACAGCACTTGCAGTCGAGTTAGTTATGGGAAAGCTTCACTCAGGAGTTAGAATGTATGTTCAACCTTAAAAGATAGGTATGAATATGCCGAGAAGAGAATGAAAGCTGATCTGGGGGATGGGCATAGGGGGTGATATTTAAGGTATATTTAAAGGACATTGATCAACAAGCTTGACTGGAGTGAAAGGTTTGTATTGGTAAATAGTAAAAGATAAAGCAAAGTGTTTTAGTAGAAAACAAGATTTTGGATGTACCATACTAGTAATATATATATATATATGTTCCTCTAATCCTAAATTCATTTACAGTCTATTTTAATATTTCTTAATGTAAAAGGGTTATCACATTATACAGTTTGCAGTTGTATCATGACTCTAAATACATCTTTGTTGATACCCCTAAATATGTTCTATAAATTTTGAGGCCAGAATATTTAGCCCTGCTCAGGTTAAAATGATGTTTTGTTTTTCAGTTACTTACACGCCAAGTCAATCATCCACAGAGACCTCAAGAGTAATAGTATCCTTCCTGAAATTTGTCTGCGAAGTTTGAAAACATCCTGACTTTTTCTTCTGCATTTTGTCTTCACATTATGTAAAAAGTTTCATTCTAAGTTCAATGTACTATAAAGAAAATTAATAAATGGGTTTGTGTGAGAGTGTAGTAGAACAAGGTACTACAACCTGCTTTTGGTTTCTGAACGATTGAGCATTACAACAAAAATTATCAGGTCTTTATGGTAGTAAGGCTCTTTTTGATTGCTTACATTCTGTCAGCGCTGTAAAACAGGTAGTTTTGTAACTATCTACTAGTGTCTTTTAGCACTCTGACCTTGCTCACCAGTAGTTAAGATGAACCTGAAGGCTCTAAGTTAAGAATAACATGAGGTGAGAAAAACATAATTTTTCCTCTTTCATAAACTCAGATTAAGATCCTGTCGCCAACTGCCTTCATTCCAGCGAAGAGCCTTTACCACTTCCTCACAGTGCCAGAGGAATATTTGGGCCTATGTTACTAAAATCTTCTGGGGCAAGTTCCAGGGTCTCCCAAAAACTTAGGAAAGCATCTCACCTTTTTCTACTACATTTCAAGCCCCCAAGACCTTAAAAGCAGGTTATACAGGCCAAATAGACCTAATTAATATAAGGTACTATACTTTTTAAAAAGAATATCATATTACAGAATTATAGAAATTAGATCTCCTACCTAATTTTTCATAACGCTTGCTCTGATAGGAAAATGAGATCTATTGTTTTCCTTTACTTACTACACCACAGATATTTTTCTTCATGAAGACCTCACAGTAAAAATAGGTGACTTTGGTCTAGCCACAGTGAAATCTCGATGGAGTGGGTCCCATCAGTTTGAGCAGTTGTCTGGATCCATTTTGTGGATGGTAAGAATTGAGGCTTTTTTCCATTAATTTATTTTTTGGACCCTGAGATGCTGCTGAGTACTAGAAAGTCATTGAAGGTGTCAGCGATAGTATTTTCATAGTTCCCAGTATTTGCAGAAGTCAAGTTGGTCTTATTTTTTTATGTAAATAGAGCTTAACTTTATCTTTATAAACAATATTAGAAACTAGTTTCAGTGTCTTTCAAACAAAAATATGTATTTTTAAATCCTTTAAATTTTATTCAAAATTATCTCTGGAATATTTTGTGTTCCAAATGTTCCTTGTACCCTATTTCAAAAAAGAAAAAGTGTATGCAATTTAAGCAAATGTGACCTGTAGCCATCATTAAGGTTTTGTGAAGAGAACTGCTCCTTTTCAGGGAGAGGCTGCTTCACAGTCCTATTTAAGCCTAAATTGGAAAGTTACTTCCTTTAGACTAGAAAGAACCATATAATTATGGGGCAGCTGGGAGAGGAGGGACAAAAAATGAGAGGTAGGTTTTTAACACTGTCAGCTTTGTGCCTCCCTGCATAGCTCTTTCTTTCTCTCCCTGTTCCTACTTCTACTTTGTAGAAAAGAAGAAAGAGAACGTATGAAAGAAGGGAACCAGAACTTCTGTGCAGTCAGCCTGCAGTAGGCTAGGAACAGGGCAGTCTAGGAATCATTCTCTAAGCCCGTTGTTCTCTAAAGGTCCCTCAGACCCTTTTAGAAGTCTCCAAGGTCATCCGTGTGTGAGACCAGATTGTTCTTCATATTCTTCAACCAGAACAACACATCACAACTGATTGAATGCAGCAGCAAATGTATGACTCGAGCTGACTGCTATTAAACCAGACAAAGAGAATTGTAGTTTTACTCTTGTCACTGAAGTATTTTTGTTTTTGAAAATATAGTTACTGTTTATTAAAATGTATGATTTATGTTAGCATCTACTGGCTGCTATTATTTAAATGAATTAATAAATATGTTAATAATTTCTCAGTTTTAGTATAACTATCCACAAATATAATGTACATAAACTCTTCGAGGGTCCTCAGTAATTTTTAAGGCTGAAAGAGTACTGAGACCAAAAAGTGTGAGAACTCCTAAATACAGGGTATCCCAAAATATTAGTGCAATTTTTTAATAACAGAATCTGCACTTTGGGACACTCTGCTGGAATCAGAAAAGCTGTAAGGGGCTTTCAAAGCCACACTGGCCTAAATTCTTTGCACTCCCTGTAGCAGTCCCTAGGATGGGAATTGAAAAGTAGGAATCTGAAGTAGTCAGGATAAGCCTAGGGTTAGATTCAGCTCTGATTTCTTGTAATAACTGAAGTTAGAGCAAGTTGCAGGATGGTGGTGGGGGGGTTGGGCTTAGAGTTAGGAGGTGTGTGCTGTAATGCTTTGTGTGACTCTTCCCTGTACCTTTCTTAACCTCCTCCAAGTCTTCATCCTTAATGTTGGGTTGGACTAGTGGATTTCTAATGCTGTTTCTATTTGTAAGATTCAGTAGTTAGAGCTAGCAAGAATTTTCCTTTTCCTAACTATTTTAATAAATAATTATAAACAAGAAGCTAATTAGTTGAAATGCAGATCTCAAGCACCTTTAAGGCCCATGACTGTATCCTAAGAAGACAGGGGAGACAACAGATTTTAAGTACTGAAATTGCAAAACCATTAAAATTATAAAGAAATGATACACGTTTTAACGGTGTGTTTATTTTAACCAGTGTGGGGGAGAGAGACACAGTCAAGTCTTCAGGTTTGTCCTTTTTCAAAAGCCTTAGTGGATGAAGTATTTATATTTTAGAGGAGAAAGAAACTTGGCAATAAAAGTTTACAAATTAAATCCCTAAATTTACTGAGGATTAATAATGCATTCTTGTAAATAGATGACATGCTACTTTTCATCAAGCCAGTTACCAAACAACAGCAAGATAAAGCTAAAATTTAAAGACAATTTTTCAGTTGATTAATTACTCTGTCCCTCACAAAAATTGTATTCTGGCTTTGAAAGTTATGTCTGTATCACAACCAGCCTCTCAGTATTCTGGCTTGTTCATTACATCACATTTGTATGTGGTTAATTTTGTAAAACAGTATCAGTAAAATACAAGACAGAAGCAAGCAGATGCAGCCTTCTGCTCCAGCCCTGTTGTTCCCCTCTCATCAGGACCTCCCACACATTTTCCATCAGTTGTTCTCAACCTTGGTTGGGCATTCAAATCATCTGGGGACCCTTAAGAACTAACAGTGCATCCTCAGCTTCTGATGTTATACTATTGGGCTGAAATGTAGTTTGGACCTTGAGAGGTTCAAGGTTGCACAGGCGGTCTGTGTGCAGGTGAAGCAGAGGGCTGTTATTGCCTGTTTTGCAAGAGTCTCACCTGCCTTCCTCTGACCAATAACCAGGCCTCTTGTTATAGGTCTTTCAGCCATTTTTGCAATTAGTCCCGGTTTGGGTATCAAATTAATGTTTTCACAGAGTTTTTATGGAAGGGAAAGAGAGAGGGAGAGAAACATCAATGTGTGGTTGTGTCTTATGTGTCTCCTACTGGGGACCTGATCCATAACCCAGGCATGTGCCCTCGCTGGGAATCAGTCCAGCAACCCTTTGGTTCACAGGCCTGCGCTCTATCCACTAAGCTACACAAGCCAGGGCCACAGAGTTTTTTTATTAATACTCTGCAGTTTCTCTTAATTCCTTCCAAGTGAAATAATACAGAAGATTAAAGGTGGAAAGAACTCTTTAAAGCTAATATTTAAGCAACCATTTATTGCATTTCATATAAGTAGCCAATAAGAAATCTACCTATAGAATACAGTGACTGAAATGCATAAAAATGTAGTAAAGATTATTTGCTCTGTATCTTTGCCCAAGAAGCAGCATCCGAAAAACTCTTTATCCCATCTTCTATATAATCTATCTGCTGTCTGTTCCTTTGTTAATAAAACATCCTGGTGTGTTTATAACACTTTTGGAGAAGGAAAGGGTTTTAGAGTTGAGTGTGTCAGTCTTGAAATTTTACCATTATTATCTAAGGTCCCCTGAGATGAGGAGAATCATTTGTACCAATGGGAAGAAAACTTAAATCCTAAGGCAGTTACCATAGTGGTTGTGCTACTCCCAAACATCTTACAAACACAGGTGTACTATTTCTTTGGTGAATCAGGAATGGGAAGTGGGGGCTGATTCTTGATAGGTAAGTCAAGGGACGAATTCAAATGACAGTGATGATATTTTGTGTAAAAAGAGGGAGGCTGCTAAAATGATAAAAATCTTAGTAATGCAGGTAGCATCTCAGCTTAATACTGCCTCTTCTAGAGTTTACAGAGCATTTTTTTACTCTTTTTTAATCAGGTGTATTTCTTTGACCAATAATAAGAGAATTAATTACATATTAGATGAGTTACTTAATGATAAAAGCATTTTTCTGGGGATTGCAGTACTTTGGTTTTCAGTCTTTATTCAATTGAAGTAAAGATTAAACAACAATATTTTTCTTTTTATGTTCTAACAGGCTCCAGAAGTAATCAGAATGCAAGATAAAAACCCATATAGCTTTCAGTCAGATGTATATGCATTTGGGATTGTTCTGTATGAATTGATGACTGGACAGTTACCTTATTCAAACATCAACAACAGGGACCAGGTAAATATTTACCATCTCTTGGGGTTTATTATAGTACTTATGTAAAGTTCAGGTTCATTGTAGAAATGAACCAGTTAAGTCCTGGATAAGTATTAAGCATAGATCTCTTGGTCTTTGTTACCAGTTTAGGTATCTTTTGTATACTTTTGGTAGTAATAACAGCATATGAGGCCTTCCCTTGAAATGTCATTCTTAATTAAGTGTGGCAGCAGAGTGAGAGTCCCGACCTTCTGGCTGGGAACCAGAGGTACGACAATAACTGTACTTCGTGTTCCTCGACCACAGCACAGTGAGAAGCATGAGCTCTGCTGCTGCCTGAGCGGGGACTCAGCCATGAGCTTCATTCCAAATTATTTTTTAAATTATTAAGGTTTCTTCAGATTTTTTTAATTTTTAAAACCAGGTAAATGGAAGAACTGTGAGATCATGCTTTCATTTTTCTATATGGAGAATTCTAGTAGGAGGATTTTTTTTACTTCATTCTTCCTAAGTACCTGTTCTCTTGTCTCTGACTTTCCCAAGTGTACTAATGTAGCCTTATGCAACTCTTTGTCTTTTCTGTGCGTAGTAGATTTACCTAGGCTTTTAACACTGCCCAAGAAAAAGGAATTGTCTTTACTTAAGTTACTTTGTATACCTCAACATTTTAAAAGTAATGGTGTGGGGGGGGGGGGTGAGAGACAGAACGATTGCAGCAGTTAGTATATTAAAAACAATAGACCCATAAACTGTGATTAAAATTAAATATTTATACTTTATACTGTATCAGAACTACCTGGGTAATTTGCTAAAAAAAAGTGGAGATGCTGGAGCAGTTTCTGATTCAGTGGAATGGGGTCCAAGCACCTGCGCTTTTTAGTTTCCTGGGTGATTCCGATACATACCAAGTCGAGGGTCACCAATCTGAAGAATTTTTCTTTTAAGTGCAAACATTTTATGTGTGTAATCATATCCTCCCAACCTAATGAAATAATAGTTCTATGTATACATGTGTTATCTCATCTAAGTAGTTTGTGTTTTAGTCAAGAACTTAACCCTCAGTCTTTATGGTGATCGCTCTGCATAGCTTTCTCATTAAGAACCTCCACTGTCGCCTTAACTGGTGTAATTCAGTGGATTGAGTGCCAACCTACAAACCAAAGGGCTGCTGGTTTGATTCCCAGACAGGGCACATCCCTGGGTTGTGGGCCAGGTCCCCAGTAGGGGCCGTATGAGAGGCGGCCACACACTGGTGTTAAAAAAAAGAACAACTACTGTCACGTGATAGCAGAGAAGTAATCTAAGTTATCGTGCAGCTGGTAATGTGCTCATTGAATCACCATGTGGCTCTTAAATAGTGGTCTTAATTCTGTGTTTTGAAAAAATTTTTAAATGACTATATTTCTACCCAAGTCAACACGAAACTAATTTTTTTAGTTGCTATTTGGTCTTTCTATTTTATACCTTTAGAATATTGAAAGCCACTCGGGAAGTAGATCCGTTAACACTCAGTGAACCTAAAGCGTTTAAAAAAAATCTATGATGTGGCTTCTGATGATCTGGTATTTTAAGCCTGTATAAAACGTAAATTCAGGGCAGACCAAAATGCTAGCTAAAGAACATCAGTGAAACATTTCACCTACTCTACTGGGTCACTGGGAGGACTGGTCTGCTGATGGCAGTCCGAGGAGCAAGACCGCCATCTCCAGTGTGCAGGCCCCGTGTGTGCTCTGCCTTCTACAGTCCCATTTCCTCGGCCACACAGCATAATTCCCTGTGCCATGTTCCCTTCTACGTACATTATTTTTCTATAGGGATTACAAGGGAATTTTAGTTTAGCTTTAGTTGACATTCATGGAGGCTACAAATAATAAAAATTTATGAACTTAGATGAAATCCATTTGCCAATACATATTGCTTATTTTAATAAACTAATAAGTTTATAATATAGAAATAAGTGTTATTATCTGCAAAATATGGATAAAAGTATCCCAGGACTCTACACTCATCTACCTCTTGGCATTTTAGATACTTTGTCCTCCTTGGGAGTATAGTAAAGGATGTGGCAAGGGCTTACTCTCCATGAGAGAAGTGAGTGAGGGACCAACAGAGGGGAAGAAGGTAAATAAGTGAATGGTCAACTTTACTAGTTGATTCTCACTGATAGTAGAGAGGCTTGCGGAATTTGCCAGTCTAAAACCAAGTTTAGTATTTAATAAAGAAAACTGAGATAAAAGAATGATAGACTCTTGCCATTACCGTTCTGCTTCATTGTCTCTACTCTGCCCTCTTCAGATGGCACTTTCCATGAAACTTCCTCTTCTGAATTGATAACTCTAGTCATCCTCAATGAAATGTAATCCCAGGTGTTGCTTCATTCATCTCCTTGATTTGAGTTTTCTTTCTTCCTCTTATACTTTGGTCTCCATGGCTCTCAGATTGGACTTCTGCTTGAAAATCCACGACTGTTCTTTTTCATGGGAGATGGGAGGCTGCTCCTTTGATATTTAATAGGAACCATTCCCCTGTGCTCTCACCCCTGTAGTCAGAGGTGGAGGTGGCAGTTTTAATGACAGTAAATTCAAGGCAGGACTCTGGTAAAGCAGCGTGGTGTAAGGGCAGACTTTGGATTCACAGCCTGCATAACCTGGTCGCATTAACTGTCTAGATATATATTTTTTTTTTCAATTATAAAAATAAGAAACTGGGCTAAAGAATTCCTTGCAGTAATAAAAATCAAATTCTTTCCTAAAACAGGTCTCTTGAGGGATGACCAGCCCTGTATTACTTTGCAGAGTAGAATGCCTTCTTACTTTAGTTACCCTGTTGCTGAAAATCTGAGAAATTGCTTTGTCATTTTTTTCCTCTTTAAGATTCCAGTTTTTCTCTAATTACTGTATTCTTTGCTCTTACAGTACAGCTTTTCTACTAAATTGAGATTAATAAGGTGCTCATTTAAGTTAGGTATATTAACTGTCTACCTTCATGGCTTTCTTTTCTTAGAGTAGAAATGCTGTGTCATCTTAATATAACGTTCATCTGTTATTTCAAGTATATTCCAGTTATTATTGTTGTATAACAAGCCACCCAAAACGTAGCTGCTGAAACAAATCATAAATCTGCAATTTGGGCTGTTCTCAGTGAGGAAAGTGTATCTCATGTTTCACCGGTATAGTCTGGGATAGGTTCACTGAGTGTTAACGGATCTACTTCCCGAGTGGCTCATTCACAAACCTGACAAGGCGACACTAGCTGTCAGGTGGAAGCCAGGCAGGGCCCTCATTTCTTCTCCACCTGAGTCTTTCCTCATGTGTGGATTTTTTTCACAGGAAAGTTGGGATTTCTCACAGCATGGTGGCCAGGTGCTAAGCACAAGATCTTAAGAAACAGGAAATGAATGTTAAGTGCCAGTGTCTTATCAACACAAATAATTTTAATTAAAATTTCTTTGATGCCTACTCTATGCAAAGCACTGGGATATAGAGGGATACAGAGAGGAAGGGAACGCGCAGGCTGAGCGCTCTCTCAGTGGAGTGGACAGCTCTGTCGGGGCAGTGCAGGGCCGTGGTACTGAGGATGAGCAGGTGTGTACAGGGGGGTGAGTGCTGAGTGTGGACTGAGAATGAAAACAACCAGTCCCCGAGTTTCAAACTGAACTACCGATTGTGTAGTGTGGGAGCCACTTGAATATTCTATCCATGCAAGGCATCCAGGAAAGGCTCTCTTAAGTTTTAATAATTGCAAAGAGTGTAATTTCCTGTGTATCATATTAACATTTCAAAATAAAGCCATTATAGCCTTCTTTTAAATGTACTCCATAAAACCTGAAAGTCATACTGATTGGATACCTACCATTACTTGTTTAAAAAATACAAAAACTCTTCATTAATTTTTTAAAGTCTTACATGGCTCTTTTTTCCTCATTGAACTACTTGTATTCTACCTTTCCCACAAAATTTTTTTCTAATGTGACCTAGTTTTATGCTTTAAAGCCTTTGATTGATCACTTAAGTTACATTTCTGCAACAACAAAAATAAGCACTTAAACTTAGAATAAAAAATTTCCTGTTATTTTTTATCAGCTCTGAATGTTAATTTTTTACATTGTGAATTATGCCATTATTAATAACTATTAACGTGTAACTGATGAAAATAAGTTTTTATTGCATAGAAACATCAAAGGTAAAATTTTATTGGAAGTGTGTATCTTAATGAACAACACGGGGCTTTTCAGTTCATTTATGTATCTGGATAAACACGACTTTTACTAGCATGAACTGAGACTTAGCATCAGTCCTTTTCCTTGTGTTATTTTTAAATAAGCACTGAGAAATAGTGTCCAAGTAAGTAAGAAGATGAGAAAATCAGGGCTTTTGTCATAATTGTATGCAGAGTTCAGTGGTTCCCGAGACCACCTTCAGGTTCAGTAATTCATTAAGTCTCACAGAACTCACTGAAAGTTGTTAATTACTGCATCAAAAGGACACAGATTAAAATCAGCCAAGGAAAGACAAGCATGGGGCAGAATCCACAAGTGTTCCACATGTGGAGGTTCCGGTTGTCCTCTTCCAGTGGGGCTGTGGACAGCAGTAAATGCTCCCAGCAGCAGCGTGTGGCAACACGCACAAAGTACTGCCAACCAGAGACACTCACTCAAGCCCTGGAGTTCAGAGTTGTTATTGGGGCTCAGTCATGGAGATATGCTTGACGACCTCTGCGGCCCACCTTAGTCTTTAGCCCCTCCAGAGGGCAAGCTGATGCCCCTCTATAAATCACATTCATAGCATAGACTGTCTGGCATCTCCCAGGGCCCCCAGGTAAACAAAGACAGAGAGGCCATTCCAAGGGGTTAGGGATTACCTCCTGGGAGCCAAAGGCAAAGGCCAGCCCTCTGTATGGGCAAGATTAATTCTTTACAATACACCATATCATTCTTTATTTGAACATATTTCTTTAACATACCAAAAATTACACAATAACTTGTCATTAATCATTATTTTAATAATCAGCTGACAATTTGATTCATTTTACTGAAAGCAAAGAATTGGAAGCCAGCAGTATTGCAAAGGGAATGTTCCATCCATTGGAGCACAGTTAGATATCATATCTGGAAGTGTCCCTTTGGTACCACAGCAGTTTACACCCTGGTGTGCTGTGTACTATAGTGAATTTCTATATTGGTAAAAGGTAACTTTTGTAAAGTGGGAGAAGGAGGATACCTTCACTTTAGTGGTACTTAGGCAAATCGGCTTATAGTTAAACAAGACTTATTAATTGCACCAAGCAGGAAATAACATAAAAGTAGGATATCAATCTTGACTTTCTTAATCTGCTCTGCCCTGTAACAAGAGCTCTCTCTTACTGGTTCTTTGTACCTTAGCCTCTAATCTGTCCCTATTTGACCTGTTTCATCTGAGAGTAAAAACCCTCTCTCCTCCCTGAGTCCCAAGACTCCTGACATCTGTTTCTGTCCACTATCAAAAGAGCTGAAAATTAAGAAATTACAAATATTGCAAATCTCTGCACCCAGGAAAGACAAGCCTTTTTACTTATTAAACAGAAGATTTTACTTTTCTCTGGAGGTGGTTCTAATGCCCCATTAGAGTTTACTCAACAAAAGAGTTTAAAATGTGGATGTAAAAACAACTGCTAAAAAGGTTAACTTTTTTGGTTCCGCTACATACAATATAAAGTGTGACACCCAGTAAATTATTTAAGCAGGAAAGAGGCATATTCTGATCTACGTTTCACAACAATGACCCTACCAGTGGGAAATGGATGAGTAGAGACTGGAGCATGGAGAGCAATTAGGATACCTTAGCAGCAGCCCATAGGTCATGAAGATTTCAGCTTGCAGCCCAAGAAGTATTGTTTCCCAGTCTGTGTGTAGGCATCATAATATTAGCTCTGTGTTTTTAAACTTTTCATTGATACGTAAAGTATATACAGAAAAGCACACGTCTTAAGTGTACAGCTTTTTGAATTTTCAGTGTTTATGTATTTTTCAACTTATCCACAAGTTTTTTGATTTGCCTTTTTTTTCCCTTCCCAGATAATTTTTATGGTGGGACGAGGATATCTATCTCCAGATCTCAGTAAGGTACGAAGTAACTGTCCGAAAGCCATGAAGAGATTAATGGCGGAGTGCCTAAAAAAGAAGAGAGATGAAAGACCACTCTTTCCCCAAGTAAGAAAAAACATTGTTACCTAAGAGGACAAACTACTATTCCGATGCAGATTTTTAAGCATTTTTGAGAGCACATAGTTTGTATTTCATGGATTTGGATTTTGTATGATTATGTGCAGACTCCAGATAAGTAAACACAAAGACTATTTTATAAAGGTTGAACAGTGGTACACCTAGAAACTTGGGATCCCAACTCAAAATATTCAGAAAGAGTTTGCTTTTGTCTAGCCATTCTCAAAAATTAAGTTTTTAACTTAAGTTTTTTAAATATTTATAAATTTATTTGAACAGCATAAAACAGTTACATGTTAAATAATGTGTTTATGAAAAATAATTATGTTTCCTCCCCCTCCAAAAATAGGGAGAAAAGTAGCTTTGTTTTACCTTTTTGTAACTCTCTGCAGAGAGAAGACAGCTGGATTCTCTGGTTTGAATTCACTATGATGCAATATCTTATATCATGTAGCCTTTGAAAACTCCACTTACACATGTAAAATAATGACAGTAACAAAGGCAAGTAATATCTTAGTGCTGTGATAAAAATAGTTTTGTCACAGACCACATTTAAATGCTGCTTTAATTCTTCCTAATGGTAAACAGATTCCAAACTTCCCTTTAATACGAGGTCTTTTTGAGGGGCCTTTCTCTGATTTTTGGAAATTTCTCATTTCTTACCTGATTATGTTATAAGTAAGGGTAAAGCCCTTAAGTTCACAGTCTTTCAATAAGCCTCACAAACTGGAACTAAGTACCTGAATAAGCTTAGAAAGTTTAGCTGTAGTAGATATTGTAATATCCCACTGGTAGTGTTTTACGATGCTTAGGAAGTTCCTGATAGCACTATATAAATGTGTCTCAGTCATTCAATGCAGTTTTCAAGTGCTGGCTCCCATAGTTACTCAGCTTCCATAATTACTGAGTTGGTCCTTTTCTAAACCTATGCCTTTGAATACCCAGTCCTAGCTGAGTTTTTTAGACAAAAGCCACTGTTACAGGAATGAGTGAATCTTTCATTCCCATCTAAAAAATTAAAGGTAGAATTTATAGTTTTACCAAGTCTCTTAGTGGCTGTCTCAGAGTAGGGAGGGGAGGTTAATTGGTTGGGTGGGTAAACACATGTTTTACAAATTGGAATTCTAAGTTACTGTTCTTTTGAGGAAGAGTTGTTTTCTTAACCCAGAAAATGACTGCTTTAAGACAATCGAAGTAGAAGATCAGCATTGTTGGCCACTGTCAGCAGGACCCCACACCAGGTTCCTTTCACATCCAGGGGCTAGGGTTTCGTGATTGAACTGGTTGATGTATGTTAACAATGCAAATTAGAGACTTAGGCCCACTTTTTAAAGAGGTGTTGATGGGACAAAATGTTCATAATCCTAAATATAAATAACATTTCATTTTTTTCATGGTGTCAGAAAATGAAATGTACACATGAACTTTACAGATTATCAAAAACTTCACCTTCTAAGAATTATTTTTTAATTTTCATTAGAGAATCTCTTTTTACACCTTATGCAAACTTAAATTTCAAATGGCCAAAGGTATACATATAAAAAATAAAACTATAAAAACCTGAAATCATTTTTATAACCTTGAGGTAAGAATGAATTTTCTAAGCAAAAGATAAAATCCAGAAGTTATAAAGGAAATGATTAGCAGGTATGGCTTTATTAAAAGTTCTTAAACTTTTATATAGTAGAAAATAATACTGAAAAGGAAACACAGAAACATAATTATAGCATGTATAACAAAAGTTAAATATTCGTATTGTACAAAGGGCTCCTTCAAATCAGTAACTAAAGATAATCAGTAGAAAATAAGCAAAAGATATGAACTGGTGATTCACAAACGAAATAACATATGATGAACGAACTTTAGGACAAAATGTTAAGAGTTCAGGGGTAATCAGTAAAATGCAGAGTAACATAATAGTGAACTATGTTTGATTTTCTGCCTCAGATTGGCAGTAGCCAGCATGGAGAACAGTGTTGGAAAGTGAGGAAGAAAGAGCCTTTTAAATTTTTAAATTTTTAACAGTGTTGGGGGAATGTTAATTGGATAGGTCTTTTAAAAGAACTTTGCAGACTCCATAAACTTAAAATACATACACCCTTTGCTCTGACAATTCCACTCCTAAAAACCTGTACTGCTGAGCCTGCTTCCGCAAGTATTCAGGTATGTACAAAAATGTTTATTTGCTATAAAAGGAAAAATTAAAGACATAAAGATCAGGATAGCTCTGTAGGTGGCAAGGATATCAGTAAGGGAAAAAGCAATGCAGAAAAAGATGTGTATGATGCCACTTTAAAGTGTGGTGAGTTTGGGGGTGGGCTCTGCTTTCAAATGTGCATGTTTATGCATAGGAAAAGTTCAGAAAATAGACTCTTTAACAGTGGTTATCCTGGAAGGTAGGATTTATACTTCTCTATATTGTTTGAATTTTGATTTATGTTATGCTTGTAATAATTTTAAAATTGTAACATTGCTTATTTCTTTGCCACCTTATGCTGATCATTATACAGATTATAGTTTAATGATAACTCAGAAAAATATACTAGTAATAATAATGCTGCTAAAGTTTTGTTGAGTACTTACTATATGCCAGGCTCTGTGCCAAGCCCTTTATACATATGTCTCATGATTATGTTTGTACAGTACCACACTGTATAATGTAGGAGACCATTCTGCACAGCGTGGGCCCAGCTCCCACTTGGAAAGGCCAGTGGAAAGCAAGGTCCAGTACATAGGACCCATGCCCATGGATAGGTTCTCCCATGGGGAATCAGGCCTGCATTGTACCTAGGCCGCTTTGAGACTTGATTTTGCTAAAACTCCCTCACCCTGAATTGAGGCAGCAAGTGTTTACTGCATATCTTTTTTTTTTAAATATATTTTATTGATTATGCTATTACAGTTGTCCCGTTTCCCCCCTTCACTCCCCTCCACCCTGTAAAACCTCTCCCACCCACATTCCCCCCTTTAGTTCATGTCCATGTGTCATGAGTTCTTTAGCTTCTACATTTCCCATACTATCCTTGCCCTCCTCCTGTCTATTTTCTATCTACCATTTATGCTACTTATTCTCTGTACCTTTTCCTATTCTCTCCCCCTCCCACTCCCCTGTTGCTAACCCTCCATGTGATCTCCATTTCTGTGGATCTGTTCCTGATCTCGTTGTTTGCTTGGTTTCTTTTGGTTTTGTTTTAGGTGTGGTTGTTAATAATTGTGAGTTTGCTGTCATTTTACTATACATGGGTTTTTTTTATCTCCTTTTCTTAGATAAGTCCCTTTAACATTTCATAAAATAAGGGCTTGGTGATGATGAACTCCTTTAACTTGACCTTATCTGAGAGGCACTTGATCTGCCCTTCCATTCTAAATGAAAGCTTTGCTGGACAGAGCAATCTTGGATGTAGGTCCTTGTCTTTCATGACTTGGAATACTTCTTTCCAGCCCCTTCTTGCCTGTAAGGCCTCTTTTGAGAAATCAGCTGACAGTCTGATGGAAACTCCTTTGTAGGTTACTGTCCACTTATCTCTTGCTGCTTCTAGGATTCTCTCCTTCATTTTTACCTTGGCTAATGTAATTACAATGTGCCTTGGTGTGTTCCTTCTTGGGTCCAACTTCTTTGGGACTCTCTGAGCTCCCTGGACTTCCTGGAAGTCTTTCCTTTGCCAGAATGGGGAAATTCTCCTTTATTATTTGTTCAAATAAGTTTTCAGTTTCTGGCTCTTCCTCTTCTCCTTCTGGTACCCCTATGATTCAGATGTTGGAACATTTAAAGATGTCCTGGAGGTTTCTAAGCTTCTCCTCATTTTTATGAATTCTTATTTCTCCATTCTTTCCTGTTTGGTTGTTTCTTTCTTCCTTCTGGTCCACTCTATTGCTTTGAGTCCCAGTTTCCTTCCCATCACTATTGGTTCCCTGTGCATTTTCCTTCATTTCTCTTATCGCATTTGTTCATCTAATTTGTGACCAAAATCAACCAATTCTGTGAGCATCCTGATCACCAGTGTTTTGAACTATGCATCTGATAGGTTGGCTATCTCTCGGTCACTTAAAATGATGGGTTCTGGGGCTTTGATTTTTCTTCTGTTTGAGCCATTTCTCTCTCTCTTTTTTTTTCGGGGGGGGTGAGTCTGGTCTCACCTGTTACAGTAAGGGGCAGAGCCTTAGGTGTTCACGAGGGTGGGGCACCCCAGCTGCTGGGTTGTGACGTATGTGGGGCGGGGTTGAGAGGGAACAGTGGTGCTTGCTCTGTTCTCCGTGGGACCTCAGTCCCCTCTGCTGCTTCCCCCAAGCAAACTGGGCCCCTCTGGTGCCAATTCCCATGTGGGTGGGCTTATACACACCGTGGGGCCCTCCAAGAACCTCCCCTGTGAGGCTGGGTGTCTCTCTGTGTGCCTCAACTCCCACAGGTGATCTCAGTCAGTGTCCCAAGGCTCTATTTCCCAACGCTGTGATCCTGAGTTGTGCACACTGCCTTGCTTTACAGTCACCGTCTCACCGGGTCTGCCGGTTGCCGATTGCCACCCCTGGGCGGGGGTCTGCCAGCTGCCACCTGTGCACTCAGGGTCTACCCACTGTGGTCTTGCATGCCCCGGCTGCCTTGCACACCCTGGATGCCTTACGTGCCCGGTCCCACCGCTCTCTGCTCTCCACACCTCGACCCACGCCTGGCTGCTCATCTCCGCCCCTCCTACCGGTCTGGATGCATGGGTCTAATTCAACTTCTTGGTTGTCCGACTTCCATTCAGATCAATTTTCTGTCATTTCTGGATGTTATTCTGTTTCTAAATTGTTGTTGTCCCTATTTTGGTTGTATGTGGAGGTATGGTGCATCCACCTATGCCTCCATCTTGGCCAGAAGTCCATTTACTGCATATCTTTAACTTCCTAAAATCTATTCTAAACCTTCCACAGACGAGTGTAACCAGTACAACCACTTTTTCCTTTGCATTTGCAAATATCCTTCTTCTGTGATGTGATTAGCAGCATCCTCTCCTTTGTTTTCTGCAAAAGGTAACCACCTAAAGCAAACCTGTGCTTAGTAAGTGAGGACCATCCTCAGTGTAATGTGCCCAGAAAAGCAATAAAAGCTTGTCAAGGCAAGGGTCAGGGTGCTCTCCTCTTGAGAGAGTGTTCGAGGTGCTCCAGGGTGCTCTCCCCCTTGAGAGAGTGGCCACGCTGTCCCTTTTCCTCCACAGGACTCAGTAGTCCATGTGAATTTGTCTTGTCTCATCCAAAATGCCACAGACACTGCTGGCCAGTGTCCGCATCAGCATGCCTTGAAAAGTCATAACCTGTTTCTTTATACCTTAAAAATGCTGAGTTTCTATGTTTTGTGTGTTGCTGTCTTTTCATAGAGTTTTCCTGTCTTCTTCACTTCACCTGTCCCTTCTCACTTCTGTGCTGTTGGCCGCCTGGGTCTTTGGGGTCCTATTCTTAATACTGTGTGTAGGATGCTTCCCATTGTGAAGTTCCTTTCAAGACTGAGTTGCTCCGATGGTTCTTTTATGAAATCACATAGTGCTTTATTTAACATGCTCTCATCTTCCTCAAAAGGACTTGGTATATGAGAAATAGGCATTTAACTGGTTTAAATTTTTTTATTATTTACTGTTCCAAGGCTGGCAAATGATCTAAAATGTAAATAAAAGCTAATTATGGGTTAATTTCCCCATTCAGTTTACAAAGATTAAAGCTATAAGTAGTTTGGTAGTTTTTAAGGAAAAATATCAGTTTCCTATGTATTTTTCCGGGCATTTAGGATGATACTGAAAACAATGCAAGATTTCAGGTGCTTTCCTGTATGATGGGGCTCGTAAAGATTAATACCACCTAGATTTTTATTCTTGTTTCGTTTTCTTTTTTGCTTTTTTTTTTAGATCCTCGCCTCTATTGAGCTGCTGGCCCGCTCATTGCCAAAAATTCACCGCAGTGCATCAGAACCCTCCTTGAATCGGGCTGGCTTCCAGACAGAGGATTTCAGTCTCTATGCTTGTGCTTCTCCGAAAACGCCCATCCAGGCAGGGGGATACGGTGCGTTTCCTGTCCACTGAGCTGAATTAACACAGGGGAGCGTACAGGAGGGTAGGGACAAGGGATAATGAACATGTTTGCTCATACATTAGTTAAATTAAATAGGACTTTTTATGAAGGTGAGTCAAAACGTTTTTAAAGACTATGTAATTTTTTCCAATCTAAAATTCATACTTAGCATTGGATTTTCAGCCTCCAAGGGTTTTTAAATATATAGACATTGCTAAGAAATTGCAATGCCTCTTCCAGATGCTTTACTATTCCCAGTTTGTTTTGTTTCCTTGGTTATTCTAATTATTAAACTTCAATTAAACATTTCCCAGGCACCTTTTGTCATTAGCCCCCGCCTATCCATCAGGGTCTCCGAAGATCAGTGGCACTCCTGTGCATGCGTGTGCAGGGGGAGGGTGACAGCAGGGTGGCCTGTGTCAGGCGAGGCAGACCAGACAGATCACGTTCAGGAAGTCACTAAAATTGGATAGGCTTATTTTTATTCTTAATATTTTTTCTATAACTACTTCTTTTTATTACAATTTGGAAAGTGTGAATGTCCTTTATTCCCTTAAAGCAATAAACTAGACTAAATCTCTTTTTATAAATTGTGGGTGCAGGTAACCAAAGCCATCACAAGGAGTGGCATTTTTGACATGAGTAACATGGTTTAACTTTGGATTTTTAGTGGGTAAATGTTATAAATTGGAGTTCCTGTCAGATATTTCTTTATATATTAAGGATATCTTACATATATAGAAGCCAGATTTCCTTTCAAATGCACTACCTCCTCCTCCCCTAGAAAGCTTCACAGAATCCTGTGAGAACTCTCAGGTTTGTTTGTTTTTCTTGTAGATATCTGGTTGTCAAACACCAGGTAATGGATTTTTTTTAAATTATTATTCCTTTACCTTACCTCTCGTGATGCCTGTTTTAGCAATCACCTGATCCATGTGTCTCATAACATTTCTGTGTTCCTTATGTCCTTTGCCCAGCAATTCTACTTATTATGAATGAATACTACTCTTTTTTTGTGTTCTGTGCTACAAAGTATTTGTTAGCGCTTTCTAATGCTCATACTGTCTTGTGGAGAAAATGACTGTAATATGGCAGTCAATATATTCTTACTAGGAACCATAGTTTTACTAGGAAGCCACATTGGTGTTATCTTATCAAAGAAATTGCATCTCTACTTCAGAGTCAGCCTAGGGACCAAAATCAGCATGTTAAATATATCTTCATTTATTCAGTTTGGATTCGTGCTGATTTTTAAATAATAGCTGACAGTTCAAAGTTATTAAGGCACACAGACAACATCTGCATAAATGCTGTCTTCTTTGAAGCCAATAAAGAAAATTGGAAAGACTTTAAACAACTAATAATGACTTAGTTTTTAAGTACCACAAATTTTTTTAACATTTTTTTTTATTTGACTAGGTTAGATTTCATCCAGGAAAACTACTCAGTGATAAGTATGGCATACCTTTAGCCCGTCATTTGGGTAGCTTAAGATAAGTAACACCATTCATGTTTTTAGAAATTGATTCAGCCCTGGCTGGTGTGATTCAGTGGATTGAGTGCTGGCCTGCTGACTGAAAGGTCACTGGTTAGATTCCCAGTCAGGGCACATGCCTGGGTTGTGGGCCAGGTTCCTGGTTGTGGGCGCACAACAAGCAACCAGTTGATATTTTTTTTTTCTTTTGTTGTTGTTTTGGATGTTGTCGCTTTTGTTTTTTAATGTTCTATTGTTTATGTTATTGCAGTTGTCCCAATTTTCCCCCCTTCTCCCCCTTCCACCAAACCCACCCCCCACTTCCATAGTTTGTCCCCACTCCCCACACCGCTGTCTGTGTCCATGGATCCTTCATGACTAATCCCTTCACCTTCTTTCAATCAGTGCCCACTTCCCTCCTCCCCTTTTATAGCTGTCAGTCTATTCTATGATTCTATGACTCTGGTTCTATTTTGCTCTGTAAGTAAGATCATGTGGTTATTTGTCTTTCACCGACTGGCTTATTTCACTTAGCATAATAGTCTCCAGTTCCATCCACACTTTCACAAGAGGTAGAAATTCCTTCTTTTTTTCTGTTTCATAGTATTCAGTGTGTAAATGTACCACAGTTTTTTAATCCACTCATTTATTGATGGGCACTTAGGCTGTTTCCAAATCTTGGCTATTGTAAGTAAATAGTGCTTCTGTGAACACAGAGGTACATAAATTCTTTTGAATTGGTGTTGTAGGATTCTTGGGGTATATTCCCAGCAGTGGAATCATTTGGTCATAAGGCAGTTCCATTTTTAATTTTTTGAGGAAATTCCATACTGTTTTCTGCAGTGGCTACACCAGTCTGCATTCCCACCAATAGTGCACAGGGGTTCCCTTTTCTCCCCATCCTTGCCAGCACTTGTTTGTTGATTTATTAATGATAACCATTTTGGCAGGTGTGTGGTGATATCTCATTGTGCTTTTGATTTGCATCTCTCTGATGGCTAGTCATGCTGAGAATTTCTTCATATGTCTGTGGGTCATCTGTATGTTCTCCATGGAGAAGTGTCTGTTCAGGTCCTTTGCCCATTTTTTAATTGGATTGTTGGTTTTCCTGGTGTTGAGTTATATGAGTTCTTTATATATTTTGGATCTTAAACCCTTGTCCAGTGTATCATTGGCAAGTATGTTTTCCCATACAGTTGGTTCCCTTTTCATTTTGATGATGTTTTCTTTAGGCAGAATCTTTTTAATTTGATGTAGTTATATTCATTTATTTTTTTTCTTTTATTCCCCTCGCCTTTGGAGATATGTCAGAGAAAATGTTTCTACATGAGATATATGAAATTTTACTGCCAATGTTTTCTGCTAGATTTTTGTTGTATCACAACTTATATTTAAGCCTTTTATCCCATTGGAGTTTATTCTTCTGTATGGGGTAAGTTGGTGTTCTAGCTTCATTTTTTTGCACATACCAGTCCTTCCAGTTCTGCCAACACTATTTATGGAGCAGACTGTTTCTGCTCCATAGTATGTTCATGCTCCCTTTGTCAAAAATTAATTGACCACAGAGACATGGATTTATTTCTGGGCACTCTGTTCTGTTCCATTGGTCTATATGTTTGTTCTTATGCTAGTACCAGACTATTTTGATTACAGTGGTGGTGTTAGTATAGTTCAGTATTAGGTATTGTGATCCCTCCAACTTAGTTCTTCTTTCTCAAGATTGCTGAGGCTCTTCGGTGTCTTTTTTGGTTCCATATACATTTTTGGAATGTTTGTTCTAGATCTGTGAAATATGCCATTGGTATTTTAATGATTAAAAATTATAGATTGCATTGAACCTATAGACTGCTTTGGGTGGTATGGACATTTTAATGATGTTAATTCCTCCAATCCATGAACACAGTATATGCTTCCATTTATTTGTGTCTTCCTCAATTTCTTTCTTCATTGTTCTGTAGTTTTCCGAGTACAGGTCTTTCACCTCCTTGGTTAAATTTATTCATAGGTACTTTGTTGTTTTGTTGTTGTTGCTGCTGCTACATTAAATGGGATTTTTTCTTAGTTTGTCTTCCAGATAGGTCATGTTGGTATAGAAAGATGTCATCAATTTCTGAATATTGACTTTGTATCCCACTATGTTGCCAAATTCACTTACATTAGTAGGTACCAAGTAGTTTTTTCATGGAGACTTTGGGTTTTCTGTGTGCACTCTCATGTTGTCTGCAAAGAATGACAGTTTTACTTCCTCCTTTCCAATTTGGATGCTTTTTATTCTTGTCTGATTGCTGCGACTAGGACTTGCGGTACTATGTTGGTAAGAGTAGTGAAAGTGGACACCCCTTGGCTTGTTCCTGATCTCAAGGGAAATGCTTTTAGTTTTTGCCCATTGAGATCCATCTTTCTCTGCCAAATTGATGTTTCTCTCCCTCTCTTTTTCCCTCCCTTTCCCTCTAAGAATAAAATAAAATCTTTAAAACAAAAAATAAATAGTAACTACTTAACACCCCACCGTAAATGGCCTTTCTCTCAAGTTGGCCACTCTCAATTTGACGTAATGATCTGCCCCTTTTTTTAAATACAGTGTTATGAAAAGGGTACCTCATATCTAAAACATTTTGTCAGTTTATAGGCTTATTTACTTGAGACATTTATTGAGCATTTCTATAGCACTTTTTATTTTACTAAGTATTTATTTAATCTCTCCTGTGATACTTTCTCTAAAGAACTCAAGAAATCTGCCCTGGCTGGTGTAGCTCAGTGGATTGAGCGCAGTCTGCAAACCAAAGTGTTGCAGGTTCGATTCCCAGTCAGGGTACATGCCTGAGTTTCAGGCCATGACTCCCAGCAACCGCACATTGATGTTTCTCTCTCTCTCTCTATCTCCCTCCCTTCCCTCTCTAAAAATAAAATAAATAAATAAAAATCTTAAGAACTCAAGAAATCCAGTGTGTCTGTGCCAGAATGTTCCTCATCCTTTTGAAACTGCCTGAAAGGTCACCACAAAGAAAGAATGGGGCTTATTCTGGTTATAAATGACTGCCCCTGTCTATCTAAAGTATGATTGATTTATCAGTGGGGGGCATACACAAGAGGCAACCACACATTGACGTTTCCTCTTTTCTCCCTCCCTTCCCCTCTAAAAATAAAATCTTTAAAAATAAATAAAGTATGGTTGGTTTTTATACAGTATAATATTATATTAGATTTTAGCACATTTTATCTTTAAGGGGAAATTTTATCAAATTATATGTATAACAGCCATGGAAAAATACATTCAATTCTGGAATAAAGAGTAGTTATTTAGTAATATCTTAAAGCTAGCTTTAAAAAAATCCCTTAGTTTTCAAATGAATAAATCATATTTGAGTTATCTAAAATCACAAGGTCTTCCCAAGTATACTATGTCCTATTCCTAAATAAAGTCAAATGGAAAATAGGGCTTAGGTTCTTCTCAACTAGAAGGGAGATAAAAAGAAATTTCATTTTGATTTTGGCCTCTGATTTTTCAGTTAATAATTAAAGAAATATACTGAGATTTTCAAAGAAATCAGAATATCTGGGTATTTGACTTCAAATAACTTCACACAAGCAGAGTTGACTCTTACTTCAAATAAAATAAGATGGAAAGTGCGATAATAGAGATTTCCAGATAATGCAAGAAAGAATAAGCAAGAAAAGATTTTCCCCCAAAAAAGTAGCTCTATCATCTGTTACCCCCATCTTTTTCTTAACTTTCTCCATGATTTCAGGGACATATATAGAAAGAGTTTATTGATCCCTAAACTGTAAGTTCTTTTTGTCTTTGGTGGGGTTTTTTTATTGTTGTTGGGTTTTTTTTGTTTTGTTTTATTTTTCTTGGACATGAAATCTGATTATGGAAAGAACTGTATTCTATTAAAAGCAGTATACTCTGGTAGGAAGATGTTTCCTTAGTGTTTGCTTTATTGGTATTTGATTTGGACTTTGTTGGTAAGATTTTGTGGTTTGGGGTGTTTTTATTTTTAAGGTTAATAATTCAAGTTTGTAGAGTAGAACTCTCTTCAACAAAATGGAGTGTCTAATTATAATAATGAGTAGGAAACATGGAAGGTGTTTTTTTAAGTTACATTTTTTTTAAGATTTTATCTATAGAGAAAGGGGAAGGGAAGATGAAAGAGAGGGAGAGAAACATCAATGGGTGGTTGCTTCTCATGCATCATCCACTGGGGACCCAGCCCACAACCCAGGCATGTGCCCTGAATAGGTATCGAACCAGTGACCCTTTGGTTCACAGGCCCACACTCAATCCACTGAGCTATACCAGCCAGGGCTGAGTTACATATTTTTTTATTTATTTTTAGAGAGAAGGGAAGGGAGGGAGGGAGAGAGGGAGAGGAATATTGATGTGAAAGAGAAACATCTATTGATCAGTAGCCTCTCACATGTGCCCCAACCCCAGGGACAAACTCACAACCGAGGCATGTGCCCTGACTGGGAACCAAACCAACGAACTCTTGCTTTGTGGGACAAAGCCCAACCAACTGAGCCACTCCGGTCAGGGCTAAAGTTATGTCTTGATATGTTATATAAGATTTGCCTTAGAGTTATCATTTTTTTATATTCTCACTTAATAGATGAATTCTAGCCATTTTTAATAAAGATTTCTATTAAGCAAATCCTGTTTTACACTGGCTTCCTTTAAGTAGATTTAGATTCTGCTAAAGTGACTCCTTATATGAATGGTGAAAATTGCTTTAAAGAAATGTATTAAAATACTGCCAGCCCTGGCTGGCCTAGCTCAGTGGATTGAGCACAGGCTGGGAACCAAAGTGTCCCAGGTTCGATTCCCAGCCAGGGTACATTTCTGGGTTGCAGGCCATAACCCCTAGCAACCACACATTGATGTTTCTCTCTCTCTCTCTCTCTCTCTCTCTCTCTCTCTCTCTCCCTCCCTCCCTTCCCTCTCTAAAAATAAATAAATAAAATCTTAAAAAATAAATTTAAAATACTGCCAAAAGGGGCAACCTTAAAACCATAAGGAATTCAAACCATAATGAGAATGTTTATATATTTCTTGAGTCTCTGTTAATATCATATCTTCCTATGGTTATACTTTAAATATTTTACTCTTCAAGGTCTTAGTAATTTGGACTTTTTTTTTAATCAGCACCAAACTTCCTAGATTTTTTTTTAATTTAAGTAAAAGGCAATAGTTCTTTTACCCTTCCTTGATCTTTTGACTCACAATTCCTTGACTAATTGCTTGTTAAAAGGAATCTTTAGATGGCAAAAGAAAGTATCACTACCAGCACAGCCCAGTTAGCAATTGTATTCAGAATACGAAAAGAAATTATTAATCCTTGAACATTGTTTAGGAGTTTGTGAGTTGTTAGGACCCTGCACTTTGGAGTCAGCACCTGGCTTTGCATTCCAACTGCCATTTTCTAGCTATGAGATCTTGGGCGAGATAATGAACCACTGTAAACTCCATCTTGTTGCTCTGTAAAATAAAGAGCAACCTACCTCATAGAGTTATTATGAGGATCAGATGCAAACATAAATGAAGCCCAGTGAGGCCCTGGTACACAACAGGCACTCACATAGTTGCTGATATTAGCAACATATGATCTGAGTTGAGGGGTCACTCAGCCAGCCATTAGCAATTAGTCGACTGTTGGAACGTGCCAATATTCTCTAGTAAACAATCTAATTGCAATCAGAAAGTGAGTAGGTTATGCTTGGATTGAATAGTGTATTCATAAAAGTAATTGCATGGGTCCTTATCAGAAACTGCTATTATTAAAGAATGATGTTAAGGCTGGCTAAATTCTGATAGTCCCCAGTTACTAACCAACCCCCAGAATTAACTATAGTGTGTATAACAAGAAGAACCAACCTCTAGTCCCAAGTTGCGATAGAAGCTGTGGACAAAAGAGTAGGTGAAAATAATGGCCCCTCTATGAAGCCCCCAATTTCAGTAAGCTAAAAGAGTGTCATACTCAAACAGACTTTGTGGTTTAAAGAATTCTTACGTTGAGAGTTATGTACCTATATGTAATTTGTTGGTAGTTAGAAAGATGAAATGAACTAGAAGATGAGTCCTTCCTTCAAATGTGTAATGGGACAAATCATTTCACCTCTTAATTTTCTCTTTTGCAGAATGAGGATAAATTCTAATTCTTCCTTTCTAATAGTGACATTATAATGAAAACGAGTTGATAATTCAGAGGCAAAAGTATTCTACGGATCAGCCTTACTATTTTCCCATCAGTTTCTGAGATACTTTGTTCATTGGAATTGTTTTCAGCTTGATTAGAACCATAGCATGTAAAACCAATTAGGAAATTATCTGCAGACTTGATATTTAATTGATGTAATTGAACCATAGTCTATGTTCTAAGTTGTCTTCTTTTATGGGTTTCAAGCATTTTGCTCTTTAAATTAGCGATGATGTTGGTTGATTTATAACAGATAGCTAGTCACCTTTCAGTGAGGTTTCATTGAGACTTTTTTGTGTCTCTAGGTTTATTGAGATAACGTTTTTTAAAATTAGCTCTTGTCCTCCCTCTACAGGAGAATTTGCAGCCTTCAAGTAGCCACACCATCATGGCAGCATCTACTCTTACTTCTTAAGTCTTGTGTTCGTACAATTTGTTAACATCAAAACACAGTTCTGTTCCTCAGATCTTTTTTTAAAGATTCAAAATTTTCAGTGCATAAGCTGGTGTGGAACAGAATGGAATTTTCCATCCAAGAAAAGAGGGAAGAATGTTTTAGGAACCAGAATTCTCTGCTGCCAGTGTTTCTTCTTCAACACAAACACCATGTGCATACAAGTCTGCCCACTCCCAGGAAGAAAGAGGAGAGACCCTGAGTTCTGACCTTTTGATGGTCAGGCATGATGGAAAGAAACTGCTGCTACAGCTTGGGCAATTTGCTCTGGAAGGTCTGCCGGTCAACTGTGCCCTTCTAACCACCAGATCAATGCGTGGCTGATCATCTGATGGGGCAGTTGCATTCACCAAGCACCGTTCACTTTCCTGTTCTGGGATTCTGTTGTGGAGCTCTTTCCCCTAGCCACCACCGGTTAATTTCTGAGGGACGGAACAAAAATGCAGCATGCCCTTCTGTGTGGTGCGTGTTCAGTCCTTGACAGATTTTTATCAGAATGAGCTATTTTATCGAAATGGAGGATGAGAGGGGAGACGGAGCTACGCTTTGGTGCAGAGGAAAAGGGAATGCTGCATCTTTTTCCTGACCTCCTAGATTCTGGCCTTTATTTCCTTGCTCATTGAGGGTGTCTGCCTATCCAAGCAGGCTGGAAAGGGCTGGCACTCGTTGCCGTCTTTGCTCATTGGGTCCAGCAATGAAGAGAAGTGTTTGGGGATTTTTTTCTCCTCCACAATATAGCAAGTTCTCAGGAAAATCTTCCTCCTAAGCTCTTCCAAGTCACCAAGTACTTAAGTGGCTACTTTGTCCAAGGCACAAAAACGCCATGGTGGTATCTAACGAAAAGTCTACAAAACTGCTTGATAACGGTTTTGAATGTGAGACACTTATGTAATTTAAATGTAAGGTACAAGTTTTAATTTCTGAGTTTCTTCTATTATATTTTTATTAAAAAGAAAATAATTTTCAGATTTAATTGAATTGGAATGAAATTATACTTCCCACTAGAATTATATATCCTGGAAAATTGTATTTTTGTTATATAAACAACTTTTAAAGAAAAATTATCCTTTTCTCTACCTAAATATGGGGAGTCTTAGCATATGACAAATATTTATAATTTTTAAATTAATGGTACTTGCTGGATCCATACTAACATCTTTGCTAATATCTCATTGTTTCTTCCAGTTTACTTCTACACTACATCCTCATCCTCTTTCTAGTCTTTTATCTAGAATATGCAACCTAAAATAAAAATGGTGGTGTCTCCATTTATTCTCCTTCTTCCTTTTTTCCCAAGCCTGGTCTTCAAAAGGTTGGGTAATCTGGCAGCTGAGGTCCCCAAGCAAAGAACAGAGCAGTTGTAGGTGTGTCAGGACTGAGAGAGGGTGTGTGAAGCCCAACATCAGTTGTTTTTATAGAAAGCTGCTGTGATATTAAGAACCTCATTCTCTATCTTTGTATAAGTAAGAAATATAACCTAGTCCTAGCTTCCCTTGGCCTCTGATAAGGGTGGTGTAAGTCACAGTAGGGACAAAGAAAGGGACTCTGGACATATTAATGGTAAATTATTGACAAATACCTATCTTATCATGAGTCTAGAATCTCTCTCATCAGGATTTAGGAATGTACATTGAATCAAATGTATTCAGCCCAACCAAGCTGGGTAGCTAAGGGTCTGAAAGAAATTAGACAGGACCTATAAAATAAACCAGGGAATTAGAAATTGTTATAAAATTGCAAATTGTAACTCACCCCACTATCTTTCAGTCTGCTAAAGCTCACTGCCATTAGATGATTTTTGCTGAAATACCTGTATTTACAGGAAAGCCTACCAAAAATTTCACAGATTTGTGAAAAGCTGTCCCAGTAGGATAAAAATACAGTTTATTGGTTTGAAAAGCGGTGTGTTCTTAAATGTTACATGGGCAGAGCAGTATCTTGACAAAATTCAGAAATTGCACAGGTGGAGGTGATTCCTGCTCATTTGAGGAGCATCTTGTGTGTATAATACTGCCTCTGTGAAAAGCATTGTTTATTTTTCTTTCTAAAGTTGGTCCCCATGGATGCTTTTAAACGTGCTTGTGTTTTCTTTACCAAGATCTTGGAGAGCTGGGTGTAAACTGGGGCTAAGCCCGAGTGCCGAGCAGGCGGAGCCTGGCGCAGGCGCTGGACTGCCTGGGGCGGCCCAGGTTAGCGCTGGAACGGAGGACGCTTAGCACTGGAGTGCTCCGGACAAAATTCACTTGTACACTAATACACTTTTCTCTTCCCTTTCTCTTTAAAATAGGTTGCTATCTCATTTGAAAAGAAGGAACAGACTTGATCTCAAATGCATATGTGCCCAGAAGCCAGGCTCAGGGTATTCTTGAGAGATTTTTTTAGAGCCCTTAAAAAATAAAAACAAGATTTAAAAATTTCCCTTTCCTTCCTTTTATCAATCAGATTGTTTTTGCTCTCGTTTACAACTGATAGGAAAAAGGGTTTACCTCTGAGTTTCACTTGCTTTATTTTTTGATGCTTAACTACAGATAGACTTGCTGAGCTCCTAAGAAATACAAGGAAGAACTCCTTGATGTGCTAAGCACTTTATGGTAATTTGTATAAATAGTATGTGGCTGCTTCACTGATTATCTTGTAAGGTTGTAGTTACCTGTCTTTTCCATTAAGTGGCTGCAGTGCCTTCTGTGGTGTATTTTACTTTGGGTGAGGAGAGGTGAAGCCTTCTGAAAAATTTGAGAGCAACCATAAATGATTGTTTTAAAAGATGTAGGATTCCTGGTGGACTTTTTTTTTTTTTTAACTGTTAAACTACAGTCTAGGGTCTAGACTTTTGCCACTGAAATAATATTGACCAAAAAGTAGTTTATAAAAGGGATTTGTGAGTAGAAAAATCCAGTGTGATTATTTGTACTGTGCACCTTAGAAGGTTTTGTCTAGCTGTCAAATTCTGGCTCCTGAACGTGCAGTCCCTGATTGTGTGTGAGGTCCGCTAGGACAAACGGGGGTGTCCTAGAAGATGAAATCACATATGTAAAGTTACGTGTTAGACTCATGTTGGTGTTGGAGAAGAAAGGGCACTATGTAGTTACAAAGAAATAAGTCAGGACTTCAACGCTGTCAGCCTGAAACTGTAAATAGTTTCTAGGTTCTCGTGGGGTGCAGTCACAGTGCTCTATCACATCGTGTTACCTTCTGTTCGCCAGGCAGCCTTGCAACGGCTGCACGTCCCTCCGCAGCCCTCACCGCCCCTCCTGTACGCTCACCCTCCGCCTCATCCAGCTTTAGTCCGAAGCATACTGCAGAGTTCAGGTGACCTCTTCAAAAACTACCTCCTCAGAATGAGGTAATGAATAGTTATTTATTTTAAAATATGAAAAGTCAGGAGCTCTAGAACATGAAGATGATTTAGGATTTTAACTTTTATGTGTGCTTGTATGTGAGTGCTCTCATTTCGTCCATAAGGGCATTATACATTTAAGCAGTAATACTGAAAAAATGTAGCTCAGTCAGAGTGTCTGAATGTCGTTGCAAGTGGTGCCAGAATCTGTTTAGGGGTACGTTTCAGAATCTCAACCATAAGTAGTTACATGCAATGAAATAGTTACAGTATCACTTCACTAACAGTGATATAATTTTAATTTTCAGTGGGCTTGGCAAGACAATACACCTTCATAATGAGTTACCCACAGCTTTGTCACACGCACAGATACTCCAACAGACTGCCCGGCTCAGAGGGCAGAGAATTACTACCCATTTCACAAGATTCTCTTCTCTGTCCAAGTTGGCATTGTTAGTGCTAGAAGAGCAGCACCTCCAGACTAGCTGATTCCAGCCATTAGGCTATATTTTCAAAACACATAGCCAGACACAGAAGGTTTACTGTGAGTATGAACAAGAAATAGCGTATAGATCACACATTGGAATGGTGAAGGTGAGGCTCTAGAAAAATACCTTGACAATTTGCCAAATGATCTTACTGTGCCTTCATGATGCAATAAAAAAGCTAAAATATTAGCAGAAATCAGTGACTTGTGAAGAGAGCAGCCACTCTGGTCTAACTCAGCTGTGTTAATATTTTTTAGAGTGCAATTTAGACTGCAAAGATAAATGCACTAAAGAGTTTATAGCCAAAATCACATTTAAGAAAATGAAAAAAAAAAAAAAACAGGTAAATTTTCAGTGAACAAAATTATTTTTTTAAAGCACATAATCCCTAGTATAGTCAGATATATTTATCACAGAGCAAATAGGTTGAAATTATAGTTCAGTGACATTTCTAGAGAAACTTTTTCTACTCCCATAGGTTCTTCAAAGCATGGAACTTTTATATAACAAATATTTGACAGACATTTTAAGAAATTGCTGTAGTGTAAGGTTGAAGTACTGTATGCTGGGCAGCAGTTGTGTGTTAACTTAGTGAGAAGGGGGAAGGAAATTAAAATATGGGACAGAATTTGATTTTACCAGTGTCCAGAATACTGCTGCCAACCTAGACACTGATTTTTCAGAGTTTGAAATATAAACTTGCCTCCCAGGACTGGCTGGCGAATTGAACAGGACGGTGCTGCTAATGCTGTGTGGGGTGCTGTATGAGAGGGCATTGGCACAGTTAATGAATGACCTGGCCGTGGGTGTGAACTGGACACATTCCATGGTGTGCTTCTTGTAACTTGTTTCATTCCTCACCACCCAAGAAAGGCAATATACTGTCTCCAGCAAGTTCTCGAGATGTTTGACTAAGGCGTGTTACTGATGCCCATAGGTCGTTGAGCACCCGAGGAGTACTGTAGCCCCTCTGCCTGACTCGCATATTGGCCCGTGTAGAATGAAGTGGCCAGTGTATTCATGTTCCGTGTTGCCGGCTCTGATAAAATTGAAAATGCTGGTAAGATTTTTGTTGTATCAGTAAGCTTTGTTTTGTTGTTTTCAGATGATTTATTTTGTACTTCTGTTTGGGCCTTTACATTGAAATTCAGCCCTAAATTTTGTCATTTGTAGAAAGGATAATTAACAGTTTCTGTCAGGTATTTTTAAGGTAGAAGAGGACAAAAACTTAAGTCCTAAAATCTTAAATTAACTTAACAGTGCTTTATTTTGAAATGCACAGGGACAGTTAGTCTCCACCTCAGAAAAGTGTTTTAGTAGATCTTTTATTTCAGCATCACAACTTCAACTGTTAATTCAGGCCTATTAATTACTAAATCAGTTTCATTAAAATGTTTAATTTTATTTAGGTGTTTTGGCTAATTAATTACAATGGTATAACCATCTGTGCACAAGGACACAGCCAACGTTTTTTTTGTGATGCATTTTTTAAAAGAATTCTATATCTTGAAATACTCTTTAAAAATAAAAAACTGAAATATGTTTATTCATGATAGTATCAGAAAAAGGAGAAAGGATTTGTGCAAACCATCCACGTCTCCTGACAGGCTGAGCAGGTTCTCCAGCACCCGTGAGAGGCTCATTCTGATTGCGATGTCTCCATAGGAAATGAGTTTCACTCAGGAGACGCAGCAGAGAAGGGGTCCTCGTTACAGGGGTGCAGTGGGGTCAAGAGTAAGTTGCTTAGTACCAGTTTTCTTTGGAAAAGTATTGTGTTGTGTTTGTGTGTTAAGCTTTTTAACCCATGTGTGTTTTGGTGGAGTAGGAGTTACATAGGAGGAAACTTCAGACTAGTTTAAGCAACAAAGCTCACAGACTAGGCACAAATGTAGACAAAAATGGACCAAATAGGATGGGGGAGGGCGTGGGAATAAGTCTGAGGGTAGGGAAAAATTGATGTGAGGGTGGGACACAAACCATAATTATCTGAAATAAAATGTAAGAGTGCAATAAGTGTGCTTTTTATTCTAAGCTGTGAACGGTTTTTTAAGAAAATCATTCCTTCCTTACACATTTGTGTGTGTTCCAGACATAGCTGATTAAAACCAGCTATGAAAACATAATGCCTTTTTATTCACATTAATTACCAACATAAGTGGCTAATCTCTGTGTCTTATTTATCTTCATGTTACATTGGTTTACATACGGGGTGTGTGTGCACGCTGTGCCCTTTTCCCTCCGTTTGAACATGTGCTCGTTCGGTCTTCTGTTTCCTTTGGCCACGCCACGCACTGCAGTCTCGGTTTGGCCTTCATGATGTCGCCTGATGGGAAAGACTATCGCAGTGATATATTTCCGTTGGTTGTACACTCCGGCCCTTTCCTCACCCAGCAGTTCCCGCTTCTCCTAAAGCAGGAGCGTACAGCCGATTGGGGGATTGCGTTTGACCATTTACGGACATGTTCCGTTGAATTCTCTACAGTAGTTGTGGTTGCTCTTTGGTTCAGACCAAGAAAAAAGACATCACCCCCCTTTTCATTTACATCTTGGTTTGAGGATGCATCTTCTGTAAGGGAGAGGAAAGGGAAGCCCTTCACGTTTTCACCGAGGGGGATCAGTGGCTCCAGGTTCACCGCTCCAAACCTCACGGCAGTTCCCGTGCACATCCCTCTGTCTCGCTGCCAAAGGTTCGGGTGTCGCTCTCTCCAGCCCCACTTGAGCACTGAGAAGGCTCTCGGGGGGTCTGGGTGTGCCCAGTGAACGACGGGGGCTTTCTAACTGCCCACAGACCTCTCTGTACCTGCTTTGCAAAAATTATGGAGTAACTATTTTTAAAACTTATTTTTGAATTCATAAAAAAAAGACATTTATTTTCAGTCAAATGGATGATGTCTCCCTCTTGACCCTTAATCCTCAGTGTTTGCTTGAATCTTTTTTTTTTTTCCCCCAATTCTTCCCCAAACCGACTTCTTGATACTTTGGTTCTCTTTCCTGCTCAGGTCCCTTCATTTGTACTTTGGAATTTTTCTCATGTAAATTTGTACAATGGAAAATATTGTTCAGTTTGGATAGAAAGCATGAAGAATTAAATAAAAAAAGATAGCTGAAACTCAGATTGAAGAAATTTATTTCTGTGTAAAGTTATTTAAAAACTCTGTATTATATAAAAGGCAAAAAAAGTTCTATGTACTTGATGTGAATATGCGAATACTGCTATAATAAAGATTGACTGCATGGAGAAGTCTTTATCAATAGTATTTTTCCAGCACTCTCGCATCCAGGAACGGAAGTAGTCAGGGTGTTGTCAGGCTTCCGGGCAGTGGAAGGCCTGGGATGGTACGTTTTGTTTCACACGTACAATGTCGATGACTGCTTGGTGAGTAGAAGTTACTTAACAGACAAAACAGTTTTAAAGTTGTCAAACCAGACACCTGCTACATTGTACTGGCCACACTGTTGTAGAGATGACCCTCAAGTATTTCAGTTCTGCCACCTGGCTGGTCCCCTCCAAGGGCGCAGGTGAAGTGCATGCTCTAATGGGGCCATTGAAGGACTCTGTCTGGAGCTTTCAAACTTTGTTGACACAACTTTCAATAATGTTTTCTGTAGTAACACAGAATGTACACACACACACACGTATATATCTGAAACTGCGCGCTCGTGTTTTTTACCACTACTTTTTTTTTTAATGGCGGCTACCCCAAAGAGTTGATTTTATGCATTTGATTTCAGTACTTGAAGTTTGAAAGGTACCCAGAGTATCTTCAAACTATGTCAAATTACTGAGCAAAGTTTCCAGGAGTAAACTATTTAGAAACTTTGCCTGGAATCACGGCATTTGAGGACAATAGGAACAGAAAATTTCAACAGTGCACGTTTTTGACATGTCTGGTTTCTGGTCTTCACGCCTCTCCAAATAATCATGAAACACTGCCCAGACTTCGAAGTACTTTCTCTGAACTCTGTTTTTCTCACCTGAAAAGTGTGATTCTGTAATAAAAATGTCTTAGAGACTCATTTTCTAAATAATCTTCATAGATAATTACAACAATCGTGGCCATATTTTTAAAGAATGTATTCTATAAGAGGTTTCCTTAAAAGTTAGCCCAGAATTGTGAATGCTTTAATTGTTGTGATGAAATCCTATTACAAAGCACCCTACCACAGTAGCTTTTCTGAAATTTTGTCAGGAGTTGTGACCATTGGACCTCCTGTCTGAGTTAGATAGTCCTAGATGCACAAAATGTCGGAGCAGACAGTTCTTAAAGATAACCTGGTCCAAGTCTCCTCAGTTCCTGCGTGTGAAGCCCCAAGGGTGGCCTGCCTAGGCTCGTAGAGCCGGGACTGAGGTCAGGACTCCTGTTTCCCACATCAGTACTTCGTGTTTGATATCACTTTGCCGTGATGCCTGTCATGGTATTTGGATAGATACGGGTGTTGTGCAAGGCTTAGGTAACGAAAGCAAAGGTCCAGCTGCTGAGGCCGGTCAACAGCAGGTCAAGCAGCCCTCACTTCCTCACTGCACACTGTCGTTCCGGTGACACTCCTGTTGAGACCGTGGCCACAAGCAACCAGATCGACCTCTTCTTCAGAATAGTTCTAGTGGTGCGTGGAGCCAAGACTACCTCCTTACCTTCCTGTGATGCGGGTCCAGCGCTTGTTCCTTGTACGATACCTCCTGTCTCCAACTTGGTTAGATAACCCATTGTGTTCTTCACACTCGAGTTTCCACGGGAAAGCAAGCTCCAAATTTTGGGTTAAAATGTGACACCTGATCTCACCTGCCATCAGTAATTCCTTCACCACCTACCTTCCCATTTGGGAAGGTCCAGCTCTCCAGGTACACCCTAAAACTTGCTTTGAACGTAGCTTCAGCTCCTCATTAGGGAGACATCCTAAACGTCTTTCTGGTTTTAGGCAGAGGCGGTGCAGCACTGCATCTGGTGGGATGCCTGATTGCAGCTGAATCTGTCTCCGTATGAAGGCTTTTCTATAAAATCAGACTGGGACTCAGGGGTCACTGTAAACGTGGCTTAGGCCCAGTGGCCTGGGAATAAGTGACTTCAATTTAGAGAGCGTTTCCTTCACACCAGAGGTCATTCTAAGGACTGTGTGTGCTAACCCATTTACTCTGTCCATGTAGCAATGAGGAGACTGAGGCATTTGATCTGTGGATCGAATGAGTAACCTGGCCAAACTCACAGCTAGTAAATGGTGGGGCAGTGAGTCAGATCCACAAGCTTGCCTCCAAAGCCAGGGTTCTTAAACCCGGCCAATTTTTTAAGATGCAGGTTGAGACCCATCAATGAGTAGTAAAAGGAGTCTCAACCATTTTTTTCTGTAGAAGACAAGAGAAAAGATCAGTGCATCACAGGTGAGTACTGTTTCATAAAAGTTTTAGATTATATGTGCGTAATTGATATTTTAGGTCACAATGTAAAAGTAAGAGTAGGTCTTGAGGGAGGAGGGAGGTGTAGGGGGAATAAATGGTAATGGAAAAAAATAGTTAAAAAAAAGTGGGTCATAAAAAGGTTTACACTATGCTGTACTAACTCTGGGATATGCTGACTTAACCTAGGGCCGGACAGCCAGGATTTGAACCTCAGCTCCCTAACTGGCTGTATGAGCTTGGGCAAATTACCCAACCATTCTGTAGCCCAACTTCATCTATAAAACAGACTAAGAAAATTGAATAAATTAACACATTAAGTTTTTGCTGTTACTTAACTGCATGTAGCCATCCATCAAATGTACTGAACATCTCTCTGGGACCCTCTTCACTTGAGTATGCTCCTGTAAGTTGTAACAGCCTTTGAGAGAAGCCTGGGGACAGGCTCTGCACCAGCGCAGACTGGCTTCCCAGCCCAAGTATGGGAAAGGGGACCCAGTGGGGGGAGGCCACGTGGCTGATTTTAGAAGACTGCCGTCTTAAAGTTCCCTTGGATTTCAAGTCAGGCCATTTTGGTCGATCTTGAAGGAAAAGAGCTAATGACATCCTACTTGAGTTAACTTATAAATTGTGTTCTTTCCCCCAAATTTTCTTGATATGGTGGGACAAGGGGCAACAGAAATAAGTGAAAAGTACAGAGATCTGATGGTCTCTGCAACTAAATATTCATCAGCTGAGACAGCTCACTCGCACACAGGTGAGGAAACACAAAACCCAGGGTCATGTCCCAGCACCCCCGCCACAGGCTCGGGGCTGCTGGAGCCGGGGGATGGTGGAAGAGAGAGAGGCTGCCGGTTCCACTTGCTTCAGCCTGTCATTGTGCCCCCCCCCCACCCACCCACCCACAACTGAGAACGAGAGGGAGTGCAGACCTAGGGAAGGACTAGGCGTGCTCACCAAATCACACCCCACCCACCCCGCTCAGGGCCTGCCACAAGTTCCTCGCTGCATTGCCCATCAACCTGAACCTGCAGCCATCACCTATTAACCTCCTCTGCCCCAACCTCTCCTCACCTGCAGGGACCCCACTGGACTTTCTGTTCCTTCAACACGCTGACTTTGGTCCCGCCCCAGGTTCTGGTGCTTCGTGTTCCTCGTCCCTACAGCACTTTCCCCTCAGACTTTGTGAAACTGGTTCCTCCCACTACTAGTTCAGGTTCCTGGTCAGATGCTTTCCTGGCCCACCCAAAAGACCACCCACCTCCAGCATATCACACAATGTTACTTTTGTTACTTTTTTCATAGCACTTGTCAACTTTTTTTCCCTCCCTAAAATCTAAGTTCCCTGTGAACAGAATCTTATGTCTTGTTTAGCATTGTATTCCCAGTGCCTAGGTGGTCAAAAACCCAAATTAAAAATATGAAGAGTTTCCGGGCAAGTCAATAAGCCGCGCTACCCTGCAGATTTTTACCTGTGGATAGAGGGAAATCCTGTCCTTCCAGCTCTCAGAATTTTGACGCTACAGACAGCTGGAAAGTACTTTGAAACAAATTCTAGAAAAAGTATACATTTCATCCATCTCCCATTGCTACAGTCCTAAGAATTCCTAGTGAAAGTGTCTTATGAGTTCCATAAATGACCACTGAACACAGTGCTCAGCCCACAAGAGATTCATAAACACAATAAACGGCCTGCCCTGACCTCTAACCTCTGTACACTCAGGGCAACAGGACACCAGCAGTAGAGAAACTATAGGTTTTCACATCAACTCTCAACAAACAACTAAGACATTAGCTAGGGAGGCAGGCAGTGTTGCACTGGAGCTAAGTGTGGGGTCAGACTGAATGTCATCACCCATCAGTGTGTCACCCCAAGCACGTCATTCGTCCCCTGACACTCGATGTCCTCCCCAATGAAAGGCGCTAACAGCAGCCTGTGCCGCGGGCACCCCAAGAGGACCCTCTGAAAGGGCCTGTAAGCGGCCGGCACAGGAAATAATCCAAAGAGGGCGGCTGTAATCAGAAACATCCGTAACTCAGTTCCCCATTCTTGACCAAAACACTTTATTTTACAACTTCTATATCCAATGTAAACTGGAGTCCGTAACTTCATGAACTTCTCACCTAGCTCCTGCAGAAAAACAAAAATGGAAAGCTTTAAGTACTCTCCTTTTCAGTAATGCAAATCCATAATTCTGTTCACTCAATCACTCAAGCATCCACTCAGCACTAGTCGTGTGAGCGGGCTTGCAGAGGAGGGAAGCAAAATCACCACACTCTCTCCAAGGGCCTACACGCAGGGTATCCAACATTGGCGTCTCTGGGCCACACTGGAAGGAGACCAGTTGTCTTGGCCCAACACTAACGAAAACTGATGAGCGAAAAAAAAGTTTTATTACGTTTACAATTTTGTATTGGATCTCATTCACAGCCATCCTAGGCCACATGCAGCCCGTGAGCGCAGGCTGGACAGCCAGGGACAGTCTGGTTATTACAACAAACAACCAGACAACGCGTGTGGGGACGCTGGGACCGCTGGGAGAGGGCACGAGGGGGTCGGTGCTGGCAGACACATTAACAGGGGGAGCGGAGGCCCGGGAAGGACTGGGACCTCTCACTGTCCGTTAACAAACCCGGGACACACAAGCTGTAGAACAGCTTGAACTGCCTGCCTTTTGGTGACATTTTTTCCTATCCACCTCCTCCCTGTACACCCAAAAACTGCTGTAATTTTCAGGTCAATAAGCTACTTCTAATTAAAATTATAAAGGCAATACTAGTAGTACAATTTGAATGGGAACACTCAAGTATCATTTAATGCTTCCTATCCTTTAAAACAATTTTTGAGGCATTTTGAATGATGGCAATTAAAATTGTGCAATGATTAATTTAAAAACACGTTAAGTGAGAACGTCTTAACCTCCGAGGGGCTGCAGGACAAGGAACTCCTCTAATACCTTCCTTCTGAAAAAAGAAAAACTGACTTCCTGGTCTGGAAACGAAAGGGTCCTAACCTTGTACTGTTTAAATAGTTAATTTCCATGCAAACCCATAGCATGGCATTCCCATGTGCTGGAACATTCCATGTGAGTGCTGAGGGAGAACACGGCAGTGTTTTTGCAACTACAAACACACACACTGTGCACCCCCATCTGTCTCGTCCACTCCTTTCATCTCTGTGCACAGTTGGTACTTAAAAGCCTTTGCCGGATAAATGGGACCCTAAATTGTAACATAACTTAAGAAAAAATAAATTTTTAAAATATACAATGAAAAGGAAGAGGAGACCAAATTAGGGCGGGGTGAGGTGTGCAGCAAATGTAAAAACGCTGTATTCAGACACGAGACATGGTAAGAGCTAATGGTTCTCCATACTGTTAGAAAGTACATACTCCTTCGAGACCATCACAGGTGCGAAGTCAGAGGAGCGTTACCGACAAAAGGTAAGTATAACTTTAAAAAAGCAGAAACCTGGGGCAGACTCACTTGCCAAGAGCCGAGCCTCCGTCCTCAGTCTTCATCATCAGGAGGGATGCCCAGCTCCTCGTCCGTCCACTGGGAAGGGTCTGGATACGGGAAGTGGCCCTGGTGACATCATTACAGAGCAAAACCAAAGAAGAGTCAACACTCTACACGCCACACAATTCCATTTCAAAAGAAACCTTGAAAGTAAGAAAATGTGATAATGCTGGGACAAACACAGCCCCTGACACGCCACAGGAGCAAGCCCTACCACCGCACTCAATGGTCCGCCTGCCCTTCGATCTGTCGAGTGTGAGCTGTGGCCTGAGTTTAAGAGCCTGCTGGTTCTGAAGCCGCCGGCCTGAGCGGAGGTCGAGTACGTGTTTGTGATGGAGGACAGGGGAGACGGAGGCACCGGATTTCAAAGGCACCCCACATCTCAACAACGTCTTCAAGCCCTGGCACCACGTAACGCATGTCCTGAACTGTTCTGTCGTTCCTGCTGGAGATCTGGGCCCTGCAGGGGAAGCATTCATCTTCAACCCCGATCTAGGGCGCATCCGGCTGCTCCATCGTCTCACGCCAAATAGCCCCAAACCCTCCTGAAAGCTGGCCCACGACGAGGCCGGCGCCCATGTGCTGCCAGTGGAGACAGTGGGCAGCTGCTCGCTGGGCAGCCGGACGCAGAGGTTCTAAGAGGAATGGGATATTAATCAACCTGACGCTTCTAAAACTTACTGCACATTTCTCCCTGCCCTAAGAACAAAAACAAATTTACTAAATTTACTAAAATTCAAAATATTCTGGCTCAACAAGCACCGACTTCAGTGGCTTAAAGCCGTCATTTCCTAGGGAACAGGGTCTGTACAAACACAGTAAGACTTCCCTCCTCAAAGCACATCAGCCCACATCCACCCCACCCCAATCTGGCTGCCTTGGGCACCCACACAGACTACATGACAGTCACTACTGAAAGAACTGAAGTGTGAAACCTAAGCTGCTGATGAACTCCTAGTTCAGAAGGTAAAAAGGAATTAGTTTCTAGTCTCCCTCCAAATACGGCAAACTAACAGACAAGCCACGGACTGCCTACCTGTGCACCCCTTAGCAGAAAAGGTCAGACATGTTTCATTAACAAGATTCCTGCCTACACACAGGACAACACGAAGGATGCACAGTAGCCCCCCCTAGTCCGGAGGACACATTCTGAGACCCCCACAGTGAATGCCTCAAACCATGGATAGTACTGAATCCTACGCATACAATGTATTTCCCTATACATTAATGCCTTTTCCCTTAAAGGAAGCACTTGACGACATGTCTCTGGCAGATCTGAATTGCCAGCGTCACTGCCCTTGTGCCTTGCAGCCGTTATTAAGTTAAAAAAAAGGGTGGCTTGAACACAAGCACTGCGATACAACGCTCGGTCCGATAACCGAATGGCTACTAAGTGGGCAGCTGGCAGACACTGTGAACAGTGTGGAGGCCGTGCACGAAGGGACGGTTCACCTCGCGGCAGGACGGAGCAGGCCAGCACGAGGTTTTATCACACTGCTCAGAATGGGGCACAATTTAAAACGTATAAATTCTTTATGTCTAGAACTTTCCATGTAATATTTTCAGACCACGGTTGACCCAGGTAATTAGAACTACGGATAGGAAAGCAGTCTACCCACACGGAAAAAAAAAAAGCTAAGCTACTGATATTTCTTCCCCCTTCCCACCCACGAGGAGAAGAACATTGCCCCGCACCTACCAGCACAGCGTCCGAGTCGTGCCAGAAGCGCCAGAGGATCCAGAACCACATGGTTCCGCTGAAGAACTCGGCCTGGATCACCTGGGATCGGGTGAGCTGGGGAAACTGTCTGTACTGGGGCTCGATGTGCACGCCGCCACCGGCGCTACGAGAAGGAAGGAGAATGTCAGGCAGCTTGCGGCATCTTCAAAGCACCCGGTCGTCCAAAACTCTCGAGTTACATCCAGAAACAAGAGCTAACACTTCTCTCCTCCATGAAGTACAGAAAGAGAGCGCTCCAAGAGCCCTCAAAACATTCATTTTTCATAAGGCTCACTTTAAACTTGTATAGCAGCAAACACTGGACTGAACTGACGAGCGAATTATGAACTTCCTTTAGTGAACGAACATTCGTGTATCACGCACCAGAAATAGGAAGGTGTTGATGACGAGGTACTGGTCCCAAGAATCAAGATGGGTTAAGGGGTTATGAACCTAGAGTAAGTAGTCATGAGTTTATCCAGAAAAATAAGCAAATTAATTTTGTTCTATTTTAACCATCGATTTCAAAGGCAAATTACGTCCTCTCCTCTGTCACAGTCTTCATTAGAAGACCACTCCATGGGAAAGACAACAGTGTGACAATAGGTTGCTTCTTTTACAGGTTTTAGATGCGATCTAGTTATAAGGGTCCATCGTTTAAACTCATTAAATAAGATTTGAGAATTATAGTTCAAACCACTCTCCACATTTCATTATTGCTCGAATGACATGTTATTTTAACTATGACTTGAAATAAGTGGGGTCCCAAACCAAGATTTTTAAGTGTCAAGTTTAAACACAAAAATGCACCATACCTCTCGGTGAAAGTTACGTTTTCAAAACCTAACCCAAACCATGTTACTTTAAGGCGTGAAAGCCTGTATCCCTTCCCATCCCATCTGCCTCATCACCTACAAGGCCCTCCCTAATCTGGCCCCAGCAGGTCTCTGACCCAACCTCGACCACTCCCCTCCGCTCACCCCACTCCAGCCTCCCAGCTTGCTGGCCCGTCAGCAGCACTCAGATCCCCTGCATCTGCTGTCTCCCTCTTGGAGATGCTCTTCCTGGCGTCTTTGCTTGGCTTACTTCTCATCACTCAGGTCCTGGTTCAATTCAAACCATCAGGCATGCATTCCTACATCATCCTGCACATAGTAAGCCATCCCTCATCCCAGAGACTCTAGATTAATCCCTCGCTTTATTTTCTTCACATCACTTAATAGTACCTAGCCCTAGCTGGTGTGGCTCAGTGGATTGAGTGCCACCGTGTGAACCAAAGGGTCACTGATTCGATTCCCAGTCAGGGCACATGCCTGGGTTGTAGGCCAGGTCCCCAGTAGGGGGTGTGCAAGAGCCAACCATACACTGATGTTTCTCTCTCTTCCCCTCTAAAAAAAAAAACTAGTACCTAAAAGTTGTTTCTTTTCTACTTGTGTCCTTTCTCCAGAATGGATGTTCCATTATCTTCCCTGTTTTCTGCTCTATCCCCAGCACCTAGAAAGAATCCTGGAATCTAGAAGATACTCCATAAATACAGGGTCCAGCAGAAGTAACCCCTGCTTGAATGTGGTTGGTAGGGTAATAACATGGGTGTCATAATCTATAGTTTTAATTTTAAAATTTCACCTAAAATGTCATACAGTGTGCTTCAGTGTGATGCTGTATGTTACAGAATTACAGGCTTATGATTTTGCAATAAAAGGGGGGGGCATTATTTGTGCCAGACCCTGTATTTATTCACTTATCACTCACACTGTAACATCAACATGTGCAATGGAAGAACCAAGACCTCAGTGAACAGCACCCACCCCCCGCCCCCCGGTCTCCCCAGGCAGAGTCAAGGGCTACTGCTGGGAGCTCTCCATTCCTGTCTTAGCTCAGGTCACCTAGGCCTTCTCCTTCTTCCCCCCCAACACCTGTCCCAGCTCCATGTCCTTAATAAACATATGACTTTAGACAAGTCACTCCTTTAATTTCCCTGAGTCTCAGTTCCCTCACAACAGCAGGTAAATACTCGTATGGTCCTTACTCTGCACAAGCACCTGCCCTGAAACCCTTTAGAGAATGCTAATTCATGTACTCCCCTGCAGTCAACATTATTATCCCACTGCACAGGTGAGAAAGCTGAAGCATGAAGAGATGGAGACACTTCCAAGGTCACACGGCTGGTGGGGCAGGCACTCTCCCGCACTGCCTGTTGGTAAAGTACAGAGGATGATCTAAGGGGCCTTCCACAACACCCGGAAAAGCCCAAGGTACTATTTGCAGCGCGGCTCTTACTGACTCGGCACTACCAGCTCGTTTTTGGCAGGTGTGCCCTCCCCCGGCATCCCAGTGCTAAGCCTTCCAGCCGACTTTTTGGGCCACATACTTCACCAGTTGACTCTTTTGCTCACTCCCTTTAATGCTGGTGTTGCAAGAGTAAACTCTAACGTAAAATACGAACTTTGGGTGGCAATGTTTTGTCCATGTAGGTTCATCAACTGTGACAGACGTACCACTCCGAAGGGAGAGGGTGACAATGGAAGAAGTGATGCATGTTGGGGGGAGGGGGGGCGGCATATGAGAAGTCTCTGTACCTTCCACTCAATTTTGCTGTGATTCTCAAACTGCTCTAAAGAATAAATCTATTTTCTTAAAAAAAGAAAAATTCTGATATTGCCCGAACATCCACTTTTGGCCCTCTTCTCTCCCACCCTTCCACTCCCTCTGGGTGATCGCCTCCCGTGCCTTAGAGAACTACTAATTCTCCAACCCGCAGCCAGAATGATTTTTCAGAATTAAAATCTGGCCACATGACATCTGACTGAAACCTCTCAACGACCGCGGTCGCCTGGGTTACTTTCTTCAGCCAGGCATCAGGACTCTGTATCGTTCTCTCCCTATGCCCTAAAGCCTCCAGCCTCACCTCTGCCACTGCCAGCTTCGCACTTGGCCTAGACCGCCCTCGCTTCTTCAACTCCTGCTCTAGCTTCCAGATTAGCTTCAGCCTGTGTCCCCATCCAACTGTGAAGTTCTCGAAGGCAGGAGGCCCTTGGTGCAGGAATGTGTCGTCACCCTCCCCAACCCCCCACCCCTACACACAGTGTTTAGTATCATCCAAGGGAACAGCGTCCCCACTCCCCCACTGCAATCAGCTCTCGCAGGACCTGGCGTGGCGGAGCGAGAAGGACGCACCGACCCACGCGCAATCGGACTACAAGTCCCAGCATGCATCGGGGTGAAGGTCGCAGCAGGACCCGGATCCGCCCCTGGAGGCCAGCATCAAGGTGAGTATGTCCCAGAGGCTAGCGCTTTCAGTTAGAAGCAGCCAAAGCCCCCACCCCCGGCCGACACTCACTGACGGACTCCGTTTCCAGACGCCCGCGCGCGAAGGACTCTGAAGAGGCTGCCCCCGCCGCGCACAAAAGGCGCCAGCCGCGTCACAGCCGACATGACCGCCCAGGTCCGGACAGCCGCCCCAAGGCCGCCCCCCTACGTACACGTCATTTCCCCCCGGCGCCCCGCCCCTTACGTCAGCGCGTCGCCCCGCCCTTGGGCCTGAGTTTGCTGTCTGAGGGGCCGAGAAGCGACGGTTCCCAGTTCAGATTAACATCTCAGATCCTCCGCAGGGGAGGGCCGAGCGCAAGGAGGGACCCGGAGCCTCCTGGTTTAGAGGGTGAGAAGGCGCCCTGCGAAATGAGAAGGGTGTAGTCGGCCCTGGGCGTCCCTAAGTGTCGGCTCTGGTGTGCTTGGCTGCGCGGAGCCCCGCGCTTCCCCAGGGATGGGCGTGCGGATGCTGGCGGAGGGAGGTGGGGCCGGCGCCCCGGCTGTAGGAGCATCTCTTTGTTACGCGGGCGCTGAGACTCTCCAACACCGAGTCTGTGCTCGCTCCTCCCTACTGGTGCTGATCTGGACGGTGTTTGCCCATCTGCACCTGCCACTCGGCCGGCTCCTCCCGAATTAACTGCTTTCCAGACCCTCTTAAGTTGCCAAATCCTTTGTGAACCAGTGGTCCTTCCCAAAGCTGGTTTTTGAACTCTCCTTTCCTGCAAGCGGCTCACGGTGACATCTTTAAGTCTTCCTTGTTTTATTGTTCTGCAAACTGGAACTTTACCAACCAGCAGACAGTGGGTCCCAAATACCAGTACATGGACGTCAAAGTCATCTGAGGAGGCCGGCCCCACCACATACTGTAAGTCTGGAGTAGGGCCAAGGAGTCTGCATTTTAGCACAGCCTCCAGTCTGGGCAGTACTCCTAATTCCTTGATCCTGAGCCAGCCCTGGATTTTTGGCCATTGTCTCTTAATATTTCCTTCTATTAAATCCTGGATGGATTCCAAGCTTCCCTAGACGCCCCTCCCCAAATTCTTAGGGCCTCTTCTTAAAGGGCTGTAGTTTGTCTAAGCACCTCCAATTTTAACTGCCTGCTAGCCTAACCTTGGCGATTTCAATCTGAAATGGGACTCTTGCTAAGCACCAAAGACCTCACGTTCAGAGTCACAAGCATGAAAAACAGGATACCTATGGAGGGGCATGTAGACCTGAATTTAGGAATCTGAGTGCATTTGGCTATAACCGACACCTCTCGTCTGCCAAGATATGGGCCTCCCTGTGCCCTCTGACAGGAAACCTGTCTCCTGGAGTTAGGCTCTCACAAAGCTTCTCATCTCGGAGCTGCCCCATTCCCTTCAGAACAGCCTGTTAATTTGCCCTCCAGCCCTGTTCTGCCCTCCTAGCTATAAATATAAATTAGAAAAAAGAAGCCACTGTTTTCTGGATGTAAGTTGACTTTCCAGTTGATAAGCCACGATGTAGCTTTGTCTGGGCTACTGTTCACCAGTTACCCTTTCTAGGGATACCGTCAAACCACTAAGAGTGGTTTCTGAAATGGGAGGACGAGGCTTGGGATCTTCCTAGGGAACTGGCCGCCCAAGCTATATCTACCTGCCTTGTTCCCAGCAAAGAACGATGCTGTGATTCCAAAGCCACAAAAACAGCACAGCTCAAACAAAAGAGCATAGAACTAGGAGCGGAGATCTGAAGTTCAGACCTCAGCTCTGCCAATTATTAGCTCTATGAGTATGAGTAAATCACTTTATTTCTCTGAGCGTCAGTGCCCTTATCTCAGTTTGAGCCATTTAAGACAGTACCTGGCCCACAGCATGCACACAGGGAATTTTTATTCCTTTATTTTACCTTCCTTTCCTAGCAGCAAAAGCTACTAAGATGAATGAAGATTCATTCACCCTCCCCATCTTTTCTTGCTGAATTACAAAACAAAAAGGTTTAACTTCAAATGCTTGCTTGTATTTAAAGCAATATTGATCTGTAGACCGTTTGAGGGGTCCTTAGCTTTAATGCTTTACATCACAAATTCTGATGTTTTACTATAAAAAAAATGATGGTCCCAATGAATAGACTGTTTGACTGTGACACATTGTGTACACTGTACACAAATGTGTAGCAGTGACACATTTGTCTTGTAGACATGCAAGACAAATACCCCTTACTGCCTTCTGCAGTTTGCACGAAAACCGTCTTTTGCATTCTAAGATAACAGCCCCATTTGACTGGATGCATTTTTTTTTAAAGATTTTCACTTTCAGAGAGAGGGGAAGGGAGGGAGAAAGAGAGGGATGGAAACATTCATCGGTTACCTCTCCTACGTGCCCTGCCAAGGGACCAGACCCACAACCTAGGCATGTGCTCTGACCAGGAATCGAACTGGCAACTCTGCTTTTGCAGGATGACTCCCAACCAACTGAGCCACACCAATCAGGACAAGTGGATGCATTTTAGGTGAGGGAAAGGATGCCAAGCCGTGAGCTCTCAGCTTCTAAATGCAGATCTAATTCCCAAATTCTGACAAACTGCGGACAGACTCCAAATGACCTCACAGAGCATCTGACCCCAAACAAGAACTTACTCCATACCTGCAAATAGAAAACAAAGCAAGATGAGAAAAATTAATTGTTCACAAAAGTTTGTTTATTTAATTTCCTACTCTTCCCTGCTGAGCCTCGGAAAGAAGAAAGGAACTCATCTTCCCAGCAGTTTCAGCAGTGCCGAAATGCACCTGCTTTACAGGAGGTGGAGCTGTGACCTCTGCCGGGAAGCAGCACACGGCCACTTCACCCACTTACACCCCAGAGAGGAGCCTTTTCTCCCTAAGTGGACGGCTATATAAATCAAATTTAGCATTTTAAAGATTCTTATTTTTTCATCTTTATTGATTTCAGAGCAACAGAGAAAAACATCGATTTGTTGTTCTGCTTGCTTATGCATCCATTGGTTGACTCTTGGACGTGCCCTGACCAGGGATCCCACAACCTTGTTGTATGGGGATGGCGCTCCAACCAACTGCGCTACCCAGCCAGGGCAGATTCTTATTTTAAAAATCAGTGAATTACATACGTTAAAGCACATCCATTCACCATTTTTCTCCTTTTCAATACAGCCTGTGTTCATTTCCTGTTGCTGCTGCAATAGCTCCTAAGAAACTGAGGCCGTTGGTCCAGCAGTCCACAAGGGAGTGAATCATGCCAACAGTCACACAAAACGTGAGCTTAGCATCAGACCCACCCTAGTGGAGCCTCCAGATGTCTGTGGCAAGACCCTGAGCAGAGGGCCCGGCTAAGCTGCACCCAGACTTCTGACCTGCAGACATGCGAGGTAATAAATGTGGTTCTAAGCCACTAAGTGTTGGGGTAGTTCATATGCAGATGGCTTGATGAAATCCATCAGCTATAAGGAAAGGCTTGGTAGTCTGGTGTAGGCTTAGGGAGGCACCTGCTCTGTGTATGTGCCCCCTGTCTTGCCCCACCTGGCAAGCCTTTGTGTACCGGGTGCAGGGGCTGTGTGTCTGGCTGGTGTGCCCATGGGGAGGGAGCCGAACAATGCCATTTCCTTCTCCCAGCTACCTCGAGCCACCCCATTACCTCCCTGCCTAATTAGAATGCCCTCCCCTCAAGACTTGGGAAGTAAAACATCTCCACTCCTCTGGAAAAAACTTCAGAGGAATCTCTGCCCAACTAAATGTGACTTGCTCCCTTGTTGGGAACCGTCCTGCCCGGTTTCAGAAGCTGTAACTCCCCCATGACTAAGGCTGGGTGGGTGACCTTGGGACCATAAGCCACTGAGGAGACAAAGCTTATCTCCCTGGCAGGAGCACCGCTTCTGCTCCTTTTACTTCATCCATAACTGGCCCCCAATGCTTGGTCCGTTAGCCAATGATGGGTAAGATTCCCCAAAGGGGGGACGACCTAAGCCAGGCATGATCACATGGGAGGCCCCCAAGGAAGGACTTGGGGAGCTATAGCAAAAGGGGGTGATGGACCCTCACCCCTCAGTTTTGACAAAGCCTGAGTCATCATTCTGTCTGCAAGAAGTCTCCTTATCTCTTGGCTGCCTTACTTCCCCTGCCTGTCTTAAGCCTAAAACAATGGCAGAGGGTGGTGCAGCCCTGTGCTGGAAAGGGCGGGTTCCCGGGGTGATCAGGCCTAATAAAGAATATGTAAAATCCTGTGAAACCTGCTTTGTTTAGAATGCTCTCAATGAAATGATAAGGGTCCAAGCAAGAAGTGAGTTTGTTCCTCAAAGTTTTATAGTGTTTTAGCTATCTGACCCTGACTCAAAATAGGCCCTCAGAGTTCTTTGTTATCTATTGTTTGATCCTTACTACCTGACAATGATTAAGGAGCTTTACCTGTATTCTTGTGCAAATGAACCCAATAAAAGCCCATTGAGGAAAAGGCTCTTGGCCCTTCTCCTTTGAGAGATCAGCCACCTTTCCTCCCCAAGCAGATCATGTCTTGGTAGACTTATTCTCATCCATGGTGACCAGGGGGGCCCTGCAGGCGGAGCCCCCCACACACACACCCCCTAAAGGACAGAAATGAGGAACTTGACCCTAGAGAAGGAAAGAATGGAAGAATCTAGTCCTGTGGCCAGAGCAGGACTTTCAGAGAACAGGAAGGCTTGACTTTCCACTCACTGTCTAAAGCAGTGGTCTACAAGATGAGCAAGAGAATCCACTGGGATGAGGGAGAAACTACTATTTTTGATTAGAAAAATAGGAAATTAAGCTTCACTAATGTCCACTCTACAAGCTGAACCAGGGATGCTCGTAGTCCATGAGGGCCAGCTACACGTCAGGTCAGCTTTGAGGGGACAGTCTGTGGGCGGGCCCAGCACAGAGTGGCAGGCAGTGGCCACCACCCCTTAATTCACTGCTAGGGTGTCACTGAGTGCTCCTGCAGATTTCAAGCCCTGATTAAGAGGCTGTACTGATTGATTATGTTATCTGTATATTACTACTAACCAACATTAACCCTGGACAAATGGACAGGGCCTGGACAGTGCTCAGAGAAACCACAGCCTGAGCACTACCATGAGAGCCCAGGAGAACTTTAAGAAGGCAGAGCTGCCCTGGTTGGGTAGGTCAGTTGGTTAGAGCATTGTCCAGATCCACCTAGGTTATGGGTTTGATCCCTGGTTAGAGCACTTATAAGAAGCAACCAATGAGTGCATAAATAGTGGAACAACAAATTGGTGTTTCTCTCTCTCTCTGCCCCCCACCAAAGCAAATTTTTTTAAGAATTTAAAAAAGAGGGCAGAGCTGATTCTGCTCCTGTCCCTAATATATCAGCCACATTAAATGTTGCTTCTTTTTCACCTTGCGATAAAATTTAGCAAAAAGTCAGCAAAAAATATTTAAAAGTACAAAGAAGATAATTTGAAGTACAGTGAAATTGGCTTTAAGTATATATTGTGCCTCCATATATTTGCTAGTGGTGGTATATCACCTGTATAAAATTTATAAGTAAATCATATATGTATGGGCACATAAATATATTCAACTTTTTACCCATAGGGTACATTTAAAAACTGGAAATCATTGGTCTCTAGGATTCTGTGACATTTCCTAACCTGATTGTCAGAGCCCAGGAGGACTCACCCAATGAGGGAGTGCAGAGGGGGAAGAAGAGAAGAGAGACAAAGAAGAAAACAAAATAACTTAAGTTTATTTGTCCTCCTCCACAGAACCTTTTCCTCAAAACAGAGTCTCCCACCAGGCCCAGCTCCTGCAGCTGACAGGTTAGGACCCTCCCCTCCCTTTTCTTCCCCAAATAACCCAAAGCCGTTTAAACAGGTGCCTGAACCCAAATCAGAGTGAAAAGGAGTGGTCTGCCCTCCACACGTCCCAGTTTGTAAATGTTCCAGCTGTCCCAGGAGAGGCTGGTGGGAGTGGCCTTCAGTTCCCAGATGGGACGGAGACCACTGCACCCCACGGCCATGGTCACGGGGAAGACACTAGCCCTTGCAGCAGGAAGGGCTTTGCTGCCTCCAGGATGTCCAGTTTGGGGTCCAGCGAGCGGCCGAGCCCCTCTAGCACCATGATGGCAAACACGATGGAAGCAAAGTTGCTCTCAAGCTTCACCTGAAACAGAAAGTAGGTGGTTCTTTCCAAAGCCCGTGGATATACAGAGAGTTCTGGATAGGCACGTTGCTGTCCACTCTCAGCCTCTTGTACCCGCCCGTGTGAGGTCTACTGTCCACGTGACATTGCCTTCCCTCCCCATCGTTTTCCCCACCGTCTCATCTGCTCACGCAGCCTCCCGTCCACCAGTGGGTGGAATGACTAAGGAGAAATTGGCAGGGGGGAGGTGTGTGTGTGTTCACATATAGCACACGTATGACTTAAAAGTAACAAAATCAGTATCTCAGAGATATATCAGAAGTTATAAATCTAAATAAGGGTCATTCTTCTGACCAGCCAGCTCTCTGACTGCATTCCGTGTTATGATCCTTGACAAATGGCTGCCTCTTCCATGCGGTATTTCACTATCAGACTCCGGAACCTCAAGAGAAACAATGGGAAAGTCCACCTTCGGGCAAGAATCTTCCCTCCCCTGCTCTCAACTCCTTTCACCCTTGGCAGCTTTACTTTGAAGAACAGCCCAAGGCCACACTCCATCACCAGGAGACAGACAAGGGCCAAGGTGAAGAACTCTGAGACCACCTCCCTCCAGGGGACAGGAGGCAGAGGCCAGGACAGCTGTGCCAGGGCCTCTGAACACACCGGACCAAGGGGCACCTCCCCTCGGGCCACCCGCAACCCCAGGACTTCACACCACATGGGGCAGAGCTGGCTAAGGAAGACTGAGCTTAACCCCAAGCATCGTTCATGTGAACGGAGGAGGGAAAGGGCATGAAAGCTTTAGTCAGACTGTGTTACGTTTGTGAATCCACTTTCCCACCACTCAGCATCGGAGATGCTTAGATGGCAGAGTCTGACAGAGACACAGACCGACAGTGTGGCGATAGTGCACTGGACCTAGGGAGCACCCAGGGGCAGCGCTCTTCACGCTAGTCAATTGGCACAGAGAAATGTTCTCGAAAACGAGATCTCAGAGACAGAAGTGCTCCTCACCACCCTGTGGCCGCCCGCCGGCCTCCCCAGAGAGCTCCCTCCACGCTGACCAGAGCACAGAGGCTCAGCTCGGCCCGGGGCCTCACCTTGTGAGTCATCAGCAACTTAAAGACGCTGGAGAGAAGGCTGGAGACTTGGAGCTGGAAAAGAGAATAAAATAGAGCTGACTGCACACTGAGAGTGCGGAGCCCCGGCACCGCTTCTCTCCCTTCTGGGCCCCTATCCTGCCCCTATCCCACCAACACACACACACCTCTCTCTCTGTCTCTCTCTCACACGCGCACACACACACACACACACACACCACTGAGTGGAAAGGGACTGACTAACAAACTCCAGGACTGCACATGCACGAACCCAACTCCCATCTCGATCATGAGGAGCCTGAATGCAAAGACTCCTTCCAGGAAGAGGCCTGGAGGCCCCGCTACCCCTGCACGAGTCTGCCCGCAGCACACGCTAAATAAGGTTGATTGACAGTGCCTGGGTGCCAGCTGCCGCTCCTCACTGCCCATGGCCCCTGCTTGCTCTGACTTGATCTTGCCAGTGTAGACCATGAACTTGGGGAAAAAAACAGGTTTCCTAGCACTGAGTGTAAGACACAAATTGGGCTCTGGCTCAGGTCTAAATAAAGGAGGTGAACTTGAGCTAATTCCTTGGGCTGCTCAGAGACCTTGCTCGTCTCTCCCTCCAAGCTTGGCTGAGCGCCAAAACAGAAGCAGCCCCAGAGCAGCTGCACCCCAGACAGGGAGGGGTGCGACACTATGCACAGTGCCCCCTTGGCCTGGAGAACCTGGCCAAGGACCACTCCCGAGAGCCAGAGGTTTCAGTGGCCTCCTCCCACCTGGGAGATGCGGGCAGAGGAAAGGCTTGTTCTTTGTCTGCCCTGAACCTCAACCCCCGCCCCCGAGACGTCTCCCCATTAAAAGGTCTCCCTTCAACTTGGGGTCTGTTCTGTCCCAGGGCAAGAGCAAGGCCCCTGCCCCTCGAGGGGCCTGCTCACCTTTTCCAGGGTGATCGTGTCCTTCCTGGCCTGGGTCACCAGTGTGGCCATCTCAGCCTTGAATCGCCCGACATCCCTGCACTCACTGGCCCGAGCGTGATGCAGGATGAGTTCGGCCACTCTGTGGCCCTGGCAGACGCAGAAGAAGAGAAACTTTATAGAGTCAGGAGGGCACGGACCGAGGCGCTCTGCCCAGCCTTCCCCATACCCTAGTTGTTCCCACCTGACTCTTCCACTGCCCTGACTCTGGCCACTGCTAACCAACCAGTGTGGCCGCAGGGCCACCAGGACCTGCCCCGGGGCCGGACCAGCCACGCTGTCCTCAGGGGCTCCCCTCCTGCCCCTGCAGAATTCCTTCCTCACAGCTGGCCCAGCCTCTGTACACAGCCTCCTCCACCCGGGACGCCCCCTGACCACTGCCTCCATGGTCTCCCGAACACCCAGTGGCCCCGGTGGTTCCTGCTCATGCCTTCCACTTCCCACAGCACCGCCCCAGGGGCCAAGCCGTCCCTCCTCGGGCTGTGACCTCCTCCTTCCACCCAAACCCGTGCGGGGGAACATGCCCTGCCCTACGTGCCACTGCGGCCCAGGGGACACTTCACACGGGCTCAGGCCGAAGCCTCTGTCCGCCCCCTCAGGAGCCTCCTAAACAGGAGCAGCCTTCCTCGTGCCCACCCGTGTGCTTGCCGAGGGAGGAGGAGAGAGTGCCCCATGGACAACACAGCGGCATTAGGGAAGGAGGCGATTCTTCCCACCCCAAACCGTGCGCGGCTTGGAACTGGCCGCAGGCACAGGCACCAGCCCGTTCTGACCAAAGCCGTGACGTTTCTGCCGCGAGCACCTGTGGCAGACCTGGCATTTACCAGAATGACGAAGGCTGAGGAGCCCCAAATTCTCAAGGGCCCAAGAGATCTGGGCCCAGCTCCCGAGGGCTCAGGGGGTCTCACCTGCCCCATCGCCACAGCCATGAAAACTGCCCGGAAGTTCCTGAGGTCCGAGGCCTGCAGCTCGGCCACGATGCCGGCATCCAGGAGCACCAGGCGCAGCGGGCACGGCGCGGGCATCACGGACGCCACCAGGGCGTCACAGACATCCACCTGCGGCAGCCGCGCCTCTCGGCGCTCGGACAGACCGTCGGCGCCCTGGACCAGGATGTTCCCAGGGTGAAGGTCGGCGTGGACGAAGTTGTCCACAAATATCTGCAAAGAGACAAGCGCTCCTCAGGGCTGAGTCCATCCCCACTGCCCCATCGCCGCTTGGCCGTGCAGGGGCCTGTGATACGGCCTCACTGCTTGGTGTCCTCAGTTCAGAATTTGTACAGAGATGGGCCAGGGGGCTTTCAAGAGAAGAGTTATTTTAGAAATCAAGAGCATTAAAAATGATTATAGGAAACATAGCAAAATGAAAGACCATGCTGCATTTCAAAAGACTTTTTTTTACTCTATGATTCAAGCAGTTAATATTCAAATTAAAATAAGTATCTACTCATGGTTTAAGGATTTTCCCCCAAACCTCTCTGCTCTTAAACTTCACAGAACTTCCTCTATTTCAAATATTTCCTAAATCAGACTCATCCTCCATCACCTCCACGTGCCCACACAGTGAGTCTAACAGCGACACGGACAGCCACCTCCTGGCACCCAGACCTGGGCAGGCAGGGGGAGTGGCTTTGACCCCGCTGCGCAGGAGAGCAAGCCCCAGGGGCTGTGAAGGACAGGAAGTCAGGCGTGAGTCTGTGGAACAGGACTCCACCTCCCGTGAGAGGTCATCCTGGTGGTCGGAGAGACCACCAGCAACCTTTCTGGACCGGGAGGGAGAAACCCGGTGGAGGTGCAGAGCAGCCGCTTCCGGAGAGGCTCTGGGTGGGGGGGACCCCTCCCGGCTCCCGGCTGGCACAGAGCCCCTCCTCCTGGGCGCAGGCCAGAGCCCCTCCCAGTCCGGGTCCTGGCTTCGCTGGTCACAGAGGCTGCTGCTGCCCCGGTGAAAACCCCAGGAACTGGGGAGGTTCCTTGTACCTGACCCTGATGCCAAACCTCCTGGCACCTTGCTGCCAGCTCAACCCTGGGGTGTCCGCCCCCATCCCTGGTCCCAGGAGCTGGAAGCTCCCCGTGATCTCCCCACCCTTGGGTGCTGCCTACGGGGCTTCTGTCCTGGCCCCGTGGAGCCCCGTGACTGGGGACAAAGTCCTCTGCCCGCTCAGCCTCCACTGCATGACGAGTGGAAACCCGGCTCTCCCACGGCAACCTCGCTTCCCCAGCAGCCCCGCGGGTGGGGGCTGCTGACCCTCCACACCCGCGGACCCTGGGCTGGGGGCGGGCTCGGGGCTGCCCTGAGTCCTCGCTGCAGGAATGCCTACGGCCTCCGCCTCGCTGTCAGCTCGCACCACACCACCACCGTCCTGCTGACCTCGGCCCCCGAGGCCCCTTCTCCGTCCCACCCGTCCCATCCGCTCTCTCCTCCCGCGCTCAGACCACACACCTGGTGCCTCGTTAGCCCGACTGTGCACCCTCCGGGCCTGGGTGCGCCAGCCCAGACCCTGCCATCCACCCCTCAACCTCTCTCTCCCGTGCCAACCACCAGGAAGACCTCGGACCCTCGACAATGCTGTGCTCCTGCGGGTGAGCTGCCCACGGTGCTGGGTTGACGCTATTACTGCTGGTGACACCAATAACTGACACTGCTTAGGGCTCACTGTGTCCTTTTCTGCGTGTCAGTTCATCAAATCATTGCCAGGCCGGCCTCTCATGGGCGACACCTCGACTTCCTTCACATCCCAGCTGAGACGGAGCCGCTGCCTCAGTAAATCTCTGGGCTGGGACAGGCCCCTCTTACATGACCCTCTAGTACCTGTACTTACCCTACATATAATTGACTCATTCACAGCTGGTCTCCCCACTAAACGGACTTCTGTGCACACTGTAATCATGTCTGTTCTGCTCACTGCTGTAGGGCCAGCACTGCCTGGCACGTAGCAAGTGCTCAGTAAACACTTGCTGAATGAATACACCAAGTGGCATGTAACATACGGTATTGTCTTAGGCCGTTTGCAGACAACGTGGGCGGGCCCTTCCCACAGCACCTTGCAAGGGGACCGAGCGCAAGCCCCCGAGAACGTGCAGAGCAGAGAGCTGTAGAGGAAACGGGTGTCTGGTAGGCTCAGCCGTTTCCAGGGTGGACTCTACACTCGGCTCGCCCTCCACCCAGGGCAGCTGAGCAGTGTCCCCGCCATTTCCCCACATGCCGGGCCTGCGCACCCTCTCCCAGCCCGCGAGCTCACCATCTTCAGGAGCATGTTGATCCCCAGCCGAGCGATCTTCCTCTTCAAGTCGACGGGAATCCCTGCCTGCTGGTAACTGGACACGGGCACGCTCTCCTTCGGGAGAATCAGGGAGGGCACAGCTTTACCCGGGCAGCCCTGTTCCTCACGCCCACGGGGCACGTGGTGTTCCCTTCCCGTCGACCCAGAGAGCTTTTCCTTTCTTAGAACCCCTATGAGTCTGTCCCCCACGAGTTGATTTTAACCCATTTACATTTCCCTTCCCTGCCATTTCTCAAAAGAAAACAAGTCCCATAGGTTGGTTAGGGAGGCAGCCCGCTGACTCTGCCACCCACAGGTCAGGCCGTTGCTGTGTGGTGGGGAGACAGGAACAGCCCCAGAGAGCTAGTTTCTGGCCGAGAGTCAGCCACGAGAGACATCAGTGAGTTCTGTGCCCCTGAGCAGGGAAATGGACAAAAGGGTGGGGGGAGGGGGGAGGGGAGCTGGCAAATAAGCATTTCATGTAGGTCAGTTATTTAACTGTCAGAGCAGCCCACTGCGATCTTGTTGTCCCGAATTAACTAATTAAAGAACTGAAGCCCACAGAGTTTAAGTAACTTGCTCAGGGTCACACAGCTTAGTAACGCTGGGAGGTGGCATCGCTTCCCGGGATGCCATATTACCATCTTTGCAGAAGGGGCTGGACCAGGCGCCCGCTAAGGCCAGGGACAAGACACAGGCACTCGCTGCGCACGTTCTCTCTGCAAACTCCAGCCGGGGGCGTTCTGCATTCAGCGCGTCACTGACTGCTGGGACACCCCTCTGGGGCAGGAGCAGTGGCCAGCCGTCACACATGAGGAAACGAAAGTCACCCAGCACACACAGTGGCAGAGCAGATTGTCACCTCCACAAAGTCTGAGGCCACGCAGCCACCTCGCCATGCCACTGCCCACCCCCGCGCCACCTGCGAGCTCCTCTCACGGGGAGTAACCGCGTGCTCTCTCGGCTCCTGCCTTTCCAGACTACAGCCTTCAGGTGCAGCGGAGACGGCCGGCTGTGAGTGAAAGGCACAGCCAGGTACGTTCGGACTCGTACCTCGTACGTCTCCACCAAAACATCCCTGGTGACGAAGGGGTGCAGCGGGGTGGGGAACCGGACGGACGTCACGTTCAGGAAGTTGCACTGGAAGTGTTCCAGGTTCCGAGCTTCGTAGCGCAGGTCGATCTGCAGGGAAACGGAGAGACGAGGCGGGGGTGGTCGGGCGCAGGGATCACACGCAACGTCTGAACTGCCGAGGACCTAGCAAGTCAGGAGGGGCCCCTGACTTCTGCTCCTCCGGCACAGCTCCCCAGGGACCTGGGAGGAGGTGTGCTCTGACTACAGGCCTCCCTGAAAGTCCTGACCCTCCCGGGAACTCCTCCAAGCCGCAACAGCAGACACCCTCACAGTACCGTGGCTTCTCCGCTCTTCCTTCTCTGCCCACCCCCTTCTCACCAGCCAGCGGACACCCCCATCTCCCAGGGGCTCCGCTTTGTGGCCTCTCCAGGCGCTGCCCTCACTAGCCCACCCTCCCGCCCCTCCCCTGGATCAAAGCTCCCTCCCACCCACTCTGCCCTCCACCCTGCCGCACCGACACTGTTCCCCCAGACTCCCCATGCCTCCCGCTCGCCAGGCTCAATGGCCCAGTCCCGTTTTTGTCCTAATTAAATCTACAACCTCATTCTTCCCGACCCGCTCTTCCCTTCACTCTCAGGGCTCCTGCCCCTGCCTTGCAGCTGCCCTGTCTGGGCCTGGCCTCCTGGCCATTCCTCCTCAGGTGCCCCAGACGCCGATGTGTCTCAGCTCATGACCTTCACCAGCTTTTGCTCTCCCTCTCCAGCCCCTCCACCCTCAGCTAGCTAGCACCTCCTGATGGCAGAACCTTGACCTCCAGTCCAGTCCTCCTCTGCCAGCCTCTGGACTTACACTCACGTACAGCTAGGCATCGCCCTGTGGAAATCCAGAGACCCTTGACCTTAATGTCTAAACAGAATTTGCTTTCACGCACCCCCACACGCACCCAGTCACCCAGGAGCCGCTGCAGAGGACTCCTTCTCTTTCCCTCCACACCCGTCAGCGCTCAGTGCCATCGACTCTGCGGTCCTAACCTAACCACTCTCGGGTCTGCTCTCCCTCTCCACCCACTGCCACTCCCAAGGGGGCTCGCAAGCAGTCACCCGAACCCTAACAGGTGTATCTGAGCTGGGCTCCCTCCCCCCTCCAGTCTTCCCTCTCTGGGAGATGCCCCTCCCATCTCCTGGTGCCCCCGGCTGTCTTCAGAATGAAGCCTCAATTCTTTAAGATGACATCCAAGGGGGAGGTCATGGTTTGGCCCCCACTTCTCCCTTCAGATCCATCTTTTATGCCTCTCCCTTCCTCTACCGCCCCAAAGTCTAGCTTCACCAGACCGCACGGTGCCAAACTCCCCAGGCCGCCTGGCCTGCCCCGCTCCCCTGCCTTCCTTGTTCTCACTGATTGGAATGTTTCCCCCATGTGGTCCAACTGTAAATACCCAACTGGAGCCACGGGAGCCTTGACCCTCAGGACAGAAGGGCCACTTTCCCTCTTGAGCCCCAACTGAACCTGTAGAGACTCCCACTATACCTCCAATCGAACTCTGTTTGCAGTTATTGACAGGTCAACCTCCGCTGCCTACAATATATTCCTATGGATGGGAAAAGCTCACTCGTTCTTAGTTCATTGGCTTCTAACAGACTCCCACGCAGACACCAGACTCTGAGCTTTCAAGCCTGGGAACGCAAGAGGACCACTGGACACAGCTAGTAGGCAGCATGGGTGAGACAGAGAGGTCTGAGTCTAGTCTGATGGGGCCCCATGATGCTCATCGGACTTCTAGGAGGCGAACTGAAGCTCAGATGGACAGTAGAACTGAGAGTAATTAACGCAGAGATGGTTATTGAAATATAAGCTATTTTCTTTGTTTTAATTTTTTTAAAGATTTTATTTATTTATTTTTAGAGAAAGGGGAAGGGAGGGAGAAAGAGAGGGAGAGAAATATCAATGTGTGGTTGCCCCTTGTGCACCCCCAACTGGGGACCTGGCCTGCAACCCAGGCATGTGCCCTGACTGGGAATCGAACTAGCGACCCTTTGCTTCGCAGCCCGAGCTCAGTGCACTGAGCTACACCAGCCAGGGCTGTTTTAATTTTCTTTTGTTATCAAAGCCACACTACTCCATGGCATAAAGCAAAGACTTCTAAACACTCAAACACATCCCTTGGACTTCAAACCTTACATCCAAGGACCTAAAGGAGGACTCAGCACACTGCTCCTGGAAGCCTGCCAGTCTCAGCACCACCAACAGAGAGCGGGGGCAGATGCCCACTTGGAGCCACGACGGCCCCCAGTGTGCGTTTGCCCAGTCCGGCTACGTAAACAGGTGACCAAGACCCTGGGCGGGGAGGTCCCTGTGTACTCTAAAGCCTCGGAAACAAAGCAAAACAAAGGCACAGTGTGCGACTTTGCTGACAGTTCCTATCGCCCTGGAGTTCAGCCTTTGATCGTGGCACTTAGAGATAATGTTGTGTGTTCCGCCAGAATGATTTCGCTTTTCTCCCAGGCACCAGGAAGGCTTCCCAAGCACCCTTGCACCACGCTTGAGATTAGAGCTGACCTGTAGGAAGGAGTGATTTTCATCATTTCCACGCCTGGCCACAAAATCCCTCACATGGTCCTCCGAGGTTTTTCTCCCACATCCACACTGACCCTACATGACACAAGCTGAAGACAGCAGTACCGACCTTGGGAGGAAACTGGTCCCTGAGTAGCTGTGGATTAGAGCGTCCCCCCTCTCCTTCATTTCACCTGTGTGGAACTTTGATACTAAACAACAACCCTGTTGCATGAAGCTACTGAGATGTGGGTGTTCTTTGTTAGCGTTGACTAGCGTTACTTACCCTGACTAACATACCATTCTAGCCATGACCCGCGGGGAAATATTCATTCATTCAGCATTTACTAGGCAGCTGCTAATGGCAAGAACTCTGTTAGATGCTATTTATAACTGAGGGAAGGAGAATTCACCTGTTGGACCATGAGCTTCTCAAATTCCTCCACTATCTCAGGCAAGCTAAGCCACTTGATTCCTGGCAAAAGCGCAAGGGCCCGGCTGCCCGTCTTCATCAGCAGCAGGTCCATCCGCACCTGAGAGAGCAGGCCAGGGTGCAGCACCTGCCGGAAAGGGGAGCAGTGAGACCACGGGGGGATCGGGAAGGCACGTTCATTCACTCGGCCCGACTGCGTCCCCCCCCCGTCAAAGAAGAGCCAGCTGGCTTCTCTTCAGAGCAAAGGGGAAGCGGTCCCCACACCCAGGATGCTCTTGCCTCCCTCACTCCCTGTGCTTTCCCTGAGGGAATGCTGATGGCATCTCTTCTGCCCTGCACTTAGCTTCCTGGGACGGGTAGGTGGGCTTTTGGTTCCCAAACACGTTAAATTTAGGTCAGGGGCTCCCAAAGGGCACCTGAAAGTCACCGTGGGGTGCTTGGTGAACACGCAAGCGAGCAGGTTCTTCCCCAGGTGGTACAGGAGCATCAGGAGGACCTGCTGCCTGTGTCTGCGAGACCCCCTGCATTATGCTGAATAGGGGTGGGACAGTGTGGGGACAAGAAATGATGGAGCCCGGCCAGGGCGACGGGACATGAAGGGAGAAGAAAGCCACTTCTGTAAAGACGAACACCACTGTCTTGGGCTCCCCACAACACGTGTGACCTGTCTGTCTCCGATCTATCCTGACCCCAGAGTTCCTCGGCCCGCAGAGGCAGCGAACTCCAAACCCTCTTCATTTTCTTTCATCAGACTGGTCACGCCACCTCTCCCTCACGCCAAGAAATAAAACGGCTCTCACTTCATAGGCACTCAGGTAACGGTCAAGCTAATGCAAGCCACGGGAAGGCAATGTATGTGCAGGGTGATTTGCAGAGGAGGGGTCCCTGGTCTAGGGTAGCTCCGAGGGGTCAGAGGGATTTTAGAGACAGGCAGGGCCCACTGAAGACGCCAGAGCACTTACTTTCACGGCCACAGGGATGAGGTGATGCGGCTGAGGCGGGTGGGCAGGTGCCAAGGCCTGAGACACGACCGCGTCTGATCCAGCCAGGTCGGCTCTAGGGAGCAGCAGCCTTTCTAGAAATGACTGGTCCGCAAGACTTCCTTGAGACCACCAGCCCTTCTCCAGGGGCCTGAAGAGCACGCTCAGCCCCGAGGCCGCCCCAGCTTCTGAAGGAGGCGGCAGCCTGGAGGCCTTGGCGAGCCTCTGGATGCTGTCGTTGTCCAGGAAGACAGGGTTGGCACGCGCTTTGTACACTTGGGCCACGCAGCCTGAACCCACAGGCTCCTGCTTCTCAAAGCGGAGGACCTTCCCCCAGTCCTCCCCAAATGCCTGCTGCAGGACGAGCTCGGTGTGAGCCCAGGGGTGCGGGGTCACCCGCACGTGCAGCTTGGAGAACTGGGCACAGAAGGCCTCTGAGAAGAGGTCTCGCCGGGTGCTGGCCCACTGGCCCAGTTTGATGTACGTTGGACCGGAGGTCTCCGTGGCTTTCAGAAGCAGATGCAGCCAGAGGCTGGAGATGCTGGGAGCCAGGTAGGTGAGAGGGTAGAGTAGGAGGAGGGGGAAGAATTTCACCAGGAGAGCCCCAGCTCGCAGCCCGAGGCGGAGGTAAAGGAGGAGGCAGCCGTGCCACCCGTCTTGGGAGACTCTCTCCAGGGGCCCGTTTTCAGCGAGGTCACTCCAGCTGGCCCTTCGCTGATACGTGTTCTCAGGGGGCCCCTCACCAATGTCCCCATGGACTGAGACGAGTTTGGGCAAAGTGCCAAGCAGAAGCCAGCAGAGTCTGGAATTTCGAGGGCATCCGGAGGGTCTTAAAAGGCAGAGTTCCTTTCTGAGCTCAAAACCCCTTAGGTAGGACAAGCAGACCCTGACAGAGAAGCGCCAGGGAGTCACCATCCTCTGTCCCAGAGTTCCACAGCCTAGGCTGCCCGCCCTCCACTTAAAGGGCACCTACCTATCTATGCTCACACTTCGGCAAGGCTGACTTGAGTCCACGACCACAGCCGAGTATTCCACTCAAAAGTGAGGCAGCTGCCTGACCCTGTCCAGCTCAGGTGTAGTCTAAGCCCAGTCCCGCGCCCAGCACCGCCCCCCACGCCGGGCCGCACTCCCGCTTCGGCCGCACGACCCTGCCCCGCCTTGCCCGCCGGAGGGGACGGCCCATCCGTCCCTCCGGGCTGCACGCCCCACTCCCTCCCTTCGGGCACGGCCTTGGCCCAAGGCTTGAGGCTGCCAGCGGCCTTCGCCCGAGACCAGCTGCGCCTACCGGGACTTTCAGACCGGAATCCACTGTGAGAACCTGAGGGGCCAAGCCAGATGCGAAGCCAGGCGCAGGGCGAGGACGCGACCTGCGCGAGGTGGCCGCGCGGGCGGAAACAGAGCCGGGCGACCGCAGCGTCACCGCGCGTGCCAGGGCCGGCACGAGATCTCCGGTGTGGCCGGGCACCGCCTGTAGCCGGAGTGCGGAGGGGCTGGACGGGGGTGGAGTCGGGTCGGGTTCGGGGCGTTGCAAAGGGTCGAAGCACAGAGGCCCGTGGGGGGCCGGGGCCCAAGGGCGAGAGAGAGAGCGGAGGGTCGGGGTGCTAGGGCTTGGGCGTTGGGTGCGGACAGCCTGGGCCCGGGGCGCCGAGAGCGGGGAGGAGGTGCAGAAGGCAGAGGACGCGGCGCCGAGAGCTGGAGGCGGATGCAGAGGGCCGCGAATGAGGCGCGGAGGACCCGGGACCGCGCGCAGAGGCCGAGCGCAGGCGTCTTCCGGGAGCGCCCCGCCCGCCGGCTCCGGCGCGGCCCCTTAAAGCGGACGCGGTGCGGCCGCCCGCGGAGGCACACTTGAACCTGGGTCGCGGGTCCTGGGGATAGATCCAACACAAAACGCCAGCGCAGGCTCCGCCCTCGCCCCCTTCCCCGCGCGCGTCTGTCTTTCCACTGACATCTGTGTAGCTTTCCTCACATAGAGCGTGGAAACCCTGAAATAGGCCATGAATTGCAAGATGGTTGTGAACACCGGCAGGGGTTTCAGTTGAGTGGGATGAGAAGGCGGGGGAGTCCCAGGCTGCATCGATTTGGGGAACGTGTTCGGACCTTAGGGAACGGCTCCTGGAAGGCCATGTTCACTCATTCAACTGGTACTTATTGAGCGCCATAAGTATTTCTTAATCTGAATGTAATATTTATCACGGCCGGGTAATACAATGTGCATTGAGCAAGGCACCCTGCTGGGCTGCGGAGTGGAGACACACACCCTGCCCTTCCATTCTGACCACTTATGAGAGGAGGGGGGCCACACGGGAACGCAGTGTACAATTTCAACGTGTGGCAAGAGCCATGAAATGAATAGGGAGAACCAATAGGATGTAGCTACTTCGGAGGGGAAGGGAGGCCTTGGGGTGGGAGGGTGTTCAGACAAAGAAAAAAGCCCTAAAATAGAAAGGAGTTAGGTGTGAGGGTTTTTGTTGGGGGAGGCGGGTCGTTTGCTTGTTTTAACCTCAGGAAACCAAAGGAAAGTCAGGTGGTTCTAGAGAGCAAAGCGGGGAGAAAGGGAGCTTGGAAATAAGGCAGTGCAGCCGGGGCGGGCCCAGAAGTCCTCTCTCCACTCCGCCAGTGGGGGGTTTGAGGCTGTCCGCCCAGGGGACCACAGCCGCCTCCTCACATGCCGTCCTTCACCTGCACGTGGAGGAGAGGCTTCCACAGAAACTGGCCCAGGGGCGATCCGTGCGTCTCACAATGGAAGGAGCGTGGGGAGAGAAAAGCAGGGACACAGCTCAGCTTTGCTGGACTGTGGTCCCTCTGGCTGGAAGTGTGGCTGCCACTCTGCAGCCCTCAGGAGTGCCCATCAACGTGGGGACCTGGACTAGGATAGAGACAGCAGTGGGGAGGGGCTTCCGGCTGCTCCTGAGTTGTTAACCAATAGCCCATCTCCCATTTCCACAAGATGCTGCAGACTCCTCTGCTGTTCCCAAGGCAGAAGGCATCCCGGCCACCACTGGTTTCAAATATGACCAGCCATGGATTATCCCCTTCCCAACCTCCCACTGATTTATTTACCCGCTCCATCCCAAAGGTGTGTGGAATGTTCTTGTATGTATCCCCGATTCGTCAAAGGGCGTATTGAGGACCAGAGGCCCTGAGTTCTAGTCCACTGAACTGAAGGGAACCATGTGACCTCAGGCAACAATGTGACCTCAGGCAAGTCTTTCTGGGCCTGTTTCTCCTTAAGCTAACTAGGGAGCGAGTCTGACTAAAGCTGCACAAGTCCGCTACATTTACACGTAGGGTTCTGGCGATTAAAATGTTTACCGGTAGTTGAGAGCAAAGTTCTGGAGCTAAATGAGCCAGTTTCAATTTCCTTCTGCATAACCTGTATAAGCCCGGGGGACAAGTTACCTCACCTTTCGGAGCCTCTACCCCTCTCTCGTCAAATGAAGGTAAGACGAGTACTCGCCTCTCAAAGCTCTTAAAGACAGCGAGCCACAGACAGATGCGGCCAGGCGCACTGCGCCAGTAAGTGCTGGCAAATGTCATCTGCATTGCCTAGAGAAGTAAAAGTTGTTTTGTTTCTCTTCCCACTTCGTATGACAGGCATGTTTTCACAAATTTGGAGGGTGCATTGTGGAAGGGCTGACTTAAGGGCGTCCTAGAAATTCACCTAAAGCAGCGGTTCCAGCTTCAGCATCCACCGGAGGGCTGAGGGCTGCGGGCTGCCCCATAACCAGTGTCTGATTCTCTTAAGTCTGGAGTGGGGCCTGAGAATGTGCATGTCTAACAGTTTCCCACTCTGCTGCTTCTGGTCGTAAGGACAAAGTTTGAGAATCATTGACCTTCTGGTGGAGGTGGTGGTAGTGATGGTGGAGGTGGTGGTGGTATAGGTGGTAGTGGTGGTGGTGGAGGTGGAAGTGATGGTGGAAGTGATGGTGGTGGAGGTGGAAGTGATGGTGATGGAGGTGACAAGAACGATGGTTGGCGAAGTGGAGGGATTCCTGGGGCCCATGTGAATGTCCATCAGGAGAATGATGTCATACATGTTAAGGCACCGTGGACAAACAGTTATATCAAAATGAACCCTAAATCAAGATTTGTAAGGGCAGCCTTTAAAATTCGCAGATGTTGGTTTGCGGTCAGGCTGCTTCCCACGTGAGTAACTTGACGCACTCTGTCCCGGGGTCAGTAACAGCAGGAGTGCAGTTAGAGTGATGAGTGCATGAAGAGGCTGGCCAGCCCATGCATGACAACAGCCCTCCGACCCACAGCCCCGCAGCAATGGGCCTGGAATGGCCAGGACGTGGTCAGTGACTGCCAGCCCCTCTAAATTTCTCCCCACTTCCCACTCAGGACCCAACCATGGGACACCAAATGTCCTCTGTAAGCCAGTCACACAATATGCCCGGCCTCCAGCTCCCCTGCGCCACCACCCTGCCATGGGGGCACACTGAAGCCTTTTTTTCCCTCTCTAAAGGTTTCCCACTAGCATTGCAGTCTTCACTTGTTCTCAAGCATCTGACAAATACATGTGATGGCGGCTGACTCCCTTGCTACAGAAAGATCTGAATAAATAGCCTGTGTTTGTTCTCATTTGGGTGATCTTTGGGGGGGCCGGTTTCCATAAAATTTCCACACCAGCTAATTATTGTTGATAGTTTCTGGTTCTTGAAACTGTTCCTGCTGGTGTTGTTAATTCTATTACCACTAGGTGGCACCATTCACTTGTGAAGTGCAACCAACTTCCTCTGGGTTGCCAGACCCGGCTGAGAAGAAATGGGTGGGCAGGGAAAGATGCAAAGGCCCACCTGGCTGTGCTTATCTTGTCAATGATGCAAATGATACAATGACTTTAGCATCTCCCATGTAACACTGCTACATAGCAGATGCCATGCAGGGGACGTACTTGTCCCAGACCTTGGGGAAGGAGGTGGGGACAGGGAATTGGCTGGCTCTGGGATTCTCTACCTCCGCACTTCTGACACTCGGGGCAGGATAACTTTCTGCTGTGTGTGAGGGGCTGGATGAGGGGAAGCAGAAGCTGTCCTGTGCACTGTGGGATGTTTAGCAGCATCTCTGGCATCTACCCACTGGATGCCAGAAACACCCTCCTTTCCCAATTGTGACTTTCAAATGTTTAAACATTGTCAAGTGTCCCCTGGGGAGCAGAGTTGCCCCTGGTGAGAATCACTGCACTCCTTGTTGAGGACAGCTCTCTGCTGAGACCCGTTCAGCACCCCCACGCCCACACTCATAAGCAAAGACCAGCCACCTGCATACACCTGCCCCAGCCTCCCCTTTTCCGTCCTCCTTGAGCAAGCTCTACACTAGTGTGTCTCCGCGGGGACTTAAGCCTCCTGCACCCAGAACACCTGGGGTGCTTGTGAAACTGCAGACCCCTGGGCCCCCTGCACTAGGGTCCCTGTGGGGAAGATTAGATTCCCCACCCCCCAACAAGCCAAGGGGATTATCTGGCAGATAAAAAGTTTGAGAAGCATGGACCCCACAATATGGGGGGGTCCACCCCTAGGTCTTGCAGAGTAGACTTGGCATGCAGTTAGCTCCTAAGAGAGTTGGACCTGGGCATAAAAATCCTGGCCCTGTGGTACCTGCATACGTAGAAAATATCAGAATCGGTACCGGGAAAAGACACTAAGGAAGGGGGCTGTTATGGGCCCACTTGCCACCTTCTCCCTTTCTCTTTTTGTCTCTTTAGTTGAAATGTCTCGATTACTTCTCATGAGAATTTTTCCTCCTCTGGTTCCCACCTTCTGGTTGTCTAGGTGGCTTGTTCTAGCACTACCCAGGTGCAGGTGCTGTTCCCCTACTAATAAATGCGGGTGGCCCAACAGGCCCCTCCCTCCTCCCTAAGGGGTGTGGCCTGGCCGTAGGTGAAGTCCCGTCAGGCTCTGCTTTGCTATGCCCCGTCCTGTGCAGCTGCGCTGCTCCTGGTTCTTTCATGTCTGTTCCAAAGCTACAAAGTGATCACAAAGACAGGCCCTCAGAAGCGAGGGGAGGGTGAAGGGGCCCTGGGGCCCTCAGTCTGGGCCCTGCTCCCCTCCCCCTGGGTGGCCTCAGCTTCCCCTGCCCCTTCTATCCCACACCTTCTGGATGACATTTGGTTGGGACCAAGAACAAACCAAGGCTGGGCTTGAGGTTTCTGTGGGATGCTTGGCTTGGTTTTGTTTCCTCGGAGGGAGCCGGCCAGGAGTTGTGGTGGGACGGGAAGGGACTTGCATCCAGCCTCCGCGGGAGGAGAGAACGGGCCAAGGGTGGGACGGGCAGTGGGATGAGGATAGAGGGAAGGAGGCGGGTGCTTGTGACGGACAAGGGAGTCCTGCTGCTCGTCAGATGGCTCCGCAGGCTCAGCCCCGCCACTCAGAGGGACGAGGGGGGTCCTCTCCAAGGGCGTGTCAGAGGTGACTTTTCCCGGCTAAAATAAGTCCCCTCCATGCTCTGCCTCATCCAAATGTCAAGGGGCTAAGCACAGGTAAATGATTCCTGTCCCCATGCAGCTTTCTAGACAAAGTAATCATCGTAATAAAATAACCCAGCCTGTCATCCATCCTCTGCTGTGTGTATGCCTTTCAACTGTGCACTGGCACGCAAGTGGCAATGAGACAGAAGCAGGTTGCTGTGGAGGGACGGAGAGGAGATGGTAACAGTGACCCAAATAGGGGCACCTGATGGGGGGCTGGGGAGGGGTTAGAGATGCCCAAGGAACTGCACTGCCTGCGCCTTCCAGAGGGGGGCAGTATAACGAGGACCAGAACTGAATGGTGAGCCAGAAATCGCCTCCTGAGCAAGTGGGTGGCGCTGGGCAGAGCCTTTGCTCTCAGGCCACCTGGTATAATAAAAAAACATGGCTTGAGCCAGGCCAGCCTGAACCCATGCGGCCTTAAACAAGGTACATAACCTCTCAGAACTTGGGTTTCCCACCCATGAAATGGTAGGAATAATATTTCATTGCTCAGACGTGTGAGGACTACATGACATGACATATGTAAAGTGCCCGGAACCCAAAAAGATGCTCAGTGAATGTTTAGCATTCAGAAGGAATTTAAGTGGAAATTAAACGATTTGGAGAGGAGATGTTCAAAAACTCCTTCTCAGGCTCTCTCCCGGACTTAACCAGGCCAGCCCTCCCCTCGGTGGGTCTCCTTCACTCGGCTCGTAGCGAAGATGAAGCGGGCTCTGTCGGGGGCTCTGGCAGAGGCCCGGGACCTAAAACGGAAAGTGGAGGGGATAGCTCAACTCTTATGGGGGAGAAAAAATAAACTTTCTGCTCTCTGCTCTTGAACCCTGAGCACCTTGTGAAAGAAACAAAAAAGACTAGGAAAAGAGTAACAAACAGACGCTAGCCGAGAGCGCCCCCCACGGGCCAGGCCCGGAACAACACCCTTTACTTGATCTATCTGCTTTAATCCTCACAACACGATGAGGTTGGGCATAACCATTGCTATTTCTACCTTACAGACGAAGACACTGAGAGTTAGAGGCGAAGCAACCTGCTCTAGGGCCAGTTTGACCTTCTGACCCTGAGCCTGTGCTCCCCAGCAGCACGCTGAGGGAAGAGAAGAAAGGGCGGCGAGAGATGCTCTGCAGAGCTCCGGAGCTGCGCGGGGTGAAACAAGGATTTACGATAAAGATAAAGAACAATCAGCTCTTACCCTTCCTCTGACCCACAGCTCCCCTGACCTGAGGCCAGGCACTCCCTCCCACTTGGCTCTCACTTTCCACCGCGGAGAGAAGCTGCAGACAGACAGGGAGGGCAAGGGGAGGTGCTGTTGCAGCAGTCAGTGTCAGGAGATGGGAGAAGAGGGGGACCATTGAGAGGGTCTTCCACGCCCCAGTCCACAGCCCCCACCTTGGGGGCTACCCTTCCCTTGGGAGCTAGAGGACTGGGGCTTGGGAGGGACCAGGGTAGCACTGGCTGGGAAAATTCCAGAGAGCCAGCTGGGGCAGGGCCACACAGGAAAGGAGGGGAAGGAGCCATGTGTGAGTCCTCTGCCATGGGGACATACTCCTCAGGTTCCCAGGGATGGAGGCAGCCAGCCCTGAGGAATGGTGGAGTTGGGGCCTGGGACAGGCAGGCAGGGACAGAAAATCGCAAAGCACAGGCGCCAGCATCGCGCATCAGAGTATCAGAGTCTGACCTGAGGCATGAGTATTTTTCTTTCTTTCTTTAAGATTTTATTTATTTCTAGAGAGAGGGGAAGGGAGGGAGAAAGGGGCAGAGAAACATCAATGTGTGGTTGCTTCTCGCGCGCCCCCTACTGGGGACCCAGGTATGTGCCCTAACTGGGAATCGAATCCAGCGACCCTTTGGTTCGCACGCCGGCGCTCAATCCGCTGAGCTACACCAGCCAGGACTGTTTTTCTAATAAGCCAGTATCCAGAACTCAAAAGATGAAGGAACAGCCACCTGCGACTTAGGACTTGCCACTAAGGGCCTCCCTAGCCTCCTGTCTGGCCTGCCCACCTGAGATGTGACTGGCAATTGGGAAGCCACAAAATCGAAGGCGACCAGCCTGTTTCGTGCACTGGGTGGGAGGAGGCAGCCGTCTGGGCTCTGAGCTCAGTGGTTCTCCATCTGCCCTTTTCTCCACTTTGCCTCCAGACGCCCCAGGACCCTGGGAGTAATTAACCCTCAAGAAGCCAAGTCTCTGGTCTTTTTTAAAAAGGAAAGTAAAAACTTATTGAATGATACCTCAGCAAACAAAACAATTATTTAAATGCTTACGCTTCAAAAAATGCCTGAACTTTGCATATTGGTATTCTAAACTTTACTATGCTTAGTTGAATGGGTATGGCATGAAGGAGTTTAGGGAGTTCTAGCGAGCCCTAGAAAAGCTTCAAAGATCTCATACAATCAGCAAAACCCTTCACTGAGGAGATGGAGCTTTTTTCCCCGTGACTTGGATATCTGAATACGTCCCTTAACTGTCAGGTCCGGTCTACAAACTGGAAGCTGCCTAGGCAGCATCTAAGTTCCCCCACGTGTCACAATCATGCCCCCCCCCCGCCCTCTCTCTCCTATACACTGCTTTTGTAGATTAGTAACTTAAACCTCTTTCTCCCCCCCCGCCCCACCGCTAGGCTTTATTTAGGCCCTTCCTTCTAGCCACCGCCCCCCCCCCCACGCTAAAGACAAGAATGACTTTCCTCCTGGTAGAGAGATGGGCCTGGAGCCTTCCCTCCGCACCCATAAATCACCACCTCGAGGGCCGTGTCCCCCTCGGCAGCAGCGGGAGCTCCTCCGCTCAGAAACCGCCCGCGGCCGCGGCCCCGGCCCCGGGCCCCCGCCCCCGCCCCCGCCGTCCGCAGCACGAACTGCCCGCAGCACGTTCACGTGCACGTCTTGCTTGGCAGTCCTGCATCATGCGATCTGTGTCCCTGGACTGTCCCACGTCAGAGGCGGCAGCGGGCACTATAAAGTCCTGTCTCCGGGAAGCTTTGCCGGACTTCCCTCCTCGCCGGCTCTGAGAGCCCTTGTTCCCTGCGCCCAGGAGCCCTGGGCTCTCATTGCCTGTGTTACGGTTTTCGGCGCCTCCGCCGGACTGCCCGCTGCAGGGGACACACTCTCCAGGGTGTCCCCACCTCCAGCAACGCGTCAGACGACTGGAGTGAGTGAAGCCGCCAGCCACCGCAAGGCGCATCTACCTCAAGGTCTCCGCTCCGGGCTGGGGGAGACGAGGAATGCCGCTCGGTGGTCTCCAGCAAAGAAAGGGTTAATTCGCCCACTCCCCACCCCCCAAGAAGGAGAAGGGAAGAGTCCGGCAGAAGGTCCTGTTTACGGGAGCTGCCGAGTCCGCGCGGCCCTCGGAGAGGCGTTGCCGTGGCTACGGGCCCGGCGCCCGCCAGCTGCGGATGAGCTCATTGGAGCGGCGGACGGGGGGCGACGGGCGGGGGACGGCGGGCGCGCGGCCCGCGCAGAGCCGCCGCGCCGGCGGGGAGAGGACGAGGCTGCGGGCCGAGCCCGCCTTCCGCTCGCCCACAGCCGCGGCGGGGCGGTGGGGACGCGAGCGCAGGGAGCGCGGCTCTCCCGGAGAGGCCCGGCCGACACCAGCGCGAAGGGCTGCGGGCCATGGCGCCCCGGGCCCCCGCCGCCTACAGCCCCCGCCCACCCGGGCGCCCCCGAGCTGCGCCTGGGAGCCCGCGGAGCCGAAGCCCGCCTGGAGGTAGGACTGGGCCGGAGGATGGTGGAGGGGCGCGCCGGGGGGCCGAGGAGGGGACGCGCCCGGGGGGGAAGGGAGGAGACGACTGGAGCTGCCCGGACCCGGAGCTGGGAAGTGGCTGTTTGCAGACCGCAGACTGGGTGTCCCGTGTGCGGACGTGGGGACCCAGGCGCTTCAGCCCGACCTGCAGGACGTGAGCAGAAGTGCTGTCCCGACGCCCTAACGGGGTTCGCGATGGCTTCCTGGGCCGAGCGGGGAAGCCGCCGTCCCGCGCGCCTCGGAAATCTGCACAAACTGGGCAGAGCCCCCTCCCTGCGCGGTGCTGGGTCCCGGGGCGCGAGGGGAGGAGGGTGAGAGAGAGAGAGGAAAAAAAAAAAAGAGCCAAGAAAGAATCAAGAATCGAGAATCGCTGAGCAGCCAACCCTCCCTCACTGTGGTCAAAATATGTAGTCTTGGGAGAGCAGGAAGGTAAAGACGATGGAATGATCTGCTTTCTCCCACTTTCCCCCTAAAGATGGAGTTGGGAGCCCGTGGAGCCCAGCAAGAATCTCAACAAAGGACATAGTGATGTTTAGGAGTGTCACAGAGAGCTTGATTCAAACCACTGAGAACAGCCAGGCCGCAGGGAGTGGGGGGGGCGGGGTCCTGTCTTTGAGGGGCGGGGGTGGGGGGGAGCTGGGCGGGACCCTCCAGGGGCGCAGGTTGGGGCAGGGGGGCTGCAGTGACTTTGCTCTCACCAGCTCGCGCTGGGGGAAGGAGCAGGCAAACTCTAGCTGGCGTTGAGGTGTGCATCGGAGGTGTAGCAGGGTCACAGTAGGCACTCTCCAGTAACTTTGCTGTGGAGCTCTTCCACCCTGGGCGGTTACTACATGAAAGAAAAGAACGAAATCCTTCCTGCTTGCATTGTCCAATATCAAACACACCAAAGGAGTGGTGAAGAAAGTCTTTAGGGGCCTGCTTAGGATGGAGCCGAGTTCTGCCAGAAGTCAAGGGCAAACAGTGCCTGTTTTTGAGGAGGGGTAGTGGAGAGGCTGGTGGCGAGACTGACCCACAGTCCTTTTGTTCCAGGTTTGAACCCTGCCCACGTCACGTATTCACTGACTTAACATTTCTCGGGGCTAGGCATTAAGGACACAGTGATAAATATCACCCTTCTTTCCAGGAACTCACCATCCAAGTTGGACAGTGAAACAAAACATTAAAACCGGTCCTGGTCTGGCCTGGCCGTGAGTGCTGCATGCCAGGGCAGCCCAGAGCTGGGAGGCCCACAGAGTACGTGCTGCTGGGGCTGCGTCCTGGAAAGCTCTCCACCAAGAAAACGAGGCAGGGAAGGTTGTTTCTGGCTGAGGGAACAGCGTGTGCAAAGTCACCAAGGGGGGGACGGGGGGGGGGCAAGTGTGGGGAGAGCTCTTCTTGGTGGTAGTGTACTCCTGGAGGCAAGCAGGACCCCCCTGAAACAGGAGAGGTGGTACCAATTGGCACCCTAGAAAGCCCCCATAGGGTGCACAGTGAGGCCACAGGTCCTGCAGGCCCCGGGGGACGGCAGCGGTGAGGCGGGGCGCACCAGTCCAAGAGATGGAGAGGTCGAATCCGGGGACGGGCTCGGGCACAGGATGAGATCGCGTCGACTAACACTCCATGGGGGAAAGCTCAGGGGAAAACAAAGCAAAGCAAGAGAAATGGATATTTTGAATGGCCTGCATGTAGCAGACCGCAATCACTTGGACAGTGAGTTTGGCTCTAAATGTTTTGGCAGCTTGGAGACAAACAAAAATACACGGGATCGCATGGTTTTGGATTTGGGACAACAGAAAGCATACAAGTTAATTTTCAGAACAAAACTTTTCCTGTAATTGAACTCAACTGGGGGTGTGTCGTGTGGATCTTTGTGTAAACATTAAAGAGCAACGTAGAAAAAGACATTCCTGTCCACGTGACAGAAGATGGGAAGATAAAGCTCCACACAGCTATTGCCTTGTACCATCTTCCCGTTATGAGCTGGGGGTGCACTGCATTCTTGTGGGGGGCCAAGTGTCAGCTCAGGTTCATGGGCAGTGGAGGCAGAGGGCAGCTAGGACCCCGGGGAGTCTGATATGGGGGAGCCATGGTCCCTTAACTGTACTAAGAGGTGACACCTACTGCTAGGAATGTCAGAGCAAAGCACCCGGGGTTCCCCGCCGTGCAGGGCAAAGCAGGCACATCCTCGTATGGCTCGTAGGTGGGTGGACTGAGACTCTGGTCTGGAAAAGGGGCCGCACGGGGCAGAGTGTGTTGGGAAGGACAGCCGGAAATGCTGACCAAAGGGAAACAGGGCGAGTGGGAACAGCATCTGAGGGTTCCGTTCAGAGGGGCCAGTCCACTTCCCCGAGTGGTCCAGGTCTTCCTGCCCTCAGACCTCCCGTTGAGCCTGCTTCTGGGGGGTGGGGAAAGGGTGAGACTCAGGAGACCAGAGATCCACTCCGAGGAGAGGAAGGCCGGGGAGGGTGGGGTCTTGTTTGCTGCACCACCAAGAATGTTGCAGAAGAACAAGGAATTCCAGCCCAGAGCTGACAGGCTCTGCAGACTCAGCCACAGATCCCCCAGCCAGGCCCTTCCCTGTGGTCTCTGCAGAGGGGACAGACCTGCGGAGGCCACGTCAGTGTGCTCATAGCACGCCTTCTGCAGCTCAAACCATTTCTTGCCAACGACGACCATCTTAACATGAATTAGGTGTGAGATTCTACTGTTCCCCCCTTGCATTTCTTAACTTTTTTAGTGAACTGTAGAAATCATCCCTGAAAGTATAGTCTTTCGTTTCTTAACTTTTTAAAAAAAAGATTTCACTTATTTATTTTTAGAGGAAGAGAAGGGAGAGAGAAAGAGGGAGAGAGAAACATAGATGGGTTCCCTCCTGCACGTGCCCCACTGGGGACCAAACCTGCAACCCAGGCCTGTGCCCTGACCCGGAATCGAACCCACGACCTTTCGTGTTGTGGGAGGATGCCTAACCAACACTCACACTGGCCAGGGCGCATTTCTTAACATTTTTAACTTGGGGTGTACACCGGAAGATACATTTCAGTCTCCTGAAACAACCATGCCTGGCCTCCACCCTAAACCAATTAAGTCAAAGTCTCTGCGAATGAGGGCTGTGCATCAGGATTCTTCACGGGTCCCAGGTGATTGGAAGGGACAGCCAAGGCTGAGAGTGGCTGCTTTGACGATCACCTACAGGGTTCTTTAGAGCAGCGGACCAAAACCTCAGAGCCCAAAAGCAAGGATCCCATGGAATTTAAAATGAGGAAGCCTGGTACTCATCATGAAGTCAGCTGCCGAATCAGCTCTCCACATCAAGACCCAAAGCCACCTGAACAGCTACAGATAAGGAGGCTGGTTGGAGACACATTTATGTGACGCTTTCTGCGTGGGAAGTGGTTTTTGAACAGAAACTCCGAAAGCATGATGACGAGGCGTCCGCAGTCGGATCTGCCTGCCTGGCCTAACACGTCTGCGGGCAGTGCCCCGCCATGAACCCTTCCGTCTCCGCCTGGAGCCTTCCTTGAGTGCTGAGCCCAGCAAAGTGCCCACCTGTGTCTCTTGCTGTTGGTTCCGGGTCCCCCTAACCTCGATCCCACATCACCACGATTCCGCACACGGCGCAGGCTGAAACCTGGGGAGGGTGGGTGGCCAGCCACAGGAGCCGGCCCGTGGAGTGACCCAAAGCACCGCCCTCTGTCTCCCTCTCGCTTCTCAGAAGGGAGAGCGTAGCAAGAGTCGAATGCGATTCAGCATGCAGTTCTCTGCCCAGCCACTGCGGCTGTAGCCGGGGCAGCCATGCATACCCGCTGGGACACGACGAGGGGTTCCCCGGGCATTGGCCCAGACGGATGTGGTTTTGCACCACCCCTCTGCCCCTCTCCCCAGTTTTGTTTGCCCCACCCCCGCCCCAGAGCAGAGGCCTGGCCTCAGGGAAGAAAGTGGGCCGAGTGAGTGGCTGCCCAGGGCTGCGTGTGAACTTCTGGTCCCCACCGAGTGAGTCAGAGGAGCAGGGCACCCCTGTCCCTGCCACCGCCGCTCACCATGGAAAAACTAACAACGGACTGCCTTTTCCCAGCAAATTGAAACCATTCACACAGGACGCATCTATCATTTTATGTGCGTTTTTCACGTCCCTGGGAAGTACAGGCTCAGCAGCCTCTGCAGACGACCCAGCAGAGGCATGTGTATGGGATGGTGCAGCGAAGTCAGACTCACGTGGACCTTGCGTGGTCCAGGGAGAATGTAGCCTGTGGGGAAGCCGTAGAGCTCTGATTTGGTCACTGGGCGGGAGCGATGGGCAGCCTGAGACACAGGCCTCGCGTCCCCTGCTGCAGGAGTGTGACCAGCTCCTCAGCCCCGGACTTGGTCGGGGTGGCAGCGGGGAAGGTGCGGGACCTGGCCCGTGCTCGGGCCGCTGCCGCCTCCAGCCCTGGGGCTCTACTTAACTGCTCTGAGCCGTGAGATCGGTTCAGGTGTGGAATGAGGCATATGGCCATGGGACCTCAAGGACGACAGACTCCCTGGCTTCTTGGGGCAACCGTCACCCTTTCCATCTGGTCCATTTCACCGCCTGTTTGTGACAATCAGCAGACATACACAAGCTCCCAGGACATCAAAAAGGGGCCCGTGCGGTCTGTTTATCCTGCAGCTGCACTGGTGCACGTGACGCGGTGGGAAACCGTCGGAGAGGAGAGAGCTGCTTGACGCCTCCCCAAACAGCGAGACTTGGAGAGCCCAGCGCTTAGTAGGGACAGGGCCCTGAGAGCTTTTACTCCAGGCTGTCCTTTCACCGGATACCGGATGGCCGAGACCCTGGGGCAGAGGGGAGGGAGATTGGGGAAAGGGTCAGAGGGGCTGCTGCTGCTTTCAGGGTGGAGAGACCGAGGAACTAGAAGAGCCAGCCCCCTGAGGCAGGGCTACAGGCTGCTTGCTCCCACGTCCCTGAAATCTGGCTTGCATCCCTAACCATCTGCTGAGACCTTATGCTAGGCTACTGCTGCTGCATCCGAAGGCTAGTTCGCTGTTCTCATTGTACTTGAGCTCCCCAGAGTAAGCAGATCGAAGGTGATGGAAAACGGGTGTGCAGTGACTCATCCGTGCCACTCCCCCAGACGCTGAAACGCTTCCTGAACCCCTGGTTGTCCCACATTCCTGGGACCCCTTGGACCTGCCACCCAGATTCCGCCATTCAAGGATAAACAGTTAGGCCATTCTGAATGGCCGGTGTCCCAGCCACGCCTTTGTTAAGTATTTTGAATATGGCTTCCTCATTGGAGACACCATACCACTATTTTGGTTGTCTTGACTGTCTTTAAAAAAAAAAAAAACAACACAAAAACCAAAAAAGAGCTCTTCACTAATTCTTTTTCTTCTCATTTAACAAGCATTCGTGCCACGCCCCAGCAGACCAAGATCTGGGCTGGACACTAATGGGATGAAAAGAAGCCTAATTCAGCCGTCAGACCGCACCGTCTGGTTGGAGGGCCCAGATAAAGAGCCCAAGTCCAGCGCTGGGTGCGAGGGCAGCGTACCGGCAGGACCGGCCCCGGGGCTCCGTGCTCTGCTCTGCTCTTGGCCGCCCCCGTCAGAGGGCTCACGCATGGTGTCAGCCTCTCCAGCCCCCCCCTCAACTCCACACCCCCAGGGCTGGTCCTGCCCCAGACCCTCCGGTCTTTACTTTGACTGTCTGTTTGCTCTGTGAGTTTCCTCTCGGACGTGCCGTCTTAGCCTTTTGCCGGAAAGATCGAAGGTCGCAGCACATCTTCGTTATGTGTCTTTATTTTCCAAGGGTAGCCAACCTCAGCTCCTCTTCCTTACTTTGAGAATATTCTCCAGCCCTTGCCATCTTCTTCACCATGGTCCCCCCGCCCCCTGCCGTTACCGTGAGTTTGGGTTCTTGTCACCTGACGTGAAAGAATTTAAAGACCAGGAACTCTGCTAAAAGCAAAGGCCGATTCATCGAGGCTCTGCAGAGATAGGGCCTCAGGTTCTGCGCCCTAAATGTGGGGCTTGGGGGTTTTTTCTTGCATGGGAATGTGCAAGTTGCTGGGATTAACCAGTCCGGGTGTCGGTGAGCAGGCTTTTTCCTTTTTTGGAACACTGACGTCAGTGAAGCAGAGCGTTCTGGGATTGTACTGGACTTATTATGGGATGCAGGAAGGAACTCTCCCAAGCGGGTATCGAGCTGGTCTCTGAGGTGGGTGGCTTGTCTTTAGGTCTGAACCCTTGTTTTGTAACTACAGAGCTTAACTCGCTCAATCCAGTGGAGCATGTAGTTCTGGTAGGGCTTGACTCGATGGAGTAGTTTGGGGGGAACGTTTTATTCTACCTGTTTCATCCCCCACCCCCATCACATGTCCTGTCACTCCTGTCTCACACGGGTTAGTCTTCGTCCTGGGCAGGAGCACCCCTGCTTTTCTTCAGGCTCTTGCCTCACCTTGAACTCGTTCTCTCTCCCCAGCTGTTGGAACCCAGTCTAGCCTCCAAGGGCACCCGTACTCCCTTGAAGGAATCAGTGACAGCTGCCATTGCCCACCTCTAAACTCCTCCAGTGTACGTTGTTTTCTCAGCACTCACCATGGGGTTCAGTTGAGGCCTCAAACCAGTCTCACGCTGTGACTTTTGGTTAAACAGGTGTCAGTTATTCCCCCGGCTGGTCTTGGGTTTGTGTCTTAAAAAGTTGCAATCTTTTATCACTGTTCAGTTGTTTGGGTGTTGTTGATTTAAGGACCATCCGACCTGCAGAGAATTTTCATGAGTTTATTTGAGCCAGAATTGACACCAGTTGCTAGGAAGCAAAATCTCAAATGGAAAATGACAGGTTTTGTGGCTTCTTTGGTGAAGTGAAGGAGAGAAACGAGGAAGATTTCCCAAAGGTGGGAGAATAGCAAGGCGGGGACTGGATTACAGGAGAGTTAATGAGATTATGGGCTGTCTTGAGGGTGTTTATTTCAGAGCGGGGTTCACTACAGGCACAGAAACAGTGGACACGGTTTGCTTAAGGCAAGGCAAACCTTTCACTGAATAAATTACATGCCTGGGGCATGACTGCCCACCGGGACCTGCCCAGATAGGAATTTATGATCAGATTGCCCTGTGAGGTTATTTTCTTAGAACCCACCCCCCTTTTTAAAGATTTTATTTATTTATTTTTAGAGAGGGAAGGGAGGGAGAAAGAGAAAGAGGGGGAAACATCAATGTGCAATTGCTGGGGGCCGTGGCCTGCAACCCAGGCATGTGCCCTGACTGGGAATCGAACCTGCGACACTTTGGTTCGCAGCCTGCACTCAATCCACTGAGCTACGCCAGCCAGGGTGTAGAACCCCCTTTTCCTCCACAGTTCGCATCCCCAGCTCTAGGGCAGGGACCAAATATTTCCCAGCAGTACTCTCATGGAGTACTGCGTTCAGCTCATTGATTATATTATCGATTAATTTAGAATCCATCCAAACTGACTCAGATTAGCTCACTAAAATCTTAGGGGAAAGACCATTTCCCATCTCTCAGGATTGAGCTAAATGAGAAGAATGCATTCCCAGGCATTGCGCAACTTCTGAGGACAAACACCAGGCAGTGTAGTAAACAAACAGCAGTGGGGCCTCAGCCTGTGAGGAGCCTGGAAACAGGGCCTGGAGGGGTGGAGGTCGGGATGCTGCAGAGGCTGTGCTGATGGGGCGGGCTCTTCCTCGCTTTGAAAACGGAGCACTAGGACCCCCTGGCTTCTGCGGAAATGGAAGGGGGTCCCACTCCCCCTCCAATTTCAACATCAACTTTCACAGCCAACACTGTGATGGCAGTTATCTGCCCGAGAGGGTTTTACAGCCTCACTGCAGTTGCAAACCATTCAGGCTGGGTCCGCAGCCCTGCAGAGGAGCTGAGGAGGGTGTGGTGTCGTTATTGTCGGTAAAATAAGGTCCTGTGTCATTACTCAACCTAGTGTCACTTGACAGAGTTAAGTTCACTTTGGAAGGACAGAGGACGTGTGTTGAGTGCTTTTCATGAGACGGGGGCAGGCCTGAAAGCCTTACAGGTGCAGTGTCACTGAACCCCACCGCTGGCTTTCACGGAAGGTGCCACTATTACCCCCGTTTTGCAGAGGAGAGAGCTAAGGCTTGGAGAGTAACTAGCGCCCTGTTCCTCAGCTCTCAAGTGGCAGACCCAGAACTGGAACCTGGGTCTGTCTGCTTGTGATCCCTCTGCTTTTCACCCCCATGCCGTGCCAACTCCTGAGCCATTGCCCAGAGCTGGGATCAGGGCTGAGCAGCCTCAGCCCCCTTCTCTCTCTCTGGGCTTGGGGAGCCATGGTGCCGGCCAGGAAAGGGGATGGGAGATGACGTCTCACTCTAAGATTGCTGCCTTTTGTCCAAATGTGCTGGCCAGGAGCCAGGCTGGAAACTCTCTGCTCATGGAAAGAAAGAGAACAGAAGCCAGCGAAAGAGGGTGGGAAAGGGGCTGCGGGGGAAGAAAGGAAGAGGGAAGCAGGAAGGAGAGAGGGAGAGAAGAGGTGGGCAAGTGAGGAAGTCGGGGGTCTGGCCCGGAGGTGCCTTGGGTGCAGGGCGCGGGTGGAGGGCAGGGAGTGGATGGAGGGGAGGGAGGAAGGGTGATAGGGGCCGGGCACTTTGAATGAAATTCCATCTTAACAATTTACTGAGCGGCTACTCTGTAGCCGGGAGGGGAGGCCTATCCCCTGGCCCCAAGGCCCTTGTTTGGGCATCAGACACTGGACTCTTAAGTGTGACGACCTGGATCCATTCAGCATCCACGTGGCCTTGAGGAAATTAACCCCTGCAGCCTTGGGCTTCCGCATCTACAAAGGGGAGGCAGTGGTAGAGCGGGTGAGAGAATTCAGTGGAACAAGCTGTGCAGAATCTTCCTTAGAGAAGAGTAAGTGCTCAGCGGATGTTAGCCATTCATTCGTTATTGCTGTTTAACTTGAGGTGCCAAACATAAATGTGTGAAACCTTGAATAAAACATATATAAATAACAGCCCTGGCTGGTGTGGCTCAGTGGATTGAGCGCCAGCCTTCGAACCACAGGGTCGCCGGTTCAATTCCCAGTCAGGGCACATGCCTGGGTTGCAGGCCAGGTCCCCAGTAGGGGGCTCGAAAGAGGCAACCACACGTTGATATTTCTCTGCCTGCCTCTCTTTCTTCCCTCCCTTCTCTTCTGTTTAAAAATAAATAAATAAATAAAATCTAAAAAGTAGCCCTGGCTGGCGTAGCTCAGTGGATTGAGCGCGGGCTGCAAACCAAAGTGTCGCAGGTTCGATTCCCAGCCAGGGTACATGCCTGGGTTGCAGGCCATAACCCCCAGCAACCGCACATTGATGTTTCTCTCTCTCTCTCCATCTCCCTCCCTTCCCTCTCTAAAAATAAATAAATAAAAACAAACAAATAAAAAAATCTCGTGTTAAAAAAAATCTAAAAAGTATCTATATAAATAACAAAGCTAATCACAGAAGAGGTAACACAAGGTCATGCACATTTAGACAATCAAGTGTAGATAAATGAATAACTCTGCTGTAGAAATTCAGAGGAGGGGGAAGAACTTCAGCCTGGAGCGATGAGGGTGGGTTTTATGGAAAAGTTGGATGTGAAGCCAGATTCTTAGGTGGGAAGATGATAACAGGAGTGGGTGGGAGGACAGCTGAGGGAAAGAGTACAAACCAAAGGTGGGGGTGGGGAAGGTCTAATTGACAGAAGCCCAAGAGTGTTGGGACAGTCTAGCCTTTCACTTGCCCATAGTATGCACTCGGACTTGGTATTTCATTTACTGTATGCATTCCAGCTGACGGAAAGCTGGTCATCAGGATGCTGCAGGAAGCACCTGGCTGTGACTAGCATAGCCCCCTGCTCAGTCTGTGTCTTAGCTGGTTCTTTGGTGGGTTTCGCCTTCTTTGTGGCTCTGGCTGTTTAAGTACCATTGTCTCCCTGTTTCTTTTATTCTCCATCTGTGTCTTTTTTTTAATTCTCTGTCTCACCCTCAGTCTGCAGTTTGCTTTCTTTAACCTGCTACCACTGAGGCTGTTCTCCTTGTCGATGTAGGGCAGGGAAGCTTTGAACACTGTATTTATTTTTTCATAAAAGAAAAGAAAAAGCATTCAGTAGGAGCCAGTGCTTAATATTATCTGGAAGCTTTGGGGCAAATGTTTTTGTTTTTGTTGTTTTATAACAATCGCTCCACATCCTGCCCTGGCTGGTGTGGCTCAGTGGGTTGAGTGCGGGCCTGTGAACCGAAAGGTCACTGGTTCAATTCCTGGTCAGGACACGTGCCTGGGCTGTGGGCCAGGTCCCCAGTTGGGGATGTGCAGGAGGCAACCCATCAATGTGTCTCTCACAGATAGCTATCTCTCTTCCTCCCTTCCCCTCTCTCTAAAAATAAATAAATAAAATCTTTTTTTAAAAAAAAAACCTCTCCACATCCTAATAACAACGAATATTTCTCTTTAAAAAAAGAAAAGAAAACCCAACAACAACAATGAAAAGAACACTAAACCCAGAAGTCTCTCTGGCTTCTGAGGTCGTGGGCTCCCCGGCTGACCAGAGAGAAAAGAACCCCCTTCACCCCGAGTAGTAACTAGTAGACCCAGGTTCTCCATAGAAACACAAGTCACCCCCAGACGTGAGTGTGGAGGAGAGGAATGAGTTCTAAGTGGGGTGGCAGGAACCTTGGGTCCTGCT